>NC_069370.1:50747500-51997500 GCF_021730395.1 Mercenaria mercenaria
TCCCACTGTAGTTTCTATAAAGCAGTTGCATTCAGTACTCAGAAACATTAATTTATAAAATAAAAAATATTGAAGTTCAAAGTACTTAATTACAATAGAAGAATGTGAACATGTCAGAAAATATCTTAGAATTGAAAGATTTAACTATTCAATATTAACTATCAATATACCTTTATAACTTTTTTATATAACCAGATTACAGCTCGTCACCTCAACGCAAGAAATGGATAACTACATTGACTTAAAGGATTTATTCACTTTTTGCACTAAGGTGACGAGCTGCATTTCATCGCTCTTACATATTTTTTTGTCATTTCTGCAGAAGCATAAGTAATTACCCATATCATTATGTAGACAAAACGCTATTTTTGCAATGTGTTCACGTCTCCTATAATATAGGTGAGTCAAAGTTTCTGCCCTACATTTACTGCTCTCATGTTCTGAATGTCTCGTAGTTTATTTTTCATAACATATAAGATATAACAAAATATTCTTTTATCAATAATAACAATACACACTCACACTACTATTAGCAAGTACGAAGTGTTACTGTACTTTTGGACAGTTTGGTATGATACAATTTGGGACAAGATGCGGCTTTATTTTGGCTTGAATGTGTGCGATTCCACATTTTAATCTAGTTTATAAGTACTTCAAATTTTTGTTTTTCAGTGTGATACAGTCAAAGCAAGCCAGTTATTAAGACCGAGTCAAAAATATTCTGAAGTTCAGTTACTGTACTGTAGCTGTTAATAGCTTTGACATACCAAGTCCTTCACCCTTTCAGGTTCTCTGACCCCAAATTTTAGGGGCATGTTTACTGTAACTCATCTCCTTTCTCTGCAATATATCAAGTGACGGAGTTAAGTAATATTTTAAGTTTTAGCAATTAGAAGTTTTCTCATATATTTTAGCATTGTCTATCTGATGGAAAAAGATATTGCTAAATACAGTTCCTTCAGAAAATGGCATTTTCTGTACTTTACCATATTTAAAACAGTGAGGATCCACTAATGACATGCATATAAAATATTGTTTAGACGATTTACGTTTGATGGGATGGAAGGTTTAGATCAAAATCACCTATAGCTTTCCTTTATAAAAGATGGAAAACGTGTCAACTTATTTAAGGGCTAGACCAGTATACATGACAACAGACCAAATTGTCATCTGCATGCACTGAAGAACAAAAACTGAAAAAAAACAAAAACAATCAGGCTGGAACTTGAAGACTTCCAGTTTTTGACAATGGCTGTCACTCTTTCTGATAATCTGCAGATTTCATTACTTTTGCTTATGGATGAGACAGTCGTAAGTGACTTATCAATTTAGTGCAACTGACATGGTATTACTGATTTTTTTAAATTTTTCTATAATCCTCCACATGTGCCTGTTCAACTCTATAGATTTCCTCAAGAGAAAGAACAGTAAGTTCACAGACCTTGCTCAATTTATTTGAAAACTCCTGTCACTGTACACATAAGGGTCATAACCAGGCCCTTCCCCAGCCGCATAAGGCGCCGCGCTACCGCGGCGCTTAAAACACGAAATACAGCTTCATGCAGCGCTTAAATATCCCGCGCGGTGCCTCAATTATTAGCGCGGCGTCTTAAATCAGTAAGCGATTTCATCCCCGTGAGATACCTCATGTGTAGTGTATATGTAATTTCCCTGTTGACATGCCTCAACGATTTCTTTGATCAGCAAATTACGTCACGGCGAGTGCACACAGGTAATGAGAATCAATGAAGTGTTAAAATTAATTGATAAATAGTATGGAAGGTGCGTAAGCGGCCAGCTGATTACCAAGCACGTGAAAAGTGCCCTAGATTTCTTCGCGCAAAATTTAAATTAGACCGTTGTTTAGTATAATAACAAGTATATATCAATGCAGTTTGATTCTACTGTAATTTAAACTAGAAAATGCACAAATTTTAATGAATATCGAAAGTAAAAGTACGTTTAGAGTGTACGTTCACGAGTCGTTATTACTCCCGATGTCGTATGCAATTTTTCCATTTTTCCTTCAAAAAAAGCTGACAGTCGGTGTATTTTTTACGATGAGAAACATCAATATTTGAGGAACTATCTCTGGTTTACCCTAGTAGGTCATGTAACTGAGTAAAAACTTCTTTCAGACAACATTCCGGAAGTGTACCAGTATCCAGATAGTATATTTTGGATATGTGTTTTAGTAAACTTTAACCTGACTGTAATAGCACTTTTCTGTTAATGAAATATTGATGAAAGACCTGATCAATACAACATGACTTTTGATAATTATTAGTTTACAATGTGACCTGAAACAGGCCTTTAACTATGTTGTTTACAACATGATCTTGGTTTCAAGATTAAGCTAATATATTAAGGCCCTCCACTATTTCATATTCATATGAATAAGTTGACATTCTTGGTGACATTTTTTAAGAGAAAGGCTTGAATGGTTTAACCTAAACTATAAAGTAAGTAAAAAGCCTTTGTAAACTTTGTTACTGGTTTTGGGAAGATTTACCGCTTAAATTTATTCTGTGACATTTCCTTTAAGTGTGCAATAAAGATAAATGGAATACATATTAACTATAGACATCTAGAAATAAAACTACTGCTATGATAACTTTCAGGTCAAAAAGAGCACCCTGCCCCTTTTGGACAGCACTCTGTCCCTTTTTGGCACCACCCTGTCCTTTTTGAGTTCTAGAAATAACACTATATGATATATTGATGGTTATATCATTATGTGAAAATGTAGAAGTAATGAAATACATGTTGTTGTGATTTTTTGCATATGGTATACTTAAAAAAGCACCATTTGGGTTTGATTTTTAAAAAAAAAACGAACACGGGAGGGGATACCCCTCCCGCACCCCCCCCCCCCTTATCCCGCCATACAGACTTTACCCCAGCGCCTTAGAAAATTTCTGGGGAAGGGCCTGGTCATAACTGACTGTGTGAAATCCAATTAAAACACCAGATACACCAGGTGCACAACTTCACATGCTGAACAACAGTCCTGTGAGGTTTGATGGCTAGTCATAACCCCAGTCACACATACAGTGCAGATAGCTACGTCTAGCCACGGATAGAAATGCAGTAATCCGTATCGATCTGTACCTGAGCCGTATCTTAAAGTAGTAATCCATATTAATCTGTACTAATCCGTACGGCTCAGGTACGGTACGAATTACTACGTTTCTATCCGTGGCTAGAAGTAGCTATCCGCGCCGTATGTGTAACTGGGGTATAAGATGAAATGCTTATTGAGATATGAATGACACAAACTTGGATCGACAGAAGGACATATTGATAAAGCCAAATTTTTGGGGGAGGGGAGGTGGGGGTGCAAAATGTCCCTTTCTGAATATAACAAGAGCTGTTTGTAAAACATATATGGCCCCTGATGACGGACCGTTCCATTTTCACACCCATAATCATTATGACGTATGACCTTGACCTACTAAACCCCAAAACATAAGGGGTCATTTTCTTAAGCCCAAGCGTACTATCAAGTTCGAAGATAACTAAAAACAATCCATGAAACATCTGGGCAAAGTTTCATCAACTTCCACCAAATAGTTGCAGAGGAAATGCTGTTTAAAGTTTGGATGGGACAATACAACAGACAGTGAGGGATCATAATACCTAACCCAAAGCACTTTGTACTAGGGTAAGCTAAAAACATGAGAGACAGTGGCATTAGGTTTTTTATTACAATAATATGTATCCACCAATCATACCTTCTCTTTGAGTTTTCTGGCAATTGGCATAACCTTTTACACATGTTATGACTTATAATTGTAACGTGCTGTGGACAATTTTCTTGCAATTTCCTTTATGATCAGATTATTGGAGAAACCCTTGATATATCAGAACTGCAGACATATGAAATAACGTAAATTGTCTTAAAAGCCTAATTTTATTAACCAACATGGAGAAACTCTGCCACCCAAAATTCTCCCTCTTTTTGCTTTAGTTCTTCATCTTTTTTGTATGTATAATTACTTTAAACTCTTATAGCTTTGAGGAAAAGTTTTTTTTTTAAAAGAATTAACCTGAAAGTATCTTTAATATAACTGAGTGATCACCAGTTACAATATGGTAAATGTAATACTGACCAATTCATTGCATATGTTCAGGAAGCCAATTGTTCATATATTTTGCCATATTTCTTTGCTTGTGCAAGCCTGATATAGAATAATACAGCAGTTTTATTTGTGTAGTCTACACCTTTATTACAAACTACATGTAATAAAAACTGCATAATCTAGATGTAATTTTTATTATTATTTTACATAATATACCGAAATTTCATAAGAATGCCACTGGTCAGTTAAAATCCAGTGGTATTGATAAAGATTTGGTTCCAGTGAAGTCCACTGGTATTCCAGTGGACTCCACTGGAATTCCATTGGACACAGCGGGAACTCCACTTTCAGCGGAATGCCAGTGATAATACCACTGGCATTCCAGTGGAATAATCATCAAATCACGTTTCCAGTGGACCACTGGAAACCACTGGTATTCCACTGACTTTTTTCTATAGGGCAAGGCTATGGATCATCTTTTGGGTCAAAAGGTTTGCTGCATTCAATGCATGTGGTCAAGTGTTTTATGAATGTGTATGTGTAACTTCTGCCGAATCTGAAAGGGGATCACCCACAGAACATTCCTGTAAAGTTTGGTTGAAATTTTATTTGGTTAGGATGACTGACAGAAATACATATATGTCCCTGGCAAAGCATTTCAAAAATAAAAATCATGTATTAACAGCACGTGAATTGCCTTAATGTTTGCACATGATTTTTCTCCCATTAATACATGGGCGGATCCAGAGAAAAAAGTAGTTTTTATGCAAGAAATATGGTTCTTATATGGCTAAGTCTAAAAATGGGGCATAACTCAAAAAAAAATAATTATTGAACATGGAATTCCAAATGATATACAAATAACAATATCCATTTCATGTTGATGATGTATACAAAGTTTCCTTGAACTGGAAGGAAACTAAGACTTAGGGAGAGCTGAGTACTACACAAGAAAGTGAGACAGATGGATGGATGGATGCAAAAACAGACAGACTGACAAACAGTTCAAACACTGGGTTCAACACTATGGCGTAAAAAGTCTTATATGCATGCACATTTGTACCAATCATGTTCGTTTAAGTATGAAATCTCAATCTAATATTTATGCTAGTTCTCATTTGCTTATCTTTTGTTAATGCACAAAAATCCATGTCATCTCTTTTTTTTAGCAAGTTGCACATATTTTATGCCACTGAATGACTGATGGCACTCTGTGCTCATCAAGAAGCACATACGTTTTTTCAGATTTTTACTGATGCATCAATTTGTAGAGCATTAGTTTTGTCAAGGAGATCACTTCAGAAGACTTACACTGCTTTTTTTTTATTCACAGAGATGTAAAGAAGCATACATTTCTTCTGACACTTACATGTGCGTCAATTTGCAGAGCATTAGTTCTGTCAAGGATAGCACTGTGCTCTTCATAAAGAATTCAAAAAAAGATACTGAGTGCTCTTTTATTTGCGTTGTTTGGAAAATTAGTTTTGTTTCATACATTTCTAGGCCAAGACGCATTACTGTAACTAATTCTCTCTATTTGCATGGACACATGGACACAGTCATCTAGTTCCAGTGTAGACTCTAGTTATGTCCCCTGACTGTGACATATCTCTTAAGGATGACTACCCGCAATAGGCCTCAATTTCACTAAAAGTGTACATAATGTAAGCTTTGAAAAAATCAAATGATAGAAATAAGATGCATAATGACAAGTTATATAGTGACAGTTCTCAAAAATTTCCTTTAGATTATCTCCCTTGATAATTTTGTTTTTTCATGAGTTATCTCCCCTGAAAACTAGAAAATAATAATAATCTCCTTTTACCTACGGGGAATTCTGAATTTCTTTTGATATTTGTATCAGAATCATATAATACAGCTTTCTACCGCAAAATTTTCTGGAAACTCAAATTCAGATTCTCATAATCAAAGAAATTATATATTTCCCATAGGCATCAATGTTAACTTCAATACCGATTATCTCCCCCAAAAATGATAAAATTTGAAAAATCTCTCGGTGAAACATTTTTAATTTTGAATGTCTTTAAAGTGACCAAATTTCATTTAAATTTTACCATCTAGTTACAAGATATGAAATATGGCTATTACGCCATGTTATCCTTAACAATATAGTCAAAATCGGCAAAATATTAAAATCAGTGTGCAAGAATAATCTTGTCACTATCATTCAAATATATACATTGTATTGCCATATTCAAACTGTGTCATCAGATTGTGTCTTTGCACAATCTAACATTCATATCAAAATAAAATGACAGTTTGATCCTATAGTAATGCTAATGTTCTTTGTGACACATCGCAGCTCTCTTCATTCACCATCCATCTTCGATTCACATGGAGAAGTCGAGGAGAAAAACTTCAGCACTCATTAGAAATCTAAGAATTTCTTGTAACTTAACAGAGAACAGCTTTTACCAAAAATACAGAGTTTAAACCAACAAAACAAACAAATTTGTTTCAGATCAACAACCTCTTTCAGAAAAATGGTTGAAAAACATTCTTTAACATGACATAACAAAAACATCATTAATGTTTTTCTTTTATTCTTAAGAAATCAAAGTCACTTACTTTCTGTTTTTCTATGGCAATTTGATTCTCTTTGGCTTTTAAAAACAGCTGTTACTGTACCTGAAAATATAGGAAAGAAAACACATTTTTTACACAGTTCTGTAGAAAGTACCAGCTGACTCCTAGAGTCTCTAGAGTCTACTCAAAATCACACAAGCTGCTACCATTTATTTCCCATCAAAGAAAGACAACTCTTGAGCATAATACTGATTTTGTTGCAGTAGATTTATCTATCAATATTGGTGTATATTATAGTCCACTTATTTCTTAAAAAAGCCCCAACTTTTACTACCCTGGCAGTAAGTTTTGTAGGAGGAGCCTATCAAATAACAACGCTACTCTAGGCTGTCTGTTAGCTAAAAATAGCTCACTTTAAATGATTCACAGGCAGATGTAAACAATGGTCAGTTGAAGAAGAAATTTGTTTTGCATGTTTTGATGGTAAACAACTATTATTATCCATATTGTGCATCCATATCAGTATCAATCCTATGAAAAATTGAGTCAAGATTAGCATTCCTGATTTTTAATCTTGTTTATGTAAATTTAACAATGAAACTCAAAATCAAACATTCATTTAACTAAAATTATCATTGCTGGCTGGTCCATTAATTGAGATAACCTAGCAATAAATGTAGAAATAATAAACTTTAAGTCTGGGATGCAGAACAATACACACAAATTAGCAAGTGCTGCTGTGATAAGGACTAATAAAAATGATAAGCTATTTGAAATTATATTTATCACTGTATGTCTGTAATTAGTAGTTCCCTATTTCTTTAAAACATTTTTATGATATGACATATAAAAATATAACTGTAGAAATGACTATGATATTCTATTTGGTTTAAAAATTCAAAATTACTTTCTGGAGAAGTTTTGCAATGCACTCTAGCCTGGTGTTAATTCCATTGATACGAAGCCTTCTGACGATCAGGTTTGTTGATAAAATTAACCACGTGGGAATTGTTTACATTCTCTGTTCCTCTAGGGTTCATGACCTCATTAGCTCCTCCCGGCAAATTCAAATTTTTGGCAGTTAGGTTTAAATAATTTTTTGAAACTATACTTCTACAATTTTTGTTTTAAAAAATAAAAACACCAATTGATAAAGAATATTTCAATGTGTATTTATGCAATTTTTCATAACTTTTTATTCAGTGGTTTATTTAAAATTTTGAAAAAGGGCTCTCTGATGTGAAACATGCATAATTTATATAAAAACCTGCCCCGGCACCATCTTGTGGCTTTTATATGGCAGTTGGGGGTTTAAGAAAGCCCCAACTTTTACTACCCTGGCAGTAAGTTTTGTAGGAGGAGCCTATCAAATAACAACGCTACTCTAGGCTGTCTGTTAGCTAAAAATAGCTCACTTTAAATGATTCACAGGCAGATGTAAACAATGGTCAGTTGAAGAAGAAATTTGTTTTGCATGTTTTGATGGTAAACAACTATTATTATCCATATTGTGCATCCATATCAGTATCAATCCTATGAAAAATTGAGTCAAGATTAGCATTCCTGATTTTTAATCTTGTTTATGTAAATTTAACAATGAAACTCAAAATCAAACATTCATTTAACTAAAATTATCATTGCTGGCTGGTCCATTAATTGAGATAACCTAGCAATAAATGTAGAAATAATAAACTTTAAGTCTGGGATGCAGAACAATACACACAAATTAGCAAGTGCTGCTGTGATAAGGACTAATAAAAATGATAAGTAAAGTAACAAATACTGTGAAATCAGTTAATTTCTTGGGCATGAAATTTCAAGGTTTTGCCTGAAATAGCTAATTAGATAATAGCTGGGATTAGAATTGGTTGGTTACCACTTGCAACACCGTGACAATTCATTTTAAAACATATACTATCATTATGATAATAGGAGTAAACAGTATTGTAGGCACAATAGGGCAAGTACAAATTGCAGCAAAATGTGTGATTTTACCGAACTGAGCGTTTTTGGTGAGAAATGCATGATGGAAATGTGCGTTAGTATATTTTCATGTTCATGACCATAATTCTAATAGACTATACCTAGGAGTACAGTATAACATATACACTGGCATTTTCTTTCTGATCTGATGCCAGTGAGTAAATCTACACATTTAAAACTTCTATTTTACTTTTTACAGCAACATTTTGAATATGTTCTACTTTGGATAGCTACATTATCTATTGGTAAGTTACATCCATGTAGCCTTAACACACACTACCAGCCCAAAGACAGCGCCTTTAGGATTACAGAGCGTAATTTAAAAATATTAAAAATGGAGAAAACTAATTTTAGAAGTATATAGTTTATTATCAATGGCATATTAACACTACAAATTTTGACACCATAGACACTTATGGAATAAAGGAATGAAATTTTACATATGACCTTACCTACGAAACCTCTAAAAAATCAGAGGGCAAAAAAACTCCAGCTGATTAACACCAGGTATCTAATATGACAAAGAAATCAGGATTATATCATTCTACAGGGATAGCTCTGTTGCACATATACAATAAAGGTGGGATGTCAGAAGTTCAATCAGGCAATAAAAAATCTCTGGTATGATATATCAATTGATTCAGTTTTATATCCCAGAAAAATGTAGACATATCTCATTGGGTTCTGTCTTACGTAAGCGCCTGTTTTATGTAGCATTTACTTACCGTGAAAGATAAAATAATTCGATGAGAGGTTCTACTTAACTTATATTACATTTATCTGTTTGATAAATTCAGTTATTCCACTTCTAACAAGACATGCGAAACTTCTAAAACCTCAATGACGTCAAAAACTAGGAAGCTTGTTAAGGGCCAAAAGTCAAAAACAGACTATAATTTTTTTTCATTTTTCCTTCCTCTTTAATCATATAAATGGATAGCTAATATTTATCAATCATAAATGTCTGTAAGATTTGAAAAATCACAGACAATCATTATCACATAAACCCAGGGCTTTTTTCTCCTATAAATCTACCTCCGGTAAAAGGAGGTAATCCCAATGCAAAAAGTATGTTTTTTTTTCCCAAAGTTGAATTTAAAATTCCCAAAGGATTATACCTTTTAGGTTTTTTGCTGTTTTAAGATAGTTTTGCTAATTTGTATGTATATTTAGGTAAATTATAATACTGTTGAACAATTATTGAAATGCAGTTCATTGATATTTCACACAAAAACACATTTATGTAGATTTTGGTAATTTGCAAATTGTCCCAATTAAGACTATTTCCGAGAGCATTTTCCCAATTCCACCGGTATCGGTGGCATTCCCAAATTGATGAAAAATAGGCCTGAAACCTGAAACTCAGATACATTGCCTTTGTCAACCAGAGCTTGAAAAGTCGTCAGTAAACAACATTCCTTATAAAGAACAGCTTCTAACCGTGGAAGAATAAATATTTTATTAGATAAAGTCTGTAAAAACGGGAGAGCGATATAGGAAACATAAAGTAACGATGAGGATACAGGACATTTTTGCAATCAAATTTATTGCATGAATTATTAATGAAAATTGCGAGACGTCAGAGCATTCTTTGTTTACAAGCGCGTTTTTTTTTCCTTTAAAGGTTAGCAGAGAGCTAATCGTTCTATCGCATACTGTTATTGCAAGCCGAAATAAAAACTTTTAATTTCAACGATGAGTTTGCAACTGATGCTATATTAGGAGTCAACTGTGCACCAGCAGAAAATGTCGATTAAGTGAAAATTTCATCAACATTAAATTTTTTAACTGCAATCATCTGCAACACAAAATGAAAAATTTATTCTAGCACTCAGATTTAATATCTGTACTTTAACATTTTCTCTACTTTTTTTTAAGTCGCTGTAAGCTGCATGGTCTGAACTATCTTCTGGTGAGCCTTAAATACGATTCTCGTCACTATTATTTTCATTTCTTTACTTATAGACATTAGAGAAGAAAATGAAAGCTGTTGAGCTGCAGGATATTACTGAATTATACAGTAACATTAATACGATTCCACTCTCTACTACACATTTAGGCTTACATATGAAAGTGTCTGATAATTCAGAAATGACCAAAAACTACGCGTCTTCAGCTGAAATTTGGTTAAGGTATACAGTTGACATCCTAAAGGCAACAACCTGTCTTAATTAATTAATTAGCGACATTTTATTAAATGAACGCTCAAACTTCTGCCAATATATATATTCACTTATTGTCCATACACAGTTGGCTCCTGATCTAAAAAGTGACCATTATGCAGGTAGGTCATTTTCATACTTTTTATAGTACACAATTATCTTTTCTAGTTGTCAAGAAAACCAGAGTTAATAAAATCATATTCAAAGATTATATGTTATATGTACAGAACATGTAATATATAGTGTATATCAACTGGAAAACAAATTACCTAAAATTTATTAAGAGACCATTCTGTTAAATTAAAATAACATTTTCATGCACCATTTTCGCTGCTCAATACAATGTCAACTATATATTATGTAAAGAGGCCTTTAGTTGAGAAGCAACACCTGTGAAAAATTCAATGCATTATTTTTATGTTTTATGGATTTGTTCTAAATGTTTTTAAGTTTTATGGTTTTGTTTGTATTTACTTCTCATTTTCGATTGGTTTAAATCAATCTGTTAAAAAAACTGCTGACAGAAAAAATCTCTAATCATGGTGTATTATACAAAAAATGTATGAAACTCTAGACTGGTGAAAATTGATAAAATTTTAATTGTGCATTATATCTGACAACAAGAACTTTTGTCACTAAAAAAATAGTTAAATAATGGAATATATCAGTCAAAAAATGGACATATTTTGCAAAAACGCAAAATGAGAGTTATGGAACCTGTACATGTGCATGTCAGATTACCACAGCAAATAAAAGTGTAAAGTTTGAATCCAGTCCCAACAGTAGATACAGAGACATCAGCTTACATACAAAAACTTATCTGAAAAGTATAAAGATGAATATAAAATTCTGTAAAAATGCGAAATAGAGTTATGGAACCTGTGCAATGCACGTCAGTTCTTCGCAATTAACACATGTGTGAACTATCTATCCACTCCCGCACGTGTGTTCTCAAATACCACTTTACATACAAAAACTGAACTGAATCGGAATGCGGATACCAATAAATGGGTGAGTGCAATAGCTCTACCTTAGCATTCTTTGAACAGTGCAGCTGAAAATGAAACTCCTATCCTACCTACTGAATAATACAAAACACTATGTTTAAAACCTATTCTGAACCTAGCCCTGCCTCTGATGTTTGTTATGGGCTGTCCCTTACACATTAAAAGCGAATACTGTCATGTGAAGGGGTGATAACCATAAACCCAGCGAGCATCGTAACACAAGATTACAAAATATGCAATTCCATTACTGACGTTATTGTGCAATTTCATCCTTTTCAAAATTCGTAGCTTTAGTGATATGATAACTTTAAAGTGTATATAATTATACGAGATAAAATTATTGTTTTAGTAAATTTCATTTTTCATACGTATATGAAACTAAATGCCTGCATATAGCAAGAAGAAATTTACCAGCTCTAACTATTCACTTTCAAGATATTTTCAATGATATCCTCCCTATTTTGGAGGATGATAATAAATTAGTTGAACATTTCATTCATTATTCATGAAATAATTTCAAGACAAGATTTATCTTCATTATCTCTTTTTCAACCCGCTTTTATTGTATTTTCATATTAGCCCTTAAAGGGAGGTAATAAATCACTATCACATGGTAACACTATCTTTGAATTGTCTACCTTCAATCTCAGTGTAATGATTTTATCCTTAAGGCAAATAAAATATGGAGTGATTGATCAAGACTGCATCCATTCAAGTATAGGCTATATACCAATAAAAGAAATTGTTCTCTGTTTCATATAAAATTCAGCTACTTCAGAACAATTTTGTTACAGTTTCTAGATTTTCACTCCGTCGTAGACCTATTTTCCCCAAGATATCCATACATTTGCTTCAAGAAAACGAAAAGAAAAAGGGGTGTTGAATAGTATGCAGTGAAATGCTAGTCAACTGAAGTCAGGTACCCTCATATTGCCGCATTTCAGAAAGCGGTCCGCAGAATAAACACCCTACTTTTGTTTTCAAGTAAACAATTCGATAACATGCGAGTATTAGCATGAAACGTGTCCTATTTTATGTAAAATTTATTCCACGAGTGAAATAATGCCCATTTGGCCCCCGATTTATGCGCAAATGCGCGAAAAATGGAAAAATTAGGATCTATTTATTAGGGACTTCTTTCGACTAAACCACGGAAGCACATTTTGGACCGAATTACTGCATTATAACCTATAGCATATTATATCATAAACAATTCTCTGTTAATCCATACCCTGCTTAATTTCTTTAATGAACTTGTCCATCTTTCAATTTGGACAGTACCATTAACTGTTAAAAGGGGTGCTAACCAAAAAGATACTGACAGAATAGCGATCAGTACAGATCATGATCAGACTGCATGGATGTGCAGGCTGATCATGATCTACACGGGTCACAAACGCAGAATCGATCGTGTCCAGCATGATATAGGTTAAAGATTAGTTCTCTACTTCTTTTTATCATGTCCATCATAGGCATGGACTGAATTACTGATCTTAACAGTGCTGCGGTTAGATTTTGAATCTTCATTCCCTAGAATAAATAACTAGCAGTATTTCTGGTGAGAATTTAAACTGAGGTCTCACAGCCATGTATGCATGCTTTACACATTGCATTTTCAAAGAAACAGAAACATCTTCTGTATATTACACTATCCCCCTACACCTAATAACATCTCTATAGAGGGGTTGTGCATATCTGAGTAACCAGTGCTGCTACTAATCATTCCACTGAGGTTGCATGATCATATATTATAGTCAAGTCTGAAAAATCAAGTATTCTTGAAACGAAAAAAAAACAACTCCCAAACTCTGCTAAACAAGGACAGCCTTTTACCATATTCATTATCCATCGTAATGATCCTTGAAACGTCTAACAAATGATGATCAAAAAACGGTAAAACAGAGTCAACTATACGCTGACAACTCTCTCACATTTTATCTGCCATCGTGAAATATGACTCTCATGTCTTGTTAAATATGGGAATTTTCTTCCAAGTCCCCACAGAGAACGTTATTAGAGGGTGATTACGGAATAAGAAATGGCAGGCCATGCCTAGAGCTGCTACGTGTCATCAATTCTACGTGTCACGGAAATCAATAACGGCAAAATCGCTGGAGAAATCTTAACGGAAATGTCTCTGAGATTTATATCTAACTATAACTTCATATAGCTAACTACATTGAGAACAATGACAAGGAAATAAGCCATTGGCTGTAATTCAGAATAAAGTACAACCTTGGGTAACTCCTCTTTAATGATTTTGTTTAACGATTTTGTTCGCTAAGTCAAGTCGGCATACATTACTGGAAGCTACTCAATTTAATTCATTCCACATTGATTTTGTAATTAAACTGAGGCTTTTTTTTTTTTGAAATCTAGTTAAGCTTGATAAAAGATTTTTTTTAATGCCAAGATTTATTTCTAAGACAAAAAACATCAAGCTTCACCTAAAATTAAAGCAGCATATAACTCTAAAACAAATTCGTTTTTTTTTCCTTCATGGAATTGACGATAATTGTAATGTTGTGCAGAGAGAGCTTCTACACAGAAAATATTTCTTCTGACAAATTAGGATGAAGAAAATCACTAAATTCAAAATGTATATACTCTGCACCAAATTTGGTAGTCTTTGACAAGCTGTACAGTTAAAGATGTATTCTGCTCATCTTTCATTGAAATATTTTGTATTAAGATATTAATTTCAAATGCAGATAATCATCATCAAATATATTCAACTTCACTAAATATATAAATAAATAGTCTATATTGAGCTACATTCATAATCAAATGTCATGTAGTAACAGCTGATTGTGTAAAAAAACTTCCAGTTTTTTTATGATAGTACACATTTATACTGCTTTCAGCTGTACATATATACTGTGTGTATTATTATTAACCAAATTCATCAGTGTTAATACACATAAATTTGTTTATTCTATATATACATAAACTATTGGTAGTATTTTTTTCATGTTTTCAAATATGAAATTTGGGTCTAGTATACCTTTAAATTTCAAATATTCCTGACGTTACCTCAAGTACCTGCAGTAAAGTCTCAGGAAATTAATCATTTTTTTATGACAAACTGTTTCTCTGAAAAATCCTACATTCTCAGATATACTACTTCTCCACTGGGTGAAATAACAAAGCGCTAAAATATTGTGTTTTCTGTTATCTCAGCATGTTCGTAGGTCTGGCTGAACCTCCCCCAGGTATAGCCATTGTCTCACCCTCACTTGATAACGATTACTGACATCAGATATTGCCATTTATGGATTCCTAACACACATTCTGACAGAAACAGATCAGTTTCTTTTTTGATTGTGCACTCTGTTTGGGTTCTTAAAGACTTTAGTCTAATAATCTTGTCAATTCCTTTTTATTTAAGGAATTGTTTGATATTGTATTTTGTTCATAAATTATGAAGCTTTATTAAAATATACAGATATTTTAAATGTAAAAGGCAGAGACATAATGCACAATCCAACACGGATGGCATTAATTTTTAACCTACTGGAATGCCAACTAACATTATTTTGTCGATCATATTAATATGTAGATTCAAATTCATTATGGTTAATACTGCCAGCTAGGCTCTAGGGTACAATTGAATATAGGCACATAAAATCCAACAGACAAGGAGTTCCAGGAGTCAATTATATGAGCCGTGCCATTATATTATCTCATTGTGTTATCCTAAATATCTGTTTTAACGGAAATTTTCAAATAACAGGATTAGGTTTGCTGTTTTAGAGAGGAAAGCACTTACATTTTCCACTTTCAAAATAAATTGCATGTGTGGGCGAATTGCTCTTGTACAGCGGCTAGCTGTACTGCTACTTAACCCGCAGAATATTTCATAATTTTGACATTGACTTACCTCAGGCTGCCCGACCAAAATTTTTTTGTTTTTAGTGATTATATAATGTTAACATGAGATTAATTCAAAATATGATGTAAACACTTTGTCAAGATTTACCTTCAAGTGACCTTATTACTGCAATTTTTACTAAACTTGGCGTGACTCCTGGTAACATACTTATTACCATCCTGTTCAGTCAGTGCCCTCTTGATTGACTGACAGTGTGTGAAATAGAACATCATATGTCACACATACTACCAATTCCTAAGTGCACGTTTACCTAGCGATAAACATCTCACACATATGGTCTCCACATTTACCGCTTATTACGTTTCTCCCAAGATCCAATAGCAAACATAAGCTACATTATTTTCCTGTTGTTGCTTTGTTCTCTATAAGAAATAGCACCTACAGCCGTTAACAAAAGACTGGCTAAAAAAACAACACACCTTCAGACGTCAAATCCTATTACAATCACATTTCCCAGAAGAACACCATACAGGTAAAGTACTGAGTGGTATTACTTTCATCTTGGAATAATCTTGTTCTGTTTTCTCTGCATGCCAATACAGATGGTCAGATGAGCACCATTTTCAAATTTTTGAAATTATTGAAAGGTGCCAAATTATATGATAAATGATTTAACTGCTAATATCCATGCAAGAATTTAGTCTTTTACCTCCTAGGTAGTATTTTCTTTTTTAAATTTACATTATTGATTTCTTAGTTCCTGTGTTTTAAGAAGTGAAAGGGGCATAACTTATATTCAAATTTTCTAAAGAGTGATTTCCCTTGTTATTCTCAGTATGCCACAGTGCAGCAGCATCATATAGCAATAAGAATTGATTAAACCTATTGATCTACCAATCAGAAATCAGACAGATTGAAGTGAAGCATATAATTAAGACAATGTTTGCCAAATTTCTGCCACATGTTCTTCCAGTAGGTTATCCAGTAAGACACATTTAAATTCAATATGAGTTTAACAACTTTGTTATCTTACTTTTTCATTATTAAACAAAAGAATCTTATTCTGTTTATATGCTTTAATTGCACCATAAAACATAGGTATACCATGAAATGGTTTAATTTCAGATGCACAAAATTTGGTGGTTTGGCCAAAACTGCTATTTTAAGGGCTTAGTATCAATTTGTGGATTTCAAATTTGAACATAAAGTGAATGGAAACACAGAATTTCTATGCTGGAATTTAATTTAACCAAAACCCGTAAGAATTAGTCTCAAATAAAAACTAGAGCTGCTTTTGAGAAAAGCGCATGTCTCCCACAACTGCCTAATCATCTAAATAGTAAGTCAGTCTTTATATACTGTTTACTCACTACAAATATACCTTTGAAGAGTAAAAAGGCTGATTTTGGTTAATTCAAGGGCGATAATTTTGAAGTGCCTTGAGCGATTTGGCTAGTTAATAAACTTGGCTGGGGAGTTATGGTCAAACACATTTGGTTCAACTTAGGTGAAAATTGGATGAGAACTGTTCGACTTAGAGCGCGGACAAGAGTAAAAAGGCCGATTTTCGGTAATTCTAGGGCCATAATTCCGATATACCTCAGCCGATTTGGCTAGTTATCAAACTTGGCTGAGGACTTATGGTCAAACAAATTTGGATATGTTTGTTGAAGATCAGATGAGAAATATTCAACTTAAAGCGTGGACAAGAGTAAAAAAGCTGATTTTTAAGTAATTCAAGGGCCATAATTCCAAAGTTCCTGGGCCGATTTGGCTAGTTATCGAACTTGGCCGAGAACTTATGGTCAAACACATTTTGTTTTAAGTTTGGTGAAGATCAGATGAGAAATGTTCCACTTAGAGCGCAGACAAGAGTAAAAAGGCCGATTTTTCGGTAATTCAAGGGCAATAATTTCAAAGTGCCTGGGCCGATTTGGCTAGTTATTGAACTTGGCTGAGGACTTATGGTCAAATACATTTTGTTCAAGTTTGGTGAAGATCGGATGAGAAATGTTCGACTTAGAGTGTTGACAAGATTTGTGACAGACAGACACACACACAGACAGACAGACACACAGACAGTAAATCAATATGTCTCCCACATCACTGTGTGGTGGGAGACTTAATTAATGTTTCAGGAAAAAAAAAACACTGCTGCTGCTGTTGTTGTTGTTTACAGTTTCAAGTCATACTGACACAGTCCACATCATTTCCCAGCTTTCACAGTGGAGACAGACCGTATGTGCCATTCTGAAAATTATTTCTGGTATATACTATTTTGTTCTATTTAAAACCACTCACAGTGCTTAAAGAGCAAACCAGCTCAATGGCTTACAATAAGAATTATCTGATGGTACTGTGTATAAGGTGTGTTGTTCTAAAAATCTCTTCCTGGTAATTATGTGATCATACAAACACAAACAAGTTGTATGTCTTTCTTGTCATTACTTGAATTAGAGTAGTTCTTGTGAGTTCGGGTAGTTTTAAAAGAATACTCTTCAAAGAAGGTAGAAGCCTCTTGATTACTACCATCAGAAAGAAGAATAATGTTCTATCGCAATTTACCTCATGAAACAAGTTGTATGTCTTTCTTGTCATTACTTGAATTAGAGTAGTTCCTGTGAGTTGGGGTAGTTTTTAAAGAAAACTCTTCAAAGAAGGTAGAAGCCTCTTGATAACTGCCATCAGAAAGAAGAATAATGTTCTATTGCAATTTACCTCATGTATGATGTTCTATTCATGTTGTTTCCATTATCATTTATTTCTCTGAAAATCAAACACAGTAATGACCTTCCTCAGTAAAGCACTTATCAAAACCAGGCAAAGCATTATAGAAAGTGACAGATTTGCTTTAGGAATTTCTATTGCTCTAAGAATGTCACAGAAAGATTAATAATGCACCTGACCAGTCATGCATAAGCAATCGATAGAGAAAATCAAATCCAAGAGACAATAAATTCATAGGAGAGAATAAGATGTTTTATGAAGCTCTTAATAACTACTTCCCATTCCGCAGAAAATATCTATCAGACACGATTCTATAGAATTATTTCTGAACATGACTAGAATATTGTCAAGATATTGGCATAACTTTTTACCAAGTTTCTTCCATGCAAACAACCCATATACCTCATGCCTGAATGTTTACAAAAACACATACCACCTACAAGGTATACATTAGAAACAATCTGCATTGACCTATTTGAAATATGACCTCTAAATATGACCTTGACCCTGCTTGCCTGAAAGCTGCACTCTGTACATTATCCCACTTATAATGGTGAATAGTGGAGGGCTAAAAATGAAATTCATTATCTCACTATGGTGAATAGTGAAGGCTAAAAATGAAATTCTACCAATATGAATATTAATCTAACTGTATTTTGACATTAAATTAACAGTGGTCAACAGTTTTGACATTAAATCAACAGTGGTCAACAGTTTTGCTCAAACTCGAACACAGTTGTTTCCCCTGTGATACTCATTTAAACAGCAAATATTAATATACAGCTAGGGGAGGTAATCTAACCTTTGATTTCAAAGCTGTGACCCTGACCTTTAAGACATTTGTGCCAAGTCATTATAACTCCTTCATCAAGTATACAGATACAGCACATTAAATTTTGACTACATGACCCTTTATTTCACCTTGAACCTACATGACAGAATGTTGTATTCTGTTTATTGTCTCATAACAGGAAACACCTGTGCCAACTTATGTATACCTGCGTCAAGGACTTAAAAAATATAAGGAACAGCCACAAAACACAGCTTTTTTATCACAACATGCAACCTTGACCTTGAACCAACATGATCTTAAGTTGCTTTCTGCATGTTGTCTTATTATGAAAACCATGCATGCAAAGTGATTTTGAAAATCCTTCAAGGGGGGTAAAAATATATACAAAGCAGACACAAGTGGTCTGTTAAAAGGAACACATCTGAGTAGTAAATATCAACTAATTACATTATTCTTGCATGTTTTACAAGGTTTTGGAATTTCTTTCTTGTTGTTCAATTTGTCTTTATGTCTAGTGTACTTTATAAAATGAGCTTCTTAAAAGTTTCCTATATTTAACTTAGTTTCCTGAAAGATCAAGACTTCTCAAATGTTTTGCTCACTCCCATGAAATAAATGATGAATCTTTTACCAGACTAATGTGGACACAAAAGTTTTTCCATTTTCCATTTTCAAAATTTTGGCACCAGATTGGATCTTCTTTTATTTCATTAAGCTACATCCATGACAACTACAAAAAATGTTCCACATTTACTTAATTTCAGTTTGTAATCCATTTACCTTACAGTCATGCAAGTATTGATCTATTTGCGATAAGGTTTGTCTTTGCCGATCATAAAATTCTATTCAATAACTTCCTGACGAAACGGTGATTGCAGCATTATCACAGAACCATCCATTGATTTTTTATTGACGACGACGCCAAATATATCAGAAAACCATCTCATTCTATGACAAACTTCTTTAAGACAATGTTCCTTTTGCACTGTTCTCCGTTAATTTTTTTTTTTGCTGGCATATAATTTTGTGTCGTTGGTAGAAATGGCAATTTCGTGGGAATATGAGTTCCTGGTGTTTAAGTTTGGAAGATAAAATAAATGAAAATTTTAGTTGTTTGTTGAGATTTATTTTTTCTTTTAATTCACTGGCACAACCACCCACTCCACAAAAATAAGTCCTAAATGAGCTGTGCCATGAAAAAACCAACATAGTGGGTTTGCGACCAGCATGGATCCAGACCAGCCTGCGCATCCGCGCAGTCTGGTCAGGATCCATGCTGTTCACTTTCAAAGCCTATTGCAATTAAAGAAACCTTTAGCGAACAGCATGGATCCTGACCAGACTGCGCGGATGCGCAGGCTGGTCTGGATCCATGCTGGTCGCAAACCCACTATGTTGGTTTTCTCATGGCACGGCTCAAATATTTTTTGATTACATCAGTATCTCTCGATTTTCAGAATCACCTGAACATAATGTGCATTCAATATACTTAAGATGACTTGTTTGTATCATTTTAAGGTATCAAGTATTTGGGAAAAACATTGTTGATGACAATAACAAGATGAAACTAGGAACTAATTGAAGCAGAGCAGAATCTCCTGGTCAACAGAATCAATAACGCAATTATTACTGAGCACTTGCAGACTGACTTTACTGCTGTTTCTTTTTCTTGATAATTCTCATTTTCTTAACCACTTCAAGACATCTAGCTCAATTATTTTCGGGTCAATTCTTCCATCTTTTGTACCATATTTGATAATTATTTTCTTGCCCTCAAGAAATTCTCATTTCTGATTTAGAGACATAAACAAGTTTCAATACTTTCTTATATATACTTGGTTTATAAAATGTCACAAAATAATTGCCAAGCTGATTAAAAAGGGTCTACACTTTAAAATAGGGCAGACTTCAGGAAACTAAATTTTTGACTTCAATCACCCAAAGCCAACAAAAGCATTTCAAATACAGTACCAGCTGACAGTTTGTACCAGTCTTCCATTTATAATCTGATTATGCAAGCCTTCCATCTATAATCACTTTCTGCCAGCCTTCCATCTGTAATAAAGTTGGCGTCAGCTTGTCATCTAAAATCAGTTGGTATCAGCCTTTCATCAAAAACCAGTTTTACAAGCAATCTATTTGTTTCAGCTGCAAAATGTCTTCCACCCAATGCCAGCAGAAAACAACATTTCATCCATGTCAGCAGATGGCAACATTCCCTTCATATCAGCAGATGGCAGCATTCCTTTCATATCAGCAGATGGCAACATCCCTTCTTTCAGCAGATGGCAACATTCCCTTCATATCAGCAGATGGCAGCATTCCTTTCATATCAGCAGATTGCAACATTCCCTTCTTTCAGCAGATGGCAACATTCCCTTCATTTCAGCAGATGGCAGCATTCCTTTCATATCAGCAGATGGCAACATTCCCTTCATTTCAGCAGATGGCAGCATTCCTTTCATATCATCAGATGGCAGCATTCCTTTCATATCGCTCTTTTATGTCAGCAGATGACAAAATTCTGTATAAATCAGCAGACAACAACATTCCCTCTAAAATCAGCAGACCAATATTCCCTAAAACAAAAATTCTTCCACCTTCCTTAAAACTCTGCTGACCAAAGCTTTCCCTCTGAATTAGCATACTACAGTCTTCCCACAAAAATTAGCCCTTCCTAAAAAATCAGCAGACCACAACCTTCCTTCTGAAATCAGCAGAGAATAGCCTTCCCTTTGAATCGGCAGACCACAGCCTTTCCTCTGAATTAGAGACAATAGTCTTCTCTCAAAAAATTGAAGACAATAGCCTTTCCTTAAAAATCAGCAAGCCACAACCTTCCTTCTGATATCAGCAGACCACAATCTTTCCTCTGAAATCTGCAGACCATAGCCTTCCCTCTGAAATCAGCAGACCATAGCCTTCTTCTGAAATCTGCAGATCATAGCCTTCCCTTGGAAATCTGCAGACCATAGCCTTCTTCTGAAATCTGCAGACCATAGCCTTCTTCTGAAATCAGCAGACCATAGCCTTCCCTCTGAAATCAGCAGACCATAGCCTTCTTCTGAAATCTGCAGATCATAGCCTTCCCTTGGAAATCTGCAGACCATAGCCTTCTTCTGAAATCTGCAGACCATAGCCTTCTTCTGAAATCAGCAGACCATAGCCTTCCCTCTGAAATCAGCAGACCATAGCCTTCTTCTGAAAACAGCAGACCATAGCCTTCTTCTGAAATCAGCAGACCATAGCCTTCTTCTGAAATCTGCAGACCATAGCCTTCTTCTGAAATCAGCAGACCATAGCCTTCTTCTGAAATCAACAGATCTTTCCTCTGAAATCAGCAGACCATAGCCTTCTTCTGAAATCAGCAGACCATAGCCTTCTTCTGAAATCTGCAGACCATAGCCTTCTTCTGAAATCTGCAGACCATAGCCTTCTTCTGAAATCAGCAGATCATAGCCTTCCCTCTGAAATCAGCAGACCATAGCCTTCTTCTGAAAACAGCAGACCATAGCCTTCCCTCTGAAATCAGCAGACCATAGCCTTCTTCTGAAAACAGCAGACCATAGCCTTCCCTTGGAAATCTGCAGACCATAGCCTTCTTCTGAAATCTGCAGATCATAGCCTTCTCTCTGAAATCAACAGATCTTTCCTCTGAAATCAGCTGATGGCAGTATTCTCTCTGAAATCAGCTGATGACAAATTTACTCCAAAATCAGTTGACAGCAGTCTTCCCTCTGAAATCAGCAGATCAAATCTTTACTCTGAAAACAGCAGAGGACCTTTACTCTGAAATCAGCAGATCACATCTCAACTCTGAAATCAGCAGACAACACTTTTACTCTGAAATGTGCAGATGACATCTTTACTCTGAAACCAGCAGACGACACCTTAACTTATAAATCAGCTGACGACAGCCTTCCCTCTGAAATCAGCAGTTGACACCTTTACTCTAAATCATTAGACGACACCTAACTCTGAAATCAACAGACAACCTTAACTTTGAAATCAGCTGACAACAGTGGTCCCTCTGAAATCATTAAAGGACCTGTCCTTTGAAATCAGCAGATGACAGTCCTTTACTCTGAAATCAGCTGAGGGCAGCACTCCCTCTGAAATCAGCAGAGGACCCTGTAATCATCAGACAACACCTAACTCTGAAATAAGCAGATGATGCCCTAAGTTAGAAATCAGCTGACGACAGCATTCCCTATGAAATCAGCAGACAACACCTAACTCTGAAAGCAGCTGACTGCACTTTACTCTGAAATCAGCAGACAATGCCTTAACTTAGAAATCAGCTGATGACAGCCTTCCATATGAAATCAGCTGATGACACATTTGCTCTGAAATTAGCAGACAACACGAAACTCTGAAATCAGCTGATGACAGCCTTCCCTATGAAATCAGCTGATGACAACTTTACTCTGAAATCAGCATACAAGTAGTATAGTGTGAATTCACAGCTGCATTAAATCAGGTCCAGGTCCAATGTCCCTAAACTGGTTCAAATTAACCATTCACCTTGACCTACACTAAATATAGAACATACATGACATAGAGATAGTAAATAAAATCGCCTACCTATACACAGCATATACATGTAGTGGACCAGTGGCATACATTCCTATTACAATGACCAATTCAGTCCTGTGCATGTATCTTAGAAGATCTATTTTAATCCTTATTCGAGTTGATTACGGAATGCCTTATTAAACATTTTCCGACTGAAATTTTAGAACTATATACAAAATTCCAGCCACGAAAAATACCGAGTTTCAGAATAACACGACATAAGCCTTTAAATCTTTAAATCCTCTCTTTATGACAAAATCTTTTATATCCAGCCAACGCCCCAAATATAACCGGTTGTCAAAATGTAGGTCACATATTTTCGTCGTTAAATTAAGCGAGCTTGTACATTAAGTCACCGTAATATCAACTTCCCCCCACCCACCCCCGCTAGACTATCCTGAATCGATTTACATAACACAAAACCTTTAATCTTTTTATATATTCCGTTCTATGTCCTAGTTTATAACTCCAGCAAATCAGGAAGTAAACGTTTCTACCCGTCCTATACCCGTCCTATATCCGTATACAAACGATTCTCTCAATTAACTCCTTTGATCGGAGAGTACCCCTCCCTACCAAGAGGACAAGAGCACGTTAATTGAGGTAGAGAAGAGGGTTGTGGGAAGCCTTGAGTATGGCCTCTTCAGACCCAAGAAACGTTGAAATTGGTACAAGACGACGCTCAAAGAAACAAACACCGTTTACGTCTATATACACACGTTTATTTCTTTTACATATACATGTATATAGATATATTTATACACATACGTTTATTTCTTTACATATACATGTACATTGTATATATATATTGCATGCTTATAAACCTAGCGTAAGCAGTAGTGCCAATGTTTATACATACCCCCTCTCCTATAGCCTTAATTAACGTGTAATCAAAGTTGAACCGAGATAAAATTTAGAAACGTGTAAGAACACGGACTTAGTCACACCTCACTGATTAATAAATGACCTATTATTACTTTCTCTCTTAACTCAATCTTATATCCAACAAAGAAAACAATGGATGCTAGGAACGCGTGCGTGTATTTTTTATTATTTTGTGGGGTGAGGGGGTCAGAGGAGGGCCTCCTACGTCACTCCTGAATAACTCAAGTCATTGTTTATATATTTTCTTTTCTAAGCACTTTAATAACGTCTTCCGATAATGGTTATTTTAGGCTTATTCCTTTGCCGTTCCAGTTCACTCTCTACCCAACGGTCTACCCGCTGCAAGGTGCCCTCGGCGTCTGTCGGTAACTCTCTTCCAGCTCCTTCCTGTTTAACTGGTGGTGGTCTCGTTATTTCCGGGGCTTCGTATTTTTTCAGAACCTTTTCAAACAGATACTTTCTCTTGTTTATTGCGTATTTCCACGCCTCCTCACTACTGTAATCGTCCATCAACTCAAGATCAGATGCCGTATTCTTAATGGATTTATAAGCAGGGTCATGTTTAAGAGAACGATTCCACAGTATGGTTTTAGCAAAGATTTTCGCCATCGTCTTCCTGTATTTGTCTCTCATGTCACTGTATGCACGATTCCTAGCGACGTTTACGGCGATACCGTCCGTCTCCATGTAGTGTTGCACTCTTTCACTATATTCCGGCTGCAAGACTTTGAACGTTGCATCTATAATGTTACTCCATGGGTCCTCTGTTTCTTCGTCGGAGGAACTCGCCTCCTCCTTTCTATGGTTATAATTGTCCCTTGATTCCTTATCACTATCGTCACCAGTAGCGTTCATTTCTTCCGCACTGTCCGATTCACCACTTTCCTCATTATGCTGCGTCTTCTTATGACGTAACATGTTATCTCGTCTACTGAATGTTTTCCCGCAAACGTTGCATGTGTTCATGTTGGCGTCTGGCTGGTAAATGAGGAGGAATTCTCATACAGCAGTATAAAGAGGAGGGGAGTGCCCTCCTCATTTACCAGCCAGACGCCGACATGAACACATGCAACGTTTGCGGGAAAACATTCAGTAGACGAGATAACATGTTACGTCATAAGAAGACACAGCATAATGAGGAAAGCGGTGAATCGGACAGTGCGGAAGAAATGAACGCTACTGGTGACGATAGTGATAAGGAATCAAGGGACAATTATAACCATAGAAAGGAGGAGGCGAGTTCCTCTGACGAAGAAACAGAGGACCCATGGAGTAACATTATAGACGCAACGTTCAAAGTCTTGCAGCCGGAATATAGTGAAAGAGTGCAACACTACATGGAGACGGACGGTATCGCCGTAAACGTCGCTAGGAATCGTGCATACAGTGACATGAGAGACAAATACAGGAAGACGATGGCGAAAATCTTTGCTAAAACCATACTGTGGAATCGTTCTCTTAAACATGACCCTGCTTATAAATCCATTAAGAATACGGCATCTGATCTTGAGTTGATGGACGATTACAGTAGTGAGGAGGCGTGGAAATACGCAATAAACAAGAGAAAGTATCTGTTTGAAAAGGTTCTGAAAAAATACGAAGCCCCGGAAATAACGAGACCACCACCAGTTAAACAGGAAGGAGCTGGAAGAGAGTTACCGACAGACGCCGAGGGCACCTTGCAGCGGGTAGACCGTTGGGTAGAGAGTGAACTGGAACGGCAAAGGAATAAGCCTAAAATAACCATTATCGGAAGACGTTATTAAAGTGCTTAGAAAAGAAAATATATAAACAATGACTTGAGTTATTCAGGAGTGACGTAGGAGGCCCTCCTCTGACCCCCTCACCCCACAAAATAATAAAAAATACACGCACGCGTTCCTAGCATCCATTGTTTTCTTTGTTGGATATAAGATTGAGTTAAGAGAGAAAGTAATAATAGGTCATTTATTAATCAGTGAGGTGTGACTAAGTCCGTGTTCTTACACGTTTCTAAATTTTATCTCGGTTCAACGTTGATTACATGTTAATTAAGGCTATAGGAGAGGGGGTATGTATAAACATTGGCACTACTGCTTACGCTAGGTTTATAAGCATGCAATATATATATACAATGTACATGTATATGTAAAGAAATAAACGTATGTGTATAAATATATCTATATACATGTATATGTAAAAGAAATAAACGTGTGTATATAGACGTAAACGGTGTTTGTTTCTTTGAGCTTCGTCTCGTACCAATTTAAACGTTTCTTGGGTCTGAAGAGGCCATACTCAAGGCTTCCCACAACCCTCTTCTCTACCTCAATTAACGTGCTCTTGTCCTCTTGGTAGGGAGGGGTACTCTCCGATCAAAGGAGTTAATTGAGAGAATCGTTTGTATACGGATATAGGACGGGTAGAAACGTTTACTTCCTGATTTGCTGGAGTTATAAACTAGGACATAGAACGGAATATATAAAAAGATTAAAGGTTTTGTGTTATGTAAATCGATTCAGGATAGTCTAGCGGGGGTGGGTGGGGGGAAGTTGATATTACGGTGACTTAATGTACAAGCTCGCTTAATTTAACGACGAAAATATGTGACCTACATTTTGACAACCGGTTATATTTGGGGCGTTGGCTGGATATAAAAGATTTTGTCATAAAGAGAGGATTTAAAGATTTAAAGGCTTATGTCGTGTTATTTTGAAACTCGGTATTTTTCGTGGCTGGAATTTTGTATATAGTTCTAAAATTTCAGTCGGAAAATGTTTAATAAGGCATTCCGTAATCAACTCGAATAAGGATTAAAATAGATCTTCTAAGATACATGCACAGGACTGAATTGGTCATTGTAATAGGAATGTATGCCACTGGTCCACTACATGTATATGCTGTGTATAGGTAGGCGATTTTATTTACTATCTCTATGTCATGTATGTTCTATATTTAGTGTAGGTCAAGGTGAATGGTTAATTTGAACCAGTTTAGGGACATTGGACCTGGACCTGATTTAATGCAGCTGTGAATTCACACTATACTACTCATACAGCTCCCAATTCTGAAATCAGCTGACAGCAGCTTTCTGTCCCTTTGAATCAAAAGACAATAATCTTCCAACCGAAGTATTCCCTTCAAAATCAGCAGCCAACAGCATTTTCATCATTCCATTTCTCAGCAGAAGATTTGAGAAAATCCATAAGAGTCATTACGATGTCTATATGAAGCTGATTTATGAACATATAGCCATCTTCTCTGTAATCAACCAAATAGTAATAACAGTAATATTGTTTGGTGCTAAATTAGGCATTGATCTGTGTCGAGGACCACTCCAATAATGTCAGAAGATCAAAACAGTTTTTTCTCTGATTGATTGATGGATAGGGTCATGTAATTCACACTAACGGCAACTATTAAGTATTGGTTTTTCTTTAACAAAAATAATATCATTTCTGCTCAAGTGTTATATATCATGACTCGGCATTGCTCAAAATGCTTCCCCGCCGTTACATGACTGAAATACTGTTGAAAAACGGCGTTAAACCGAACACAAACAAAAAAAATCAAGATGCTTCAGGCTTTCAACTTCAGATCCTTTTAGATAGTCAGATTATATAAGAAAGCTATTTTATATGATAAAATTTCACCATGGCAAGATTTAAACCAACAGCGGTGAGGGACAAGTGATTCAGAGTCATAAACTTTTACCTGCCACCCACAAGCTCCATCTCTCAGAAAATGCAACTTTGGTACCCTCATTATTCAGATCCACAGCTACCTCTCTTCCATCAGAGCAGATGAC
Source organism: Mercenaria mercenaria (assembly GCF_021730395.1). Classification (NCBI taxonomy): domain Eukaryota; kingdom Metazoa; phylum Mollusca; class Bivalvia; order Venerida; family Veneridae; genus Mercenaria; species Mercenaria mercenaria. The sequence goes on from NC_069370.1 coordinate 50,775,881, forward strand.
AGATTTTCTACATATAAGCTTCTGTCACAGTTACGAAATAGCTATCCTGGGACCAATACATTTCCAGCTTCGTATTTTATAGATTTACAGAATGATAGATGTCCCTTGATACAATACTGCGTCTGTACAATACATACATATATAATTTTTTTGTTCAGACTTTACAAAAACTGTAATACATGTAAACGTAAAGAAAAAGTAATTACTTTAAGTAATTATAATCATTTTAACATTATTATACATCAGCCACATTGATCCAAATTCGAATATAAATAGTTCATTAATAACATGATTGTGCTCATAGGTTCAAGGGACATAATTCTGATGTTTTCTTCGAAGGGGAGCAAACCAATTTACAGCACTAAACAAACAGTCCAAACTTTTTACGCAGTAAATTTTCTTGCCAGAGAAATGATATCCTTGCATGACCACAATTGCCACTGTTAGTTCCAATGAAGAATTTGCCTGTCACATTGTCTTGTAGTGTTTTTGTAGTGCTTTCCGCAACATGGTATTAATCCTGGTGATGAATTACATAAATGGAGTTTGAAGCATTCTTGAAAACCATTGATTGATCTGCCGATTTCCCTATCTCCTAATCTGTTCTAACAGATTATATTCTCTGCAGATAAAATACATACAAACTGTGACAAGTGAATTGCACATGCTTGTCATAGCATGAAGTGCTTAAAAAGTTGTTAGTGCAGGAACAATTTGGAGATTCATCAGCTTTCGACTGCACATAATGCCTTTTAATCATTTATTTCCAGCTGGTGCAGAGCATTCTTCAATTAGTGAAGGTTTACCAATATAGTCTTCCTTATTAATGTACCAGTTTTTCAGATATCCTACCTGAACTATTTTATTTTTAGCATGCATCGCAAAAATTGTTGTCAGTCTCAGGGTTTGGATGCCAGTACAGTTGAAACTCCATACCTTGAACTCCCTTATCTCAAATTTCCGGCTATCTCGAAGACATTTTCAAGTCCAGTCCTAAAACATCATTTTAAGTCAAATTTCAGTGGTCTAAAATGCTTGGATCACTTGGAATTCCAGACTTCAGTTTCAGCTGTATTGACTGGCTGATTTATAACTAAGTCTTGGACTCAGTGGTCATATTTTTTTGGTCCTAGGAAATCATGGAATCCATTCAATGTATCTGTTTAATAGAGTCTCCTTAAGCCGTTGCCTGGGGAGTGAGAGATGTTGCATATTTCATTACCTCTCATGAAGCAAGTCGGAGTTTGCTAAAGTTGCACCCTGTGCTTCCATACAGTCATCTTAAAGGCTGCATACTGAAATTGGCCGATGGCAAGGTTAACTGACCAATGGCAAGGTTGCTAATGAAATTGACCAATGTCAAGGCTGCATACTAAAATTGACCAATGGTAAGGTTGCATACTGAAATCGGCCAATGGCAAGGTTGCATACTGAAATTGACCAATGGCAAGGTTGCATACTGAAATTGACTAATGGCAAAGCTGCACACTGAATTTGACCAAAATGGCAAGGATGCATACTGAAATTCACCAAAACCTTAGGTTGTAGTCAAAGACTCCTGTCTCCAAACTTTAGACCCAGAACTGCCCAGATAACGTCTATCAATGATTGCAAACAGCACCTGTCTCCCATCATATGCAGTCATTCTTTACCAAGGATGATTCCATTCTAGTTGTAAATCCAATACCCATTTCAATTTTTACTTCAAGAATAAATGATCACATGTGCAGATAGCTTCAGATATGACATTAATTCTGCTGTTCAGAACTGTAATTTGATATGGCAGCCATCTTCCATCAATCTTCTACCAATACAATTTTGACTTATAAAGATTAATAAAATTTTGAATGAAATTTGCTGCAGGGGTAATGTGTTTGCAGACGAATGGAAAAGAAGGAGGCTTCTTACTTTTTATGATTTCTGGGTTTTGTGTCATATGGTTGTTTAAAGGCTTATTGTAGCATTCAATAATTCTTGCAAATATCCATTCTGTTTAGGCTTGTAATATATCATATAAATTTTTCCACTACTATGGTGGGATAAGGTTTTTTTCAGTCTACCATAAAAGTAATCTAACATGGCTTGATCACACAAAGAAGGAAATCAAACATTTTATATTCTGCTATATGAGAAGACTGGTGAGCAACCATCATGACCTCAAAGTTTACTGTGTAACATGAAGTTACATCCCCATGTGGCTAAAATGTAACATTTAAATGAGCAGGTTAGAGACACTCTTGTGGGTAATCATCTAATGTACTATGGTTTCTAGTTAAAATACTTAAATGTTTACTTCATGCACACCTGACAACTGACCCATGTTATATCAGACAATATACCATGAGAAAGCCTAGTCATTGTTTACCACAGACTTTGCCAACTGTGGCCTGTTTAACACATCCTTCTTAGGACAAAGTTAGAACTAAGGTGTTAGTTGTTTATGTAGTTACAATTTATTCTATTCTTTATATTTACAGTTTTGTTTTCTCTTTCTTTTACATACTTTTATAGCACATCAACAGTCTTATATTTAATCGAGGTTATTGACATAGCAAACATCATAAATTTGTGTCATATTTAGGCACAAGATTAACCTTTACCCTGCTGATTTCTAAAATGGACTGGTCCATCATTCAATTTGGGCAATACCATTTATTATTTAAAGGGGTGTTCACTGAAATTTACTGACTGAATAGTAAACAAGAGCTGTCCGTAAGACAGCACGCTCGACTTTTCTCAGTGCTTGAAATAGAGCTTTGCCAATAAAAAAAATTCCCAAGTTAAAAAGGGCCATAACTCTATCAAAATTCAAACAGAGTTATGGGAATTGTGTCTCCTGGCGTAGACTTTGATAGTAAATAACGATGCTGAGTTCCAAGTCAAAAGCTTTAATAGTAACAGAGATATTTGACTTTATCAAAAATTTTAACAAAAAATTCTAAGTTAAAAAGGGGCATAATTCTGTCAAAATTCAAATAAGAATTATGTGGATGGTTTCTCCTGGTGTAGACTTTGATGGTAAATAAGTATTTTAAGTTTCAAGTCAAAAGCTTTGATAGTAACAGAGATATTTGACTTTATCAAAATCTTGAACCAAAAATTCTAAGTTAAAAAGGGGCATAATTCTGCGAAAATTCAAATCAGAATTATGTGGATGGTTTCTCCTGGTGTAGACTTTGATGGTAAATAAGTATTTTAAGTTTCAAGTCAAAAGCTTTGATAGTAACAGAGATATCTGACTTTATCAAAAACTTTAACCAAAAATTCTAATTAAAAGTGGCATAATTCTGTGAAAATTCAATCAGAGTGATGGGAATGTGTTCCTGTTAGTACTTTAAGTAAATAACTATTTTAAGTTTCAAGTCAAAAGCTTTAATAGCAACAGAGATATGACTTCAAATCAGCACTGTCTTGTAAGCTGTACGGCCATAAATGTTTAGACACTTCCAAGATGGCAGACGCTGAAAGTCAACACAGGCGGTGTTTCAGTTTTTCATTGATAACATGTTTTATAAAAATTTTACAATCGGCACAATCTTATACGCCAAATGAAAGTAGATAACTTGTTCATCTCGGCATTATCTAAAGTTTGTTGATTTCACGTGTTCTCAATTATTGACCGCAAAAGTGGCAATTTGTATGAAATTTAAATTGAATCGAGAAAGCAATATTTTCGTCAGTATCTTATCAACTAATCATATCTGTTTAATAATTCTGTGTATTTTGAAGCTTTTTATCGTTCTTTCCGACTGGTACATGCTTGATTTTAACGAAACTTACATTGGAAATATTCAAATTTTTAACGATTTTTAAATTGTCAATACAGCGGCGTAGACTATACCAATATTTCACACTGAGCCGTGTGTAGACAGTTTTTTGTGAACGGTTTTACATAGAATTAAGCGAAAAAAGCTGAACGGTTGTGATACAGTTAATTCGTCTATGCTAAAAATGCCACTTAAAAAATATATATAATTAACTACGTTCCGTTAATCCTTAGCCATGAGTATAGGATATATAGGAAGTTCCGACGGTAATACTTAGACACTCTATCTCAGAAAAGTAGCATTACGGCAGTATTTAGGAACATCATACATTATACTTTGTTCGGATCATCGTAATCCTAGCCACTGCCATTGTTTTTCTATTTTGTGAATTGTTTAGCAATTTGTTTTTACCATCAAATTTTAAATTCAGTTTTCTTTTTATTCATAGATATAATGTTAATTGTTAACTAGTTTTCACTCTCAGTGTTAAAGGTTTTTGTCATCGACAACGTTGTGTACGCACGTACGGTTAGGAATTCTATGTGTTCAGGACTCCATTCAGAAGCAGTATTGAAAGGAGAGTCAAATTTTTAATTTAATAAAAGACGCACGACGGATTTTAACCTCCTTACGATGTCTAACCGTAGAATTTAATACTGACAAGAAAATACATAATAATAATTTATTTTAATTATCCATGTATGTTTTGAGGTAGAAATAGGGAGTAATAATATTTAAACAGATGTGGATTCCTATTAATTTTCAGCTTAAAATTGCAACTTAAATTTTTAACAAATATTGAACGTTTTTACATTCATTCAGAATAACCATTTTGTGATAAAAGTTTTTGTTAACAATCTTATCTTGGTTGTACAATAGGCTGGAAATACCTGATTTTAGAAATAATTGGATTCGAAAACAACGGTCGAGTGCAAAAGGCGGTAATCTGTTTTGATTTCCGTGGATTCTTTTTAAACTTTTGACAACTGACTTAGTCATTAACTATACCATTTTTCGCTTTATGTAATGTTTCGACTTTAATTATTTCTAAAGTTGTTAACAGGAGTATTTTTATTATGCACAATGTATCATGAAATTAAATTTAATAAACCAACCGTATAATATTTGTTAAATTTGAAGTTGCAATTTTTAAGCTGAAAATTAATAGAATCCACATCTGTTTAATATTTATTATCTCCCTTTTTCTACTACAAGAAGCCAAAGGATAAAAATAAATTATTACAATTTTACGTATGCAATTTTAACCGCCCTTTGAATCATTTATTAGTATTCAAATTAACTAAAATATCAAATATTTATTTTCTGTCAGGGTATTAAGTTACGGTAACCATCGCAAGAGAGGGTTTAAAATCGTTAGTGCATCTTTTATTAGCGCAAAATTAATGACTCCTTTCAAATTACTGCATCTGAAGACGCCAAACAAGATAAATACTAACACTTCAAAAGTGTGTCCCTAACCAACACTTTAAAAACTAAGGTGAAACTGTTAACATATAAACATTATATCTACGAATAAAATAACAAAACTGAACTAGAGATGCTTTTGAGAAAAGTGCATGTCTCCCACAACTGCCCCTTAGATGATGAAAATGTTAGTTTCTCTAGATGTTTTAGATGAGTGGATCGATTAGATGGTCTGGATGAGTGGATCCAATCAGTAATTCAGGGCCATAAATGAAAAATGCCTGGACAGATTTCGCTAGTTATCGAACTTGGGTAAGGTCTTATGGCCTAACACATTTTGTTCAAGTTTGGTGAAGATCTGATGAGAAATGTTCGACTTAGAGAGCGGACAAGAGTAAACAGATGAATTTTTTCGATAATTCAAGGGCCGTAACTCTTAAATGCCTGGACCGATTTAACTAGTTATCAAACTTGGCCAAGGTCTCATCGTCAAACACATTTTGTTCAAGTTTGGTGAAGATCGGATGAGAAATGTTCGATTAAGAGTGCGGACAAGAGTAAAAAGGCCGATTTTTCGATAATTCAAGGGCCGTAACTCCAAAATGCCTAGACCGATTTGGCTAGTTATCGAACTTGGCCGAGGTCTCATGGTCAAAAACATTTTGTTCAAGTTTGGTGAAGATCGGATGAGAAATGTTCGATTAAGAGTGCGGACATGAGTAAAAAGGCCAATTTTTCGATAATTCAAGGGCTGTAACTCCAAAATGCCTGGACCTATTTGGCTAGTTATCGAAACTGGCCGAGGTCTCATGGTCAAACACGTTTTGTTTAAGTTTGGTGAAGATTGGATGAGAAATATTCAAATTAGAGTGCGGACAAGAGTAAAAAGACCGATTTTTGGTAATTCAAGGGCCATAACTCCAAGACGCCTGGACCGATTTGGCTAGTTATCGAACTTGGCCAAGGTCTTATGGTCAAACACATTTTGTTCAAGTTTGGTGAAAATCGGATGAGAAATGTTCGACTTAGAGTGCGGACAAGCTTTGTGACAGACACACAGACAGACTGGAGTAAATCAATATGTCTCCCACACCACTGTGTGGTGGGAGACATAATTTAAAATTTGATGGTAAAAAACAAATTGCTAAACAATTCACAAAAAAGTGAAAAACTAATGGCAGTGGCTAGGATTACGGATCTGAACAAATATAATGTATGATGTCCCTCAAATACTGGCGTAATCCTATCCTTTTCTGATAAAGTTGTCTAAGTATATACCGTCGGAACTTCCTTTATCCTATACTCGGAGGCTAGGATTACGGAACCGTAGTTAATTTACATATATTTTTAAGTGGCATTTTTAGCATAGACGAAATTAACTTGTATCTACACCGTTCAGTTTTTTCGCTTAATTCTATGTATAAACCGTTCATAAAAACCGTGTCTACACCGCTCAGCGTGAATATGTTGGTATAGTTTAGGCTGCTGTATTGACAATTTAAAAATCGTAAAAATTTTGATATTTCCAGATCAAGCATACCATCGTAAAGAACCGGTAAAAAGCTTCAAAATACCACAGAAATATTCAAACAGATATGATTATTGAATAAGATACGACCGAAAATTTTGCGTCAATATAATTCGAGAAACAGTGAAATCAACAAACTTTTAGATAATGCCGAGGAGGAACATGTTATTCCGCTATCATTTGCTATAAGTGTGGCTGTTAAAATGAAAAACTGGAACACCTACCTGTGTTGACTTTCAGCATCCGCCATCTTGGAAGTGTCTAAACATTTACAGCCGTACAACTTGCAAGACAGTGATCAGAGTAAAAGGGATTGTTTCTCCTGGTGTAGACTTTGATGGTAAATAAGTATTTTAAGTTTCAAGTCAATAGCTTTGATAGTAACAGAGATATTTGACTTTATCAAAAACTTTAACCAAAAATTCTTAGTTAAAAAGGGGCATAATTCTGCCAAAATTTAAACCAGAGTTATGGGGATTGTTTCTCTTGGTGTAGACTTTGTTAGTAAATAACCATTTTAAGTTTCAAGCCAATAGCTTTGATAGTAACAAGAGATATTTGACTTTATCAAAAACTTTAACCAAAAATTCTTAGTTAAAAAGGGGCATAATTCTGCCAAAATTTAAACCAGAGTTATGGGGATTGTTTCTCCTGGTGTAGATTTTGTTAGTAAATAACCATTTTAAGTTTCAAGCCAATAGCTTTGATAGTAACAGAGATATTTGACTTTATCAAAAACTTTAACCAACGGCGACAGCGACGCCGACGCTGGGGCAAGTGCAATAGCCCTACATTTTCTTCGAAAAGTCGGGCTAAAAAGGCAGAATCACTTGCCGCCAGCAGGCTAAAGATTAAGTAAACTGAACATAACATTACCTCTGGAATGCTCCACCTTGAGGGGGGTCAAACAAGATGCATCAGTTATATAAAAGCTTCATCAAAGAAAAGCATATTGGGACTGTAAATATACAAACTTAGATGCTATGTCTTGATTTATGACTGCCGATTGCATCACAATAATTATATTTTTTACAAAAAAAACATGGTTGCAAATTTTAGCCCATCAATTCTTTTGTAAATTTATCTCAAGTTAATGTTTAGGTTGTATGCTGCACGGGGGAAATTCGAAACAATGAACAAATCCGAATATCAAATAGCCAAAGTTTCAGTATCTTTAAATTTTCCAGAACTCTATGGAGATATCATTGGAAATTCCTTTAGTATAACACAACATTTAATCAAATTTTGATTGTACCAGGTTGATTACAACTTTGGTGAAAATTAAAGAGCTTACAAATCCCATGGAGGATATCAGAGAACATTTGATTAGAGACTGCTTCAAGCTGTAAATCTTTCATGGGAAAAAAATCCCATTCTCTGCTCCTAAATCTAACTAATAGTTTTCAATCAATTATGAACTGAAGCGCTGAACAAAACAGTACTGTAAATTAAATATAAAATGATTAATTAACTGAAAATATTCTGCAACAGAACTTGAATTTTTATACTGTTCCCTAATTAAGTGGAAACAACAACAGCAGTGAATAAATTGTATTTGATTATTGTTCATTTGCTAGAGTTGATTCATAACTGTTATTAATGTTAATTGATTAATTACTTCCCTTTATATTTCATGAATTATTAATTTACATCCTTTCTGATACCATTATGCCATTAAATTTTATTCTTTTTTATCTGGAAATTAAGTTACAGTTATTCCTGTGTTCAACATGCATTATTTTTTTTCACTGACTTTCAAAGTGATATTGCAATGTGATTGTATTACCTCCCTTTAAGTTAGTTAAAGTTGCAAATCATTCAATATTTATGGTTTAAAATTTAATCTCTAAATATCTCAGTGTATGAAATTAATTTCATGTGATAATTTTTATTGCAAAAGTTAGAAAATTCAAAGTGCCCTTAAGTACTAGAAACATACTTGAACCTTGTTTGCAAAGCTCCATTTTTAGCCAATAAATCGCTAAAGATTCTTGACAAAGTAACCTTTGAAGTTTTTACTTTTCTAGTGGGGGAATGTGGACCAAGTATCAAGACTGCTACGGTATTTCATGTTCTTACTGAAGCATAACTTGATTCTTATGGCAATACTAACCATCATTTTTTTTTCTCACACCTGATGAAAATTTATTTTAGTCCGAATGTTGATCTTTAATAAATATTAAAATGAACAAAACAAATCATTGATAGAGGGAGGATGTTTGTTATATTCAATGAAAGATCAGAAGATATTTCACCTAGTGAATAATGTACGCAATATTTTCACAAGTGGTGCAGCCACAAGTGAAAATATCTATTATGGTGTTCACAAGTGAAATATATATTGATCTTACACTGAAAAAAATTTTCAATAAATTTTTATTTATGCATTTTCGATGGTTCCCATTTTACACTGCATCAATGTTACACGGTTCTGATGTCAGCATATTGAAGTAGAAAAAGTCAAAATATTCTATGAAGTTTCTAGAGTTATTTTACATTTTATTATGATGTTCATACCAGTAAAAAATAAAATGATATTTTCTCTGCTCTGAAATTTTTATTTTACTAATATTATAAAATCAATAACTATCCACATCTGCCTAAATTTCTTTACTCTGGCTATATTTTGAAGTAACTAAGATAAAAGAAATGGATTTTAGAGGAAACTCAGACACTGCAGGTATATTAAAGTGAAGGCTAGAAACATCTGACTGAATAAAAGTGCAAAATTCATCAAAAATGTAATTTTAAAAGAAACATCACTCTTCTTTTTATATAGCCTAAAGCATAATTTTAAGTCAAAGAAAAAGAAATTTCCTTATAAAACTGAAAAACAGAAATGAGAATTTACAAGAAACTATCTCCAAATTAATTTTATATAATAACTTTTCAATCAGATCAAACTTGCATCCATCAGCCTGAAGGACAACCAGAAACAAAAATTAAGAAAACGGAGCCAATAAACAATAGCACTTTATCTATTTTACCCTAGAGGACTTCTGAGAAATTGTAGCAAAGTAATGAAGCCAAAAGCAAAACCCTACATTAAAAGGAATCAATTTAGCTTTAAGCATGAACATTATTTTCAGGCAAATTGTTAATTATCTCTTAAGCAATAGATTTTCTCAGAAATTTTCTTTTAATGAAGGCATATTCTTCAAAGAAATTTGACGCAGTCCTATTAGTTTTAACTTCTCATCTGTAGATGTTTATCAATGGAAAATTCTGAAGATTCAAAACTATCTTGAAATTTTCGGTGTCTCATAAGCTGCTATTTCATATCATTTTTCAAGGAATTAATAAGGCCTTATCAATTCACATCTGCTCTGCATATCCAATCATCCTATGAAGTTTCAACAGTCAGGGTCTAGTTGTTCTCAAGTTATGGATCGTAAATGGTTTTCCTTGTTCAGGCCCCTCTGACCTTGACCTTTCATGGAGTGACCCCTAAAACTATAGTAGTCATCTACTCTGCATGTCCAATCATCCTAATGAAGTTTCAACAGTCTGGGTCAAGTGGTTCTCAAGTCATTGATCGGTAATAATTTTCCTTGTTCAGGACCCTATGACCTTGACCTTTGGAGTGACCCCAAAAACAATTGCGGTCATCTACTCCATAAGCCCTATCACCCTATGAAGTTTGTAGGTTCAAGGTCAAATGGTTCTCCAGTTATTGATCGGAAATGAAGTGTGACAGACGGACGGACGGGGCAAATCCCAAAGTAGGAGGGAGATATAATTACATGATCAAAGGCCTGAAGGGCCTGAGAGTCGGCTAATGATCTGGTAGTATAGTCTACCAGTTTCAGTTTGTTTTCAGTTTTTTTCCCCAACTGAACAGAGATTTTGTTACAATAGATGAAATGGACATTCAATCGATGCCTAGTAAAACTTTGAATATGACAATTTGTATATTGAAATTTTATAGCGCGGATTGCCACATACAATTTGTAACGGTTGGACGAAAAGAACTATTCAGATATTTTACAGATAACGGGCCTGGCGATAACCGTGTCACACGCTAGGTATTGTTTAATCATATTATAAGGGATGTGAAATTAAAGTATACTTACTTATGTGTTTAAAGATATGTAAATGTTGCTGAGTGTCAATATATAGTGTCATGAATGTTTACACTGACAGGAAAATTGTGCATTCGAAACTAAGGGAAATTACTCGGACTAGCTACCAATTTCGGAAAAGATAACCGATATTAATAAGTGCATTTCTTTTTTAGTCAAAACCATCATTTATTCTATTTCAGACCTGTTAACCCCTTCAAAACCATGTCAGTAGTCCCAAAGTCCATGCATTTTCAATTATCCATTTTGATTCATGTAGACCGAGAGGGCTGAAAAATGTTTGAACCATTTTTACGTGGTCGGTATCAGGGTGGGTGCGGGGAGGGGTGTTCCCTCCCGCTTTGAACTGTAGTCAGATTTAAAACGGGCACTGTGGCAGGTGGTAAAAGGGCAAATGTATCAAACTGTAAAGTGGCAATATGGGGGAAGGGTGTGGGGGGATACCCCCTCCTGCAAGTAGTGTTTGGGGTATCACCACATGGAAATTTTGAAAATGTAGACCCTTGATACAGTGTTTGGTGCAATTTCTAACTGAAAATTTTATGTTTCAATTTCTAAATATTACCTAGATTCTTTTTAGTATTACAATATCCAAAGTATGGATGACTGTCACTTCATATTTTTACTTTCAGGTCATGCCTCAGGACTAGAATACAAGTCTGATATAGATTCTATGTGTGTTATAAAAATAAATTCTAGAATCATTTCTGTTACAATAATATCTATCATATGTCTGTTACTTTAATGTTAAAATTTCATAACACAGCTCGATATTTACCCAAAATATTATATCTGGATAAGATTACACTTTTCTTTATACTGCCAAAATCTCCAGCTTCTGCAATATGTTTTACAAATTGTGATGATACGAAGACAGTTTAGCAGCAATTGGCAGTATCTGACATTGAAGTTTACAGTGAAATTACCTCTTATTTAAATCATTTCATAAAAAATGTTGTTTTGTTTCGTCAAAGCAGTCTAACATAGACGATCTACTTTCGATTAAGAAATTCGCCGCTTTGTTTATTTCTCGTAAAATAAGAAATAAAATCATCTTTAAAATCAGTAGTAATTAAACTAACCAGTAAGAGCTTCTTCTCCCGATATTTATCCGCTTACTGACTGCAAAAGAACATAAGTCCGTATTTTCAAACGCAAAGACGTAGAAGCGTTGTTATAAACAGGTCGCCGACAAGTGCCCAGAATGTAATTAGGATTCATCCGCGAAGTCTCGCGGAAGAATTAACGTACTGCACATATCTTATTTCGGGCCATTTAAAATGAAGCTGTCATAATTTAATTTTATCGATGTGGTGAACTCTTTGATAAGAGACATTCCAATGCTTTCAGAGGTACCCGACTCAAGAAAATACTAGCAGTATGTTTTGGAACTATATTTTGTCTTTCGCTGGATGTTACGCAAGCTTGGTAAGCCTGCGCAATTCATGAAATACACAGCGCAATAAATTTGTTATTTGCGCAATGATTTTAAAGATTATTTTTTGAAACGGACAGAGTAACAAATGGATAATTCGGCTAATAAGTTAATATGCAGTTATTTTTGAATTTGTGAATATCATAATTGCTATTTTGTGACAAAATGGCATAAAATTAGTCACCATAATCATATGCGCAAATGTATTACCAAATCCCGCAGAATCGTTATGCGTGTTTATGCTTAATGAGTTACCACGGAAGAAAATACGTGGCTTTTTTAGAGTATTGCACAATTACACTTCATAAATTTAACAGATTACATCGTATATTGGTCATAGCAAATGGGACTGACAGAACTGAACTTCAGAAGATCAATGAACTCTTTGAAATTAGAGACAATCTAATGGAACTACATCAATTCGCTGTGTTGTGAGGCCATTTAATGAGAATGAGAAATCGGACGATAGCAAGGACTCGTCAAACGCTTTCAGCGTTTAGCCAACTCAAAAAGGAAGACTTTCTTCCTGTGAAAAGACCTCTAAAATTGATTTAGCCATAAGCAAAAGATTTTCCTCACTATGCAATTAATTCAAAAAGCTTTCCCTGAAATAAAGTTGCAGTTTTATGAAGCCGCTCTGTTGACTTTCTGCCATGCACATCAGTTATATAAAGTCGGAGCTTTTATCAACTTTTGCTTAGAAATCAGGGATTTCATCAGATCATAAGAATCATTATTTAAAACTGTTATTGATGAGAAAAACACATTTTCTTGTGCAATTTACTAATTTCATTTTACATTTAAAGATTAACTGACATGCAAGTACTCAATTTTAATCTTTTTCCCTTTGATGAAAGATATGATTGGAGATTCTGACGTAATGCCTCAACTTTAAAATACTTTTACTAGAATCTATATGTGTTTCAGACATCTTAAACTTTAAAGTTCATTTGGTTTAATAACATGCTAAGTAGAAACAAATTAAAATGTCAGCTGATTAGTTCTGCTTTATAAAAGGGTAATTCCTTCTTCACCGAGCCATGTCTGCTGCTCCCATTCTTCAATTTAACACAATTGGTAAAGTGTGTCTGGAAATGTTCTATCACAGTGGTTTAATTCCCTACTTCATATTTTAAATTTAAGACAAGCATCTGCATTTAGATTTCTCCACAATACCTACATTAACGAAAATACCATCCATTAAAGAAAACAACCATGTTTCTCCCTCTAGTTGAGTTTTTGCGTGTCAGTATAAAACAAATCTCAAATGCTTACTTAAAATAACAATTTGCAGGGCTCTTTAAATTAAAGTAACCAGAGCTGAAAATCGAAACATCTCAAGTATTACAGGAATCTTTCACAATGTATGTGGCAATCTGGCTCTCTCTTGGTGGTGACTTGGCTGCCAAGTGATAGATTTGTAATAGAGAATTTATGCATACATTCATAAATGACACATCAGTTTTCTCCCTGAGGAAAATTTCATGAGCTGTTCATGAAATGTTCATGAATTATTCATGAACTGAAAATGGGACTATATCCAGTTCTTGATCTAATTCATGAACTGTTCAGGAACACATTTTATGAATTTGTTCATGATCAATTCATGAATAAATTCTAAAATGTATAGTCTATTTTCAGTTCATGAAATTTTCACCATAATGTTATAATGGAAACCTATGGGGGAAATAATTAGTAGTCTCTAACCTTCAATTTGTATTAATACTCTTCATTGTGGAAGTAAAAAATAACCATCCTCCCACAACTCCAAAATGTGATATTTTAAAAGCTTTTCACTGAAGAGTTATAATCAAAGGAGCACCTTCCTTCAGTCTGTGAAATACAAAGTCTTCCGATAAATCTGAAAACCCAGGAAATGAACTTTGCAAAAGTATGCATAATTTAGGCATTTATTCAATTAACAGTCTGTTTTCTTCTTGGAGTTGTGTTATCTGGTTACAGCTATGAAATAACTGGACAACCCATATACATGACTACAGCACAAAATTCAAATGGCCAAGTCATGTTTCTGACATTTTTACTAGAAAAAAACTGGACTTGGTCCAAGGTTATTAAACATCAAATGTGGAGGCCATTCTCAAATCTCAAGCATATGATTGGCTGACTCCCATTTGAATTTTGAAACTGACCAATAGCAATGCTTTATTCTGAGACTGGTCTCCAAACTTGATTTTCTAACTCTGAACCCAACTGTTCACAAACTGCCTGTCATTGTTGTCATCATCACTAGCATCACTGTCATCATCAACACCTTTGTCATCATCATCACGGTTATGTTTTTCTATCAAAGGCATTTTGCTTATGATGAGAAAATCTGAGTAGGAACTACATGAAAGGTCATGTGAAATATACAAAACAGTTTATGGGCATTCAAAGGGACATTACTCCAGTCTGTATGAGATTTGTCTCTCAGCTTCTAAAACAGCAAATTTATGGACAGCTGGACATAATGTGCTGTCACTCAGCCTACTGGACATTAATAGCAGTTAAAAAATGTGGACAAGTTTTTACAAGGCTGACAACTTGTTTCCAGTATACACCTTCCTTATGTTTATGACCAGTTGGATTACTTCTACAATATTGGGCAGCTCACTGTTTACTGCAAAAGCATGGTTACTTCAATTGGAAATGTTGCTTGCAAAATGCAGTATGGCCATTTGCAATGCTCCACTTCTTATAAAAATATGTTCAAACCAAAGCATGTATAATTATATACATGTATATTAAAGAATGTTTGAACATATGAACAACTTGAGTTCAGTAACTGCAGATGTTATTAATGTAGTAAAAATGTTTCTCATGCATTTTTAATTACCACTTTTATAAATGTAGTATTTGTACAAGGAGCTCTCTTATAGGCCAGAAATAATTAATTCCTAGGTTTTTATCCCAGTCAGTTCTTGCAGTAACATTTACAGTCAGTTTCTATAAATGGTCAGGAAACTTAGTATAATACATAAATCTATTTCAAAAACAACTGAATTTACTGTAATACAAGGTTATTCCATTGAACTTATATTTTTAGATTACTTGGATAATAATCTTAGAATAAAGTATCTCTGGCCTAGGTAATCATTTCTGTATCATGCATTTCAAAATGGGCACCAATATGGGAAATGTATAAAAGTACAGTATACAAGTAACAATTATATTTTTCTCTCTTTTATTTTATTTCAACAAACAAAATATATATAAAATCATAAGCATATATATTAAACATTGTAAAAATCAGTAACCTAAACTCATCTGGATTAATGTGTATATATACAGTTATCTGGATTGATGTGCATAAAATATCATTTGGATTTATGTATATATATATATAAATAGTCATCTGGATTAATGTATACACAAAGTCATCTGGATTAATGTGCAAAAAATATCATCTGGATTTATGCATATACATAGTCATCTGTATTAATGTACATATTAAATGCATCTGGATTCATGTACATTTTGTATATATAAAGTCATCTAGATTTAAAGGCATCTGGATTTATGTACATATAAAGGCATCTGGATTAATGTATATATAAAATCACCTTGAATCAAATCATGACACAGTAAAGTTGAAAACAGAGATATAACAAATAGCATCATGCAGTCACATGAAAGCCCCCTAACAGTAAAACAAAATCACAATAATTATGTTATACAACAGAAAATAAAAACTCACACTATACATGTATGGAAGTGCAAAAACTTCACACTCATTTATAAAATAAACTTGGATTAAGCATGTCAATTTTGATCAATGCTGGCCTAACCGGGCTGATTGACAACCGGTCCTATAAACCAAATATTTTATCTATGAGCTGTTAGATTTATCAACTCTTATCTACCAAAATTGGTATTAAACTGGGAACAAAGTAGGGCTCTGTCATGCCTTTATCACTACTCACATACAGTTCAATCTCTTCATGTTCTACTTTATTTAGGATAAATATTGAAAAGATATGAATTTGTTGTAATGTTTATTTTAATATTAGATGTAAGTTGACAGTTTAAATCCCACCTTTTGTTAGAATCAATTTCAGTGTACTGCTACATTAATTTGAGAGAATGGAGCATTAAATCCATCAATTGTTCGCGTCTTAAAATGGTTCTGGTAGTATCATGAACTTCGAAACATGTAAATTATATATATATATATATATTTTTTTTTTATATATAAAACTGAACATATCAAACTACAAAATATTAAAAGGAGATAATAAAACTTTTTTTACAATTATTTATTGTTTTGTTTGAAATTCCAATTAAAGTCTGATTAAATTTTATAAAATCATTGCAGTGTTGTATACAACTTTGTCTTTCAATTTTAAATTTCTGATTAAGTCATTATCTCATTCTCTCCTTCATTCTTTAAGTTTTGAAGTTTTTCTAAAATCTTATACAACTTTTGAAAGACATGTGTCATTTCAAAAACCCTATCATAAAACTAGAAGAAAAGCTAATATAAACCTTTGGTCAAAATGGAGGATATGCCTTATTAATGCATATAGGAGGAGGTTAAGTCAATTTTATGATCAATGCAAATATTTACTCTAGTTCTTATTTAAACATTTAACCAAATATTTAACCAGATCATCAATAAAAACCATGGGGTGTGTTTTTCATTCTGTAAACAAAGAGTTGCATTATAGTAAACCAAGACAAGGGAGATAATAAATGCAGATATGAGAGATAACCCTGAACAATAAAGGGAGATAATTCTCTAGCGAAATATTGATTATACCAATAGTAACACTTAGCTACATTTGATAACACAGGTTATAAGGAAATAAATTGTGTCAAAAATTATCATGCTGTTCAATGTGAAGATAAAACATTGTCAGAAATAACAACCATTATACCTTGCAACATAGTAACTGTTGCATGAAAATATTTGAGCTGGAGTTCATATTCTAGTATGTGTTTTATCTTTGTTTATAACAAAAATGTTTGAAAATAAATAGTGTTCCTCTAATTTCAACATCATGTACAGACACTCTGCTTTGTTCAAAAAGGAGTTTAGAATATGGATAACTCATACAAGAGGTCCATGATGGCCCTATATCGCTCAACTGTTATCATTGCACCTGAGGACAAGAAGGTCCTCAGAAAAAATATCTAAGTCCAAAGGACAGTAACAACAAAGGGAAAAAATTTAACCAAAAAGAAAAAAAAATCTTACAAGGTACAGATATGTCAAAATACACCTAAAAATTGGAGGTACCATCCACGCTGTACCACAGAAAAGTGGTCTCGGTTTTTCCCTACGGCCAATGATAAAAACGTTACTAAATATAAGCTATTTATAGTAACGTAAAAGGAAAGTAATTAAAACAAGAGCTGTCTCCATAGGATGACACATGCCCCCGATGGCACTTTAAATGAATAGTTATGGCCGATGTTCGAGTTTAGGACCTTTGACCTACGGAGCTGGGTCTTGCGCGTGACACGTCGTCTTACTGTGTCACACATTTATGCGTAGTTATTTTAAAATCCATGCATGAATGACAAAGATATGGACCGGACACGCCCATCAATGCACTATCATGAAAAAATACCTTTAACATCTAAGTGTGACCTTGACCTTTGAGCTACGGACCTGGGTCTTGCGCATGACACGTCGTCTTACTGTGGTACACATTCATGCCAAGTTATTTGAAAATCCATCCATCGATGACAAAGATATGGACCGGACACGCCCATCAATGCACTATCCCTAAATGTCTAAGTGTGACCTTGACCTTTGAGATACGGACCTGGGTCTTGCGCGCAACACGTCGTCTTACTGTGGTACACATTCATGCCAAGTTATTTGAAAATCCATCCATCGATGACAAAGATATGGACCGGACACGCCCATCAATGCACTATCCCTTAATGTCTAAGTGTGACCTTGACCTTTGAGGTACGGACCTGGGTCTTGTGCACGACACGTCGTCTTACTGTGGTACACATTCATGCCAAGTTATTTGAAAATCCATCCATCGATGACAAAGATATGGACCGGACACGCCCATCAATGCAATAACCTTTAATGTCTAAGTGTGACCTTGACCTTTGAGCTACGGACCTGGGTTTTGCGCGCGACACGTCGTCTTACTGTGGTACACATTCATGCCAAGTAATTTGAAAATCCATCCATCGATGACAAAGATATGGACCGGACACGAAAAATGCGGACAGACCGACAGACTGACAGACCGACAGACAGACGGTTCAAAAACTATATGCCTCCCTTTGGGCGCATAAAAATTTTTTTATTGTAAGTGAACAAAAGAAGGACCTGCCATATAAATCTGTTGACATAAATGAAATTTCAGATCAGTATCTTCATTAGTTACGGAGATATACCCATTTTAATTTGAAATAAAGGGAGGTAATTTGACATAAAATCAGTCCATAGTTATCTACCCTGATTGGCTCAGTCCAACTAATGACATTAATGAAATTTCAAATAAGTCCTATAAGTACTTACTGACATAAATCCATTTTGATTACAATCAGGGGAGGTAATCAGATATAAAATAACTCTGAACCTACGCTTGGATCTGATTTGTCATGAAATCCAAGAATTATTGTTGTTCAAGTTATTTTGGAAGTTTGTATCAAATAAAACCATAAATGAAGTCTCTATATGGCTGCAAAAGCCAAAATAGCCAATTTTGGACCTTAAAGGGGCCATAACTCTGGAACCCATGAGGAAATCTGGCCAGTTCAAGAAAGGAACCAAGACCTTGTGGCGATACAAGTTGTGTGCAAGTTTGGTTAAAATCAAATCATAAATAAAGCTGCTATTGTGCAGACAAGGTCAAAATAGCTAATTCTTGCCCTTTCAGGGGCCATAACTCTGTAAACCATAAAGGAATCTCGCCAGTTCAAAAAAGGAACCAAGATCTTGCGGTGATACAAGTTGTGTGCAAGTTTGGTTAAAATCAAATCATAAATGAAGCTGCTATTGTGCAGACAAGGTCGAAACAGCTAATTCTGGCCCTTTCAGGGGCCATAACTCTAGAACCCATAAAGAAATCTGGCCAGTTCAAGAAAGGAACTGAGATCTTATGGTGATACAAGTTGTGTGCCAGTTTGGTAAAAATCAAATCATAAATAAAGCTGCTATTGTGCAGACAAGGTCAAAATAGCTTATTTTGGCCCTTTCAGGGGCCATAACTCTGGAACCCATAATGGGATCTGGCCAGTTCAAGAAAGGAATCGAGATCTTATGGTGATACAAGTTGTGTGCAAGTTTCGTTAAAATAAAATCATAAATGAAACCACTATCGTGCAGACAAGAAATTGTTGACGGATGGACGGACAGACACACGCACGGACGGACTGACGACAGACGACGGGCAAAGGGTGATCATAAAAGCTCACCTTGTCACTATGTGACAGGTGAGCTAAAAAACTTCTTTCTGTCAGGTTTTGTCTCCCCATTGACTAGTGTTCTGCAAATTTTGGTATTGGAAAGGTAAGGTGAAGTAGGGCAGCACTAGCTGTGTTTCTAGGTAGCTTATTATTATGCCACAAAAAATACAATATACATGTATCTACCAGGTAAATTGTACTTGCTTACACTGAAAATATACAAGAAGTTAAACAACTCCAACAGGGCCTTTACCAATGAAATAATATTACATCTAACATATTTTGTGTAATACTTAGCAGTATTTCTATTTCATCTTAAGAGTATGTATTTCAATCAAAATGAATTAACAACAGTTTTTCTCTTCAAACCTATCTTGTTAAAACAATTTAAGTATGTACAAAGAGTCATACCAATATTTGAACAGTCGTCTTAAATCCACTCCAAAGCCTCTACCTTTCTGTTTGCTTTTCTTCCATAAATGTACCATCAATTACACATAAGAGATTTTCTAGCTAACGTCTACAACAATGTTCGCCTAAATAAAGATCGAGACAAACAACTTAAAAAATTCGAGCTGTTTATCAATACCCAAACAAAACACATCATAAATAATGCATGAAGTGTAAATTTACTTTTAACTTTTGAATAATTGTTCAGTCAAATTCCTAAATTGAATAAAATTGTACCAGACGCTAATGCGACCTAGAAACAGACCTCAGTGACACACCCCGATTATACCTCACTTGGAAAAAATTGTCTTACTTCCATTAACATAAACTAAATGCATCAAAAATATACATTCTATTCTAAAGATTTCCCAAGAGAACTGCACAATCAAGAAGTATTTGAAAGCGAATCTTTCACAACAAATACTGATCTCTTCTGCAACTGACAAATCTGGATAAAAAATAGCTTATAAATAAATAATCCAACACAAGTTTCTCCCATGCAACATGTCCAAATCATAGTAGCAATAATTAAGGCCATGCCAAACAGGATATTAAACATTTCCTAAGCCAGAAATATGAAAGCTGACTATTGTCAGCACTTTCATCAGACTATACACCTGATACATTCTAATTCAGCTGAATGTTAATCTATGTCTCCTCATTCTGGCACTGGCAGTGGAGACTGCTTTCATTTAGATACTTTTTCTGGATAAAGTGAAACATGCCAGGCACATAGCAATGTAATCTGGTACGTTTTGACTAAATGTCTGCAACAGTAATATATCTCTTAATGATGTAAGCAAAATTAATATATCTCTAAATGATGTAAGCAGCATTTTTTCTTATCTTTCATGACATAAGCATCCTTTTCTTAAATGATACAAGCTACATTTTTATTGAGTTTTTGGTGGTGAAGGGTCCAAATTGAGGACTATTTATGCTCCAGTGTGATCTAGTCAAGCTCATTTTCCTGACCTTTTCACACCTAGAAAGAACACTGTAAATGATGTTTGATCACCCATAGATCTGAGTACTAATACAGAACATGGCAGCAGTGTGATCTAGTCAAGCTCATTTTCCTGACCTTTTCACACCTAGAAAGAACACTGTAAATGATGTTTGATCACCCATAGATCTGAGTACTAATATAGAACATGGCAGCAGAACATGGCATGTACTAAAAGAAATGGACAGCAAACATGCATCAGATTTCTTTAACACTTAAATACTATGCAGTTTCCAGTACTACTGATGCAGGACAAGTTTATTTTGACCTCATATCATGAAAAAAAAACAGTAAATGGCTTAAGGCTCCAGAATTTTTATTTTTATTGAATTTATTTAGGTCATATATTACCTTTCCAGCTAATGGAAGAAAAAGGCCCAAGGTGACCCTCCGAGAATTATTTCAGTAACAGGCTGGGTAAAATACAACCTTCCATAAGCCAGCTAAAAGGTTTCCTCACATGAAAGAATTCTTCACCCAAGGCAAGGTAGCAGTGAGGGGCAAGTGATTAGAGTAATGAACGATGACTGGAATTAATGCCGAGTGTATGACATGTAGTCAAAGAAACGATAAGCAAAAATCACACAAGCAACTGTTTCCTTTATGACATGAGTAACATCATTTTAATGACTTAAGCAGCAAAATATATTAAGTAACTGTTAATTCTATGATAAATGTCTCCCCTGAACACTGCTATGGAAAACATTGACATGTAAGCAAAAGAGGCAGGAATAATTTCAATCCGTTTTCATGTAAAAACCTTATTTTGATGTAAGGATTTTTTTTGTGGTTTAAGAGAAAACTGTAAAGAAAACCTTTAAAAACAATGTTGGTGATATACAAGTAATTACTTTTGCATTTAACTGTTAGTATGACATCCTTCACCTCTTTGAAATTATCAGGATGGGAGTGTCATAATATCCTCTACATATACAGATTTTCAAGGTTAGTAATATAGCTGACAGCTAAAAATCAATCAGACACAGAACATGATTGTCATCCAAGAGACAAATTATTTGATGGTATCAAGTAAATCTCTGCTTTCTCCAGCAACCATTATTTTACCAATAAGGGAACAATATATTGACATGGTAGTTCAGTTTATCTTAATTATTTTAGCTCAATACTGAAGTATCTATATCTGGATGCTTCCCTGTACCACACTGGAGACGACATCCTGGGAAATTCCATACTCGGGTGTCATTGACTGCACTCAAGTTATTCCATCATACCCTGAGGGTAAGCAGCCTGCACCTTATCCATAAGACCAGTACTCCCCATTACTTAGTTAATCAACATTTTTCAATTACTCAGTATAAATTGATAAATTTTGCAAATTGTCATTCTCAGTGTCCATTTTTTTTCTAATACCCATTAAACTATTATAATGCAAGCTGAAGTGTTGAAGTACTACATGTATTTGTTACATGAAACAGTCAGGAAAGGGATTAAAATTTAACCCCTCTCTTCAGTAAAAGCAAAAATCAAAAATTAGTGTCTGAAGTTCATTATAACCATGCTATCATACAACTAGGGGAAAATTCAAAGTAATAACACAAACTCCAACAGAAAGCAGGAAGAAGCGCTCTTCAACTACAGTTGTTTCCAAGTTGAAGAGTTCATTACATATACCATTCTACTACCTCTAAACTGAAGAGCTAAGAAGATGCCTGAAATTAATACAGACATTAGAACTCTTTCAAAAAGAAACAAAGGCCTGAAGGGCCTGAGTTGGCTAATGATTGATGTACTGACAGTATAGTCTACCAGTTTCAGTTTGTTTTTAGTTTTTTCTTAAAATTTCATAACACTCGCTCGATATTTACCCAAAATATTATATCCAGATACGATTACACTTTTCTCCAGTTTCAACAATATATTTTACAAATTGTGATGATACGGAGACATTTAGCAGCAATTGGCAGTATCTGACATTGAAGTTTACGGTTAAATTACCTCTTATTTAAATCTTTTCATAAAAAAGTGACCGATGTCCTGTAACGCCAACATACGCCGATCTACCTTCGATTCATGATATGACAGAAATACAATTTTAATGTTTGCGACTAGTTTATTTCCGAAAAATAAGATTAAAAATTTTGAATCATAGTACTAAAAACCACTGAAACATACTCTCTAGCGAGTCAAAGTTTTACTACTGCAATATTAACCACGCATAAGTTTATAGAAAGCATAGCATGCTATTAACGACCTAGATTCAGCAAGATGACAGCTGATCGCATATTTACTAAACCATCCAAAGATTCAGCTTCTGTATTTCACAAGGTTTCTTTTGTTGCGTTTCTGTAATTATATAGTTTTTATCACGCTTACGCAATTATAGACTGCCTAGCATTATTCTAATGTCACTCTCACATTATACGATCTTATTGGACTGTGGACTATTTTTTGTCTTTCAGCTGGATTTTTACGCAAGCTTAGACCTAGTTTCTTAAACCTGCACATTTCAGCTTATGAGTCTACATTTGAGTATTGCAAGATTACAATATAAATATGAAGATTACATGTATATGTCTAAAATAAGGGCATTGACAGAAGTTACTTCATTTCTATTTTAGATCTACTGACTAGTTATGACCGCACTGACCCTTTTCTAACTATCCAGGAACACCAATTTCATGACCCATGACAATATGCCTCATCTAATGAAGCTCTACCTTGTTACTCTATTTGAAACAGCGTGACTAAAAAGTTGTTTCGTTTTGTGAAAGCAGCCAAACATAGACGTTTACTTTCGATTTCAAAAACTTACAAAAATACAATTTAATGATTTCGCCGATTTGTTTTATCTCGAAAATAAGAATTAAAATCATTTTTAATATAGTAGTAACTAAACAAACCAGTAAGAGCTTCTTCTTCCGATAATTTATCCGTTCTGACTGCAATATTCAACCCACGCAAAGTTTATAGAAAATCATACGATGCATGTAATACGTTCAATGTGGAGAATTAAGGCTTGATCGCTATGTTATACCTAACGCATCCAGACGATTCAGATTTTGTTTTAAAAAAGCATGTGTGCGTTTCTGTAATTTATATACTTTTTATACGCTTAGAAATTATTAGACATGCGTATTTGCATTATTTCTATATGTAATTTACGCTAATAACGCATCTTATCTGGAGCCCTGTGGAACTATTTTTTGTCTTCGCTGGATGTTACGCAAGCTTTGTAAGCCTGCGCAATTCTTAAAATGCACATTTATGCTTAATGAGTTACATTTGAGTATTGCACAATTACAAGTCATAAATATGACAGATTACATCGTATATTGGTCATAGCTAAGGGAATTGACACAAATTAACTTCATTCATGCAGTGAACTGTTTGAAATTTGAGAAATCTAATGGAACTACATCCCTTCACGTGTTATTCGGTCCATTTAGAGAATCGCTGAACAGCAAGGACTCGTCAAAAGGCTTTCAGCCTTTAGCCGACTCAAAAAGTCCAATTAGCCTGTTGTCCTGAAACCATATCAGAAAGTGCTACCTGTTTGTAGAATATTTCTTTTCTTTCCAAAGTGTAGCAACAAATCTTTTCCAGAACAGCAAGTTTGTTGTGTAGTGCTAGAAGCAGGCAAACATGACAGGTTAGATGGCTAATCTCGGAAATAGGTGCTACATCATAGAATAACCGTCAAAGTAAATTGGTAAGCTGGATTTTCTGATGTAAAACAATTCAATAGGTAACATTTTAACTGCCAAAAGGTGATAGCAAAAATATTTGCAAAGTTTGCAGAAAGTTCTGGAGAGATAATTTGTGCTAATTTGAAAAACATTTACTGTTCTGTTTCATTCATCATATTATGAGCGAACATTCATAAATCATAAGTACGAAAACTCACATCAAGAGTATTTGAATTAATGAAATTCCTTTAGAAAACAGGATTTAAGAAGGTCTATCATAAATGCAGATCACACACAATATGGATAATTATAAGCTATAGGTATAGAGACAGTTATACACTCTTTAGAAATATTTTCAAACATCTTACCAAATGCAAGAGAACTGAAAAACATTCAGTTAAAGGAAATAACCAGTACCAGTAACCAAATTTCAGCATATTTTTTTCGTTTGGTATGAAAAGCCATGTGTTTGTTCAAGCAGCAAAACAGCCAAAGAATACTGAAGATTACGTAGTCTCACAGCAATGGTTGATTACAATTACATATCGCATGGAAAATACAACACTGACATGTCCATAACCTTCAAAACAATGAACTGTAGACTATGATGTACAACCTGACTGCTACCTATTCCGACTTTTGGTAAAGAAACATTCATAAAAACAAAACAGAATTTTGTTTACCTAGAGGGCTGTGGTAAATGATCATCTGGAAAACCAATTGATGTCAAATCTATGTCATCAGCCAAAAAAGTTTCATTTCAGAGTACACATATACTAATAATCTCATCATTAACAATGTGATTCCAAAATCTTTACGCCTAGCTTCAACTGTACCTTAACATGCACAATTTTATCAGTACAGCCCGCCACTGTTCTTTGCTCTTGAGAATTTACTAAACAAATTGGCATATAAGCAATTTCAAAATCTATTAATAATTTTGACAAGTAAGAAATGTGTTACTAGATGAGATACTCAGATTCCACCCTTTCTGCATAGCAACCTCAATAGGGAAGACTGAAATTGGTTTAAGAGAAAAATTGATTAACTGTTCTTTTTTTCATAAACTACTGTATGTAAATTTCAAAACTGAGAACCATTTTCTTGTGAAAAGAATGATTTAATTATCAAAGATCCCCCTTTGCTTCTGTGCAATATCCCTGAAAATCACTATTGCAGCACTTTACCCTTAAAATGGCCGTGAACTACCTTCTTCTAATAGAGGAAAAAAAATCTGTCAGCTAGAGGTGCCCCTAATAGAAGCTGTACAGTACATTGCCAAAGCTAATAAATGAGGGTGGAGGTGTTCTGTGATTAATAAAATATTTTTCCTGGTTTCTTCAAGTATTTCTCTGAAGAGCATTATTACTCAGTAATACCTATTAGCAGATAACCACACTGGGCGACTCAGAAATTATGCTTCCTTTATTCCAGATGAACACTGATGAATTGAAAATCTTTTTTGTTAAAAAAAGTCTTACCTCAAAAGCAAACGAGACACTGGACCACACACAATTTTGAAAGTAGATTGCAAGATAAATGAATAAAAAATTCTTTTATTTAATTACAGCAAAGGTTAATTATTGCCTGTCATTTTTACTAGCATTCTCTAGAAATCTGGCAGGTTCCTCTTTGTTTTGACTTTATCATTGGGCTCATCAGTAATCAGCCTAATTTTCTGCCAAATGGTCAGTGCAGCAAGACCACAATTTCTTTAATAAATTACCATGAAGATCAATTAATACCAAACACCAGGATAACAACTTTATTTTCTTTGTGTCTTTTTCTGTTGCTAATTTGGACAAACTGCTATTTACAGACAAATATTGCGAAATCTCCCTAGAATGACTTCCTACCCATTTTTCCTAGAATCATAAACATTGGAAACAATTACCTCATTCTCCTTGAATCATGGAGACTTGAGACAATGATCTAGTTCTCCTAGGATCATGGAGACTTGTGACAATGGTCTAGTTTTCCTTGAATCATGGAGACTTGAGACAATGGTCTAGTTCTCCCAGAATTGTGGAGAGTTGAGACAATGATCTTGTTCTCCCAGGATCATGGAGACTTGTGTTAATGGTCTAGTTTTCCTAGAATCATGGAGACTTCAAACAACGGTCTAGTTCTCCCAGAATCGTGGATACTTGTGACAATGGTCTAGTTCTCCCAGGGTCATGGAGACTTGAGACAATGATCTTGTTCTTCCAAGGATCATGGAGACTTGTGACAATGGTCTAGTTTTCCTAGAATCATGGAGACTTGAAACAACGGTCTAGTTCTCCCAGAATCATGGAGACTTAAGACAATGGTCTAGTTCTCCCAGGATCATGGAGACTTGAGACAATGATCTTGTTCTTCCCAGGATCATCGAGACTTGAGACAACGGTCTAGTTCTCCCAGGATCGTGGATACTTGTGACAATGGTCTAGTTCTCCCAGGATCATGGAAACTTGAGACAATGGTCTAGTTCTCCCAGGATCATGGAGACTTGAGACAATGGTCTAGTTTTCCTAGAATCATGGAGACTTGAGACAATGGTCTAGTTTTCCTAGAATCATGGAGACTTGAGACAATGGTCTTGTTCTCCCGGGATCATGGAAACTTGAGACAATGGTCTAGTTCTCCCAGGATCATGGAGACTTGAGACAATGGTCTAGTTTTCCTAGAATCATGGAGACTTGAGACAATGGTGTAGTTCTCCCAGGATCATGGAGACTTGAGACAATGGTCTAGTTTTCCTAGAATCATGAAGACTTGAGACAATGGTCTAGTTTTCCTAGAATCATGGAGACTTGAGACAATGGTCTAGTTCTCCCAGGATCGTGGAGACTTGAGACAACGGTCTAGTTCTCCCAGGATCGTGGATACTTGAGACAATGGTCTAGTTCTCCCAGGATCATGGAGACTTGAGACAATGGTGTATTTCTCCTAGAATCAAGTAGACTCATGACAATGCTCTAGTTCTCCCAGAATCATTGAGACATGAGACAATGGTCTAGTTCTCCCAGGATCATGGAGACTTGAGACAATGGTGTAGTTCTCTGACTTGAGACAATGGTCTAGTTCTCCTGGAACCATGGAGACTTGAGACAATGGTCTAGTTCTCCTAGAGCCATGGAGACTTGAGACAATGATATAATTTTCCCAGAATCATGGAGAATTAAGACAATGTCTAGTTCTAGAATCATGGAGACTAAATTCAGAAAATGGTCTAGTTCTCTTAAACTCATTTAAGTTAAGTATATTGGAATGGATTCAGTAGCTATTCTTATACTTCATGTCATCCATCAGTCAATATCCAGTCATGATGTCTATGATATCAGGATCCAAACATCCCTCAAACATTTATGACAGCATTTCCAGTCTGTAGCTTAACACCATTCTGGAGAGAAACTCATGGTCCAGGCATACAGAGGTTAAGATATAGGATAGTTAAACATCTTATTGCAAATAGTGGTTGCAAAAGGGGACACTCAACACACCGTACTGACCTTTCTGCAGGACAACTGTCAATAAAAACCTTAGAATTGTCATTGTTAATTCTGACATTTTTTAAACAAGAGGACCATGATGGTCCTGAATCGCTCACCTATCCCCACATGACCCAGTGTTGAACTGAGTATGACGTCATTATTTCTATTATTTGACATAGTGACCTAGTTTTTGAGCACATGTGACCTAGATATCATCAAGATAAGAAATTCTGACCAATTTTCATGAAGATCCATTGAAAAATATGGCCTCTAGAGAGGTCACAAGCTTTTTCTATTATTTGACCTAATGACCTAGTTTTTGAAGGCACGTGACCCACTTTTAAACTTGACCCAGATATCATCAAGGTGAACATTCTCACCAATTTTCATGAAGATCTCGTGAAAAATATGGCCTCTAGAGAGGTCACAAGGTTTTTCTATTTTTCGACCTACTGACCTAGTTTTTGACCGCACATGACCCAGTTACGAACCTGACCTAGATATCATCAAGCTGAACATTCTCACCAGTTTTCATGAAGATCCATTGAGAAATATGGCCTCTAGAGAGGTCACAAGGTTTTTCTATTTTTAGACCTACTGACCTAGTTTTTGACCCCACGTGACCCAGTTTCGAACCTGACCTAGATATCATCAAGGTGAACATTCTGACCAATATTCATGAAGATCTCATGAAAAATATGGCCTCTAGAGAGGTCACAAGGTTTTTCTATTTTTAGATCTACTGACCTAGTTTTTAACCCCACGTAACCCAGTTCCGAAGTTATCTAGATATCATCAAGGTGAACATTCTGACCAATTTTCCTGAAGATCCATTGAAAAATATGGCCTCTAGAGAGGTCACAAGGTTTTTCTATTTTTAGACCTACTGACCTAGTTTTTGACCGCATGTGACCCAGTTTCGAACTTGACCTAGATATCATCATGGTGAACATTCTGACCAATTTTCATGAAGATCCATTGAGAAATATGGCCTCTAGAGAGGTCACAAGGTTTTTCTATTTTTAGACCTACTGACCTAGTTTTTGATCCAACATGACCCAGTATCGAACTTGACCTAGATATCATCAAGGTGAACATTCTGATCAATATTCATGAAGATCTCATGAAAAATATGGCCTCTAGAGAGGTCACAAGGTTTTTCTATTTTTAGATCTACTGACCTAGTTTTTACCCCCACGTGACCCAGTTTCGAACCTGACCTAGATATCATCAAGGTGAACATTCTGACCAATTTTCATGAAGATCCATTGAGAAATACGGCCTCTAGAGAGGTCAAAAGGTTTTTCTATTTTTAGACCTAATGACCTAGTTTTTGACCCCACGTGACCCAGTTTCGAACTTGACTTAGATATCATCAAGGTGAACATTCTGACCAATATTCATGAAGATCTCATGAAAAATATGGCCTCTAGAGAGGTCACAAGGTTTTTCTATTTTTAGATCTACTGACCTAGTTTTTGACCCCACGTGACCCAGTTTCGAACTTGACCTAGATATCATCAAGGTGAACATTCTGACCAATTTTCATGAAGATCTTGTGAAATATATGGCCTCTAGAGAGGTCACAAGGTTTTTCTATTTTTAGACCTACTGACCTAGTTTTTGATGGCACGTGACCCAGTTTCGAACTTGACCTAGATATCATCAAGGTGAACATTCTGACCAACTTTCATAAAGATCCCATGAAAAATGTGACCTCTAGAGTGCTCACAAGCAAAAGTTTACGGACGCACGGACGCACGCACACACGGACGGACGACGGATGCCGCGCGATCACAAAAGCTCACCTTGTCACTTTGTGACAGGTGAGCTAAAAATGGAACACAATAACAAAATGTATTATTTACTGAAACGTGATTGCAAATTATTTCTGTACTTATTGTTTTGGGTAAGATACTTACAAGAATGAAAACATGATAATAATATCAAACTTGGGTTTTTAATGGTGATATAAATAGATTATTATTGAGTCCTGGACATTAACAATATCTAATTCTGTCTTAGATTCACCTATTTTTCAAGCAAATTAGATCAAGTTAATTTCTGGGGTACCAAAAACAAGCGTGTTAATGATTTAACTTATGGGATGCCAGACCTTCCTAATTACCCCCCAAAAATTCCAGAAAAATAACCTTCTTCTGTTTGTGTCTTTATCCATCAATTACAGCCTACATTGCCTTGGAAACCCGTTAGAAACAACGGCATCACAATGGAAACCACATGACATGTATGAAGAAAATGTCCCAAAATATTCAGCTGGTATTTCGTTTCCATTTTTTGCTAGAAACAAGGAATAACTCCCGATGAAATAAAAGACAAAATTTGATAGATGGTAAGAAACTCAGTTCATGATCGAGCCAAAGAACACTCTCTCTACGTAGACGCGCTCATATAATTTTCATGGCATACAATAATAACAGGGCATATAACTACAATATTCATGTAGAAAGCCTAAACAGAAACATCAAGCCACTACAGTTAAACTTGAAGGAAGTGGTATAACTTGTAGCACACTCTGCTGCTCTTACAGCTCAATGGTTAGAACCCAAATATGGCCTCAACCAGCCTCACCTTCATTATTCACAATTCAAGTTTTCTTCATAGTATTTTTGAGCTAATCAATAAATTAATGTCTTTTTCTTAATTAAAATCACAGCAACACAGTTGCGGTCATATGGTGCATTTTCGAAATTTTGATGGTGAAGGTCAAGACCCCAAGTACCAAGCATTTTACAGACATGGGCAGACAAGCGCCTGAGTTTAACCCCAACCTTCCGTAATCCAGCTGGATGGCTTTATGACATGAACAATTCAACACTGCAAGCAAGCTACTGAACCACCATTACAAAGATCTCAATATTCTTGCAGCTTGTACAAAAATTGTGTTCCCAATACAGCCCATTAAATCAATGAAAGATCAAACAGCAGCATTAGAGAGAAAGTGCTTTATTTCAATGGTGTTACTAAACTCTTAAATCTCTAATATTCGGACTGTAGACATGCAGAAATATATTCTTACACTGCTTTCAGGAGAAATCAGTGGTATATGAAATTAACAAGAAGCAAAACATTATATTCAGTTACCTTTCGCACTTGACTTCAGAATTATAATGTAAAACACAGGCCATTAACCTGTAAAAGAAAATACCTATTTAATTATCTTCTTGTATGTCTTCCAAACTGTTCTTTTTTTTCTTTTCTATGGCCAAAGTCATGCTTGGTAAACAAAAAGCAAAATACAGGGTTGAACGAGAACAAAGTTGAGATATAGTTATTAACCCAGTAAAACAAAGATAAATTTCAAATAAATTTCAATTACCATAGGTATACTCATCAAATACTTGAAATGCATTATACTTGTACAACACTTCAAGATACCTTTACATGTATACATAAACTCTTATGTATGTCTGAAAATCACACAATCTGAATGAAATGGAACAAGAGCAATTGTTAAATTATGACCCCAATGATGGTCTGTCAAGGGTAAATAAGTGCTTATTTTTCAGTCTCAAGTCATTAACAGGTTTTCAAAATGAAAAGAGTTCATTTACTGACCACTGACAATCATGCTTTGAAGTCTGATGAAAATGGGCCCAAGCATTCTAAGTCACTGATTATCTCAAATTCACTGAGACAATGACCTTTTATTTACTGACCAGACAATTTATACAGGTACCTACTGACCATAAACAATCATCTCATGAAGTTTGATGATTATAGACCAAAGCATTCTGACTGGAAACAAGTTTTGGTCCCAAAGTCACTGTGGGTTTAATAGATAGTGAAATAGGCATATCTGAGGAAACAAGAACTATCACTGTTCCTGATGTGGATAATGAAACTCCATTTAGTAATAACAGGGACAGTGTGAAAGTGCATAAAAATTTGACCTGATTCAAAGTAAAGACAGAGCATAATTCAAGAAATATTGTTTAATTTATAAAAGAGTTATGGCTGAGGAACAACTACTTTTTTACTTCAAGCAAGTCTATTAAGTGAAATAAAGACTGCCTTAGTGACCCCTTGCTTTCAGCAACTATCTGTCTTTAAAGACCTTTTTATTTCCTCCTGATGCATTTCACATTAAAATTGGCTTGTTTCTAATGACCCCCTGTCTGATGCATACAGCAACCAAGATTTATTATCCCCAAACCAAGACTTTGAACCTTTATAACGACTTTTTGACCTACCCTCTCAAAGGGAGAAAACTTCTCCAGTACAAATCATGAAGTGTGGTTCTTGATCTTAATAACTGTGTCATTGTCATTAAGTGAAGCAGACTGAAAGGTCATTTAAAATATTTCTTGATTCATCAGACTGTTTAAATGTACTTAATAAAATGCTAACTAGAACATGTGTTAGTTGCCTTAAACCAAGACCTCTCCTAGTCAGATTGTGCATGGAGACTCCCTGTCTACAATGACTTTTTTGAAATTCTCCGAAGGCTGCTCACTGGTCACTGTAGACAGTCTTTACTGTAATAGAAAATAACAAGAGGGCCATAATGGCCCTATATCGCTCACCTGTTATCATTGCACTTAAAAACAATAAGATTTAAAAATCATTATCAAGATCAATCAAAAGAATTATGAGAAAATGTAGTTGAAATTTTCTTAAAGTTACTTCAAATAAAATTATTTTCAAATCAGGCCAGTAGTTTCATACAAGGTTTTCTGTATAGCCATATGGGAAAATGAGCCCCTCCCCCAGGCGGCCACTTTTTCAATGAATCAAAATTATTTGAAGGAATTTGGTAGAGGGTCACCCAAGAAATATTTGTGTAAAATTATTTTGAAAATGGACCAGCAGTTTCTGACAAAAAGATTTTCAAAGTTCTATATAGGCATATAGGGAAAATAAGCAAAACCCCTTGGGGGCCATGTTTTTGCTGAATCAAAATTATTTGAAGGAATATAGTAGAGGATCACCCAAGGAACACTAGTCTTGTGTAAAATTGTTTTGAAATCAGTTTTCTATATAGCCATAAGTCCAAAGGACAGGAACAACAAAGGGAAGAAATTTAACCAAAAAGAAAACAAAAATTCTTACAAGGTACAGATATGTCAAAATACACCTAAAACTTGGAGGTACCATCCATGTTGTACCACAGAAAAGTGGTCTCGGCCAATAATAAAAAAGTTACTAAATAAGCTATTTATAGTAACATAAAAGGGAAGTAATTAAAAACAATTATTGTAAGTGAACAAAAGAAGGATCTGCCAAATAAAAACAAGAGCACTGCAATGCAACGCAAATGCAGAGCAATATACACATAAAACAAAGTCATATGACCTTTGACCCCTAAGTGTGACCTTGACCTTGAAGTGAGCCATCCAAAACATGCGCTCTGCACATCGTTTCGATGAGGTGAACACTTGTGTCAGGTTTCTTTGAAATCCTTCAAGGGGTTCAAGAGTTACAGAATGGAAGGGAAATTGCTAACCAACAGACAGACAGATGGACACCGAGGCGATAACATAATACACCCCTTCAGGCGTATAAAAAGGAATCAAGATCTTTATAATGGTGATACAAGTTGTGTGCAAGTTTGGTTAAAATCAAATCATAAAAGAAGGTGCTATTTTGCAGACAAGGTCAAAATAGCTAATTTTGGCCCTTTTAGGGACCATAACTCTGGAACCCATTAAGGGATCTGGCCGGTTTAAGAAAGGAACCAAGATCTTATAGTGACACAAGTTTTGTGCAAGTCTGATTAAATTCAATTCATAACTGAAGTTGCTATTGTGCAGACAAGGTCAAAATAGCTAATTCTGGCCCTATCAGGGGCCATAACTCTTGAACCCATACTGGAATCTGGCCAGTTCAAGAAAGGAACCAAGATCTTGTGGTGATAAAAGTTGTGTGCAAGTTTGGTTAAAATCAAATCATAAATGAAGCTGCTATTGTGCAGACAATGTCAAAATAGCTAATTTTGGCCCTTTCAGGTGCCATAACTCTGGAACCAATACTGGAATCTGGCCGGTTCAATAAAGGAACCGAGATCTTATGGTGACACAAGTTTTATGCAAGTTTGGTAAAAATCAAATCATAAGTGAAGCTGCTATTGTGCAGACAAGGTCAAAATACCTAATTTTGGCCCTTTCAGGGGCCGTAACTCTGGCACCCATAATGGGATCTGGCCAGTTCAAGAAAGGAACCAAGATCTTATGGTGATACAAGTTGTGTGCAAGTTTGGTTAAAATAAAGTCATAAATGAAACCACTATCATGCAGACAAGAAATTGTTGACGGACGCATGCACTGACTGACAACAGACGAAGGGTGATCATAAAAGCTCACCTTGTCACTATGTGACAGGTGAGCTAAAAAGAAAGTGCATCAAAACATGTAACCATCCTAAAATTACACAGTAACATCAGTACTTTAAAAGCAATTTTGTTGTTGAAAACAACACTGAAACCATCCTCTGTAATGACAAGCCTGATTTTTCCATTCACAGCTACAATGATCAAAGTGCATTAGAAGCAGATTGTTTATTCCCAAAGAAGCAATTTTGTTTCCATGATAAAACAGATAGTAATTTCCCAACAGGTCTCACAAGAATCAAAACTGAAGATTGACCCAGGGTTTATACTGGGTCACCAGCCATGTTAATATTCATCTCTATCTGAAGACAACTGTGGATTAATTGTTCTAGTGTTGATTTTCTCTCTTCAAGAAAAAAATAGAAGCCATAAAATCAAGAAGACAATTATTTCTTTACAATATTTCTGGGAATTTATGATCAATGTCTCTCATTCACATATTTCATCACTGGAAACTTTCAGTTGTTTTCATTTCAGAGGGAAAATGGAAACTATTAAGAGAATCTGCCTTACACTTGCATATACCACCATTATATCAGAACACTCCATACCAAACCTGTCTCCCAGACCCATGTATTATTATTACCCATTAAATAAATACAAGAGTAGTTGCCCTTGTCACTTCAAAAGCAAAATCAGAAATATTTCATTATGTTTACAGATAAGTCATTAATATGTAAAGAATGTAATTTTGGAAAAGAATTTTTGCGACTGGTAACCAGTCTAACTATATTACATTTGCTTTTTCTCTTAATAATTCCTCATAGCCTCAAGCTGGCACTATGCAAACCAAATATTTATCTTTAGTCAAGTTTCCAACACATTGGTCTGATGTTAAGTATCCTTTAAGTAGTTTTTTGCATCACTGAACAAAGTTCAAACATAATAAAAATACGAGCCGTGCCATGAGAAAACCAACATAGTGGGTTTGCGACCAGCATGGATCCAGACCAGCCTGCGCATCCGCGCAGTCTGGTCAGGATCCATGCTGTTCGCTAACAGTTTCTCCAATTCCAATAGGCTTTAAAAGCGAACAGCATGGAGCCTGACCAGACTGCGCAGATGCGCAGGCTAGTCTGGATCCATGCTGGTCGCATACCCACTATGTTGGTTTTCCCATGGCGCGGCTCAATTATAATTCACATTGTACTGGTGTTGAATGCTTTCAAAGATTTACAAATATATAACACTTCTTTTTAACACAGTTTAATTTTCAAGAAAAAAGTATGAATCATATTTAAGGGAGGTAATTCTGCTGAAAATATGCCAACAAGAAACACTGAACTTTCAGCCTCTGACTGTCCTCAAGAAGAACTTAGTATTTACACTTTTTGACTTCAGAGCCTAGAAAGAAAAGCTGAACTCTGGCTCCTGTGACCTTGGCCTTTAAGCTAGATCCCTGCTTCGGATATATGTGACAACTCATTTCATTATTGCATATGTTTGTGCCAGGTTATTTTAATAATCCAGGTTTGCCATGACTTCAAAGGTAAAAATACATAAAACCTTTGACCTCATAGTGTTACCTTGACGTCTGACATTGCAGGGGTCTCGGTCTTGCTTGCTACAATGTTGTTATGGAAAATGGTAAATGTTTGTGCAATGTTATTAATATCCATTCATGCATAAAACACAGACCCCAACAGAAAAATGTCCTAAAATATCTTACCTCTAAGATATAAACCTTGACCTTTGAACTTGGGCTCTGGATCATGCATTTTTAGCCAATATAACTCATCTATGCAGTTTATTCCCCAGACAAATAGAACTGACTTATGGACTTATTGACACACAAGGTGCAAATCTATAACACCTGAAACTGGTTTTCAACCAGTAGGAGACCAACAACTACCATCAAACTGATTTTGTGATTAATCCTTATCTGTAGAATGAGAGATAATCTGTATTTCAAACTTAGGTTTGGTAAAAACAATGGCAAACAATGATAATTCTATTAACAGACTAAAATGCGCACAAAATAGTCTGAAGTTTTTTTCAATGGGCAAAGAATTTTCACTGTATTCACATAAGATTTTAGGAGACCATATCATGAATATTCTTACAATTTAACGATCTTGTTAGCCATGCATTGCTATGCATAAATTTTGCCCAAATTTTAAATGAGCCGTAAATAAATTTTTACTCTTGCAGCCAAGAATATTTTTGTTCTCAGCTGTGTGAAAAAACTTTTTCCTTGCACTTTTGTCATTGGAGTACACCATCTATATCTACAATGTTATTTCTGAGAGAAGAACGAAAAGATGTTCATGATGTTTGGAAGATGTTCTGCTTGCAATTTTGATTTGTAAAACAGACATCCCACATGAATAATCGGCAGTTAAATGTCTGTGAAAGCGCTCAGGAATTATTCATTATAGTGCCATTTACACACAAGTTTATAGTTCCTACACATAGTTTAAGAAAGATGTCTCAGCACACGGGTAGTAAAAGTTGTTTCATGGAAATTTCTTACACATGATAAAATAGACTGTTCTCTCCATTCCATTCTTCTGTCAATATTTATGTATTAGCTGACTGGTATAAAACAAATTGTTATCATGTCAAATGTTATATTAATTGTTGCATATACTAAAAGGGACAATTTCACTGAAATCAGCTCCGCTGGCTCCTATGTTCACCAGAGTCGAACATTTTAGAAAATATGGGAAGAGGATCATTTAAGAAGAATCCATCCCAAGTTTCATCAACTTTCACCAAATTGTTTCAGACATGTTATTTGAAGAAAATATGGACAGATGATGATGACAGATGGAAGAAGAGTCAGTGATCACAGTATCCATGCAAATAGTGCTCAGCTAAGCTCATAAAAGAACAAATAGTCATACAATACTGTAAATAAATGTGCAATTTTCTTAAACTGTCAATCTGAACCAGCAACCAATTCAGAGAATGAAGAGACATGTTTGAGCAGATCTATGCCATAGAGCCAAACCTGTAAGTTCCAAATACCTCTGGACAACCAACCGTAATTATTTACCAACACTTCACTGTACCATCTGCAAATAAAACTCAAACTAAACCAAAGAAATTAACCAATGTGAATATGAACCATATCTGAGATTCAAAGTCTGTGGCCCTGGTGAGATTTGAACCCTAAACCACAAAGAGATTAGTCCCACTAAACCATCTAATGATTATACCACATGCAGAAAAACATTCGACTGTTTCATCTGCCTTTAAATTATCTCAATATTTTTTGTTTCTTTTAGATAATCACCCACAGAGAAAATGAGAACTTTGCACAGGAATGAGGAAGATTAAACACAGTTGCCAGGTTTTGAATTTTGAGTTTAAAGTTCATACAGGTTTTTTACTATGCAATGATTGCACCGAGTATATTAATTCCAAACTCTGGCTTTTTTTATTCGACACACTTGTACTATTTGTAATCATTGCTTCAAACTAAGTATAACCTTAGGACGGCCAGCACATATTTATGCAATCTCGCCAGGCATATGTATGTTTTTGACAACACAGTAAATGACGTCACTCAACCTTCAGCTATTTCCAGAAGTAAATAAAATGAAAATAGAAATGTTAAACTTGAAAACGAAAGCTGCATTTTGATTCATAGATAGTCAGGGGTCACACGCAGGGGTCACCCCGTCTAAATGTATGCGCATGGACTTTTTTTTTTTTTTTGCTATTGGGGAGCCAATTTTCAGCACTTTATTACGAATTGAAATTACCTGGGCTTTAGTACAGCATGTCAGCTTTTAACCTATGAAAAAATATATGAGCTCTTGATAAACACAAATCCCACAGGGGTCCGTAACGGACCAAGCGTACATTGATAATTTTGGAACTTTATCAAATCACTCAAAATGTCATTTTTGATGTTGTCTGAGAGTGTCAGTATATGCCTCAGATGTAAGATATAACCGTGTTTGAGAGCTGCAGACCTAGACATTTGAGAAATATTTTCCAAATAAGTTTCGTGTAATAAATGTTGTTTCTACAGATCGAGAAAGGGCCATCAGACGCTAATATGTTTTAGTACGTTAAGGCTGTGTAAAGGATATACAGATTTCCTAAAATGCATTTTAGTTAAGCCATTTTTGTCTCAAACGTCAGTTTTCGTACAGACGTGTTAAAATATGTCAAAAAAGCACTGATTTTTAGATAAAAGATAATTTCTCTAATAACCTTAGGACGGCCAGCACATATTTATGCAATCTCGCCAGGCATATGTATGTTTTTGACAACACAGTAAATGACGTCACTCGACCTTCAGCTATTTCCAGAAGAAAATAAAATGAAAGTAGAAAACGAAAGCTGCATTTTGATTCGTAGATAGTCAGGGGTCACGCGCAGGGGTCACCCCGTCTAAATGTAAGCGCGTGGACTTTTTATTTTTTTTTTTTTTTGCTATCGGGGGGCCAATTTTCAGCACTTTATTACGAATTGAAATTACCTGGGCTTTAGTACAGCATGTCAGCTTTTAATCTATGAAAAAATATTTGAGCTCTTGATAAACACAA
Organism: Mercenaria mercenaria; assembly: GCF_021730395.1. NCBI lineage: Eukaryota > Metazoa > Mollusca > Bivalvia > Venerida > Veneridae > Mercenaria > Mercenaria mercenaria. The sequence continues at coordinate 50,814,928 of NC_069370.1, forward strand.
ATCCCACAGGGGTCCGTAACGGACCAAGCGTACATTGATAATTTTGGAACTTCATCAAATCGCTCAAAATGTCATTTTTGATGTTGTCTGAGAGTGTCAGTATATGCCTCAGATGTAAGATATAACTGTGTTTGAGAGCTGCAGACCTAGACATTTGAGAAATATTTTCCAAATAAGTTTCGTGTAATAAATGTTGTTTCTACGGAAGCGTGAAAGGGCCATCAGACGCTAATACGTTTTAGTACGTTAAGGCTGTGGAAAGGATATAGAAACCATTGTGCAAAGAAAGGAGTGAAAGAATAATCACAAAACTGTGCAATCTAATGAAAAGGTAAAAAGATATAAAAAATTTTGTTGTGTAAGAAGGCATTATCAGGAATTATATAAGAATTACAATATACTGTACCTGGCTATATAAAGTTAGCAGGCGAGTCTTAGAAAAAAAACTGAAAGCGAGCCTATTTTTCTGTCACAACTTTACTGGCCTGAATATTGGCAGCTATTACATGTGTTTCTTTTCTCATGTGTTTCAGATGAACTAATAATACCCCGCACCCCACCCCCGTAACACTGCTTTATAAAATTTTGGTCAAAATGGGGCCATAACTCCAAGCAAAAATTGGTGGATTGTAATTAAAATTGAACTTGGCCTTTGAAATGGCATTTGCTTGGTATATTCTTAAAGTTGACCGTGTTTCGCACTGTGTTGCAATTTTTTACCATGCCGTTTTTTGTAATTTTTGTATAATTCACGATATTTCCTCAAGCTCAAGTAGAGACAAATTTCAAAGTGATGGCCACTATCCAAAATGTTTGCAGAGAATTCATTTTACCATTATTTTTGATAAAAGAAACATCAAACTTTTGGTAAACAATTATAAAACACAAAATAAAACTGTCAATATAATTTTTTCTAGGGTGCCCTAAGTAAACGGATTTAATGAGACAGAATTCTAACTCCAACATTGAAAAATTAAGGTCAAATCCTATGGATTTTGCTCACTTTATTCAAAAATAACCTTGGGGCAGAAGTAAAACCTACCTACATTTCTTCCACAATATGTAATATAAAGAGTGAATGCAAAATAGGGAACTTTTACCGCATGTAACTCAGTATTTTTAAAGATGTCTAACTTTACCACTTCTGTTTCAGAGATAAATTCACATTGAACAGCAAGAAATCACTTATTAAATGCAAGTTTTCCACTTTTATACAACAAATCAATAATAAGTCTTGAAAGAAGTAAAAACTTATTAGAAAACAAGAGCTGTCACTAATGGTGACAAATGCCCCTGCAGCGCCTTGACCTTTGACCTGGTGACCTTGACCTTTGACCTGGTGACCCTAAAGTCAATAGGGATCGTGTACTCAATAAGTACTATTAGCATGTGAAGTTTGAAGGTCCTGGGTGCAGTGGTTCGCGAGTAAAGTGCCTTCATGCAAGAAGTTAACATTGGCCCCTGTGATCTTGACCTTTGATGTGGTGACCCCAAAGTCAGTAGGGGTCGTGTACTCAATAAGTACTAACAGCATGTGAAGTTTGAAGGTCCTGGGTGCAGTGGTTCGCGAGTAAAGTGCCTTCATGCAAAAAGTTAACGTGACAAACGAATGAACGGAGGGACAGTTGAAAACTAATATGCCTCCCTTCGGGGGCATAAAAATGAAAATAAGGACAAAAAATTTTGGTACCACCAGGGCTTGAACCTATGCATCCCTGAAAATTGCAGTCAAAGTAGGTTTATGGTAGGAATTTAATACTCTTCAAAAAGGAGGTACTCTTATTATGGGCCTAATACCTTAAATCCATCAATTAAGTTATCAAATGGACATCAAAATTAATTTCAGTAAAACACAAGAGCTGTCAGTGGACAGCGCGCTCGACTATTCTCAGTGCCTGATAGTATAATATAACCTATGAGTAAAACTATAACATTACACTCAGCATATTCTAAGTAGAAAAGGGGCCATAATTCAGTCAAAATGATTGATAGAGTTGCCTCCTCCTTTTTACAGACTGGGGTCATGATGGTAATTAAGTATGCAAAATATGAAAGCAATATCTCAATGGACTTTGAAAATATTTGGGGTGGTACGCAAACTTTAACATTTATTCTAAGTCAAAAAGGGGCCATAATTCAGTCAAAATACTTGACAGAGTTGCCTCCTCCTTTTTACAGACCGGGGTCATGATGTTAAACAAGTATGCAAAATATGAAAGCAATATCTCAATGGACTTTGAAAATATTTGGGGTGGTACGCAAACTTTAACATTTATTCTAAGTCAAAAAGGGGCCATAATTCAGTCAAAATGCTTGATAGAGTTGCCTCCTCCTTTTTACAGACTGGGTCATGAAATTAAACAAGTATGCAAAATATGAAAGCAATATCTCAATGGGCTTTGAAAATACTTGGGGTGGTACGCAAACTTTAACATTTATTCTAAGTCAAAAAGGGGCCATAATTCAGTCAAAATGCTTGATAGAGTTGCCTCCTCCTTTTTACAGACTGGGGTCATGATTGTAAACAAGTAAGCAAAATATGAAAGCAATATTTCAATGGACTTTGAAAATATTTGGGGTGGTACGCAAACTTTAACATTTATTCTAAGTCAAAAAGGGGCCATAATTCAGTCAAAATGCTTGATAGAGTTGCCTCCTCCTTTTTACAGACCGGGGTCATGATGTTAAACAAGTATGCAAAATATGAAAGCAATATCTCAATGGACTTTGAAAATATTTGGGGTGGTACGCAAACTTTAACATTTATTCTAAGTCAAAAAGGGGCCATAATTCAGTCAAAATGCTTGATAGAGTTGCCTCCTCCTTTTTACAGACTGGGGTCATGATTGTAAACAAGTAAGCAAAATATGAAAGCAATATTTCAATGGACTTTGAAAATATTTGGGGTGGTACGCAAACTTTAACATTTGTGTGACGCTCACGCTCACACCGACGCCAGGGCGAGTAGGATAGCTCCCCTATTCTTCGAATAGTCGAGCTAAAAATGAAAATTTCGCAAATCTACCAGTCTGGACTGGCACTGCATTGGTTTAAAATTACATAATAAATCCATATCTCTCTGCAAATTGTTCATACTATGTTTTCCATCATTCAGTGATAGAGATCTGTTTTAAAGAATGCTTTCAAAACTGTTCATGTCAATTCTGAGATATCTGGTAAAATGATTCTTCATGTGATAAAAACAAAACTCCTAAAACTATCACATCAAAGCCACTCTCTTCTGTTTGTTTATTGTTTTAAGTTCCTGGAAGAACACCACATAGTTTCTATTATGGTTCCATTCAATACTATCAAGAAGTATGTCCCTCTTTACTGCAAGAAACTACAACAGACATGGTAAAATGTTGATAATATATAAAAGACTGAATCTGAAACACTGGCATATTATTACCTTTCTTTACCACTCTTGTACCCTACAGTAGACTAGATACCCAGGGGCAATGGCAACATGTTGAGCCCCTAACTGTGACCTTGACCTTTGAGATAGGAACCTGAGGTTTGCACATGACACTCGTCTCATTTAGTTAAACATTCATGCCGAATATAAACAAGATCATCCTCGTGTCAAAGTTATGGGCTGGACAAGATCTGACATGACATTTGACCTCCAACTGTGACCTTGACCTTTGAGATAGGCACATGGGGTTTGCGCATGACACTCCATTTCACTGAGGTTTACATGCCAAAATATGGCATGCAAAATATATATATTCATGTCAAATATAAACAAGATTGCTCCATGCATGTCAAAGTTATGGTCCAGACAAACAAATCTGGATGTACGCACACACGGAAGCAGATGCCTGCACATACACAAAATCGCCATTGTGACAACTACGTCGAGCTGTGACCTACAACAGCTTGACAAAAAACATGGCAATAAATTCCTTCAATCAAATAACAAAGATTCAAATTAAATTTAACATCACACTGACACAAATTATAGCTGATATGGCAACTTTCCAGCTTTTGATGGTGAAGGAAGACCCCAGGTGCCCCTCTTTGCATTATCTCATAACAGGCAGGCACCTGAGTAGAACCACCGACCTTCCGTAAGCGAGCTGGATGGCTTCCTCACATGAAGAATTGAACACCTCGAGCGAGGCCCAAACCTACAGCAGTGAGAGGCAAGTGATTTGAAGTCAGTCTTCACTACTCGGCAAAGGAGCCCCAACCACCCCCTTCAAATCAATAACCATAATGTAAATTTCAAAAGGTAAAATGGTAAAATGTACTAGTACAATTGAAGCTGTACAATGGAAGCTGACCTTTCGATGCATAGCTTGAACCAAAGACCACTTAATGGAGAATCAACCACCTTAACATGATATTCGTCTTAATAATATTGCAATCATGACCAGTAAAACCAGGAAATTCATGTCAAGTTTTCAAATAAAGAATTTCTCTGCATCATGATCAATAGGTATCATAGTGACGCTTAAATCTATTAATGAACAGACTCTATGAAAAAAAAAAACAAATATAAGTGATCACTGGTAATCAGTGTGCTCCCTGTAGAGGTTATATTTTCACACACCAGTCATTTGGGAGGCATTTCATTGACAGAATATGACTGGCTAAACCTCAGATTTACATGTTTCCAGAGAGAATCAAACAATTAATCCATCAAAACCCCAAGAGTCCATAATTATTCCACAAGTATTCCACAAAAATAACCTGCTTAGCACAACCAATCTTTCAGTCCTAATCAAGAATCAACTTCAATCAACTAAATCTTCATTGACATAATCATAAATGACATGCTTGATTAAAACATGGAAAAATTTGATAAAGATTTTTGAATTTCAGTGATTTTAAACTCCCCTGAATTTTTTTTAAGAAGACACCTCATTATGCGAGGGCCTGGGAACACAACTGTTTGATGTTCAGTCAACTATATACAAACATTTTTGTGTTTTATCTAACCTTTAGCCTGCTGGCTGCCAAGTGATTCTGCCTTTGTGATCATCATGCAGTGCAGACCATTTGTGACCAGTGCAGACCAATATCAGCCTGCATATCTGTGGTCTGCACAAGTGGAACTGCCATAGTTGAATAATGGACCAATCCAATTTAGCAGGGTAAAGGTTGAAGTTGATGTGAGCCACATATGTCTGCCACCCAAAAGAGATGTAGATGCCTTCCTGCGTGTTCATGCACCTGTTCATTAGACCAACAAGGCCATTCCAAAAATAGTATCAAAACAAGGCCTAAAACTTACGTTTAATCATTTTCCATCTTTTCAAATGTTAACCTCAATTGCGAATTCTGCAAAAAAATGTGGAAACCATTTCTTTTATCACACAGATTATCAAAACTTGGCAAATACAAACTTTCAAAATTAGCGTTGAATACTTTAGATCTGGTGTTTTCGCTAATTTAACGAATATTTAGAAAGAAAGACATAACAGAAAGAACTCGAGGGACTTATTTTCAAGCTAAAGGATACAAAACATCTCTCCAAAGTTGTTTTATGCAGTGTGGCATAGATTTTTAGATTTCGTGATTAATCCTTTATTCACAAAACGCTGTGGAGAAAATATTGTTACAACTATACAAGATAACATTATCTCTTACGGAATGATTTTCTCTATTACTGTAACGTCTATTTAGACACGAACACATTATTATTGTAACCACTAAAACGAAATTTCAACAGAGACCAAAATCTATCCATTAACTAACCATTTATTGTAAAGACTCAATCAAAAAGTATTTCAAATGAAATAGAAATACCTAATCCTTTGCATAAATAAGAGACATTCAACCCTCTCGGAATTTTGGCACAGAGCGCAAATGCTGTGCAGATTTTACAATCAAACGCAGTTATTACAATTTAAATGTCTGTAATGATGGGGGAGGGCACACTTGGAAGTAAGTCTGGAACAAAAAAAGTTTCAATCAACTGTCTATTATTCTTAATTATACCTGAGAAAAAGTTCTCAAAATATCTCCAAGATTTATATAGCTTTAGAAACAAAACATTGATTTTCTGTAAGCAATAAATTCAGCATGCGTTGTTTATCTGGTATTTTTGCCTCCTTCAAATTTTTTGTCACATTTAAAAAGCTAATTTTCAACAAGATTTCAGTTATGTAAAGCAGCAGTCAAGAGATAACCTACCAGTTCTCATAGATTTCTTCACCAGTTCTCTTAAATACAACAGAAAATCTTTCTGTCGGGACCAAATTCAAATGATTACTTCTTGGGCCTTCTTCAAAATGATGACCATAAGGAGAACACTACATCTTGTCTTTTTCTTCAATTCTATCAATTTTATATGTAAATTTGTATGTTAACATAAGTATGTTTATTGTTGGGAATATAAACATCATAAACTTTTAAGCACTTAACCTGTATTTTCACGATTAAGGACCATAACTCTGGTCTAGCATAAGCTGAATCCCAAACAAAACACCTGGTGCCTAACTTCACACCCTATAATGTTTCACAATTTGTCAAATACTTGAGACACAGGCCACACAAACTTTTAGGCCCTTTTCATGCATATTTTGACCAAGTCAAGAGTGGCTCTGTGAAATCCCAATTAAATATCAGGTGCACAACTCCACATGCTGAATGACAATCCTGAAATGATTGATGACTTTTGAGATATGCCAGACACAATTTCTGAGGGATGGACTAAGCCCCCCAACCACCTCAAAAGACATTAGCAGAAGAGGTTAAATAAAAGTGGCAGTTACAGACCCACCATGATCTGCAGAAAAAAAACAATAGCTGACATCATTTAACAAGACTTTCCAAACTATGTAATTAGCTTGCCAAAAAAGCATCTCTTTCACAACTCCGGAGCACTTAGTAGCAATAAACCATGACCTCTGAACAAGTCAATACAAATCTTTCATAAAAGCATATCCTATACTCCAACAGAAAGAACTTATAAATGAGGAAACAGCTCCCCCACCCCCACCCCCAATAACAATAATGAGTGAAAATTCAAACTGCTGTGGAAGAACTTGGGCATTACCTTGACTGAGGAAGGACATCAGTGTCAAAACATCTGGGCCAAAGGTTATAAAACTTAAAATCCAAAATCAGTCTCAGATTGTGTCAGAGTATAAATTTTCAAACAAACCAATGGAAAGATTGTATTCCAAGACTGGTCTCAAAATTCAAGTTTTATAATTTGAGGGCCTGTATGTTATACCTCGTTTCTGAGCACAGTTTTAAAAATAACCAATGGCAACACTCTGATGCATATAGAGACTGAATGAAGTGTGCTGAAACTGTGCTGAAAAACTCAAAAGCTGACAAAACCAATATACTAAAGGAGTCTTAAAATATAACTTGTCCTCAATAATGAATATAATTAAGACACCAGAGTCAAAAGTTTGTGTGAACAGCTGATAAATCTGTGAAAGACAGAGTCTTACCTTAGTGACAACACTAAAACCAGTCTGTTTCCCAAATACCAAACTTAGTCCACAAGCCCTGAAAGTTTACTTCAAAACATGTACAGCAAAAATCCTGAAATCTAGAAAAAGATCATTAGTTTAAATACTAAAGAAATTCTACATTAATCAAAATTAATCTAGAAATTAAAGAAACAAACTGATAGTAAACTGAGTCAGTTAACATCAATGAAGTTGAAATACTCAGTATCTGGCCATGTTTCTTGTAATGTAGCAAAAAATTAAAAAAATACAGTTTAAAATAGAGTGGAATGAAAAAAAACATGAAATATGAAAGTTTGTACGAAAATGTGTCAAATTGTGTCCATAACAGGTGATTTAACTCAAATAGTGTTTGGTTTACATAATCTTACTGACCTAAAATGGACACCATATTTCTCTTGTTTATGTTCCGTCATCAAAGGAGAGAAATTCTTTACATGTAACTAGACACTCTGTACAATTATTTTTATTTAATTTTCCAACTTGATCGTTTATCTTAAATAGCCTTAAGGAAATATTTGGATAAATTGTTGTTCTATGCAATAATGTCCAGTTCATCGCCACAGGTGTGATAGGTTACTTTAGGAGTAATAAAATTTGAAAAGCTCTTCTTCAACCAGGTTTAGTTTAAATATAATGAAATGTCATTTTGCAATTTATTGTAACCCTTCATCAATTCATTTTATCAATTTTGGTAAACACTAGAGAACACCTTAAGAACTTTACACATACGATAAACACTGGGTATTATATCTCTATTTGGAATTAAAAAAAATACAATAAAATTCTTCATTGATCATAGTTTCTTCTCCTAGTATCGAAACCATCTCACCTGAAGTACAAACAAATTTAAAGTTACTTTGTTTAACCCTTAGCCTGCTGCAGGCAAATTTAACAGCCTTTGCAAACAGCTTGGAACCAGATCAGACGCCGATTAAATCGGTGTCTGATCAGGTTCCAAGCTGTTTGCTACTCTGACAATATTTCTTCCAATTTTGGAGCAAATTGAATGAACTTTACAATTTTAGCAGACGACATTTCCAGCAGACGACAATTTATCTAGCATGCTAAAGGTTAAGTAATAAACCGGCTCCATGCGGGTTGTGTGTTCCATTTTACTTATAAATTCAAATTTAGATAAACTTTGGCAGTTGTTAACCTACTATAAAAACAACTTTGTTTATATTTTTATTAGTTACCGTTCAAGAAAATCATAATGACAGAAGCCAAACCAAATGACATGATATTTTTTGCAAACTGAAGCATCTGCCCACTCATATTATTTCCAAGGACAACTTATTCAAGAAAGAATACACAGCAAACACATAATTATTGTAATGTAAAGTCTTTGCCAGGTACATTGTATACTTGTCTGAAAAAAGGTTTGTACTCACTCAGGCTCTTAGCTGAACAAGATAAAATATCTGACAAAACAAAATAAGTAAGGCACCCAAGAAATAATTCTATTATTAGATTACTGCAACATTTCAAAATAAACCTACTTTGCACCAACTAGAAGGGGCCTAGATATTTATGGTACAATACAAGTCAACTAAGCCTACTGACCTCTTTTCTAGCATTTTCTACGTCCAAATTAATTATTTAGCTAGAAAAGTTTTCTTTTCTGAACTGTGATAAGCAGGCAAAGAACAGGACTTCTGCCATACATTAAAAGTTTTGAGTGACAACATTTTGCAGTCTCCAACACCTCTGAGCAGAAGACGGAAACCAGCCTGTCAGGTGATGTACACAGTCTGACAATTTCCTGGAAGGGTTCCAGCATGTTTCGACATTTACACCACCAAACCTGCTTCAACAACTAGTACCACTCTAAATTATGTAATATAGTAGCTTCAGAGGAAATACAGGTGTATTTCTTGCAATACACAAACAAAAGCATCTTGTAACACATTTTTTTTTGTAATTATCATGTCTTCAACATGATTTCAGGCATTATCTGTGGAATCAGTCTAAAAAAGTGACAGAAAAAGACCATGTAGTGTGCATTATTTCCAAGCAAAAGACACACTCACAAACAATAGAACAAACTTCAACACAATGCAGGCACACATCCCTGCCCTTTCCATACCCAAATCACCTCCATTTTTCCAAGGTGCATCAAAGACTTCAGTAAAATGTCAATCAAATGTATGAATACTCCTTGACATAGATCTGCAGAACACAGGAAGTCTCTGGTATATTCTGATCCAATGCACTATCGCTGTTTTTGGTCCCTGTTAGATTCTTGTAAACTGAGTGCCCTGGCATGACTGCCTGGCTATGAACTACATCTCTCAACCGGGAAAATTGAAAATTATTTTATATCAATACCAATACTTCAACAAACAACTAGCTGAGTGCACTGTGCAAAGAAATTTGGCAAAGTTTCGTGCAAATTTTGTCTTATAATACAAATGTACTGAGAAATAATGTAAAATTCAAAGGTCCGCAGCTCCAAGAATCAAAACAAGACAGCCAACCTCAATGTCATGGCCAGACTTGTTTACGTGTCATCCAAGAAAATCACCCCATCCTGCATATACTGAGAATGCTACTAGAGAAGTAAACAGTATTCATTTAGCACAGGTTTTCATGACACCATGAAAATTTTTTGTTAAAATGACAAGACATAATGCTACAATGATGATTTATACATTCAAAAGAGAGTTTTCAGTAAAAAAAAAAATAGTTAATAAGTAATTTCTTCAAAGATACAACACATGTTTTACAGTTTAATATTTGCATTGCATGAAAATGCAGAGATTTTGCATTTACTAATTTTCATTACGATTCACAATGGTATTATAAAACATAGCTACATTGAATTTATCCCTGTACTGACAGGTCGATGACAATCTACACGTGTGTATCACAATTCCCAAGTCTTACTCAATCAATCGGAAAAACGGTCTATTCTATCGCATTGAATATTTAATGATCTTCGGTCGCAATTCCTTTTGAAAGGGGAATACTTGTGTTACAAATTGTAACAGTTTAACAATTTAAACGGTGATTAAAACTTAAATGTCATAACTTATTGATCTTTGATCTGTCATCGTTTCTATTCTTTTCGTAATTTTGCTATATTGATCATTACGTAATGGAGAGCATTTTCTTATATAGTTATTGATCAAATCTGCGAAAAACTCATGGATTTTTATTATCAATGATTTCCATTCTTAATGCTATGTTTTATGCAGAACTGCTATTTCGCTGTAATAAATTAGAAAGCTTCAATACATTTAATTCGAAACAGAATGTGCAACGAGCAATTAATTTACCATATTTTACAGAACTTTGCTTCTTTCATGCATACTGTATTAAAGAAATGCAGAACAGTTTTATCAATCTGCTATTTTGTACCGGCAAATCTATTTTACGCTCATTTTCTTTTGTTGGGTTTAAAAGCAAACTGACACAATTAATTAGGTCATAAGCAACTTTCCAGCTTTTGATGGTGAAGGAAGACCCCAGGTGCCCCTGTTTGCATTATCGTATCACCAGAGGGTAGAACCACCGACTTTCCGTGAAACAACTGGACGGCTTCCTCACAAGAACAATTCAACACCCTGAGCAAGGCTCTAACCCATATCAGTGAAGGGCATATGATTTAGGCCAGCGGCCATGTATCACTTGGCCACAAAGGTCCCTTATTTTTATAATAATGCCAAGATACTGAAACACAGTCAAAGATCATCATAAATTTTTCTTGCGACAAGAAACTAATGTTTCTAAATATCAAAGGGAACCCTTATGAAAAACCTTCCCTATTGTCAGTGTGTGGTCAGTTTATGTCCAGTGTGTTTCCAGTCAATAATACTCTAAAATCCAGTTACTTGCCAGCCTATTTCCAGAGCTGACAATAAACTGATCCAGTGTGTTGCCACTTAATAACCATCATGTGTCCATGTGCTTGTCAGCTAATTTCCAGATCTGAAAACCAGCTGTAAAATTTAACTTCCAGTCTGCTGTCAGTTTATATACAGTTTGTTGTCAGTGATGTTTGTAATGACGTTTTAACAAAATTTCATTGATTTTTCATATAAAACTATTTGAAGGAGCTAAATTATATAGAGGTATCTGGAAATAAACACTGACAACAATCTGGCAACAAACTGGTATGCAATGTCAATCTGGCAACACACTGGATACACAACTGACAACAAGCGGCTTTTGGACTTTCCAGTCTGTTTCCTGTATTGTCAGTGCACAGCCAGTCAACTGGAAATATTTTTCTGACAACACACTGGCATATTGCCAGTGTGTTGTCATTGTATTGTCAGTTTATAGTCAGTCACAACATGCCAGGCTCTCTTACATGGACAAGAGAAACACTTTAGCAAACTGGAATCATTATTTAAAGTTTTAACTAAATTCCTTTATGCAGTACAAAGTTATGAGCACTTATACATTAGTGTTTTTTTTGTTTTGGGTTTTAACGCCGTTTTTCAACAGTATTTCAGTCATGTAACAGCGGGTATACATTAGTGTGGCAGATGGACTAGTTTTGTTTGTTTGTTTTGGGTTTAATGCTGTTTTTCAACAGTATTTCAGTCATGTAACAGGGGGCAGTTAACCTAACCAGTGTTCCTGAATTCTGTACCAGTATAAACCTGTTCTCTGTAAGTAACTGCCAACTTCCCCACATGAATCAGAGGTGTATGACTAATGATTTCAGACACAATGTCATTTATGAAATAGTCACGGAGAACATAAGCCCAGTCCTAAGATCGAACTCGCGACCCCATGATCCGTAGATCGACGCTCTACCTACTGAGCTAAAGATGGACAAGTATCCCAATATATCGCTTACTACTCAGTGTTACTAATTTTTTTATTTCCCCCTAGGAAAATTGTCTTTATTACCATTGTATTGTCATAGCATTGTCAGTGTATGGGAAGTTTGTTTCCAGTTTAGTGTCAGTATATATTTTTTTCTATTTATCCTTATTAATGTTTAATATGAATTTTAATGTGACTTAAAACCTTCATTTGCTTGTGACTCAATTTTAATACAAATTCAGATTTGCAATATTTCAGTTATCAATAATATAATATTGAAACCAAAGGAAATTTGACAAAGATTATGGTAAATCTGCAAGTTTAATTTTACAGGGTAGCGAAAATACATGACTTTTAAAATTTCTGTATCTGTTTAGCAAAAATACTTGTTGCGGACAGAATCTGTGTTACAATGAAAACAAGTAACTGTAAAATGATGAAAAAGTACCTTTACAATGTGCCCATCAGTGCTGGAAAACTATTGAAAACTGAAAATAGTTTTGGAGGGAAAAATGCAACACTTGGCCATTTTGATAAGGTGTCTTGTAATATTTGTTTTGCTGTGAAAATTGCTAAAATGGGTATATTGCCAGTGTATTGCCATTGTGTAGCCAGTGCATTGTCAGAATCTGCTCTGAGTAAATTTATATCCAATGTACTGTCAGACAGACAGCCAATCCATACAATATTGTCACTTATGTAATTTTTATCTCGATTATTCAAAGAATAGAAGTTATTGGACATGCCCCTATGTTTTGTTTTTTTTACAAAATTATAGATTGAAACTAATTACACACTTGTTCAATGTCATGACCTGACATGTACTAAGCAGGTCCCATAACTATACTTTTTTCCAAAATTAAGCCCCTTTTTCCACATAGCATTTTTTGCTTAAGTTTTTGTATGCAAGCTGGTATCTCAGTACTCATTCAATTCGATTATAGAAATTATGTTTTTTATTTCCAGTTTCTTGCCATTTTCCTGCCAGATTTCTTCCAGACACTGGAAACAAGCTGACAATATTGTCAGTGTGTTTACATGCTGATTGTTATGAGCCAGTTTATTGTCATTTAGTTTGCAGATTATTCCCAGAAACTGGAAATAATATGGAAATAGTGTCCATATTATTTTCAGCTAAAATTTTTTTCTTGGAAGTTTGTTCCCATATAGGAGTCAGATTATTTCCAGTTACCTTTTTTTTTTTGACAGACTGTTGCCAGATCATTGACAGCTACCTTGCAGCTTAATGCCAGCTTGTTTCCATATTTCATTTTCGTAAGGGAAGGACTACTATATTAACTTTATCAAAAACGAATAAATAAATACAAATATTTTAAAACGTCTTTGCAATATTCCGATGATTGACCTAAGGTATTACAAGTTGTTTTATATGTGAAGGTCCACTTAAATATCCTGTCCATTGTTATAAAGTGGAGGTTAAATCGGCTTTGTGCAAAAGTGTACTTGTAATCAAGTTGTGACCTTTCTGCTTTTCGGGGATTAATATATTACTTGTATATACATGCTAATGCATTCTTTGAAGGCTTTTAAAGATTGACACGAGTAAAAACATTTATTACGACTGTGGTGCTTCTATATTAATATATATTTTTCAAACCAGTACGCTGGTGCTTCTATATTAATATATATTTTTCAAACCAGTACGCTAGTGCTTCTATATTAATATATATTTTTTAAACCAGTACACTGGTGCTTCTATATTAATATATTATTCAAACCAGTTCGCTTCTTCTACTAACAAAAAAAATAACTTCTGCAATCAAATAATTCTCCCATCTTTTAAGGCATGGATTGAAGAATGGATCATGAGAAGTATATGTAAGTTCATATCCATTAATCAGTATGTGATCAATGCTGCTTGATGGGCTATAAAACCAAGCTCAATTACTGTATGGACATGATATTCACCAGACTGCAAATTACACCACAGATAAAACACTGAACTTTTCATTAAAACATATTAGTCTGGCCTGAAAATGTAAGCACCGCACAGGTTTCTTGCAGACTGAAATCCATATTAAGAAAGTTTTTGAAGGTGAATCAGTTTTAACTGAGAAGTGATTGAAAACGCACCATCGATCCCTAATAAAATACTGTAACGCTCTACCTTCTTTCACAAAAATCATTAAATGTGTCCATGCTTTCAGACACAGATGACATTCGGAGTTCAATTAAAGACTATCGTAATGAGAAATACAGATCACAGTTATGTTGAGATACAGCAGCCTTAATAGTCTATAAACATTTCCCAATCAATACCAAACTCGGAACACTTCACGTCAACAACAGATTGTACATGTAACAAACAGGATGTCACATAGAAAACTAATATAGATATTTAAATGAAACTAGCATAAACACATGTGACTTCCGTCTAAACCTTCGATTTCTGTCTAACGTAAATGCAATATTATTTTCTCTGGGACTAGTTTATGCAGAGTTCAAATTAGCTGTTATGGCTAAAACTTCAAAAATGTTATGCTGACAATATTAAAGGCATTAAAGAGTATCTCCCTTATATAGACCTCCACCATGAAACACTAGGTATTAATAAGGTCTTATAACTTTTGCTTACTGATTTCACTGTATGAAATGACTGCAAATCAATGACGAAACAGAAAACTCATTTAGACTGAACATATCTATAAACAAGAGCACCGCCTTGCGGGTGCTGACGCTCATCTGATTTTTTTTGTATAATAGAAAAATTGTCCTACCCATGATTTTCTAAGTCCAAAAAGGGCCATAATTCTTGCAAAAAGCTGGATGGAGTTATGTTTCTTGAAGTACAGAGTCAGCTCATGATGGTGAACAACTATTGCAAGTTTCAAAGCAATAGCTTGAATAGTTTAGGAGAAAAGCTGGCCTAAACATAAAACTTAACCTATAAATCTAGTATTTTCTATGTCCAAAATGGGCCATAATTCTTGCAAAAAGCAGGACAGAGTTATGTTTCTTGCTGTACATGGTCAGCTTATGATGGTGAACAAGTGTTGCAAGTTTTAAAGAAATAGCTTTGATAGTTTATGAGAAAAGCTGACCTAAACATAAAATTTAACCAAGAAATCTGATATTTTCTAAGTCCAAAAGGGGCCATAATTCTTGAAAAAATCAGGATGGAGTTACCTTTCTTGATGTACAGGGTCAGCTTATGATGATGAACAAGTGTTGCAAGTTTCAAAGCAATAGCTTTGATAGTTCAGGAGAAAAGTTGACCTAAACATAAAACTTAACCAAGAAACCTGATATTTTCTAAGTCCAAAAGGGGCCATAATTCTTGCAAAAAGCAAGATAGAGTTATGTTTCTTGATGTACAGGGTTAGCTATTGATGGTGAACAAGCGTTCCAAGTTTCAAAGCAATATCTTTGATAGTTTAGGAGAAAAGCTGACCTAAACATAATACTTAACCAGGCAACGCCGACGCTTACACTGATCAAGTGATGACAAAAAATCAGATGAGTTTAAAAGACTGAGGGTGCCGGGATTAAAGTCATTACAGAAAGTAGTCCACCAAAAGCAACTGAAGAGCCTGGGTCAACTGACTTAACAAAGTTAACTTGAAACAGAATGTTTGCACTGATCTATTTCAATTAAATGCAGGTGTAAAAAAAGTTACACAAAACACAAGAAAAATTATGTATAACTCTGTATGCGACCTTGACCTTTGATTTGAGTAAATTGAATCTTGCAAGTGACATGACATCTTTTATCGTGAATGCCTGTGCCAAGTTTTTGGCATAAAAGAGTTTCTGAATGGATCTAGAAAATGCTAAACTAAAAAGTCTAAAAAGTCTGGACACCAAAAATCTCCAAAATCTATGTGATCTAGGAATCTGAACATTCTTATGTTATGGTAGGAATGCTTATCACAAAAAAAGACATCACATAACATTATGTTTCCCTGTGAACAAAATTTATTGGTCTACAAAATTTAAATAAATTTCACACAAGAAGACTATAAAAGTATATCTATTTGGGGGGAAGCTATCAAGTGCACAAAAGTCTAAATATTATATGCAATCTTCTTTTTAGAGGTTATTTGGTGTATTACAGCAGACCACTTTCAGAAGGATAGAATCTAAAAACACACAAAATTGTTACTATAATGTAATTTCTGCTCAAAATGGGCCTTAATTGCCAGTATAAATGAAAGCTGAATGCTATTGATTGCCTTTATGGCTTTCAAGAAAACACCAAGGTTTGAAAGGGAAGACGGAAATCAATTTAGAATCAATTTTATACCAGGAGAGACAAAATATCAGATAATGTTTCAGAAGGACAAGAATAGCTGAGCTGTTTCTGCAAAAGAAAGTTTCAGAAAGCTGAGCAATATGATCAAGATATGTGATCAATATGTGAGTATATTTTGTAGTCTTTCATAGAGTAAACAAATTAAATAGGGGAGAAAAAAAACTGATTTCTTAAATGAACTACTCAATGAAGGATCGTGACCTATTATGCATCATCTGATGTAATTTCCAATGATAATTTACGTCTCTGTTAGTCTTATAACATAGAAAGATTTATGCAGGCAAACTTCTTTATTTTTTTTTATCTCATATCGTTTTCCATTGTAACAGCAACACAAGCAGACAGAAGTGTTTCGCAATTCAAAGTTTTGTATAATTTCAATAATAACTTGAACCAGTGTACTCCACAGCATAGATAGGTTACAAAATAATATTAACAATGTCGTATCAACTTTTTAATCATAACTTCATTTAACAATGTTACTTTCTTACTGTTTATTTTGACATCTTTGGTATGTTTCAAATATACACTAAACAGAACTGCAGAAAATGAAAAGAAGAAAAATCATTTTAATCTCTTTCTCAAATCTTTTCGAAAAGTAAGCTGCCAAAATTTGAAAATGGATTTCAAATGTTGTAAAAATACACAAACGTGACATTACAGTTAATAGCGACACATCCCTCAAATCTTCAATCAGGGATAAATAAATTTTGATAGGTAAATCAAGCATCACCTTAGCGCGATTGGCATCTCAAAGGTAAGAATACTGAGCGGTAACAAACGAGCATTAACAGCTGGTTCTAGCGGAACTATTATTTATGAATATTACATTTTTGTGATGGAATGCATCTTGTGCCTAACACTTTTTTTACAGTAACTGCGTCATTCGGTACGTCTGAAACAACACAACATGATAGGATACCAGAACTAACAAACATTCAACCCAAAGAAAATCAAACAACTGCTTTAACAGATCTTTAAACCAATTATTGCCAATTTATCACACCTTCAAAATGATAGTTTATCATTTCGATTTATTAAGCATTTGAGATACAGATATCCTGATATCCCTAAACTATGAAGATAAACCAAAATGATGTTGTCCAGATATATGCAGGTGTTAGGGAAAGTAATAATAAATTCGGAAACACCTTAAAATTATGTATTTTTATCAAGAAGAATATACCAACTAGTATAAAACTCTTAGTGACCCCCTTTAAAATCACAGCAGAACGTTTTCTAAATTCTTTTTATTGTATTTTGTATTCAAATGATAAAACTGTACAATGGCTACAAATTAATTATGAGAGAAAAACTGAAATTTTGTTCTAATCTTTATACTCAGTATATTAAGTAGAAAATTTAATTTAGTGGCATTAATTAGGCTCTATTATTTGGAAATAGTCTTAAATATATACAAATCCTAAATACTATTTCATAATTATATCTTCCATAGCCTATATTCTATATAAACACTACATTTGTTTTACTAAATACATGGTACCTATGACCTTATAGTTGGTTATAACTGATCTAAAATTTGGTTATATTATCAAACTTCATATAAACATGAAGTGTTTTACTTCCTTGAATTCAGACCAACTGATCGTGAAAAAAACATGCTTGGAACTTCAATTATCCCAGTACAAGCTAAAACCTTGCATTTATATCGGCCTTACCACACCTGGTGTAATATTCTTGCATTTCATAATTCCCTAGCCTAAAAGGTTGATTATCACGTAGTTTTATCTCTGGTTGGCCAGTAATTCTTTAATAGAAAATCCTGACTAAATGAAAACATAAGCTTTTCAAAATACCTGCCAATCAAGATAGCATCTAGAGAATATACTTCCCCCCACCTATTATAAATAAAATCTTACTGCCTTCAGGGTTAGTTCTGGTGCAGAGAGGTAGGGAGGCACCTACTCTTAAAATCGTTACCTTTTTTTTGCTTTAATTAAAATTTACAGCTAATAACACATTCAAAACTTTTATATATAATTTCGTTTTCAAAAAAAGTTAATAATTATATTAAATAATTTCAGTTTAATCAACTTCTACCTGACAAAATATGTGGCGGCATGCAAGATTCCCATCTGTGATTCTGTCTATTAGTTAATAATATACACATGTTTCTACATGAAATACATTTCTATAGGATTCATTTATATTAATAGCACCCTTCACATTCTGACGAAAATGAAATGCACTGCATAAAATCTCTGAATGTTTATATTATGATGCATAAAACATACTTCTCCACTCAAAGCTGGCTTGCTTTCCTCGATGAAACTTTCTTCGTATTATGCATGACTTTCATTGTGATTTGCATGTTGCCAGAACTTTTTCGACCCATTTTTTTTTTTAGTTTTGTATCAGTGTTTTATAGCATTTTAAATAGACAGTGTTTCATAATTTAGGGAAAGTGATCTTAGTGCAATAGTAAATCCATTTTGTGAAATGATATATTGCAGTTTTATCTCATACGGGGATGATTGATACAGATGCATTTCTAAAGAGTATCTCTTATACTGAACCCTCAACAAGATTTCATTTTCCAAAATGTAACATGTGGGAAAATCTTAAATACCATTATGTATATGGATAAAAATATTTTCAAAATTGTGGACTCTGGACTCTGTACATACATGTAATACTAAATTTGTATCTTGAAATAGTTCAGTATCATAATAATATCTCTGGAAAGCCACATCCTGTTTTATTTATTAAAATGGCAAACTTTTATGTTTATCCAAGTCAAAAAGTAGGTAGCCTAGTTTCACACTTGATAAGATTTTTTTTTGTTATTTAACAAACATTCATGAATATTAGCTTCGAAAATTAAGAGGTAAGTATGATAAACGCTCTGAATTCCTTAAAACCTCTGAATCAAGATCTTAGGAGCCTTGGATTTTAAGACCTTCAAAGTACCCAACATAAAGAGTATGAATAAGTTTCTATAGCAACTTATGCAAGAAACAATCACTACATATACTTGTAAGGTATGATATTAATAGGTTCATTTAGAATCAATCTATTGTTTTATCAATTAATCACTAGTTTATCCTCTACCATATGCTTCCAATAGTGATAAAGGCACTTTTATCATAGCAAAAGCCACCATATATAGGCCATCCTATAAAAATAATTTGTGTTACAGCACCTTCACTAGGTCATTCAGTGCTCACGCTGCCAATCGACATTATTGCCCAATGGAGATTATTTTACGAAAATGTTGGAAAAAATAAAAAAATGTTGAGAGATATTGGCAATTATTTTATACTGAAGCTGCAAAAAAAATGTCATCAAAAAATTGCTTTACCTATCGTAAAACACGTGTTTTAATAATGGTTTTTAGAACTATAATTAAAACAGTGTTGAAAATCTGACAATTTTTTTCCACCCGCTTTTATGTGCAGGCTTTGGCTATTGTTTTTGTTTCTGATGGCTATAATTTCAATTTGGCCAGAGCTAGCACTGGTCATTCTGCAAACATTAATGTTAATACCCCCCCCCCCCAAAAAAAAAGGGGAATCAAACTTGTTACAGTACAATTTTCTATATTATATATTAAGCTAAGAATGTTTGAAAAATTAAAAGAAAAAATCTGTTGTAAACCAAAAAATCTTAAAATGGACATAAAAAAAAAACTACATATCGCAGAGAGGTGCTTCATATATTCATTCAAGAGAACTGTTACTGTGAAGGTTTTCTCAAATTACTATAATGTACATGTTTAAGTAATTATATCATAAAAGTCCTAATTACAGGATGTTTTGGGTAAAACCAACACCTAGAAAACACATTAATGTTTTAAGACAGCCTTTTCGATTGGATGAGAGAAAAATGTGTGCCATATCTCATATGATTAGTAGGATGTATCCTGCACAAAACAGCCTAAATAATTATTGCCTTTGTGTTTTACCCATATGTCAGATAAAACAGAAAATAAAACCAGTATGTGTAGAGTCTGAGAAAAAAAGAATAAATCTGGAAAAAAAGTAAAAGCACAATGTGCTTTGTCTGGCTTGTTTATCTGTAAGATTTTAAAGATGTGACAATCATGCTAAAATCCTTGGGAAAAGTAAGTAATAAATCCACCCTGCATTAATGACTTAACCTGCTAAAACAAATCTCTAAAAACTTTTAAGATTGTATTGATAAAATATTTGTAGCATTGAAAGGTTTCTCAAAGTGTAAAAAAGTGACTGAAATTTATTTTGCAGGTTTAAATGATCTAATAAACGCTGATCAATTTATTTACACGATGTCAGCAAAGGTGACAGATGATTTAATGGACATTTTATCTCTGTCCTTAGATACAAAAAGGATCAAACATAGATACTGGAAATAATTCTTGTACACAAACAGATCAGAAAATGAAATTACTTGTATTTCTCAAATATCACTGGTCACAACTATCCAGATGCTACTTTAAGATAATTGAAAAATGTACAAATTCAGGAAGTATTCTACTTAATAGTAATTCTCACTATGAAAAAGAATTCAGATCTTAGTATGATTGTATGAAATTGCTGCTGAGGTTACGACCTTGCCTCAGGTACCACATGCTACAAAATGTTTTTAATAAATCAGAGTATTAAACCAGATTCTTACATTCCTTAGGAAAATTGTTTACCTGTAGGAATATCCATAGCTTTTCTTTAACATACATGTATATACTGTCATAAAATATGTAACTATCAACAAAATGGCATGGGAGCCTTGCAGTTAAATGGATTATCTCCCTTTCTGGAGAGTCCTTCAGCACCTTATATATATTATGCAAATATTTAGTTACCTGAAAAGAAAAGCACATAAAAGTAAGATGCAAATCAATATTTTTATACATGTGATGATCCTCTTTAGTAAGTCTGCATGCGACGGCTGTGTACCGTTTCATCAATATGTCACTTCTCATATCCTGCAGTGACTGCTGATGTTATATTGTTCAACTTGTGAAGTTGTCTCACAATCCATGAGCTGATACAACGAGTATTTTCACTTATATTTACTGTTATTTGTGCATCTGCATTCTGTTATATAAAACAATCAAAATGCTTTTCTTTACTAGTATCTTTTATCTAATGTTTGGGTAAGTTTTCTTTCTCTTGCATTATTGATTCTATATAATCATGTTCTTTGTATTTACAGCTGTCTCCATACAATGAAATACATTAGAACTGTTATAGTATAATGTCACAATTTCCATACAAAATACTACTATTATTCACAATGTGTATACCATATGCAGTCCTCTGATCCATCACGTCCTGTCTTTCATATGTGAATAGGTCTTCCACGTGAGGTAAATCCAGTAGGTCCATTTTTTTTCGTTGTTTTCAAAATTTTCACAATGTAATCAATTTTCTTTTATTAACCCGTCTCCATTGCTTGCGGGAAGGGGTACAAGGAAGGTGTATACTGGGGGTTGGTGGCTGGGATATTGTGTCAGGAAGTTCAAACCAATAATTATGGGAATATATAACAATAGAAGGATCTACGGACGAAGGTCAATTCCCAAAGCATAATAGGTATGGTATTTTGATGGGTAAAAATTCACTATATAAAAGTCACAGGTGAGCAGTTTGGGAGGATTTTATAGAAGCTGACGATGAAGATGACGGACACTGAGACAGTTATATATTACATAATTGAAACATTTTAAATCTATAATTAGGCATGCAAGGACTATGATGAGGTCTGCAATTTTGATCACAAATGTTTAATCCCATATTGTATGCAAAAAGTTTAAGCTTGTATGTAAATATTTAGAAAAAGAGAAATTGATCATAAAAATAAATGAAATACACCCACCTTAGTAATAACGGTATGAAATCTCTTTGAACCCAGTTAAATAATCAATTTAAGATCAAAATTGCAAAACAGAGTGCTACACATGAAAATTAAAGTATTCCTTACTTCAAAAATACCAATCCCTGTATATTGCTTGAATGAAATTCAACTGTCAAATGTACATTAATTCAATTATTTAAAAAAAGAAAATATACCTTACATAAATTAACAGTTTAGACAATATGAAATTAACAGTAAATTGAAAATTAATTAAGATATTTATTCAAAATCATGGAAAAAATATATGGGTAAACAAAGCAATAAACAGGTAAAGGTGTCGAATCAAGTCTTGTACAATAACTCAAAGTTGCTATTATTACTAAGTGGCACAGCGCCGCAACACAAGGCGAATGCGTGAAAATGATAATGAAATAAAGAAAGTTTAGTGTTGAAAGGTGAAAAGCTACAATGGTAAAGTGAATAACATACCTGGGAGTCTAGCAAGGGATCTGGATAAAATATGAGCAGGCAAGTATCACATACACAAAGTGACAGCCAAAGGAAAAATAAATAATCTAAACGTGCTAGCTAGGAGAGCGAGTTTTCACGTCAATGAAGGAGCCGAACAACAGCTCGCCGATTAATACATTCTTGTAAAATAGTGCTAGAGAAAACGTACGATAAACTATTGCAGAAATGTGCTGATTTATTCTTAGTTAGATATATGTATGAATTTATTGACTTGATAAAATTTCTTTACTTCTGTGCTTAATTTATTGAAAATATTTCCGAGTGCAGAATATCGTATTAATAGTATGTAAATAAAGAACTACTTTAGGTCAAAAGGTCAAGCTTTTTGATCATGTGACCGTTCAAAATGGCTGATGATGGAGTCTGAAAAAAAGAGAAAATGGAGCAATTTGTAAATTCCCTTGCATTTACGAGGTGTCACGAATTTCCCGCATTACAAGGTGAATATCTTTTATTGAGAATATTTTCTGTTATAAAGAGCAAAGCGAGACATCTTTCATTTTCATGTTGAAAGTGTTTAAAATGATTCTGTAGGTTACCAGTATGGGTACAACTTATGCATAGCTAAAAAATTTCAGCTCGGAGATGTTTATATGCTGTTACTTATCTCTGAACTACTGAACCTGAACCAGAAAATGTTCTGTCATGCTATAATTTCATCAAATGAAATGCAATGGACTGGCATTTTACTTTAAAATATTTCTAATCCATTTTTATTTTGATCTGACATAAAATTATCCATGCAACATAATTTGAACACCAAGTTATACACACAAGTTTCAAATGGGTACCCTTGTCTGCAATATTTTGTCCCCCATTGCAGTTGTCACCTGATCAGGGTACTCTTCATTTTTAAAACCAATACAGTGCTTTAGAGTATAGTGGATTTTAGTGTATAGAGGATAGATTGATAAATGTTATATTTAGACTTGAATTATTGTATAAATTTTCATATCATTCTTTTACTGGCATGCAAACAGACATTCTGACATACATTTTAAATATTTGCTTGTTGCGTTATTTTTCAAATGTAAAATAAAGCTATCCCCTATAGACTAAAGCAGTGTATATGTAAAAAAACGTCAGTGAATGAAAAGTATTTGATAGAAATTTAAAAAGCTGAATGTTTTTGAAAAGAGAATATATTATTATTCTGATTTATAGTAAAGAAATCTTGGAAAGTTTGTCAAGATGTGGATTTCAAACTAATAATGGAAAAAATGCGCAAAGCTATCCTATACACCCTAAATCAGCGCATATGTAAACAGTGGCTTGGAGGGAAAAAACACATGAATTTCTATTAAAAGCTGAATGTTTTAAGAAGAATAGATGTTTTCTGACTAATATACTGAAAAAAAAACTACTATTTTCATTTCTTTGAATTGGAATGCAGGAAAAATTAGTTAGCTATCCGCTATACCCTAAAGCGGTATCAAGTCAACTCGTCCCCTAGTCAACTCGTCCCCCAGTCAACTCGTCCCCAATTTGGTCATTTCGTCCCCCAAAATTGGTCATTTTGTCCCCTTCATGATAAAATTTGGTCAACTCGTCCCCATTTTGGTCAATTCGTTCCCCTTTTGGTAATTTTGTCCCCTTAATAGTTTAGGCATTTTTGCATTTTTATGGTATCTTTGACTTTGAAAACTTGTATTTAAAATCATCATGAATTTTGAAGGAGTTATATTGGAAATGGTTAACTTTAAATAATTAGGTTTGATAAAATGATAAAAGAAATATACTGAAATTATAAGACAATTAACTGAAATAAAAAAAAATAAATACAATGCCCTTAGTAATAAAAATATAATATAATAGAAAATCTAATTAACTTTTTTAAAAATCACAGTAAGAAGAGAGAGAGAGCAATAAATCCTTATCCCTGGTCATAATAAAAGAAAGTTATAATTAGAAATACTATAAAGAATAAATAAACAACTAATATCCGTCACATATGTTTTTCTAAAAATAACCAACATGCTTTTTATTCATTTTTGTCATTAAAATAAAAAAATACTTCAAAAGTAGGGAGACAGTGGTTTCTAAAAAATGTAGAATGAGCCTGTACCTGCATATGAAAGGTGTTAAAGGTTATTTATCACATTAAAAGGCGTTGATTGGGCTGACTGGAAAGTGTTAATGTTATTTAATTGCACGAGAAGTTGTTGATTGACCAAATGAAATGTGTCAAAATTTCCCCTTAGTAGAATTAAATGTGTTAATAGTTGATTGGAGTGAGGAAATTATTTGTTATAAAAAAGTTTAATAAAAAGTTTAATCTTATTCCAGAGTTTGAAAATAAGCAGCATCAAATACGGACAATTACACGGCAATCATGTTGTCCAACATAGCAGACAAAGAGAAAGAAAAACAGGAAAAAAACAACAACAGAAAATCCTCCTTGTTAAATCGATCACTTTTAAAGCAAAAAGTTCTTAAACAAACGAAAACTTATGTATATTTTTAGCATAAAATATATACTTATTTGAAAGAAAAAACGACTTAATTTATCATACTTTGATTTTTTTTTACAAAAATACGTTTTAAAAAGGGGGGACGAAATGACCAATCTGAAATCGCCGAGGGGGACGAAATGATCAAATCGGGGACGAGTTGACTGGGGGACGAGTTGACTAGGGGACGAGTTGACTGTAAATCCCCTAAAGCACTGTAGGTGGTATAGAATCATTATTTATTGACCATTTCTGAGAACGTAAACCTTCTAAGGTGTGTTTTTATGAACTTTATCGAAAACGGTTATGTTTATTATTAAATCAAATTCATAAAAAGTCAAAATTTTGATCTTGATTTTCAAAAATAACCACCTGCTCTGAACTTTTGTATGACATCATCAATATCTCATGAGAGACTGTGCAAGATGTTGTGGTTTGACACTGGTCAAATGGGGTTTTGCCATAACTAAATGGACGCGACCATCAGAAAATAAAAACAGCGTCTGAGTTAAGTTATGTTAGCCCAAACTAGGTTATGCACTGTGCACTTATGTAACCAAAAAAACCTGATATGTGGCAAACAGCTAGCCCAAACTGTCGTCTATGTTTACATTTTATGGGTGAGACTAGTCAAAATAATTGTTTGATATTTGTGACATGCAATCTAACCGTCAAAACTTCGTAGGATCAAAATAATGTAAGATAAATCACAGTAGTCAGTATACAGTCATGTAAAGTTATTGGTTTTAATGCTTGCGCTTACTGCCGTGTAGACGCGGTAAACGTTAATCATGTACAGTACATACATAGGTTTAAATCACCAGAAAATTCATAATTTTGGAAATTATTTGACAATTTTACATAAATCAATGAGGAATTGAATTGAATCCCCTTTTGATACATGTAAGTTTTATTTGAATTTATCTCATATTCACAACAAAGTTAGCATTTAAACCCAAATCGGCAGCGATGACAATTTTAATCAGAAACTTCCTCCACTATTTGGGTCTTTAGAGTGTTTGACGCGAGTGGAGATCTATATTGTCCATGTGAAAAAATATCTCAATATTTCCTAGGATCGCCTCAAATTAGTTTGACTACGGTGAGACCATCGATCAAGTTAAATAACCCAGCACTGACCACTAATAGGGACTTCAGTCCTCCCAATCGATGACTCTAGTTACCTTCCTTGACTGTTCACAAAGCCACAAGCAACTGCTATTAAAAATTGGTGTAATCAAGGTACTTCAGTCTTCCAGATAATTATGATTGTTCAGGTTGTTTTTTTCGGCCGATTTTATAGCCGTTATATGGTTATGTTCCCAATCAAAAATAGTATCTTTTTTTTCCAATTTCAAGCAAAAAAACCCAATTCAAAACCCCAAAAAAATCAGAGAAAAATCAACCTGTTTTACCGAGAAAAACAGCAAGTATGACGAAAATTGAGTACGAAAAATGGTAGTACAGTCAGATACATTCGGCAATCGTCATTTCTATAATCCGTGCAAGCATCTTATAGAAATAGATCGATATCAACAACAACAATGGCATCAGATCAGGCCATCAAAAATGCCCTTCCAGTCATGTTTTTCTTTGCTGGTCTGGGTAAGATCATTCCAAGCAGCACAACTGGGGCTGAACAAGTGTTCAGTTTGATGAATAACCTATGTACAGCTTCACGAAGTCAACTTAGCCAAGAGTCATTGGACAGTCTGATGAGGATGTGTATCCACAAAAAAGTCATCAGTGGCTTTCACCAGCACAACTGACCAGGATTGTTGACTGTTTCAAGAATATGAAAGTCTGTGAAAATTGATCTGTAAACTACCTTATCACTCTGAGTTACAGTTTATTAAACATAAAAAAAATAAGTACCGGTAATTGAAATTTGTTCTTTTTTCCCAATTTTCGCAAAAATGTCACTAAAATTCCCAATCCCGGGTATGGGTCATGTTCCCAAAATGGTGAGAAAAAACCCTGTTGTTAATACAATGATGATGACTAAAAGAACATATATTTCTAAATAGCAATTTTTCTCTCATGCATCGTTCTGTGTAACACATTATACATTACATGTTTATAAATGCATATATTTAAAAACTGATTTTTTTTTCTACAGACTTTATACAGAACAAGGTAAAGGCACTATCTGTTCACAAGATAAATATATTACTTGCAGCAAATTGAAAGGTTTTACTTGTTTTTTATATTCTTGAGTTTACACGTTATGTTCAGCTTGGAGTCGCTAATGATTTGGCGGTTTTAATTTTGACGTGGCTGATGTCAGACTGAATTGAAATGAAAATGATTATTATGTCTCGAGTTGAACTAGGATGTTATCGAACCTAAATTAATAGCACTGCGTTTTAACTTGTAAACCACTGTGCCACTTACTCCCTGTTAGCAGCAAAAAGAGATCTCTCTTTAAGTTGCCAATTTTTGATAGAAACTTTAAATACTTACCGGTAGGGCTGTCATTGATTGGGTCTTAGGCATATCGACGATACCGATATATCAGAAGACAAATATCGACGATACATCGATATATCGATTATTAACTTAGATTAACAATCTATTTGTTCGTATGCATACTATATACCTTCCTGTAAATGCTATTTTTAGTTTTATTGCCTACTTTTCATATTACTGTTTGATTGTGTTGTTTTTGTATTTATGAAATAAAAGAAATAAATAAAAATTAATAAAATCTTTCATATTTATTTTGCCTTCACTTCTCTTTTGCATTTATCCAAATTTACAACTTTGTGAACTTAATAGTATTTGAGGGTCTGAGTGTTTATCTGGATAGTTTTTTCTCTCTGTAAAATATTGATTTTTAAAAATGGGAATCGATAATCGATCGGCAAAAAAATATCGTTGATACATCAATATTGTTTCTATCGATGACAGCCCTACTTACCGGTAAATGGTACATTGTTTAACCTTGCCTTGGAAGATGCTCAGTCCCTTTTTCAGTGAACACCCCTTCAAATAATAAATGGTACTGTCCAAATTGAATGATGGACCGGTCCATTTTAGAAATTTAGCAGGCTAAAGGTTAATGAAAAGTAATAAGCTCCAAAAAACTTTTGTCTGGTTACCCATCTTACGATGCATATTTTGAAACTGATTAAGGGGCAGGTAAACCTGACTGCACCAAACTGAGAGCTCATTTCTAGTACTTAGACCAACAGATTTTTATTTCTTGCAAAAGACAAATGTAATAAATTATATTTCTAATGCTGTAAAAGAATAAACTATTTAAGGGAAACATACATATTGAGATGTTAATGCCTCTAGTCTTGACCTTGAACTATTTCAGACTGGATATTTAGACAAGAGCTGTAAAAAAAGGGTAAAGCAGTCTGTCTTTTGGGAGTCTGTCTTCTTTAAGACTGTACAGACAAATAGAGTATGACAAATCACACAGACAAAAGTTATTGCTGAAAACTGTCTCCCCTCAGTCTTGTGTTGATAACTAGAATTGATTGTTTAGCAAACAAAGCTGAATCTGACTGCTTTAAAAAAAAAAAACAACCTTTCTCTGCATCTCTGCACACAATTTTGCATCATCTAAAAAGGATTTGATGTTTTTTGTGTTCATTTATCTTTAAATATGGTATTAAGACAACACCATCACTTCCAGAAAGAAAAACACATAAAATTAATTTGCTAACTATTTAGCTTTTCTTGATGATTTACTCATTAGTGAAAAAGAAATGTAGCTCCATTTTTATTTTGTAATGAGTTGCAAGATTTTTGCACTCAGCCGACAGTATAATGTGGATTTAAAGGGACTTGATATTAGGTAAGAAAGCTAAATTAAGTTACAACAATCATATATACGATCTCCCTATTTTGTCTTAAGCCTTCTATATGCTGGACACGATTGATTCTGCCTTTGCCACCAGTGTAAATCATGATCAGCCTGCACATCTGTGCAGTCTGATCATGATCTGCACTGTTTGCCATTCAGTCGGTATCTTTTTGGGTATTCACCCCTTTTAACAGTTAATGGTACTGTCCAAACTGAAAGATGGACAAGTTCATTATAGAAATTTAGCGAGGTAAGGGTTAAAATGACTTCAAACAGAAATACATAGTAGCACCCTACTGTTAGATCCACCAAATTTGTAAGAGTTAATTCTGTACAGTTTGGCTGTATTTTGTGAGTTTGAAATATCGGTAATACATTGATTTAAAGGACTTAGGGGTGATAGCACTACTCAAATCTTAAAGATATCTTTAATACCGGTAATGGCAGTTTTATAGCCTAAAATGTATTTTCCAATTTGAAAAAAAAAAACGGAAATGTAAGAAAGTTGCTTGAATGCTAACAAAGATATCCTGAAAAATTTATAAAAATCATCCATAAACAATTCAAACGAAACTTGCCTTTATTCAAAATTTCTGAAATTCTTGCAACGGAAATACCATATGATGATCAAGATACAGGAAAATTTAAAAAAATCATTTTTATCACCCTTGCAGTTCTTTAGAATGGTGTATGATATAAATGGTGTTGTCTTATATTTATAGGAAGTGACTTTTCTAATCTGACAGATTTATTTTGGTATGATTTGTTCAATTATAATCGTTGAAATTGCTCCATTAATAATTGTTCATGGGCAGCTCTGACGTAAAATCAACCATGATTTTCCTATTAAACTGCAAGAGATAATTATGCAGCACCTTCAGATACCTTAAAGTATACCAAACTGTTTGAGACAACAATCATGTTGGGGAAAAAATTAGAAGACTGGCAGCAGGTAGACATTTTCATTGCAGGCATTGTGCTTTTTTCAAATTTTTTTAGCAACTTTTTTAGGATATGTATAGTGTTTCTATTCAGGATGTGGGAAGAACTATTTCCATTGTTTATATGCATCCCTTCTTTAAAGCAGATCTCTTGATATTGCTAACATGCCTTTGTTTATAATCTGTCTGCACATCATTTGTGAAATTAACATTACAGCTATGTATTTCCTCTTATTTCTAGATTTTAAATCACCTTTATAGCAAAATGTGAGCTATCTTCATTGTTTTGTGTCTGTGGTCTGTCTGCAATGTATGTCCCCCATAGTCATAAAGTTTACTTTTAACACTCCCGAGATCACAATTTTCTGTCAGAAAGTTTGTCCCAATAAAATTTCCGACAAGTTTAATACTAGGTCATCTAAGGCCAAAAACTAGATCAGTTAGTCAAGTAATAGAAAATCCTGGTTGGCACTGTAATTGTTGATAACCATATTAACACGAAACCCTGCTCCCTAGAGCATCACTGGCTCAGGAACCATGCAGTCAGTTGATTTGGTTCCTATAAGTTTTCCTTATATTTTACAAGTTCGGATCGCTTGAAACCTGGGAACCAGGCAGTTGATTTGGTTCCCATAAGTTTTCCTTATATTTTATAGGTTCGGATTGCTTGAAACCCTGCTCTCTAGGGCATCCCTGGCTCGGGAACCAGGCAGTTGATTTGGTTCCCATAAGTTTTCCTTATATTTTCTATGTTTGGATCGCTTGAAACCCTGGATACCTCGCACATTATTTTTTCATAAGCTGGCGACCTCGACCACATTGTGTTTCACTTTAGTTATCTCACATATTTGTACGTAGTTGGTGTTTGGTCGATGATGTTGAAAGAATGATTAAATCCCTTGTTTGTGATTACCTCCCTTTGTACTTCTGACTGTGTAAGTTCATTTATATATAAAAAATGGCCCCAATTGCACATCCTGTCATCTCATAAAATGTATGCATGTTTGTATAGCATGAGAGTAGGCTCAGAAAAGTGTCTCACAACCTTTTTGTTTTTGAAATTTGAACTGAAAGTAGATGGATGGGTGACCGCTTCCATTTTATCTGACTTTCAGTACCTCCGGTAAGAGTTTAAATGCAGCTGTCTCTAAAAGATCTTGAAAAATCAATTCAAGCATTCATTTATTTTATGCAACAGTAACACTCATTCATGGGAATCTTTAGTTCTATAAACGTCATAAATAACCAATTGAAATATAAATACCTATAAAATACATCAACCTCTTTTATTTGGAAAAATTTTGTACTGAGACCACAATAGGAAACTGGCCCTTGCATGAGAGGCAGTGTAGACCTATATAAAATGTTACATTGATTACAAACAAACACACACACAAAGCTTATCAAGAGTCCTTTGACCTATGATCTTGTTTTAATGTGGAACTTCTTTTAGTTTATTGCATTATTTGATTTATCATAAAACATAAGAGCAGCAATTGTGTTGTTTATAGAATCAAAGCTGTACAATTTTATTGCCACAATTTTTAAACATTTTGATGAACATATGGAATGAAACCAAAGGGTTGATATTGTAGCAGTTTCAACATGAGCAGCTGTTTTTTTTTATGTCCTTTATATTTTTTTCTTAATTCATTGTTTGGTGCAAAGAAGAGTTTGAGCTATAAATCTTTCGAGTTTTCTTGGAATTCTGGTTTCTGTGTTTTCCCCTGGAAATTTCTTCTGGGGTGTAACAAGCTATGTTATATATGTTTGTTTCTTGCTTTTACAGTAATTTTCAAGCTATATATGAGCCGTGCCATGAGAAAACCAATATAGTGGGTTTGCGACCAGCATGGATCCAGACCAGCCTGCGCATCCGCGCAGTCTGGTCAGGATCCATGCTGTTCGCTAACATTTCTCCAATTCCAATAGGCTTTAAAAGCGAACAGCATGGATCCTGACCAGACTGCGCGGATGCGCAGGCTGGTCTGGATCCATGCTGGTCGCAAACCCACTATATTGGTTTTCTCATGGCACGGCTCATATAATTATGTTTGTCTCCCTGTGTTCCAGTAATTACAGTGCAAAACACAGGTAAAATGAATTTCTTTTAAGTGTTCGTGTTATCGAAGCTTTTAGTCTTCTTTGGCTTTCTTTTCGCTGTAAATAATGCATTGCCTGGTGTTTTTGAGTAGCCAAGTTCTTTTTAAGTAACCGAATGAAAAGTGTGGTAAGTTCTTGGATTGGCAAGTTCAGATGAAAACACTGGATGCTGTAGAGTTTGATTTTTATTAACTCACCTTGAGCACTTTGTGATATCTCTGTGTCAGTCTGCCATTTTCGAAATTTGGTCATCTGCCTTCAAAACTAGGCCAGATGAGCGATACTGGGTTTTCATGGCCCTCTTGTATGTTTTACAGAAAAATAGGAATTTCTAATGTTGTTATTGAATGGTTGCATAAGTCAAACAAGGAATAGCAATTCTAAGTAAATAAGGTTTTGCTTTTTGAAGTTGCTTAATGCATTGCACATAAATTATGAGTTGTTGCTATTATACCTGTTCAACTGTTGCAGGTCATTTGTTAAGAGTATTACTCAGGTAATGAATTCCTCTTGAGAAATTAAGCTTGCAGGTCTGTGGTTCGACCTAGATTTTGCTCATTGGTGGTAAAAATGTGTCTTCCTCCAGCAACACAAACTTAGTACAGTGTAACTTCCGAAAACCGAACGACCTCGGGACCGCCTTAAAAGTTCGGTTTTTGGAAGTTTCCGGAATTCAGAAGTTTGAAAGTTTGTAGGCAAAGTGGACGTGGTGCACAAGAGTTATGTTTTCTTACACGTAGGATGAAGGAGATTATTATCCTTTTTAATTTTACAATTTCATATAAAAAATGATTAATCAATTAATTAATTACAAACATTAAGGATAATAAATAAATAAATAACAATTATAAAAGCAAACAACATATCTTTAATAATAGCATTTACGCAAGCATTTTCCACTTAACATTTTACCATCTTTGGAGTCCCGAGTTCGTCAACATTAAATTTGAATTAATGTTGATAATGCATAGTTTAATCGATAAAACACCTATCTTTCTTTCGTTCAAACATTAAGAAAGTTTTTAACACGTAAGATGTTTAATTCATCATGTTTTAATAAATTGAATACAAATGAAAGTTATCACTGATTACTTCCTTACTTTTCCATCTTCTTTCTATTCACCTAAATTAAATTACTCCCAAAGAGTCTTTGACTCCTAGCCCATAACAAATCCTACATGGAGAAACAACTCAGATAAGAATGTATTTAATTACCAAAACACCTTCAATAATTCATTTAACAGACAGGCTAATTTATTGGATGTCTTTTACAGCCTCACCAATTACTGGACCTTCATAATTCATGTATGATTTCAGACACTTTTGATGCTTGTCCTATTTCACCTTCTTATCACTTTCATGAAAGAACAATAAAATTGTCTCAAAGAATACATCAGGTAGTTAACTTTAATTAATTCTGAGGGTATCATTAATTAATTACCTGAAATCAACATCTTACCTTGCTCTCATTAAATATTGACGAATCAGGAAGTCAGTTACAGGACTTCAGTTTTAAAAGTAGAAAAGAATGTCTGTAGCAAACTTTTTGTACAGTGTTTCATCAAAGGTTTGTAAGATGTTTGCCTGTAGCCATTTAAAGAATAATTAATTGTTATCCACCTTTTTTTTTACAAGATGCAAGGAACATACTGAGTTAGTAACAGGTCTGAAAATCAAATTTAGGCACTAACCTATAATGTTGCAAAAAAATAATCGAACTTGATAATTTTATGTGAGGTGTCATATTAGCCAGTAGCCTGCCTGCAAATGGTTTTGCCTTTGCGACCAGTGCAGACCAAGATCTGTGCAGGCTGGTCATGGTCTGCACTGTTCGCTGTTCA
This sequence comes from Mercenaria mercenaria, assembly GCF_021730395.1. NCBI lineage: Eukaryota > Metazoa > Mollusca > Bivalvia > Venerida > Veneridae > Mercenaria > Mercenaria mercenaria. Next base: position 50,848,898 of record NC_069370.1, read on the forward strand.
GTCAGTACATTTTAAGTGAAAACCCCATTCAGTAATAAGTGGTACTGCCCAAATTGAATAATGGACCAGTCCATTTTAGACATACAGCAGGGTAAAGGTTCTCCTTGAGATAGAGAAAGAAAGGTTCCTACAGTCATTTGGAGAAATTTTTTGGTTCTTGCAGAATTGTATGTGACTGAATGTTGTCTTTGTTGACATTTTGAATTATTAATATTGTCATTTAAGATAACATTAAATTTGATAAGCCTATCACATAATGACTCAATAGTCTTGAAACATTGTTGCTGACTATAAAAAGTATGTGAAGTAAACATTAATTATAACTGTTTTACTCTTTGTTGTTACAAAAGGGAGGTACCAGTAATTTTTTTAATATATTGTTTGTTGTAACCCTGATACTTGGCCAAAGTATTAAAAAATACAAAAAAAATACAAAGGTATCGCGATGTCATCTACCATATGGGCCACAACTGACACTGTGTGTTCAAAAAGCAACACTTGCAAAGCTCTGAGCCACATTTTGCTCAAAGAAAGATGAATATGATAGAAAAGTTCCCTAAGATCAGAAGTATATCTTCTGTCACTGTGATTAACGAGAAGTTCCTGAATTTTCCTGGGAGACTGATTTTGATTTTTTTTTAATGAAAGTCTCCTGTAATCACCTGGTTTGATTAATGCTTACTGTAGGGAATTCCAGAATCCTCCTACTAAATTAAACTATATGCCTAATTCCAAACTGAAACCTTACATGTATGTCATGAAATGTTAGGAGAAACAAGATAATTTTCTATGCTATTGCTTTTCTTTATCGATCTATACTCATCCCCACTTCCCAAGCCCACCCACTTAGCTCAGTAAGGAAAGCACAGATCTTAGGATCATAGAGTAGCGAGGTCGATCCCCGGGCAGGGTGTATGTTCTCTGTGACAATTTTATAAAGTTCTCTGTGACAATTTTATAAAAGACATTGTGTCTAAAATCATTCGTCCCCCACCTCTGATTCATGTGGGGAAGTTGGCAATTATTTACGGAGAACAGATTTGTACTGGAATAGAATCCAGGAACACCGGTTAGGTTAACTGCTAGCTGTTACATAAATGAAATACCGGTACTGTTGAAAAATGGTGTTAAACCCAAAACAAACAAACAAATTTTTATAATTTATTATGCCCCCCTTTGAAGAAGGAGGGGCATATTGTTTTGCAGAATGTCGATCGGTCTATCAGTCCGTCTGTCGGTAAGTATGTAGACCAATCCATTTCCGGATGATAACTCAAGAACGCTTGAGCCTAGGATCATGAAAGTTGATAGGGAGGTTGGTCATCACCAGCAGATGACCCCTATTGATTTTGAGGGCAGTAGGTTAAAGGTCAAGGTCGCTGTGACCCGGAACAGTTAAATGGTTTCCGGATGATAAATCAAGAATGCTTGGGTCTAGGATCATGAAATTTGATAGGGAGTTGGTCATGACCAGCAGATGACCCCTATTGATTTTGAGGTCAGTATGTCAAAGTGAGCCGGAACAGTTAAACCGTTTTAGGATCATGAAAGTTGATAGGGAGGTTGGTAATGACCAGCTGACGACCCCTATTGATTTGAGGTCAGTAGGTCAAAGGTCAAGGCCACTGACCCTGAACAGTTAAACGGTTTCTGGACAATAACTTGAGAATGCTTGGGCCTAGGATCACAAAACTTTATAGGGAGGTTGAACATGACTAGCAGATGACCCCTATTGATTTTGAGATCAGTAGGTCAAGGTCAAGGTCAAAATGAACAGGAACAGTTAAACTGTTTCAGGACGATAACTTGAGAATGCTTGGGCCTAGGATCATGAAACCTAACAGGGAGGTTGATCATGACCAGCAGATGACCCCTATTGATTTTGAGGTCAGTAGGTCAAAGGTCAAGGTCACATTGACCCAGAACAGTAGAACATTTTTTGCCAAATAACTAGAGAATGCTTTGGTTTAAGATTACATTTGATATAGAGGTCACTTCTGACTGGTTAATTACCCATAATTATTGATTTGAGGTTAGTATGTCAAATGTCCAATGCACAGTGACCAGATAATTTATGTTCCTTGTGCAGTTACTGAATGCATCAAGAGGGGGGCATTTCGTGTTCTATGGACTCTTGTTTAAATCACATTATTGTGACAGTTCTTTGCTTTTTATACATTTGTGAAATTGGACATTTTATATGAACACCTCCCCAGCCCCCACCCCACACTATTTTTTTTTCATTTTTTTTTTTTAATCTTAAACCTGCCATGAATATTTATCAACATGCAAAGCTGAATCCCCGCCCCCTCCCCCCACCACCTCCCTCACACACACACACACAAAAGTTTAAACCTTCCATGAATATTTATCAACAAGTGAAGTTGACGCCCTCCCCACCCCCCTACCCTGGTCACCACCCACATTCCAGATTTCTTATTTGATTGTGTCTCTTAAGGATGTCTGTTCTTTTAAGTTCAAATATAATGAAATTATATGCTTTTTATTAACATCCTTAACTTTTTGTCACCCCTCCCGTCACCACCCACATTCCAGATTTCTTATTTGATTGTGCTGTCTTAAGTACGTCTGTTCTTTTAAGTTCAAATATAATGAAATTATTTGCTTCTTATTAACATCCTTAACTTTTTGTCGGATATATTTCTTTGCCATTTCTCACCACAAACCCATTCTGCAGGGGAGACCAATTCATCGAACTTGCTTGTTTACCTTCTCAGGTGAAGAGTGCATCATAATAACAAAAATGCTAATGTAAGCTGAAAGTGTCACACTAATTAACAAAAAGCATAATGGAAAACATTCTAGAAGAGGTGCTGATGCTTTCTTATGTTTTGACACTATCAGATTAATGTGTTTACCATTTCTGTTATCTTCATCATCACTATTCCTATTGTGAAGCATAGAAAATTGAAACTGTAGAGTTATGCATCCAGGAATTCTTGTCATTTATTCATAATTTTAGCTACCTTGCTTCCAGTCAAGTGTTCAAAGCTGTCTACATTTTCTCACATCATTAGTTTTTAGCTCACCTGAATCGGAAGGTTCAGGTGAGCTATTAGTATAGGGTGGACGGTCTGGCGTCCACATTTTTACTTAAACATCTTCTCCTCTAAATCTACTGGTCAGAATAACACCAAATTTGGTCTGTAGCATCCTGGTGTGGTCCACTATCAAGTTTATTCAAATGGGGGCATTGGGCTGCTAGAGCTAAAAATATAAAAACCTTTAAACAACTTCTTCTCATGAACTGCTTGATGGATCTTCATCAAACTTGGTCTGTAGCATCATTATAAGGTCCTCTTTCAAATTTGTTGAAATGGGGGCACTTGGCCCCTTTTATGGGCTGTTAGAGCTAAATATAGAAAAACCTTGAAACAGCTTCTCCTCATGAATCGTTTGATGGGTCTTCATCAAACTTGGTCTGTAGCATCATTATAAGGTCCTCTCCCATTTTTTTTCAACTGGGGGCACTTGGTCCCTTTTAGGGGCTGCTAGAGCTAAAAATATAAAAACCTTGAAACAACTTCTTCTCATGAACCACTACATGGATCTTCATCAAACTTGGTCTGTAGCATAATTATAAAGCTCTCTCCCAAATTTGTTCCAATGGGGATACTTGACCCCTTTTAGGGGCCACTAGAGCTAAAAATAGAAATTACATTTAAACAACTTCTTAACATGAACTGCTGGTTGATCTTCATCAAACTTAGTCTTTAGCATCATTATGGTCCTCTATCAAATTTGTTCAAATGGGGGCACTTGGCCCCTTTTAGGGGCTGCTAGAGCTAAAAATAGAAATACCTTTAAACAACTTCTTCTCATTAACCGCTTGATGGATCTTCATCAAACTTGGTCTTTAACATTATTATATGGTTCTCTGTAAATTTTATTCAAATGGGGGCACTTAGCCGCTTTTAGGGGCCGCTAGAGCTAAAAATAGAAATACCTTTAAACAACTTCTTCTCATGAACCGCATGATGGATCTTCATCAAACTTGGTCTGTAGCATTGATTAATGGTCCTCTCCCAAATTTGTTCAAATGGGGGCACTTGGCCTTTTAGGGCTGCTAAGCTAAAAAATGAAAAAATTTAAACGACTTTTTCTCATAATATCATTATGATTCTTCATCAAACTTGGTCTGTAGCATCATTAAGTCTTCTCACAAGGTTTTTTCAAATGGGGCACTTGGCCCCTTTTAGGGGACTGTTTGGCTAAAAATAGAAATACTTTAAACGGCTTTTTCTCATGAACTTTTGATGGAGTTTATCAAACTTGGTCTGTAGCATCATTTGGTCCTCTATCAAATTTGTTCAAATGGGGGCACTTGGCCCCTTTTAGGGGCTGCTAGAGCTAAAAATAGAAATACCTTTAAACAACTTCTTCTCATTAACCGCTTGATGGATCTTCATCAAACTTGGTCTTTAACATTATTATATGGTTCTCTGTAAATTTTATTCAAATGGGGGCACTTAGCCGCTTTTAGGGGCCGCTAGAGCTAAAAATAGAAATACCTTTAAACAACTTCTTCTCATGAACCGCATGATGGATCTTCATCAAACTTGGTCTGTAGCATTGATTAATGGTCCTCTCCCAAATTTGTTCAAATGGGGGCACTTGGCCCCTTTTAGGGGCTGCTAGAGCTAAAAAATAGAAAAAACCTTTAAACGACTTTTTCTCATAAATCACTTAATGGATCTTCATCAAACTTGGTCTGTAGCATCATTATAAGGTCTTCTCACAAGGTTTTTCAAATGGGGGCACTTGGCCCCTTTTAGGGACTGTTTGAGCTAAAAATAGAAATACCTTTAAACGGCTTTTTCTCATGAACTGTTTGATGGAGTTTCATCAAACTTGGTCTGTAGCATCATTATGTGGTCCTTTCTCAAATCTGTTCAAATAGGGGCACTTGGCCCCTTTTAGGGGCTGTTAGGGCTAAAAATAGAAATACCTTGAAACAACTTCTTTTCATGTACTGCTTGATGGATCTTCATCAAACTTGGTCTGATTCATGATTATATGGTCCTCTCCCAAATTTGTTCAAATGGGGGCACTTTGCTCCTTTAAGGGGCCGCTAGAGCTAAAAATAGAAATACCTTTTAACAACTTCTTACCATGCACCGTTTGATGGATCTTCATTAAACTTGGTCTGTGGCATCATTATATGGTCCTCTCCTAAATTTGTTCAAATGGGGGCACTTGGCCCATTTTAGGGGCTGCTAGAGCTAAAAATAGAAATACCTTTTAAACAACTTCTTATCATGAACTGCTTAATATGGATCTTCATCAGACTTAGTATGTAGTATAATTATATGGTCCTGTCCCAAGTTTGTTCAAATTGGGGCTCTTGGCCCCTTAAAGGGGCCATTAGAGCTAAAAATAGAAATACTATTAAAAGTCTTTCTTAATTTTAATTAAAAAAAAGTTTCATTCTTTTTTAAATTTAATACTTTGTCACAAGCAAGATCTAATAAGGTTAAAGTTGGTCTCAGGTGAGCGACTTAGGCCCACTTGTGCCTCTTGTTTACTTAAATGAGTATTATGTGGATCTCAAGTAATTGTGCTTCATCATGTGTCCATGCCTACACCTTGGTTGAAGTTTCGATGTACTTTCACTTTGTCTCTGTTATTACTAGATGGATTTGTTTCAAACTTTTATAAAGTTGTTCCTCATCATCACCGACCTCTCTTGCCCAAGTGTTTCATGACTTAAGCCCCTATTAGTATAGATAGATGAACTCTGGCACATCTGTTGTCTTTTGTTCATTGTCCACAATTTACAAAACTATCCCAAACTTGGTCTGTAGCATCACTCAAATTTTTCAAGCTGTACCACTTGACCCTTTTTAGGGGTAGCTAGAGCTATAGTCCACTTTTTTGAGTACTTTCGTATTAAAGGCAAATGATTTCAAAACTTAAACATACATTTCTAATAGGGATCTAACTCTATGTAATAGGTCATTTTATTCATTAAATAAATTTCAAACAGAATACACTAAAAATGAAAAATGTCATAAAATGTTGCTTAGATGTGATTGATCATCTTTAAACAACTTCTTCTCATAAACTGCCCACTGAATCTACATCAAACTTGGTCTATTATAGCAACATTATATATCTGTTTTAGTACTAATTGGATTTGACTTAAACTGTTGTCCCATATCATCATCCACATTGGAGTATTGAACACTGTAGTGATAGCTCTAATTTCTTCAGACATGCCCTATTTCACTATCAAGCATCAAAATAATAGAGTGCACTTTCTCTTTTTTAGAGCTTGACTATTTAGGGCTGTTGTACTCACCTTGGTACCACCATTGTCAGTTGATGTTGCTGTTTGGTACCACCATTGTCAGTTGATGTTGCTGTTTGGTACCATGATTGTCAGTTGATGTTGCTGTCAGGTTAAATATTTATGGCAAGATTCTCAATTTCTCTGAATCGTCTTAACTACTACTCCCTATTCTCATCAAACTTCACATGAGGATTGTCTTTTGTACTGTACATACATGTAATTGTTTAGGGTCAGGTATCCCAAAGGTCAAGGTCATTGTGGTCAGATATTGTTGTAGTGTTGGTTAAAGTCTTATTGCAAATTTCTCATCTGAACAAGTCTGTTTCTTCACCCCACCACTTCTGCCCCACCACATTTCCCAAACTACACCCTTTCTACATTCTTATCACTCTCAAACAATTATTTCTAACATTTCACACACCATCTTACACATTACATCACATATCATTTCTCAGTAGCCTCATACACCCCACTTCCCTAATTCCTATTCCACTGGCTCCATACTCACCACCTCCAGTATTGTTTGTGTTTGCAATCCTCACACTATATTTTATACCTCATTATTTTTTTCTCCTTGATTTGGTAAAAAAATAAGGATTTTTGATTGTATCTATTTAGTAACCTAATGATGGATCTTCATGAAACTTTACACAAATGTAGATCACTATAGGTTGATGTTGCACTTGCATCGTCGTCCATATTGCCTCATCAATTTTAGAGTTATTGCTCTTTAATTAGTTTACAGTCCATAATAGCCAAACACTCCCTGATATCTTCAGTGACAAACCTGTATTTGCACACCGCAATAGGCCGCCGAATCAGCCACAACCTAGTATGTGCAACATTTACCAACAGACTGCCATCCACTTCAAGTCGTACGCATCCAAACTATGTAGAAGACTGTCCAAACCATAAGTGCCAATTTTGTGCAGATATGCTAAAATCAAGAAGACTCAAGTGTACATTCACTAAACTAACGTATACATGTATGCAAACTCCCAGGACATTGTACCAAAAACGTTGTATACCTTCTTACATGCACAAGCTGCAACAAACAATATGTAGGTGAAACAAAACGCGAATTCCAAATTAGAATAAAAGAGCGTCTAAGAGATATTTGTCTGAACAAAGGCACACCAGTTGCCAAACATTTCAATACAGTAAACCACAACGTCGGAAATGTACAATATCAAATCATTGGAATCATACGTTCTGATCCGAGCACAAACTTAAAGGGAAAGGCAATGTTGTTTTATGTTAATTCCATCTGCTAGGATTTCTGTAATCATTAATTTTAAAGAAGTGAAAGCATTTTCAAAATCGACTTAAAAATGAGGAAGTTATGAGCATTTAAATATTTTATCAAAATTGCAGCCATTTTGTTTCCATGGCAATAAAAAACAAAATGGCGGATTTATTAAATTTCTAGACACATATTTGAATTGTTTTTACTTATTTCTGTAAAATAATTTCTGTACTTTTTTCCAGCTATAATGAAAGAAGTTACCATGTTTTACATCTTATACTCAAAAAACATATGAAACTAATCTATTTAAAAGGCTATTTGCTAAATAAAGAATTCAGCAGTGTGTAAATGATGTCACACAAAATGGCTGCCTCCATGATACAATAATTTTCTTAAATTTCAAACTGTCATATCTTTTTCAACAGTGGTCCAATTTTAGAAATTCTTTCAGCGTTATGAAAGGCTTGAGAATGGCTTTCATATGAAATCAACTTATTTTCAGGCTTTCCTTGTCCTTTAAGATGCAATTATTCTATTGGATCCACCAGCTCCACACTCTCCACCCAATAGGGATCAATATTTCTGGATAGAATAGGAATACTCAGTCATTTCACTTATAAGTTATATTTTTTCATTCCCATGCTACCCATGAATATGCAAGTACTAATGTAGCATTGATAACGACCCACATATCTTAAAAAGTGCAAGAATATGTACTTCTTAGTTTATTAAGTATACAAAACAGCTATAATGCCATATAAGTGTCTCTATAATGTTCAAGTCACCTAAACTCTTGAATGACATCGTTAACGTCATGTCACTTGTCATCAACGTCATAAAAACGCCGCAACAGTTTAAAAAAAATGAACACTTGAATCAGCTGTGACAAAACATACAAGCACAATGGCTCCTAACATAGGCTTAAAAGAACAGCAAAATTCAAAATGCCCTAAATGCCATCATCTTCATACCAGTTGGAAAGAAGACCTGAATAAACACATTCCTAACTGACAATCAAACTTACAATGGAAAACACACCTGAAGAACAATCTCAACCAGAGATGATCACAGGGATGCGTTTGACATGATTGATGAACTCCTGCAAGACATCAGGAATAATATAAATGCAGCAGAGACGCATATAAATCCAACAGATGGACTAGATTTACCAAATGTAAAGATCCATGAGCAAATTGAAATGCCAGAGAGGGAAATGTAGACAAACTCTTAGTATAATAGTCTAGCAGTATTCTGCTAATGCTAACTTAAAACTAATAGCATATACTACTGCAGATTACAAAACAAATAAAAGCTAAGCAAAGATGTGTATTCTGTTGGCTTTAAATACTCTACGTTTTATAGTCTCCTATTTACTCTTGAGTCAGTGGCCAAAAATGAGCCATGCTATTTCCATTTTACTAAAAAAACAACAACAAATCTTCCACCAGCATCAGCTAGACCCACACTGGCACCAATCTAATAATAGATCAAATGGCACCAAACTGGTACCATGAGTATCCAATCTAGTCAATCAAAAGCCAAGAACTGGCTTCAAAGAGGCTCCATCACTGGCACCGGCACCAGCACCAGCCAGCACCAGAGAGTATGTAAGTGATATGCAGGAACATACTGCACATATGCAAACCAAACTTGCCCTACCTATACAGTCAAGTCCTCTGAAGAAGTTCACAACTGCTGAACGAAACTGGTCAGGGATGATGTCAAATCAACAACAGAGCACGTCCTCCACGGCTCCTGCACACTCAACCAAATCACACTAGGAACTAACAAACTGTTGCAAAGTACTTTTGTACATAATAAACATGTGAATATCTGGAAATTGAATATCTTTTCAAATAAAGTCCCCTCATTCACAAAACAACCTATTTGGCAAGGTATATAAATTCACTGAATTTGCTTGTTATAATTATTATAATTATTTGTAAGAACCTTGAAGAATATTCAGTTTGTTGGCATCAATTCAAAAGCATCTCAGAAGCAGTATTGAGTCATTTCAAAACTTAGTGGCATTGTGATACAGTTACCCTGCTGAACTTCTAAAATGGACTGGTCTGTCATTCAGCTTGGGCAGTACCATTAATTTTATTATTCGAAGAGGTATTCACTGAAAATTTACTGACCGAGCAGTGCAGACCATGATCTGGCTGGGTAGTGAGCCTGCATAATTTTGGATATGCAGGCTGATCTTGGTCTGCACTTGTTGCAAAGGCATAATCACTTGCTGACAACAGGCTATAAAGGTTAAACAGCAATGGTATTTCTTTGCAAGGCCTTAAAGTACTTATTACCACTTGATATAGTTTTCACAGTAGGTCATGTATCTCAAGACAAACAACATGTGGTTAAATGTAACCATGCAAATATCAGAACCAAATATTTTGCTGGCTTACTCTGAACAAAATTTACTTAATGAAGTACCATAATACTGACGAGACAGGTTGAGCACACCTTTTGTTGCTGATTGATAGGAATATACAGTCTAACCTGTCTTAAGCAGCCAGTCAGGGGAGGCAGACAATTTGGCCGCTTAAGCCAGGTGACCGCTGATCGGAGGTGCAGCCAGTATATTTATTTTTCAGACTTCTGACCAGTTTAGCCTTTAGGCCCATTTCTTTTTCGGTTTTCAATTATTATTTTACCAGGATACATTGACGTGCATTTTCCTTCGCAATACGAATGGTCTTCTTAGCAATCTAGAACTCAGGGCGTTCTTTTCTCTTTTTTTTTTTTACAACCAAAATTGTTACAGACAATTTTCCAACTTAAAAACAAGATTGTTTACAATTTTCGCCATATTGGTAAGGGAAGCTACTCTCCGCACTTACTGTCTACGCTAATTGCCGTTACGTTCCGTAAAAGGTCGAGTGGTTTATCTTTCTTTCAATCACAATAAATTTCGTATAAATTGAATAGTATTTTGATGAAAGAAACATAAAAATATCACACATATTATGCTACTAATTAGATATCGAGTATTATCTGTAACCGAGATCAAACTGTGAACAACAAAAGTGACACGAGGTGACACGCTAATTGCCGATAATTACTGGTCATTTGATCGTGACAAAAAGGGATCACACCTTAGGTTATTAGTTTTAACTGAGAAGCTAATGTCATTTTGTCGTTCTAGTGGTGAAGTCAGGCGAAAGTTAGCAATCTCGTGTTTCTCAAAAATTGGGTATCTTAGGCGATTATCGCCTAAAAATAGTTGGTTTTGGAAGAAACATGGCCGCTTAAAGGGGTCAAATACGGAGGTCGGGAGGCAATTTCGGTGGCCGCTGGCCGCGGACAGGAGGTGGCCGCTCAATAAAATGATGAAATAGTGGAAAATCCGTCGGGAGCGTCATAAAATGACAGCTGAACGGAGGTGACCGCTGATCGGAGGTGACCGCTAGTACAGGTTAGACTGTAAGTGATTCAGTTACAATTAAGAGATACACAAAAAAACAACAAATCTTGTTCTTTGAAAAACATGTTTTCCTATCTTGCAGCCAAATGTTTATGATATATAAAGCCTTGACTGACATTCATACTGTAGAACTATGCATATTTCTGGTGAAGTATGAACATTATGATAATAATGGAACAATAACCACTTAATTAAACATGTACAACTTATTGCTGTGATACAAAAGTAAAACCTATCAACTAATAATAAAACAGTAAGGTTTCATTTCTTAGACAGTTCATTAGTAATGTCCACTGCCTTCTCTGCAGACGTTATTCCACTGTTGTAAATGGCCTGCCAGGGTTGTGAGTTTGATCTGGGATGGAGGCACAATCATGTTCTCCTTAATCCTTAGCCTGCTGGCGGCAAGTGATTCTGCCTTTGCGACCAGTGCAGACTAAGATCAGCCTGCACATCCATGCAGTCTGATCATGGTCTGCACTGTTCGCTATTCAGTCAGTAATTTTTCAGTGAACACCCCTTTGAATAGTAAGTGGTATGGCCCAAATTGAATGATGGACCAGTCCATTTTAGATATTTAGCAGGGTAAGGGTTAATAAATATGTAGAAGATATTGTGTCTGAAATCATTCATCCTCCACCTCAGATTCATGTAGAGAAGTTGGCAGTTACTTGCAGAAAACAGGTTTACATCACTGAAATACTCTAAACTTAAAACAAAGTGACATAACCACTGTTGTACACTGCATGTAAAAGTTAATTTGCAAGCTTAAAATATTATTTTATGCCAGCTGTAAATATTGGGGTTGATCTAGTAACATCACTTGGGCCTCGCAGTTTGTTTAATGAGAAAAAAGAACAAAAATCTGTATCCATGTTACTAAAATTGATCTATCTGCAATATTTTCTAAAACAAGAGAGCCCTGAAAGAACTGTATGCTCACTTTACCTAGTTCTTACCCTAGATAACCTAGTATCTTTGCTAGACACTGGAGGAACTGTATGCTCACTTTACCTAGTTCTTACCCTAGATAACCTAGTATCTTTGCTAGACCCTGGAGGAACTGTATGCTCACATTACCTAGTTCTTACCCTAGATAACCTAGTATCTTTGCTAGACCCTGGAGGAACTGTATGCTCACATTACCTAGTTCTTACCCTAGATAACCTAGTATCTTTGCTAGACCCTGAAGGAACTGTATGCTCTCTTTACCTAGTTCTTACCCTAGATAACCTAGTATCTTTGCTAGACCCTGGAGGAACTGTATGCTCACTTTACCTAGTTCTTACCCTAGATAACCTAGTATCTTTGCTAGACCCTGGAGGAACTGTATGCTCACTTTACCTAGTTCTTACCCTAGATAACCTAGTATCTTTGCTAGACCCTGAAGGAACTGTATGCTCACATTACCTAGTTCTTACCCTAGATAACCTACCAGTATGTCTCCTCCCACTGCGGGAGACATACTGTTTTGCCCTGTCCGTCTGTCTGTATGTCACACTTCATTTCCGATCAATAACTGGAGAACCATTTGACCTAGAACCTTCAAACTTCAAAGGGTGGTAGGGCTGCTGGAGTAGACGACCCATATTGCTTTTTGGGTCACTCCATCAAAGGTCAAGGTCACAGGGGCCTGAACATTGAAAACTGATTCCGTTCAATAACTTGAGAACCACTTGACCCAAAATGTTGAAACTTCATAGGATGATTGGCCATGCAGAGTAGATGACACCTATTGATTTTGGGATCACTCTGTTAAAGGTCAAGGTCACACGGGCCTGAACATGGAAAACCATTTCCGATCAATAACTTGAGAACCACTTCATCCAGATTGTTGAAACTTCATAGGATGATTGGCCATGCAAAATAGATGGCCCCTATAGATGTTGAGGTCACTCTATTAAAGGTCAAGGTCACAGGGGCCTGAACATTGAAAACCGTTTCCGGTCAGTAACTTGAGTACCACTTGACCCAGAATGTTTAATCTTCATTGGATGATTGTTCATGCAGAGTAGATGACCACTATCGATTTTGGTGTCACTCTGTTAAAGGTCAAGGTCACAGGAGCCTGAATATTGAAAACCGTTTCCAATCAGTAACTTGAGAACCACTTGACCCAGAATGTTAAAACTTCATAGGATGATTTGACATGCAGAGTAAATGACCCCAATTGATTTTGGGGTCACTCTATTAAAGGTCAAGGTCACAGGGACCTGAACATGGAAAACTGTTTCTGGTCAGTAACTTGAGAACCATTTGACCCAGAATGTTGAACATTCATAGGCTGATTATCGATTTTGGGGTCACTCTGTTAAAGGTCAAGGTCACAGGTGCCTGAACATGGGAAACCATTTCCGATCAATAACTTGAGAACCACTTGACCCAGAATGTTGAAACTTCAAAGGGTGATTGAACATGCAGAGTAGATGACACCTATTGATTTTTGGGTCACTCTATTAAAGGTCAGGGTCACAGGGGCCTGTTCATGTAAAATCATTCCCAGACAGTGACTTGAGAACCACTTGACCCAGAATGTTGAAACTACATAGGATGATTGGACATACAGAGTAGATGACCTCTATTGATTTTGGGGTCAGTCTATTTAAGGTCAAGGTTACAGTGGACAGAAAATGGAAATCCATTTCTGGTCAGTAACTTGAGAACCATTTGACCTAGAACCTTCAAGCTTCATAGGGTGAAAGGACTTACAGAGTAGATGCATGACCCCTATTGTTTTTTGCGTCACTCCATCAAAGATCAAGGTCACAGGGACTGAACATAGAACACTCTTTCCAATCAATAACTTGAGAACCACTTGACCAAGAATGTTGAAACTTAATAGGATGATTGGTCATGCAGAGTAGATGACCCCTATTGATTTATATCCCAGGTGCTTCAGTTTTGACACTTTTTAATTGGCGCTGACTTTTCTTATTGAATATTTCACAGTTTCATTAAGGGGTTGTATGATTATAGATAATGCGATCATTAATTGGCACATAATCACTCGCTAATCTCCCGCAGCGTAGATTGCAAATTCTGTAACCATGCATGGTAGCGCTGTTTGACACGTGTATGTTTCACATGTAAGAATAAAATGATATACTAAGTCTATTCCTGTGGAAATTATGAAAGTAATTTTTTTTTTTTTCAAAAATTTAAAATCCACGAATTTACGTCCCCATGAAACAGCTGTTTTGGCCAAAACCACGATTTTCATGCCCACGAAATTAAATGATTTCACAGTATAGGTGCGAAAAATCTGTCAAATAACATCTCTACATAATACTGAAGTATTTATGTACAACTTACTGCAAAATATTCTTCAGAATCTAGACATATGCATATGGCAGCATTTTCACAGTATAAGTCTGGTGCTAGTTGACACTTTCCTGGAAAAATGATTTGGCTTTATTGACAGGAAACTGTAGCATTGATTATCCTTATTTTCCTTCAAGTTTCCAACCAAAATGGAGACAAACTTCTCCAAATTAATTCTGGATATAGCAAAGCTTAAATAATATGGGTATATTGTTTGCAAGTTAAGTGGCAATTTCTTGGAAGTGTCTGCAAATCAGATTAGCTGTTTCATTTTTGGTTCTTTGTAACTTTCAGACAATAATTAATTACAGGAGTGTTAACTAAAACAGCATTGTGAAATATTGCATGAAAGGTCAAAATCCAGGTTTTAGACATGCCTGGATCATGCAATTTTCTGTATACCCTTTGGACACCAGCCTGGAAAAGAAATTGAATTAGCAACAAATTAGGGATGAATCAAAACAATATGTATCAAATTCTCCTGTTTTCTTCTCAAAAAGGAAATACAGTCACATAGTTTAAGCATCATTGGATAGCACACAGCACCATGGTGATTTCATGCAAGCTCCAAAGATCTTGGTCCATTTCTTCACATTTTTTGCACAATTAGTTGTATAATGGAAGTTTGAAAATAATCCTGCATTGCCACATACATGTACATTATTAATCAATAGCTGAAAGTTCAAAACTAATTAAAATTTTCAGTATAAGTGAACTGGCAAAATATCTCTTTTCTAGCGTGAAAAAAATCTTCATTGATCGGCAACAAGGATAAATGCATATTGTGTAAAGACTGGGATAGGCCTTGTTCAGGTGATGATGGCAAATATTCTTGGCAATATAAGGTCCTTTCACTGGTTGTAGGTGTAGATACGAACATCTGGCTCAAGAACAGGGGGCCTCCATGGCCCAGTGGTTAAGGTGTGGGTTCAAGCTTCACTTGGTGTATTGAATGCTTCATGTGAGGAAGCCATCAAGCTGGATTATGGAAGGTATTTTGTTCTTTCCAGGTGCCCTATGTGATGAAATAATGCATGGAGGGGCCCCTGGTGTTCCTTCAGCATGAATAGCTGGACTATAATTGTGTTGAAGGGAGGTAACCTGATCATGCTAAATTTACAACTAGAAAACAAAATTGAAAAAAAAAACAACATCAAATTGTACAAGGAGTTGTTTCACATGAAAATTGAACAGCATATAAAACATGTATATTACTCTACAAAACATTTATTAATTTACTGATAGATGCATTGAATTCCGGAAAAGGACTGCATAAAGGGTCCACACTTTCTGAGAATTCAGTGCCTTTAAAAACTCACCATTTCCAAAGAACTGTTACATTTCTTAGTTTTTGTACAAGTATGTCCCAATGCTGAAATTTCATGTAACTGGGTTTAAAAAAGTTTTCAGCAATTGTTTATTTTCATTGCTTTATAAATGGCATTCTTTTTTAAAGGGGGACAGCTTTTTTTAGAATATTGTAAGTGTTAAGTCATACAGGACAGACTGGTAAAACATGACTGTTTTCGTTTACTAAATATTTCTATGATTTGGTGTCAGCTGCTAAACCTTAAAGAGAGGTTGTCGGAATTATTGAACTAAAAAGCAAAGGTATGTTTGTTTACAAACCAAGTTATTTTCCCCAAAAATATTGTTGATTCTGGTTGATCTTGTCCATAATAAAAACATATGCACTTTGTTTAAGAAGTTGTCTGAAGTAAGCTTGACATAATGACTGATGCAAGCAGTGGCCTTGTTTACCTTCAGGTAGCATTGGAGCAAGTTTTTTTTTATATTTCAAAGCACATCTCTGATACTCAAATATTTCTATTTGTATCTAATAAGTGAAAAAGTAGCAACACTCTTCTTGACAAGGTCCTTTATTTTGTAATATGGCAGTAATATGTACTTTAAAATGCAGTATCTGTTTAAACCATTGTGGTCATTTTTAGAATAAGTAAGCATTTAAAGTACCTGCCCAACCCCCTGGTAATATCAAATAATTCTTCCACTCATGCCATGCACACATTTGTGTAATCAAATAAATACAATTTTCAGCGATATATGATCATTTTGTATCGGTCCACCGTAAAACCCAACTCACTCACTCAAATACAATTTATGCATATTTTCATGTAAATCAACTTTAATGGTACAGAATCCTGAAAAGCAAAGTTTCCGTCATCCATGATGTTTTAGGAAGAACACTAATATTGTTGCAATAAAAACACCTCCAGTTGGTTCAAACTGCCCTGGAAAATTTAAGCCTTGAAACGTCTGGTGGTTGCGGGTTTTGGTAGATTTATTTTCTGTTTAATGGCAACTGTTGTGTTCCTCAATGCCTTTCATTTACAGCTAGGGTATTATAAGCAGAGAGCATCTGCATTTACATTTTGTCTTTTAACAAGAAAACAAGAAAATATCAGTAAAACCGATGGATGCTCCCCAAAATATGCATTATTACATATTAAAGGAACAAAAGTGGAATTCACTGACGATAATGGCGCTATAGTTTACTCATGTTGAATAATCAAAGGGCAGTTACAGTAACTCATGAAGATAATAATAATGAGCCGCACCATGAGAAAACCAACATAGTGCGTTTGCGACCAGCATGGATCCAAACCAGCCTGCGCATCTGTGCAGTCTGGTCAGGATCCATGCTGTTCGCTAACGGTTTCTTTAATTGCAGTAGACTTTGAAAGCGAACAGCATGGATCCTGACTAGCATGCGCAGGCTGGTCTTGATCCATGCTGGTCGCAAACGCACTATGTTGGTTTTCTCATGGCGTGGCTCATATATGCATTTCCTATTGGGAGCGAAGTTTCAAGGAATTACAGCCAGTGGTTGCTGGTGAATACTCTGGACTAGAAATTTTACTATAGTATACCTGATCTGTTGGTTACTCTCTACTGGTAACAAAGCAGATGCCAATCTATCAATATACATGTATGAGAAACAAAATACAAATGTGCCTCATATCTAAGATGAACTCTGCCTGACCTTACATAAACTTATTTAAATTGCCAGCTGGAAATCAGTGATGAAACCATGAGCTGGAATACCTATATCATTGATAGATCTTATATAATCTAAATGGACAGTGTGAATGGATACAGGTTGAATTAGAACTGCTTGACCATTGATAATTCATTCAGCATTGTTTATGAATGGGACTATATTGTGTAGCACATGAACACCCTTTTGGTGTGATTAGGAATAAAATAAAGATGCTGTATGATTGTCAGAAATACACTTGTAACTTTGGTAGCGGGATAAACCCGCAACCAAAAAATCTCACAAAATTTATGGTGCTTAATGCAGCCAAGTATTGGGCTCAGATTGTGAGTGCTCTTTTAAGCTAAAATTACATGAATTGAGTTTTTTTAGAATTTCATTTCAGTATATAATTAAAATAATATTTTTTGATACATTTTGAATAAGGTTAAGCTATGGACCAAGGCCAAATTCTGCAACTGCTCCGCTACAACCTTCTCATCTGAAGAACAAAAAGCTGAAACAGTCACACAAATTGACAAAAAGCTTAAACAAAAATGTTTCAGAAAAGTTGCTGATGATTTTCTATGTTTCTATGTTATTTGATTAATGTGTTTCTTCATAAACACTATTCCTCCCACAACCATTGGAAAATTGAAACTGTAGAGCTCCCCTGTGAAAAAGGTTCATGAACTTCATGAACAAATTCATGAAATAGTTTATGAATAAATATTCATGATAATAAAAATTTTTGTTTCATGAATTTCGATATTCATGAACTTGTTCATGAATTAAAAATAATACATAAACAAGTTCATGAATATTGAAATTCATGAAACATAAATTTTGATTATCATGAATATTTATTCATGAATTTTAATTCATGAACAAGTTCATGAATATTGAAATTCATGAACATATTATTGTAAAAGGTAATAAACCTAAGTTTTATGTTTTAAATGAATGAACAGTTCAGAAACTCATAATTTGGTTCAAGATCTGGTACTGAACTAGAAAAAGGTTTTGAATTTTAGTACTTTTAATGAACCTGTGTTCATGAACAATTTTGGTTCTTAGTCTTACCAACAGTAACTGTTCAGGAACTGGTAAAGTTCTGTAAGTTCTTGAACTTTTGCAGTTTTTGAACCAATGGTCAAGAACCATCATTGTTCTAAGAACTGTTATGCTGGTTCAGGAACAGTTCTTTAAGTTCTTCAGAAGTTCTTGAATGTTCAAGAACTTAATACTAGTTCTAGAAAATCTTTTACAGGGGAAAACCATAATCCTGTAGTTCCTGAATCACAATTTCAATCATTATCTAAATTTCATTTTCAAGTTCATGAATTTCTTAAATTATTTAATGGATTTTCTGAAATGTTCCTGAACTACATTTACAAGTTCATGAAATAAAAGTAATATTCTTGAACTTGAGAGTTCATGAATTTAAGTAAGTGAACTTTTCCTTGTTGTTTATGAACTTTTTTGATACTTCATGAAATAATTCATGAATTCTTACAAATTCATGAAGTTCATGAACGTATTTCACAGGGGCTATGCAACCAGGAATTCTTGTCATTTTAGCTATCTTGCTTCCAGCTGGGTGTCCAAAGCTGTCTACATTTTCTCACATCATTAGTTTCTCTTTATTCTTGTTATCATTGTTTTCTAGCAAAATGGGAATGCTTTATTTCTTTGTCTTTATTCCCCCAAGTTATTGTACATAAGAAATAACAAAAAAGTGAAAACAGTAAAAGACTGATTGCTCAAAGTTGTAAGAGAATGAAATGCTCGAGATTGTCTAGAGTTTCCAGCAATTCAAACAATTAGAGCTGATTAAGAAAATGGCTTCAGACTACGTATTTTCCTCAAATCGGTCCTTTTGTTCAAGCGAGTTTTTTTACTTTCATATTAATAACTATAGTTATGATAAAAAAAATTATATGGACTAGCTAAGTGTTGACTTTGTTGGCATCTTAGAAGTTAATTATACTCCTTTCAAAATACTCCTTTCAAAATTTTGTAGGGGTGGGCTACCAATGACTGGCACTCAGAAAGCACTAGTAAGAGTGAAGCTTTCATGTACCTGTTACCTTTTGGTTTAGTTTTAACAGATCATCATGCAATGCATGACAAACTACATGTCATGAAACATATGTGCAAATATTTATTCAAAAATTTTGTAGTAATCTAAACGAGAAGTTGTCTCAGATGAAGTAATAAAATAATGAAAACAAGATGCGCATTTGACATACCTTAGTAGCTACAGTAATAGCAGGATTACTGCAAGCGGATGAGTTTGATTTATGCTTCTGATAAAAGACATAAGAAAAAAATCTTGTACTTTGACAAACTCATTTTCCTGTCTTGTAGCCAAATATTTATCATATGTAAAACATTGCCTGACATTCAGACTCCAGAACTATGAATATGTTTGTAATGAAATATGAAAATTATGATAATAATGAGAAAATAATCATGCAGTGAAACAAGTATAAATTATAACAGTAATGCAAAAGAAAAACTTAATAAAGACTTCATTTCTGAGATGCTTCACATGTGATTTTGTGATGCCTTCTCAGACATTACCACTTGTTGTGCACTGCAAATATTGTTGTACAAGCTTTCTTATTTAATGGCAGCAACACTTGAAAAATAAGCCCTTAATGCTCTATTCAAAGTTTCTGGCAATTATTTCTAATTTCTCAGATTTAAAAATTAATTCACACTGTACTGACATTAATAAATATAAAATCTGAACAATCTTTTAAAAAAGGAGCATTAAACTGTAATTTAGTTCTTTGTATCCTTTATCATTTAAGTGCAGACTTTCAAATGGCTTAAAAATGAAAGGTAAGTTTGTTCATCAAAGGTAACACCTTTGGCAAATGATAATTTTTTCCAAAAATTTCTACTGGTACTGTATGCTGTAAGCTGTATGATTATTGACAAGTTCTACACTAATTCTAGATATTATGCAAGGTAACTGCTAAATTAAAAGAACATAAGGATCTCATAATGTATAAGAACCTCTGAAATAGATTATAATGCCCCATTTTTAAATTTTTTCACCAGAAGTACTGAACCTAGAAGTAACTGTTGTTTGATGTATAGTAGTTGAAGATGTTCATAATTTGTAAGATCCTCTGTTTCTAATGATTGGCATTTGTGTAAATTTGTTGATTGATTAACTTTTATCTTTTGCATCAGTAACATTATTATGCCCCCCCACCTTGTGTTGGATGGTTCATCTGCTGGTAGAGCGAAAGGTTGCCAACCAATAAAGCTATTGAGAACTACTTGACCGAGAATGATCAAACTTGTTAGCATGATTGACTTTATGAACTGGATGAACCTTAATGTTTTGGAAGTTAGTAGGTCAAGGTCTTGGTGATCGTGAGACTAAAAATGGGGCAACCTATCATGTGGGGCATACATACTTTACAAACAGCTCTTGTTGAAAATTTTTACAACATCTATACAACAAACACAATGCCATTCTTTGCAGAGCTAGCAGTTGTCTTCTGATTTGGAAAAAATGTCTCACAAAGATACCTTCCAAGCAATAATTAACTCTTAGCATGCATGACTTGTTTACTGATAAATGCATGCAACAAACAAGAGGATATTGTACAGTAAAGATTGCATCTGATAAAAGTGACTGAACACATTTTATGAGTTTCATACATCAATATTTTATTTCATTAATAAAAAATAATGAAAGGATCGGAAAAATCATTTGACAGATAAACAACTGTTTCTTTCTGCAAAGGACTTATCAGATTCTTATATAATTTCACTTGTCTAAAGAAAGTGATGGCAGATGAGCTCAAACTTGTTGTTTAGCATTAATGCTTCTTGTAAACTTTACAAAATGTTGCATGATGTATCTATTAGTTTGTACTTCTCTTCAGCATAAAATGTTTATGATTAGTTGCTGGATGATCCATCATCTACAATTGGTTTGTTAATGCAAGAGCATCCACATTATCATCATATTGGACTACAATTTTACACTGTTCAGTTATTTAAAGTTGTTATTGTATCATCATCTTGATCAACTGTTTCTTTGCAAATGGGGGCATTGCTGTAAAGGGATGTAATCTATTTATGTTGGATATGAAACATTGCACTAAGGGAGGGATTATCTGAAGTATAGCAGATAAATAGAATTGGAAATCAGTTTATTTTTCTTGAAAATATCATTGATCATGTCCATGAAAAGTCTGTGCACAACTTTTAAGAAGTAGCAAGTTTATTTGACAGTGGTTATAATGCAAGCAGCAGCATTCTTTACCACCTGATATGAAGAGTACATCCTCATAACAAAAATGATGATTTTAGGCTGAAATAGTCACACTAATTGACAAAAAGCTCTAGAAGAAGAGCTGCTGATTTTTTTCTGTGTTTTAACTTGATCAAGGTAATGTGTTTACAGTTTCTGTTACCTTCATCATCACCATTCCTCTGGTGAACCATTGGAAAATTAGAGCAGTAGAGTTATGCAACCAGAAATTCTTGTCATTTATGCATCATTTTAGCTATCTTGCTTCCAGCTGGGTGTCCAAAGCTGTCTCTATTTTCTCACATCATTAGTTTCTCTTTATTCTTGTTGTCATTGTTTTCTAGCAAAATGGGAATGCTTTATTTCTTTGTCCTTTTTCCCCCAAGTTATTGTACATAAGAAATAACAGAAAAAGACTGATTGCTCAAAGTCATAGGAGGATTGACAAAATGCTCAGATTGTCTAGGGCAACATTCAAGCAATCAAACAACTAGAACAGATTAAGAAAATGGCTTCAGACTACATATTTTGCTCAAATCAGCCTTTTTGTTCAAGCAAGTTTTTTTTTTAATGTAATATTATTAATTATAGTTATGATAAAGTTTTTGTATGGACAAGGTAGAGTGTTGACTTTATTGGCATCTTAGAAGCTTTACTCCTTTCAAAACCTTGTGGAAGATAGTCTACCAATAACTGGCCCTCAGAAAGCACTAGTAAAAGTAAGCTTTCATGTACCCTTATATACCTTTTGGTTTAACTTTCACAGATCATCATGCAACTCATGTCAAACTACATGTCATGAAACATATGTGCAAATATTTATCCAAAAAAATTCTAGTAATCTAAACAAGAAGTTGTCTCAAATGAAGTAATAAATAATGAAAACAAGATGCGCATTTGACATACCTTAGTTAAGCAACAGTAATAGCAGGATTACTGAAAGCTGATTAGTTTGATTTATGCTTCTGATAAAAGACATAAGAAAAAAATCTTGTACTTTGACAAACTCATTTTCCTGTCTTATAGCCAAATATTTATCATATGTAAAACATTGCCTGACATTCAGACTCCAGGACTATGAATATGTTTGTAATGAAATATGAAAATTATGATAATAATGAGAAAATAATCATGCAGTGAAACAAGTATAAATTATAACAGTAATGCAAAAGAAAAACTTAGTAAAGACTTCATTTCTTAGATGCTTCACAAGTGATTTTCTGTTGCCTTCTCAGACATTACCACTTGTTGTGCACTGCAAATATTGTTGTACAAGCTTTCTTATTTCATGGCAGCAAGATTTGAAAAATAAGCCCTTAATGCTCTAGTCAAAGTTTCTGGCAATTATTTCTAGTTTCTCAGATTCAAGAATACTAGAATTAATTCACACTGTACTGACATTAATAAATGAAAAATCAGAACAATCTTTTAAAGAAGGGGCATTAAACTGTAATTTAGTTCTTTGTATCCTTTATCACTTAAGTGCAGACTTTCAAATGTCTTAAAAATGAAAGGTAAGTTTGTTCATCAAAGGTAACACCTTAGGCAAATGATAATTGTTTCAAATAATTTGTACTGGCACTGTATGCTGTAAGCTGTATGATTATTGACAAGTTCCACACTAATTCTAGATATTATGCAAGGTAATTGCTAAATTAAAAGAACATAAGGATCTTATAATGTAAAAGAACCTGGGAAATGGATTATAATGCCCCATTTTTAAATTTTTCACTGAAAATACTGAACCTAGAAGTAACTGTTGTTTGATTTATAGTAGTTGAAGATGTTCATAATTTGTAAGTTCCTCTGTTTCTAATGATTGGCATTTGTGTAAATTAGTACACTTTATGTTGATTGATTAACTTCTGTCTTTTACATCAGTAACATTATGCCCCCCTTGCGTTGAATGGTTCATCTGTCGGTGGAGCGGATGGTTTCCAACCAATAAAGTTCTTGAAAACTACTTGACCTAGAATAATCAAACTTGTTAGTGTGATTGGCTTTATGAACTAGATGAACCCTAATGTTTTGGAAGTTAGTAGGTCAAGGTCTTGGTGATTGTGGGACTAAAAATGGGGCAACCTATCATGTGGGGCATACAAATTTTACAAACGGCTCTTGTTGAAAATTGTAACAACATCTGTACAACAAACACAATGTCATTCCTTGCAGAGCTAGCAATTGTCTTCTGATTTGAAAAAAAATGTCTCACAAAGATAACTTCCAAGCAATAATTAATTCTGAGCATGCATGACTTGTTTACAGATAAATGCATGCAACAAACAAGAGAATATTGTGCAGTAAGGATTGCATCTGATAAAAGTGACTGAATACATTTTATGAGTTTCATACATCAATATTTTATTTCATTAATAAAGAAATGAAAGGATCGGAAAAATCATTTGACAGATAAGCAACTGTTTCTTTCTGCAAAGAACTTATCCAGGGTTCGCACAGGCTTGAAAAGTACTTGAAAATGAAGGGCAGTCTTGAAAAGTCCTTGAAAACACAATTTGTCTTGAAAAGTGCTTGAAAATTGCCCAAAGACCTTGAAAAGTACTTGAATTTCTTATTTTGTCGTATGCTAGACAATTAAAATCTCCCCAAAAACCAAAAGTAAATCTTTTAGAATAAAATGGCAAGTTTCGAACAATGGGCAGAACTACGAAAACGCCGTAATAAAAAAAAGGTCGAATGTGTTCGGGACGAAAGCAAAGTTTGGGTACGAATGTTTCGTACTTTCTGTTTAGCGTTGTCTCCCCTGACTAAAATGGCGTCAATTCGTCACGGAGCATGAATCGCAATTCTTATCGCAATGGGAAAGTGTGTGACAGTCTTACGGTACCCCCACCCCAAACAGTTACCATTCTGTTTGCATCATCTAGTGCTAGTATTTCAAACTAAGTATAAAAAAATAATGTACCTAAAGCAGAAATTATATGGACAATGCAAACCAGAAATATGCCTTAAACAAGTCCAATGAAAACATTAATAAAATATTTCAAACCATGTTTCCAGACAGTAAAATAGCGAAAAAGTTTGCACTTGGTGAAAGAAAAACTGCCTATATCTGTGTATTTGGCCACTTTAAAAGCTTACTGATTGAAAAGATCAGGGGACCATTTGTCGCTCTGATTGATGAAACTTGAAATAAAAAGATGCAAGAAAAACAGATGGATCTTCATATTAGGTTTTGGGATGCAGAATCACAGCAGGTAGTAACACGGTATTATGGTTGAATAAGTCCTTGAAAACTATAAGACTAGTGCTTGAAAAGTCCTTGAAAAGTCCTTGAATTTGACTTGGCCTTGTCTGTATGAACCCTGTTATCAAATTCTTATATAATTTCACTTGTCTAAGCAAAGTGATGGCAAATGAGCTTTAGCATTTATGCTTCTTGTAAACTTTACAAAATGTTGCATGATGTATTTATTAGTTTGTACCTCACTTCAGCATAAAATGTTTATGGTTAGTTGTTGGATGATCCATCATCCATTATCGAGGGTTCAACGCAATAAGGGCGTATCTACATATAATAACCATATGTAGATACGCCCTTATTGCGTTGAAACCTCGTAATTGATTTGTTAATGCAAGAGCATCCATTTTATCATCATATTGGACTACAATTTTACACTGTTCAGTTATTTAAAGTTGTAATTGTATCAACATCTTGATCAACTGTTTCTTTGCAAATGGGGGCATTGCTGTAAAGGGTGGTAATCTAATTATGTTGGATATTAGATATTGCACTAAAGGAGGGATTATCTGAAGTATAGCAGATAAATAGGATTAGAAATCAGTTTGTTTTTCTTGAAGATATCTTTGATCATGTCCATGAAAAGTCTGTGCACAACTATTAAGAAGTAGCAAGTTTATTTGACAATGGTTATAATGCAAGCAGCAGCATTCTTTACCTCCTGATATGAAGAGTACATCCTCAAAAGAAAAATGATGATTTAGGCTGAAATAATCACACTAATTGACAAAAAGCTCTAGAAGAAGAGTTGCTGATTATTCTCTATGTTTTGACATGATCAAGTTAATGTGTTTACTGTTTCTGTTACCTTCATCATCACCATTCCTCGGGTGAACAAACTGTAGAGTTATGCAACCAGAAATTCTTGTCATTTATGCATCATCATTTTGGCTATCTTGCTTCCAGCTGGGTGTCCAAAGCTGTCTACATTTTCTCACATAATTAGTTTTTTCTTTATTGTTATTGTTATTGTTTTCAAGCACAATGGAAATGCTTTATTTCATTGTCTATATTGTTCCAGTCTTGTTTATGCATAAATTTCCTTTCTGTACTGTGAGAATCACTTGTAAGACCATGTTATCCAACACCAGTAATGTCACACACTGTCTTGATTGTCATATCATCTTTTTGTTCCCCGCCTTTTTTGAAGAAAAAAAGGGGGATATAGAAATGGGCTGCGTCCTTCCTTCTGTCCGTCACACTTCTTGTCCGGTCCATAACTGCCATCCATGAAGGGATTTTGAAATAACTTGGCATAAATGTTCCCCATATCAAGACAACATGTCGTGCGCAAGACTTAGACCCCTAGCTCCAAGGTCAAGGTCACACTTAGAGGTCAAAGGTTAACAAGGTCTGTTTCGTGGCCGGTCCATAACTCTGCCATCCACGACGGGATTTTGAAATAACTTGGCATAAATGTTCACCATAATGAGATGACGTGTCATGCGCAAGACCCAGACCCCTAGCTCCAAGGTCAAGGTCACACTTTGAGGTCAAAGGTTAACAGGGTCTGTTACGTGTCCAGTCCGTAACTCTGCCATCCTTGAAAGGATTTTGAAATAAATTGGCATAAATGTACACCGTAATGAGACGTTGTGTCATGCGTAAGACCAGACCCCTAGCTCTAAGGTCAAGGTCACACTTAGAGGTCAAAGGTCAGATACAAGAATGACTTTTTCTGGAGCATTTCTTCTTCATGCATGGAGGAATTTTGATTTCACTTGGCACAATTGTTCACCATCATGAGACAGAGTGTCATATGCAAGAACAAGGTCCCTAATTTAGAATTACTTCCCTTTTTGTTACTATAAATAGCTTATATTGTAACTTTTTTATTACTGGCTGTAGAGAAAAATCGAGACCACTTTTCTGTAGTACAATATGCATGTTACATCCAATTTGTAGGTGTATTTTGACCTATCGCTGCCTGGTAAGGATTATTGTGTGGACTTAGAATTTTTTTTTTTAACTTTTTCTCAAGATTAACCTCCCTTTATTGTGACTATAAATAAGTTATATTGTAACTTTTTTATACCCCCACCAAACATGTTTGAGGGGGGTATATAGGAGTCAGTTTTGTCGCGTCCCGTCCCGTCCCATCGCGTCCCGAAATCTATTATCTCAGTTATTACCAAATGGATTTGATTCAAACTTAAAATACATGTTCCACCTTATCACCCACATCATGTGACACAAGGTGCATAACTCTTGACACCAAGTTTTCATGAATTATGTCCCCTTTTACTTAGAATTAAAGGTTAATTTTGTTGTATTTTCACTATATCTCAGTTATTACCAGATGGATTTGATTCAAACTTAAAATAGATGTTCCACCTTATCACCCACATCATGTGACATAAGGTGCATAACTCTGACACCATTTTTTTTATGAATTATGCCCCTTTTTACTTAGAATTTAAGGTTGATTTTGATGTATTTTCACTTTATCTCAGTTACTACTGAATGGATTTGATTCAGACTTAAAATAGATGTTCCACCTCATCACCCACATCATGTGCCCACATTATGTGACACAAGGTGCATAACTCTGACACCAAGTTTTCATGAATTATGTCCCCTTTTACTTAGAATTTAAGGTTAATTTTGTTGTATTTTCACTATATCTCAGTTATTACTAAATGGATTTGATTCAAACTTAAAATAGTTGTTCCACCTCATCACCCAGATGATGTGACATAAGGTGCTTAACTCTGACATAAATTTTTTATGAATTATGTCCCTTTTACTTTAAATTTAAGGTTGATTTTGATGTATTTTCACTATATCTCAATTATTACAAAATGGATTTGATTCAAACTTAAAATAGATGTTCCACCTCATCACCCACATCATGTGACACAAGGTGCATAACTCTGACACCAATTTTTCATGAATTATGCCCCTTTTTACTTAGAATTTAAGGTTAATTTTGATGTATTTTCACTATATCTCAATAACTACTGAATGGATTTGATTCAGACTTAAAATAGATGTTCCACCTCATCACCCACATCATGTAACACAAGGTGCATAACTCTGACACTATTTTTCTTGAATTGTGTCCCCTTTTACCTAGAATTTAAGGTTAATTTTGATGTATTTTCACTATATCTCATTCTGATTGGCTTAGAGCCAAAGGGAAGTAACCTTTTTTTAACCTTTGTACTGAGTTTCTTCCCCTTAAATTCCAGGAATTAGTCTATTTTTAGAAATCTTATTTTTAGATTTTCAATATTTTAGGTATTTTTCTAACTTTTTTATTATAAGTCCTATGTAAAAAGTAAGAACATTTTCCCGTGGTAACATGGGTTGGTAAGACATTTTTTTGTATTCACTTTTAGTGTATCTCTAATATTAGAGATTTAATATATTTACTAGTATTACTATACTAGTATTATACTAGTATTACTTATATGTGGAAGCCCAGGATGAAGTACTCCAAAGTATTTTTAAGATTCCTTATGGTTGCCATTCTTCTGTGACAAGACCGTATGGTGGGGGTATGAGTCACTCCTGTGACAGTTCTAGTTATAATTGACTGTAGGGAAAAATCAAGACCACTTTTCTGTGGTACATCAGAGATGTTACTTTTAAATTTTAGGTGTATTTTAAGGTATCTCTTCCTGGTAAGGACTTTTTTGTGGTCTTAGAAAAACAAAACTTACTTCCCTTTTTTGATACTATAAATAACTTATTCTTGAAACTTTTTAACCTGGTTGTTAGAATTGGATATGTCATTGTTTTGGCTTACTGTCTACCAAATTTATACAGAACATGTTTTACTGTAACATCTACATGACGGGTGTATATTGTGACATTCTGGCACTCTTGTTATTTTTAGCTCACCTGTCACAAAGTGACAAGGTGAGCTTTTGTGATCGCGCGGTGTCCGTCGTCTGTCCATGCGTCCGTGCATGGGCCCGTAAACTTTTGCTTGTGACCACTCTAGAGGTCACATTTTTTGTGGGATCTTTATGAAAGTTGATCAGAATGTTCATCTTGATGATATCTAGGTCAAGTTCAAAACTGGGTCATGTGCCGTCAAAAACTAGGTCAGTAGGTCTAAAAATAGAAAAACCTTGTGACCTCTCTAGAGGCCATATATTTCACAAGATCTTCATGAAAATTGGTCAGAATGTCCACTTTGATGATATCTAGGTCAAGTTCGAAACAGGGTCACGTGCCGTCAAAAACTAGGTCATTAGGTCTAAAAATAAAAAAACCTTGTGACCTCTCTAGAGGCCATATATTTCACAAGATCTTCATGAAAATTGGTCAGAACGTTCAACTTGATGATATCTAGGTCAAGTTCGAAACTGGGTCACGTGCCGTCAAAAACTAGGTCATAGGTCAAATAATAGAAAAACATTGTGACCTCTCTAAAGGTCATATTTTTCATAGGATCTGTATGAAAGTTGGTCTGAATGTTCATCTTGATGATGTCTAGGTCAAGTTCGAAACTGGGTCAGGTGCGGTCAAAAACTAGGTCAGTAGGTCTAAAAATAGAAAAACCTTGTGACCTCTCTAGTTTGTTCATGCCCTGATGCTGTATTGGCATGCAGTATGTTTTGTGAAAAATGTCCTTAGGTGGGGGATGTTGGTAACTCTGATACAAATTCTTGTTTTCAATGCTTCAGTCTGAAATCATTACAGTTAACAGTTTAAAATATGATATGACATTAAAAAAATGAGAAAAAAAGTGGGAACAGTAGAACTGTACTATATTAATTATAATTATTTGCAAGAATTCCTCTAGTACAGTGTTCATTTTGTTGGCATCATTGTCTTAGAAACTTTTACTCCTCTCAATTCTATACAGTGATTGGCTCTCAGAAAGCACTGTCATGGTGCCACCAGCAATTAAGCCTTCACATACCCTTTACCTTAAATTTTGCCCAGTAAGTGTTCATAGGAAATCTTGTATCTCATGACAAACAGCATAGTCTTAAAACAAATATTGAACCAAACATCTTACTTGCATACTCCAAATGAAGTACCATAATAAAGAAGGAAGAATTTCATACCTTTATGTTATAATCAGGTACATTAAATTTTATGTAATAACAAAGGATAAGGACACTGTTTGCTGCAAGCTGATATATTTTATTAGTGTTTTCAACTGAATTTATACTTTGACAAACATACTTTCCTGTCTTATAGCTAGATATGATTGATATAAAAAACCTTACTGCAGAACTGTGAATATTTCCAGTGAAATATGAAAATAATTAATGATTATAATGAAACATGTATAAATTATTGCAGAAATAGTACAAAAATGCAAACCAACAAATAATTATAAAATGGGGAGGTTTTCATTTTAATACACTGTCTTATCTGATCTATCTATTACTGCAAAAAGAGATTTTATTTTACAGCAGCAACCTTTGAAGATAAATGCTCAGTTCATACTTTCTCGAAATAAATTTTAATTTCTAAGTATTTAGAGTGTTCTTAAAATACTGACATTAATTTGAATTTAAACAAAATTCAGAACAGGGTTTCAAAAAGAGTTAAACTGTCATTTACTTCTTTGCATTTAAGTGCAGATTTTTAAACGGCTTAGAAATGAAAGGTAAATTTGTTTGTATGTTTTTTTGCAAAGTGATTACATCAGAGGTAACACCTGAGGCAAATAATAATTGTTCTCAGTAATTTTTACTGCATCAGTGCATGGCTTTGAATGCCAAACCATGATTATTGACAGTTTCTACAACTATTCAACATAATCATTATGTAAGGTATGCCTACATTAAAAGAATATAAGGAGCTTATGTATTTTGCTGAGTAGAAATGGATATTATGCCACTTTTTCAAATAATGTTCAGAGAGTAAGTGAACGAGTATTATTGTTTGAAGTATATTAGTTAAAGATGTTCATAATTAATAAGTTCCTTTGTTTCTGATGACTGGGAATTTGTGTAATTTATTCTACCTAGCTAACTGTTGATTGATTAACTGTGGCTTATATACACTGTAGTATAGTCTATTATCTTCTAGTTTTTTAGGTTTTGTCTCTCAATCTCAAGGCTTTGACTGTTAATTTAAAATGGAAATGAACGTACCAGTAAGAATTACATCCATTGATACTGATAGTGACTATTAAAGACTATAATTATGTACGATTTGTGTCAATTAAAATCCTTTGTGGACATTACAATGAAGATTTGCTAAACATTTTGGTATCCATTCATTGTAAGTTTGCCCTTGTCATCTGTCTATCATTTGGTTATAGTCGCTTCCATTGTTCTCCTGTCCATAACTTAGATATCTGTCAAAGGATTTTGCTTTAACCTGATAAATATATTCCAAATAATGAGACAATGTTTCATACACAAACTCAGACCTGTAACTAGAGGTCAAGGTCATACTTGGATGTCAAAGGTTTACATGGCCAATTACATGTCTCACTCAAAGGTCAAGGTCACATTCAGAGTTCATATTTCTTGCACAGACTTGAACCTTTTTAGCTCGACTTTTCGAAGAAAATGTAGAGCTATTGCACTCGCCCCGGCGTCGGCGTCGCCATTGCCGTTGGTTAAAGTTTTTGATAAAGTCAAATATCTCTGTTACTATCAAAGCTATTGACTTGAAACTTAAATTAGTTATTTACTATCAAAGTCTACACCAGGAGAAACAATCCCCATAACTCTGATTTGAATTTTGACAGAATTATGCCCCTTTTTAACTTAGAATTTTTGGTTAAAGTTTTTGATAAAGTCAAATATCTCTGTTACTGTCAAAGCTATTGACTTGAAACTTAAATACTTATTTACCATCAAAATCTACACCAGAAGAAACAATCCCCTTAACTCTGATTGAATTTTGACAGAATTATGCCCCTTTTTAACTTAGAATTTTTTGTTAAATTTTTTAATAAAGTCAAATATCTCTGTTATTATCAAAGCTTTTGACTTGAAACTTAAAATACTTATTTACCATCAAAGTCTACACCAGGAGAAACAATCCCCATAACTCTGGTTTAAATTTTGACAGAATTATGCCCCTTTTTAACTTATAATTTTTTAAAAAATTTTTTGATAAAGTCAAATATCTCTGTTACTATTAAAGCTTTTGACTTGAAAACTCAAAAGAGTTATTTTTCTGTCAAAGTCTACACCAGGAGACACAATTCCCATAACTCTGATTTTAATTTTGACAGAATTATGTCCCTTTTTAACTTGGTTTTTTTTACTGGCAAAGCTCTAATTCAGAGTCAAGCACTGAGAAAAGTCGAGCGCTCTGTCTTACGGACAGCTCTTGTTTCACTTCTGGATTGATATTATAATAACTAAATGGGACAAACAGAAGAGGATGTGTCTCATGCAAGACCTAGGCCACTAACTCTAAGGTTTAGGTCAAACTATGTACATAACACTACCCCCATTCATAACACTACTCACACCTGCTAACATCTGTACATAACACTGTTTTCATCAACTTAAGTTTCTTACTGAAAGGACTGGTGTGTCATGTACTACAGTTACTTGAAATACACTGCAGCATGTCTGGTGCTAGTTGACACTTTTCTGGAATAATGATTTGGCTTTATTGACAGGAAACTGTAGTATTGATTATCCTTATTTTCCTTCAAGTTTCCAACCAAAATGGAGACAAACTTCTCCAAATTAATTCTGGATACAGCAAATCGAATAATATGAGTATATTGCTTGCAAGTTAAGTGGAAATTTCATGAAAGTGCCTGCAAATCAGATTAGCTGTTACATTTTTAGTTCTTTGTAACTTTCAGACAATAATTAATTACAGGAGTGTTGACTAAACTTGTACTGTAAAATATCGCATGAAAGGTCAAAATCCACACACTGAACAAAACTTATAAACCAACACCTTATAAAATGCGATTTCTTAGCAATTACTGTATAGATCTATACAAAAAATGGCAAATCATTATTAAACACCAAGGTCTAATACCCCAGTCACACACGGCACGGATAGCTACGTCTAGCCACGGATAGAAACGTAGTAATCCGTATCAGTCCATACCTGAGCTGTACGGATTGATATGGATTACTACTTTAAGGTACGGCTCAGGTATGGATCGATACGGATTACTACGTTTCAATCCGTGGCTAGACATAGCTATCTGCGCCGTATGTGTGACTGGGGTATAACAATTTATACCGGTAAAACTCAAGTCCACTGCCGCAGGAACCCAAGCGGAACGAATGGTTCACTTTTAAAATTTTGACTCGAAAATCACATGCAAACTATGGAAATTGACACAAAATATTTCAGTTGATTCTTTGTTTTCTGCCCTAAAGTAAAAACATTAAACCTTTGGGCAAATATTATGCAGCATGATATTTGTAACTACATTGTACCTATGAGAGCGAGGTGTCTTGCTGGGATTGCTGCAAATGGTGGATACACGTGATACTGAAAACACGGACCCGTCGGTATTGTAAAGCTTGTGACTTTTTGTTTTGAGGGTGAAGGTGTTAACCCTACATGTTTTATGAAACATGTTTTGTTTTGACTGAAATTTCACTGGCATATTTGCAATAAAATGTATTAACATTGTATATAATTATTTTTGTCTTTAATACAAACGTAGTCTTTCTATACCTGAAATTATCTGGGGTCGGTTTATAAGTTTTGTTCAGTGTATTTTGGACATGCCAACTTTCTGCATCCTTTGGACACCAGCCTAGAAAAGAAATTGAATTTGCAACGATTTTGGGATAAATCAGGAAATTATGTCATGTAATTTCCTCCCCAAATATCTTGTCAAATAAACAAAAGTAGTAAATACTAGAGCATAATTTAAGCAGATAAGATAAGAGAAGATAGTTTAAGCATGTTAAGAAAGTGCCTGCCTCTACTGACATTCTTTGGAGAGTTCTTGGTAAGTTTCCTTTTCCCTTCTGCATTATCTACTTTGTATTTCAGGGGTAAAGAATTTTCATAGCATAATCTCATATACATTATTAATCAAGAGCTGACAGTTAAACATTTAATATGCCTCAGCTGGCAAAGTACCCCCCCCTGCAAACTTGGGAAACTTGGGGAGACAAATTGTTTTTGCCCTGTCCGTCCATCTGTCCATCACACTTTCCGATCAATAACTGGAGAACCATTTGACCTAGAACCTTCAAACTTAGGATGGCAGTGCTTATGGAGTAGATGACTCCTATTGTTTTTGGGGTCACTCCATCAAAGGTCAAGGTCACAGGGGCCTGAACATGGAAAACCATTTCCAATCAATAACTTGAAAACCATTTGACCCAGAATGTTGAAACTTCATAGGATGATTGGACATGCACAGTAGATGACCTCTATTGGTTTTGGGGTCACTCTATTACAGGTCAAGGTCACAGTGGCCAGAACATGTTAATCCATTTCCGGTCAGTAACTTGACAACTATTTGACCTAGAACCTTCAAACTTCATAGGATGATAGGGCTTACAGAGTAGCTGATTGCTATTAGTTTTGGGGTTACTAGATCAAAGGTCAAGGTCACAAGGACCTTAACATGGAAAACCATTTCTGATCAGTAACTCGTGAACCACTTGACCCAGAACGTTGAAACTTCATAGGATGATTGGACAAGTAGAGTAGATGACCCCTAATGATTTTTGGGTCACTTGATCAAAGGTCAAGTTCACAGGGACCAGAACATGGAAAACAGTTTCCAATCAATAACTTGAGAACCATTTGACCTAGAACCTTCAAATTTTATAGGATGATAGGGCTATCAGAGTAGATGACTCTTATCGTTTTTCAGGTCACTTGAGCTAAGGTCAAGGTCACAGGGGCCTGAACAATAACTTGAGAACCACTTGACTCAGAATGTTGAAACTTCATAGGATGATTGGATGTGCAGAGTAGGTGACCTGTATTGATTTTAGGGTCACTTGATCAAAGGTCAAGGTCACAGAAGTCTGAACATGGAAAACGGTTTCCAATCAATAACTTGAGAACCACGTGACCCCGAATGTTGAAACTTCATAGGATGATTGGACATGCCAAGTAGCCTATCCCCGTGGTAGCCAACCATCAGTGTCTTTTTGACTTTCGCTCCTGTCCCCTATTGACTTCTTGCTTATTACGACTATGCATTTGAGGGAGGACATGAGCTTTTCTTCGAAAGCATCTTCTAGTTTATTCTCAGATCAGTCTGATTTATTTTTATGGTAAAGTTAAAGTCAGAGGAGGCTTTAATTCACAATAATTTCTTCAACACTACACAGATGTCAAAAGTTTTAAGAATACATGGCTCAGGCTAGTGTTATGCTTGATGTAGAAAGTATTTAATAACATACAATATTTACATGACAGACTTATTCAGTATATCAAAACAGAAGTTTTTGACTCCAGCCAGATTACGTCATTGAAATAGAATGGAATTGATGCATGTCTCACGGGTCTTCCATGATATTGAGTTCTAGCTAATAATTCTAGCTTATAATTAATTCTGAGCATGCATGACATGTTTCAAGATAAATGCATGCAACAAACAAGAGAATAGTGCACAATAAATCTTGCATCTGATAAAAGTTACTGAAGAAGGCATTTAATGATTTTTCACGTAGGTCAGTTTTTAGCTTGACTATTCGAAAACTAGGCATCGGCGTCCCGATTTATTCATTTTTGTAAGTAAACTGGTTTCTGAGTAAATACTTGTGGGAATGAATTGAAACTTCAAAAACTTTCATTCACTGTGATCAACTGACTTACATTGCGTAGTTTCCATAACTTTATTTTGCTTTTTTTTTTTACAAAATTATGCCCTTTTTATCGACTTACCAATTTTTGGTTAAGTTTTTGTTTGTAAGATGGTATCTTAGTAACCATTACTTTGAATTGATTGAAACTTCTCACACTCATTCACTGTGATGTTCTGACACACAGTGCACACATTTCATAATTCTGCTTTGTATGTTTACAAAAATATGCCCCTTTTTCAACTTAGCAGTTTTGGGTCAAGTTTTTGTAAGTAAGCTGGTAACTCGGAATCCGCTAATGGGAATGGATTGAAACTTCTCACACTTGTTCACTGTGATGGGCTGACATGCATTGAACAGGTTCCTTAACTCTGTTTTGCATTTTTACAAAATTGTGCCACTTTTCCTTCATTTGACATGGTTGTTGAATAGTGGAGGGTTGCTGTCCTGTGACAGCTCTTGTTTATAACTGGACTAATTTTATAACAGGTTTACCTTGACACTGATAACCACAGTTACACTATTATTCACAACATTTTAAAGATAAGCACTTCTGTCCCCCACTTTGATTTTGTGCTATCTGTCCATCTGTCTGTCCATCTGCTGGGTCTGTCACAAAGTTTATCCATGCAACTCCTACCACACAATGGAGGAATTACACCAAACTTTACAAAAGTGGTCATTGCCAAGATTAGTTGTGCTTGTCCTTGGCATGTTCGGGTTCAGTGATTTTCAGCAGAGTTATGGCCCTTGATTCATCAAATTTTATGATGTTTTGGCCCATTCTCTTGTATGAATTGGTGAATTTTCGCCAAATGTTACAGGAGTGATTAGTGCCAAGTCTTATGAATATTATCTGCAAGTTCTGATTCAGTGATTTTCAGGGGAGTTATAGCCCTTGATTGGTCAAACTTTATGATACATTTGAAACTCTTACACAATAGGGCATATTTCCACCAAAGCTTTACAGGTGTTTTCACTGCCAAGTTGCTTTATGCATATTATTGGAATGTTCAGGTTAAGTGATTTTCAGCAGAGTTGTGGTCCTTGATTTGTCATATTTTACAATGTTTACACTACTTGCTGTATTCAATTAGTCTGAATTTCACCAAACCTCATGAGTGATTAGTATGAAATGTAGTTGCGCATATCATCATCGTGCTCTGATGAGATGATTTTCAGAGGACTCATGACCCTTCATTTGTCAATGATATCTGTGCTACTACTGCTATACTACCAGTTGGAATTTCACTATACTTCACAGGAGTTACCACTGCCATGCCTAGTTGTGTATATTGTTGCAATGTCATGGTTCTGTGATTTTCCTTGGAGTAATGGCCCTTAATTTGAGACATTTTACATTTTCTAGGTGGTAAGTGATGGGAGACATTATTATGTTTCTGGTGAAAAACAATCTCTTGTTGTATTTTTATCGAGTATTTCAAGATGATTGATGAAGGAGAAGGTGTACTGAAAGTATGTTTACTGGTATGTGTTATTTTAGACGTATTTAATTAACCTTTAGCCTGCTGGTGGCAAGTCATTCTGGTTTTGCGACCGGTGCAGACCAAGATCACGAATGTGCAGGCTGATCATGGTCTGCACTGTTCGCTATTCAGTCAGTAAATTTTCATTGAACACCCCTTTGAATAATAAATGTTACTGTCCAAATTGAATGATGGACCATTCCATTTTAGAAATTTAGCGGGCTAAAGGCTAACAGTCATGCACTCTAGATGTTGTAAGAACTGCCATGTTGCTTAATTAGTGGGTTCCAAATGCTATTTTACAAAATATATATTATTATATATAAAAAATTTGGCATGAAAATTCAAACCTGGGTATTTGAGTGTAATGTGTTCTTTCGGTCGGTCTCGGTGACATTTACCTTGAACTTGTCATTAACATTAAGCCTGCTGTCCGTACCACCCACTCCATCCGAACTGCAGGGGTGTAAAATTCCACTCGCCCGCTCGCATTGGCGAGTTTAAGTCTGGATAGGACGAGTGGATCTCGCTGAATACTCGACCGATCGGGCGAGTGGTTTTTACGTCGTAGCTTTAATGAATCTTGAAAAACGTTAACAAACCTTGAGATAATTCAGCTGCTACTTTGATTGACTGGAATTTACCCGCGAATCGTAAAGATATCAAAACGTCATGCCGGTAATTTTCCATTCTGAGAGCACGTGCGACCTATCGTAATATCAAATTTACATCTCCGTTACTTTTGTTTATCGACACGTGCACAAAAAACGCCCGTAATGCATTCATTTTTTTTAAATTATCGCTTCAGTTTTTCAACATCGCTTGAGAAGTAATACAATTTGAATTCTACTAAGATTAAAATAAAATACCGACGGAAATGTAAGCATATTTGTATGAAAATGGTCGAATTTTCATATAATCATCTGTTACATTTCAAACAGCGCGATCTTAATTACTGATTTCTTTCTAAGAGAAAATAAGTGATGCATACTATGGGCATAAAATTCGGACTTTTGACCAGAAAGAACAAAAAACAATTAAAAAATCTTAGATAATGAAAAAGCGGCAGTAATTTAAATACATCGAGTAAAACGATTTTTTTTGGTAAAAAGGTTTCTGTTAGTGCGGCGGAATAGGTTACGTGACCTCGTGGACGTAAACAGAAATGTGGTTTTAAAATAAAACGAAATGATGTTGTTGCGGTTTTTAATAAATTATAAGTTTTAAATGAATCTTTGTACATGTCTTTTTTTATAAAATATTCTTCTCAAACGATAATGTAAATTCCTTGAGGACAAATAGGTCACATGGCGCGAAAACTGTAATATGACGTAATGCCATGACAATCTCGTGCAACAATACCGCTTTGATCTCCACTTCAGATGTCATGATACCGACACACTTCTTTTAGCTTTTTGAAAGGATGTTAATTGATGATGAAAACAGACCAATTACTTAGTTTATCAAAGAATAATTACCGATGATCGTCAACTGTTTTTTTTCGTTTTCAAGACGGGTAGGTGGATGATGATTATTGTGTCCATATTTTTAGGACAGTTTTCAAAATAATTATTTTTCGGGAAATAAGTCTTGAGAAAATGAAAATAACTATGTTTAATACTTTCCCGACACTTTGGGAAACTAAGGTAGGGGTTAGACTCTGATTATTTTTACTATCGATGCAGTTATTATGGAGAGCAACTTGATGGTGAAGATGTCAAAATTAGTGAAAGAAAAATGTCTGGTGTGAAAAGGAAATGTAAGAGTAACAAAAAATGAATAATCAAAAAGGAAACGTAGTGTACGAGCTATGTGTTATGTTTGAAATTTGCTTGTTGTACATAATACTCTTCCATAAAACGTGACAGTATTAAAAATGCCAGTTATTAGGGCGAGTGACTGTCCACTATGGGCGAGTAGATTTTACTAGCTACTAGTCCTGCAGGGCGAGTGATGTGAAAAAGAATTTTACACCCCTGGTCCACACTAAACAAATGGATTTCCAATACTTCCAGTTTATTGTTCTAAGTGAACATTTTTTGTAGCATTTAATGCTTTTGCATTATCTGAAGGTGCAGAATCTAACTTCCTCTATATCTGTTTTATTCCCTCCATATAAATTATTCACACATTAAAAAGCTTTGTTTCAAAGATCGTATAATTTGGACTATTTTAGTTGCATCATTGCATACAATTAGTTACAATTTCTATGAAATAGAATGAATAAGGCATTGATTAAAGATCTGTTGGTTAGAGGACTTGTGGAATCTCAAATTAAGATAGAAAATGTATTGAAACCTTCTATCTTGGGATGAATTACACAACTAGGGGACGTAGACTTTGACATAGACTTTAACATTAGCTGTTGAATTATAGTATTTTATTTATATCTGTTTGAAAATTTTATGGAGATATTTAAAGGCTTTGCAGGTAGCTAGTCTGTTTGAGGTGTGCTAGATCTTGTAAGGACATTTATTATTTATTGTGTTAACTATAAGATACCTGCAAAGGTCTGATGGAGACATTGTGTCTAACGAAATATGTAGGTAGCTGTTGGAGACCTGATAGAAGTAGAAAAACATGTATTTTTAAAAATCTTATGGAGGCAACTGTTGGAGGCCAGAAAGAGTTAACGATTTTATAGAGGTAACTATAAGTGACCTGATAGAGATACATGTATGTGTTAGAGTTCTTATGGAGATAACTGTTGGAGGCCTAAAAGAGATGTATGTGTTAGAGATTTTATAGAGGTAACTGTTAGTGACCTGATAGAGATACATTACATTTGTTTGATATCTTAATGAAGGTAACTGTTGTAGGCCTGAAAGTATGTATGTGTTAGAGATCTTACAGAGGTAACTGAGATACATGTATGTGTTTGAGATCATATGGAGCTAAATGTTGGAGGCATGAAAGAGATGTATATATGTGAACACATGTAACTGTTAGATCGAGGCCTTGTAGAGAAACATGTTAGAAGCCCATAGCGGATATGTTATTGGTATTTTTAGCTCACCTGAGCACTGCTGCTCAGGTGAGTTTTTGTGATCGCTCGATGTCCGGCGTCTGTTTGTCGTCTGGCGTCTGTCGTTAACATTTAGCTTGTGTATGCGATAGAGGCTGTATTTTTCAACTGATCTTCATGAAATTTTGTCAGAATGATAACCTTGATGAAATCTAGGCCAGTTTCGAAAATGGGTCATATGGGGTCAAAAACTAGATCACTAGGTCAAAAAATCAAAGAAAAACCTTGTGTATGCGATAGAGGCTGTATTTTTCAATAAATCTTCATGAGTTTTGGTCAGAATGATCACCTTGACGAAATCTAGGCCATGTTTGAAAATGGGTAATCTGGAGTCAAAAACTAGGTCACTAGGTCAAATCAAAGAAAAACCTTGTGTATGCGATAGAGGCTGAATTTTTCAACTTATCTTCATGAAATTTTGTCAGAATGATTACCTTGATGAAATCTAGGCCAGGTTTGAAAGTGAGTCATCTGGGGTCAAAAACTAGGTCACTAGGTCATATCAAAGAAAAACCTTGTGTATGCGATAGAAGTTGTATTTTTCAATTGATCTTCGTGAATTTTGGTCAGAATGATTGCTTTGATGCGATCTAGGATGATTTCGAAATTGGGTCATCTTGGTTCAAAACTAGGTCACTAGGTCATATAAAAAAAGAAACTTGTATATGCAATAGGGACTGCATTTTACACCGAATCTTCAGGAAATTTGATCAGAATGATTGTCTGGAGGAAATCTAGGTCAAATTTGAATGTGGGTCATCTGGTCAAAAACTAGGTCACCCGGTCTAATTAAAGAAAAACCTTGTGTACGCAATAGGGGCTGCATTTTACACTGGATATTCATAAAATTTGGTCAGAATGATAGCCTTGATGAAATCTAGGGCAAGGTCGAATACGGGCCATCTGGGGTCAAAAACTAGGTCACTACTTCAAATCAAAGAAAAACCTTGTGTATGCGATAGAGGCTGCATTTTTCAACTGATCTTCATGAAATTTGGTCAGAATTATAGCCTTGATGAAATCTAGGTCAAGTTCGAAAATGGTCAACTGGGGTCAAAAACTAGGTTACTAGGTCAAATCAAGGAAAAACCTTGTGTATGCAATAGAGGCTGCATTTTACACTGGATTTCATAAAATTTAGTCAGAATGGTTGCCTTGATGAAATCTAGGTCAAGTTCAAATATGGGTAATCTGGGGTCAAAACTAGGTCAATAGGTCAAATCAAAGAAAAACCTTGTGTATGCAGTAGGGGCTGTATTTTTCAATTGATTGCATTTGAAACATTATTTTGTCACTGCTAATTATAAAACCTTTTTAGTATGCATTTGCAAACATTTATCTATGATAAAATGAATAATAATGTCAAAAACTGTAGATTTCAGATTTTATAATCACATGAAAAACTATCAGTTTGTATTTTATCTGTATGATCCACTTATTTATGCAACAAGGTTATTTGAGCCATGCCATGAGAAAACCAACATAGTGGCTTTGCGACCAGCATGGATCTAGACCAGTCTGTGAATCTGCCACCGTGCTAAATATAACCCCAGACTTTATTAATAATAAAATAAATAAAAATAGTAAAATGTATGAAAAAAAAATATATATGTTAAATGTGACTTCATCATTGTTATTGTAGAATCTCTATAATTTGAAATCAAATTATTAATTTACATTTTTAGAATTTAGTCTGTAAGTAATTGCTGAGAGCATTCTCACATTTTGACATATCTTTTGTTAAAGTATTAAGACAAACGATTGAACAGAAAGCCATTTCCTAAAAGGGTTTTAACAGCTTTCTTATTTGATTAAAGGTGATTATTTCCTGATTAAGTGAGATGCCAAAAATCTGTCATAACTAGAGCAAATACTTAGAAATTTAATATTTGCATATTTGTTACAATTATTTTTATTGGTCAAAACTATTAATTACTAAATTAATTTCATTGGTTGATTCTTTTTGTAAAATGAACATGTTTTTTAAGAAATTAAGTGAGTATTAAGAAAAATAGGAGACAGAAAGGACATCTTTGTCAATGTGTTCTAAAAATATTTAATTTGGCAGTCAACATTGGATTTTACTTATAACTTTAACTTGAATTTGGACTTTGTTACATTTTGAGAAATTAGATTTATAACAAAATAGAAATATTGAAACTAAAAACTGTGTTTGTCAACTCACTGCCACAAACCCACTCTGCTAAAACATTTAGCAGAGTAACACATAACTGTTGGAACCGTTGGTTTTGGGATACCTGCTGAGCTGATTCCCCATATCAGAAAATACAGAGACAAATTCCCCGGGAACCTCGAACTGAAAGGGTTCGAACGTAACTCTCCCTCAGGGCCAGCGGTCCCACATTGGTGGTAGAATTCGGGTACCTTCCGAAAAAGTGAATACTTTGGAATGGACTTAATTGTGAAGAAGATAAAATTTTCATTGTGGCAGTCAGAATTTTTCTGAACAATTTAGAAGCAATATGTAGCTAAAAATCATTGAAACAATATTTCAAATCAGTGTTTCGATCAAAAGTGATGGACACGTGCTGCTTTGCAGAAAATTATCTTCTGCAATAAATATCAAAATCTCAAAATCTTGATGTGACGCCTGACAAGAAGTGATTTCGGAGGTACAACTACGAGGCTCAAGTGGATGTGGAAGCAGAAGACACGATTATCCTTAGACAACAGTCCGGTGAGTGCAATCTTTCTGTGCATGACTCTTGTATGCCTATATAGTTGTGACCATCTGATTTATACACTAAAAGGCTAATATTCTATATTTTTGAACCTTGGGTGCTCTTGACAAAGATTACTGTGTCTTACATGTTTTTTAAAGACAACAATATTGTATAATGTACATTAAAAGAATTAAGAAATTTTCAAGCAAAGATACAAAGCTGTATTGTCAACTTTTAGAATTATTGTACTTACATATAGACGGTGTTTTTTCTTGTACACTGCATAATAATAATTAATATGTAATAGTTACTGATAATGTCAGTCTAAACATTATACATTTTATAGTAATTTACAAATTAGTTCAAACGCATCTTGTCTGAAAGTCTGTTGAATTTTTGCATTTATTTTCTGTTTACAAGTTCGAAGTCTGTTATATATTTATTTACAAAACTTGTACTTACTGTTTTTTGTTGAAATTTGAAAAATGGCTCCTATAAAGGAAAACTGGTCTTGTTCAAAAAGTAATTGTAGGATTAATAGTGCTACTGTTAAGAACAAAAGTCTGATCATGGATGTTGGTTTTAGACTGAATTTGCACAAGAATTTCTTTGATGTAGAGATAAATTCTAAATCAGTTCAATGCCTTTTGGACTCTGGTGCAGACATAAGTGCAATAAGTAAATTCCTGCTGGATCAGGTAGCACCAAATGCAGAAGTCAAAAGAAGTAATCTTCAGCAAATTTTAGGCGTATGTGGAGAAACACATCAAGTGCTAGGGCAAGTGGAATTGACTTTTAAGTGTAATAATGTTGTATTTACGCATACATTCCATGTTTTCCAACATTTGCATTCTAAAATTCTTGTTGGTATGGATTTTCTTCAAAAATATAGTGTGAATGTTAACTTTGGTGAAACTGAAATGACAATGCTACATCCAAAAACAGTTCAAACATTGAAAGTTCCTGTTTCAACCTTGACATCTACACATACTGAGTATGCAAGAACAAATTCTTCAACTGTGATACCTCCACATAGTGAAACCATTATTCCAGTGTGGATTCCTATGCCGCCAGATTCATTAGTGCTGTTAGAACCAAATAACTGTTTGAATCAACATGAACTTGCAGGAGGCAGAACTGTTACACATATCAGTAATTTTCAAGGGACATATAGGTTAATTAATCCTACAAGCGCTACTGTGTATCTGAAAAAGAACTTTGCTGTTGCCAAAGCCAATCTGATACATAGCTCATCAGTGACAGTGCTAAATAATGACAAGCCAGTGAATATTTCAAATTTAAGTGCTAAAAATCAAGATAAAAA
The DNA here is from genome assembly GCF_021730395.1 of Mercenaria mercenaria. NCBI lineage: Eukaryota > Metazoa > Mollusca > Bivalvia > Venerida > Veneridae > Mercenaria > Mercenaria mercenaria. The sequence goes on from NC_069370.1 coordinate 50,892,952, forward strand.
TATAAACTTTGAACATACTGTGAAGGATTTAGGCATAAACATTGAAAACAACAAAAATCTGACCAGTGAACAAAAACGACAATTATATGAATTTCTTGGCCGCAATAGAGACATATTTGCAAAAGATCTATCAGAACTGGGAGAGACGCCGCTTCATTATCATGTCATAGAAACTGGTAATGCAAGACCTGTGAGCTCTGCACCTTATCGCACCACGCCAGAAAAACGTAGGATCATGGAGACAGAACTTAACAAAATGTTAGACTCTGGAGTGATAGAGGAAAGCACCAGCCCCTGGCATAGTCCTGTTGTCCTCGTCAGAAAGCCAAACAACGAGTGGCGATTTGCCATAGACTACCGTAAGGTCAATGCTGTGACAGAAATGATGTCGTTTCCAATTCCACATATGACAGACGTTTTCGACACCCTGGCAGATGCAAAGGCCACCATGTATTCTACGCTAGACTTACGCAGTGGATTTTGGCAAGTGCCACTTCACGAGTCTACAAAGCATAAGAGTGCATTTATTACCGAATCAGGAATTTATCAGTTTCGACGTCTTAGTTTTGGTTTGCGAAACGCACCAATGACTTTCCAACAACTAATGGCTAAGGTACTCAAAAACCTCAACTTTAAGATTGCTCTTGTTTACATTGATGACTGTTTAATATTTTCTGGCAGTTTTGAAGAACATCTGCAACACCTAGATCTAGTCTTTCAACACCTGAGAGAGGCCAACCTGAAACTCCATCCTGGCAAATGTGTTTTTGTAACAGACTCTGTCAAATATCTAGGTCACCTGGTTACCAAAGATGGAATGAAAGTTCTACCGGAGAATACAGACAAAATCAAGAATGCAAAAAGACCCAAAAATGCCAAAGAAACCAAACAAGCACTCGGACTTTTTAATTACTATCGTAGGTTTTGCCATAATTATTCTAAAATTGCCGAGCCATTAACCAGACTTCTTAGAAAAGACACAGAATTTCAATGGACAGATGAACAAGAGACTGCTTTCAACACCCTAAAGGAAAAACTAATAACAGCGCCAATTCTCAGATACCCAGATTTCAACAAAGAATTTATTCTAGCAGTCGATGCATCAGACTACTCAATAGGTTATGTCTTGTCGCAAATACATGATGGCAAGGAGCACCCAATCTGCTTTGGAGGAAGAGGGCTACGTGATGCTGAACGCAAGTGGCACATCACAGACAAGGAAGGACTTGCACTTGTGGAAGCCATCCAGACCTACCGGCACTATCTGACTAATCGGAAGTTTACAGTCTACACAGACAACGCCTCTGTCAAGTACCTGAAACAGATTAAAGATCAGAATGGTCGCCTAGGGAGATGGAGCATTCTTCTGCAGTCCTACCAGTTTGAGATCAAGCATAGGTCCACATCAGCAAATCGCAATGCAGACTTTCTTTCAAGGCAGCATTATGAGGACACTACCCCAGCAGCTTCATGTGACCTTGCGGATCACATTGGCATGGTAGCCGAGGACAACAGCGATGGGTACACACAAGTCACCTTCATATATCCTGGAGAACACGAGGCAACTGTCATGGGAGCCATACACGGGGACCAAGTTCGAGACCCAGAACCACAGTTCCCAGATCTGGCTGATGCACAGCGAAATTGTCCTGACTTCCGGGATATATTCATCTACCTTGCTGACAATGTAGTTCCAAAGGATTCTGAGCGTGCACGTACTGTAATTGCCCAATCACATAGCTATGAGATTGTTGATGGGATCCTGCAACACTTCTACTCTCGCCGTGCGAAACAAGTGCCAAAGGAGGAACGTCTAATACGGCAGATTGCAATACCAAGAATTCTAAGAGACGAAATACTGAAGTCATATCATGACTGTGTCACAGGAGGAGGACATCAAGGCTTCGAGAGGACTTATGCTGCTCTTCGCAATAAATACCACTGGCCTTCAATGTACGAACACATAAGGCAGTATGTGAAAACTTGCGAAGTTTGTCAGCAATCTAAACGGGCCTTCCATGCGAAACCACCTCCATTGCATCCACAACCAGTTGATGATATATTCAGTCGTTGGCAAATGGACATTTTGAGTGGGCTTCCAACATCCAAAGACAAATACAAGCACATCTTGTTAGTTGTGGATAGCTACTCAAAATGGGCAGAAGCTTTTCCTCTGCAGACTCAGACATGCGAAGAAGTTGCCAGTGTACTCTTCACACAGATCATTTCTCGATACGGTGCACCAAGAGTTCTTCTTAGTGACCGCGGAAAGAACTTCATGTCGAACCTGGTCAAAGCCTTAGCTGAACTGTTCCAGATCAAAACTGTATACACCAGCAGTTATCATCCAATGACTAATGGCCTGGTAGAGTCTAAGAACAGCTACCTGCTGCAATCATTCAGGGCCTACTGCCAGAAGGAACAACAAGATGACTGGCCAGAGTTGTTACCAGGGATACTGATGGCGTACCGGTCAACACCAGCCACTCAGTCAACCGACTTTAGTCCCTTCTTCCTACTTTTTGGTCGAGAGATGAATCTACCTGTGGACATTGCACTTCAGCCAAAGGACAATCTAGCACAGAGCCATAAGGTCCACCTTCAACGTATGCTCCATAATCTGGAAATATGCAGAAAGTTGGCAAAGCAGAACACTGAAAGGGCACAAGACAAATTCAAACAGCAGCATGACAAATACTCCAAGCCTCCCAGGTATAGACCTGGTGATCGTGTGTGGCTCTACTGCACCAAGGTCCCCAAGGGTAAGGCACCAAAGCTACATCGTAAGTGGGTTGGTCCTTACTACATTGCTATGCTAGGGCCCAACTTCACCTACAAGCTGCGACACATGCGAACCAATAAAGAAGTGAAGTCACTGGTGAACGTCATGAGGTTAAAGCCTTATTTTGATCCTGCTTCAGGACCAACCAATCCACCAGAGGAGTTGGCTGAAGATGAGACAGAGTTGGACCGAGATGAAATACCAGACTCTTCTCACGACCACAGTTCAGAAGAAAATACACCAGCAGACGAAACAGTGCCTGCTAAAAAGAACACAAACAAGAATAGAGGACCATGTCCCAAGAATAAAATTACAGCCCCTGGGGGAAACACAACCCCAGTGGAAGAGACAAGGCCAGAAGCCAGCAAAATGAAAACTTACAATACTAACAAAGGCCAAAGAGCCCAAAAAAGCAACAATAAACAGCAAAAGCTTGATGAAGATAACAAAACCACAAAGACAAAGGAAAACCATACAAATAGTGGTGAAACCAAGAAGACTAATGATCCAATACAAACGAAAAATGATACAACAAAGAAAAAAGTAAGGTTCCAGCTAGAACGCAATCAAGATATATCCAGTCAGCAGTCACAAAGTCAGTCAACAGTCACACCAGAAACATCCATACGAAAGAACCTCACATCTTGTCCAGACTGCAAAGTGAAAACATGCAAGCCATTCAACGATGATGACATCCAAAGGATAATCGAAGGAAGGAATGTCAACAAGATCTACTATTACAAAATTAAATTTTATAATAAACCTTCAGAATGGGTCTTCCCCTGCAAACTTTCGGACAAAGTTTTAAAACACTTTACTAGCAATTACACCATGAAAGGCCGAAAGAAAAAGAAACATAAAAAGAAGAAGCCACAATATTTTGATGAAGTTCCAGAAGTAAATTCAATTACAACACCAGGTCAACAGAGCATTTCAACAGAACCTGTTAGTACAGAAACAGTTCCCACGTCTAAATAGCATAACCCAAACAGACTAACAGGAATGAAATTTATAGATGGAAGGGCTTATTTCACAAAGCAGGGCAAGAAGGAGCAGCAATTGTACCACATTGCAGCCGTTTATGCAGAAGCAGGTGGTTTAATCAAAACTCTGGAAAACAAAAACAATGAGAGAAATCTACAACTTAAAATGGAGCATTTAAGATCAGAAAATAACCCACAGTATGCCCAAAACAGGAAAGAACAATTTAGTGATGCTATCATTGGAAAAACTGTACATGAAGTCAAAATTAATGAAAATGGTGAAATAACAACATTAATTGAATACAGAAACTATTACATTGCTCCAGAATGGGTTCCATTTGAAGCCAATCCACCTGGATTACTTTTAGGATTAATAAACTCCTTAAAATATCAATACAGAAAATTTGTTATGCAGCATAACTAGATTTTATATTTTTCAAGAATATTTTTCAGTTTGCCTTCCTTTTTATAACAAATCATTATTAAAATTGATACAAGTACCAGCTCTATGTCAATTTTACCTTAAGTAAAACTTTAAATAATACTTTTTCTCACTTTAACTATAGATTTTAAGTATAATTACTATGTATTAACTGAATTACACTGGTGGACTAATCTTAGATGTTTTAAAGGTGTTATTTTATTTTTTTACCTTTATTGTAAAGGTGTTTTATAGTGCTAAGATTGATTTGTAAGTGCACATGCAAGTCTTTCGCCTAACCTTTGCATAATCTGACATTAGCAAAAAAAATAAAAAAAAAAAATTAAAATCATACAGTCATCTTGCACTGTCTAAGTTCATTAACTTGTATAAAATGAGAAACTGGCATGTTTCAGCCATAACTTGTTCTACTACTTTTTTTAGCTTATTTTTGGAGGAATCCACCTTTGTATACTTATCTTTTTACCTATTTTTTGTGCATTTTTACTCATTCTTGGGTTAGAGCACTTGTGAGTAATAGGCAGCTGGGTTATACCCTTAAATTGCTGATGAACAGTGCAATCCAAAGAATGGACTTATGTTAAGGAGTTAGGATTTTTTTTAAGGTCTTTAAAGTGGAATTCCTCATATATTGTTTTACATATTTTAGAACTTTTCTCATAAAGATTGAAATTGTGTGTCACTACTGTTACTGGTCACAATTATATAGATATACAGTTGCCATGTACTAACTTGATTGCACTCTGCTACTAAAATGCATAAACATTAAATTTTTTCTATGAAAGAAAATACTGGAACCTATACCATCGTCAGCTTTAATACAAGGACTGTATAGCATAAAGACTGTTTCAGGAGAAACCCATGATCCTGTATAACAAAACAGGAACTGAAGATGATAATTCGCAGTGAATTGTTTTAATGAAATCATATACCATTATTACAGATAGGATTTACCTGCTCAAAATACTGGTGACAATGACTGATGCTGGGATAAAGCCTGACATTCTTAAAGCTATAGCTATGTATAAAGTGTATATATTATCCTAGGAAAATTTTATTTCATATGCATATGATCTTGTACTTCCTTGACTATTTCATGCTTTAATATCTTAATTTTCAGGGGTTTGTACATAATGTTACATTACATTCTATTCTTTCCATCCTAAGAAATACTTGTATATCAATTGAAATTGTTAAGTAGTTCGAGGACGAACTTATTTAAGCAAGGGGGAAATCTGCCACCGTGCTAAATATAACCCCAGACTTTATTAATAATAAAATAAATAAAAATAGTAAAATGTATGAAAAAAAAATATATATGTTAAATGTAACTTCATCATTGTTATTGTAGAATCTCTATAATTTGAAATCAAATTATTAATTTACATTTTTAGAATTTAGTCTGTAAGTAATTGCTGAGAGCATTCTCACATTTTGACATATCTTTTGTTAAAGTATTAAGACAAACGATTGAACAGAAAGCCATTTCCTAAAAGGGTTTTAACAGCTTTCTTATTTGATTAAAGGTGATTATTTCCTGATTAAGTGAGATGCCAAAAATCTGTCATAACTAGAGCAAATACTTAGAAATTTAATATTTGCATATTTGTTACAATTATTTTTATTGGTCAAAACTATTAATTACTAAATTAATTTCATTGGTTGATTCTTTTTGTAAAATGAATATGTTTTTTAAGAAATTAAGTGAGTATTAAGAAAAATAGGAGACAGAAAGGACATCTTTGTCAATGTGTTCTAAAAATATTTAATTTGGCAGTCAACATTGGATTTTACTTATAACTTTAACTTGAATTTGGACTTTGTTACATTTTGAGAAATTAGATTTATAACAAAATAGAAATATTGAAACTAAAAACTGTGTTTGTCAACTCACTGCCACAAACCCACTCTGCTAAAACATTTAGCAGAGTAACAAATAACTGTTGGAACCGTTGGTTTTGGGATACCTGCTGAGCTGATTCCCCATATCAGAAAATACAGAGACAAATTCCCCGGGAACCTCGAACTGAAAGGGTTCGAACGTAACTCTCCCTCAGGGCCAGCGGTCCCACATCCGCCTATTGCCTATTGCAATTAGAGAAACTGCGCAGATGAGCAGGCTGGTCTGGATCAATGCTGGTGGCAAAGCCACTGTGTTGGTTTTCTCATGGTGCTGCTCATTTACTGAATTTTTCAGGGAATAAAAGAACACTGACTTGATATTTTCAATAACCTTGGAAAAGTAAGCGCTGACCATGCATACACCTTCTCTTTACTGACCATTTTCTTTAGAATGGAAGTCACTGATATTATGTTCTACTATGTTTACAGACACAGTGTATCTAGACCATGCTGGTGCCACCCTCGTGTCACGTACCCAACTAGAGGCACATCACCAAGATGTTCTCCGCAATATCTATGGCAACCCACACAGCAGGAGTGCAAGCAGTCAGCTGACCACTGATACCATAGACCAGATCAGATACAGGTAATTAGGTCATTGGGACCCATACTGAAAGTCTGAAATTTCAGTGCAATTCTCTACCACCTCGGTAGCCTAGTGGTAGAGCGTCTGCTTCGAGTGCGGGAGGTCGTGGGTTCAGTCCCCGGCTGCGTCATACCAAAGACATAAAAAATGGTACTAGCAGCTGCCTCGCTTGGCGCTCAGCATTAAGAGGATAGTGCTAGGACTGGTCAGCCCGGTGTCAGTATAATGTGACTGGGTGGGGTATCGTGCCACGTGTCTACGGTGTGATATTCCAGTGAGGCAGCACTATAAAGTTGGGCATTGTGCACACTGCTACAAGTAGACACCGTCGTTTATATACTGAAAAATTGTTGAAAAAGACGTTAAACCCGAACACACACACACAGTGCAATTCTATATTCTTACCTGCCATTTCGGCATACTGTAGCTCATACAGCACATGACTTTCTGCACCAGCTACCCACATATGAGTCACGCTATGAGAAAACCAACATAGTATCTTTGCGACCAGCATGGATCCAGACCAGCCTGTGCATCCGCAGTCTGGTCAGGATCCATGCTGTTGGCTAACGGTTTCTTTAATTGCAATAGGCTTTGAAAGCAAACAGCATGGATCCTGACCAGACTGCGTGAATGCGCAGATTGGTCTGGATCCATGCTGGTCGCAAATGCACTATGTTGGTTTTCTCATGGCGCGGCTCATATGAATAATTTGTAATGAAACAGAAACTGCCACTGTCATTATTGGTTTGCTACTTAATAAGTGAAGAAAAAAAATCATGAAAAAGTAATCATTTGTCTGAAACTTTCCAAGGTATGAGGTTTTTTAACCCTAGTTTTAGACATTAATACATGTTACAAAAAAACTAAAATTAAGAAATACAGACATGCAGAAAGGGTGTTAGCCCCTTAACTAATCATTTTAGCTATACATAATCTGTAAATGGTAGAGTTTTACAATAAATCTGAAACAGAATGTACAAATTGTGCAGGAAGAATAATTATTATGTAATTCCTCTCTAGTTTTATAACTAAACATTTTCATGCTTAAATATCATTAAAAGCACAATTAAAATAAATTTAAAGCGAGTAGAAGTAGAAATTCAGTAGTTACTTGATTCTAAATGCCTCGTCTTTCCAAAAGTTTTGTTGTATTTCATCTATAAATATTCGAACACCACTGTTTGCAACATTATTCACCAATTGTTTATTTCCTCCAAGCTTTCTGAAAGCTTCTATTAGATTTTATTGAAGAAGATCTCTTGAGAAAAATTCAAAATGAATTACACTTTAAATTGTTTTAATTATTTGGTACCGAAGGAACAGTAAATTGAAACCACTTTTAGTTGCAATCAATAATATGTCGAATTTTTATTGTATTTTACTATCATTTCAGACAAGGGGAGCACTTCAGACTTTCAGGAACGTTGTCTTATAAATAAAACCGTAGACTGTGAATTTGGAAATGTTTGTGTAACCTTAATTTTGAATTTTACTTTGTCAGGACTTATTTGAAATACTAAGAATGCATGCATGACTACATGACTGCACATTATTCTAGTAATAAAATGCAATGAAAATTTAATGTACACAACAGTTTTGTATTTGCCAACATACCAAATAGAAAAATATTAGCAAAAATGAAATTCTCATGAATATTCCCAAGTTTACAGTAATATGATGGCGAAACTGTACAAACCTTACTTCTAAATTGGTGCTTAGGAGCACCACTTAGTCTGCGAAAAACTCAGGTTGTTTGTGTTAGGTGACGTCATCCTGATTTTACATAGCAACAAATATAATGTTTATCTTAAGGTGACGTCAGCTCAGTTTTTGCACTTTTTTTGAATGATTTTAAGAGGAGAAGACACTAAAATTAATAAATGGCAGAAGAAAAATAATCGTTTGATTTTGTTAACTCTTATAATAATGTCTGCGCAAAAATTTCTTTTCCTCATTAAGATCAATGCTGTAAATATTCTGTATTGCTTCTTATTTTATGTGCTATAGAAAAAAAAAGTGCCAGGAAGTGTTTGTTTTAATATGTCGAGACATCGTAAGTACCTTTCAGAGTGACTACAGCATTCAAGTTCAGAAATAAATATCGTATAAAAATGTTTGCCAAACTGATTCGAGAACAACCAGTTTTAGTAATGGAAGTTTATGGGAATAGAAAAGCTGAGGTTTGTATGATCTCAGTAGAAACATAGTAGTGAAATTTCTTTAAGTCATAAACTTTATCATTCCTGTTGTTGCATCTAAGAATATCAAAGTGGAACCCCTTAAATATCAGATGATTTATGATTTGTTTTGGGATTGTTTCAGTTTTCAGTATCCAATTTTTTAACCAATAGTGATTGTTTGAAAGGTGGTCAGTCACATTTGAGCAATATTTTTTGACATTTTTAGCTCACCTTAACTTTGTTCAGGGTCAGTTGTTAGTATTATAGGTGAATGGTAAGGCGTCCTGTGTCAATAATGTTTTAGCTTGACTATTTGAAGAATAAGTAGAGCTATCCTACTCACGTCCGCATCGGCTTCACAGTCCGCGTCACACCTTGGTTAAGTTTTTCGTACCAGTCCACATTTTGAGAAAACTTTTTGAGATAAAGATTTGAAACTTTCAATACTTATGTACCATCATCATGTCCAGTTTTAGGCAAAAATACATAACTCTATCAAGGATTTTGTCTGAATTATGGCCCCTTTTTACTTACAAATCTGGGTTTAGTTTTTCGTACCAGTTCATATTTTGTAGAATCTGTTGGACATATGGCTTTGAAACTTTTATCACTTGTTCATTATAACAGTCTCTATCTGTAAGCAAGAATACATAACTCTGTCAACTATTTTGGCTGAATTATGGCCCTTTTTGGACTTGGACATTGGATCAGTTTTCATACAAGTCTGTGTTTTGTCAAAACTATTTGACATGTGGCTTTGAAACTTTGAACACTTCTTGATCATCATGATCTCCATCTGTAGGCAAAAGTACATAACTCTGTCAAGTATTTTGGCTGAATAATGGCCCTTTAAGGACTTGGAAATCAGTTCAGTTTTTGTACAAGTCCAAATTTTGTCAAAACTCTTTGACATGTGGCTTTGAAACTTTGAGCACTTGCTTATCACTATGATCTCTATCTTTATAAGCAAGAGTACATAACTCTGTCAGCTAGTTTGGCTGAATTGTGGCCCTCTTTGGACTTGGTTCAGTTTTCGTACAAGTCCATGTTTTGTAAAAACTGGCTTTGAAACTTTGACCATTTGTTTATTATCATGATCTCCATCTGTAGGCAAGAGTACATAACTCTGTGTACTATTTTGGCTGAATTATGGTCCTTTTTGGACTTGGAAATCAGTTAAATTTTTCATACCAGTCCATATGAACCTGTTTGTTATATGGCTTTGAAACTTTGACCACTTATTTACCATCAAAGTCTACATATCTAGGCAAGATTTCTAGTTTTACATTTTTGTTTCATAGATATTGGGATATTTTAAAGGGTAAGGAAAGCCTGACAATAAGTTAATTCTATATGAAAGCCATCATCAAGCCTTTCATAATTTAAAATCGGACCACTATTGAAAAAGATATGGCAGTTTGAAATTCAAGAAAATGGCTGATCACAGAGGCAGCCATTTTAGTGTGTTTATGACGTCATTTACACACTGCTGAATTCTTTATTTAGCAAATAACCTTTAGATAGATTAATTTTCATATGTTTCTTGAGTGTAAGGTGTAAAACATGATAATTTCTTTCATTATAGCTGGAAAAGGTAGAGAAATAACAGAAATAAGTCAATACAGTTCAAATGTGTATCTGAAAATTTTAAAATAATTCTGCCATTTTGTTTTTTTGTTGCCATGGAAACAAAATGGCCACCAGTTTGACCAAATATTTAAATGCCCATAACTTTCTCATTTTTACTCCGATTTTGAAAATTCTTTCACTTCTTTAAATGATTTAAGGAATTGCAGATGGTGAAATTAATGTAAGAACAGTATGTTGCCTTTCCCTTTAACAGTGTGAATAAAAAAAAAACACTTCTAAATCTGCCTATAACTAATGAATTTGTTTATCTCAAATCTGTCTTGGTTGCACAAGCAAGAAAGGAAAAGGGATGTAATAATAATTTTTCAAACTTGCATTTCTAATGAATTCCTTGGTAATGTAAATCTTGTACAAATACAGTGAAGTCTTATATTTATATCTTTCCATAGGCCATGCATCATTCATAACTCATAACCAGGATAGGACAATCAAATATAAGAAATACTGCCAGTGAAAATCTAACTTGTGCTAAGTGCAGAGTGAGCACAAATAAGTGTAAATCAGATTTGAAACTTTTAAACAAATCCATTACTTGACCAACATCAGATTGCTTCAATGCTATTTAAACCACACTTGAAATAAATACGGAAATTCATTGGGTACATATTACGTAGCAAGGAGAGCTTTTTCTGTGTTACTGTATTTATAATCATTAAAGATTAGATCCCCATTTTCTTCTAAGTTTCAGCTTTCTGAAAACATTTGCAATTTATTTAAGTAGATCTCTTGAGAAAAATTCAGAACGAATTACGCTTTAAATTGTTTGAATCATTTATGGTATTGTAGGAACCATAAATTGAAGGCAATCTTAATTACAACCAGTAAACCGTCAATTTTTTATTGTATTTTATTATCATTTCTGACAATGGGAGCACTCCAGACTTTCACGAACTTTGTCTTATAAATAAAACTTCAGCTGTTTAAATGATGCAACCACTTGGGAAATATTCGCATGACCTTTATTTTAGTGAAGTTATTGTGTCAGGATTCAGTCCTATTGTAGAAAGTTTTGTATTGCATCCAATATTGTAAACATTAGTGGAAATAATTCTGTTTCCAATCCAACCCAGTTTACAGTAAAATGATCATATATTAAGGGTATTTTAGACAGTTCTTACTGCACAACCTTATGTGCAGTTGCCTTCCTGTTAATCGAAACAAACTAGGCTTGAAAATGTTTTAGTTGGTAATGGTTGGTTTCTAATGAAAAGAAAGTGCAAAATGCAATGAAAACAGTGGTGACTGTTTACAGAAATAAGTTAAGAAGATTGAAAGAAAAGAAATTGCAATATATGAGCCATGCCATGAGAAAACCAACATATTGGCTTTGTGACCAGCATGGATCCAGACCAGCCTGTGCATCCGCACAGTCTGGTCAGGATCCATGCTGTTCACTTTTAAAGCCTATTGTATTTAGAGAAATCGTTAGCGAACAGCATGGATCCTGACCAGACTGCGCGGATGCGCAGGCTGGTCTGGATCCATGCTGGTCGCAAAGCCACTATGTTGGTTTTCTCATGGCGCGACTCATATATGGTTATGATGGTTTATTTTTGTGCAAGATGTATGCATGTTTAATGGCAGTTTAAATAGGCTGTAACAAAAATATTTGTTAAAATATTAATTTTGATCTAGAAATGAGTTATTTTTTTTGTAAAAATGAGTCTAAATCTAAGTACTAAACTTTGATAATGTGGCAGTTGACCTGAATACAATCGACACTGTTTATTGTCCAATACAGGTAAATCCAATAATTGCTTTGCAACAGATCTATGACGGATTATCTTTGAACACCCCTGGACTTATTAGACTCAACTGCCACATTATCAAAGTTTATTAGTAATTAATATAAGCTTCTAGAAAAACAGCAAGGATAGTTTACCCATAATGTTTATAGTTTCTCTGGTCTGTGTGATAATATAAAGCTTGTTATACAGTAAAAAGAAAAAAGTTCTCTGCTGCAAGAAATATGGTAATTAAAAAGTGTGTATTTTTTGTTACATTTTAGCAATATCTGAGAAATTTTCTCAGAAATAAAGATTAAAAAAAGAAAGAAAAAAAAGATTGTCAATTTTGAAATTTGTATAATTATTTTTATCAGTTATGTAGTGAAAGTTTTACAAAATTTAATCAATTGACCATGAAATTTTCAATACCCTGTATATAGTTTGCTATATATATTTTTTGGCTGTAAAATATCCTATTCATACCTGAATTGCTTAAATTGATAAGAGTATTATGCTGAAGTAGATATATATATTTTTAAAAAACAAATAAAAAATCCAAAGAAACAGATTCTAGGAAATGTCTTGGAGAGAATGATTTAGTAATTGTATGTTTGTGTTAGGTGACAACATCTTGATTTTATATTGATATTAATGTTTGTTAATGTCTAAATTTTTTCAACTTTTTAATAGGTTTCTTAGAGGAGAATTAAAGGTGCTAAAATTAGCAGATGTAACTGAAGAGAAATAAAAGTAGGTTTCGCCAACTCTTGATTTCTGTCTGCACCTTAGTAACTTTGCCTGCTTGTTAAAATTGCTGCAATTATTCTGTAAGGTTTCTTTAATAATGTTATGTACTAGGAGAAAAATTGCTGGAAAGTGTTTGTTTTAATACATAGAGACATTGTAAGTATGTATAAGGGTGTGAGATAATAAACATTTGAATAAAAAGAATATTTCAAGACTGATTTGAACATTTTTTATCATTAACAAGTTTAAATAATGGGAGTCTGTCGGGAATAAAAAACAGATTTTTGTGCTTCAAGAATTTTGTGAGTAGACTTTAATGAAACATAAGTTGCCTCATTTCTATTATAGAGAATTTGAGTGTTGAAGTGGAGACCCTTTTCATAATCAGACAAGGTTAAAATCTGGCATCCTACCTGTAGTCAATGTGAGAATGGTTCGACTTCATATAGTTAATCCTGAGTATAAGAATAATTCCGATAATTAATTAAATAAATAGCATCATGGTTTATCAAGTTATAAACAATTGTTAGCTCACCTGAACCAAGGTTCAGGTTCAGCTGTTGATATAATTGAAACATTCAGTGTGCAGCATCCAATGTCAGTAGCTTTATACATCTACTCATCAGAGGTACACCAATTAAACTTTGGCATCCTAGCATGTGGCTGTCTAAAACTCAATTTGTCACATAATGTTGCTTTTTAGCTCACCTGAGCACAAAGTGCTCAAAGGTGAGCTTTTATGATCGCCCTGTGTCTGTCGTCCGTCGTCGTCTGTCCGTCTGTTCGTTCGTCCGTCCGTCCGTCATCAACAATTTGACTGTTTACACTCTAGAGGTCACAATTTTTGCCCAATCTTAATGAAACTTGGTCAGAATGTTACCCTCAATAAAATCTTGGACAAGTTCAATATTGGGTCATTTGGGATCAAAAACTAGGTCACCAGGTCAAATCAAAGGAAAAGCTTGTTAACACTCTAGAGGTCACAATTTTGGTCCAAACTTAATGAAACTTGGTCAGAATGTTACTCTCAATAAAATCTTGGCCATGTTTGATATTAGGTCATCTGGGTTCAAAAACTAGGTCACCAGGTCAAATCAAAGGAAAAGCTTGTTAACACTCTAGAGGTCACAATTTTGGCCCAATCTTAATGAAACTTGGTCAGAATGTTACCCTCAACAAAATCTTGGACGAGTTCGATATTGGGTCATCTGGGGTCAAAAACTAGGTCACCAGGTCAAATCAAAGGAAAAGCTTGTTAACACTCTAGAGGTCACAATTTAGTCCAATCTTAATGAAACTTGATCAGAATGTTACTCTCAATAAAATCTTGGATGAATTCGATATTGGGTCATCTGGGGTGAAAAACTAGGTCACCAGGTCAAATCAAAGGAAAAGCTTGTTAACACTCTAGAGGTCACAGTTTTGGCCCAATCTTAATGAAACTTGGTCAGAATGTTACTCTCAATAAAATCTTGGATGAGTTCGATATTGGGTCATCTTGGTCAAAAAGTAGGTCACCAGGTCAAATCAAAGGAAAAGCTTGTTAACACTCTAGAGGTCACAATTTTGGCCCAATCTTAATGAAACTTGGTCAGAATGTTACCCTCAATAAAATCTTGGATGAGTTCGATATTGGGTCATCTGGGGTCAAAAACTAGGTCACCAGGTCAAATCAAAGGAAAAGCTTGTTAACACTCTAGAGGTCACAATTTTGGCCCAATCTTAATGAAACTTGGTCAGAATGTTACCCTCAATAAAATCTTGGATGAGTTTGATATTGGGTCATCTGGGGTCAAAAACTAGGTCACCAGGTCAAATCAAAGGGAAAGCTTGTTAACACTCTAGAGGTCACAGTTTTGGCCCAATCTTAATGAAACTTGGTCAGAATGTTACCCTCAATAAAATCTGGGACGAGGCCGATTTTGGGTCACCTGGGGTCAAAAACTAGGTCACCAGGTCAAATCAAAGGTAAAGCTTGTTAACACTGTAGAGGCCACATTTATGACATATCTTAATAAAACTTGGTCAGAATGTTGATCTTGATGATCTATAGGTCAAGTTCAAATCTGGGTCAGGTGGGCTCAAAGGCTAGGTCACTAGGTCATATCAAAGGAAACGTTTGTTGACACTCTAGAGGCCACATTTATGACTGTATCTTCATGAAACTTTGTCAGAATGTTAATCTTGATGATCTTTAGGAAAAGTTTGAATCTGGGTGATCAAAAACTAGGTCACCGAATCAAATCAAAGAAAAAGCTAGGTAACACTTTAGAGACCACATTTATGACCATATCTTAATGAAACTTGGTCATAATGTTAATCTTGATGATCTTTAGGTCAGTAGGTCAGGTGAGCGATACAGGGCCTTATGGCCCTCTTGTAATATGATTTTCAGGGCACCTGGAGATTCATTTAGGGCAAAAATTGATGTTAAAATTTTCACCTACCACACTCCTTCCTGTACCTTTAGGAGCTTTTTACTTTATTAATACCTTTGTATACACTGAAGGCATAACCACCTTGATAGTGTAGTGGTAGAGGGTCCGCTTCGAGTGCGGGAGGTGGTGGGTTCAATTTTTGGCAGTGTCATACCAAAGACATGAAAAATGGTACCAGCAGCTCCCTTGCTTGGGCACAGTATTAAAAGGGAAAATGGTTTCTCTTCTCTTATACTCTCATGGCGATGGATTCCATCAGGAATGAGGTTTCAAGAGAGATTAATATAAGTAGCAGAACTTGCTTCACAGTCACCCTAAAATAAATTAGTATAAACTAAGGTAGGTATATCAGCAAGTTTGCAATTTGAAAATACCAGAGGCATTTCCATTTTATGTCATTTTTAGCGCATCTGATTTTTTGAAAAGAAATGATGAGTTATTGTCATCACTTGATTGTCGGCGGCGGCATCGGCATTGCCTGGTTAAGTTTTATGTTTAGGTCAGCTTTTCTCCTAAACAATCAAAGCTATTGCTTTAAAACTTGCAACACTTGTTCACCATCAATAGCTGACTCTGTACAGCAAGAAACATAACTCCATCCTGCTTTTTGCAAGAATTATAGCCCCTTTTGGACTTAGAAAATATCAGATTTCTTGGTTAAGAGTTATGTTTAGGTCACTTTTCTCCTAAACTATCAAAGCTATTGCTTTAAAACTTGCAACACTTGTTCACCATCAAAAGCTAACTCTGTACAGCAAGAAACGTAACTCTGTCCTGCTTTTTGCAAGAATAATGGCCCCTGTTGGACTTAGAAAATATCAGATTTCTTGGTTAAGGTTTGCGTTTAAGTCAACTTTTCCCCTTATTGGTCAAAGCTATTGCTTTAAAACTTGGAGCTGTTATTTGCCATTAAAAGCTGACTCTGCATAGCAAGTACTGTAACTCTACATTGCTTTTTTGCAAGAATTGTGGCCCCTTTTGGACTTAGAAAATCATTGGTATGACAGTATTTCTATTATACTGAGACAAAAAAATCGGATGAGCGTCTGCACCCGCAAGGCGGTGCTCTTGTTATAGTCCTTACTGTCACGTGAGCCTTTAGCACCTTAGTTTTGTACTTTAATTTGCCAGTTTCACATTGACTATTGTAAACATTATTTTCAGGATCCTGCAACACTTCGGAACAACAGCAGATGAGTATTCAGTCATCTTCACAGCTGGTTGCACAGCAGCTCTTAAACTTGTTGCCGAGGCCTTTGATTACCATGGTAACCTAGGTTGTTGTAGTTGTAGAAGTGAGAAAAATAACTTGGCTACATATTGCCATAGCAACAGTTGCTATGAGACTGCTGTCACAAATAGCAATGATGGACATGGCAAAGGTCAGTGTGGTCAGGAGCAATGTTCAATTCAAAGCAAGATTTATGGAAGCAAATGTAATAAAGGTGGCAGTTTTAGCTACATGCTGGATAACCATACCTCTGTCCAAGGTATGAGAGAGATAGCCTTTGAGAAAGCAGGGCAAGTGCAATGTTTAGACAGTGATTCTCAAGACTCTGTTCATCTAGCAAATGTTCTACATGTGCAACAAGATCATTGTGCATGTGGAAATCACTTATTTGCTTATCCTGCTCAGTCAAATTTCTCAGGAAGAAAGTACCCTATCCAGTGGATTTCTTTGGTTCAAAATGGGCAAATGGAGTGGCAGACGACAATCAAAGATTTGAGGTCAAGGTCATCTTGTGAAGGCCATTTTTACACAATACTAGATGCAGCTAGCCTTGTCAGCACCTCAGCACTGGACCTAGGATCAGTGAAACCAGACTTTGTAGCCCTGTCATTCTACAAGATGTTTGGTTATCCAACTGGCTTAGGTATGTTGTTACTTGGGGTATAAAATCTGATACAAGAATGTCTTAAGCTGACTATGACAAAAGTCTGAGGAGCTTTTTTGTTATTATATACTCATCACAATTCTTCATAATTCCAATAGAATGGCAAAGCAAAGGTTCTGTAACTCTTTATTTATTTTAATTAACTAATGCCTCTTTTCAGAAAATTGGACTTCTTGTTTTTGTTGATAATCAGCAAGTTAGTATCCTAGAAACTGCAAATTACAACTGAATGAAACTTTGTACCTGTCAACTGTCACCCTGTTAAAAAAATTCAGACAAATGACATAGGTTTCTGCAAATACTTTTTTTTCATATGACTCTGACTACAGAATAAGGTGTAAAGCTCAATTTAAAAATAAAAGCCCTCTCCAACCAACACCACCATTGGATCTGCTCAAGTTTAAAATGCTTGTACATAATATGTCTCCCAGACCAACACCTGCATGACTAACAGATGGTGAATTAACATACAAATGTACATGAATAAATTAGTTTCAGTTTAATTATCTACATTTTTGCTGTATTCTCTGCTGTAAGTGAAATAATAATTTTCATTACTGAGTATTGAGGATCATTGTCTGTTGTTAGTAAAATTTCTATATTATATGGTCTGAGTTTACTGTATATGCAAAGAGTTTGCTTTATATGGAATTAATGCTTATATTTTATATGAAAGTAAAATTAATTTATGTAAAAAAAAAATCAAAATTACCATCTTCTTATGTGAAGCTTTTTTGGTGTTTGTGTGTCTGGGTTAATTGGTGGGAGGAGATGTGAAAGCAGTTTCCAAACAGTATCTTCTTCCTGTGAAGTAGTAAACATCCTCTCCTGTCATTTTGTTTTATGTACATATGAGAGGAAGAATGCAGGTTAGGGCATGCCATACCCTCCCAGCGTCAGGCCTTGACATCTCTTGGATATCTGGAAATATTGCTTTAAAGGAAGGACATAACCTTGTCTGCATTTTTGGTGACAATCTTAATACATGTATGGAGTCTGTGATACTGATCGTGTGACTTCTTTCAAGTCTTCTCCCATAGCTCAAATTGTATGATGTTTTGTTTGAGTCCTTGGGCCTCTTGTGCAGTCCTTGTCTTTTGTAGTCTCTGGCAGCTTGTTGATAAAAATGAGGAAGATATAAGGGTAAAGTACAGTACTTTAGGCAGGGCTCTCGCGAGTAGGCGACTTGAGCGAAATAGTCGCTTTGGAACTTCAAACTTTGCTTGAATCTAACCTCAAAACGAATGCAAGTCGCCCGATTTTCTTTGATTGGCACTCGCTAATTACCGCTATCTGGACTGTTGACAATTTGCAAGGTGTCAGAATGAGTGTTGAATACACAGACATGCACCGATAGCATAATTTAAGCTCCGCCTACTTCAGGTTCTTGCAAGATTTTCACAAGAAGTGTGAAAGTGAATCAAATTATCCGATACACCAGAGACGATTGTGTTTGGTCAATTAGCACCATGGTTACGTCTTTGACATTTTGCGTTTAATTGTCAACTTGTGCGAGTGCAAAAGCAACGTTTTATAAAGAAATTGTTGATTAACCATGCGATTAATTGGAATTGTACACAATTATTTGGTATCTATAGTAAAAGAACGTCCAAAAGAACGACATGTAAAGTATTAACTATGTTAAATTGTCTTTCATCGATAAATTGATTTGAAAATGTATTTCTAGTTTACAAAGTTTACTTTCAGTTTTATTTGAATGAGATACTGTTCACCGAAGACAGTGGGGACTCGATGTTAATAATAAACACTTTCATCTTGCATTCATACAAGATATAACCAAATATCTGCGGGTTAGATTTACAGCATCACGGCTTGAAATGTTGAAAACAACTTTTTTTCAGAATTTTGTAATGAAACAATAACCACTGTATGGGATGATGTAACTAAGAAAATGAATGGTTACATCAATGGTTTTTAGCTCATCTGATTTTTTGAAAAAAAAATGATGAGTTATTGTCATCACTTGATCGGCGTTGGCATCTGCGTCAGCGTTGCCTGGTTAAGTTTTATGTTTAGGTCAGCTTTTCTCCTAAACTATCAAAGCTATTGCTTTGAAATTTGCAACACTTTTTCACCATCAAAAGCTGACTCTGTACAGCAAGAAATATAACTCCATCCTGCTTTTTGCAAGAATAATGGCCCCTTTTGGACTTAGAAAATCAGATTTCTTGGTTAAGTTTTATGTTTAGGTCAGCTTTTCTCCTAAACTATCAAAGCTATTGCTTTAAAACTTGCAACACTTGTTCACCATTGAAAGTTGACTCTGTACAGCAAGAAACATAACTCCATCCTGCTTTTTGCAAGAATTATGGACCCTTTTGGACTTAGAAAATATCAGATTTCTTGGTTAAGTTTTGTGTTTAGGTCAACTGTTCTCCTTAACGATCAAAGCTTAATTGCTTTAAAACTTAGAGAAGTTATTAGCCATTAAAAGCTGACACTGCACAGCAAGTACCATAACTCTGCATTGCTTTTTGCAAGAATTGTGGCCCCTTTTGGACTTAGAAAATCATGGGTAGGTCAATATTTCTATTATACAGAGACAAAAAAATCAGATGAGCGTCTGCACCTGCAAGGCGGTGCTCTTGTTTTATCTAGAATTAACTAAGAAACAAGAAAATTATAGCCACTTTTCCAATCACTCAACAGCGTTGAGGTAGAAATAAAAAATCGAAGAAGTATAGAATACGTTTTCTCTCCCTACTTACCTGACAAGGCAGGCAGTGAAGCAAACAATGTTTTATCAGTTGTCCCTAAAAATAAAAATTCCGTAATTAAAATTGAAAGAAGTTACATAATGACAGAGTTCCATTAGTGAACAGTTATTGTTTTTAGCTTTTGTTATTAACATTAGCAGATGCTATAATAACAATTATAGCAAAAATATATCTTTTTTTATAACTCCTTACAGAATTAATGTTCTTTTAATTTCTAAGCATAATTGTCATAAATTCTATTTTCTGCAGTACATTCTAAACAAAAACCTTAGTTATTCTGCAATTTGAAAGCAACAACAGCCTCATAAATATATCCCATGATGATAGAGATTATTTACATTATGGAATTGAATATTTTATTGTTGTTTATTTATGATCAATCTGCCATGTCACTTTACGGTTGCATTATGGAACAAATTTTCTTTGTTCTGTAAGATCATGCAGTAAGAAATTTCTGCAAATGATAGTTCTTTAAGAAATAATTTATAGCAAAAGAGTGTTTTAACACTTTATATGATATCATATTTATGCACGATGGGCGGTTATACGTCGGGCATAATAATTTCACGATGGCGCAGCCCAAGTAAACAAGTGAAATTATTTTTACGACATATTACCACCTGAGTGTATAAACAGTGTTAAAATACGGTTCTGGTATAAATTATTTCGATTCTAATAATTGCCCTTAATCTAAAATATTAGATTAAATATAGTAGCGCTCTTTCTTGGTCGCAACAAAAACATTGACGTCACTGCACGTTAAGGTAGTTCTGCACGTTTGAAAAACCGGGAGTGATGGCGTAACGTCATTTATCTGGAAAACGTAGGATAACGCCTGGATTCGGCATACGGAAATTATAATCAGTTTATGAATAAATTGAAACCTGTGAGTAAATTTGTTATAATGGCACTGTTGCTATATTTCTAAAGTCAAAATATAATATTAAAACATATGGCACGTTAAAAAATCAAAATAATGTCTTAAAATTAACGTAAAATGCCCGGTTCCCTTTAATCATGGTAAAATATCTCAAAAATAAGCACACGGACCTATACATTTTATTTCACCAAATTATAGGCCATTAGTTTATTTACAACTGTGAGAAGTTTCATCAAAATCTACATTGTAGAAATAATTCTGTCCGCGAAAGTGTTATGAAAGTTACGATTTTCCCATAGACTCCCATTATGAAATATTGCGTGAGGTTCAAATTTTTCAAATCAGCCTAGCAAAAAATCAAGCACACGACCCTATCTTTTTTATTTGCTGAATTTTCTAGGTATATTCTGAAGTTTTGAAAAATAGAAGTTTAATCAAATTCTACATTGTAGAAAAAAAATCGATCCAAACGTGCAGAACTACCTTAACATGACGTCATTCTAGTGTAAAAGTGTTTTAACAGAGAAAAGCATAATTATTAGAATAGAATTTAAGGATGTATGAGCGTTTTTTTTTTCAGGATATCCGCCATTTTGAAAAATGTTTCTTCGAATATTGGTTTCCAACAAAAGTTTTGCCAAAAATTAATGCTAAATAATTAAAATATGGCTAATAATGTACCATTTAACCAAATATATTATGCTTTTTGCGAAACCTTTTTTTTTAACCCTTATTTTTGGCTGGCATTTGCCGAAAATTGACGTAAGATTTACAATGGGGTAGGGGTAGGTAATTTCAAATATCTATTAAAGTAGATCAGGTTTGGTTTTGATATTTTTCTGACTGATACATATAATGCTAAGCTATAAAGAAAATTAAAGTTTTCAAGATAGCACTTTATATTATCTAGAAAATATAAAATAAAACAAAAAGAATAAAAAGTATCAAAATTCACCACTTTTTAACTGTTTTTTCTTAATAAATCTCTTAGATGCACGGTGACCCAACTTTTTTTCTTTCCATTTTGAAGCATTTTTGTGTGTCATTAATGCTGCAAAATATTTTGAAAATCTTAACGTCAGAATTTTTTTTGTAGATCTAAATACGTTTTTCCATTGAAAATAAAGTGGGTGGGGTAATTATGTCAACATGTAAAAAAATAAAGAGATTTGTTAGTGACATTTATACTTATATAATACTGACATCACCATATATTCATATTAACCTGTAAGACCTGAAATCCCTATAAGATAAAATAGGATATTATAATTATGTTTTATAGAGTACCAACATTTTTTCAATTTTACAAAATTTCAGAAATGCGTAAACAGTGGGTGAAGAAAATACCCTATAAAATTAAAACGAGTTCGGTGACCTATGTTTTTTCTGCTCTTGTTTGTCTTAGAAACTAGTGTTCTTCAAGCTCACAGGGTATGAAAAATTTCTTAACATTAGAAAAAATTTGCTGGTACATTCTTAAGATACAAACAAGAATTCAGACTGAAACAGTTTAATAGCTGTCCTAAATAGACAAATCTTAAAGTATATTTTCCTAACCCATAGGTATTTCACACAATTTCTCTTTGTTGACCCTGTATTAAATAATTTAGATTCACCAAAAACATGGCAGAATAAAGTTTCCTTTTAAAAGGAAAGGCTTGCCTGGTTTTGCAATCTAGGACCATATCAAAGACTTAAAGTGTAGCAGCTTATTATCAAAACAAAAACAGTTCGCATAAAACCGAAAACATTGTGTAAAAGCATCTGTATCGCCCACTTGTTCTATTTATAGTCCAAATGAGGGTTTTGCTTTGTTACTATTTAAATCCGACGAAACCGGAAGTAGTCGACTTCTCAGTCTTTTTCGCAGACATGACTTAAGTGGTGAAAACATGCACAGAAGCAGTTTAAAACAAGATACCCCTTTAAACACTAACGGATTTGGCCAAAACATAAGCACAGAAACTGGCTGAGATACCCATTTGGAAGATAATTATTATTTCAGGGGTGTGCTTACTATGACAGGTATAAATGTCCATAAATTAGTAACTAAAAAAACTGAAATATGTAAAGTCAGAAATGAAACAATCTTCATTTTCAATAAAATCTCAATATATGTTGATTTACATTTTGTTATATTATTGTTCGTGAAACACTAGGATGTCATAAAACGCAAACACCCGTTGGACCAAAGCATGTAGGTGTGACCAATCGGTAGACTCCTTACATCTTGCCACTTGGACATAATTATTCTGCTTCCCGGCTTCATGTAGTAGACACACTTGGGGAGGCAAAATAACCGAAAACAATATAAATATGTAGTCTTGAAGCCGTAGCTCCAGGCCAAAAAAGGACTAGGGGACAGTAACTTTTCTACACATTTATTTAGTGGGAACTTGTAACTTCCAGTCAGATTCACATAAAATTACATAAGATGACTCTCGAATGTTCACATTGTTGGAGTTATCAACAAACCTGGCCACCAGAGAGGATGGTCACCTTTCTCAGTTAGTTGTGATTTTTAAATCAAGATCTTTTCATTTCCTGTGGGTGACCCTCTTCCTTACCAAAATTATAACCTGGTGTTTGAGTTATGGTACTGGGTAAGTGTTCTCTTATTTTAAGAATACACCTGACTGAGAAGAGGTAGGGAAATAATACGAGAAACAGAAATACTAAACCTTTCTTCATCTACAAAAATTTTGTACATTTTAGAAGAATAATTTATGGGGATTGCTGCATACACCTGATGTTTCACATCATAACGAAGTTTTCTAGTCTTTAACAAAATGATATGTATAATTCCCTGGGGGATATTGTTTGCATACTCTGGTGCATAGATAAAAGATGCAGCATTTTTGTCTCATAAAAAACTAGTTCATAGACAGTAGAGTCTTACCTTGCATAAATATAAGTGTCGATCATTTGCACAGGCTTTGATGTAATGCTCATATAATTTAATATGGATAATCAGTCTTCTAATAGCCTTTCCAAGATCTTAAAAGCTGGGAATGATCTCCTCATAAGCTTATATGGTAACAATTACATTTTATGATGATAAATCAGTTAGTGTGGTCTCTTCTTTCTATGGCAGGATGAAGAGGAAACTTTGGAAAAAGACTGAAATAACGAATATTCTTCACCATGGATTTTGTTATTAAAAACTATGAAATATGGCAAACTGTGGAATCCTTTTGTATTGATTTTTAATTTTCTTATTTCATACAAAGGAATGGTACAAAACTAAATGATGATCTGAATGAAATAAGGTAGATGAATTACAAAACACAAGTTGCTTGAAAAAGACACAATTGCCCCAACCCCTCTTCTTCAATGGTGACATAATTTCAGTGTATATAATTTATGATCAAATCTGTATCTCCTGGATTAAACATGCTGTGACCTCATCTTCTAGGATGAACAACTTAATTATTTGCAATTTTCGAAGAACAGCAGCAATGCTTATCAAACATTTCACTTTAGATGCACAAGTTGATTGTACAATTACTCCCACAGAATATTCATTACTTGGGTACTGAACCCTGTGTTAAAAGAATGAAAGTTAGAAGCAACTGTTGAGAAATAAGCCCCACAATCAACAATGGGAGCAGTGATATTTAAATTTTGGCAGCTGGCAATACTTCATAACCCATTTTCAACATTTATGTTGTTTTCAACATTCTTTACTGTACAAATATATCTACACTTTGATCCACACACAGACACTGTACCCAAACATAAAAGAAACAAGAAGTATCTTTAAAAAAGATACACGGCCTCGTTAGTCAATGCACACTTACAAGCATGCACTCTGCACTTTTGCATACGATCGGGTATTTATAAAGCAAAACAAAATGTAGTTTTTAAAGTAAAATTTTCATGTTTTTTATCATTATGTAGAACATATTTTCAGAACACATATTTTACATCATAATTATATTAATCATAATCTAGGAAACTTTGACAAAAAAAATAAGACTAAAAAGGAGGGGCCGAAAACGGGGGTGGGGGCAAAATGACCATTTTAGAAATCGTCAGGGGATACAAAATGACCAAAATGGGGACGAGTTGACTCCAGCGGGATGAGTTGAGTAGGGTATGAGTTGCCTGTAAATCGTTTACTTAAGATCACTCCGTATCAGAGTTGCAGACTGCAGGGGATTCAGGTTTATGAAGTTTTGCAAGCTATTTCCACAGGAGCCTTGCAACAGATTATATCAGACCTGCACACCCCTTAAAAAAATATTATCTATTCCATTCGGAAACCTGTGGAATTTTTCATCCACCAATCAAAATGTAGAGTTTTAATCAGCTGTTAAAAGACCTTCACCCCAGATATAAACAGGAAGTAAGGATGAAACCAATACCTGCTGCAGGGGTGCTGTCATTTATAGTACTATAATGATAATATCTCCAGTATATGAGACCTCTTCCATTTAAGATTGTATCAGAATAAAAACACCTCCATTAACTAACATCACAGTTTATTGTAAAAAAAAAATAAACTAAAATTATTACAATTTAGTATGTCTCTAGTCAGGAGGTATAGGTTCATAATAATACCTGTCAGTTGCAAAAAGTTTTGCATTATTTTTTTTTTACATAAAACTATACCAAATTCTAACACGATCCGCAGCAATTGCTATATAAACATATAGCAAAATCGCCTATACATGAATCTACGATAAAATATGGTTGGCTGTTACATTTCACCCCCCTATGATTGTAACATAAGAGATTCTACTTCAGTTCCATTACATACGAATTATTCTAGGGCCAAACGGTTGAAAACAGCATTTCAAAAACATAAATATAATAAAAAGTCATACTGACTTATGTATAGGTCTGAAAAACACGTTCTGATCTCTACGAGCGAATTCAATTAGCTTAATTATGATTCAGCGGTGACGTCATAAATGTATGACATAAAGTATGACGTCATAATGATGTGACGTCATATAAAAGTTAAGCTCATCACTTGTAACACAGGGTCAACTTGCCTAATTTGATGATTCTGTTCATAATTAGTTTGCGAGCTGTTAGATTACTAATTTATGAATACTTCTCGAAATTATGATAAAAAAGAAACAAATATAAATACGTTCCATTGGCTATACAACATTTTCTAACCATAGGGGGTAAATTGTAACAGCATATGACCCGAATGACGTATTACGCTGAAAATGTAGTACTGTAAAATGCAAATTATTTGCGTTGTTAGAATCGAAATAATAAATATGTTCCAATAATTTTATCAATTAATAAAACATGGGCAGTCGTTTGGATGCGAAAACTTAAATCACTCGTGCTACGCACTCGTGATTTAATTATTACGCATCCAAACTCCTGCTCAAATTTTATTAACTGATAAAATATAGGAACAGATTTATTATTTCTTAAACAAAACATTATTAAATTCAAAATCAGGAAAATATCAAAATAGGAGGATGCAAAACATATCACTTCCTAGAAAAATAAGGTTGTAACTGTTACTTATGACCTATATATTTATGGAAATTGCATAATCATCTTGATAAATACATGACCCTCGGTACTCACAGTGAGACTTGAAAATCTTTAGCTTTGAGGTTGAAAAACAGATATGAATAATTTTGGATACTGTTTTTCACTTACGACCTTTTATTTCTGGGGCATCGATATGACCATTTAGGAAACAGGAAACAGATATTATAATGGATTCAAAATAAGGATAAATATTATGTTTAATACAGTTTAACATCTTTAATGAGATCGTTTAAACAATGCAAGAAGCAAGTTTCCTCTATGAAATGTAGGTGTAGTGATACGCCACAGTACTAAATAGAATCTCTTGTAGATATTTTGTTTATTAAATGAGATTTGACTCCAAAACAGCAAATTTGTCTTGCTGTAAGGCCTAAGAAATAGAGAACTTTTTGTAATGCCATTTTCCAAATGTTCAATTTAAAGTATGGCTATTTTGTAGGCAATGGGACACCCTTTTCAGTGTTTGTACCACATCCTCAGGATTATTTTCGTAGTGAAATATGGGAGTGATTAGTTAGTTAAGACAAATGCATCAGTCAGCACTCTCAAGGTATCTGAAGAAAAGCCCTGAAGACTAATGCCTGGTAATCATGGAAATTTGTTTGAAGTAAGAAAAATGTAAAGTACAATGATAGATAGATGGATTTCATTACCCCAAGTATGATTTGGAAGCATATGTCTCATTCTTCTCTTTATACCCTCTTTGTGCTTCTTCAAACCTTTTGTCTTCTTTGATCACTCCTTCCTACAGATTTCTGGCATGTTCCATTTCATTTGCAGCAATTTCTTTCAAGGGTGTTCATGTTACACCTTGTTTAAGGTAGTTCTGCACAATTGGGTCATAATTTCAGAATGTACTAAGAAACTTTGGCAAATAAAAAAGATAGGTTCTAGAGCTCAAGTGAGATTTGAAAAATTTGGACCTCACATGTGTTTTCACAATGGAAGTCTATATGAAAACCACTTTTGCAATGTTGATGACATTTTCGTGCATAGAATTTTTTCAATAATTTACATTTTAATGAAATATGATGAAATAATATGTTTAAGTCTGACAAGTGTGCTTGTTTTTTGTTTTTTTTAGATATTCGCCCATGGTTAAAGATATCCACAAAATTCAAGCTGGTTTGAAGACATTATTTGGCAGTAATGAACCTGTCTTTTTTTTTATCTGTAATTTATCTCCTGAAAGATGATAAAGTTGCTTTTTCAATAAATTTAGCATACCTAAAAAATGACATTATTTTGTTTCTGTATGACTATTCCAATCTTTATTCTACATTATCCAGATAAATGATGTTTAAAGACCTGCTCCAGTCCTACCTTTTAACCTTAAATTGTCATTGAAAAAGCATGAAAATCCTGGGCCTGTCAAAATAGAGTCTATTTTATATAAAATTCTTAATAAAATACCTGTGGTTCTGCGTTCTAAAGTGTGACGCGTGGCCGTTAACTGTTACATATTGTTATCATTGGTTGCATACACACAATAGAATTTGAATAGCCGCGGAGCAGGGCTTTAATAATGCCAATATTTCTGATTTATCAAACATGCAGAACTACCTTAAAAGCATTTTCGCTATACCGTTCAGGTTAATAGTACTGTAATAAAATTTTGATTTAATGTTTTAAAATATGAGCCGCACCATGAGAAAACCAACATAGTGCATTTGCGACCAGCATGGATCCTGACCAGACTGTGCGGATGCGACATTTTGTTCTTGCCTTGTCCGTCCGCCCTTCATCCGTCTCACTTCATTTCCGATCAATAACTGGAGAACCATTTGACATAGAACCTTCAAATTTCATAGGATGGCAGGGCTTATGGAGTAGACGATCCTGTTGTTTTTGGGGTCACTCTGTTAAAGGTCAAGGTCACAGGGGCCTGAACATGGAAATCCATTTCCGATCAATAACTTGAGAACCACTTGACCCAGAATGTTGAAACTTCATAGGATGATTATTCATGCAGAGTAGATGACCCCTATTGATTTTGGGGTCACTGTTAAAGGTCAAGGTCACAGGGGCCTGAACATGGAAAACCATTTCTGATCAATAACTTGAGAACCATTTGACCCAGAATGTTGAAACTTCATAGGATGATTGGACATGCAGAGTAGATGACACCTATTGTTTTTGGGGTCACTCCGGGGCCATCTGTATGTCACACCTAATTTTCGATCAATAACTGGAGAACCATTTGACCTACAGCTTTCAAACTTCATAGGGTGATAGGGCTTACAGAGAAGATGACCCCATATATTTTTATGGTTACTAGACTTGAACATGGAAAACCATTTCTGATCAGGAAAACCATTTCTGATCAATAACTTAAGAACCACTTGACCCAGAATGTTGAAACTTCATAGGAAGATTAAACACGTAGAGTAGATGACCCCTATTGCTTTTTTGGTCACTTTATCAAAAGTCAAGGTCACAGGGACCAGAACATATAAAACGGTTTCCGATCAGTAACTTGAGAACCATTTGACCCAGAACCTTCAAACTTCATAGGATGATAGGACTTAAAGAATAGTTGACCCTTAACATTTTTAGGGGTCACTTGAACTAAGGTCAAGGTCACAGGGGCTGGAACGTAGAAAACTCTTTCCAATCAATAACTTTAGAACCACTTGACCCAGAATGTTGAAACTTAATACAATGATTGGACATGCAGAGTAGATGACCCTTACTGATTTTAGGATAACTCGATCAAAGGTCAAAGTCACAGGGACTTGAACATGGAAAACCATTTCCAATTAATAACTTGGGAACCACTAGGCCCAGAATGTTGAAACTTCTTAGGATGGTTGGACATGCCATGTAGATGATCCCTATTGCTGCCAACCAAAAGTGTCTCTTTGACTTTCTCTCCTGTCACCTATTGACTTCTTGCCTATACGGCTATGCATTGGGGGAGATATGCGCTTTTCTACAAAAGCATCTTCTAGTTGGACATTTCCGATCAATAACTGGAGAACCATTTGACCTAGAACTTTCAAACTTCATAGGATGGCAGGGCTAATGGAGTAGACAACCCCTATTGTTTTTGGGGTCACTCAATCAAAGGTCAAGGTCACAGGGGCCTGAACATGGAAAACCATTTCCGATCAATAACTTGAGAACCACTTGACCCAGAATGTTGAAACTTTATAGGATGATTGTAACTGTAGAGTAGATGACTCTTATTGATTTTGGGGTCACTGTATTAAAGGTCAAGGAGGGGGCCTGAACGTGGAACACAATTTCTGATCAGTAACTTGGGAACCACTTGATCCACAATGTTGAAACTTCTTAGGATGATTGGACATGCAGAGTAGATGACCCGTATTGATTTTGGGGTCACTCTGTTAAAGGTCAAGGTCACAGGGGCCTGAACATGGAAATCCATTTCCGATCAATAACTTGAGAACCACTTGACCCAGAATGTTGTAACTTTATAGGGTGTTCATTCATGCAGAGCAGATGACCCTTATTGATTTTGGGGTCACTCAATCAAAGGTCAAGGTCACAGGGGCCTGAACATGGAAAACCATTTCCGATCAATAACTTGAGAACCACTTGACCCAGAATGTTGAAACTTTATAGGATGATTGTAACTGTAGAGTAGATGACTCTTATTGATTTTGGGGTCACTGTATTAAAGGTCAAGGAGGGGGCCTGAACGTGGAACACAATTTCTGATCAGTAACTTGGGAACCACTTGATCCACAATGTTGAAACTTCTTAGGATGATTGGACATGCAGAGTAGATGACCCGTATTGATTTTGGGGTCACTCTGTTAAAGGTCAAGGTCACAGGGGCCTGAACATGGAAATCCATTTCCGATCAATAACTTGAGAACCACTTGACCCAGAATGTTGTAACTTTATAGGGTGTTCATTCATGCAGAGCAGATGACCCTTATTGATTTTGGGGTCACACTGTTAAAGGTCAAGGTCACAGGGGCCTGAAAATGGAAAACAATTTTGATCAATAACTTGAGAACCATTTGACCCAGAATGTTGAAACTTCATAGGATGATTGGACATGAAGAGTAGATGACCCCTATTGATTTTGGGGTCACTCTAATAAAGGTCAAGGTCACAGGGGCCTGAACATAGAAAACCATTTCAGGTCAGTAACTTGAGAACCACTTGACCCAGAATGTTGAAACTTCTTAGGATGATTGGACATACAGAGAAGATGACCCCTATTGATTTTGGGGTCACTCTGTTAAAGGTCAAGGTCACAGGGGCCTGAACATGGAAATCCATTTCCGATCGATAACTTGAGAACCACTTGACCCAGAATGTTGAAACTTCATAGGATGATTGGACATGCAGAGTAGATGACACCTATTGATTTTGAGGTCACTCTATTTAAGGTCAAGGTATCAGGCCTGAACATGGAAAACCATTTTTGGTCAGTAACTTGAGAATCACTTGACCCAGAATGTTGCAACTTCAAATGATTATTGGACATTTAGAGTAGATCACTCCTATTGATTTTGGTTACACTCTATTAAAGGTCAAGGTTGCAGTGGACAGAATATTGAAATCAATTTCCAGTAAATTACTTGAGAACCATTTGACCTAGAACCTTCAAACTTCATAGATTGATAGGACTTAAAGTGTAGATAATCCTTATCATTTTTGGGTCACTTGAGCTAAGGTCAAGGTCACAGGGGCCTGAACATAGAAAACACTTTCCAATCAATAACTTGACAACCACTTGATCCGGAATGTTGAAACTCAATAGGATGATTAGACATGCAGAGTAGATGACCCTTACTGATTTGGGATCACTCGATCAAAGGTCAAGGTCACAGGGGCCTGAATATGGAAAACCCTTTCCAATTCATAACTTGTGAACCACCAGGCCTAGAATGTTGAAACTAAGTGAGATTATTGGACATGCCAAGTAGATGACCCCTATTGCAGCCAACCATCAGTGTCTTTTTGACTTTCGCTCCTGTCTCCTATTGACTTCTTGCCTATACAACTGTGCATTGGGGAAGACATGCGCTTTTAAACAAAAACATCTTCTAGTAACTGTTGGTCTTTCTGTTCCTGAAGTAAATCTAACAGAATATGGGAAAAGTGAAAAATGTCATAAAATGTTGTTTAAATGTGACCAACCACCTTCAAGCAACACAAACTTAGGTGTGATACACTAAATTAAATTTCATACAGAGAATTCCTCGTTAGTTCTGCCTATTTAACCAATAATTGCCTTAGATAGGTGTTAACTATTGTTTATTAATGGTAACAGATGCAATGATGACATATAGATTATTGCAAAAATTATGTGTGTTTTATAACTGTTTACAGAATTAATGCTTTTCTAATTTCAAAGTATAATAATCATAAATTTTGTACTTTTGCCATACATACCAAATGGAAACCAATTAGTATATTGTTGTTCTGCAATTTGAAGGTGATATATAAACACTCATAAAAATTGAAAATATGTTAATAATGTGCCAGCTATGTCACTTTACAGTTATATTTTTTATGTGATTTTTATTTCTTGCTAAATGGAGAACGATTATGAAAGAAACAAAAGAATTAAGTCCTAAACATGGGAAAAATTTTCTAGGCCCCATTGGATTTACTCTTAAGTTTCTTCAAATTATTGGTAAACATAGAGAAAGCATGGTTCATTTTCCCTATGTCTACTGGTATACTGCATTGAAACTTTAGATATTGGTATTCTAGTCGGAAACTTTTGGAAGGGATATAGATTTGCAATTGTCCATCCAGCTGTTCATAGATCTTTCCATGCGATCGGCTGTCTGTATTTGTGTCCATCTGTCTGAAACTGAAAATGCTAATAATTTAAAAAGTATTAAATTAGCAAGAGTCACAAAAGCTGCACATAATTAGCACAATCATGATCTTTGCTCACATCTAGTATCATCCCCCTTGAATTAGTAAAAGCACAGTTTTACAAAAAGAATAGGGACTTTTGACTGTATTTAAGTAACCTGTTTATGGATCTTCAGTAAACTTTATACAAACATAGATCACTGTAGGGTCAGTTTCACCAGGATCACTTAAAATTTAGTTTCTTTAATAGATTCCTGCCTAATAAAGTAATTGGTTGATGGATCTTCTTGATAATTAACACTAATAGAGGTCACTACAGGGTGGTGGTGCCTGCTCGTCTTTCATCAGGATCTCTACAGTAACTGCAGAGTTATTGCCCTTTAATGGTTTTGCTATACATAAATTCCCTCATAACAAAGTGTGATTGATGGATCTTGATGAAATTTAATACTAATGAATATCATGGTAGGGTTGTTGTGCACATGCAAATTTGTGTAAATCTGGGAATTGAATATCTTTCAAAATATAGTCCCCAGATTCTCAAAACAACTTATTAGGCAGGGGATATAAATTCACTTCATTTTCTTGTTGTCTTAAATTTTCTTCTGATGGCCCCCTAGCGTACTTAAAAGTGTTACCTGTTTGAGCTGT
Source organism: Mercenaria mercenaria (assembly GCF_021730395.1). NCBI lineage: Eukaryota > Metazoa > Mollusca > Bivalvia > Venerida > Veneridae > Mercenaria > Mercenaria mercenaria. The sequence continues at coordinate 50,925,893 of NC_069370.1, forward strand.
GGATCTTAGGCAAGTGATATTGGACTACCATGGTTCTCTTGTTTAAACAACCCATGGAATTGAGATGAACTTTGGTAGAAAAATGCTATTCAGAGAAATGTAGGAGAAACAACCTGAGAAGATTTCTTTGTCACAAAAAATCTGTAAACTTTAGTTGTCTTATTTATGTTGATTACATACACCTGATGTTTCACATCATAATGTAGGCACCTAGTCTTTTACAAAGCCAATATGATTTCCTGAAGGAATTGTTTGCATACACTAGTGCATAGATAAAAGATGCTGCATTTTTGCCTCATTCAAAACCAGTTCATAGAAAATAGACCTTGCAGAAAAATAAATCACTCATTCTCACAAAATGGCTTTAATGTAGTGCACATGTAATTTCAAATGATGTTCTAATGGCTTTTCCAAGCTGTTTAAGGCTGTTACAAGTAAGTATTATACAATATGTATTACACATTAATCATTTACAAGTAACTTTTATACAATATATGTTACATAAATTAATCATTTTTCTGACAAAAGTTCTGTATGCCTTAATTGTTGTCTAGAGTATGAGACATTAATGAATATTCTTCATCATTCCAAGATTTTGTTCCATTGATAGAAATGGTAAAAAATTCACAATAAGCAGAACTTACGTTAACACGAGTTGCTTATAAAATCCAGACCCCCTCCCTCATAACACACACATACACACTGGATATGTACTTTTTCTGTTTGAAGTTCTTTGTCACATTGACCAGTCACCTATTGACAACAGGCAGTCGGTGTATGAAGATTTGCAATGGAAGGCCCAAGCCTTCTCCAGTACTGAATGGAAACTAACTGTATTCAGCCTCAAGGTCAGTGTTCTTGACCTTTGATCTATAGATCCCAGGTCCCCAAAAGAACAGGGTCATCTACTGGCTGCTGTCAATCATCCTATCAAGTTGGATGACAATAGATCCAAGCATCTTCCAACTACTGATGTGAAACTTACTGTTTTCAGCCCCATAATATGTATCACTTTGACCTTAAACTTTGACTTACTTAACCTTGACCTTGATCTGGTAATCAACAAAACCACAGCCTCATGATATTTGTGACTTTGACATTAACCTTTGACCTACTGATCCAGCAGAATAGTTACCACAGGCAGTCATCTAATAAAGTTAGATGACCATAGGCTCAAATGATTGAATAACAATCTCTGTGCTTTTGACCTACTCGGGTACAAAGCAATTGGGGTCATCTACTGACCACAGGCAGTCATTACAGAGTTTGACAGAATGTAGGTCAAAGCTGCTTATCCAGTTACTGATAGAAAACCATTTGCAATATAAAGGTCATTGTCACCTTGGCATTTGACCTACTGACCCCAAAATCATTGCTGTTTTTTTTTAGCTCACCTTTTACATAGTGACAAGGTGAGCTTTTGTGATCATCCGTCGTCAGTCCGTTTGGCGTCAACAATTTCTTGTCTGCACGATAGTGGTTTCATTTATGATTTTATTTTAACCAGACTTGCACACAACTTGTATCACCATAAGATCAAGGTTCCTTTCTTGAACTGGCCAGATCCCATTATGGGTTCCAGAGTTATGGCCCCTGAAAGGGCCAAAATTAGCTATTTTGACCTTGTCTGCACAATAACAGCTTTATTTATGATTTGATTTTTACCAAACTGGCACACAACTTGTATCACCATAAGATCTTGGTTTCTTTTTTGAACTGGCAAGATTCCATTATTGGTTCCAGAGTGATGGCCCCTGAAAGGGCCAGCATTAGCTATTTTGACCTTGTCTGCACAATAGCAGCTTCATTTATGACTTGAATTTAATCAAACTTGCACAAACTTGTGTCACCATAAGATCTCGGTTCTTTTCTTGAACTGGTCAGATCCCATAATGGGTTCCAGAGTTATGGCCCCTGAAAGGGCCAAAATTAGCTATTTTGACCTTGTCTGCACAATACCAGCTTCATTTATGACTTGAATTTAATCAAACTTGCACAAAACTTGTGTCACCATAAGATCTTGCTTCCTTTCTTGAACTGGCCAGATTCCATCATGGGTTCCAGAGTTATGGCCCCTTAAAGGTCCAAAATTGGCTATTTTGGCTTTTGCAGCCATATAGAGACTTCATTTATGGTTTGATTTGATACAAACTTCCAAAATATTTTCATATTTTTATATTACCTCCCCTGATTGTAATCAAAATGGATTTATATCAGTAAGACTTAGTACTTATAGGGACTTATTTGAAATTTCAATATTGTTGTTAGTTGGACTGAGACAATCAGGGTAGATAACTATGGACTGATTTTATGTCAAATTACCTCCCTTTATTTCAAATTAAAATAGGTATATCTCCGTAACTAATGAAGATACTGATCTGAAATTTCATTTATGTCAACAGATTTATTTGGCAGATCCTTCTTTTGTTCACTTACAATATTTATTTTTTTAATTACTTCCCTTTTACATTACTATAAATAGCTTATTTTTAGTAACTTTTTTATTATTGGTCGTAGGGAAAAAACATGACCACTTTTCTGTGGTACATGGATGGTACCTCCAATTTTTAGGTGTATTTTGACATATCTATACCTTGTTAGAATTTTTTTTTTCTTTTTGGTTAAATTTCTTCCCTTTGTTGTTCCTGTCCTTTGAACTTAGATATTTTTTCTGAGGACCTTCTTGTCCTCAAGTGCAATGATAACAGGTGAGCGATATAGGGCCATCATGGCCCTCTTGTTTATTAATCTAAGGAAGTCATTATGAAGTATTACATCTCCAATTATTGATCAGAAACCTGCATGGATCTATGAAGCGTTGAACCAGTGGACATGAGAGTTTCCTACAGGATTTCATGGTAAAGAGGATCCATTAAGATCGTCCGTCGTCAGTCCGTCCGTGCGTCAACAATTTCTTGTCTTCACGATAGTGGTTTCATTCATGATTTTATTTTAACCAAACTTGCACACAACTTGTATCACCATAAGATCTGGGTTCCTTTCTTGAACTGGGCAGATCCCGTTATGGGTTCCAGAGTTATGGCCCCTAAAAAGGCCAAAATTAGCTATTTTGACGTTGTCTGCACAATAGCAGCTTTATTTATGATTTGATTTTTACCAAACTTGCACACAACTTGTATCACCAAAAGTTCTTGGTTCCTCTCTTGAACTGGCCAGATTACTTTATGGGTTCCAGAGTTATGGCCCCTGAAAGGGCCAGAATTAGCTATTTTGACCTTGTCTGCACAATAGCAGCTTCATTTATGATTTAATTTTAATCAAACTTGCACACAACTTGTATCACCATAAGATCTTGGTTCCTTTCTTGAACTGGCCAGATTCCATTATGGGTTCCAGAGTGATGGCCCCTGAAAGGGCCAAAATTAGCTTTTTTGACCTTGTCTGCACAATAGTAGCTTCATTTATGATTTGAATTTAATCAAACTTGCACAAAACTTGTGTCACCCTCGGTTTTGTCTTGAACTGGCCAGATCCCATAATGGGTTCCAGAGTTATGGCCCCTGAAAGGGCTTAAATTAGCTATTTTGACCTTGTCTGTACAATAGCAGCTTCATTTATGATTTGATTTTAACCAAACTTGTACACAACTTGTATCACCACAAGATCTTGGTTCCTTGAAGTGGCCAGATTCCATCATGGGTTCCAGAGTTATGGCCCCTTAAAGGTCCAAAATTGGCTATTTTGGATTTTGCAGCAATATAGAGACTTCATTTATGGTTTGGTTTGATACAAACTTCCAAAATATCTTCAACAACAATAAATCTTAGATTCCATGACGAATCTGTCAGATCCAGTCGTAGGTTCCAGAGTTATTTTGTATCTGATTACCTCCCCTGATTGTAATCAAAACGGATTTATATCAGTAAGTACTTATAGGACTTATTTGAAATTTCATTATTGTCATAAGTTGGACTGAGACAATCAGGGTAGATAACTATGGACTGATTTTATGTCAAATTACCTCCCTTTATTTCAGATTAAATAACTAATGAAGATACTGATCTGAAATTTCATTTATGTCAACATAAATGTCAACATGGACTTGGACAATCAGTGAAGATACATATTGACTGAATTTATGACAAATTACCTCCCTTTATTTTTTATCTAAATGAATATACCTTAGCAGCTTCTAATGAGATTGGTTTGAAACATGATTTATGTCTTCCATGGTAAGAAATAGTCATAATAGATAACTCTTGATTGAACATTTATCGATATGAATACTTTACTAATATATTGTTGAACAGGCTTGTACTCTGTATCTTCTACATGCATATACCAATGCATGATTACCTCCCATGATTTTAATAAAAATGGATTTATCTTGGTAAATATTTATAGAACTCATTTGAAATTTTATTATTGTCTTTATTTGGACTGAGGCAATCAGGGTAGATAGCTATGGGCTGATTTATTCAGATTACCTCCCTTGGTTTTAAATGTTATTTAAGTCTTCCAGGGTAATGAATAGTCATGTTAGTACAAAAATGCAGCATTTGAGCCTAGGACCCTCAAACTTGGTATGGAAATTGGCCCTGACTAGGTCAAAAGGGACTGTTACAAGAAAATGTTTATCCTGATGATATTTAATGTGTATGCCTATGTGCTCTATGTCAAAACTTGATCATATCATTTTGAGCAATGGTACTCAGGTGAGCGATACAGGGCCATGATGGCCCTCTTGTATTTGCTTGAAACAATGGCAACCGGTTGCAATATACAGGATGGCCTGAGAAACGAAACTTTTGTTAATTCTTTAAACATAAATTTGCAACTAGTTTGGCTACCTTTAAGTACAGTGGGAATTTTTGAACTGACAACTCTTCATTCCATGTACAACAAACTAAGGCCATTTCCTGGTATTAAGTTCTCATGTTACCTTTTGAAACAACTGGTAAAAATTAAACCAGACTTGGTCAGTAACATTCTTTCATAAACATTTTAACTGTGTTGAAATGATTCTGCTTGGCTGCAGTAGCCTAGGGGAGCAACCAGAACTATAATTTAAAACACTGAAATGAATTATCTTCTCTTGAACCCCTAAATGGATCTCCACCAAACTTGAACTGTAGCATCCTTATAATATAGATTGACTTTTTTCAAGTTTGTGCAAATGGTTCTGCTTGACTACACTTGTGACCAAAAAAAGCTTAAAGCAGGCATTGAGTATAAATGATTTGTTAAAAGTTTTTGCCCTTTTATAAGTAAAAATGGCACTACTTCTTTATATCATTTTAATTTTGATACGTAGATATTTAATAACCTAACTGATTTCTAATAAAATTTTAAATGTTGCGAATGATGCAATGGCTTTCCAGCAAGATTGCTTGTGAGGCATCACATGCCCTACTTTAAGAAATCTATGAGGTCATTGACATCCTGAGTGTTGCAATTAGTGCAATTGTTTTTACAGCTACACTTGCTCCATCTTGGGTTCTACCCTAATTACCTGTGAGGATAAAAAAAGAGAGATCTAGTTGCCTGTTTGTCTGCTAGAAATGTCAGGAACATGTCAAGTATATATGCATTACAGTTACAGTGATAAATCACAGGATGCACACAAAACCAACACATTGATAGGACTTGTGATAATTGGCATACCAATATAACTAAACTGCATTTGCTAATGAGGATTGCAGTAGCTGACATCTTTTCACACGGTGATTAAATCTTCTTTTTAATTCTTAGCTCATTCTTGGCAACAATTTTACAAACAAAACAACGTAAATTGATCTCTTTTTTTTTTCAAAATGAGCTGGCCATCTTGGAAGCCATCTTGCTTTTTTTTTGACTCTAGTTACATATTCATCAAAGTCCAATGTACTTTCAAAGTTACCCGAGATCGGTTCATTCATGTTCTTGTCAATGATATACTGTAGTTGACTGTTTTTTTGTTTATAAAGCAATTGTTTGCAGACACAAATTAGAGAGTGGAGCCTTGTCTTATGGATAAAATATCAGCTACTCATCCAGTAGTCCTACATTCAGACATGGCCTTTAGTTGGGATTATGTCTGGACAGCCTCATTATTCCGCTTGGAACTATTTATGCCCCCGAAGGGAGGCATATAGTTTTTGAACCGTCTGTCGGTCTGTCAGTCTGTCCGCAATTTTCGTGTCCGGTCCATATCTTTGTCATGGATGGATGGATTTTCAAATAACTTGGCATGAATGTGTACCACAGTAAGACGACCTGTCGCGCGCAAGACCCAGGTCCGTAGCTCAAAGGTCAAGGTCACACTTAGACATTAAAGGATAGTGCATTGATGGGCGTGTCCGGTCCATATCTTTGTCAACCATGGATGGATTTTCAAATAACTTGGCATGAATGTGTACCACAGTAAGATGACATGTCGCGCGCAAGACCCAGGTCCGTAGCTCAAAGGTCAAGGTCACACTTAGACGTTAAAGGATAGTGCATTGATGGGCATGTCCGGTTCATATCTTTGTCATCCATGGATGGATTTTCAAATAACTTGGCATGAATGTGTACCACAGTAAGACGACGTGTCGTGCGCAAGACCCAGGTCTGTAGCTCAAAGTTCAAGGTCACACTTAGACGTTAAAGGTCATTTTTCATGATAGTGCATTGATGGGCGTGTACGGTCCATATCTTTGTCATTCATGCATGGATTTTAAAATAACTACGCATGAATGTGTGACACAGTAAGACGACGTGTCGCGCGCAAGACCCAGCTCCGTAGGTCAAAGGTCCTAAACTCTAACATCGGCCATAACTACTCATTCAAAGTGCCATTGGGGGCATATGTCATCCTATGGAGACAGCTCTTGTTTTACTCTGCAGTGATTTATATACTTAGCCTCAGTTACATTTCTTTCACAATAACATATTAGCCGCGCCATGAGAAAACCAACATAGTGGGTTTGCGACCAGCATGGATCCAGACCAGCCTGCCCATCCGCGCAGTCTGGTCAGGCTCCATGCTGTTCGCTTTTAAAGCCTATTGGAATTGGAGAAACTGTTAGCGGACAGCATGGATCCTGACCAGACTGCGCGGATGCGCAGGCTGGTCTGGATCCAAGCTGGTCGCAAAGCCACCATGTTGGATTTCCCATGGCACGGCTCATATGTTTTATTAATATGAAAATTTTTTACTTGCAGCACTATTTGAAACATTGATTTTTTTCTGAATAATTGATGAAAGGTTGTTGCAGAAAAATCTTTGAAGTGACAGGCAATCATTTGAAAATAAATGTGGTACTTTAATGTTGCATGTTTTCAGAAATCCTATTGTTTATGTTGGTGTTATTTCAAACAATGATGTTTCTGCAAGCAATAAAGATACTCCAAGGATGAGTAAACAGTGGATGAATTCAGAGTTAAGAAAATACAGTTAATTCAAATACAACATGATGGTTCCTAAAACAGTAATAGATTTCTGAACTGTGCATGCTCTTTCTATTTCCTTTCTGTTAACTTGTGAATATTTTATACAATAATTCCTTAACAGCCTATTGGTAGAGAATTCACACCAAGTGTGTATGAGTTTGATACTTGACATGAAAAATGGTAACACTTGGTGTTTGGGATTCAAAGTGAAACTGGCTTCTCTATTCTCCTATCTCATGGTGATTGATATTTCATTAGGAATGAGGTGTTGAGAGTGATTGATACAATACAGTACAATACTGTGAAATCATTTAAATTCGCTGGCATGAAATTTCGCGTAAATGTGAAAAAGGACTGTTTCGCGCGGGCTTAAATTCGCGCGTTTCCATTTTAAAATGAAAAAATAAAATTCAAAAATAATAAAAGCGCGGTCTTTAATTCGCGCATCGGTCCTACCGCGAAATACGCGAAAATTCGTCCTATGCACATAGATTTGATTTCACAGTAATATACAATACAAAGATTTTATTAGAATTAAACATGTTCAGTTTGTGAGTTCTCATAATGGAGTTTCAAATCACTCTATTAGTATTGCAAGATCATCATGAAAATGTTTCAAATTACACTCTGGATATTTATGTAGACTGTTTCCACATAAAATATAAATATTTCAAATTGCTCAGTGATTTCTTTAAGTTCAATTACTGTAAGCAATATCTGTATATAGGTGACTGTATGATTTTCTACAAGCAATTTAGATATTTCAAATGGCTCTGTGATTTCTTACTACGATTTTGTTATACCCCCACCAAACATGTTTGTGGGGGGGGCTATATAGGAGTCAGTTTTGTCGCGTCGCATTGTGTCGTGTCCCGTCCCGTTGCGTCGCGTCCCGAAATCTATTATCTCAGTTATTACTAAATGGATTTGATTCAAACTTAAAATAGATGTTCCACCTTATAACCCACATCATGTGACACAAGGTGCATAACTCTGACACAAAGTTTTCATGAATTATGTCCCCTTTTACTTAGAATTTAAGGTTAATTTTGTTGTATTTTCACTATATCGCAGTTATTACTAAATGGATTTGATTCAAACTTAGAATAGATGTTCCACCTCATCACCCACATCATGTGACATAAGGTGCTTAACTCTGACATCAATTTTTTATGAATTATGTCCCCTTTTACTTCGAATTTAAGGTTGATCTTGATGTATTTTCACTATATCTCAGTTATTACAAAATGGATTTGATTCAAACTTAAAATAGATGTTCCACCTCATCACCCACATCATGTGACACCAGGTGCGCAACTCTGACACCAATTTTTCATGAATTATGCCCCTTTTTACTTAGAATTTAAGGTTAATTTTGATGTATTTTCACTATATCTCAGTTACTACTGAATGGATTTGATTCAAACTTAAAATAGATGTTCCACCTCATCACCCACATCATGTGACACAAGGTACATAACTCTGACACCAATTTTTCTTGAATTATGTCCCCTTTTACTTAGAATTTAAGGTTAATTTTGATGTATTTTCACTATCTCATTCTGATTGGCTTAGAGCCAAAGGGAAGTAACCTTTTTTAAACTTTTGTACTGAGTTTCTTCCCCTTAAATTCCAGGAATTAGTCTATGTTTAGAAATCCTATTTTTAGATTTTCAATATTTTAGGTATTTTTCTAACTTTTTTATTATAAGTCCTATGCAAAAAGTAAATACATTTTTCTGTGGTAACATGGGTTGGTAAGACACTTTTTTTGTATTCACTTTTAGTGTATCTGTAATATTAGAGATTTTTTTTTTTATTTACTGGTATTGTACTAGTATTACTTATATGTGGAAGCCCAGGATGAAGTACTCCAAAGACGAGTAAAATTCTTTTCAAGTATTAAGCTTTTTTTGACATTTTTATATTATTCTAAGTATTTTTAACATTTCTTATGGTTGCCATTCTTCTGTGACAAGACCGTATGGTAGGTGTATGAGTCACTCCTGTGACAGTTCTAGTTAATATTTAGATATTTGGAATGGCTGTATGAGTTCTTACAATTACATTCCTGGTTCAGGGTTAGATATTATCATCGGTGGATGGGCTGGCGTCCATCGTCCTTCATCCATCTTCCATCATCCATGATTTACATAAACACCTTCTCCTCTGAAACTACTTGTCAGAATTACATCAAACTTGGTCTGTAGCATCCTTGCAATGTCCTCTTTTAAATTTGTTCAATGCTTCTGCTTGACCCCTTTAGGGGCCACAGGAGCTGAAAATAGAAAAATCTTCTTCTCATGAACTGCTTGATGGATCTTCATCAAACTTAGTCTGTAACATTGTTGTCATCTGTTGCATAAGGTCATCTCCCAATTTTTAGCTCACCTGTCACAAAGTGACAAGGTGAGCTTTTGTGATCGCGCGGCGTCCGTCGTCCGTCGTCCGTCCGTCCGTGCGTGCGTCCGTGCGTCCGTGCGTCCGTAAACTTTTGCTTGTGACCACTCTAAAGGTCACATTTTTCATGGGATCTTTATGAAAGTTGGTCAGAATGTTCACCTTGATGATATCTAGGTCAAGTTCGAAACTGGGTCACGTGCCATCAAAAACTAGGTCAGTAGGTCTAAAAATAGAAAAACCTTGTGACCTCTCTAGAGGCCATATATTTCACAAAATCTTCATGAAAATTGGTCAGAATGTTCACTTTGATGATATCTAGGTCAAGTTCGAAACTGGGTCACGTGGGGTCAAAAACTAGGTCAGTAGGTCTAAAAATAGAAAAACCTTGTGACCTCTCTAGAGGCCATATTTTTCATGAGATCTTCATGAATATTGGTCAGAATGTTCATCTTGATGATATCTAGGTCAAGTTCGAAACTGGGTCACGTGGGGTCAAAAACTAGGTCATTAGGTCTAAAAATAGAAAAACCTTTTGACCTCTCTAGAGGCCATATTTCTCAATGGATCTTCATGAAAATTGGTCAGAATGTTCAGCTTGATAATATCTAGGTCAGGTTCGAAACTGGGTCACATGGGGGTAAAAACTAGGTCAGTAGATCTAAAAATAGAAAAACCTTGTGATCTCTCTAGAGGCCATATTTTTCATGAGATCTTCATGAATATTGGTGAGAATGTTCACCTTGATGATATCTAGGTCAAGTTCGATCCTGGGTCATGTTGGATCAAAAACTAGGTCAGTATGTCTAAAAATAGAAAAACATTGTGGCCTCTAGAGAGGCCATATTTCTCAATGGATCTTCATGAAAATTGGTCAGAATGTTCACCTTGATGATATCTAGGTCAGGTTCGAAACTGGGTCACGTGGGGTCAAAAACTAGGTCAGTAGGTCTAAAAATAGAAAAACCTTGTGACCTCTCTAGAGGCCATATTTTTCAGTGGATCTTCAGGAAAATTGGTCAGAATGTTAACCTTGATGATATCTAGATCAAGTTCGAAACTGGGTCACGTGGGGTTAAAAACTAGGTCAGCAGATCTAAAAATAGAAAAACCTTGTGACCTCTCTAGAGGCCATATTTTTCATGAGATCTTCATGAATATTGGTCAGAATGTTCACCTTGATGATATCTAGGTCAGGTTCGAAACTGGGTCACGTGGGGTCAAAAACTAGGTCAGTAGGTCTAAAAATAGAAAAACCTTATGACCTCTCTAGAGGCCATATTTCTCAATGGATCTTCATGAAAACTGGTGAGAATGTTCAGCTTGATGATATCTAGGTCAGGCTCGTAACTGGGTCATGTGCGGTCAAAAACTAGGTCAGTAGGTTGAAAAATAGAAAAACCTTGTGACCTCTCTAGAGGCCATATTTTTCACGAGATCTTCATGAAAATTGGTGAGAATGTTCACCTTGATGATATCTAGGTCAAGTTTAAAAGTGGGTCACGTGCCTTCAAAAACTAGTTCATTAGGTCAAATAATAGAAAAAGCTTGTTACCTCTCTAGAGGCCATATTTTTCAATGGATCTTCATGAAAATTGGTCAGAATTTTTTATCTTGATGATATCTAGGTCACATGTGCTCAAAAACTTAGTCACTATGTCAAATAATAGAAATAACGACGTCATACTCAGTTCAACACTGGGTCATGTGGGGATAGGTGAGCGATTCAGGACCATCATGGTCCTCTTGTTTTTTAAATGGGGGCACTCAGCCCCCTTTAGAGGCATGTAAAGTTGAAAATAGAAATACTTTTAAACAACTTCTTCTCATGATCCGGTTGATTGATCTTCATCAGACTTTGTTTGTAGCACTAAATTATAAGGTAAAGGTCCTCTTCCAAATTGTTTGGGAGCACTTGGTCCCTTTTAGTTACTGTTAGAGGTTAAGATGATCTGTTCGATGTGTCTTCATCAATCTTGGTCTGTAGCATCATTATAAGGTCCTTTCCAATTTATGCAAATAAGGACTTTTAGCTCCTTTTAGGAGCAGCTAGTGGTTAAGTTGAAATATCTTTTAGTAAGTAACAGACTTCTTCTCATGAACCACTTGATGGCTGTCCATTAAGCTTGGTCTGTAGCATTATTGTTGGGACCTCAGTTGAAGCACTGATGGTGCCTTGTAGAGGCAGGTCACTAGTTTATGCTTAACACAGTTGTTACCATTCCTGATTCAGTTTGTCAAACATAATTGAGCCATGCCATGAGAAAACCAACATAGTGGGTATGCGACCAGCATGGATCCAGACCAGCCTGCGCATCTGCGCAGTCTGGTCAGGATCCATGCTGTTCGCTTTTAATTAGCGAAACCATTAGCGAACAGCATGGATCCTGACCAGACTGCGCGGATGCGCAGGCTGGTCTGGATCCATGCTGGTCGCAAACCCACTATGTTGATTTTCTCATGGCACGGCTCATATATTCAAGGTCAAACAGTCAAGTTCAGATGATCTTACTTAGGGCCACAATGACCCTCTTGTTATGATTTTGTTAACATTTAAGATATCTGAAATGGCTCAAGTTCTTACTATTACATTTCTGCAATTTTGAAATGGCTCACTATGATTTTGTAAACAGTTTAAGTATTGGAATGGCTCTGTGTGTTTTTATATTTCTGCAAGCAATGCTATTTCAAATGGCTCTGTGATATAATGGAACTTTAGTAAGCAATACTGGTATTTCAAATGACTGTGATTTCTTAAATTATAAATTATGGTGACAAGGGTCAATGCATTCTTCCAGGTGTAAAACAGACTTTCTAATACTGCAGCCCGGCATATACACTACACTTTTTTGCTAAATTTTTTGCCAATTTTTAAGGGTTTACAATTTTTGTTTTAAATTGATGCTAAAATTTCATTATTTTTGATGGAAGTGTTGTCAGAACTAATTTATACATAATTTAAAATTTTGTAACTTTGGTATGATTACAAAAAAAATAAATTATTTTCGTTAGGCAATTCAACATTTTTCAGATGCAAAGTAGCTCAACATATAAAAACAGAAAATGCTATAATGGCATATGGAGAATATCAGTACTTTGCAGGTTGTCATTTCAAGTTCACTGCCTTAATGTAAAATATGGGCACCATTTCATTTCAAGTTTAAACAATAACATCTTACAGACACATCATACTGCAGAGATCATGCAAATATAGAGATAAATTATTTCCAAGCAACAGCAGGTGTACTGATGATAGAGTATTGTCTCTTTATTTTCCACTTCTAATTAAGTTTTACCATGCCATATCTTACTGGTGAATGAAATACCACAATTCCTTGTAATAGTCTAGTCCAAATTTCAATAAATGTGAGAGGTACAGGCATTTTGTTAGTATTTGGTCCCATATACATTTTTAGTATAATTTGGGTATGCTGAACTCAAAAATATATGTTGGCCATCTGACAAATGATTTTTTATAGGTCAAAATGGCAGAAAACAAAATGGCCGCCAAATTATGATATTTCTAATATAAATGGGTAATATTATTACAATTATCCAGAAATATGTGGGTTTCTTTGTTAGTATTTGGTCCCATATACATTTTTAGTATAATTTGGGTATGCTGAATTCAAAAATTTATATTGGCTAGCTGACAAATGATTTTTTATAGGTTAAAATGGCGGAAAACAAAATGGCCGCCAAATTATGATATTTCTAATAGAAATGGGTAATATTATTACAATTATCCAGAAATATGTGGGTTTCTTTATCAAAGTGATGTGTAACATAGTAACAAATGAAAGAAACAACACTCTTGTTCAAAAATAAATACTTTTTAATCCAAATGTGTGCTCTGTTCAGAGAAAAAAAAGCTTAAAAAAAACTTTTAACTTGATTATTTTTATATTATTCAACTCAAATTGGTTATATTTGCAAAGCTATTTTTGATACAGTACACTAATTTTTTTATGTTTTGAATCAGTTTACAGTTTAACTGTTTATCATATAATTATTTCAAAATCATATAGATTGAAATATTTGAACCTTAAGGTATGCGTTCACAGTCCCATTTCATATGTTAATTTACTGCCTCGAGTTCATACAGCTGGTAATGCTTTTATCGCATTAACATATATCTGTGCATAAAAGCCCAGTCTTTTTACATCTACATCTGGGAGTCCTACATCCAGATATACACTTGCAAGCAATGAACTCCATACAAGCTTGAGGAATCGGATCACAGGTAAGAAGAACTGGCTTAAGTGTGTCATCTGCCACCTACCATCCCGTGTCAGTAGGTGCAGGCAGATCTGGATTAGGAACAGTTGCTTGGTTCCATACCAGAGCTTGATAATGAGCTCTTTTAATGTGAAATGAGCAAGCATCACTGGTTGGGGGCATGTGTTCAGGACTTGTAGACCTGCCAAACATAACATTTCGAGCACTGTCAGTACCAACAGTATCTTGGCCATACATCTTGCAAATAAAGTATTCACAGTTTTTCATTACTTCATCAGACAGTTGTCCATATCCGAGACCTTCTATCAGTTTTGCATTGCCTATAATGACCTTAAATGCAGATCTTTTAGAGATTCCACAGAAATACGATGTTGTGTCACAGCCAGTGAGTGCATGGAAGGAAAGTAAATTTCTACGTAACTCTTCAGTTATTGATAATTTATCTAACACTGTGTTGACTTGAATGTATTTTCATTTTTTTGCTGTTCCATCCATCATCCATACTGTTGTATTTATTTCCTGCAGATGGCACAGTAAGAGCAAAAATACATCAGTGTCTCTGGCAGAAACAACAACAGTGTTGAAACTTGATCGCTTACTGCAGTGAACAGCATGAAGAATAATTCTTGTGTCAGCTTCCTCATGTTTAGCCTTTAATTCATCCAAATTTAGGTCACTGACATTGCTTTCAACAATGTCTTCTTCCTGAAAGCCACCACCAACAACCAATGTCTTTTCAGTAGGGGCTTGCATGATCAGCTCCTCTGATAAAAATCTAGCCAGGTCAACTTTATTTGCAGGAAGTGCTAAAAAGTTACTCCAGACTTTTGGTAACGGTACATCCCTACTTTCAATTACTCTCCTCACTGGTTGATATGTCCTTGTGCGTTGTTTCCTGGTGTTTGATTTTATTGAGTGATGCCTATATCGGTCAAACACTACATCTATTCTTTCATACTTTTTTCCTTTGTTTAAAACTGCAGCAACAAATAAATCAGCATACTGACCAAATGTTGTTTCTCCTTCTATTTTCAGACTTTGTACTCAAGCTTGGCCATCGACAATATATGCAGACTTTCCTTGTATGTTTATTCGGTCACTCAACTCAATATCCTTGATAAGCTCATCCAGCAATATGGATTGTTTGCCCGTTTTGAGAGTTCCATTGGTTTCGGAAATGGAAACTGGAACTGGCAACAGTTCATGTTTTAGTATTTCCTCCATATTAACATCTTTGCCTGCCTTATATGCTGTCACTAAACGATGTAGTGTATTTCGATCTGCTCTTAATATTTTGCCCTTTTCAACTGTTGACTTCGATGCTTTATCACTGATGTACAAAGAAGCAAATGTAGATGGATTATTCTTTTTGATTGTATCACGTAGCTGAACTTTTGATACATTATCACTGTTTTCAAACTGTAGTCTCTCTCTTACAAAACAATCAAGTTTTTCCTGGCCAAATTGCAGGGCAGACAGTAGAGACTTTTCTATGGTATCAGTTACTATGTCTTTAGTTGCTACATTCAGCAAAATTTCACCTTGCAGATGTGGATCAGCCACATTATATCTTTGTAATACATTTAGAACTGCTTCTTCAGCTTGCTGGTCCACAGCTTGCCTGCTCTTTGATTTTTCCTTATGCACAAGTATGTCTTCGTCATTGACTTTTTACATACACTTGGTAAGAAGGCTTATAGGAGACCTCAGGTTGTACGATAAAGACCATCTAGTCAAAGCTGTAGGGGTTCTTGATATACCAATTATTCCTCCACCTTTCTTTCCAGTTGAATTCAGATATTCTTGACTTTGATCAGTGCCCGCCCGCTTAGCTCAGTAGGTAGAGCGTCGGTCTACGGATCGCGGGGTCGTGAGTTCGATCCTCGGGCGAGGCGTATGTTCTCCGTGACTATTTGATAAACGACATTGTGTCTGAAATCATTAGTCCTCCACCTCTGATTCATGTGGGGAAGTTGGCAGTTACTTGCGGAGAACAGGTTTGTACTGGTACAGAATCCAGGAACACTGGTTAGGTTAACTGCCCGCCGTTACATGACTGAAATACTGTTGAAAAACGGCGTTAAACCCAAAACAAACAAACAAACAAATGACTTTGATCAGGATCCACCTGATTGAATTTTGAGTTTGACCTCTTAACAACAAAGTTGCCATTTCTGAACTCTTGCAACACTTCTTGAGGAAGCTGATGTGCATCTGCCAGATAGACAGTTCCCCAACGTGCATAATTCGTATGATCATACCTATGAAATAAAGGGAACATGCACCGAAACGCATATAGGTATAGATCCCAAAGACCATCCCTTACAGCTCGCATGAACATCAGAAGCACTGAAACCATTTCCAGGTATGCCCACCAAAACTGGTAGTTAGGATTTTGATCATTCTTAACAAAATCGTCAAGGTGGCTTCTGAAGTTGTCATTTTGCAATCCAGCTACAAGATTTTCTACGCTCCCAGAATACTTCACTTCCATTAATTTCCCATGCAAGTTAATGTCTCTTTCTTCAATGTAAGTCAGTAATTGTGGAAGAAACAATGTCCAGAGAGCCTGTGTTGTTATCTTGTGAGCCCTCATTCCTCTGTTGTAGTGCTTTTCTGCCAAGACCTGATATGCGGCTATAGGACCCAGAATATTGGATTCAACCCATATTTCATGTAAACCTGACCCTTTCATATGCTCACCTATTACTTTCAGATAGTTCATTGATATATGCAAACCACCCATTCTAGGTATAAGCTTGTCCATGTATGCAGGCACTGCCCATTTCAAGTCCATAAGCTTAAAGTAAAGAGCCTGGTCTACAGTTATAACTGTATGTGACTGCCCCAGTCTTTCTGATATATGCATACACTTCTGAACAACAGTGTTTAATGTGTCGATATCATGGGCTGGTGCTTGTATAATTGGCATGTATCCAACTTTTGTCATAATTGAGTCAGTTCTACAGATAGACTGGTTGAAAGATGACCAGGTTGGACGAGTATCTGCATTATTCCGAAATAGATGGAATGCCATATCAAGGGCTCTTGCTTGTATATAAAGCTAGCTTTAACAGATACTTTTTACTAAACCTATCACAAATATTAAAAGTTAAAATAAATGCAATTTCACCAAATATTAAAATTTAACGATGTATATGAAACAAAGCATTTCTAAAATTTTATAGGAAAAATACATATAAATTTTTCCTACCTGCAAAATATCCTGCAAAACGCAGTGATTCCATGAGGTATTCTTGACACCTCTAAAACCGTAATGACCACAAAAGAGTGTGTCCTTGTCAGAATTAATGTAGATTAATTAACAGGTAAAGCATTCCAGAGTGTTTAGATAAGGACTTTACAATAACATGATCAGACTCAGATTATTATTGTAACAGAGACCTGGATTGTTTATATTAATTAAGTTCATATTAGCCATAATCTTAATCCCTGTCACACTTAATTTTCACCAATTATTATGATGCTTAGGTATTAAAAAGTTTATTGTTCAATAAAATCTTACAAAGATTACATAATGTTATACATGTTATTCTTTTCTCTATTAAAGACAATGTTATGTTAATTTTTAAAAGTTTTAATTTCTCCATTATTTTTGTCTTAAATGATTTTTCTAAAAAATGCATTTCATCAAAAGTATTATTTTCTTTTTGACAAAATTCCAGCAGAAGCTTTTAATCTTTTAATCTTATACTTATTCTCATTTTTTTTTCCATTCTATGAATGACGTTGAATATTTCTAAAAAATTAAAATGTCTTCAAATTCCCCTTTTTGAGCCCCTGAAGTACAAATTTTTAACTTGTAAAATAGTTTACTGATAAATATTAACTCAATTATACTAAAATATGAAACAATATTTTCAAACATATCTAAAGATAAACATTTGTATCATAAAATAATATCAATGGAAATAAAAATTGTAAAAACTGTGGTCATTTTTGCCCCTATTTTTAACCCTTTCAGAGGCATTTGCCAGATGGCCAACATATATTTTTGGATTCAGCATACCCAAAATATGTTAAAAAAGTATGTTGGACCAAATACTAACAAAATGCTCGTAACTTCTTAAATAAGCATATATCTGCAAAATCGGACTAGACTATAATCAGTTAGACTTTATTTTGGGAAACTTTTGTTGCTTACAAACAAAACATTTTACCACTATTATTAAAACTGATATTGCTATCTAAGTCTTTAGTGTTTAAGCTGTACAACATCTATAGCTTCTCTAATTGTTATACCCCAACAAAAAGTTTTAAGGAGGGTATATAGGGGTGAGCTTGTTGGTCGGTCGGTCTCCCTGTCGGTCCGTTGGTTTTCATGGTTTCCAGACAATAACTCCTGAAAAGCTAGACAGATTTAAATAATGCTTGCTACACAGGTGTAACATTATAAAATACAAGTTCGACTTCAAGGTCAGTAGGTCAAAGGTCAAGGACATAATGACCCGGAATTGTTAAACGGTGTCCGGATGATAACTTGAGAATGCTTGGGCCAAGGATCATAAATTTTAGTACACAGGTGTAACGTCATAAAATACAGTCGATTTCGACTTTGAAGTCAGTAGGTCACAGGTCAAGGTCACAATGACGCGGAACAGTTAAACGGTTTCCGGATGATAACTTGAGAATGCTTGGGCCTAGGATCATAAATTTTGGTACAGAGGTG
Organism: Mercenaria mercenaria; assembly: GCF_021730395.1. Classification (NCBI taxonomy): domain Eukaryota; kingdom Metazoa; phylum Mollusca; class Bivalvia; order Venerida; family Veneridae; genus Mercenaria; species Mercenaria mercenaria. Next base: position 50,944,596 of record NC_069370.1, read on the forward strand.
TAACAACATAAAATACAGGTAATTTTCGACTTTGAGGTCAGTAGGTCAAAGGTCAAGGTCACAATGACCCGGAACAATTAAACGGTTTCCGGATGATAACTTGAGAACTCTTGGGCCTAGGATCATGAAATTTGATAGGGAGGTTGGTGACATGACCAGCAGATGACCCGTATTAGTTTTGAGGTCAGTAAGTCAAAGGTCAAGGTCACAGTGATCCGAACCATTTTCAGACGATAACTTGAGAACACTTGGGCCTAGTATCATGAAAGTTGATAGGAAGGTTAGTCATGACCAGCAGATGACACCTATTGATTTTTAGGTAAGTAGGTCAAAGGTCATGGCCACGGTGACCCAGAACAATTAAATTGTTTCTGGACGATAACTTGAGAAGGCTTGGGCTTAGAATCACGAAACTTAATAGAGAGGTTGATCATGACCAGCAGATGACCCCTATTGATTTTGAGGTTCTACTTTGACATTGAATTACTTCTATGACATTAGGCCCTATTGTGGAGATATAATTCTTCACTCCTGTGACAGCTCTAGTTTGTTTTGGATCAGCCAAGTAATAGACATCTTTCATTAAATCATGTATACACAGTGTACTGTATAAAAAAAGTGAGCTCAATGCCTGAAGAAAAGTCTTCTCCTTGAGTTTTAATAAAGGTAGGAAGTAATGGTTGACAGAATGGTTGTTTCTGCATATTTTCTGAATTTTCTTTTTTCCCATGTTTATCATGAGGTAACCTTTTTGTCTTTTATCCTATCTTAACTACTGAACATGGACATGCAATAATTCTTATCCACATGAATGAGTTAATCAAATGATTTATTACATAACTAACATGTAGAGAAAAGAAGCCCTCATGCTAGATAGAAAATTTTCCTTCTACAGGGGAAATCAAAACATACATCAAACTATAACATGATGTAGGGACATGATAACATCATATCTGGTTCTTTATGGCTAACATCACCATGCTATAATGAATATTTTCTGTCAGAATTTATGAGTTTATACTCCATAATTGAATTTATTCATGTTTATTGTCTATGAACGAATGATGTTTTATATTACTTTATTATGTGTATGCACAAAAGCGTATGTTTTACATGTCATTGTTGCACTTTTTCTGCCTCACACAATCAGACGTTTGTCAATAATTTCAAAAGATATGTTATAATTTCAAGACATGTATGTGTACAATATTGTAAATTGATAATACACCAGTGTTCATTCCAGATTTTTTAAGTGGGGTCAAAGGGCCCTAAGGAGGCAAAAACTTGGGGACATTATTTTGAAAAAAAAACAGAGGTCATGAAAGAATAAAACTTTCAAATTGTATGTATTGAACAGCTCTGTTTTTGTAGGCAGTGAAGCGTGACCATAGATTTACCATACCACAAATTTACAGTCAAAATGCTTATCCAAAACCGAAGAACAAGTAGTTCCATGTCCTCCATAAATTTTACGTAATTCAAGTCTGTTTAACTTTCAGAAAGCTTCTGAGATTCAGCTTTATCAAAAAATGCACTGCTTAAGTACAAATTTGCTGTAATCTATATTTTATAACAAAAACAACGCGTATAAAAATGAGCATGCTTGCTTTGTTCACATGACCAAAACAATTCTTCATCACGTGACCAAAATAAACTATAAATAACCTACGAAAATATAGTATAGTAGGCTACTTCAGCACCATCCGCGTACATCTATAATCAGTATTAAAACCAAGTTGCGTCTTTTGTGAACGTTTTATTAAAACTTAGTTCCTGCTAGAAAAGTTAGTCGAAATTTTATTATCGTAACAACAAGCTTGTTTTGGTCACATGAGAAAACATCTAACTAGCAGGGCGTGCTTTCTATTTTCGGATAAAATTGCACCCAAGCATCCGTTGAACTTTGTAGCATAGAAATGGGTTAATGGAAAGATATATTGCATGAAATCAACAGAAGAGGTGTTAGCCTATTTATTTTTCATAGAGAAAGATACGGTCATTTCATAATATTTACGTAGATAATTTTTATTTGCAAGTCTTAGGAAAATAATTGCAGCCGTTACAACGGAGGGGGCGAAAAATTCGTACCTGTTTCCCTAAATTACAGTCGTATATATATGCATTTCAATTTGATTTAATATTACATTCCAGCTGGTGTTTGTGATTGACATATCATTAAAGAGTATAATTAATTCAAAAGAAACATTATTTTTAACAAATTCGCCTTTTTAATCGCCAGTAGATTTGCGGTGTTTTCGTCCCCAAATAATCACGTTCTGGCGTACGATTTCTTCTCGGATAATTATACAATAGCAGGATTTGGAAAACTGCAATGAAATAATTTGAGATCATTCAAACAAAGTTGGAAAAAATCCAGTTTTTAATATTTGAATTTGAACAATAAAATTCGTAAAAAGATCCTCTGGATGCATAGAATGCAGCCAAGAAGAATAATAGCAGCTAGACTCGGTTTGATTGTGTCTGTTCATGAGAGGTAATGAAATGTGCCCCTAGCGCCAGCTTAAGCAGAACTTTATTACACATATGTTGAATGGACTCCATGGTCCCAAAGGACCAGAAAATATAACAACACTAAAACATGCATATTGGCATGATTATGAGGCATATTATATCAATCAACAGCTGAAAATTGACTAAATGCAACAGGAAGATCATGATGTGTGCTGATATTGGAGATAGTAGTAGTTGTTTTGGTTGTTTTAATATTGAATGAAACATTTAATTTCATTGTAAATATTCTTTTATGGTTGTTTTTAGTTTAAGAACTATTCTAAAGTGTCTTTTATCTATGTAATTTATGTATAATATATTCATAGCCTGCTTTTACCAAGATGAGATCTCATTTGGAAAAACAATCACCTGTCAATGTCACAGGGGCCTGAACATGGAAAACCCATTTCTGATCAATAACTTGAGGACCACTTGACCCAGAATGTTGAAACTTCATAGGATGATTGGACATGTAGAGTAGGTGACCCCTAATGATTTTTGAATCACATGATCAAAAGTTAAGGTCATATGAAAACAGTTTCTAACCAATAACTTTAGAATCATTTGAGACAGAACATTCAATCACAATTATAGGAATTACAAAGTCGATGACCCTTAATGTTCTGGGGTCACTTGACTTAAGAGAAAGGTCACAGAGGCATGAAGATGGAAAAACTCTTTCTGGATCACTAACTTGAGAATCACTTGACCCAGAATGTTGAAACTTATAGATGATTGGACATGCAGAGTAGGTGACCCCTGTAGATTTTGGACTCACTCGATCAAAGATCAAGGTCACAGGGGCCTGAACGTGGAACACGGTTTACTTGAGAACCATTTGACCCAGAATTTTGTAACTTCATAGGGTGATTGGACATGTCAAGTAGATGATCTCTATTGCAGCCAAACATTAGTGTCTCTTTCGCTCCTATCCTCTATTGACTTCTTGCCTAGTACGACAATGCATTGGGGTACTAGGGAGACATGGGCATCTTCTAATTTGAAATTTAATTGTCCTCATTCGAAGGAGGTGGGGTATATTGTAAATATTAATGTTTGATGATCGATGTTGGTCGGTCTGTAGACAAATCAGTTTCCGGACGATAACTGGAGAACGCTTGGGCCTAGGATCATGAGATCGGGAGATTTGTCATGACCAGCAAATGACCCCTATTGGTTTTGAGTTCAGTAGTCAAAGGTCATACACATGACAATAGAACTTTTTGCCAGAAAACTAGATTATGCTTTGGTCTAAGATTACATTTGATACGGAGTCATTTAAGACTGATAAATGACCATGATTATTGATTTAAGATCAATACGTTAATTGTCCAGTACGCAGTGACCAAATAATTTCTGTTCCTTGTCAGTTAAGTCATGCAAGTGTTCTACAAGCTCTTGTTATAACTAGAATCTCCAAATAACACATAATTATCAATTAATCGATGACCTTTGCTCACATTTACTGTTATTCCCCTTGTTCCGGTAAAAGCTGGGTGTTTCCCATTGATTTGTTTAAAAAAACACTTATAATTCAAAAAAGATTTTGAGCAAAATTAACCAAACCTGACAAAAATTTTAATAAGCACACGAGCTTTGCTCATATATTATTTTATCCCCTTTGACACAGTAAAAGCAAAGTTTTACCACTTGACTTTGGTAAAAGAAAGGTTGAAAATGCTTATTAATCAAAAGTAGTTTAACTAGAATCACCAAGCTTAAGCTAACTGTTCATGTCCATTACCAAAAGCTGTCAACTGCTGCCCACATCAATCCTCTCAAAGCTTTGATTAACATTTATTGCTACTTGTAGCTCAACATGTTACTTCTACTTTAACATAAATTAGTTTATTACAATTCATGATATTTTTTTCGTTACCGAATTCGAAATGTAACCACGTCGATGGAAAGTCCGACAACCATTTAGTAAATGATTTACTATGGAACAAAGTTTGTCGTGCTGTTGTGATGCAGTGGCTGCACCATCGGGTGATTTAGCAGTTTCGGACATGTCATCTTTCTTTGGACTTTGTTCTCCGTCGTCTGTTGTTTTCGGATGTTTTGGTGAAAACCTGAAAACATGGATTTCTTTTTTTCTCCGAATCGTGGCTGCGTTTTTTGTCAACGATTGCATAGCAACATTGAAAGCTGTGTGTAGTTAGGCGACTGGAAACTGGCTACTATTTTTACATCGACCAATGAAATGGCACGTTATGTCATCAGAAGAGTAGTATTCGATTCACTACAGCTGGAAGTCAGTGCTTACGGCTTGGATTGAATATTTTGTTTTCTGAAAATGTGTGCACCTGATGGGCGCTATAAGGCAACCATTTGTGCCCAAAGCGGTAAAATACACGCCAATGGCCCCATGGCGAGGCCTGGAATGAACACTGATACACAGAGTAAAATTTCTAGCTGGCCACCTCACATTTAAAAATATATTTCAAAAGGTTTTCAAGATCGCAAAGATTTTTTTAAACTTGGCAATAATTACTTTAAATATTATGGAAGGGAATCTTTGCCAGGACATGCATGCTACTAAATGACATTGCTATGTTATTTACTTACATATGCGTTCTGCAACATTGCAACAGTTTTACTGCATTTTAGTTTCTTACATTTGCCGTACAAGAAATTCATCTTTAATGCTTCTTAATGCTAAGAAAACAGTCCTTTCATGATTATCGGTTACTTGCATGTAATTGACAAGTGCGTTCAACCTTTTTGTTTGCTTACTGCAATATTGAAATGTATACTCATGCTATTAATAACTGTATTCTATGTTTTCTTATGCGTATTTGACTTTGTTGCTACTGAATGTAACGAGCTATTAACAACGTTGTGACTTGTGAATATTCCAAAATTTTCATAACTTGATTGTTACTGCTTTTTGGATTTAACATTAGTGATGTTTGCAACCACTTGGTTCTTGTTTATATTACAGTTTCCCCGGCAAAAATAATATACTAAAACACATGGCTTTAATAAATATTTAAACTTGCAGTATAACAAAAATTTAAGCATGAACCAACAAAAAGCAAAACAATTAGCGCAAATTAGTATACACGGGAGAGCACTCTCGACAGCAAACTCACGTGTTTGGTAGTTTCCGTGGGTTAAACGGTGAGAGAGTCTAAACTTACCCGTGTACTTGTGTTGTTTTCGGTGTAAATAATACTAGTGTTATCGGCAATGAAAATATTTCTATTCCTGACAAGTTTTTAACAGTATTGTCACAATCAAATTGTATGCTTTTTGAACAGAGAGCCAGCTAAAATCCTTTACCTAAATACTGTAGACGTCTTCAACAGAAATTGAATGTGTGTGTGTGCAGATCGTATTCCACTTTTCTTTGTTGTAACGATGACCGCTTCTGTGCTGTATCGTTGTCATCTGTGGTTACTGTTACTCTTATTGTGCTTATTCTCTGTTGCTTTATACAAAAATGTTTTCTAGTATTTTGACTTAATTTTAATTTGAGGGAAGTTGTTCAATTTACATTAATCAAATCTCCCTGAATCTGTTATGTATTTACTGAAAGCTTTGACCAGTACGGTTTTTTGGAGGCAAATTCGTTGGGTACTTTTTTACTAAAACACCGTTCATGGTTCACTGATTTTACGGAAACTGCCGGAAATTCTGGTTCCCAGCTTTCTACGAATTTCATATTACAAATGTTAAAGTCGCATTTGATTAACTTTGTGCTGCTTAGTGCTTACTTAGCACTGTTTTCGCCTTGCATAAATTTCAATCATTGCAATACTAACAATCCGTGAATTTAAAGTAGGGACCTACATAGAAAAGGTCTACAACAGGGACCTATATATCAAAAACTAAAAACAACGGGCAACAACTAAATGTTAACATGCATGTGTTAGTTTTATATAATGGAGGAACGATTTAATCAATTTCAGAAAGTAAAACGTACAAAACACTTAGAACTTGTTCACATAAACATTTTAATATGCCACAGAATGGATGCATTTGCCATTTACACGCAAAAATATGCGTTTTACATACATGCAGTGACGAAATATGCAAGGTATGTGCCACTAACGGATGGAAGGTAACACAAAGATGCATGGATGTTGCATTTAGTTTAAAACGAATAACACAAGGCAACCTGCATTTGTCATTTAGCAGCATGCATGTCCTGGCGGAGATTCCCTTAAATGCAGTTGCAGTGTTGCAGAACGCACATGTAAGTAAATAACATAGCAATGTCATTTAGCAGCATGCATGTCCTGGCGGAGATTCCCTTCCATAATATATAGCTTTACCTATATTCAGAAGTTGATTGCATTATACCTGATATTCAGTAATAACAGAATTACAGATTTTCGAAGAAAACCACCACCCAAGACAGAAAAACCCACAAAATGTTATTATGTCACATATTTGTGGCATCTGTATGCAACATGTGGATGTATCAGATGTATAAGTGAATGGAAATGAATCAAACTGATTTTAAATTCAGCATTCAAAATACACTGTTTAATGTAGGGATAACGCATGTTTTTGCCCCGTTAGGGCAAGGGTACCAACGTATCCCGAGGGATTCTGCAGATGTTATAACACAAAATGAACATGCGCTAACGCTACTCTAGCATAAAACGCGTAAAAACTGATAAATGAATACAATGTCACTCAACGTCATTAAATTTCCACGAAATGCGGGGGAATGTCTGAGTTGTTTTTTTACGTTGACGTCATTTCGTTTTGAATTATCCATTATGGGGCCGAATGACGTTTATGCTTTGCCACGGAATGCGCATATATAAAAAGGTGTTATAACAGCACGCGAGCGCGAGAATCTTTCTGTTAACACACGTTTTCTCTCCTGTTAAAACACCCCCGAAAAGTGACAAGAACAGCAGTTTTATGCTAGAATACCTAGAAAAGGGCAGAATTGCTTCAAGTGTCTTCACTAGTTTTTGGATGGTTATAAATGTACTGCTTAAATAATATGCATTTCTTTAGTGAACATTGACAATTTCAGCAGCAGCTGTACCTAATTACATAAATTTAAAATTAAATGATGAGTTAATAACTAATTCACATACGTTTTATTTGGAAAGAGTTTGTTTTTGAAAACTACATTTCTGAATGTTCTGATAAAATGTCTGAGTAGTGTTATAAAAAATGTTAATTGTTTTTCCATAATAAAACATTTTGTAACAAAGGAATTAACATATTAAATACATTTAACAAAACTTCTACCACCTCCGTGTCTTTGACAATATATTTCATATCACTATTATGGGATATTTAGAACAATATGTTGTACATATTAAAATACCAACAAAACCATTGGTGATCCTATGGTATAATTTTTAGCTCTTTTTCTAGAAAGTCTGTTTGAACATGCATTTTTTTAAAGAATTAACTTTATATGAACCTTTCCCAGCTTTTTTTTGGGAGGGGGGGGGGGGGGGGGAGAAAATGTTCCCATTAAACCTTAAAAACTTTATAACTTATTTTTTATTAGCCTTAGATATGCTGCTTCCTATTAACGACTTGTTAACAGATGAAAGTAAATTTTCTCAGATATTTCTTCAGATACAAATTATAGGTAATAAAATTGAAATTTTTTCCAATATTTTCTGGTGTGTGCCAAAAAAGTCAAAGATGCACATGTTCATTTGAGTGCCGCAGTGCAGAAACTAAGTTCAGGGCTTTGTGACCAGTATAGATGAAGATTTTACAAAGTAAAGAAATTCTGACTGCATGACCTTTCACCTCATAGTATGACCTCAATTGCCCTAGGGCCAACATGACTGAAAGTCACTCTCTGCAAGTCATCTTGTGCAAGTTATTTTACATTCTAGTACTTGATCTTTATGAAATCTGATCAGAGTTATTCTTAGTCAGGCTCAAAACATGGTCATCTCAGGTCAAAAAGTAGGTCACAAGATCTACTTGAAACTTGTAATAACAAAATTTAATTATAACTTGAAATTGGGTCATCTTAGGTCAAATCCTATGTTTTTATGATCATGGCCCTCTTAAAGGGAAAGGCAATGTTGTTCTTATGTTAATTCCTTCTGCTAGGAATTCCTAAATCATTTAAAGAAGTGAAAGAATTTTCAAAATCGGCTTTAAATTGAGAAAGTTATGAGCATTTGAATATTTGTTCAAAATTGTGACCAACAAAATGGCGGATTTATTAAATTTCTAGATACATACTTGAACTGCATTAACTTATTTCTGTAAAATGATTTCTCTACCTTTTTCAGAGCTCTATCATGAAAGAAATTACCATGTTGCACTCAAGGAAAATATGAAATGAATCTATTTAAAAGGTTATTTGCTAAATAAAGAATTCAGCAGTGTGTAAATGACATCATAAACACACTAAAATGGCTGCCTCCATGATCAGCCATTTTCTTAAATTTCAAACTGCTATATCTTTTTCAATAGTGGTCCGATTTTAAAAATTCTTTCAGTGTTATGAAAGGCTTGGAGTGGCTTTCATATAAAATTAACTTATTATCAGGCATTCCTTGCCATTTAAATTTGATATGAGCTGTGCCATGAGAAAACCAGCATAGTGGCTTTGCGACCAGCATGGATCCAGACCAGCCTGCACATCCGTGCTGTTCGCTTTCAAAGTCTATTGCTATTAGAGAAACTGTAAGTGAACAGTATAGATCCTGACCAGAATGCACGGATGTGCAGGCTGGTCTGGATCCATGCTGGTCCCAAAGCCACTATGTTGGTTTTCTCATGGCGTGGCTCATATAAGATTGAGCTTGACCTTTCAAATTTTATTCAAGCATGTGCTTGTAGGAGTTTAGCTGGTCCAGGATGTCTGGTTATACAAACAAAAATACAAGAATAATTTGGGATTGTGAAAAAAAGGTTGCCAGATCTATTTCTGAAGTACCAGACAGGATGCCCAGTTTTGGATCTACAAAGATTGCCAGATTATGTTGATTGTTGAATGGCCATATTGTTCTGTCTGTTATCATCGTGTACTTGCTGGCCCTGTATAAATCTGAGATGAGCAGAAATAAAACAAAAGAAATACTGTAAGACAAACAATGGAAATTATATTTGATCATCATGATGAAATTGCTTTTTTACAAACTGTTGGCAAGGTGATTTCATCTCCCCACAATTCTGCCATGCTTCATGAAAAGTAAACATGGAATAAAATCAGGTTTTGATATGTGTTCTGAATGAAGTTTTAAGACTGTTGGAAAGAAACTGCAGTGGATCATTTCCAAAAATTACAACCATGCTGCTCATTTTATATGTTTTTACAGTGGTGAGCTATAGTCAAGCGGTTCATGTACCTGCCATGCAACCAGGAGTCTTAAGATTCAACCAGTACTCATATACCACCGTACACCTAGTGTGGCTAACGGCTAGATAACCTTTTTTAGCTCATCTGATTTTTTGAAAAAAAATGATGAGTTATTGTCATCACTTGAGCGGTTGTCGGCGTTGGCGTCGGCGTCGGCGTCGGCGTTGCCTGGTTAAGTTTTATGTTTAGGTCAGCTTTTCTCCTAAACTATCAAAGCTATTGCTTTGAAACTTGGAATACTTGTTCACCATCATAAGCTGACCCTGTATAGCAAGAAACATAACTCCATCTTGCTTTTTGCAAGATTTATGGCCCCTTTTGTACTTAGAAAATATCAGATTTCTTGGTTAAGTTTTATGTTTAGGTCAACTTTTCTCCTAAACTATCAAAGCTATTGCTTTGAAACTTGGAATACTTGTTCACCATCATAAGCAGACCCTGTACATCAAGAAACATAACTCCATCTTGCTTTTTGCAAGATTTATTGCCCCTTTTGGACTTAGAAAATCAGTTTTCTTGGTTAAGTTTTATGTTTAGGTCAGCTTTTATCCTAAACTATCAAAGCTATTGCTTTAAAACTTGCAACACTTGTTCACCATCATAAGTTGACCCTGTATAGCAAGAAACATAACTCCGTCCTGCTTTTTGCAAGATTTATGGCCCCTTTTGGACTTAGAAAATATCAGATTTCTTGGTTAAGTTTTATGTTTAGGTCAACTTTTCTCTTAAACTATCAAAGCTATTGCTTTGAAACTTGCAACACTTGTTCACCATCATAAGCTGACCCTGTACAGCAAGCAACATAACTCCATCCTGCTTTTTGCAATAATTATTGCCCCTTTTGGACTTAGAAAATCATTTTCTTGGTTGAGTATTATGTTTAAGGCAACTTTTCTCATAAACTATCAAAGCTATTGCTTTAAAACTTGCAACAGTTTTTCACCATCATAAGTGGACACTGTACATCAAGAAACATAACTCTATCCTGCTTTTTGCAAGAATGATGGCCCTTTTTAGACTTAGAAAATCATGGGTAGGACAATATTTCTATTACACAAAAAAAATCAGATGAGCGTCAGCACCCGCAAGGCGGTGCTCTTGTTTCTTTCAATCATTACTTTTATATATTCTGACCAGCCTTAAATCTTGGCTGTGATTATCTGTGTTTTGAGAAGAAAAAAAACATAATTATACAAAGTTTTAATAGCCCCAGGAGTTTTGTGAACAAAACATAGGGTCTGAACACAGACTACCCTCCAACCTACACAATCCTATACCTTGGAACTAAGCTATAAAAAACAGAGTGATCCAAATATGCTTTTAGGCAGTGTCCCATCATTGACAGTTGTCAGATTCCATCCTTCCCAAGTTGGTACTGAAAAATGTTGCTGAAAGTTGGTACTGAATACTAATACTAAAAGCTAGTACTGAAAGCTGATATTGAAACTTGGTACTAAAAACTTGTACTGAAAGCTGGTCACTGAAACTGGTACAGAAAGTTGGTATTGAAATCTGGAACTGAAAGTTGATACTGAAAGCGTACAACTGTTTTTGTCTGAGATTAGTACCAGTAACAACCAAGGAATGCCAAAATAGTATTTAAGAATAAATAATTGTGTAGAAGTTGCCAATAGTGATTTTGAGTCCGCTACTCAAACCTATCTTCATATAATCAGTCTAAAAGAAATAGGTATAAACTAAACAACTATTCATGTCTACATGTATATTTGTTGATATTCCAGAGGCAGTTGCTATTATGTTTTAGTATTAAATATGTGATAATAAAAGAAGTTTATTTTTAAAACAAAATGTATTTTCAGGTGCATTGCTGGTAAAGAACGACTCTGCTCATGTATTGAAGAAGACATATTTTGGAGGAGGAACCGTGTCTGTGAGTCTTTCAACTCAACCTTTCCATGTGTCAAGGTCACCACTGAGTGAAAAGTAAGCCATTGCTCTTAGCCTTCTGGTAGGTTATGAAAAAACACCAAATTCAGACTTCTTGCGAAATGGAGCAAAGGATCGGTATTAGTTATTTCACAACTGCTTCTTCTGCAGTTACCTAAATTTGACAGTACAGGAAGGTCATAGGTGCCTCTCTTGGCATTGTTTTAGGTCAGAACCACTAGCCTCGTATAAGCCAGTGGGATGGCTTCCTCATATGAAGAATTCTAAACCCAAAGCAAGGTTTCTTACCGACATCAATGAAGGGCAAGTGATTTGAAGTCAGTGACGTCAGCCCCTATTATTTGATGGTGTATTGAAGCCTTACATAGGTATTCAAAGAACTGATTTAAACAAAAATAAATTAGAAGACAGACATATGATTACAGTCAAACAAATTACTAACTATGTGATAGAGGTACTTATTTATTGTATAAGGTATACCTTTGTCTTATATTTGAGGACTTGTATCACCTGGTAAATCATTCTGCACAACAGGCAGTGAATACAATAAGTTACATTTGAAAAGTTCTTTGTTTGGTTTGTAGGGGTTGTAAGGTCTGGTTAGAAATATTTGTTACCAAAGAGATTATAATCTTGAAGCAGTTGCCTTTCTTTCCATAAAATATAATCAAACTTTTAAGAATTCCAACCGGAGTAAAATTGCATATAAAACACAATTTAAGCAGCTATCATTTTGTTGATTTAATGCAGATCATTGAAATTCCGCTCTGCATGTTTAAACTAACAGCACCTATAAATGGTGCATCTTGAAATAAGGGAAGTAACTGTCACAGCAAAAAGATTTTATCCTGTCTATCAAATTCTTTACTTCAGATACACATGAGTGTAGCAAAATGCAAAACCTTTCTTAAATTAACCCAGCGTGAATATATATGAGCCGTGCCATGAGAAAACCAACATAGTGGGTATGCGACCAGCATGGATCCAGACCAGCCTGCGCATCCGCGCAGTCTGGTCAGGCTCCATGCTGTTCGCTTTTAAAGCCTATTGGAATTGGAGAAACTATTAGCGAACAGCATGGATCCTGGCCAGACTGCGCAGATGCGCAGGCTGGTCTGGATCCATGCTGGTCGCATACCCACTATGTTGGTTTTCCCATGGCATGGCTCAAATAATGCTTAGTGTTTGTACTTAAGATTTCATCAGATTTTAACACTGCTGGTGTCTTAGCGCTGTAGAAAATATATATTACCCCAGCTAATATGTTAATGGTTTTTCCGGATAAATCAGAAATGCACCTTCTGCATCATGTTCTTATGTCAAACACTCTTTACACTAATGTATTAATACTCTCAAATGTCTTTAAAAGCCTCGAAATAATATGTCTGAGGCGAAATTTAATGTCTTAAGATATACGAAATAAATCTGTTGACTTGTTGCCGCTGAGACATATTTTATTCCATGTAAATCCTGGATATTTCTTATAGTTACTATGGCAACATATTAAAAATTGAAAGTAATCTAGACTAGCTGTGATTTTCTAATATAGAGCAAAATTTTCTTAAATGTGAAGTAATAAAATTTAATATACATAGGACTTAATTGCTATAGCAAGTTAACCATTTATTTTGCTTACCAGTTGCCGTTCTGCATATTAGGCAAAAGCTGGTTTGTTTGTGAAGGTCCAAAGAAGATGGTCAAAATGCTCATGTTACCTAAGGTTTTGACCCGATAAATAATACTTTTTTCTGTGGCTTTCAATTTTTTTTCAGTTTTCCACAGAAAAGCACATTTGAGCTTGTACATAATCTGAGAATATATTAAGGTGATTCTGTGAAAATTTGCATAAATGGTTTTACTCTGACCTTAGAGTTCAAGTTTGCAAGCAGCAACATCAGATATAATTATATTAATACACAGGGAACAGGTGTCATTCTTGGGAAATTTATTTTTTATGCTCTATGTTAAATATATGGAAAGTGTCCAAGAGCACATTAATTGCTCTGTTGTCTGTGACCTTGACCTTAAAAACTTCACACATCTTGTATCATCATGCATCAGATCATTTTTTTCGAATCTATTTTTCCCTAACGGACTCTCAATTTGAAGGATTACTTTTTTGTCCAGTTTCAGGTTTTGTCTTTATGGCATTAATAGACAACAGTATTTTTTTTTTACAAAAAAATGCTTATTTTGTTCGAAAAACACTCACAGTAGTTCCTCAAACCATGTGCTTAGTATACTACTGATTCTAGAAATAGTACCAATACCAGATGTTGTATCAATCCCTATATTTATACCCCCACCAAACATGTTTGAGGGGGGTATATAGGAGTCAGTTTTGTCACGTCCCGTCGCGTCCCGTCCCGTCGCGTCCCGAAATCTATTATCTCAGTTATTACCAAATGGATTTGATTCAAACTTAAAATATATGTTCTACCTTATCTCCCACATCATGTGACACAAGGTGCATAACTCTTGATGCCAAGTTTTCATGAATTATGTCCCCTTTTACTTTTTGATGTATTTTCACTATATCTCAATTATTACAAAATGGATTTGATTCAAACTTAAAATAGATGCCCCTTTTTACTTAGAATTTAAGGTTGATTTTGATGTATTTTCACTATATCCCCTTTTACTTAGAATTTAAGGTTAATTTTGTTGTATTTTAACTATATCTCAGTTATTACTAAATGGATTTGATTCAAACTTAAAATAGATGTTCCACCTCATCACCCACATCATGTGACACAAGGTGCATAACTCTGACACCATTTTTTTATGAATTATGCCCCTTTTTACTTAGAATTTAAGGTTGATTTTGATGTATTTTCACTATATCTCAGTTACTACTGAATGGATTTGATTCAAACTTAAAATAGATGTTCCACCTCATCACCCACATCATGTGCCCACATCATGTGACACAAGGTGCATAACTCTGACACCAAGTTTTCATGAATTATGTCCCCTTTTACTTAGAATTTAAGGTTAATTTTGTTGTATTTTCACTATATCTCAGTTATTACTAAATGGATTTGATTCAAACTTAAAACAGTTGTTCCACCTCATCACCCAGATGATGTGACACAAGGTGCATAACTCTGACATAAATTTTTTATGAATTATATCCCCTCTTACTTTAACTTTAAGGTTGATTTTGATGTATTTTTACTATATCTCAATTATTACAAAATGGATTTGATTTAAACTTAAAATAGATGTTCCACCTCATCACCCACATCATGTGACAAGGTGCATAACTCTGACACCAATTTTTCATGAATTGTGTCCCCTTTTACCTAAAATTTAAAGTTAATTTTGATGTATTTTCACTATATCTCATTCTGATTGGCTTAGAGCCAAAGGGAAGTAACCTTTTTTGTACCCCCCGACAACAAAGTTGTAAGGGGGGGTATACTGGTTTCAGGTTGTCTGTCTGTCCGTCCGTCTGTCTGTCCGTCTGTCCATAGACGCAATCTTGTGCGCACCATCTCTCCTTATCCCCATGACAGAATTTAATGAAACTTCACACAAGTGATCAGTACCAACAGTAGTTGTGCATGGGGCATGTTAGGTTCTTTTAGAAAAAAAAATTTACAGAGTTATGGGACTTTGTTTTTTTGTTACTATACTATATACATAGACACAGTTTTGTGCACACCATCTCTCCTCATCCCCTTGACACAATTTAATGAAACTTCACACATGTGATCAATACCAACAGTAGTTGTGCATGGGGCATGTTAGGTTCTTTTAGAAAAAAAATTTGCAGAGTTTTGGGACTTTGTTTTTTTTGTTACTATACTATATACATAGACACAATCTTGTGCGCACCATCTCTCCTCATCCGCTTGACACAATTTAATGAAACTTCACACAAGTGATCAGTACCAACAGTAGTTGTGCATGGGGCATGTTAGGTTCTTTTAGAAAAAAAATGTGCAGAGTTATGGGACCTTGTTTTTTTGTTACTATACTATATACATAGACACAATCTTGTGCACACCATTTCTCCTCATCCCCTTGACACAATTTATTGAAACTTCACACAAGTGATCAGTAACAACAGTAGTTGTGCATGGGGCATGTTAGGTTCTTTTAGAAAAACAATTTGCAGAGTTATGGGACTTTGTTTTTTTGTTACTATACTATATACATAGACACAATCTTGTGCACACCATCTCTTCTCATCCCCTTGACACAATTTAATGAAACTTCACACAAGTGATCAGTAACAACAGTAGTTGTGCATGGGGCATGTTAGGTTCTTTCAGAAAAAAAATTTGCAGAGTTATGGGACTTTGTTTTTTTGTTACTATACTATATACATAGACACAATCTTGTGCACACCATCTCTCCTCATCCCCTTGACACAGTTTAATGAAACTTCACACAAGTGATCAGTAACGACAGTAGTTGTGCATGGGGCATGTTAGGTTCTTTCAGCGACAAAAATTGCAGAGTTATGGGACTTTGTTTCTTGTTAACATACTATGTACATACAGTCTGCATATGCAATCTTGTGCATGCCTAATCTACCAAACCCTTACACACAATTTAATGAAACTTCACACAAGTGATCAGTACCAACCCTAGTTGTGCATGGTGCATGTAACATTCTTTTAGATAAATATTCTGCATAGTTATGGGACTTTGTTTTTTGTACCTCCCGACAACAAAGTTGTAAGGGGGGGTATACTGGTTTCAGGTTGTCTGTCTGTCTGTCTGTCTGTCCGTCTGGCCGTCTGTCCGTAGACGCAATCTTGTGCACACCATCTCTCCTTATCCCCTTGACAGAATTTAATGAAACTTCACACAAGTGATCAGTACCAACAGTAGTTGTGCATGGGGCATGTTAGGTTTTATTAGAAAAAAAATTTGCAGAGTTATGGGACTTTGTTTTTTTGTTACTATACTATATACATAGACACAGTCTTGTGCGCACCATCTCTCCTCATCCCCTTGACACAATTTAATGAAACTTCACACAAGTGATCAGTAACAACAGTAGTTGTGCATGGGGCATGTTAGGTTCTTTCAGAAAAAAAAATTTGCAGAGTTATGGGACTTTGTTTTTTTGTTACCATACTATATACATAGACACAATCTTGTGCGCACCATCTCTCCTCATCCCCTTGACACAATTTAACGAAACTTCACACAAGTGATCAGTAACAACAGTAGTTGTGCATGGAGCATGTTAGGTTCTTTCAGCAACAAAAATTGCAGAGTTATGGGACTTTGTTTCTTGTTAACATACTATGTACATACAGTCTGCATATGCAATCTTGTGTGTGCCTTATCTACCAAACCCTTACACACAATTTAATGAAACTTCACACAAGTGATCAGTACCAACCCTAGTTGTGCATGGTGCATGTTACATTCTTTTAGATAAATATTCTGCATAGTTATGGGACTTTGTTTTTTTTACTATACTGTATACATACAGTCTATATACATACAGTCCACATAATTATGCAATCTTGTGTGCGTCAAATTGCAATGTACTGTGTCAGTGCATGCGGGGGGTACATTCATCACCTTTAGTGATAGCTCTAGTTTAACTTTTGTACTTAGTTTCTTCCCCTTAAATTCCAGGAATTAGTCTATTTTTAGAAATCCTTTTTTTAGATTTTTAATATTTTAGGTATTTTTCTAACTGTTTTATTATAAGTCCTATGTAAAAAGTAAAAACATTTTTCTGTGGTAACATGGGTCGGTAAGACACTTTTTTTGTATTCACTTTTAGTGTATCTCTAATATTAGAGATTTAATATATTTACTAGTATTACTATACTAGTATTATACTAGTATATCTTATATGTGGAAGCCCAGGATGAAGTACTCCAAAGTATTTTTAAGATTCCTTATGGTTGCCATTCTTCTGTGACAAGACCGTATGATGGGGGTATGAGTCACTCCTGTGACAGTTCTAGTTGGAATTGAAAATGAATAAACCACATTGTTTATCTTGTTCCTCAATTATTTGTTTAGTCTGTTGTGGCATCAAGACATACAAACATGAGAGAATTCTTGTCCGTTCAGACTGCAGTTTTGTACATGAATACAGTATAACATCAAATCTAGTATTTTTAGTAAACCAAGGTGTGCTTGATTATCCTTACTCATTTAGGTGTATTTGATTATTTATGTTATGTCTGATTTATCTACCTGTCATATTTATCACTCTTCCCTGTAGTGAATGTCATATAAAATTAATCAAAGTGATTCTGAGGAAAATCTTGAGTATTTATCTTTTACAAAACATGATGGCACAACTGAGACTTTATTACTGTAAAAGATAAAACATAATAGAATATGAGAGTATGCACACTGTCTGCAGAGCATACTAGAAATATCTTAAGTAACAAATGTATGGTATTCTCAAGGAATATTTACCTTTCTGCATACATGTACGTGGAACTAAGTTTTTCATAATACAGTTACGTTACATATTTTTATTTCATGCTAATATGCTTCTACAAGTTATGTAACAAACATAGTACCGTCTTGATATTTATCAGCCGTGACTTAATTGTTTCAGATTTGAAGATGGCACGGTTTCATTTCTCGATATTATATCAATGCAGCATGGCTTTGAGGCTTTACAGAGACTTGCAGGTATACCTTTATGTTCTAATTATGCTATACTGATATTATACTGGAGCAGAATCTGTCAGAATAACAACAGCAAGGTGCATTTTGGCAAAACGTAACATGTCTTACGCAAGTCATTAAACTCTAATGACTTTCATTGTCACGTTTTTTGTAACGATGATCAATCATTGCTACACGATCTTGAAGGGTATGGGTCTGCTTGCAAGCCACCATAACCCAAATAGATTGATTCACTAGATACAATCCAAGTTTCTGTTAACTTATTCCTGTAAGTGTTTAGTTTCCTATTTGGTTCTTTTAGAGACTTCCTTTATTTTTGGGGACCACCTTTACTTCCTGTATCTGCTATTTTATTACATGTCAGAGATTGCTGACAAGAGAAAAGGGCTACCTCGTCAAAACACTCAACTGCCATTTCTCATTCCATTGGAAAAAATGTGAATATGACATTTGGACAAAATTAAACTTGTTTTTGGCTTAAGAAAACTGTTGATAATTAGCTTTGAATATTTCTTATATCTAAGTTTGACTACACAGTTGTTTTTTTTTTCAAAAACATTGATTTGTCTATCATGCCAAAGATGGTGTTATGCCAAGAAAAGACACAAGAACAATATGTATAGACCTATATCAGTTGTCAGCTTAGTCTTTTACTACCTGTGATAGTGCCAGGTAATAAAATAACCTAGTCAACAAATTAAGGTTGTTGAAAATACATGAAAATCAACCCACATGAGCTATGATTTGACTGCATGACCATGAATCTACATGGCTGACAGTTTTGCTATGCATATGGTGTGACGGTTGGGAACATTTTGTACCAAAAACTTGTCATATAAAAATTAATGAAGGGGTTAAAAAAATATTAAGCATACACAAAAAAACCTTTGATCTTAGCATATGACCTTAACCGTAAACAGACATGTAACCTTTGACCTTAAATAGACAAAGCCATTAGAAGCAATCTGCACATTGACTTATTTTGTAATACATTTGAGCCAGTCAACAGATCCTGTGAGGGATTTAGTAAATATAAAAAAGACCTGGAAAACTATCCATTTGCACTTTTATTAGCTCATCTGATTTTTTGAAAAAAATGATGAGTTATTGTCATCACTTGAGCGGTTGTCGGCGTTGGCGTCGGCGTTGCCTGGTTAAGTTTTATGTTTAGGTCAGCTTTTCTCCTAAACTATCAAAGCTATTGCTTTGAAACTTGGAATACTTGTTCACCATCATAAGCTGACCCTGTATAGCAAGAAACATAACTCCATCTTGCTTTTTGCAAGATTTATGGCCCCTTTTGTACTTAGAAAATATCAGATTTCTTGGTTAAGTTTTATGTTTAGGTCAACTTTTCTCCTAAACTATCAAAGCTATTGCTATGAAACTTGGAATACTTGTTCACCATCATAAGCAGACCCTGTACATCAAGAAACATAACTCCATCTTGCTTTTTGCAAGATTTATTGCCCCTTTTGGTCTTAGAAAATCAGTTTTCTTGGTTAATTTTTATGTTTAGGTCAGCTTTTATCCTAAACTATCAAAGCTATTGCTTTAAAACTTGCAACACTTGTTCACCATCATAAGTTGACCCTGTACAGCAAGAAACATAACTCCATCCTGCTTTTTGCAAGAATGATGGCCCCTTTTGGACTTAGAAAATATCAGATTTCTTGGTTAAGTTTTATGTTTAGGTCAACTTTTTCTCTTAAACTATCAAAGCTATTGCTTTGAAACTTGCAACACTTGTTGACCATCATAAGCTGACCCTGTACAGCAAGCAACATAACTCCAACCTGCTTTTTGCAATAATTATTGCCCCTTTTGGACTTAGAAAATCATTTTCTTGGTTGAGTATTATGTTTAAGTCAACTTTTCTCATAAACTATCAAAGCTATTGCTTTAAAACTTGCAACAGTTTTTCACCATCATAAGTGGACACTGAACATCAAGAAACATAACTCTATCCTGCTTTTTGCAAGAATGATGGCCCTTTTTAGACTTAGAAAATCATGGGTAGGACAATATTTCTATTACACAAAAAAAATCAGATGAGCGTCAGCACCCGCAAGGCGGTGCTCTTGGTTTAACCTATGATGTTATCCTGAACTAACATGGCAGCAAGATAGTATCCACATGTTCTCAGTATGTCAAACACTTGAGTTATTACAAATTCTTTTATGTGAGTAAAATGATATAAAGTAAAGAAATATTCTGACTTCATGATCTTTCACCTCATAGTATGACCTTGCCCTAGGGCCAACATGACTGAAAGTCATTCTCTGCAAGTAATCTTGTGCAAGTTACATGTATATCCTCTGAAAAGGTTAAAAGATACAGAACTGACATAATTTTTTGTGTTTGATGGACAAATGGATGGACAACTGGACATAAAGCAATAACTTGCCCCAAAAAGTTGGGGATACATTCTTACATTTATTTATAGCATTTGTGTAAGTGAAGAAAGAAAAAAACAATATTAGTTACTGGAAAGGAAAGGGAAAGAATTAAGTAATATACTACCATTAGTTATAGGTAAGTTTATTTGCCCCACCAGGAGCGGTTGCTTTTTTACCAACTTGAAACATTGCCCTATCATAATTTTCTTTAAGATGAAAGGTATGGTTTGGTGCATCTCTCAAATTTTATTTTGAAACCAGTGCTGTATATAATTCATTCTAACACGACCAGCAAATAACCTATATACACATAGGAGAAAATCAATCAATGGTTATTTTGCGATAACCCATGCACGTGCAAAGTAGTGACGTCATCCTCCTATGTATAGAATGATCCAGGTGCTTAGCACGAAGTGTAGTTCATGTCGTAAAAAGTAGTTACCATTTTTTCTAACACTGTTAATACTAGTATGTTGTGTTAGAATCGAAATAACAAGTTCCCAAGCATGATTTATCGTAGAATAACTCGAGTTTTTCGTTCTTATGCGAAACAATATATCACTCAGGCCTACGGCCTCCTTGATATATTCTTACGCATAAGAACTCAAAACACGGGTTATTCTACGATAAACCACTCTTGGGAACTTATTATTTCTTAAATATTTTAAAAATAGTCATTTGATGTCTAGGTAGATGGAAATAATCTGTATTTTTATAGATATCATTTCAGAATCGTATCTTATTAAATCTTCTCCCATTTGAGAATAAAGACAATTGTATTCTGATAGTTTTCGTGAGAAAATCATGCAGGTATTTGGCAGTTGTTTTTAGTTTTTGTAGAAATTTTTCTGTCTGTGGGTGTTTGAAGTATTTTTAGTACTGTTAGTTGGCATGGATTCAGAGATTTTTGCCATGAGTTGAGTTACATCAATACTTATGTAGTTGGAGGGAACGGGTCAATTAAAAGACGACTGACAGGAAGATGTTGTTCTATTTTCATACAGGCATTTTACTGTCTTCCAAAAGCCAGATTTTTTGAGATGTATACAATAGAGTGAAAGTTTTTGTGGGAATGAAATAAATTGAGTAGATAATATATAGTAATTGTCCTGAGCAAATCATGGGCTGGTTTTTATACTCATAAGTATTGTATATATCAGTTAATAGATGACAGGGAAATGTGGTCCATATGCAAGTTTGTATATTGCTCAGTGGGACAAAAAAATGTTATTATGTACCAATAGGGTACAGAGGACCCTATCTTATATGTTGTCCGACTACCCAGTCAGCAAACTGCACATGAATGATATTATCAGGTTGATATTGAAAGATGTGAAACTTTAATAAATCATGTTTCAATCCATTTACAACAATACCAACTGTTAAAATAAGTTATTGACCATTTGAGGTTATATTAAATAAAGAAAGAAATATACAAGAGACATAATATTCAACAGTTAGCTACTTTGTAAAGTACCTTTGAAAATGGCGCTGTATAAATCTGGTATAAGATATTTAATAATATATAATATGAAATAAGGCACTGCTTCAATTGGGAATCGATCCGACTTCAACTCATCCCATAACATTTGAAAAGAACTGTCTAATGAGGGCATGGACCGAATGACACAATTTTCAGGTAGGTAGTAAATATCTCATTCGGTATATCAGTATATGTTACCATAGAGGGATCAATCCCGATTTTCGTCGCTTCATGCAGGATCATTGCCCTATCAATTTAAAGGTAGATTTTGGAATAAAAACAACACTGCCCATATCTGTACTGATGTGCAAGACGTTGTGGTTTGGACAAGTTATGTGGATGCTTATTAGGCACAAAGAAAAAGCGTATTCTTCCAAAAAATTAGAAGTCAGATGCTCTGTGCACGTGCAGGAAGTACACATTTTTTAATTCGATAGTACCATATATCTCATTTGGTATATTGCATGTTACCGTAGAGGGATTGATCCCGGTAGGATCGATTCCCAATAATATACTTTATCTAGTTATGACACTGTTTCAGGTGGAATTAGTTCTATATCCCAGCATACATTCAACCTGGCACAGTATTTTCATCACACATTGTCAACCTGTTGTCATGGGTCTGGTACCAGGCTTGCTGAAATATACTGTGATGGAGATTTTATGGACATACAGAAGCAGGGAGCCATTGTAAGCTTTAATTTGCTTAGAGCCAATGGTGATTATGTTGGATTTTCTGAGGTAACTATTTCCTATAAACGTTGTTACATACTTCTTTAGTTTCTTGATTTTATTGAGTTTTGTACAACAAACTTTTACTTTGACTATACCTGTTTATTATACCAAGCACTTTTGAACGTGTACATGTGCATGAAAAAGAGTGCTGTATAAATGTGGTATAATGATAATAATAATAATTCCTATATTCCTTCACATCCAGGCATCCATTTCTACAACTGTAGCATCATTGTAAGGTCCTTTTCCAAAATTGTTTTAGAGGCCACTAGAGCTAAATTAGCAACTTTCCTCATGAGCTGTTTGATGCAGATAACCATTATAAAGAGACCTTCCCAAACACTCTTAGCATACTCCAATTGTCTTTGTGTATTTTTCAACCCAATTTTAAAAACCTAAGAAGCATATATAGTGGATGCAACTTGACCCTGATGGTTGACCTTTACATTATAATACATAATGAGGCACAACCTATTATTGAAAAGGAGTGTACGTAAAACACGAGCTATACGAGAAAAAGGAAAAATAAATTTGTATAAATATAAATAAGTGTATTGGAAAGTTTTAACTGATCAAATGTAAGCATATATTCTTTGAAACTGCACTGTATAGAAACTAATTCCATATAAATATACCTGGCTACCCTAAGCAACCTTGATTTCTATAATGAAATAATCGATAGGAATAATCAGCCTAAGGTCAACCATCGCGGTCAAGTTGCGACTACTATAGCATATAGAACTGTTTGTCGTCTGTCACACTAAATTATCTAATTATCTAATACTGCCTCTGAAACTTGGAACAGCTGGAGCATATGTTCCTCTTCCAAAGTTTCAGACATTCTAGTCTGTTTAAGCTCTGAAACACAGGTGAGCGATTTAGGGCCAACATGGCTCTCCCGTTTTTGAAATGATTAAATAATACAGCTTTGTTTGTATTCCCCTAAATATGCAGTGCAAAATACCAAATTTACCATTTTCAACTTTTGCTGAAAGAAATGCTGTAATAAATTTATAGGAGTCAGAGCTTTCTTTCATACCATTTTAAAAAGTGACACTTTTTTCAGGTTGACAAATTGGCTCAACTTTACAACATTCATGTGAGAACAGGTTGTTTTTGTAACATAGGAGCATGCCAGAAATACCTTGGCTTGTCTGATGACAAGATAAAACACAACTTTGATGTAAGTATTGCAAGAAATGAGAGAATATTTTCACTACATATTCTACGTCTTCTTTATTCAGCTGCATATTCTGTACTTTCTATGCTTCAGTACAAACATTTGCAAAACTTTATTTTCTACATCCTTACGAAGCTGAATTTTCAATGAGGGTGGAGTGCAGCAAGGCAATATTTACCTTTCATGTAATTACCTACCTTGATTTTTCATCGTGAAAACGGAAGTGGAGAATGTTCAAACATAATTCAGACAGCTGTATTCCATTGTCATTTTGATGAAACACCATGATGAAAAATGTCTTTGGCCAGTTTACCCAACTTTTACACAATCTGCATAGTTAACTGGTTAGAACATAAGAGGAGCTTTGATAATCTAGAGTTGAAATATCAGTTTTGAATTACTTTTCCATATTTCTTTTGTGGGACAGTTCCTTCTTTCAAACTTGGACTCTTTGTGAACAAAATTGTGACAATGAGAGAGCTGCCGAAAGCCTGTTCGCATAATAATGGCAGATGACTGGGCAGTAAATGTTATTTCTATAGGAGTGTGAAAGTGAAGAGGTTCTTATTCCATTGATGTGCGCTATACGTGCCCAAAGGATATATATGCTGTTGGCAGCCTTTCTAGTAAATTATATATATGTCATTTGTGGGAATCTGATATTTTCTTGTGTCTTGCAATGTTTGATAAAACTTGCATCTTTCATAAGTGTACATATTAAGAACAAAATTTGCAATGGACAGCTTACCCACTGAGTGTTAATCTTTCAACTCAATGATTTGATATATTTCATTTCTGTGTTTAGCATTTTTGTTGTATCTGTATGAAAACGTTTTTACTGTGCAGTTCTGTAAAGTATTAAGATGTTTTTTTATGATACAACCAGGCTGGACATGTGTGTGGAGATGACAGAGATCTCGTTGATGGCAAACCAACTGGAGCTGTGCGGGTTTCTTTTGGCTATATGTCAACACTGGAAGATGCACAGAGATGTCTTCAGTTCATTGTTGACTGCTTCCTAGAAAGTGTGCCAAAACCAGTCTTCTGGGATAAAAATATTAAAATTCAGAACCATTCTGGTTCTATTTATAGTCAAAGTTTGATCTCAGGTACAAAAGGGGAGGAGCAAGTTGTCATAGAAACTGTAAGCTCAGCAGATTCAAAACAAAAGTTTGATACAGATGTTGAAGAAAGTTCAAATGACTCAGGTGAAAAAGAAACAGTTGAAGAAAAGTGTGAAACAGAACAATTGAAAAAGAGAGTTATTTTAACTAAATGTCTTGATCCTAAATTTGAAAAGAGTGCCACCATTCCACACTCAGACATATATGAGAAAAAGATACAGTCTTTAAACATGGAAGAGACTGGAAATAATGAAATGTTCACATCTTGCGAAGGAAAACATTTGACTGAAATTTACTTGTACCCTGTGAAATCATGTGCTGCATTTAAGGTATGTTTTTTTCAACTATGAAATAGTTTTAGAACTGAAAACAGTGCTGAGGCAAGTTATTCATATTCCATCAAAGGCAGACCATGGCTGTATAGGTGCCCCATCCATATCTTACATTTGTATATGAAGGCTACTTATTCTGCACTGTAACAATTCATGATATACAGTGCATATATATACTTCAAAAGTGAAAAACTTTAAAATCAATGGGTGAATGTGAAAGCGGTCTAAGTGCTTCTTCATTTATATGCATTTACACCGCTTTTGCATTTACCCCGCAAGTATTAAATGAAATTGATCCTGTTTTTGCTGTTAATTACTGTCTATTTTAATAATCTATATTTCTTTAATAGGTAGATTTCTTTGTAAAAATAACCAAAATAGCCATAATGTATGCATACAGCAGATGTAATGTAACCTTATAACTTATTAATTAGGTAAATGAATGGCCTTTATGTGATCGAGGGTTGCTATATGACAGGGAATGGATGATTGTTACGGAGAGCGGTATAGCCATGAGCCAGAAGAGAGAGAGTAGACTGTGTCTCATAAAACCATCCATTGATCTCAACAAAAATCATCTGCTTCTAGATTTCCCAGGTGAGATTTCTGCAGAGATTGGATATATTTCTAAAAACTTTCATCTAGCACTCTAATTTGTTCTTGATTTCTCTAGACAGAAGGAAGAAATAATTGTGTACTTCAAAAATGTACATGTACTCTTTAAAGAAATCCTAAGTGTATAGTTCAGAAGTATTCACAGAAACTTGCTTGACTTTTGTTTAACAAAGTTATTGACTGGACAAGAAAAATGACTTTAAATCTTTGACCTTTAAATCTGACCTTGAACTTTGAGCTAGAGGTCAGGGTCTTTGGCATAACCATCAACTCATTATAGGGTTAGGAAGCATTAATTTTGTGCTAAGGAATATTAGTATCCCTTGATGGATGATAGTTTTGTAGATGTCATTGAACAGATGCTGTTAACTTTAGACTTTAAGATATGACCTTGACCTTTGAATAATGGACCTGATGTTGCTTGCGACAACATGTTGTTAGGATGAATGTTAATGTCAAGTTGAATATCATTCCTAGAAAAATGACCTAAAATCTTTTAACTCTTCTAAGTGTGACACTAAACTTTGTGTAAGGTGTATACCATGGGTTTTGCACATGACATATCATCTCATAATGTAGAATATTTGTAGACTTTGGAACGAAAGCATGACTTGTCCTATTGTTATGTGGAACAGTACTATTAACCCCTAATGAAAACAACCCTGTTAATCTTTGCCCTCCAAGTATGACCTCAACCTTTGAGGTGCAAGCCTTGGTGTTAAATGCAACATTTGATCTCAATGTAGTCAACATTTATGCCAGGTTATTTAAAATAGAGCCATTGCTTCAAAGGTCTTAGGGTGGACACAAGCATACCAAAGGGCAGAAGGATGTAATTTAGTCCCTGAAACCTACCAGAGACTGATAGGGGATGAGGAAAACAGGTCTGTGTCAGTATTGTCATTGTGATTGCATTTTCACAAATATGAGTATCTTAGAATATAGAACAAAGGTGTTTCTTAGAATGCTTTGTTCTTGTTTTTAAGCAGCACTTGAATTGAATCTAAGATAGCCCTTGTTCATAATTGTTGAAATTTGAAATGAAATTGTTAGTCTTGAGAAATGTTCACATGTCTACAATCTGTTTTTCAGGGATGGAGACGATGTGCGTAAGTTTAAATGTAACACAACAGCATGAAATGGAGACCAATCTTTGTAACTCTAAAGTGTGCGGAGATAGGTAAGGTCCAAAAATATTTGAAGCTACAGTAGGTCAGATTTTGTGTGTTTAGTTCATAATTGTTTGTCAACATGTCAGCAGCCTCACCAGCACTTTAAGGAATTTAATATTTGCAGCCTATGGTTGGTTGTAGATCATTCTGGTCAATTTTTGAGTCTGTATAAATTTCATGAGGAACTGGTAAAAAAAGGAGACCATGGTGAATAAGATTAAACAGAAATAGTTCAATATTTGAGAGTTAGACCCCCGTAAACTAAACCTGTCGTCATATAATGACATTGCCTATGATGCCTATGATGCAGAACAAGAATACTAACTGCCACTTTTCCTTCTTTCTATAGAATGTTTGTTTGCCTCCCCTGTAATATAATGTAAGTATATACTGGTTGTGAATGCAGTTGTGGATAAATTATAAAATTACTGGGGTTTTTCTCCCACCAGACTTCATAAAAGATAAAAGGTAAGGGTAGATTTCTGGGAAGCACAGAGCACCCCAAACACAGCCATAGAGCCAAGCATTGCAAAGTAGGCCCACAGACAAAAAGAAGCTGTAACGGAAAAATAAAACTTGCATAAAAATTTGTTCTGTCATTACAGTACAAAACCAAATTGAATAGTGATTAATTTTTCAGGGTACAGAGTTTAGACTGTGGCAGTGTGGTTGCAGACTGGCTGAGTGAAGCATTATGCAGGCCTGGATGTAGGTTGATACGGCAAGCAACAGATGATAAGAGAGCATCAAAATTGAAAAATAATGGAGGTCTGTTGATATTTTGAAATTAATATAGTTGTTTGAAGATGCAACACTTCTAGAGATACCTTGTTTTAGAAATATAAAATTTTGTATCATAATCTGGGCATTGATTAAATGGTCCTTATAAAATGTAAATGATATGAAATTATCATATGAGATATTGTATCTATTACTTAGATGGTTTCACAGTTAAATCTCCCTCTCCCTTGTTAACAAAACTTATTGTTTTTTCCTGGCAATTTGTTTCATATTTTATCTGTAGGGGAGGTTGTAAGAACAAGTGGCCTAACCTATTTATATATTTATTTGTGTCTGTATAAAAGTTACATATCTTTGTAAATGCTGAATATGTGTGTGTGTGTGTGTTCAGGTTTAACGTCTTTTTCAACAATTTTTTAGTCTTATAAACGACAGTGTCTACTAGTAGCAGTGAGCACAATGCCCAACTTTATAGTGCTGATTCACTGGAATATATGCCGTAGACACATGACATGATACCCCACCCAGTCACATTATACTGACACCAGGCTGACCAGTCCTAGCACTATCCCCTTAATGCTGAGCGCCCAGCAAAGAAGCTACTATAGTACCATTTTTTACGTCTTTGGTATGACGCAGCCAGGGATCGAACCCGCGACCTCCCGCACTCAAAATGGGCGCTCTACCACTAGGTAACCAAGGTGGTTGATCAATAAAATGTGATTAAACTAAAGGATCCTTGTGCTTAATATACTTAAAAGTACTTTATCTTATTAATAAGGTCAACTTCACAATAAATGCTTTTTAAGTTATATGGAACAAAATTAGATCATATGTCCACTTCCCGGCTTGAAATTGGAGGAAGACCTAGGTGCCCATTTGGATGTCATGTCGGATGCAGGCACAAGGTTAAAACCACTGACCCTTTGCAAAACAGCTGGATAGCTTCTTCACAAAAGAATTTTACATTTCAAGCAGATTCCAGATTCCCCCTGGCTAGTGGCCAGTGATTGGAAGTCAGCAACGTAACAACTCAGCCTTGGAGGCCCCTCCTCTCCCCCCATCCCCACAAAAAAAAAAGAAAAAAAAAGAAAAGAGGTTTTAAGTACCTTTCAATTTGAATTAGTGATTTATAACTCAATATTGCTTTTATTGTTTTTGAATACAAACAGTTTTACATAATTTTTTGTTAATATTCCAGATTTGACAGTAGAAGATAAAAGTAGACTTTCTCTAGCCAATGAGTCTCAATACCTCCTCATCAGTAGAGACAGTGTGGCAGCTTTACATCAGAAAATACTAGACCGTAGAGAGGAGGGTGATACTCTAGAATCTTTCAGTAAATATTTTGTGAAGCAGAGTATTGGAGCTTCCAAACTTATTTAGTGGCTAAAACAGATACTTTGTTTCATACCAAAACCGGGATTGACATTTATTACTTCTGGAGCATTTGCCTTACTCATATTAGAAAAAAAAAAAAAAAAACAGAAATGTAGAAGATCTTCAGGCCTTGCTGAAGTCGAGTCCAAGTTGTAGGATTAATGAATGTGATCTCTTTTCTACTAAGGAATTGTTACGCTGTCTGAAGTAACTTCTGTACTGACAAGTCAACAGCAGTTTATACTGACTTAATTTAGGTCAGTTGTGAAACAAGTTCTACAACTTATATTAATCACTCTCAACACCACGTTTCTGATGAAATCCATTTACACAAGTGTATGGGATAAACCAGTTTCCATTTTAATGCTGAGTACCAAGCAAGGGAGATACTGGTACCATTTTTCATGTCTTTGGTAGGACGCTGCTGGGGAACAAACCTATGACCTCCCACACTCAAAGCAGACACTCTGCCACTGTCAAGCCAGTTAATCAGCAGAATACTGTTAAGATTTTTATATATATATATATATATATATATATAACTTTGCGTATATATTAATCTTTGTACATGTATTGACATTTTTTTTATAGACATTGATAATCTTGTGGATCGTTTCCGAGCCAACCTGATTGTGAGTGGTTGTGATCCATTTGAAGAAGAGGGTTGGAAAAGTATACAGATTGGAATTCTTCATTTCAAAGTTAGTATTAATCTAGTCATAGATCTTCAATTTATTGATGATTTTTTTAATCATCAAGTGGTAGAATTTCAATTTGTTTATATTGCTGTTCTGTAGATGAACTGGATGGGAAAGGTTTGTGTGACTGTGTTGAAATCACCAGACTATCAGCCATTGCAATGGAAAACAGCCAGATTCAGAAATAAGAAGTATTAGAGACATTCTGTTTATTCTTTTTATACGCCCGTCTCGAAAGAGCGGGGCTTATTATGTGAACACACGTGGCGGGCGGGCGGTTGGTGTCCAAAAGCATGTCGGCTCTCTAAGTCAAACAGTTTTCATTTGATCTTCACCAAACTGGCTGATAATGTTTGTGGGCATAATATCTTGGCCAAGTTCGATAACTAGCAAAATCACCGCAGGCAATCTTGGATTATGGCCCTTGAATTACTCGAAATCTTTTTATGATACATTAGAAGGGCGTATTTTGTGATAGTCTGGCACTCTTGTTTTAGTTTAGTGTTGAAACTTACTTAAATCCTTCTGGAAATTTTCTTGCGGATAATCAATGGCTAGTACAGTAAGTGGGGCATGAATCCATGTAAGTGGGGCATGAATCCACAACCTCTACAGTGTGCGGCAAGTAGCTTAGATACTAGACTGCTACTCCTATTTTCTTTTCTGTTTAAGGATCCAAAGTGTATGCACAGTGTACATGTTTTGCCATTTTTATGCCCCCACACATTTATGTGGGGAGCATATAGCGTTACTGCTGTCCGTCCGTCCATTCGTCCCAAAATCTTGTGTGTCCAACTCCTCCCACACTACAAGCTATTGCACTCGCCCCAGCGTCGGTGTTGGCGTCGCCTTTGGTTAAAGTTTTTGATAAAATCAAATATCTCTGTTACTATCAAAGCTATTGACATGAAACTTAAAATAGTTATTTACTATCAAAGTCTCCACTAGGAGAAACAATTCTTATAACTCTGATTTGAATTTTGACAGAATTATGCCCCTTTTTAACTAAGAATTTAAAAAACACAACAAATTTGATAAAGTCAAATATCTCAGTTACTATTAAAGCTTTTTACTTGAAACTCAAAATAGTTGTTTACAATCAAAGTCTACACCAGAAGACACAATTCCCATAACTCTGGTTTGAATTTTGACAGAATTATTCCCCTTTTAAACTTAGTATTTTTGGTTAAAGATTTCAATAAAGTCAAGTATCTCTGTTACTATTAAAGCTTTTAACTTGAAACTTAAAATACTTATTTACCATCTCAGTCTACACTAGGAGAAACAATCCTTATAACTCTGATTTAAATTTTGACAGAATTATGCCCCTTTTTAACTTAGATTTTTTTGTTAAAAGTCAAATATTTCTGTTACTTTTAAAGCTTTTGATCAGAAACTCTAAATAGTTATTTACAATCAAAGTCTATACCAGGAGACACAATTCCCATAACTCTGATTATAATTTTGACAGATTTATGTCCCTTTTTAACTTGGAAATTTTTTACTGGCAAAGCTCTAATTCAGGGTCAAGCACTGAGAAAAGTCGAGCGCGCTGTCTTACGGACAGCTCTTGTTACTATATGGAATACAGACAAAAATCTTGTGTGTTCAACTCTTCCCACACTGTTAGCCTGAATTGCTTCAAACATTCACAGATGAACAAGCTTGATGTGCAGATGACCATAAAGGAAGGAATTTTTTGTGTGAATATTTTTACTGCAGTTACGGCCCGTTGATAGTTTTTGCTATATAGGGGATGGCACAGTATGTGGGGGCATCCGTGTCCTATGGACACAATTTCTAGTTTTATAGACATTGATGATCCTGTGTACCTTCCCAAGGCAACCTGACTTAGCACGTGGCTACAATCAATTTAAAGAAGCAGGGTGGAAAAGTGCACTTCGCTGACATTTTAAGGAGGCGGTGAATATATGTATTTTATGCTTTACATAATTGATTTTCTGCATTTTAGAGCCAGGGTACATGTACAAGATGTCAGATGGTGTGTTTAGATCAACAAACAGGGGAAAGAAGCAAGGAGCCACTGAAAACACTGGCTGTCTGGAGAGGAACTAAAGTAAGTGAATTCTACTTTTCCAAGTATAATAAAGACCAAGAACAGAACATGCTTTGGATTGTTTTATGTACAGATGGGTGAGATAAGCATTTGCAGTATTGTCATCTTGTGGGAAATGTATATGTGAAATCTAGTACAAGCTGCAGTATATAGAGGGAAAAATTGAGGATGTAAAAAAGTTGCCTGCATTCATGACTTTTTTTATAAGAGTTGAAAACTGGAAAATTCACTGAATATATCAAAAGGAATGAGAAACACTTGAGACATAAGGAAAGAGCCAAAAATTTTATAAATGGGAGAAACCCCCTTGCTGCTCTGGTAGTGTAGAGAGAAACCAACCAAAATAATTGGAGAATTCTAAGATTTTTTAAATAAAGAAACAGAGAGCAATGAAAACAATGGTTTTAGAGCAATTTTGCAGAGAAAAGTGAGAAACCATGTAAAACACCGAGTATTATGTAGGTTATAGTTTATAAACAGGGGGCACTTAAAAGTGAATGAAGAATGTAAACTGAAATTTGAAAAATCCATTTATTTCTGAACTTTGCCAGCTATATTATTGTATTGTAGCATTTATACCTATTTTCAGGTACCTTTCGGTATACATCTACATAGATCATGCAGTGGGCAGCATTCAAGTTCTGTGATAAAAGTCGGAGATCCAGTATTCACTTCTTGATACAGAAGAAAATTTAGATATCTTTATTATGTACTTAGATGATGGGAAAGTTTAAGGCTGTATTGTGAAACAGTTCTTCAAACTTAATTTTAAAGACATTAATTAACTGCCCTTACATTTAGAGTATTTTACAAGAGACTCTTTTTAGTTAATCAGATTTGATAGCTGCATATTTAAAATATTTTATCAGGAACAAACTGTTTGTTATCTTCTCATATTTTAGATTGATTTTATATGGTGGCATATTTCTGCATATGATAACCAGATAAGTTTTGCGAAAATGTATCCACGAAACAGAAAAGTTATCGCGAAAACATAAAAGCTTTTCACAAAAAGAACTGCAAGTATTAAGTGGAAAAATTTGTGTTAGTGCCCACTTCTACATAAGAAAACCAGATAAGTTACGCGAAAATGAAAAATGGTGAAGTTTTCGTGAAATTAAAATGTTTAAGCGAAAACATTTTATTTTCACGAAAACTTTACCATTTTTCATGAAAGTTTGGTCCATTTTCGCGAAACTTATCTAGTTTTCTTATGCAGACGTGGGCACTAATGCAAATTTTTCCACTTAATATTTGCAGTTCTTTTCGTGAAAAGCTTTTATGTTTTCACGAAAACTTTTCTGTTTTTCGTGAAAACTCGATACATTTTCGCAAAACTTATCTGGTTATCATATGCAGAAATATGCCACCATAATTTTATAATACATTGTATTTATATAAGATTTATATATTTATTTGTGTACAAGTATTGTTGAATATATATTGTTGTGATATACTTGTATTAGACTTGTTGTTGAAAGAGGTTTTGTTGTGCAATAACCTTATTGTTAGCTCGCTACAGTGTGCAGGTTAGACCTTTTTTACAAATATATTACATGATATGAAAAAATCAACAAGGATATAGAAGTCATTTTCATTATATCTAGTAGACATTGACTTTGCTGCCTTGATTTCTAAGAAGAATAAAGCATTGTTCATAGAATAATCTTATCATGCCAAAAAAAAAAAACTTTGACAGAAAGTGTAAGAAACTTGGTAGAATTTTGCTGGGTATGAGCTATGGAAGATGTGCTGCCTTGTTGGCTTGACATCTTCCCTGACCAGTTTCATTCAGCAGTTGTAAACGTCTTCAGAGGATTTGACTAGTTATAACAAGTTTAGTTTTCATATAAGAAACTTAATCACAAGTAGCCTGTATGGTAAGCCTTGAAGGTAAAGTAAAACAACTATTGATTGAGTTTTGTCCCCTTGATTTGACAAAATGCTAATTGTCTTCCACCAGCCCTCTGGTTAAGATGATGGGAAGCTGTGAGGTTACTCACAGAGAACAAATGTGTATTTACAAGAATGTAAGGACACCAACCTTTAACTGAAATACCAATGAACCTGCTTAGTGGTCACCTGTGTTAAGCAGCCAATTGCCTAAAGCAGTCAGTCATCTAGCTTCCTAATTGACATCCTGTTCTAATTTCTACCTTTCTGAAGCAGTCACCTGCTTGAAGCAGCCAGATTGCGTCACTGCCTTGGCTGGCTGCTTAAGACAGGTTTAATTGTACATCATTAAACCAAGGGAAGGAGAAAAAGTGGCCTGTTAAAACAGGTTGTTGCTTAATGTAGTTCTACATGTTTGATAAACCACAAGTAATGGAATAACATCAATTATCTGGATGATTTGGAATATTTTAAGTCTTGACTCTGCATACGAAAATGAAAATCATTTTATTAATTAACCTTTAGCATGCTAGATAAATTGTCATCTGCTGGAAATGTCCTCTGCTAAAATTGTAAAGTTCATTCAATTTGCTCCAAAATTGGAAGAAATATTGTCAGAGTAGCAAACAGCTTGGAACCTGATCAGACGCCGATTTAATCGGCGTCTGATCTGGTTCCAAGCTGTTTGCAAAGGCTGTTAAATTCGCCTGCAGCAGGCTAAGGGTTAATGGCAACCCGTGAGTAACTTTATTAAAACAGTAACATTGCTATCTGTCTATAGATAAAATATATATTAAAATGTTTCACACATTGAATAATTCCAAAATTAAAATTGTCTTGAATCAGGTTGAAATTTGTGATTCTCTTTACTTACAGGCAAACATCTTGAAAACAAGCACACAGACCTATACATTATATCACCATATTATAGACCATACGTTTATTTACAACTCGGAGAAGTTTCATTAAAGCTTTGTTGTATTTTGTAGTTTAAATGAATAAAGTTGTATACACAAGACTATAGAGCTTTCATTACCTACTACATGTAGTAACCTTTTCTATGTTATGAAACTGAAACTGAAAAATGGCTTATAGCAAATTATAAAATCTCGACACATGTAACTTCTGTGCAATAAACACATGTAAAGATGTAGAAATACATAAATGACCCGCACCATGAGAATACCAACATAGTGCATTTGCGACCAGCATGGATCCAGACAAGCCTGTGCATCCGCGCAGTCTGGTCTGGATCCATGCTGCTCGCTTTGAAAGCCTATGCAATAAGAGAAACCGTTAGCGAACAGCATCTGGATCCATGCTGGTCGCAAATGCACTATGTTGGTTTTCTCATGGTGCAGCTCAAATATGTGAAGAACGCAGAAAAGACAACAGCAGTAGATGCTTTCTTTTTTTTACAGTTCACTGTCTAGTAGCACAGTTAATGCTACTTTAATCTGCTATTAAATAATTGAAAACACAGCTGGGTATTTGGTATCATTTGGATAAAGCAATAATAAAAGAGTGGGCAATACATCAAATGTTTTATGATATATCTTGCTTAGTGTTCTAGATGTAGGGGAAAGTCTCAGTAAACACAACTTGCGCTGGAAATTAATATTGCCCCTGGAGACTTCCAGATCTAATAATACAGTTTCTGATTCTTAGAGATACTGGAACCTCATTGTCATTTACAGTAATAAACAAGCCCTTTTGAAGTTGACCAGCTGTATGTTATTAAGGTGACTTGGTTACTTCATTTTAGATGAATTATCACTTTGAGGGTCCGAAATGTTTCAGAATTTCTTAAGCTTCATGTAGACAAACTCTTCTGTTACCCAAGAAGACTGCTGTTTGGTCTTAAAGGGGGACAACTGACTGTCATAATCACTAAGTAAAGGGAGACAACTAAACTACTGCTCAGAAATATCACTGTTAAAGAATTGCAATATTTTATCGACAGTGGTTGAATCAAGGCTGCAGTCCAGTAGTTCTTCACGTGATGCTGCTACAAGCTTGCTGAGACTCCCTAAGCCATCTTCAATCACTTGACACTATTAACATTGTTAAGGCTTGTACTGCTGTGAAGCTGACTATATTTATATTAATGTAGTAATTTAACTTCTGTTTTCTTCACATTGAAATATGTGGTACAGGTACATTTACATACAGAACTGGGCCTGGTACATTTACGTAATTATTATGACTGCTACCAGTATGTTTACATACAGTACTGATATCGGTATGTATGTTACTTATGCATTTACATTTACATACCTGCTGGTATATATGGCACTGGTGCTTGTTCATTTATATATACGGTACCAGCACATTTAAACATGATGGTGGTACAGGAGCATTTACAAAAGGTACTGGTGCCAGCACATTAACACATGGCAGTGGTACAGGAACATTTACATAATTATGGTATTGATGCCACCACATTTACATGTGGCAGTGGTACAGGAACATTTACATATGGTACTGGTGCCACCACATTGGTACAGGAACATTTACATATGGTACTGGTGCCACCACATTGGTACAGGAACATTTACATATGGTACTGGTGCCACCACATTGGTACAGGAACATTTACATATGGTACTGGTGCCACCACATTGGTACAGGAACATTTACATATGGTACTGGTGCCACCACATTGGTACAGGAACATTTACATATGGTACTGGTGCCACCACATTGGTACAGGAACATCTACATATGGTACAGATGCCAGCACTTTTACATAGGGCAGTGGTACAGGGACATTTAAATATGGTACTGCTGCCAACACTTTTATATAAGGAAGTGGTACGGGTACCTAAAGGGCACATTTACATATGCCAGTGGTTCAGGTACATTTGCATATGGTACTGGTGCTAGCACATTCACATTTATGGCAGTGGTACAGATACATTTACATGTGGTACTGATGCCACCACATTTACATACAGTGGTGGTACAGGAACACTTACATATGGTACTAGAACGACAATATTTACATACAAAACTGATACAGGTACTGGTACTGATGATAAACCCGAACAGAAAATGAGGTTTTTTACCTGTAACTTTTTTATTTCTGCAAATTGCTATCAATGGTCTGTATCAAAATAAAGCTTAACATTTGCTGAAAACTTTACATAATTCAAATTTATATTTAGTATACAAACTCACACGAAGTGAGGCCCTGAAAGGGGTTTGTAAAATGGGGACTGTAGGAACATTGACTGATGATAAATTCGACCACTTTGTCATTTACAAAATTTTCTTTGTATTATTATATTGAAACTTCCTCAAAAAGCTGCAACAGTCATTCCTGATCAAGTAATGAAAAGTGACCCAATGTCAGGCCTTTATGTTTCGACAGTGAGCATGCGCAAAAAACACCCTCTTCCCCAGTAATTTTGGATAAATATTTTTTATACAAATAAATTTAAGTCATTTATTTATACAGAATATTTACCAGTTTTGTTTTTGTTTACACCAGTTGGTGTTGTAAGTGGAAACTATTACATGGTGTGTTCAACTTTATCAATAACCGATTGCAATCGAATATTTCCAAGGTGGTCGACTTTATCATCTGTCCGGGTTTATCATCAGTACCAGTACACTTATATACAGTACTAGATTTTTGTTTTGGGTAAAGTGCCATTTTTCAACAGTATTTCAGTCATATAATGTTGAGCAGTTAACCTAAACAATGTTGGATTTGGTATGTGTACCAACCTGTTCTCCACAAGTAAGTGTCTACTTCTCCACAAGATTCTGAGATGAAGGATGAAATGAATCCTGAAACATTGTTTATTATTAAATCGTCATGGAGAACATACTGCCTTTACCAGGGATCAGTCACAACCCAGCAACCTGTAGATCCAGACTCTCCCTGTTAAGCTAATCCTCGGTACTCCACAACTAGCTGTGATACATTTACATAATGGGACTGCTCCTCAAGGAAGAAAGTGCTTTTCCAGAACTTTTAGCTTTCAGATAAGTAACCCAGTTAAACCTTTTAGAGAAATGTAAGCATCTATGTGGTATCTTCTAATGAGCAGTGTTCTAAATGTCTTTATTTCCAATTTTCTGGAAAAGAATGTCTATCAATATAGATTTCAAAAAAACTGCCAGTAACTAAATAATGGTAAATCATTTTTTTAGCCTAGAACATTTTGATTTTAATAATAGTACAGACATAGCTGTGCTTTGGGAAGTTTTTTTATTAATCAAACTCTGATTTTGATTGTTTCTAAATTTATCACATTACAAAGTAATGATCTAAATGCAGAACATTGCCTTTTGGTGAGAATGGGTGTCTTTGTTTAATCACATAAGATGGAATTGTGGAAATAAGTTGCCTTTCTTACTTTAATTACTAAAGAATTGTATTAATCAGTGTTTCTTAGAAAATGTTTTGTGCTTTGGTAAAGTCTTGACAGTATGAGACAATTTTTAAAACCTTCATATTAGTTAGAGGGTTACTTATTTATTCCAGAATTATAGCAAGAAGAAAAGCATGACAAGAAATGCAAATCAAATTGTATCGTTTCTACAATAAAGTTAAGCAAAGCAAAGATGTTAGAAGGAAAAGTTCTAAGCAAAAGATGTTCATTATACAGTAAAGTTAAACAAAGGAAAGATCTAAAAAGGTTACTGTTTTACAGAAAAGTTAAGCAAAGCAAAGATGTTGGGAGCATGTTGTTTTACAATTCCATTGTAAGCAAAGATCTTAAAATAATGTCTTTGTACTGCAAAGCTGAGCAAAACAAACTTGATGGAAGGCTATCTACATTAGGCAAAAACAAATATATTGAAAGATAACTGTTTTGAATTGTTGGTACAGGTACTACAAGTCAATATAATTTCACCCTTGCGATGCGCTACAACACCTGTTCATAATAATTATGAGTGTCCATGTCTGACAAAGAAATAAGCAGAAGGTTGTCTCATAAACAAAAGTTTGTCTTGAAACTATGTTGAACCTGTGGATGAGAATCAGTAAAGTTGAGCAGAGCAAAGCCAAGATGTTGGGAAAGATTTCATTCTAAGGCATAGTTTAATAAGCAGAGCAGAGGTGTCAGAAGTTAATAATTCTACATGGCAATTATTCAAAGATGTTTGAAGGATTTCATTTGTCAGAACAGTGTAACTCTACAGTGAAGTTCTAAAGACAAAACAAACTTGTCAAAAGGATATCATGGTTGCTCAGTCCAAGCTGTTTTAATGCAGCTGTCATAACATCATTCTGCAACTGTTCCTTTATCACAGACTGTAATCTTTCATGTAAAATATCACTGACTGGCTTACACAGGGCCTGAAAAACAAATTACTCATGCTTTAGCCATGATTATTGCTCTGATATTTATGACTTATCAAAAGTATTAATATTGGATTGTAAATTTAGCTGGAAAATTGTAGGTACTAGATCCAGCACAAGTGAAAATGCACAGCAACCTCTGAAATTACAGTGTTTTGCCTGCAAATGTAATTACTACAAAGCTTGTTAACACCATTCTTCTGCAATATGTGTGTACTATTTCAGTTATTAATGATGTTTCCCCTCTGAGAGAACATACACCCTGCACTGGAATCAAACTTATGACATTCTGATTTAAATCTGGAATGTTCTCTACCTGTTGAGCCGAATGGGTGGACAAAAAACTGGCTTGGCAGTAAGCTGACACATATACCAAATAGCCAGTTGTTTGTCCCTCACTAGTGCTTACCTTGGTTGTAGATATGATAATAATTTTGCACTTTTTGTTCTTGACTGAATGTACTTGACCAAAGTTACATGTTTTCCTGATTATTTTAAGAAGCTTGTGTGTCATGTCTGATTAATACAAATATATTCTCTTGTGAATAAAAGTAGTTTTGCATTTTTTCATCATTTATCATACTAAAATGACTTACAAAACATAAATAAATGAACTCATTTATAAATTTCATTAACCTTTAGCCTGTTGCCGGCAAGTGATTCTGCCTTTGCGACCAGTGCAGACCAAGATCAGCCTGCACAGCTGAAATTGGTCTGTGCTGTTCCCTATTCAGTCAGTAAATTTTCATTGAACTTCAAATAATAAATGGTACTGCCCAAATTGAACGATGGATCAGTCCATTTTAGAAATTTAACAGGCTTAGGGTTAAATGGTTTATAATTCCAAATTGTTTTATGTACAAATATGTAAATCAAGAGTGTTACCTTTGCTATAGTAAGCATCGATTTGACAGCTTCAGTTGCATTGTGTACAGGAATCATGTTCAGTCTTGTGTCCAAATACCTGCAAATTTTGCACAATCTATAATGCTCAAAGCTGCAATTTAAAACTGCTAACCAGGCTGGATGTATTAATGAAGAAATAAATGTGGACATCAATATATCATGGTAACTATTTGTCTCATAATCAGACTCCAAATTCTTGAGTTGAAGTTCAAAGTGTACCTCTATAGAACCTAGAAAATTTTTGCTTGAAATCTAGACACAGTTGCCAAATCTACCATTAAAGCCTCATTGCCAAATTAATATTCAAAAAGAAGCTGATACAAGTGAAGAAAGGAATTGTTTAAAGAGGACATAGTTCCTAGAGTTATTGACCCCAAACATCAACAGCAGTCTGCTTTTCTGCTTTTTCATTGGAACTTTGAACAGCAAGGATATCAAAATGACCTACTTCCTCTGTATCATAGAGAAGACATTTCTTTCACTTTGTCCGTGCAGGGGTGCCTGACACAGCATGTAACATTTTCGGTGAATGTGGAGAAACTTCTCTACCCTGAAGTTGAATACATATAAAATCAAATGCACTGTAGCAAAATGATAGAGTGAACATTTTCGTTCAGCAGTTGAGTGAACAAATTGTAGAAAAAATCTTATTAGCCATTAGCCATTTTAACAAAACAAAGTCGGATAAAAGCTAGGACTTTCATAAATTAAAAATATGACAATTTG
Source organism: Mercenaria mercenaria (assembly GCF_021730395.1). NCBI lineage: Eukaryota > Metazoa > Mollusca > Bivalvia > Venerida > Veneridae > Mercenaria > Mercenaria mercenaria. Next base: position 50,985,729 of record NC_069370.1, read on the forward strand.
GTAGAATGTACGAAATCTGATCATCTTTAATAGTTGTAAAAATATACAGTGCTACCAGTCTTATTCGAAAAAATATAATTGTAAAACTTAGGAATTATGTCCACAAAGGATCTAAATAATAGGCTTTTGCATATGTTTTACATGGAATAAACCATTACTGAGGAGAGATAGTTAAAGAACACAACCAAAACTAGTAACCTGTCAATCAGTTCCTGCGACAGCTGAATACATTTATTTTCTGGGTCTTGAATGGTTGCTTGTGATAGGGGAATGATTAGAAAAGCCACACCTGACAATGGAAAAATCACAGTCCCTGGTATCACTCCATCAGACACTGAAAAATATAAAAAAGTTTTGCAGCAGTACAATATCTACTTCTTTTATTTAACTACAAAAGTTGATTATAATCATATAGTTTGGTACCTTTGCTGTTTATTTATCAAACTGCTTTCTTTTGCAATATTCAGCTTATTTTCCCAAAGTATGACACTTTTCATAGCTTATACCAATTTTGATTGCATCTTTGTGTAAAAAAAGTGTATTTTGGAAGCTCAATATATAAGAAGAACAAATTACCAACCTCTCACTTTCAGCTGCTTTTGTCTTAATATTGTGGCATAATCTGTGTGTGACATTGATTGATGAATTATCACTGGCCATGGTGACGCCACTGGTGGCTGAAAAAGATGATATTGTATTGTTGTATGATTAGGAACATTATTTTATGAATGATTAGACATACACTTGTCTAAATGATATACACCACTCACTGGCATGAAAGTCTATAGCGGATTTTCCATTACAAGTATTAAATAATGATATATTTGAAATGTATATAAATTGATAGTCTGATCTCATCTCGTCATTTTAAAATATTTCCTAGTTGATTGGAAATTATGATACAGAGCTAGCTTCTCCACAAAAATGTTTTGTATATTGAAATGTTGTTAACACAATTTCCGAGAGCTATATCCGAATACAATTATTTAGCGGTAATTTTAATCGAAATGAGAACAATAACGCATATTTATAAAAGGACCAAATTTGAGCTTACGTCTGATCTGTTCGACATGTCGTCTGGATCAAGTAAAATAATTATTTGAATTTATTGTTTTATGCTGCTTAATGTTCAGTATAACAGCTGACTCCTTTCGTTAAAGCCTTGTCAACTCCGCCAGACTGTTTTGAAATTCACCGCCGTCTTCACTTTTCTGGCTTTGTTTGATTAAAGTTGCATGTTGTAAATAATTATATTCAGCGTATTTTGACCGGAATATTTTAATTATCTAGCATACGATATCAATGTACGAATTGTACTTTATCAATCTTGATTGGGAATAGATAAGTTTAATTATTCAAAGCCAGTCGACAACAAAAGAGTTAGACTAGCGTCGTCAAAGATCGTTCTTTAAATTAAGGGGACGCATATTGCTACATTCACAGTTCATACAGAAATGCGGAAGGGGTGCATATTCAAGAAATCGATGGTGGGAAAATAAAAAACATATTTCTAAACTGATATAATACTGATGGACACCTGTAATATTCAGTATTTTGTGGATAAGGATGTGGTACTATGAATGTAACAGGAAAACAGAGGTCTTTGTGAAAGTACATTCAACACAAAATATTAAGCTTTTGTATAAGGAAAAAACAGGTTTTTTACAATAACAGTGTTCCAAATAATGTTGAAGGGATGAGATTTTCTTTCTAACACACCAGGTTTGCTTAAACATGTAAAAATTTAACGCCACGTCATTTCAGCTCGGGATGGACGCCATATTTCTCATTGATAAAAATGTAAACAAAAAAAATCAGAGTGGGATTAGCATTGCAAGGGCATAACATGACATTCTACACAATGAATACCTTAGAACAGATATCTAAGATGCTACACAGGTCAGGCGGGTTAAATGCATAATGGCGATCACTTGAAATTCATCTTGAAAAGGTGGTTAATTTTAGTTTATTTACATGGTTTTTAATTTTCCCACGACTTCTCGGCGATTCACTGCAAATGTATTACTGCGCCGGACGAAAGGTAACTCTAATAAACAACGGGAGACAACTTTGGTGTCAGCACGTGTACGATTTTTAAAAAAACATGTCGACGATTATAATTTCTTATCAAATAATGAATTCTATTCAGATATTCGTCTTTAATATTAGAAAATTATTAATTTCTGTGGACATTTTTCAAAAAATATTACTGACATTGGACTACTTTGCGCATCAAACTGGTTTCCGCTTCAGTTGTGAGGCACTTCCGTTATACTTTTTGACAACAATAACAAAACACAAAATGAATCAATAAAGTCACTTATAAACCGACTGCTACTTAAATCAGTGTAAGTAAAGTTGTTGTTACAACATTATACATGTTCGTTACGTTATGAGATAAAGTTTATCTTGAACAGCATAATCCATTAATTACGTTTAGATGATATTGCATTTACAACTTATTTGACCCCATTTTTTTACGTGAATGACAGCATTCTCGTGCAACTCGTGCAAACAGAGTTATGAAAAGTATGGTGGAGAATTCAAGGACAAATTATAAATGACATTAAAGTGAGGATAACTGTATATTCGTCCAGTTTTGATCATTGACATGCCTGCTGTGTATTAGTAACTTTTGTGAACAAGATTAGAATGTTACTTTTCCACATATACACATTGATTCGACCTCTCAACCAAATTTCATACCTTATTTTAGGGATTTTTAAGACAATACATTTTCAAAAGTTTGTTGAATGTGTTTTGATATTTAAGTGCATTGTAGTTAAAAATTAATAATGGCAACATTTCTAGGCCCTTATTGTAAGCCACTAGACTTCTGTAACGATAAATGTTTAATGTATTAAGGGGAATATACTCTTTCAGTTTTGGAATGTGGCATTCCTTGACCACCGTATCTTTTCTTATGCACTACTTTGTAAACAAACTAAATAATGTGTTTTAGCTTACATATGCGAAATGAAAAGCAAGACAGTGACCATATTTCACATTCTTTCTCTAAATTAGAATCTGTAGGACATTGATAAATGTTTGGACAAGGTGAAGCACTATTATTTTCGCACCAAAAAGTCTTAATTGTTGACTTTGAATGTACACAATAAGTCTTATGTAATTCAACAATAACTTTCTTCTTTCAGTTTTCTCATTTTTATTTTAGTGAGCAATCATTTGTGTACTTATAATAGTTGAAACAGTATCCATTTCATGTACCAAAACCTTGTACTTTTTTGCAGGTAAATTTTATCATACCCCACCCACTTTTTTCTAATTTCAAAGTATGCGTCCCCTTAATTCATTTGTCACTATCTTTCATTTGTGACACAATGACACTTTGGAAATGATAAGACATGTACCACAGATATAAACCGGAATATTTGTACTAGAGTTGACAAAAATGGCAGAAGAAAAATCGGTAGCAATAATTGGATGGTATGACCGAACTTATAATATACATTTTTAATAATTAAAGTTTTATAAACAAATTAGTGATACTGCATATTTATGTAAGATCTCGAATTTTTTTTTAGTACGTATATTTATCTAGTTTATTGTAGGCTAAACTTAAAAGGGTTATTATGAATATCGACAGGGCAAAATACGTTCCCAGTTGTGTGCCAGTTTGTACAATGGTCCTTGGAAAACATTCAAAAATAAATATAGTTAAGTTTTAATTTTATTCATGTTTTTTTCTTAGTCATGATAGTATACGCATTTTCTATAGACTTGGGGGTAAACTATGATCTGGGTAACATAAAATTTAAGTTTGACAGCTTGCCTTAACATTTACGCGTAGCAAATATTGAAGAAACAGAAGTTTTACTTTACATGGCCTGCCGTATGTTACAATTACTAGCTGATTCCGAAGTAGAGTTTTAACGATTGAAATTAAACAAAATAAAACTTTTTTGCTTTGTAGGACCACATTCGTAACAGATCACATTTGTAACAGATTTCGTACGTATGCGATCGCATTCGTAACAGGTAAAATGTGTTACGAATGTGTTTGTCCAACATGGGGGTTGACATGAGAAGCACATATGTATCATGTTGAGTTTTATACTGCAAATGTTCAATCAGTCGGTTGCCATCGCAACATCATTAAATGACTGCCATAAGCACCATCACAAGTTCGTCGTCATCGACGTCATAAATTATTTGAGCCGCATCATGAGAAAATGGGCCTTCGGGAATCTTCGAGGCTTTGCAACCATTGTGGGCCCCAGATCAGCCTGCACATCCACGCAGTCTGATCACGGGAACACACCGTTCGCTGTTATTTCAAAGAAGGCTTATTCTACCTGAATATGGAATTTTCTGACCTTAATTCAGATGCATAAATGCACAGGTCAGCCTGAATATAGACTTTCCGGAAATTCACGAAAATGTCCAAATGCCAATTTTCCCGTGACGTGGCTCAATTCTTGTTATCATTTCTGCATCCACTGCCACTACCACTATAATATGATTACAACTTCAGCTACTTCTACTGTTACCTCGACTAGCTGAAATGTAGACCTACAGGCTCAGGTCACTGGTTCGAACCCGGTGGCGTCAACATGTGTAGCTATCTTTCGTTATCCAGAGCTGTTTCAAGTTGGTGACAAACAGGAAGTTGCTATGTCGTGGGACAAATTATATATAACTTGTCATGGACGGAGTCGTTAGCCTTAAGTCTAGGGGCCGATCTTGTGCTGCGGACTAATGTCTATGAGATTTTAAGAAATTACACTTTATTTTTTATTACCCTCACCCACTGAGCCCGCCTCAGAGGTAATAGGCCTTCTTTTATTATAATCCCGCCGTGAAATAGCGGAGTTTGTGCGTTCGTGCAGTTATATATAGGTTCTTGTCCTTGGTATAACTTGCCCATGCATAATTAGATTTCAAATTGTTTGGCACACATGATCAGCATGGATAGAAGGTTTGTTGCGATCATGATCCATGTTGCTATATCCAAGATCAAGGTCACAGCTTTGAACTAAGATTTGCTTTGTTATTTTGTTGTAATATATACGTTCGTGTCCAGATCATAACTCGCTTTAGTCAGATTTCCAAATACTTTGGTACAAATAACCACCATTTAGTGACACTCTGTAGTGATCATATTACACTTATTACTGCAAACGTCTCAAAGTTTGGCACTCTGTAGAATGGTTTTGATGAATATTATGTTTGTTTGTTGGATTCAGAGCGCCTGTTTTCAACAGTATTTAGGTAATACAGTTTAGGGCAGTTATAAATCTTACCATTGATCCTACAACAGTCCAAGATGATGATGATGATTATGAAAATGATGATGATGATAATGATAATAAAAATGTCAATAATATTAAAATCAGTACAACAGTATCTTTGTTAGTAACAGACAACTTCCCAGCTTGAAACAGCACCGATAGGCAAAAATCGCAACAGATACGAGTAGCTTTCACCCGGTCTCGAATGTTCGTCCCTTGACACTCTAGCCGATGGTTAGTTCTTCCCATAAATTTCAATTGAAATTATACCCTGGCTCATATACGAGTTTACACTCGTACGTTCGTTTACGGGTCTGGTAAAACGCACCGATACACGTAAAGTGTTAACTGGGCGGATGAGAAACACAATATCTCTGGAAATTCCGGCCCGAATGCAGACACAGGCCTGGCAAGAAAACTCTCTTATTAAATATAATCCAATAGAGTTCACGTCAGGGTTTTAAATGGGACATATTTCATTTGATGTATCAATTGTCGTCAGTTTAAGTTTTTTTTTATTTTTTGATGTTTAAAGCAATGCGAATTGACAAAGATAAACAAAACGAAAACGAAAAACCTATCTTGCAGCGAACCCGCGGACGCCGACGACATCAGGATCAGAACAATAGCCATGAGCAGTCTAAGAATAGTCAAGCTAGTCACTATTTTAAAGTATACATAAATGTATATATACCCGGTGTTCTACGGAAACAAGCTTTTACAAGACTTCTATGTTAGCTGAGAAGGCCTTGATCTTGATTTTAGTGCATTTTATTTGTTGTTGAAGCGATACAACCAGCGATTTACCGATTATAAAAGTTGAACAGGGATTGCATGTGGTGTGCATCTTCCCCTTTAATCATACATATTCATATGCATTTAGTAAAAATGAAATCTTACAAACCAAAACCGATATGGGAAATTTATAAGTGATATGTACATGTAGTACCATGGTACTATGAACAGACCAGTCATGATAACTGTATTCTTGCCAAGTTTAATTGCCAGATAACAAACCTGTACCAAGATATTAACCTGACCGGAAATATCCCTCTAATCAACAAGAGGGTCGTCATGACACACTATCGCTCACATGAGTAATACTACATTATACATGTTATTAAATCTGCGATATTTGCCATTTCAGGGGCCCTAACTCTAAGACAAATAGTGTGATGTGGCTACTCTTCGAGGAAAAAAAGCAAGATTTTAATGATACAATATTTCAATGCAAGTTTGGTCAAAATCAAATAACAAATGTGATCTCTGTCATGTTTACAATGTTAAAGTCAGCAAATTTTGTCATTTTAAGGGCCATAACTCCAGGACAAATGGTGCTATATAGCTGGTTTTCGCAAGGAACCGAGATGTTATAGATATATAACTTCTATACAAGTTTGGTCAAAATGAAATAATAAATATGGTCTCTCTCTATTGTCTTCACAAGACTAAAAAAAGCAAATTTTGCCATTTCAGCCATAACTCCGAGACGAATGGCGCGATATGGCCGTTATTAAAGGAAGTGAGATCGTTCATAAGTTTAATAAAAATTAAATAACAAATGTAGTCTCCATTGTGTTGACAAGAATAAAAACAGTATTGTTTTGCCAATTCAGGGGCCGTATTTCCAAGTCAAATGATGCAATGCGGTTGTTTTTGAAAGGAACCGAGATCTTATAGATATATAAGTTGTGTGCAAGTTTAGTCAAAATAAACAAAAGATATGGTCTCTATCGCGTTCACAAGGCTAAAATCAGCAATTATTGCCATCTCTGGGACTATAACTCTAAGACAAATAAGGTGATATGGTTGGTTTTTGAAAGGAACCGAGATATCATAGGTATATATAAGTTTGTGCAAGTTTTGTCAAGATCAAATAATAAATGTTGTCTCTATCGTATTCACAAGAAAAATGTGAACGGACGGACGGTCGGACGACGGACGACGTACAAAAGATGATCACAACAGCTTACTTTGTCACTTCGTACAAGTGAGCTAAAACATGTTACAAATGTGTTTCAGATGTAAAAATGCACTTTTTTGTTCATTTTTCCGATTGAAAATGACATGTGACAAATGTGATCAGATGTCACATCAAAAATCGGCATCGATCACATTTGTCTCAAAAATTGTTACAAATCTGCTTGATTTCTGTTACATATGCGATCTCATTCGTAACACCTGTTACATATGCGATCTGTTACGAATGTGGTCCTACATTGCTTGAAAGAAAACACAAGACGAAAATTATCAAAATGTTAACTTAAACGTACCCGTATATGTATGTTTATTAATTAGAAAATCATTTTATAGTGGTTTGGTAGGCCAAAGCTGGGCCATTGTCTTTTCAACGGCGAAATTTCATGTAAGAATCTTTGACACCCTGCCGGGGAAGCTGTCAGATGGCATGGTTTCCATTCAAAAGAAGATGGAGGATCTAGAGGAAAAAGGATGTTTGCGTGGAACTATTTCTGCCGCGGAGGCTTTAAAGTTCGTAAAAGCCACGGATGCCATTGAACAGTGTGTGTCAGGTGCCTCCTACGTTCAGGTAAATTTCTTCTTATTTTCTTCAGTACTTGCGAAAAATGGAAGAATTCATCCTTCTAACAAAATTTTGCGACTGGGATTGTCTGCATTAACACATCTGAAAATAAAAAGCAATTTGCGGAGAATGAAAGTTAACTGATAGTCTTTTAGAGTCTTTTTTTTCTTAATGATTGATACCTCTCTTTACGTAACCCTGTTAAGTAGTAAAACACGACAGCTTAGACAATAAAATACAAAATAAATACAATTTAAACATACAGCAATAAAATGTCTTTGAATTTTACTCAAAAAGGAATGTGTGTTTGAAGATTTCAACTTAAAGAGAAGTGTGTTTGAAGAAGCAGAAAAGTACGTTTCCAAGGACGCCATATTGGCTAGCTCCACCGGAAATATATTCCCTTCTCGACTCTCTGAGGGTATGAAACTCAAGGACAGAATTATCGTCTCGCATCCGGTAAGATTTCAATTGTCAAATTCACCGTATCAATTTGTTCAAGCGAAATTGATAGCATAAAACAAAACTAAATGCAAATTTTGCCTTAATTCTGCTCCATATTCATTGTTGTTGTATTTCATCAACGAATGTAAGACCATTTGTGAGTTGTTAAATCAACACTCAAAAGTCCATACTTTGTTCCGTCATGGTCTCTCTTATTTTCGATTGCAAAATGTTTGCAAATGTTAAATAAACAATGTACACAGACTTAGAACATAACGTGTATTTTCTTTGTTTTGACAGCTTAATCCACCTCATCTAGTGCCTCTGGTTGAAATTATTTCGGCTCCTTGGACTGACCCAACGGTCGTTGCTGGAGCTCGTACAATACTAAACGACGCTGGTCAAGTGCCCATAGTTGCAAAGAAAGAGACCGCAGGGTTCATCATATGCCGCATACAGCACACGATTACCGCGGAGTGTTTCAAACTAATAAGGGTTTGATTTTTTTTTCAGTTCAAAACAAAACCATTCTGGAAAATATAGAAACCAGTAAACATGTGCCATTATTTAGATATTTATATTGTTGTGTTTGCTCATTTTAAAATTTAACAATTTCATTGCTAAAATCCTTTGGTTGTATCTTTGCTGCCTTTTATCAACAGAAAAGCATACGATGTTTAAAGGTGGTCAGTCTGGTTTTGGACAAGTAAACTAATATCTGACCATTTACAATGTACACTGAGAGCTTATAATGTGTTATCATATTCAAGGCCGATAACCCAACCAAGACAATTTATTTATTTTATTTTGTCGCACCGACACAAGTTTAGGTCATATGGCGACTTCCAGCTTTGAAGATTTGCATAGAAAATAATATATTCATTAGAAATGCAAGTTTGTATAATCATTATTATACCCCCTCCGCGCCCGCGCTCTTTTGCCAGCCACGATATATCGGAGATAAATGAATCCTGGAGTCATGAAGTTTTAAGACTCGCCTTTTGGTTCAGATTTTTGAAATGATCCGATCTCTCAAATCGAAATGTGAAACTAGAAATTATATTGAAATCAAAATAATGACTTGAATGTTGTTGTTTTTTAATAAGTTTCATATTAAAGGTCATTAAAATTCCATAAAATCAACATTAAAAACATTTCTACATGAATTAATCATGTATAATCATTAATGGACATTTTTGTATCTAGAAAAATGAACAAATCTCTAACAGAATACACAAAAAGTCTTAAATGTCATAAGATGTTGATATTGACCACCTTTAAGTGTTATACTAAAAGTCCTCTATCAAAAATAGACGCATAAAGCGCACATGTCAGATTTTGTCAGATTTTGATGAACGAACTTAAGTGTATTTTACTTTTCCTGTTTGTCATTGTCAGGATGACGTAATAAGTGTTTCGGACTTGGACAAGCTGATGCCACACGGACTTGGACTAAGATACGCGTTTCTTGGTGCTCTGGAAACATCTTACCTAAATGCCAATGGTAACGGCTTTGAATGGCTATAAAGTATTGTTACTTAAATTACATGCATGCATAAACAGTGAAAACATAGATTACTGGAATTTAGTGGCTGGTTTGTGATATGAAATTTTGGAAGGTTTTGATGATTTGTTTGGTGTAATATCAATACCAGTATTACACAATCTCATTAAAATAATCTCTTATAAACGCTACATTTATGGATTATCGTGTGCTTTAGTCAGACTGAGTATTACATACATTAATTACTGTAAGTTTCGGAACTATTACATGTATATAATTTTCGGTAATTCTGCATTAACCCCCAAAGCCTCTCTCTAAATCAGAATAAAAGATACATATAAGAATATATGAAAAAAAGCTTGGGGTGGATGGGTGGATTTTTCTTTTACATTTAAATCAACATTTTTATCTCTTAAGACTCAATTGAAAACAAATTTGGGCAGAGCTTTTAATTGATAGACGGCTCACTTGTATACATTTATTGGAAGGAGACATTTTACGTGACTGACGACTGTTATGTGGAATACAAATAACATGTCGTCAGACCAGAAAAATGGAATACACCTAGTGCTGCCACGAAGCATCTTAGTGTCACAATTGTACAAATGATAGTTCTAAACTTCTTGGATAAAGGGTCGTTGTAGTTTCAAATGTTTTCCGCCCTACACCATTGGATAGATATGAAGTAATAGGGTTTTCACTATTTAAAAACAGTTATTCTGAACCCCCTTGTTCACGGACGTGTTAGGGAGTTTAAATTCAACAAAATTTGACAGAAGCATTCCTTTATAATGGTAATGAGTGATTTACAAATGACGATTGTGACACCTTGGGACAATGCATAGGATTTCAATCAAATTTGGCTGACATTATCCTCTAGCAGAAGGAAATTAAAATAGTAAATGTTTGTTCTGACTGTCCTGGGGACAAGAGGCGATTCCCTTAGAAATGCAAACAGTCATTTTGATTTAAACGAATTCTTCTATTTAACTGTTTGAAGGAAGTAAACCTGATAGGAATTAAAATTGTCAAAGGCCAGTGAAGGAGAACTTAAAATTTCAATTCACCTAAGTTTGGCCGAGAGTATCTCCTTCTGTTACAGATTCAAAATGGTACAAGTGATGGCTCTGAACCTTGTGGGATCCACACCGGGTCGCAACGACGTGTTAGACTTTTGGGTTTAAATGACTTTATCTGATTGAACTTATTCCCATGAATGATGATTTTAAAAGTATACACATTACTTTGTCATTAAAGTACATGTAATTAAAAAGTTTTGTACAAGCACAATCATCCTTGCTGCAATGCACCAGATCTTGAATATTTTCAGTACTTAACCCAAAAGGGACGTCATGTGATTTTCTACCAACTTCACAACAAATATGTAAGAATGATATATAAGCATAATTTCTATTTTCAATTTTATAGGTATGAAGCATTTTTGTTCTATGTATGGGGAACCCCTGTATGAACTACAGAAGCAGTCAGGGCCCCCGATCCGACTGGAGGGAGAACCACTTGAGAGGATTCAGGAAGAACTTGAGCAACAAATTCCACTAGATAAAATCGAAGAACGCAGAGAATGGCGGGACCAGAAACTTGCAGAACTTTTTAAACTGAAAAATAAGACCACAAACTGAAATGAAACGTATATATGTTACTGTATTTAAGTAAAAACTTCGCTGTATTACCAGATCGCAGTATTACCAGAATAAAATTATCCGAATATTTATTTTTACAAACTATTCTCAACACTTTGTAGAAAAGAGAATAAAAATGATAAGAAGACATTTCTTTGACATTAATCTGCCAATCATTTTCTTTCCTATATTATTTTGACGACATCACTTGTAAGGTAAACACAGTTACAGACAAGGGAGGGTGTTAAAGTGATTGATCAGTCTGTCTGAGAGTAGTGAATTCTAAACACATAAATTAGTTTCTCAGAAATGGTCAAACATCTTCGCAATAAAAATCGTCCGGTTAATATTACGGAAGAAACACATTAAAAAGTGTAAAATTTACGTAGAAAACTGTTGTATTTTAAACACAGATGATTTGCAGATCAAGAAATGTTTTATCGGTCATAATATAATTTCTTCGCATCTGAACTTCAAACAGTGATTTTATTCAGCAAAAGTCATTGTTTTGAATACATTTTTTCTTAATATTTGAAGAAATGAGCTCAAGTTTATCAAAAGACTTATAACGTCTATGTCAATCGTCATTTAAGTATTAATATAAAGCAAAGCAAAGATCATGGATGGCTATCATTCTATAATAGTAAACTTAAGCAAAGACGGATGTCGTTCTATATTATGTCTATTTTTCGTCACAAAAGGCAACACTCCCATGTAAAAAGAACTGAATAATCTCGCCATTTTGTAAAAATAATATCTTTATAGTTGGGCCGGTGGTCTAGTGGTAACACGCTTGACTGTCAATCCAGAGGTCCGGGGTTCGAATCCAGGTCCAGGCACTGGAAATGTCTGAGCTGCTCTTGAGTGTCTCCCGCCTAACTTAGAGGCCTGTACTGGTTCTTCCCAGGAAAGACGGCTTCGTGTGTATCGGTGCTATACACCGGGCACGTTAAAGAACCAGACTGTCTGTTCGCGCAGAGCTAGGCTTAGTCTGTATCTAAAAAGGATTTCTCTCTATCTGGGGGCTTTATCTTACTCTGTCCCTCTGGTCAGATCGCTCTGTGTCTGTACTGTGTGGCGCCTTTGAACGTGTTTATCATGAAAAGGGCGCTAAATAAATCTGGTATAATAATAATTTACCTCTATTGGTTCATTTTAGCAAAACAAATACTGTCAACACCTTAACAGATTTTGCTTCCAAAGATACTGGGAGTTTTGATTGCTTCTCTGTATAAAACAATGTATTGTGGAGGGTAAATATATAAGACAAATAGGTCTCTTTTTTATTTGTTTTTGTCTAAATATTGTGGCATAGTCTTGTGTGACATTGATTGATGAATTATCACCCGCCGTGGTGACGCCACTGGCTCATGGATGAGTGTATCTTGTATTATTGTACGATGGGAAATAGCAATGTACATTCTAGTAAATTCAAGACGATCAAACTACAGTGAAAATGATGGCATATATTGTCTTATTCGTTCTTTTAAAAATAGTTACTAAATAGACTTCTTACATAATTTAATAAACAAAAGTTCAACTCTGAAACAATCTATCTATTTATCTATCTATCTATCTATACTGCAGCACTCCTCTTTACGAGTATATTGTGCAGCTGCGCGCCTGTACAAGAATGGATAGGAGGATAAAAGTAATACACAATGTGTATTGCAAGCATGAAATACAGTTGATAGTGTTAAAAACAGGAAGGATTTACAGACAAAAGCAATTTAAAAACAGGTCTATCATGTTAAGCATTGTGTGCAAGTTCGGTCACACCCTGCTTAAACTGGTTCAGGGTGGGGGCTTTCACAAGTTGTACAGGAGGGTCCAAACACTGAAATGGCCGAAGAAAAGAGTACTTATAGTAATTACTAGGATGAGGGTCTAGAGTTAATAGAGTGCGAATGCATTTCTTTTATATCTCAATTAAAAATCAAGTTTACTTTATTGTGAATACGGAAGCTCGAGTTGAAAAGTGTGGCGTTTCTTTATCTCGTGGCCACGAGACACTAACTCCTGATCACGAGATACTACCTCGTCCCTACGATTTAGTATCTCGTTCTCGCAAATTGGTTTTCTCGTGGCCTCGAGATAAAAAATACGCACAATATCCGAAACGTGAAAACTTGACTACTGTTCTACCAGAACAATGTTCTTCAAAATGCATGAGGTAATTTATTTTTGTACTGCATTTTCATTTAATATTAATACCTCAGTAAGTATATAACCCTTTGCTTGAATATATTTTGCAACACGTTATCAAAATACTCACTAGAATAGTGCAACAGACCCGGCATGTAATTCAAACATTCGTGTCATCAGTTTGATGCAACGGTAGTACCTACATTGCTGTATGATAGTGATGTCTGGGTCCAGAATATTTTATCGACCAGCCTGCATAGCCTATGATGAACTTAGAGCTCAGCCAGTGTCAGTATGGATAAAAAATAAATACCAAATGTTACCATATTGAGAAAAACGTCTTGAACAGGGCCTACTAAGGGTTGCAAAATTTGCAAAGTTTTATATAGAAGCGTGCTTGCTCATACAATATAAAAACTGTTAAAATAAAATGGGTTACGTATGTTTAATGAACGTTTAGTGATCTTGGTTCGTCGGACTTGTTTTTTATTGGTCATGAACAGTTTTAAGTTATTAGTCAGAGATAGACTTGGTGATCATTTTCACCAAGAACGTTCAAAATTTATAGAATGTATAAAACTAAATTTCGAGTCGAGTGCTGCTTGGCTAATTAAGTTAGAAATTAAATTGTTTTAGATCTATGAATCATTTATTTCCTGGCGAAAAGGTACGTTACTTTTACATTATTGGCTATTTGATTTAACATACCTTTCCTGAATATTCTTTTCGTATTATCTAGTTCCAGATAATATTTGTTTAGGCTATAAAAATGTCATAAACTGTTTTATGCTTGAAAACATACCGGTATTTGTTGTTGTCCTCAGGTGCTGGCCGGCGCCTGTTATCATGCACGGAGGGGCACTTGGAGTCTTCTGTCACCATACAAAGCGGGGCAGTCCCTAGATGGCCTGAAATGTTGACGATGTAACTTAAAAGCCGACAATTAAACAAATAAACTTTAAGATAGAATACTCTAACATGAGAGCAATTCTTTACATGCCTATTAAACGTGTTTAAGGGGAGCGGTGGCCATGGGCTCTAATATGACACAAGTTTTTTTTTTAGGAAGCGGATTCGAGAGTGGTTCAAATAAGCTTGAAGTTTTCATCGCAATCGAGCTAAAATAAGTTAATACAATTGCACGACAGGTGCATATTATTCTTTCATTTGAAATTTCGATTTACTAATATTTAAGTACCATTGTATACGTAGATGTATATGTCCTAGTCAACATTCCTTGTGTAGCCCTCGGGTAGCCCTCGGGTAGCCACACAGAATCGTGTAAGATGACCGGACAGCTTTTGCTCTAAATATATCACCATTTTAATCATGCTGAAATCTGGAAGTTTTCGAAAAAGTTAGAGCCCATATGGCAAGGACATATAGACATACAAAAATGTACATTATATGAACCACAAAACCAAGATCAAGTTTCTGGGGGAGCTCTAGATTTTGAAGAGAGGTCGTAGAAGGTGTACAGTTAGTATTCCAACTGAAATATTTCATTATATCGATCATACCTTGAAGGTTTTCGACCTAGTTTGATCCCCTATCATCGGAACATTGATATTAATAAATAATACCTTTATTTAAAGAGGATAACGTATTTGGCTATAGCCAGTCTAACATATGATGCTCTAATACGATTTGAAAATACTAACGTAGGATATGAATTAGAATAATGTTTTATGAACATATTAATACTTACTAGAGGATATGTTTTAGTATGAAACCAATTTAGTTTATACCGTGATTATATTGGCATGAAAATAAACATTTCGAGGGTTCAACGCAATAAGGGCGTATCTACATATGATTATCATATGTAGGTACGCCCTTATTGCGTTGAACCCTCGATTTGAACTAACAGAAATCGACGAAAGAAAACATGACAACAAACAATATAAAAATGTGAATACTGCAAAGTCAATTACACTTGGTGATAACACAAACAGGAAGAAATAGACACGAAAAAACAAAAATATGTTATGACAGCGTTGTAATTATTGGTTATTAGCTTTGTATCGGAAAATATGCACGAGTTCTTCAGCGGAAATATTGCGCGACTTTAGGAGCGCAATATTCTTCCGCTGAAGAACAAGTGCATATTTCCCGATGCAAAGATAATAACCTTTTTATTACATACGCATCTACACGTATAAATATTATGTAAATATCATACATATGTTCAATATCCTGAATAGGATTGACAATACTGAACAAAATAGAAAAAATAGTGCAATAACACACACTGAATTAAGTCACGCACCCGATATGAAATTCAGGCGTCAGTGTATGGAAAAATATTGACGTTTCCGGTACCAGTGTAACTTAACGGGGAATAGAAACGAGTATGTAAAAATATGAATTATACACACAACTTCTAAGATACGAAGAGAATAGTGCGTAATACAAAAACAGACACTAGTGAAGAGCAATCGGCTAAAATATATAGTTGCCAATGCAAATTCTATGACAATTATAATGAAATAATTCAAATATCATTCCTTAGGCATAGTATGTTTATCAAATTTATACTGATTTTAAATAACTACTGGCAATGCATCGAAAAGTTTCTTTAAACGCTTTCTGGATACTATCATGTAAGAAAAAAGATGAAATTTGTCTTAAAACGACACTTTATTTTCAAGTTTTCTGTTTCATTTCAATGGATTCAGAGACGTGACTTTGTGTCGTTTGGAAAATTAAAGGTCTCAGCAGACTGTAGGTTTTTGTTGTATGTATGATGTACAGCCAAATATTATCATGTGTATGATGCTATTTCTTGATTTCGTAAATCTTAAGTCTTGACTTAAGCTTTACAGATTAGGATATGTTCTATTTCGTAAAAGGTTTGCCTTACGTACCACCCACGTTGACAAGCAACAAATTGGTAAATAATTAGTTGATAATGAGGCAAGTGAATGAAATTCCAGAAATAATTACCCCAAAAATAAACACATGTCTCAAAATAAAATGACTTCCAATGCATAATGGAAAAAGTATGACACTGAAAAAAATAAATTATTTGAGCCGCGCCATGAGAAAACCAACATGGTGCGTTTGCGACCAGCATCCGCGCAGTCTGGTCCATGCTAACGGTTACTCTAATTGCATTAGGCTTTGAAAGCAGGTCTGGATCCATGCTGGTCGCAAAGCCACTATGTTGGTTTTCTCATGGCGTAATCAAATTCATGGGACATAAAAAGGGGGAATATTTTTTATTATTATTGGTTACACCCTTTTCAGTACCTGATGCACTATGTTTATTGGGTAAATCTCTGTGATTTATATGGGAGTGGAATACTGTCTGAACGTGAAAAATGTACAGTTTGTAAATTTCATTCATTATTGTTGACCGGCGATTTATTTAACGAGTCGTGAAATAAAGAAGAGTAATGTATTAACATATTGTATTACATGTTTTGCGCTGAATTAGGAGAAAATTAGTGTGAAATATGGAGGAAATGAGTTTAAGAGAAAATTTCAATGTCCGACAGCACAAAGAAACTTTGACGGTCTACAGTCTATCCTGTACTAAAGACTTCCTCATAAAGAAACCACAAGTAAAATGCTTGCCTTGAAATGCGTACTGTTTTAAACGGTAACATTTTACCTTTTACGACGGACTACCTGTTAACAAAGACCGCGTTTTTCATATCGTGCCGTTGGTTTCTACAGGCAAGTTTGGTGGTAAAATTACATTCAAATAAAGTCAAATGCAATTAGAACTCATAGTTCGTAACAAAACACTGCTTTAATATGTATATACTGATACATAGGCTAAAAATAAAGTACATTCAATACATTTAACTCACTCCACAGTTTCGTATTTTGGGCCGTAAAATGACTAGCATGTATTTTCAGTGGTTATATATGATAATCATAAGAGATTCCCTGTGAAGGATTACTGAATGCGTGTTTAGAATTTCATGACTCCCTAGAGACGACAAGGCTAAATACTTACTTAAGGTACCGAAGGCAGTTAAAACTGCAATGTATATTCAGCTCAGATTTGCGGAAAAAACAACTTATGTGACACCTTTTAACTCGTTTTCAACATATAGCCGATGGAATGAGCAGGTTGAAAAAGAAATGCGATAAGTGCTAGGTATGTGCAAGACACTGGCTTTATTTTGCTTAACCAGATTTCATGATTATCAACGTGTTTTTGCGGAACGGTCAGTTCTAATATATCTCCCACCTCTCTCTCTCTCACCCCCCCCCCCCCCCCCCCACACACACACACACCACCACACATTTCTTAGCATACTTTTGATATAATAGGCCCTACTATAGAAACGACAAAAGAAGATGATACGAAAGTTTCATTTCTCACGCATTTTCGATTGCAAGGTCACAAAAGTAGATGACTTTCTGGCGTTTTATTATTTCGGAAGTCAGAAAGCCAGTATTTCTTAACCTAAACAGAAAATGTCAACGAGATGTTCACGTGCATAAATTAGCATCTTCTATAATTACACGCATCAAGCCTTGAATAACAAAAATACTCGATACATTATCCCGATTCTCTCTTCGATTAACTTATCAAACTGAACTGCAATTATTTAACCAACCTGTATCATGTGATTACGCTGATTACGTCCAGACTGCAACCCTATCTTGTGACATCCACAATTACAGAGCAATTAAATACGACTAGCTCATTATTGTAATGGTTTTATCATGTTTGAAGATTGCCTGTTCGTAAAGGGCGTCCACATCTAAAGTTTTTACTCTCAACGTAATGCGATTCATTAATTTCCAAAACTATTTAATTTGCATCTTGAATACTATCGACCAGTACTGTTTGATTGCGTTTGTAAAGTAAAAAAGAGCTGCATGAATAGATATGAGCCGCGCCATGAGAAAACCAACATAGTGCGTTTGCGACCAGCATGGATCCAGACCAGCCTGCGCATCCGGTTTCTCTAATTGCAATAGGCTATGAAAGCGAACAGCATGGATCCTGACCAGACTGCGCGGATGCGCAGGCTGGTCTGGATTATGCTGGTCGCAAAGCTACTATGTTGGTTTTCTCATTGTGCGGCTCATATGCAAGTGAAAGAATAAAATATATGCTCATCCTTTCATTAATATTACATCACCTTTTTCTGCTGTATAAACGAAAGCTTAAAACCAAATTAAAGGCTTGATTTGTTGTTTCATATTTAATTTCTTAAATATCTTATTTTATATCACATTTTTTAAAATGTATTCGACACATTTTCTTTTCAACGTAATGGATAGTAAAATTCACCGTATTTTAAATGTTAATGATTTTGTACACCGAAACATGTATAAAACAAATGAAACTAGATTTTAAAACAGCAACAATACCACCACCACACCACAGACAATAGCATCTACATTTTTGTAATTTCAAAAAGCATTTACACTACATTGTTGTAAAGGAATTTTATGAATGAAGACCTCGCGGTTGTTATATTGGATAGGCCGGGAGGTTTTTATCATTGTTGTATGTTTATGACGGGGTGTCCGCCAAATCTTGTGAAGTATCGCAGGAACCACTTCAAACACGAAACATTTTGTACAAAGACTGGCCCTAGAGATGAAAACTGAAGTATGTATCACACCCTCCAAAATATCTGAAGTATTTAAAATAAGAACGGTATGTCAATGGATCATTACAATATAATACCATATTTCGAGTGTGGTATTTGTATACTAGTGCAGAGCTGACACACATATTAAGTCATACACAGGGTATTTTTGAAGAATTAAAAAATAGCGTTGCCAATAATAACAAAATGGCCCATCTTCACAGTGAAGAACTGAATAAAAGCCGTCCATGCACAGTGTAAATAATTTCGCATGACGTCTTCCAAGATAGACACCCATAAGAATCAACAGATTTACAATAGCAAAAAAACCCTCGCATTTTATATCAAGTATGACTGCCAAATTACTTTCAAATTTCCATTAACTGGATCATTCAATGACAAAACCATGGATTTTCCCATTATTTAACGAAAGACCAAATAATGATACTTCAATTTATTTTATTGTGCGATACTTGCCATCGTGTCATAGGGAAATGTACGTATCGAGGCAACATTTAGTTTGTGTTTTAGTAAGGAAAGTAACTAGTTTGTGTTTTAGTACGGGAAGTAAGAAACATGTTTTTTTTATTAGCGGCGATATTTTTGAAGGACATTGTTAGTACATATAAAATGCTTCATATCTTATTTTCTTTTCAAGAAAAGCATTATTTGCAAAACTTAAAAACATGTATATACTTTAATCAGCCTAGGATTTGACCGAGATATTCCCAAGTTTTATTATTATTATCATTTATGAGTTTCAGTCCTGTGAGAAGAATGGGCATGTTTTATCATGTAGCAGATGACACAAGTAGACACATATTTTGATCTTATTAACGTATGATTGTTTATCCAAAATAAATGAAGCACTCATTGTATATGAATATGAAATATATTCAAAGGTACGTCTTCTGCGTATTTCAAGTCACGTGCCTCGAGCAAGTCTATACATTGATATATTGGCGGTCCTATTTCAACCTTGATTAGACCAAGCTTGTATTTCACGAGAACAGACCCTGAATTATCTAAACCTTATTAACGAAATTGATAAAGATTCAGAAATTATGCACGGTGAAATTAGTGTGCAAAATCATGATTGGAAAGCCGAGGTTCACATCTTTGAATCTTATTCCGTACCCCTGATTTAGTGACATGAATAAGAAATGGTTTTAATTTGATTGCAATACATTCAGTACCATGAAATAGTTGGGTATAAAGTTGGCAAACTGGGCGGGAGCTGGTAGGAAAAGTTTGGGAGCGAAAGCAGACGACATATCTGATAATTACGGAGCAGAGATGAAATACGCCCCTTGAAAAGAGGAAGAGGATACAACTTTGTTTGGATAATTTTATTTGGGTATATTCTTCATTACAAGTAAGTATTCTTTAGTTATTTTTTTGCATGATTGAATCAATGGTTAATAGGTCGCACAATTTGCTTTCTCTTTGATAATAGTCTTGGTATAGTATGACTAGATAATACATAGTATATACATTTTTCAAAATTTTACTTTTTATCAACAACGAGGTATGATATTATAGATACATTTGTATTTGAGTACCCAGTGCTACTAAAATAGTTCTGAATACAGTCTTTTTCCATAAGGAAATAGATATGATTAAAAGCTTAATTTCAAAATAGCTTTGCAGGCTTTTTCAGTCTTATACCTATACTGTTACAAGCATGTACTTTATTTGTGAATATACCCACAGCTAATATTTCATTGAATTTCATATTCACAATCGGATTTTATGAACCTGTCTTTGTTCGTTTTGTGTACTTTATCTGTACAATTTAATGCAAGGATAATATTCAAATTTTACTCAAGTCATACATTCGGCACAGTTTATGCGGAATGTAGAGTTTGTTCTCTGTCGATTTTGAGGTCATAAATATCTTAAGAAAGCCATAAATTGTTAATCAAGTGCTTGTAACAATTTATGACCCAAAGTTTCACGTACCTGAAACGTAACAGGTAAACATTGATTTCATTCATATTTCAGTTAATATGAAATTATTCTATGATATTATTCTCTTGAAATTCTTTCCAGACCAGTCTGTTGCAAGAGAATGAAACAGCGTTTACTTGTTTACCTAACATTAATTGCCGCTACATTGCACAAGCTATATCATATTGAACGGCAAAATCTTCGTAATTCAAGGCGATTTTTTAAATATAAATTCATGTATTTTGCGGATACAAAGTTTGAAGCATTTTTACTTGTCATCCGGAAACAGCAAATAGATTTTAGACAACAAGGATACTTATTGCTGAAATTTCAGGGGGAACTTTCGAATAGAAGTTCATTGTTCTCCTAATATACCAACAGTCGAATCAAGGATGGCAGATAAAGGATTCATGGAAAATGAATGGATTTCCGGTTTACCATTTCAAGAATTCCGGTTACGACTTTTGGCCTAATGCTGAAGGGAGCAATTGCTGACGGTCTGTATTAGTGTACTGTCATGGAGTTGCTCTCTTTAATAGATAGGCCGCATTCAACAAAACCGGAAATGGCAGACATCTTGGGACGAGTATAGTACGGATCCAGTTTTAACATTATGGACGGATTATTTGCTTTCTTCATTCATCTTCTTGGAGAAACATTTGAAATATAATATCAGCTCAAACTAGCACTTTCACCACAAAGATGAATGCATACTTTTCAGCATCGATGACAAAGATAATCAGTGATCACCGGAGACAATATCAGAAACATCTTCTTCAACCAGACTCTTATTCGTCTCACTCTACGGCTTGAACACCTTGGTCATCTGGATTCCCACAGCGAAAATGATTGGGGATACACGTAATTGCTTTAGATGTGTAAAACAATGCTTTATTATCTTTTCAAATGCATAAACTGTTATAAATTTAGCATCTGACTTGGTATTTGGTTATTTCGGGAAAACTCGAGAGACTATAGTACATCTCTACATTCAGTATATTGTAAAGAATAAAACTGATCCACGAATCCTTAAAAATGGGAAATATATGAATGATATCCAGGTCTGGAGATTAAACCGTGCATTATACAGAGATGAATCATAGGAGACTAATAATTCGTACATGTAAATGTCGTGCAGCATGAAATGTATTAACAAGGTTGTAACCATGCAGTATTAGACCAGATCGCATAGTTTTTTATGTTTTATAATGTTATAAATACATAATATTATGTTACTTATTCCCTATTCCTTATTCCAAATTCACGGTAAACAGTTTTGCGCACGTACACCTGAAAATTTACTCAAAATCACGCCCCCACCCCCAAAAAAGGAGTATAAACTAAATAACTTGTTACCTATGTTCAATTCGCTTAGGACAACATTTTTTTATAATTAATAGGACTCTTTTACATCGCAATCTAACTTCATGTATAAAAAAAACGACAGTGAAAAAAATATATCTCGAAAACGTAACTGGTTACCTATTTCGTACTCGCTAGAAAATGTTTGATGGTCTGTCATGAAATTGTTTTTTCCTAGCTATTTCAATGACATTTTATAAAAAATACATTTCCTATTTTTCAAAATATTACTTCATTTCTTAAGGCAATATCTTTTTAAAAATGTTAAGAAATTAGTTGCATTTATTACAAAAAAAAAAAAGATTCTGCTCCATACAAGTGTTTCTCCTTCTTTTTCTCTCTTGATGCAAGAAAAGGTGTAAGCAAAAGGGAGACCACTACTTCCAACAAAGGGATAAGGTAGCAGGGTACACTTTCGAATTTTGGCCCCTGTCAATATTTGTTATAAAGAGAACATCGTGATTTTGGATGTCTGTAAATTAAGGTGAGAGATAATGATTATTAATTCTTTAGAAAATTTATACAGCCGATACATGTAAAATCCTGATGTCAGTTGGAAAACTAACTGCTGGTAGCTTTGTATGATCAATGAGACACCATTTCGCGGAAAAATTCAATTCACGGAAGGGTTCTGTTGATTGATACTCAGGAACATTTTCGTTTTTTTCCGAAAAAACGAGCTGGATGGGCCCCCATTCCGTTTATGTCCTGACGTTCAGTAAGGACTATTAAATTAAGAAATGCAATAAAATTGGACAGTGTTCTTGCAGCGGGATCATTGTAGACTGTTCAAAAGGTGCAAAATTGATGATTTTGGCACGCTATTTTTCATGGATGATGTAAACCTTTCGCTTTGATAACTTTCTTTATTCTTGTATGAGAATCCTGATCTTGCCATTAATTAAAAGCACAAAACATGCACGCAATTTATAAAATAGCCATCAAAATTTTGCTCATAGGGGAAGTGCAATATTGCGACTCGCTACATGTAAGACCGTCCGTGCCCAAAATTTTCGCATCTAAGTGTACCTTGCTACCTAAGTATCAGAATGCATAATTAGCAATGTTTTAGTTACTTCCCCTTTAGTGGTGATAGTTCATAAAAAATACAGAAAGTGAATAATTGCTTCTCCCTTAGACTTTCGTAACTTCCGTTGCGCATGCGCAGTGAGCACTTTACGATTGAGGCTGAACACCACTAAATCCAGTTGTTCTTTATTTCATATAAAATCCACTCACTTCATAACGGTGTTTCGACATTTTCTAGCATATCAGATTTTCAGAGACTTATATTCCCATAAAGAACTAGATCGCTACTTTAGAAAAACAAAAAGAAAAGGGGGTGTTAACTTTTATATAAGAAAACTACAGTTCGTTAAATACAACCCGCTGAATTTACTACTTTTCGCTTCTTTCAATTTCTCTTTTCGTGACATTAAGTTCTTACGCCGCCATTTTTATCTAGCATGCGATAGGAACATGCCAATTTCATTAGAATGCAAAGTGATACATACTGAAACGCGGTAGGGTAAAAGTAAGCATGTTGCTGCCGAGAAAATGCACTAGGAAAGGAAAAAAGATTAGTACTATTTATATTTGGACTACTTGTGACTAGACCTGCGGAGGCTTACATTCTATTTGGTAGTGATCAGCCTATAAAAGGTTTGGAGGCAGATCGCTTGTAAATGCGAGTTGACAATGATTTTATTTCTGCAATAATGAAATACTTGCGGGGTAATCCATCATCTGTAGAAATTTCTTTTTCTTTGCTGTTATATTTATGAAAATTGAAGATCATTTCCAACTTTCTATGTTACTAAATAAAAGCAAAGTTTTACTGCCGAATTTCTCTTACAGAACATATCTTTTCCACCGAAAAAATCACGAGTGTATTTATGAATGTTCTAGCGAGCGGCACTTTCTACTTTCAATCGACGGCCGCCATATTTGTTTACATTAAAGGTCAAGGTCATTGAAATACCTATTTTTCCTATTGTTACAAATTTAAACACACTTTTCTGTTGATAATAGCTAGCGCAATCTGTTACATTGCAATCTCACTCAAAGCCCCAAGATGAAAAAAAAAAAAAAAAAAAAAAAAAAACAATAACAAAAATCAACAACAAAACAATAACAAAGTTTTGGTGTCGAAATTCCGAAAATGATAATTAATGAATTGTAGAACAACTGGTTACCGTTTTCAGTACCTACGAACAAGTCTACGTTTGGAAAAAATTTCAAACAGCACCAACTTATAGAAAGAAAAATAACCCAGCAAATATAGCAAATATTTTACTGTATAAAATGATTGTAAATTTACTGATATATGCATGGAATTGGTTTTTTTTACGGAAAAGGAGTGCATAAAAGGACCACACTTTCTGACAGTTCATAGCCTTTAAAACTCACCATTTACAAAGAATTGTTGTACATATCATTTTTTTGATGTATTTTCAATAATGTTCCAGTGCTAAAATGTCATATAACTAGGTTTAATGTAGTTTTCATCGATTGTTGTTTTTTTTTCCTTAACAAATGACATTCTTTTTTTAAAGGGGGATAACTCTTGGAGAATATTTCAAGTATCCAGTCGCACGGGACAGTCCTGTAGAACATGTATTGGACAATATATTGTTGGTAAAGATGTTGTTCGTTTACTAAACAATAAATACTTCTCTGTGGTTTGGTGCTATACTGCTTAACCGTAACTTTTAGACACTTTCCGGCTAACATGTTACAGTACAAAATCCCATGGTTTATAATACAACACTTGAGTGTCGAAAACTGATTCAGTCGCTATCTAGAAAATGTTTGGCGGTATTCAAACACATTTTTCTATCAACATGACCTTCTTAAGAACAGTCTTACTCAAAATCTCGAGTTGAACGTCAAATGAATAACTGGTTACTTATTCTCTACTCGTTAGAAAATGATCGACTGCATGTCCATATGGAAAAAATCAATATTATTTTTAAGGAAACCTGTTTATGGTGCATGCAATGTCGACTAGTTACCAAAATAAACAAAAGAGAATATGTGAATTAAAACTAGAAAGGAGTCGGCTCGTTAAATTGCAACTCGAGTTTACATTAGTGTTTTCACCTAGTAAAGATATTCACTTTGGTGGTATAAATTTGCATTAAATCGTGTAATGAATCAACAAGTATGTGTTTCTTATCTGGTTGTAATAATATCCTTTAGATATATATGCGTTTTTGTACCATACAAAAACAAAAGAGTTAACAAAGGTAACTTATTGTTAAAGAAGGGAGATAATGAAATGCATTCGGGTTTAATTACCAAATCACGATGCAGTCGAGTTTAAGAATTAACAGTTAACGAATAAGTTTTACAGACATAAAGGTCGTTAATCCTGCAGATCAGGAATGAGGAATAGGGAATAAATGACTCTCCAAAATGCTAACGAAGTTTTAGATTATCACTTTAATGTTTGCTCCATTCATTTGAACTAATTACTAGTCGCCGAGTACATTGACTGACTGACTCCAGGGCTAAATGGTTACTTTTCGATAAATACTGCAAACCTTTAAACCTTTAAAGTACCACATTTTGTCTCATGTCCTATGTTTGGAGCCAAGGGCAACAAAAATGTCAGTATAAAAAGAACTTGCTGGAGTCACTTCCACTAGAACTTGCTGGATTTACTTCCACTGTCAATAAAGAAAAAACATATACGAAGAACTTGATAGCGGAAACCAGTCAAGTGTGTACTCCATGTCTAAAACATTCCAAAGAATTATCCTCTCCAGCTTTCGATCTTTCTTGTAAAGAGAGCGAACGTTGCTATGTTGCAAATTACCACAAATTAGTAAGACTACATGTAAATATGCATAAATTCTTCATACTAGTACAATTTGTTTTGTTTTCTTTTTCATGTATCTAAATCTGTGTCACAGTGCGTTTATCTGACAGAGGTAACGTAAGGTTGAACTTGGTTGCGTCATGTGACGTCATCAATGGTCATCCGTTCCATGGGCAGTGGAACCGTCTTTTCTAAATCGTGAGTAAATACTGATAAAATATTTCATTCATAAAACTTAGTGAACAACAGTGTCACCAATAAGATTTCCTCGTTTGGGGATTATTTATTAACAGAAACGTAGGTAGACTTTAAGTTTTATATTAAATGTTACCTTTGCTAAATGGTTGTAAATATGTTTGAATACAAGGCTGAGAATGCGAGTCCGTGATTGGTCATTTACGAAACAAATACGCAAGTCATATGCTTCAAGTCATATTTAGCTAGTGGGGGCGAACACTTTGAGCATTACTTCAGGCAATGGCGCCATGAAAAGTTGCGAAGTCGCCATAATTAGGATATACAGTTGTGTCGGTGTGCTTTTAAGAAGAAAGAAAAATATTTAGCTAATTCAAAAGACAGAAATGATATTGGTTTTGCAGCAGACTTCGCATTCTTTATTGATGGTACGTTATTCAAACGGGTACATTTCGATGAAATGTGTATCAAATATATCATAATGGCTTTTGTTGGTGATCGTTGATTGTGCGTGTTTTTGTATATATTTATATTTACAGACATCCTGCTGATATACTATCAGTACATACTGCAAGAAGAATGAGGCTGGTCGCAATATTTTTAGTAACAGTGACGTGTTTCAGTGTGTTTATTCACTGCGACGGGAAGTCTAAAATGACCCGTATGTATCTATCATAGTAAACGAATGGCACTTGCAGCGTCGAGTGTTCACCACTCCGACTTATCTGCAGCTGGTCTTTAGCATAATGAAATGCATTTGTAAAAGTAGTTAATGGGAGTTATCTAACAACAGTAAAATTTAGTCTTGTTATTATTCTTAAGCATTAAATTCTGGTGTAAATTTCATAATAAGCGAGTTGCAATGAGCCCAGTTGTCATAATTGCGGAGGGTAATCAAACTTTCGATGACAGAATTTATAATGTTTAAGCACCCTTAGGGTATATTCTATATCGTGTTTTTACATTTTCCAAATCAACTCGAACCATAACGGATGTATCTTGCTGCGAAAGTATGTTTGCTGTTATAATGATCTTATGTGAAGTACTAGATCTGTGAAATTTCAAAGGTGACGATACTGGTAAACTTTCGTCAAATTCAGTACAATTCTATTTATTTGCGAAGAGAGAGAGAGAGAGAGGGGCATAAGACATGTTGGTAGTAGGAATATATAATTACTTGGGTTGACTGTACCAAAAAGCTTCAAGCTTTGCAATAACCACAAACATTGATTTGCATGTCATGTTTGCTCATTATCTTAGAAATAAACGTGAGGCTAACACTATTTGTATGTAAATGTTACTTTAATAAATTTGAATATTTTTCTCTTCGTTTTAACACAGTGATGTTTCTTTGACAGACAGGGGACGTATTCAGTCGGGTCGAAACCACGTCCTACCGAAGGAAAGCAATGGCGAAAAGTTGGAGAAAGAAAGGTCAATCATCAGTTTCTGTCAGACGCTTGAGTGTCTCCAAATTCTTCAGAAGCTTGAAAGGCAAATGAACAATCAATCTTTGGGTGTATACAGTGGGCGATGGTGACAATAATAAATTTGATTTTCAGCAATAGTTTCTTCCTATCAGATCAGTTAGTGTTATATTATGAGGCATTAATCGAAGAAGTTATAAAACAGCGCGCCCAAAGGACATTTTTATCAAGTTAAATTTTGTCTTGTAATGAAAGTGCGTTCTGGTGCAATATTGGTTCTCGATCTTAAAATGTTAGTCTGACACCATTAAGCCCACCTACAGTGTCACAGGAGAGTTACAGCTAATTGCCAAGAATTGCCACAGACTAATATTTAACCTAAAGTTCTTTTAGCATTTAAGAAATGGCATGTGCCAACCAGCTTATACTTTTACTCATTATATATGTAGCAAAATCGATTGTAAAACGTATTCTTAGCAGTTAAGTTCAAAAGCGATATCCCGAGATATTCTTAAAGTCAGCACTGACTTTTGCCAGGATCAGAAGTAGACGAAAATGTTAGTCGTTCTTGTTGGCTGCCGACTAAGCTGTACTTTGCCACCATGCCTCTACAGTTCTTGTAACGCAAGTTGTTTGTCTATGCAGTATTTAATTAATTGCACATTGAGATTAGCAATACTATATAAACTGTTATTTTCTTAAATATGAATGAACTTCCGACAAATAATAAGACCCTTTTAGTTTGACTTGACACAGACTATAATCGCTCCGGCCTATGTCGATATTGCAATGGTCAGTAATTATATATTGCACGCTAAAAATGAATGTAAATCGAGGAATGGTCTGACAATAATGAAAGTCGCCGTCAACACAGTGTGACAGTCTGTTTTATTACACATACAGTCTAATCATACTCTTTAAGATACAGATACAATGTACATATTATCATGAAAGAAAACAAGTGTTCATTCTGTAGATAGAACTCTGAATATGCTTTCTATAGTGATGTTATTAACTCTGGCATTGTTTAGCCAGGTCTGGCTTAAATAGATATGCCTTCAGATTTATGTCATTATTTTACGCCATTGTAGATTCAGCTCCCCCCGTATGTGTTCCTACTGAAAAACATTAACTTCAAAATTGTGTGTTCTCATTTTTGATAAACATTGCTAAGTAACTTTTAGCTCACCAGGGTACAACGTATTCATATTGACCGATTGTTATCACCTACCGTATGTCCATTGTCCGTATGGTAACCGTTTCCTTCAAACGCCATCTCTTCTGATTCTATCTGAAGCAAGTGTTGTTGACGGTTGACTTAGATGTTCATTGGATGGCCATCGTCAATCAGTTTGAAATAATTAATCGAAAAAGCTCCATGAGTGACCTATCTATCAAAATTATTCAGATTATTCCGATTCGTCGAAAATCCTGACCACCAAAGGGCGTGGTCACATTTGTTTTCATGCACGTATAGATTTTAAAATTTCAAATGTTCTCGCCAGAAACTGCTACCCAATCTTAAAATCATTTCACACATTCACTAGTGAGCTTTTGTTGACCCTCTACCTAGATTGTTAAAAAAGCAACACCTTCTCAACTAACACTGTTGGTCCGCTTTTTAAATAACTTCATGCGACCTTAGATCATTACTGTTCAACTTACTAGTATTTTGACTCGTCAAAAGCATTCCCGTCATTGCTAAATATAGGAGAGTCTTTAAACAAAACATGCCGTCCTAACCCCCTGGTATGATTTGAAATATTTTCATAGAAATGCCTACTTTCGACATAGTACAAACTGTTCTTAAAAATATCAACATCGCCATCTGCACTGAACGTAGAAGAAATCTTGGAACGATAACTTGTCCTGATTTGAAATAATTTAATAGAAATAGGTCGTTCCACGAGAAAACCTGTATTAGTGGCATGATATGATTTCAGTTATTTGAATAACCTATTTGTCAGGGAAAAATATTCAAATAACAGGAGTATAATCAGTATTCGAATATCGGAATACTAAATTTTCAACTTGTTTTAGTACAAATCACACCTGATTGGTTGGTTGTAGATAGATACCAATTTTAATGATATGGTATGATGAAGTTATTAAGTCTGAAAAAAAACGATACCTGTTGATGTCATGGTTAAAGATTAATCCATTATTTAGTTACAGTTATCTGTTTATATGTATTATTTTTGCTATCTGAAAATGAAAGTTTATGTAAACTTTGGTAAGGTGTTAAATCAGCCAGATTTCTTTAGAATGTTTGTGTAAGTCATAATAAACTGACAGTGGTGCAGAAAAGGTGTGAAAAGATGTCAACTGAGCAAGATAATTATTTAATGGATTATTGTAAAGGCAGTGGCTACGATTACGGTACCGTAATCCTAGCCTCCGATTCTAGGATTATGGAAGTTCCGTATTCCTAGACAATCCTATGAGGATAGGCTAGGATTACGGAAGTATGTAAGAGGCATCAAGTATATGTAAGAACATGCATAAATAATGTTGTAAACTTACTTATTTCACTTTAAATAGTGATTTTTATTCCTGTCGTACATACGGGTGTTGATTTCGCCCGATTCTATATGCGCGGAACTTGATCTAAAGTGACAGGCAAAATCAAATCATAAAATATAAAGTATAAAATAATTTTTAAAATCCTTTTGAGCTATCACTAAGAATATAATTCTACGTTTGTCTGTCATTTTCAAAAAAAAAAGTTTATATTTAGTATGCTTTTGGAAAGAAAAACGTATGTATAATGACGGATCAATAACACGAAATACATGTAATACGGTAGGCATGAATAACTCGCTATTTCAGTCAAATAAGTAAGTTTACAACATCATTTCGTGGCCTCAACGCGAAAGTAGTCTATCTGCTTCTATTTCTATATACACATAGACTAGTTTCGCGTTGAGGCCACGATTTATGTATGTTCTTACATATACTCGATGCCTCTTACATACTTCTGTAATTCTAGCCTATCCTGCCCTCATAGGATTGTCTGGGAATACGGAACTTCCGTTATCCTAAAACCGGAGGCTAGGATTACGGTACGGTCTGCAAATTGATTATCCATATAAACAGGTAAAAATAGATTCAACGCAAAATCTATCCAGATAACAGGAAAACTTTTGAATTTAATAGGGATTTATTGGTGCTTTAACTTTGTATCCAAATAAGCGGAATATTCCAATAACCAGTATTTAAATAAGTGGAATCGACTGTATTGCATAATAATTAGTTTAAAATACTGGAAATTCAATATTTTTCTTACGTTCATGCAGAAAATATAACTACTATATTGTAATTCAGTTAAATTTCTATCATGTTTTACAAATAACTGTTATTTGTGTTGTCATGGCAACCGAAATTCCAAAGCACCCATGCACCATGAGAATATAGAGATGTAAAGATAAAAGGCCTGTGATGAAACCAAAAATATACGGTTAAGTTATTTTGCAGTAAAATCATTTCAGACTGTTTGAATTATTAAAATGTATGAGGTTTAGTTAGTAGTATGCATAATTTATCGCATAAATGACATGAAAAATACACGCCATGCATAACGACGTCATACTGCTTTCATGACGTTCTAAACGTTGCGTCTCTAATTGCCTTCGGTGACTTACTTCAAAGCATTGTATTTTTCAGATTTGAAAGGCAAAAGAATGTTCTTCATAAATATTTTGTAATGTCAAGTTTGATTTTTTGTCACTAATACAGGTTTTGTCATGGAACGGCTCAAGTGTTTACTTGCAAAAGTATTTGAATTTTTCAGAATGATCAAAACATGGTTACCAGAAGTAATGGATTTAGAGAAATGTGATTTTAATAGTGTTAGACTGTAATGACGATTTCTTCATTTGATGTTTAAGTCATGTCCTAACATGTTTAAGTCCCGGTTGGTTCTGGGACAAATTTTAGAATCACTGTCTTACCCTTGTATGACCGAAAGACACGAATAAAAGCTTCTAAGACTTGGTTGTTCTATATCCCTGTGATACAAGCAGGTATCAAAGTTTTGATTCCATACCTCATACTTTTATTTCGATGTAAATGAGATGGAAACCAAAATTGTAGTCCTGTTTGTACTATGTTGGTGCACCATAAAACCAAACCCAAACTAAAAGACATGATCATAATGACCGGTAATATATGACACACGCGGCCTAGTTTAATTTGACTTATTCATCAAATACATAAGTAAATGTGCCCGATGCCACCAGACGGTGTATATTTTTTAAACGGCAAGTACATTTCGTGCTACGGAAGCTCGAGAGGGGCATTTGGACGTAGATGTTGACATAGACATGTATTTCCAATGTGTGTTTGCATGATTCACTCAAACATGTTGTCAATATATCAACAACTGTTTTACCGTGTGCTGACTTTTTATCTTCAGGGCAAGACTTGAAAATTGAAAACTTATAAAACTCTTAGGTGTCCCTTTCTTGTGTTGATCGTTATGTTTTCATAATAGACATAGACCTTTAGAATTTTATTATATGCCTTATGCTTATCTTGATTGCATCATTATTATAAATTCTGGGTTCTTATCTCTGACTTTTAAGCTTAAAAAATCTAAGGTTGATTTTCTTAGTTTTAACGGTGGTTTATACGGACACCTATAAGGGTCATTTTAACGTAGAACTTCTGAGTGTATTGAGGTCTTCAGAAAAAAAACCCAATAGTTTAGGCATACAGCCATCTATCTCTCATAAAACAATAAACACACATTCTTTCCATTTTGCGTTGTATACTGTCTTTCTTAGTTTATTAGCATTATAACGATTGTATATTTGATGATATTTTTAAATCAAGGAGCCTCTGTTGTCAATTATGGCCGCTGACTTCTTATCACTTGTTCCATCCTCTTCTGTTGTTTCCGCCCCTTTTCAGGTTGTCAAGCGAGGAAAACATCAAGCTGGCTGGTTCTACAAAGGTTCTCATCTGTGCATGAAATGATGCCCAGAAAAGTATCCGGTGATTTTTCTTTATCGTCAAAAGCTGGAAAGTCGCCATTATATTGTTCAAACAAAAATCAATTTTTCTTTATCGTCAAAAGCTGGAAAGTCGCCATTATTATGTTCAAACAAAAATCTATCTTTTCGCCCGCATGCCCTTGTCTGAAGTAATGTCCGAAGGCATCTTGCATCTTCATCCACCATCAAAGATGGAAAGTCCCCATGTGACCAAAAGTGTATCAGCTTGACTTAAAATTCAACAAATAAACTGTTCAAGGCAAAGCCACCAGACATAAATAAAAGCTTCTCACAAATATTGTTTAAAAGAGAAGGCGTTTGATAAGCGACTTTTGAAGGAGTCTAAATTACATTTCTTCTTCAGGGATTTGGTCTCGGCCGTTTATATATTAGCAAATTCACGCATAGTAAATAATAATGTGTGTGTCTATCTTTGTGAATAAATGTAACCACATGACACGTTAAAATGGTATTTAAACAAGCAAATATATGAAGCAACACAAACGCTGCTTATCTACAATCAACAAAACATAAAATTGCATGACTGTACAGGACTGAAAAAAAAAGACAAATAACATTTACAATCAATACTCTGTCAGAAACCAGTTTTGTTTACTACTAAAATGACTGTTACCGGAGTACTTGTCGCGTTGCCCAGCAAGAGGAAAGCGTGAACAAAAATAGTAATAACAACAACATCAATTGCCTTACACTAGTTAAAGAATTCTTACCAAATTTTTGTGAATCTTTCTCTGTTCCGATAGACATTGTCTCCTCTCTTATATTGACCATGCGCTATACGCGAGATCACTATAGCAAAGCGCGAGACCACGATGGTCTAGCGCGAGATCAAGATAGCCTAGCGCGAGACCAAAACAGGGACACATGAAATTATATCGTGATCTCATGTTTCGCCGACGTGGTCTCGCTCTTCGCCTTCGTGAAATCAGGTTCCACCACGGCCATTATCACAGGAGGCGACAGCCCTAACGGAACGCCGTAGAAACTATTTTATATTCATTTACTAAGAATTCTCAGAACTTGTAATGATGTCTTTTAATACAGATATAAAGGACAATCAACGGCGTTTCTTACATTGACGAGCATAGACGACATTCAGAAAAGATATTTGTCCTTTTCCTATCTACTTTGCCTACTCATGTGT
This sequence comes from Mercenaria mercenaria, assembly GCF_021730395.1. NCBI lineage: Eukaryota > Metazoa > Mollusca > Bivalvia > Venerida > Veneridae > Mercenaria > Mercenaria mercenaria. The sequence goes on from NC_069370.1 coordinate 51,019,736, forward strand.
CAAATCTTGTACAAAATAGAATTCATGGATAAAAAGAACGCATCAGGTGGATGCTAATCTCATTCTGAGAAAAAAGACGGAGAAGCCAGAAGAGAAGCTAATAAATTATTTTCATTATTAAGCGTTATATAGTAGTTATTCGGGCAAAGATATGCATCTATGGTGTCTATCTCAAAGGTCCATTTTTTTCACATTTTAGCGTATAGAAAAATGAATTTAACGACCCCTTATACCCCAAAACACTCGTAAATTCGATATAATACTGCAACGCGAGCAAAATAAAGGCAAGAAAACGTATGATCAAATGTTGGTGTCAGACAGAACATCTTATAATCAGAACTTGGTGTCAGTTAGAACCTTCCTTGCGGTTCAGGTGGTGTCAGGCAGAACATTTGTGGTCTACCCATCCGACTTGAACACCTCGTATTTTCGGAAGTAATGGAGATTTCGCCGGAATATTTGGCAGACAAAGAGATAGAATGTTGGGCTATTCATTGAGGGTAATGCCAAGCTGTGAGAAAAAATCCTCGGTTCAATATCCAAAACAATGAAAATCTGGCCGTGGATTAGCCATCTGTGTGATTATTTGGTGGTGTTTTTCATTCAGGATTCATTCCTTTAGATGCCTCTTTCTATCCTCGAAACCCGGTAGTAATCTGGTTTTCATTGATTCACACTGTGTATAGACAAAATTGGAAATACTGACTGCACAACGAAAACAATCTCGGAAAAGTGTCACGTTGTCCGATCTGGTGCCATGTTGTCTTGTGGTGTCGCGTTATCACGTTAAGGAGTGTGAATATAATTTGACCAAGTTTTCGTATAGATCAACCCTGCAAAGCTCTCTAAGCAAAGTGTTTGCCTTACAGTGTGTTTGAGGAGAAAAGCTTACTGTCGTTTTACTACAGAAAACACGCTGATTCGTTCAAATGTGCCTCCAAAAGTTATGGCTTGCAAAGTTTATGTATCTAGGTGTAGAAGAATATTCGCATCTGCTATTTATAGCTACATGCATCTTCGAGAATTAATTTTCAGTAATTAAAACATGAGCCGTGCCATGAGAAAACCAACATAGTGGGTATGCGACCAGCATGGATCCAGACCAGCCTGCGCATCCGCGCAGTCTGGTCAGGATCCATGCTGTTCGCTTTTAAAGCCTATTGGAATTGGAGAAACTGTTAGCGAACAGCATGGATCCTGACCAGACTGCGCGGATGCGCAGGCTGGTCTGGATCCATGCTGGTCGCATACCCACTATGTTGGTTTTCCCATGGCATGGCTCAGTCATTATTATTGATACACTTTGAACAAAGGTACCATAATAATTTAAAACAATTGACAGAGGTCATAATTCAAAACTGCTTCGGGTGTCACAATTCGAAACTGCTCCCCGGACACCTTAATGTCCACTTCACTTCATATGGTTACAGACGACCTATACACATAAACGTTCGGCAAAAGTCAATTTTGACTAGGGAACTTGCGAGGCTATGATGTGATTCTTGCTGATTATAATGATTGTAATTGTTCGTATTATAAAAAGAACTAAAATATCGGATAATTTATAAAACATGGTGAAAAACTTTCGGCTTTAGTAAATTGTTGAAATAATATAGGTAAGGGATAATACGCGTTTTTACGCATTTTAGTGACTGCAGAAGCCCGCGGCACTAGTTCTGTCTCGGTCACCAACATATCCCAAGAGCTTCTGCAGACGTTATTACATAAAACAAACGTGTATTGTCGCTATTCTGGCATAAAAAGCATGAAACGAAGACTATTTTTATTTTTTTTATATGTGATGACTTTACAGTTTCTTCACAACTCGTGATTATTGACAAAAATTGAGCCGACGTTGAGTTCAAAAGGGAGTAAACAAAGAGTAGCAAGTAAGCACACTGATGGCTCTGTTGGGGAGATGGTAGTGCGTTTGTGGTTAGCAACTGATATAGCAAAACATACTATAGATTATATTGCATCTTTTTATGCTATAAAAAAGGTTGTTAAGGAAGAAACAAGACGCAGTTAACAGATGCCCATCTGCGCAGGAATAAATATTCGTCCCTGGCAAACTAAACTAAACTCAAAAATTGCACTACCTAGAAGAATTGCTTTTTTCTTAACAGACGAGATGAAACTATTGTATTACAATGCATATAATTATTATGTCAACCATGGAATATTGTTGCAATGTCTGGGGACTTTGTCATAAATCGGACACTGATAAAATTGCATCTTTGCAAAGACGCGCCATAAAAATAGTTACAAAATCAAAGTTTATCGACTATGATGATGTATTAAGGAATTCAAAACTTCTGTCTTTTGAAATCAGATGCAAATATCATATTTCATTACTAGTGTAAAAATGTAAAAAAGGAGATTGTCCTATATACATTTCAGATTTACTACATTTTGCTCATAATGATTATTATGGAACACTATGATCTTTCTATTCTTAAATCTAAAACGAACTATCTGAAACAAACGTTTAGTTACAAAGCTGCATACATATGGAATTCACTTCCTTCTTACATAAAACTTCATAATAATATGTCTGCGTTCAAGCGTGCTTGAAAGAATTTGCTCTTGCTACAATAGTTTTTAGCAATTTATTACTAGTAATAACAAGAATTTTGTTGCATTTTTATGCATTTTTTTTCAAAAGAGCATGAATGTTGAATAATTCGGCTATCAATAATAATAATAATTGTATTATCTTATAATCCAAATCTGGAACATGTTTATTATTTCATGGGACAGGCTTTCCTTTTTGCACGTCTTAATTGTTGTGAATTAATCTTTATGACTCGTGGTAAATAGAATTTGCGCCACGTTGCAATGGGTAGATTTTCATGAAATATGTCGCAATGGTTTGAATTTTTAAAGCCTGAATGTTTGTTATCGTTTGGATAACCTTATCCAAGTGATAACCTTATCCAAGTTGTGCGGTTACAAATTATGGCAACTTTTCTGTTATATAAAACAGGTATTGTTACATATGTATTTTTAATGTAAAATCTGGTGAGCAACAAATTCCCGTATGCGGGGATTGTGACAATCAAATTCTAGACTTCTTTTAAAACATGGTTACTTCAGTTTTACTTATTTTTTTTGTGTGTATATTATGCTTTTTAAGACTTCTATAATATGAGACGTGTTTGTCGAACATTTAAGTAATTCTGATATGTGTATTTTTGTATAAATGTTTGATTAAAAATTGACTGTATGATTGTGTAAATGTACGAATGTATACAGTGAAATTTAATTGAAGGCCATACTGGAAATAAGTTGTATGATATTTGTATTTTTATGCTTAGTATGTAACCTTCAAAAATAAAGTTGTTATATATATTTATATTATATAAAGCATTTCAAAAATAAAAATCATGTATTAACAGAACGTGAATCGTCTTGTTAAGCCCGGATCCAATGAAAAAGTAGTTAATGTTTAAAAAACTGTTGCGAGCTTTGAAGAAATCTGCTGAAAATTCACACACAAAGTGGTCATCCAACCACAAAAAAATGGAAGAAACTCATTGGTGTTATTGTTTGTTCTGCAAAATGAATGTCATTGCAAAACAGGTTAGTCATAGTGACTCAAAGCATTAAACAGTAAATCTATGTTAGACTATTTATAGGTTTGTAACATGTTTCTCATCTCAAAAAGCTAGTGACTAGTACTCTCAAACGAATGAATAAATAGAGAATATTAGGTTACTGTCTTATAAATTTAAATTTATTAAGTGAGTCGGAGAAAATATAAAAGTCGAGGCTCTGCCGAGACTTTTATTTTTTCGTAGACGAACTTAATAAATTTAAATTTATAAGACAGTAACCTAATGTTCTATTTATCCTACCTTCTGATCTAAAATCATTCTTTAATTAAAATTCAAAATTTACCACCAACTAGATCTGAGTCTGTCTTGCACAGAAATTAATACGCCCACCATTACACAAACAGGTCTTTAAAATAAAAATATTATAAAATTAGAGCCGAAAAACAAAGGCAAACCTTGTTCTGCTTGTGTCTGACTTCTCTGTTCTGCTGAACATTAAAGAAAATTTTAATTTGCTGCCAAGTGAAGTTTTGTCCGAAGTTCAGTTGAATGTCGGATTGCCATCCTCACCAAGCAAACGATTGACGAGACTTATATACACGCCATATCGCCGCTTGACAAAACGAATAGGCAAACCGTTTCCTCGATGATTTTATTCAATAACACTCCATTACTGATGCAATATATTACTAGATTGACGAGTAGAAAGCTAAAATTCTGAACAAACGCTATACATGAGTCACTTTCCGTTTCTCCGAGCGTTTCCGTTATAAAAACTTTTTGTAGTAATTGCAAGTACGGTATGCATACACTATACATTTGTGATGGTCTCACATACCTAATAAAAGCGCGTTTATGAAAATAATTGCATAAATATGTCTTTTAGCAGTTATTCTCAAAAACAAGATGGCGTCGTTTTAAAAAAAAATCCAAAAAGTAGTCCGCCAAGCTTATTTAGTCACTGACCAGATAAAGCAAAATTTATCTGACCCCTTGATATTTGCCTTTATTTTGCATGAAGGTAGGATAAATATGTCTGATACGGCCTTAATACGCTCGTTGCAACAATTTGGTAATTGTTCAAAATGGTTTAATATTTCACATGTCAATCTTTGCGAAAGACTCCTATCATCGTAGCGTCGTGCTGTCACCAGCGACGTACGGAATCAGCACGAGGTGCAATGACACGGTATGAGGTTACGACAATAAGCGCTACAGAACGATATGAGGTCATGGCACGAAGCATGTGGATATGATGAGTGTACGATACGAGATTACAACAAGCGACAGTAGTCCGTATGTTATAGATGGTAAATGCAATTTAATGAAATATGATATTTTGTTCTCTTACCGGGATCTGTTTTGATAATTAGTAAAATGTAAGACATCTATATTGTTGGTTATTAAGAATAGCTTGATGACTTTCCTCATATTCATCATAAATTGATAAAGTTATATGATGGAAGTGCGGCCCAATTTATTAATTCATTCCTGAACTTTCCAAGCACAAGCCAATTGCAATAAATCATTTTCTATTACTTCTCTTGGGTGTAACAATCTTCCAGAAAGTACAAACATAACACACAATTATTTGTCTGCTAAAATATTAGTTATTGATATAAATATACAAATGACCTGGTTTCATTTCTTTTTTTCCCCTCTTTTCACAGAATCAGTGTTAATATAGACGTTAAAGATAACGTAAACTTTTTGATTTCCGACTGTTATGTAGTTGTTTTTAAAGCGATGTATATTTTTTTAAGAAAGCATAATGTTTTCGTGAACAATTTAGCACGCTGACAAATGCTTTTCCTTAAAACGTTGTTAGAACCTAGTTAATGTAATGTGTAATTGAGGTAGGCCATATATGTCGTCAAGTAGGTAACAAAAGTAGATAGTTTTCTGACCATACATTAATGTAAAATTGTCAGAAAACTTGCTAATGAGCGAATTGCTTCTCATTAAGTTTCGTGGCCAGAACAAATGTATTTCGGTCTTGTGTAATGCTTTTTGCTACACGATTTATAGCCTGGCTTTTTTATCAATTAGCGAAACTTCTCATTTCTAAACCTGTGTGGGTGATAACTTTTTATTGGCAATAGAACAACAGCAATCTTGTTAATTAACATCTCTTTTAGTTCACTTACAATGTTTTCGAGTTTCACTGCTTAGTTTAGTCAATATCAGGTCATGGGATGAACGACAGTAATTTAGGATTTGGCAGTAAGCGTTACTTCTTCTGGGATTTGAATATTGTAATGTGTAAATTAACAATATTGTAGAACACAAATTGATCAGTTGTATTGCTAGTCTAAACGTTTTCTCTATAATTATGGAGAATTTAGAAAGCTAACGTATGAGAGGGCAAACTCTCAATTATTGAACATACCGTGCTTATTTTGTAAAATGTATTTTTCGCTTTAGACTATAAGATTCTTTCACTGGTGATAAGTGCAAATGGGAATACCCGGCTCTAGGGCTGTGCCGAGTTACCGCGTAAACAGTTACCTGCGGGCCGGATATTTCCATCTACAATTACCACAAGTGATTGAATCTTTTTCTTGCATGCCATATTCAACAAATTATAGTACAGATAAATTCAAACAAATGACTTTGTTATAACACTTTTTTCTTACAACAGCGCATTAACGAAGCGCAGGAACTTTACGTCCGTAAACAGGAAGTACGTCATAACGTTACAAAGACAAACGCAACGTAATAGTTCCGGTTTATTTTTATTATCTGCAGTGAAACGTTATGTTTTTTTTCCGTAAAATAACGTTGTTTTGAATTGGGAAAGATATGGTAAGGAACAAAAGGGAATTATCAAGGTATTTGATTTTTATCCGGTTTTACGTAAAATCATTATAATTACTACACGAATCTGCTACAAAGATGTAGTTCAATCATTTCGTCAATTAGAGCACGAGGGTCATCTTACACCCCAGCACCTGTGGAATCACCAGAAATACCAGCCTGGTATGCCGGAATAAAATGTAAACATCACGGTACAGTCGACCAGTTTTCAGTTTCAGCTCCCTAATGTACATACAATATGTACATGGGCAGCTGAGAAATTTCGTACTCCGTATGGGAGAAGAGGGTAGTTCCGTACATCTTTTAAAATGAACGGAAATTGATGCATACTGTACTTTAGTTACACATGAATACTCAGAAGTAAATTATTGCATTACAACATTAATGTAAGAATGTAGGTTAATACGTTTTGTACTTTCATTTACATTTATTTGAAAGTTTGTTTGCCTTCTTAAGTTAATGAAAGGCCTGTAAAAGCAAACTAAAAATCATTCACCATATTATAACGTTTACAATGCTATCCTTGTACATTTTTTCATTTTTATCAGGATATGAAAGATAAAGCATTCAAGCAATTCAAACAATTGAATTTACACATGTTTAGTTTTCTCCTTTAAGCTGGCTTCAATAGTTTTATTATTGTTTTTTATTTCTTTATCTTGCCTTTTCACCAGTTTGACAATTTTCATATCTCTCTCAGTGCGTGTGTTTTCTCTATTCGCTGTTTCTTTCTTTTGTATCATAAATATCTATACCACTAATACCCTATGTGACCATTCTGACTGGCAGTCAGCTCTCTTCACGGGTCCTACCCCTGACAGACAAGAAAACATTCTGCATAAAAATAGGCTGACCGATTGCTCTATTATGGCCTATAATTACTCTAGAAGGTTGCCAATAATACATGATAAATACCTTCGAATGTAAGGAAGGTCTGTTAAACAAGACTGGTTTTCTAAGCCTAAACGAATGCGACTGATTGTCTTTTAGAAGGTATCTCATCACTCTCACTGTTTCTATATGTATAACCGGAATCCTGTATATTAAAACTTAAATGGGATTATGAGGATAGATAAAAGTGAACTATAAGACTATGTCCTTATATCGCACACCTAACTCAAGTGGGTACATGGGCTCAACAAACTTGGCGGAGGACCTCTACACAATGTTACACGCCAAATATATAAGCTCTATGCCGTCAGGGTTTAGACAAGAAGATTTTTAAAGTTTATTTTCTACATAAGTCAAGGTATACAGACACTAAATAGGAAAATAGTGCGAAACAATGGTAGTCGCATAATGGCGGATTCAAACAGTTCTCAGTCGTTTTGCTGTGTAGAGCTATTTTGCTTATTTTCTTTGCTGTAATTACATGACAAATCTATGCTTGACATTTAGGTATCATTTTCATAATGATATAACAGCATGACAGAATTTGTCATGGAAACTTAGGTCATACACCACCACAACAATTTGGGGTCTTATTTTGGCTGAATTTGCAGTTTGTGTATTTGACTGAAAATATTTCTTTTCTATCAAACATGACCCCCATTTTTCTTTTGATTTTTATTCAGCATTGACAGTATTCTTCAATTAAATGTTACAGACATTTAAAATGGGCTTTGATGTGTGCTGCAGCCATATAAAAATTGTCTATTTTATACAGACTAAAGAAGATCAGCTATTTAGTGTGTTCATGTCTCAATGTAAAACAAGTGGCTTGGCCAGTTCTAACCTCAGGGACATGATTTGTAAATTTACAACATTCTTGAGATTTTAGACAAGAACTTTTAGAAGTTTTTCCTATATAAGTCTGTGTAGAACAAGTGAACCCCAATGTGGGCCAATATTGACCCCAGGGGCATGATTTGAAAACCTTGGTAGAGGTACAGTACACAATGAAACATGCCAAATATCTACACTCAGGGAATTTATAGTTTCAGAGAAGAATATTTTTTCAAGTTTTTGAGTATACGTCTATGTAAAACTAGTGAACCCGGCGGAGCGCATTATTTAAACAATGTTGGTAAAAGACCATTAGGCAATGCTACATGTCAAATATCTTAGCTCTGGGCCTTGAAGTTTTGGAAAAGAAGATAATTTTAGTTGTTCCTTTTGGTTGCCATGACAACCAGAATTCTGCAAGTAATGGAATTTTTTGAACAAGTTTGATAAACGACCATCCAAGAAACATCCAGACCAAGTTTCATAACCTTTTACTAAAAATAAACGGCTTAAGAGGAGATGTCGTTGGAAGAGAAGTGTGGAAGGATGCCGTCATTATTTGAATAAACAATAACTGCTACGGGAGAGAGTTTCTAAAGAAGTTTATTAGTTTATTACTCGATCCCTTGCTTTTGTAAAATGTATTGTAATCACATGCTATTTGTTGAATAAAACATTGTTTAAACCAGTAACTGCTAATGTTACGCGCATGTATACCGAAAGGCGAAATAGTGAAAAGACGATGTTTTATCATTGGTCATCCTTTCGTAGTTTTGTTGTTTCATTGTTTATTCGTTCGTATAAATATAATTGGACCATGTTTTCGTACAGATCAAACCTGCAAAGCCCTCTAAGTAAAGTGTCTGCCTTACCGCGTGTGTTAGAGGAGAAAAGCTTATTGTCATTTTACTACCAAACCACGTCCAAAAGTTATGACTCACAAAGTTTATGGATCTATGTGTAGCAAAATATTCGCCTCTGCTATTTATAACTATATGCGTCTTCGAGAATTAATGTTCAGTAAATAAAACATTAATATTAATACACTTTGAACAAAGTTAGCCTTATTATTTAAATATAAATCGACCGTGGCCATAATTCAAAACTGCTTCGGAACTGCATTCCTGCCAACGTAATGTCCACTTCACTTCATATGGTTACAGACGACCTTTAAACACAAATGTTCGGCAAAAGTAAATTTGACTAGAGAACTTGCGTGTCTTATGCGATTATCATTGATTAGTCAATGATGACTGCAGGGTTATAATTGTTTGTATTATAAAATAACTAAAATATCAGAGAATTTATAAAACATGGTGGAAAACCTTCGGATAATATACGTTTTTTTTTTGTATAATCGGCTGAGGAAGTCCGCGGGATTAGTTAAGTCTCGGTCACCAACATAGCAAAAGAGCTTCTGGAGACGTTAATACATAAAACAAACATGACACAAAGACTAAATGTTTTGTTTTTATAGGTGATGACTTTACAATTTATTGTTATCGAAAACAATTAAATTGAATCGGCGTTGAATTCGAAAAGGAGCAAGCAAAGCAAATAGCAGGTAAGCATAGTGGGGGCTCTGCTGGGGGAAATGGCAGTGAGTTTGTTATTGGTAACTGATACAGCAAAACGTACTATAGATTATATTGTATCTTTTATGCTACAAAAAGGTTATTATGGAAGAAACAAGACGCAGGTAACAGATGCCCATCTGCGCAGGAATAAATATTCGTCCCTTGGAAAGCATTTCAAAAATAAAAAAATGAAGTATTAACAGCACGTGAATCGTCTTGTTATTACACGATTTTTCTCCCGCTAATACATGCCCGGATCCAGTGAAAAAGTAGTTTGCATGCAAGAACTGATGTTTAAAAATGTCGCGAGTTCTGGAGAAATCTGCAGAAAAATCATCACAGAAGTTGTCATCCAACCACAAAAAAGTGGCATGAACCCATGTGTGTAATTGTTGGTTCTACAAAATGAATGACATTGCAAAACAGTATAAGAGTTAGGATAGTTATAGCGACTCAAAGCATTAAACAGTAAATCTATGTAAGACTATTAATAGGTCTGTAACATGTTTCTCATCATGTTTCTCATATTCGTAAATACGCTACTTAACCAATACAGACGTTTTCATCTCGAAAGGCTAGTGTGTGAAGGAGCTATAGACTCTCAAAGGAATTAATAAATATGTCTAATACGTTCCTAATACGCTCGTTGCAATAATTTGGTAATTTGATATTTCACATGTCAATCTTTGCTAAGGATTCCTTTTAGGATCATCGTAGCGTCGTGCTGTCACCAGCGACGCACGGAATCGACACGAGGCGCAATAATATGGTACGAGGTTACGACACTGAGCGCAATGGTACGATAGTCATGACACGAGGCATAAGGTACAACAAGCGACAGTAGTCCCAAAATTAGCTTCCGTATGCTATGGATGGTAAATGCAATTTAATGAAATATGATATTTTGCTCTCTTACCGGGATCTGTTTTGAATACATGTATAGTAAAATGTAGGACATCTAAATTGTAGGTTATCAAGAATAGTTTGATGACTTTCCTCATATTCATCATAAATTGATTAAGTTATATGATGGAAGTATGGCCGAATTTATTAACTCATTCCTGAACTTTCCAAGCACAAGTCAATTGCAATAAATCATTTTCTATTACTTCTCTTGGGTGTAACAATCTTCCAGAAAGTACAAATGCATATTGATTGCATCCCGTATTTTTGAAATATATCAGTTATTTAAACCCCGTATTTCCGGCATATACGGGAAATATACGGAGTTGTATACCAAGCATATACGGACATATACGTCCCGTATTTTCGAAATATACAAATTATTTAAATCCCGTATTTCCGGCATATACGGGAAATATACGGAGTTGTATACGAAGAATATACAGAAATTTAATCCCTGTATTTTCAAAATATACAAACTAAACATACCCCGTATATCCAGAATATACGGGAAATATACGGAGTTGTATACAAAGAATATACGGGAAATATTAGTCCCGTATTTTTAAAATATACAAATTATTTAAATCCCGTATTTCTGGCATATACGGGAAATATACGGAGTTGTACACCAAGCATATACGGGACATATACGTGCCGTCTTTTCGAAATATACAAATTATTTAAATCCCGTATTTCCGGCATGTACGGGAAATATACGGAGTTGTATACGAAGAATATACGAGAAATTTAATCCCTGTATTTTCGAAATATACAAACTATACATATCCCGTATATCCAGAATATACGGGAAATATACGGGGTTGTATATGAAACATATACGGGAAATATACGTCCCGTATTTTCGTAATATACGGATTTATGTATTCCCGTACACCAGACATATACGGGAATATACGGTGTTGTATACGATCAGAATAACCCTTTTTAGAATTTCCCGTATTTCAGTAATATACGGGGTATCGTATACTAAGAATTCCGTATTTCATAGTATACGGAAATCCGTATTTTATTAGTATACGGACTTTTAAATATACAAGCCCCGTACACGCCAGTATTTTAGTTTTCCCGTATTTCTTCCCGTATATGGGTAATATACGGGATCCCGTACACTTCCGTATATTAACTCTTTTTTCGCAGTGAAACATAACACACTTATTTGTCTGCTAAAATATTAGTTATTGATATAAATATACAAATGACCTGTTTCGGTCATATATATAGGACCACTGTTTTCATTTCTTTTTTCCCCCTTTTAAATAGTCAGTGTTAATATGGACGTCAAATTTCTGACTGTTATCTAGTTGGTTTTTAAAGCGATGTTTATTTTTTCAAGAAAACATAATGTTTTCGTGAACAATTTAACACGTTGACAAATTCTTATCCTTATAACGTTGTGGGAATCTAGTTAATATAGTACTAATGTATAGTCCTCTGACAAACATTAATGTAAAATTGTCAGAAAACTTGTTAATATGAGCGAATTGCTTCTCATTAAGTTTCCTGGCCGGAGCAAATGTATTCCGGTCTTGTATAATGCTTTTTGCTACACGATTTATAGCCTGGCCTTTTTTTTTTATTAATTAGCGAAACTTCCCATTTCTAAAGCTGTGCGGGTGATCACTTTTTGTTGGCAATAGAACAACATCAATCTTATTAATTAACATCTCTTTTAGTTCATTTACAATGTAATGGAGTCTATAAGGAAAGTTTTCACTGCTTAGTTTAGTCAATATCGGCTCATGGGAAGAGTGACAATAATTTAGGATTTGGCAGTAAGCGTTATTTCTTCTGGGATTTGGATATTGTAATGTGTAAATTAACAATATTGTATAACGCGAATTGATCAGTTGTATTGCTAGTCTAAACGTTTTCTCTATAATTAAGGAGAATTTTAGAAAGCTAACGTATGAGAGGGCAAACTCTCGATTATAGAACACATCGTGCATATTCTGTATAATGTATGTTTCGCTTTAGACTAAAATGTAAAAACATAACGGTACAGTCGTCAGCGACCTGAGAACAATATGTATACGTACAGCTGGGAAATTCCTTACTCCGTATATGTTATATCAGACGCTGAGGGTATTTCCGTATTGATATTCATATACCTTTTAAAACGAACAGAAATTGATGCACGGGACAAATTGAATACTATACTTTAGTTACACATGAAGTCCTAATGATTTATAAATTGAAATTTATCTAATTTCAGATTAAGACTTAAGAGTAAAGTATTGCATTGCAGCATTAAATGCAAGAATATAGATTAATACGTTTTGCATTTTACTTTTATTTATTTGAAAGTTTGTTTTGACTTATTAATTTAATATGAAAGGTCTGTGATCACAAACTAAAATCATTCATCATATTATAACGTTTACATTGCCGCTGTATCATTTGTACAAAAAATTTCATTTAAATCAGGATATATAGAATAAAGCATCCAAACAATTAAATTCGCACATGTTTAGTTTTTTCCCTTTAAGCTGGTTTCATTAGTTGTATTAGTTTTTTTTTTAAATTTCTTTGACTTTTAACAGTTTTGACAATTTTCATACCTCTTTCAGTGCGTGTGTTTTCTCTATTTGCTGTTTCTTTATTCTGTATCGTAAATATCTATACCACTAATACCTATGTGACCTTTCTGACTGGCAGTCAGCTCTCTTCACGGGTCCTACCCTAGACAGACAAGAAAACATCCTACATAAAAATAGGCTGACCGATTGCTCTATTATGGCCTATAATTATTCTTCCTCCGAATGTAAGGAAGGTCTGTTAAACAAGACTGGTTTTCTAGGCCTAAACGAATGCGATAATTTTGCAACAAGGGACACACAAACTGATAGAAAACAAACCCAATCCTGACAGTATTTTACATTTTATTCATTTATTCATCGTTCAATTAATCGTCGTTCCAATATTCATCATTCATTCAATTACTAGTATTCATTGTTCCAATATTCATCATTCATTCAATTATTCGTCGTTCCAATATTCATCATTCATTCAATTATTCATCGTTCCAATACTCATCATTCATTCAATTATTCATCGTTTTCTGCTGCTAAAAGTGATGACAAAGAAGACAAAGTTTCCATCTAAATCCACGTGCCAATGAGATAAATCTGTTGCCTCAAAACTTCTTTGCTTCTGTAAGATAAAGTATTTATTTCAATTTTGGAATAACTGAAAGATAATTTTGATAAAAGATGACTAAAGTCCAACAGGAAAAGCCATATTCAAAACAAAGTAAATAAGGTTCATTGTATTCTTTACTTTTTTAGAAACACACTATTACAAATGGTAGTTATGTTTGAAATTAATCCTATTTTGTTTGTTTGTTTTGGGTTTAACACCGGTTTTCAACAGTATTTCGGTTATGTAACGGCGGGCAGTTAACCTAACCAGTGTTCCTGGATTATGTACCAGTACAAACCTGTTCTCCGCAAGTAACTGCCAACTTCCCCACATGAATCAGAGTTGGAGGACACTGTAAATATTATTACAAAAATTGTTTTAAAATGCGATTAAGTGACATTGTAGAGAGTTACCCTAAATCCTCTTTATTATAACCTGCTTATGTGTTGTAAAATTGTTGAGTGAACACCTTTTGTCAACCGTAATCAATGCAATCGTAACGTAACATGTCTATGTTACCTGCAATACATGATAGCATATCAGAATCTAGTAGTCCTCAAAATATGCTTTATCAACATATTCCACCTTTGTGAAATTCTGTGGGTTTTAACAGAAAAACTTGATAAATTTCAATACAGAACAAATTACAATATTTCTAGGGCATTTCATGATTTGATCTTTACATATAATTATTTTTCAAATCACTGACCAATGACCAATCAAAAGCTTTGCTCAAATCAATCTGTCGTCTCTGTGCATGCACTTTCCGTGCCTAGAAGTACAAATGGTATATTTTGGAGATGATAAAAAGTATCCAGTCACCTAGTTCTACATTAAAGTTTTAGCGGATGGCTCAAATAGCTCTCGTTATGTGAACTTTGATGCAGTTTACTATACATATTATTAAAATACTTAGTGCATACTCGAGGTTTGTATTTTTAATTTCAGTGTCTATGCACTGGAACGTAAACGTTCTAGTTCCATATCTTTTCTTTTTCATCTGTGTCATCGAATTAAAAAGGTACTCAACGACGATAATTATGTTTTCTCAGACTAAAGATCCAATCTGTATCAATTCTATAATAATAATAATTATTGTAGATGCATATATAGTTCAAACTATAAATAGGTTTGCTTCGAGAAATATGCAGCCGTTCTTTCGCGGAATAATATTGCGCCCCTAAAGTCGCAGCAGAACTCGTGCATATATTTAGCTGCAAAGCTAATAACATACAAATTCTTCTGATGTTACAACTGCTGCAACTCCTTTGAATGTAGATAAATATTTATTTTACATTTTAAATAATATTTTACATAGGTCATGTTTTCTTAAAAGCCTTTGAGCAAGGGATATCTTTATTCTATATTTCGAATATTTATTTAATATTTTTCATTATATTTCATGAAAACGGATAAAAAACAAAGACAAATATCAAACAGGGAATGCCACGCACCAAAAACGCAGCCTCCCCAAAACGAAACCTACAGCACGCAGTCGTGCACACACCACACACACACACACACACACACACACACGACACCGCACACACAACCAATACACCACAACACACACACACACACGCCAACACAAAGCCAACACATTAGGACAAAACGAACAAACAAAGGAACACAGCGGGGCACCGCCTTGGAACGGTCAGTGGCAAAAACACCACTGGGGAGCTTAAACCGGTTTATGGTGCGCACCCAACCTCACTCTTACCCCCCCCCCCCCTCCCCCACCATGTTCCAAAGACACGGGACAGTGTAAATAAAAGTAATCCCCTCCAGGTGAATCTCTAACACACGTAATGGAAACAAAAAGGCATGGCATGTAAAACATAAAAATGCTCGTGTATAAATATATAAAAAGCAAACCTTTAGAACCAAAAACGTATGTACTCAATGCCTTTTCAGAAGACAGAGCAACAAGAGAAACACCCTTAAGGGCCCGACGAAACAGTCCATAAGGCAGATATCAAAACAGTTCAGTCCTGGTAGGATTTCAAAACTGCTTATCATAGAGTCCTCCCCCTCTTCCGTCAGACACAATCAAAGAGGAAAGCGTAGTGTCCAACTGTAAACGGGTTGAACACTAAACATGCGGTATGTCTCAAAACAGTTGGGTCGTAACCTCTTTTAATAAAACGTTTTATAATTTTACCAAATACATTTGGAAAATTACCATGACCCAAGATCTTACGAAGTTTGTAAACCACATCCCTATAAAAACGGGTTTAGAAATACCTTCTCGCAGAAGTGTCTTTAAATTACTATTCAATTTTAAACCTAAATCAGAATTACGATAGTAAAATTTAGCAAAATATTTACATAGCAGATCCGTCTATATATTTTGAATTTGGCTAAGAAACAAACTGAGTGTTTCTGAGTGTCTCAAAAAAGAGACATATGTTTTGTGAAATACGCTATTTTGGACAACCAGTTTCATCTTATGTTTCTTTTACCCTTAAGTATAGTGAAAGGAAATGAGCAAAACATCAGCTCTTCACAGTATTCAGTTGTTTAAAAAATTGAACAACATTTCTCCGAGAGGAAACAATACTTTAATGGCGTGCATTTTCGGAAACAGAAAGGAAAACGAATGGAAACTTATTAAAGCCAGATTTAGATAATTTAACAAATTCTGCGAGGAAAGCAGAGACTGTTACTGTCTAAACATGTGGTAAATTGAATGACAGTGTCTTACAAAGGAGAGAAATGTAATTCAACATTCAGTAAGTAAAACAGCAGATGTTTCCGTGTAGCACTTTCTAAAATGGAATGCACTTAAAGTATAAATTTGATTTGGTACATTCAGTATAATTTTCACATGAAACAATATTGTTAAGAACGTATTTAGACTTAAGGTATTAAATCACTAATAGAGAACCTTCTTTTTGAAGAGTATTCAATTCCTACCATAAACCTACTTTTACTGCAAGTCTTAGGGGGGCGTAGGTTCAAGCCCTACTGGGACCAAATTTTTTTTTCTTATTTTCCTTTTTTACTAGTAAGTTTTTACTTCTTTCAAGACTTATTATTGATGTTTAGTACAAAAATGGAAAAAGATGAATCTTATAAGCAATTTCTTGGTGTTCAAAGAGAATTTACTACTTAACAGAAGGGGTAGAGTTACAAATCTTTAAAAATATTGAGTTACGTACGGTGAAAGTTCTCTATTTTGCTTTCACTCTTAGATTATATATTGTGGAAGAATTTTAGGTAGGTTTAACGTCTTCCCTGATGTTATTTTTAAATGGAGTAAGCAAAATTCAAAACAGAAACACAGCTTTCGACCTTATTTTTTCAATGTTGAAGTATGAGTTATGTCTCATTAAATCCGTTTACTTGAGGCACCATAGAAAAAAATGATATTGAAATTTTTATGTTGTGTTTTATAATTGTTTACCAATAGTTTGATGTTTCTGCTATTGAAATTAATGGTAAAATGAGTTCTCTGCAAACGTTTTGGATAGTGGCTATCACTTTGAAATTTGTCTCTACTTGAGCTTGAGGAGATACCATAAGTTATTCAAAGTTTTTTAAAAACGGCACGGTAAAAGTTGTTTAAAATTTGCAAAATAGTGCAAAACACGGTTACCTTTCATAATATACCAAGCAAAGGCCATTTTGTAAACATTACTATTAGTGACCTAATACCTTAAGACAGTTACATGCAATTACTAGATATGCTAGGGTGTAATTAACTCTTTTTTATATAAAGATTCGGCCTCTCAAAGTAGACAAAATATAAACCAAAGGTTAAATTCTCCATGTGTGACATTAAGATGAGAGATATTCGTATCCAGTGCCAACCAGTGGTGTGTACTGATGTTATTAAAAACCATTCAGACAGGCTGTTGACCTTTATGAAATAACAAGCATATGAACAACTTCATTAAGGTAAACGGTTAAATTCAACATGTGCTAGAGCATGCCAAACATACTAAGATCATTCGTTCTCCTATCACAAAGTATTCAGGACCTAACCTGACAATAATAAACATAGCATTTCCAAGCATTAGAATTAAATTAAAAGGCCGTTGTGGATTTCTTCCAAAGTATCTGCAGGCTCAAAACTTTTAAATGCCATGTGGCGGCCGTAAAACGTCTCCTCGTACTTGAATTCAGTGTTGTCATATTTTCCGGTTCCTATAGATTATAGAGTCTATTCAATATCATAATAAAATAATTCCACTCAAGACGATGATGGTATGTTTGTATGGGAGAGGGGGGGGGGGGGGGGGGGGGGGGGATTTGGGTAGTATTGCATTCCATTACCTCTCTGAAACAAACTCTGTCATAGGTTGTATTCTATGCTCCTAAAGGATCTTCTTACAGGGTTTTTTTTTTTTTAAATATAGCGTATTTGTACAAAAGCGTGTTTTTGTAAATTGTATTTCTGATTTGATACAGAAGCTCAAAGCTTTAAAATCGATTCGAGAAACTATGAAATGTCAGATAGAACCTTTTCATTCTAACGTGGCGAAATATACTACACATTTATTGCCCTTTTTTGCACAATCATTACCAGAAAGCGACAACCTTACTTTGATATTCAAGTTAAAAAGTCTTAGAGCTTTTATGCACATTCAGTTTAACGTTACAAACAGCAGTTAATGTCGGTAATTTGGAAGAACGCAGTGAATTGATTACTTCATCAATGAATATTTGTAGATATAACAGACAATATAACTGCTATGTACCAGGTTTGAGTTGCTTAATAAAGTAACATGTTTTTCCCCAAATGAAATGGTGAAAAATACTTTCGGAAAAGAATACAAACAAAATATCGTTATATTCTTAGCAGATCAAAAGGCGATATTTAGGACTAAATGTGTACATGTACTAGATAGTATTTAAATGTATTCTCGAAGATGGAGACTAAAGTTAATGTTAATAAAGAAAAACCTAAGCAGATTCGCAGTTTTAATTGGTTCATCAAAAATGAAACAAACTGAGGAAGATTGTAATGAGACCATGCCCAGTGACAAGGTTAAAGTGCAGGACGACATACCTTACAGAAGTATTAAACTTTCTATTGAAATGCTACATTTCAATTTACAAGTTCGGCCATTATTCACGATGATTGCTGCCAAATATATGTTCAAAATCTATGTATGCGCTTGTGATTATATATGAGGGTGACATAGGCTACATGTATCCGATAAATAATTTTCTCACATCTTCACCATGAGTAAATACATATAAATGTGGAAAGTGTTCTTAGGAACAAATTTCATGTAAAATACCTATCTTTTGAATTGCAATAGCTTCTGATAACCTTCTTATTTACTTTACCAGAATTTCATTATAATTTTCTTTAATTGCTAATTCTCGTGAAAGGAAATTAGCAAAACCATCACATAAATCGTTGAGCGAATTCAAAACAGCAATTCTCCACAGAAAACAATTAAACAATTTAAAAGCGCAATTTGCGTTGAATTACCTAGACGAACAGTAAAAAGTAGCTCTAAGTATGAGAGAACACACATGTTTTGTTACAATTTACTTTACTCAGTTTCAGAATTCGTCTGGTAAAGTGGCAGCTGTCACGATGTAATATGTATGCAAGGACAAAGCTATTTAAACGTATTTATTTTGACAAATTGAATTAAAAGAAAATAAAACAGATATAATTCAACGTTAAGGGTGTAAAGTTACAACGAAGCACTTTCCAAACGAGAATGCACTTAAAGTGTTAATTTTCAATGGCAAATTCAATTACATGTACATTGTCTAACATGACAAATAACAACTTACAGGTTACCAGAAGTGCTGGTATGTATTTTTACAGTGTCTGACTCCTAAAGTTGACTCAGTATGAACCAACGGTTAAATGCGCATGAATTATCTCGATCAAATACTAACATTGAGGCGTACAACTGTTCGTAAACACCATAAAGACATGCCTTTGATCATGTAAATCATGAAATTAAATAGACCTGTATAAGAAGATCCCTCTGAATCATAGCACACGTCTATGCAAAACAAATGAAGAATCGGTTTGACTGACTCTATTCATCAACAACATCATCAACACCCGTCACGCCCCTCAGCTTGAGCGCGTAGTTGAAATGGATGGACTCAATGATCCCCAAGCAAAAGAAATATAACAACATCGAGTCCAAGTATTTTACAGCCACCACAGGGCACTTAAAGATTGCTGTCATGATACTTCATAACTTCTAAAGAAGGTCCTTTTGAAGCATAGAAAACAACCATGCACAACAATAGCACACTCGGTTTGATTTAGTCTATTCAAGAGAGGTAATAAAATGTGCAATACCCCTAACGCCAAAAGCAACGGCTTAAGCGGAATTCTATTTTAGTAAAAATAAATGAACTCCCTGATCCCAAAGAGCACAAGAAAATATAATAACACCGAGATGAAGTACGGGGAGACATTTTACAGCCGCCACACGGCACTTAAAGACTGCTGTTGTGATAGTTTATAAACTCTATAAGAAGATCCTTTGGAAGTATAGAACACAACCATGCAAAATTACAGCAGCCTTAGTCTGACTGAGTCTGTTCATGAGAGTTAGTGAAACGTGCAATACCCTTCATGCCCCCTAGCAACGACAATTAAAGGGAATGGACTCCATGATCTCAAAGGACAAGAAAAATAAACACTAAATTGAAGTACGTGGAGACTTTTTACAGACGCAATATGTTGATCAATTCGTTTTCATATCACATATTTTTTTTATTTCGTGATCTTCTTTGCAGGGCCAGGTGCGGTGGAAGCAAAACAAGCCACTGGGACCGCAAAAAAGATATTTCATTTTTTAATATGTAATGTACGTAATAACAAGGTGTCGGTCGCTCAACTTGAGGGTCTTGGGTTCGAACCCCACTTGGGTCACTATCATGCTTCCCAAATGACACCAGTATTTTTTTTCCAGGAAGCGGACTCCAGACTGGTTCAAATAAGCCTGAAGCTTTAATCATGAATGAGCTAAAATAATTCAGTATAAACTAAACTATGTGTATGGAAAATGGCGCTCTCTGTTGTACTCTGGGGGATGTTTTGCCTTATATTGAAGCCTTTGTGAATAACAGTTTTTACCGATCAGTTATTTGATTAACATGATTAACATGATAAGATCTATAATGGCTGCCAACCAAACATACACTGTTTTCGTTTAAGGTTAGTTTTCTTTTTCTGGTTTAACTGAGTTTGAAAAAAAAAACAATATTACTCACTCTATGTCGTGAGTAAATCAATTATTCACTAATTTCATGTTCCTAACTACAAAAACAACAAACAAAAATATAGGATACACTTCTTAGTATTTGACAGCATTCCGATGTACAAAAAAGTACGAATATATTTGTTTTGTAAATGCCAGTTGGTACGATGTTGTGCGATGTGGTAATGATCGGCCAGTAGAAGTGGGGTAAATGCGGTTACCTTTTATATTTGCACACTACTCAGCCTGAAAACATACTATCAAAATTTAAGGCAAACATACAATCAGATGTACATGAAAATCTGAACTGTAAAAATGGGTTTTCTTTTATGTCCCGAATGAAAAAGAAAAATGTAATAACCTGAACTCATCTAATCTAGAATAGTTCAACAGCATATAACAGCTTCGTTGAACAAACACAAAATCAAAAAAGAAAATGTGTAACGTGTAAAACAAAACATTCTTTCAAGTTAAAACCAAAATAAAATGAAAACTAGCTCAAAAAAGGATAACGACAATTTCCGTTTGATAACAAAAGAAAAACATTGTATGGGGAAAAACAGCATAAAATATATTGATATAAAATTAAATGCGTACTTGTGAATAATACTTTTCTAAATGTAGATACCGAGTCTGGCATGAAGAATCCAAACATTGTCATATAATGTTAAATGTATATCTGCCTTTAATGTTCTAATAATACACGACTACTTACTCAGCAGTAATAATTATCATGAAACTGTTCATGTCTAAAAGCCCTTAAAATATATAGATAAGCATTTAAGATACGTAATTGTGAACCTTACTTAAAGGAGATGTAGTGTCTGGCCTAAGGAATCTCTCTAGAACTAAATGAATACTCTTGTTTAAATCACAGTCACAAAGTCAAATCTGCCTTAAATATTCGAATACTGCTACAAGCCATCAGCAATAACTATCAAGAAACTCGACATGTCTGTAAGGGTGGTGGGAGGGAATAAACAAATAATCAAAATACTTGTTATGCTGTCAAATATTCAACCTCGAGTGAAGAATTATCAGTTAACAATCACTTAAATAGTGCACTGAAAACATGAGAAAATCGTGAATTGCAAGCAGAAAACGCGGTAAAATAACTACTGGGAACTGGAGACAAAAATAGTTAGCAGACGATGAAAAACGTGAATAATTTCATCTAGTAATACTGGTCAGTTAAATAACAATCGTGATGGAATATGGTACACAGTCTGTATACAGACTTCAAGTTGAGTTTATCCCTTCAAAGTATCATACTGACTTCCATACATTTCCGCAGTCGAGAAATACAAGAAATGAACGCTGTAGAGTAGTCTCCCCTTAGTATGGTCTTAAGTAACTGAAAAATACCACTCCCAAGTGCTTTATTCAATAAATATTTGCGCATAGCCAGCATCTTTTTCAGTCTTTTGAAAAAGGGCTTAGATCTAGTGGATAAGCGTGATGATTGATTTGTACCATTTTTTTCATCTTTCATAAACTTGTGACCAATGGCGCTTTTTTGAACCGCAGCGTTGTCATGGAGCAACTGGAGACCGCGAAGACCCGT
Source organism: Mercenaria mercenaria (assembly GCF_021730395.1). Taxonomy (NCBI): domain Eukaryota; kingdom Metazoa; phylum Mollusca; class Bivalvia; order Venerida; family Veneridae; genus Mercenaria; species Mercenaria mercenaria. The sequence goes on from NC_069370.1 coordinate 51,042,234, forward strand.
CCTTGGACGCATTTTTTTTTGTATTTTCGTTTACAGCTTTCAGTACTTTGACTAATGAGTCTATAAAACTTCCATGTGACTGACCTTCCTAACGGCGCAGGAATTTACAACAGTACCCCTTGAGTCAAAGAAGATGGAATACATAACCTTTTTGACACTTTTAATTCATTTTGTAATTACTAGTCAACGGTCACTTTTTCGCAGCAACTGTCTGTTGTTAACGCGACGGTTTTGCTCATAAAAGAATATCCAGTTTCATCTCCTGTAAGGAGCTGTGACATAGTGCGATCATCTAAATTTTAGATATTTTTTCAGCGTTTCTTTAGCGCATTTGACCCTATTGGCCTTTTGCTCCTCGGTTAACATGTGAGGAACCTATCGGGCACAAACCTTTCTTAAACCCAAGTGCTTGGTGAGAATCTCACGAGTTCTACCCTGCCAAGAAAAAACACTATCTCGAACAATGTGTACCTGGCGTCTTCATTAGTCAGACGCCTTACAGCAGCAATGTTCTTTGACGACACTGCTGTTTTGGGCCTTCAAGGACGAGCCCTTACTTTAAGAACTGCCTGACCATTTTTAAATTTATGTATCCACCTGTAAACAGTTTTCTCTGATACTGCAAACTTCCCAGATGAAGTATGCAGTTCCCCGAGTATATGCCTAGCAGGTATTTCTAAAGAACAAAGTACGTTCTGATTTCAAATTTTTGTTCGCTTTTCATAGCTAGATGTAGTTTGCATGGTCTATATGACCGATCTCCAAAACGGCTAAATAAAACTTAGCAGGATTACAAAAGTCAATCATATATCATCCATGTAAAACATGAGTTTCTTGCGTCTCAAACTACGGAAGAGCACGATTGTCATTATTCTTAGAATAGCCCGTACCTTGCCATAGAGAATCTTAGGATGGAGCCTGATGCATCGGTTACATAAAGTAAATAAAGCACGCGCTTATAGCGATATCTTCTGCCTTGCACCTGGAAATGAAATATTACATTTTTATAAAAAATAATTCAAAGTTGGAGCATTACCGCAACTGGTCGAAATATTTTGGAAGATATGGAACCATCTGTCACTTTGCATGTAAGGACATATCTTATATCATAAATCCACCAAACAGGGAATAGCGAATAAAATGTAGATAAATTTAAGGTACAGGGTCATTTAAAACATGTTCCCTCTATTTTCATTTTTTAATGAATATTCATACAGAAAGTTAATTTTGAAATGAAATGTACAGCATTAACAGTGCTATGTGTATACGTAAATATGGCTGTTGATTTTGGTTTAGGCAAATAGATTTTCTAGTTAAGTTGCGCGTACGTTTATTTTTACTAGATATTATGTTCATCATCATTAATTTTGATGTTTTCATGGTTCTTTCCTTTCATCTTTACTCTTAATGTTAGTTCTTATATTTACACATATTTCATTTTAGCCATGCTCGACCAAACAAAATCTGTGTGAAAACCTGTGCTCAGTAATAACATCCCTTTAACAGTGAAACAAGAGACTATAGCTGTCTAAAAGTACATACACTGCTTCGTTTGAATAGAAGTGGTTACTGGTATATCATATCTGTGTAAATGTTCGGTCAATTTATTTTATGACCTATTACCTTACATTTAACTTATTGAACAACGATTTAATTTTATTTATATTGCATTTGAAACATCTTTAACCGATGGTGAGAACTACACATGTCAGAGCAGATCTGAAATATCTCAGTTGCAGTTTTGAAAGTGTATATATATTACGCCCACAGGTAGTCTGTGGAAGTATTTTAGTGACTTGGGGGTAAGGTGTTTGTGAAAACAATGATAAAGTTTAAAAGTATGACTCTATAGAAGAAAGACAATGTATATTTATGCCTTGTTGGAATGCCTCTTTATATTTTGTCAATACATCAGTTGAACTGCCGTATCATTTAAGTTGTGAATAAGACTGTGTCCAACACTTCATTTCCATCCTGTTCCACTTATTGTCACATAAGGATTCAAGTCTGGACAATATTCATATCTAAACTGTGTCAAAAATGTGTTCTTTATTTATCGTAGCAATAATCAGTTGAGTCATAGCAAATCAATAAAGAGAGATAACTGACAAAATAAGTGTTGTAGAGTTATCGTCCATGTACACTGCACTTCCTCAAAATGTCCTCTATCATTGTTTGCATTTTGCATACATTCCCTACAATAGTTATAGAGTTATGCCCTGGACAAAAATAATAAAGGGGGATAACTCTAAAAAAAGAAAGATGAGTAGAGTTATCGTTCTTGCACACGACACATCACTTTTTCATGCTGATCATTGGTACCAAGTTTATTGAAATTCATCGATGAATGACAAAGTCACAGGCTGTAACAATAATCAGCTTAACTATGAATCATTTAAAAACAATAAAGGAATATCACTTACAAAATAAGTCTGATAGAGTTATGATTCATGTACAGTGCATTTTCTAAACATTGTGCAACTTGCTTACATTTAGAGTTATGTCATGGACAATATTTTTAGATAAAGGGAGATAAGTCAAAAAGGAAGAAGGGTAGATTTGTGGTTCTTTCACACGACATATCATCATATCATGTTTATCATCATCCATCAATGAATGACAAAGTCAGAAGACCGGTTGACATTAAAACAAAAAAGTTAGCGGGATTGTTTTAAGGTTTTGCACGCGACACATCATGACCATTGATCAAAGTGTTTTCGAAATCCATCCATGAACTACAAATTTACAGACCGGACACGGAATCGGGATGGACAATCAATAAAGAGCTATAATACAAAAACTGAAATGGGTATATTAATGGTTCTTTCACGAGACACATCGCCATGTATATTAATAATATGTGCCTAGTCTTTTTGAAATCCATCCACGAATGACAAAGTTACAGACCGGACACGAAATTGTAACGAACGAACGAACGAATGAACGGACGGAAGGACACTACAATTACTATATCCTGTCCCGAAGAGGGGCGCGGGAAGGGAATTGGGGTATTTAAAACACCTGTTTAATCGACGAAACGTTACCTACTCACACATGTTAAAATTAGTGATTGGCAAATCGGTAAGATTAGATTTGCCAACCTACTAATTGGCATAATCGGATAAGCCAACCGATGCGATTAATCGGACTTAATCGGATAACCGGTTATTTTAGTTGTATATCTATACGTTCACATCAAACATGGTTATAAACATACAAAATGTATGTTTTATATCATTCCCTTATTATCCTACCTCCGATAGAACTTATAAATGAACAATTTACACAATGTTATTTTTTGGTATAAGCCGTTGGAACCGCAGACCGACTGTTATTTATTTTATACTTCAAAACATAATTATTCATACTTCACAATTCATTATATCATTCCAAAACTATATAATGCATAATACAATCATTTCATATACATGTTTCAATATATCAAAACATATTAAAGCGCTTGATTTAATACATTTTAACATTAAATGTACCGCATAATTATTTTATGATTACTGTACAAATGATGCCATTTTCATTAACGCCCTTTCATTGAAAATCTAAATACTCATTCAACACAATTAATATTTAAAAAGAAATTTACAACCTGCCGTCGGTCGTTCCCAAAGCTGAATGACTATATAGCGCCAAAACTACCGAAAACTTCGTATATAATCTACAGCGTCACCTATCGGAGCTAACCTATCAAGGGAAATCAATTTTCGTCTAATTCACTCCTTTCAAACGACGTAAATTTCATTTATTATATGTGAAGTACTTAAGAAATGAATCACACAGAGATTATATATCCTATTTCTATTGTATCTTAAATTCAAACACAAGTAAGTTGACAGCGTAAAAGGTACATCATTTGTGAAAGAAAGTAAACTTCATATCAGGTACTCTTCTAAAGTTCACCAGGGTCCAGACAGTATTACTCCAGTGATATTGTGTTATTAAATTAAAAATTATTTGGAATTCAGCAAAACAAGTAATAACGATTTATTAGTTCTTAGTTAACTACTAGCATTTTTTTAGTCGCACAGAATTTAAAATAAAAAATACCTGTTTGCGCAAGTCTTACGACATACTTTTACTCCCTAATGAGCTTATTTGTGTAAAAGCCAAATGCCTTCCAACATCTGGAACTAGCTTTGGCGCTTGGGTGATCATAGATGACCTCGAGTTCTTCCGAACAAACGTGTTGGAAGTCATTTTTTGTAGAAGAGTAGTTTTCCTAAGCGTAATTGCTCGCACCACCCACCCAAAGAACCAGAAAGAAAGAGGTCAGAAACAACTAAATTATCCGTTTATGGTGCCAAGTAATTAACAGGTCAGGGAAAAGTGAAGTCGGCGATCGCGATCATGAATGCCACGCCGACGATCATCCGATTGTCGCCGATTGTCGGCCCATCACAAGTTAAAATGCACACTATTCTGCTACGTTAATGCATTTTTTACCTAGAATAACTGATTTTCCGTCATGCTACGCAAATGTCAAGTACATAAAAAACGAAAGTATGGATTTCATTAATGTTCTGGTTTGCTCTAACTTACGGTTGCATTTCCCTTATGATTTCTTTCTTTAATTTAGATACAAACGCAGTCGTCCCGACGGAGTAAACAACATGCTTCTTTAATTTGATAATATACTCTGAAAATGTGGTTGTTTCTAGTAACAAGTACCTAATTTCGGAACATTCTAATACCGGTATATTTTGTTTTTGATATTGTTTAGAGACTTTGAATGGATTTCCTTGAGTTTATCTATTTCACCTTCCAAATTTAAAAGTCTCATGTCTTTGTAGGCCTGGTACTAGAGATAGAAATAATAATATACAGTATCTACTTTTTCGTCCTGTGACTATGACACCTGTTGATAATTGTGAAGCTTTTTTTAAAGCAAACTACTTTATCTTCACTCTAAAAGACTGTTTAAAAAGCTATTTTTACAGTAACTGTAAATAAGCATTCTCGGCAACTTCTTTTGTATTATAATTATTCAGACCTACTTAGTACCCATATGTTCGTTTATTCGTTTGTAAACAAAATCTTGTCTACCAGTGCAAAAGTTTCTTTAATGTTGCGCACCCGTAATGGCGTATTCTCCGTTTGCGATTTCGGCGTACTCTGGTTTTTATGGAAAAGCATGTTCGCATTGAACTATAGTTACATCTGAAGAATGCCAAATTGACTAACGAGAGAAAAGGTCACACACACAATCACCAAAAAAAAACAACAAAAAAAAACAACAACAAAAAAACACAACTAGATCATTGCTGGGGACGTCATATTTACAATGCTATTATATGAGCTTCCAATTTTTGTTTGGCTGTAGAACTGACGTTGATCACGATGCGATATCCATAACGTAAAAATCATGTTTACACTCTGTTGTGAGAATAAGAGTAGAACCCTTAACACCCTTCCTGATGCACGTAGCCACAAGGGCAACATTCCAGGACTGGCATAACTAGCTTTTTTTCCCATCCGACTGTTTTATCCGCCTGTAACATTGGTTTAAAAAATGGTTTAAAAAATGTATCAGGGTCCAAAAAGACATAAACAATTAAACAATATATAAATGATGGAGCATTATGAATAATTCAGCAAGAATGGATCATTTTTATTATCTCCAGAACGTAAAAATCACTTATCTTCCTTAGAATATTTCTACAAATACTAGAGAATTTCTCTTTTTAAAGCCAGAATTCATGAAACTTATCTAAATTTCCACACAATTTCCATATATATGCAATCTTCAGCATTGCAGTGTAATTACAACATTCTATTTTTTATCTCATCTTTTAAGTAGCCGGTCAAATAGGTCAGTATAACATGTTTTCAGACGGTTCAAGGCATATATTAAAAATGCATCGTAAGGATGGACATTTGTCGAAAAAGTTCACAAACACATAACGTAAGGTGTGTGATTTTAGGAAACAAGGATAAAAATAACGTCAAAGTTTCAAGAGCAAAAATATTCAAAGCTTTAATTGATATTACCATTATCAAAGGAGCTATTTACTCTAAATGGGGTATTTTTAGGATATCTCTGTCGTTCGATCACAAAAGATGAAATTAGTTCTTGAAATGTTGTACATTTTAATTAATACTTATGTTACACAATTTTTCAGATAAATCATAACTTTGCTTTTATGTGTCAATCTATATTATGTAAACCTTGTGTTCTTTATCAATATATTCTAATTTATAACGGTTCAGTTGTGGTCTAGTAAAATTAGAGTAGCATAGACTTCTGTGTGAAAATGACTTTGTAACAAATGCATATTTGCAAAATTGTTGATACGCACCTGTAATATAACGAAGCAGCAAAGAATGGTAAAACTGTGAGCTCACTGAAACGACGATAAACAAAGAACGATATCTATTGACTTTGAATAATATCCAAATGAAATCTGTATCAAGGTGGATGATAATTATGTATTGGTTATAGATAAATCATCGATCGTGTAAATCAGCAGTTCCTTTATTCCATAAACAATTTATTCGAATCTATAATCAAGGAACTTTTTTATTGAGTAGTTAATATATTTCTCAACAATATGCCGTTATGAGACGTATGGCAGCAATTTCAGCTTTAGCAATAAGTATTATTACATCTGGGACTTAGATATTGTCAGGCGTAAATTAAACATCCTCTATGGTACTGGATTGATCAGCTATGTATTGCTAGCCCAAAGGCCATAGATTTCTCCATATGAAGAATTCGATAGCTAAAGCATACGACGGGCAAAGTTATCGGTTAAGGAACAAGTAATGCAGACTAGTGATTTATTGTGATTATTTTGTAACTTATTGTACTGTTAAACGTGAAGTTAAAACTCAAGCTGAAACAATTGGAGTACGAGCGTAAAAAAACAGCAAACTATTGTGTGTCCGTCAAGGTAATATAAAAAATTTTGCACTTTTTATTTGATTTATGTAAGCAAGGCACTATCAAAAGCGATAGAGTATTACATGTTTATATGAACACAGCTAGCGGCTATGCTAAATTCTTAGAAATGTTCTGTCTCAGTCTAAACATCACCATTAAATGTATCAAATGATTTACACGGAGAAAACAGATACCGTACAATGAGAAACATATTTGACATTTGATATCCTGTTTAAGTTTCAATTTATAAGATATATTACCAAATTTGAAAGTTTAAAACGTCACATTAAATTGTCGTATATTAATCTTTGAAACTTAAGTTTTTAGAACGTGACTTTCCCAGTTGGATATTCATCTTTGTCGTTAAATATTACATGAACGTAAGAGACTGTAAATTATACAGTGGCGGTAACCAATTATAATCACTAAAATTGTCAGAATAAATTATATATGTAATATAATGATTACGTGATATATAAGCTTAAGTGGTGCTTGACTCCCGCTCTACACTTCATTCTACGCTTCTACAAGGAGGAGTCTATTTGAGGTAATTTATTACAATGTAGGGTAATGAAGTTCTACTTGTTCTGATCATTTGTTTTTAAATCAAGAAATTGATTAAACCTTGTTTTTAATACATTTACTCATCATTTACTTGCCACGAATTCATAAAACGGTTTGCGTTTCTGAATGACGAGTCCGTACTTAATTCTACGCTATCCGGATAATTGGCGTTACATCATTACCCCCGGTTTATCAAACGTATAGAAGACCTTAAGGAGCATACCTCAAGATGACCAATTGATCTTATTTTATAACCGGACAGTATGAAAATGATTTACTGGTACTGTTTACGCATTATGTTTAATATATAAAGTATAGCCAAGTTACTAAACTGATATCAAATTTCCATGGCGTGACCATTGCTTTATTAATTCTCTATATACTTTATCAATAATAAGAATGTTTTATAGATAACAATTTCCTAAAATGCACGGACTCACATTAAAATTCTTTATACAGTACGAAATGTGAAAATTCATTCTGCCCAACATTGTGTCAATTATATATACACTGACAATATACAAGTATCGACTTTTTCATAGGTTGATATCAGGATTTATCAACCCGTAAAAAGTTCGGCTCGGTGAATATATAACTTTTTGAGGGTTGATAAATCCTGATATCAACCTATGAAAAAGTCAATAATAGTTTTATTACATGAACAGATATATAGTCAGTCTTGTTATTACAATTGTATCTTTAATAAAGAAATAAGGAATAAATTTAGACAAAATCAGGTTGATATTGGTTTCCAAGCACCTACTTCGATCTATTTTTATTATTGTACTATTTATAACCCAAGATAAGTTGATATGACATGTACTCATTACTTTTCGAACCGTTTTCAGCCAATCAGAGAAACAATAGGATACAGTCATGTAATAATACGTTTTAATTTAGTATAATCACAATTTTTCAGTTTATAAATATATTATCGCGGTGTGTAAGAAATAAAATAGTTCTTTAGACCTAAATTAACATCAAGGTCACGAGCAATGCCTAACTTAAGCTTATAAATGCATGTACTCGTTGAATGAAAACCTATTTTTTTCTGCAGTAAGAACTCGAATATAAATAGATAAACTTACCTGTGTGTCCAGCAACGGGCGATAGTACATGGAGTAAAATGCTCTGTTAAAAGAGAGTTATCAAACCACAAGAAAAACAACAGAATATGATGAATGTACAAAGAGGAGTATACATATACGACATTTTCCCAACTGAATCCCTCGTATTGTTATTGAAATATCAAAACGTATGACAGTTGCCTTAATATTTAGTTGCAAATAGTTGAATATTTGACTGACATTGTGCAAAATAAAATCATTTCAATTTAGATTTTTGCAATAATAAAATAAACGATAAGTAAGAAGATCACTGCTGTAGGAAAATAGTAAATAATTGATATAGAATTGTACCATTCACTAAATTTAATGTTTCCAATGTATTTTTTAAAAATAACTTTGGAAATTTTGAGAATATAGAACAGTGTCGTTTGAAAAGCCCACGACTATATAATAGGTCATGGTATATTACAGAATAGTTTTTAAGCCTTCTATCATGGTCAGTACCTTTGCAGCAGACAGTGTTTTATGTAATATTTGGACGACAGAAACTAGATATCTGAAGTTAACCTGATTCCCGTCTGTACTCAATTGAAAAACAGTTTATTGCTTATCACGACGCAACACGGCCATGATCCTTACAACACAAAGGAACGGAGCAAAGTTGATTTGTGTATTGCAATCTGCATTGTCGTCAGCTCTTCATGTTCGATTTTGTGTACTTTTTGCACTTGCATCTCGGATTGAGTACTTGGCCACAAATGTTGACGGTAAACTCAGACGGGAATATTAATTGACACTGCCTCGTCTCACAAATTGAATTTAGAATAACAAATTCGTTTAGACCACCAGCTTCATTCTTTGTTTTAAAAGCATTTTCTCGTTCAGTTGTCTTGAATGTTGCTGGCGTTAGCAACTACTTTGATACCGTTTTCTTCATAATAGAATCGTGTCTTGTTGCGGGATAACTGAATTACTTCGTCAGCTTTGCTATATATTCCACCGTGTGGTAAGAAACAAATTAACTTAATTTTTTCCGCTTAGAATTTTACGAGGTGTGTTGATTTTGTTTACCAATAAATTTCGATATATCATTTTCTTAGTTTGTAAGAAAATTTGCAATACATCATTAACCACTAGTTTTGTTCAAATAAAAAAGTAAAACGTCTCAGGCTTGCAATCTTTTGCGGACAGTAAAACAATAAGCATCTCACAGAAAACACTTTGGAAAATGCATTAGTATGACATTTATAACATTCCCTTTTAGACTGAACGCGAATTCTAGTATAAAACTGATGTTTTTTGTCACTTTTCACGATAGTTTTAACAGAAGAGCAAACGTGTATTAACAGAGATTCTCGCGCTCAAGTGCTGTCAATTGTATTATGTGTGTTCCGTGGAAAAGCGAAAGTATTACGTATTACTGAAAATTTAAAAGGAAATAAAGGAAATGTCTTCAACGTGATTAAACAGCGCAAACATTCCCGCGTATTCCATGGATATTTAAGATGTTGAGGGAATTATATTCATTTAGTAGTTTTTATATCTTTTATGCTAGAATGGATCTCTCAGGATCTCTCAGGACGTTTGTACCCTCGCCCTACCGGGCTCGGTCATGTGTGAATGTTTTTGCTAGGCTGCTTATGTTTACATGAATGTTAAATTTGAAGTAAATTCCATACTGTTTAAAAATATATATAAAACGTTCTATACCCCTTAGGGTAAAAACTGTGTTAAAATACCGGTATATTAGAAGCAGAAAACCGAATTAATCTCTCTTCTTGTAGAGGCCAGTACAAACATATATCTATTTTGTAGTATGACTTGGGAAACACAAAATGCCTGTAAGACAAATTGTCTATGGCAAGTCGTTTCGTGGCCTTGCCACTGGAGCAGAATGTATCATAACATCATGAAGATTTTTCCTTTGCTTTATAATAGAATAGATCGGGAAGTTGACCTGGAAGTCTCCAAAAAATGTAAAACCGTTATATCCAGAGATGCCTAACTACTGGACTAAATATAGCTATCACCATAACATCTGTCTTTAATTGCAAAAGTAGGATATATGAGGTCGTAAGATTATATAAGAAAATTGAAGGTCTCCATATAAAATGCATGGCACTGCTTTATGTAGCAACAGACGTCAATCCTTCAATATCTAATGGGTTTCAAATCCTGTTTAGCCCATTTTCCATTTTCAGTTATTATTATTATTATCATTATTTGAGTATATAACCAAATATTGAATCAGTATCAATGTTTAGTGCGGTTCGGGCGTGTATATAATGCAACAAGAAACTAACAGTTTGGGTTAGCCGATTTGTTGTGGAATATGCACCCTCGTCCGTATTGCTAGGCGCTTGTCGTAATAATGTCTGGTGAACTGTGAAGTTGATATGTGTGTATACACACCCTCTTAATATATATAACTTTAACCTGAAAGGCAGGATTTATAAGAGAACATAAAGGATATGTATATCATACTACCGAAAATGAATGCATTGATTTATATTGTATATTATAGCGTTTTAGTCCTTGTCTCTGAGAAGGGTCTCTTGCAGATGATTATAAATAATATAATGAGGAGAAATATTTATTTTATGTTTTTCGGTGGTTTATCGAAATATAACGGTGAATTATATCCTGATAAACTCACTGGCCACTCAGTGAAAATTATCAAATGTGATACCCGGATTCACGTCAAAAAGTTTACCGAGCGTACTGAAAGCCGGAAACAATATGACGATGACGTCGTTAAAATGACGTCATCTTTGCGATGCTTCCTGATAAAATTTCCCGCAAATTTCGACATTTTATTGAAATAAACACAACAAAAATAGAGTTTTAGACATAAAATAAACAGAAAAATTGTTGGTATCGATGTAATATCACGGTAATTTCACTCGTGAACACCAAAAGTTGTTATTTTCACTCGTGGCTGCGCCACTCGTGAAAATATCACTTTTGGTGCCCACTCGGTGAAATTATAACGTGATATTACACCGAAACCAACAATTATCCTCTATATACTTGAAATATAAAAAAAAAACATTCGCGGGGAACTAACACAAATCATATTTAAGAATGAAAGTCATTTATATCCTTAGGACGGCCAGCACATATTTATGCAATCTCGCCAGGCATAGGTATGTTTTTGACAACACAGAAAATGACGTCACTCGACCTTCAACTATTTCCGGAAGTAAATAAAATGAAAGTAGAAATGCTAAACTTGAAACCGAAAGCCGCATTTTGTTTCGTAGATAGTCAGGGGTCACGCGTAGGGGTCACCCTGTCTAAATGTATGGGCGTGGACTTCTTTTTTTTTCTTTTTTTGCTATTGGGGAGCCAATTTTCAGCATTTTATTACGGATTGAAATTACATGGGCTTTAGTACAGCATGTCAGCTTTTAATCTATGAAAAAATATTTGAGCTCTGGATAAACAGAAATCCCACAGGGGTCCGTAACAGACCAAGGGTACATTGATAATTTTGGAACTTCATCAAATCGCTCAAAATGTCATTTTTGATGTTGTCTGAGAGTGTCAGTATATATATATGCCTCAGATGTAAGATATAACCGTATTTGAGAGCTGCAGACCTAGACATTTCAGAAATATTTTCAAAATAAGTTTCGTGTAAAAAATGTTGTTTCTACGGAAGCGTGAAAGGGCCATCAGACGCTAATACGTTTTAGTACGTTAAGGCTGCGGAAAGGATATAAAACTCACCGAAAGCGCAAACTTCATTTCTCAGCCGAGAAACTTTAAAATGTGGTTAGGGGTTTAGATGACTATATGATTTCAATTAGTATATTTTTGCATGGCCATTTGTATGATTATATGAAATCTTACAGGTCTTATGCTAGAATACAGTAAAAATGTTTTTGCTCTTTCATTTGTATGCTTACTGATATTATTGTATTGCAGACATGAATTCTTCTCCTTTTATATATCTATAAATAGAATGGTTAATGCTAATAGAACAATAGAACCATAAGAACAAAATATACACAGTGTTTCGTACATTATACGGGTTATACAATTAACAAATGAAATAAGACCGAGATAAAAAAAAATGAGAAAATGTTGCATTAGACACTAGCAGTAACTAGATTTGATATAGGCTCAATCAGCCTGTTAAAGTAAGATGGATATAACATCTCTTTAGTGTCTCTTTAGTGAAAAAATGATACATATACTGTTTCGTGACAATCATTATCCGATACGTTATACGATATTTTAGGAGAATAGAACGGTTTATCATATTTATCTTGTGTACAACCGGTGTTTCAGCTAGATTGGAGCGACATTTCAAGTTTGTGAGATTAACATTTTTCCTATACAGAGAGATGATGTACAAGTATTTAACTTTTATTGGTGTTCAGACCTCTGCACTTTCATACCCGTATCAGCAAATATTCCATGAATTATTCGTTTTATGAATACTGTCGTAAATAGTCATTTGAACGTTGCCCTCTGCTCTTGAACGCTTTTTCAATACTCATTTTTCTCTTTTACACGATCTAAGTCGCACAGTCAGAAAGCACTAAGGAAAAATGCGGACAAAAGTTTAATGAACAATATGACATTTCATCAAAAGCATTTTCTAAATTTAACCTTTACATTGCAGTCACAGTACAAAATTAGTTATTTTGTATATTCTTTTTCTTTTAGAATTAAAAACCAAGAGTAATGAAGTCAATAAATGATACAAATCTTATACTGAACAATTTTAATCTGCATCACATTTCAAAACGCAATTCCACATAAGCAGTGCGAAGAATATTTTGCCTAGTTCCATAGTTGCTGCCGTTGTCGAAAATATGTTACAATGCAAGTAAAGCTGTAGTGTTTTCTGTCCAATATTCTTTCTGTCAAACAAAAATAAGTTACAGACGTTGATAATTATATTTTTTCTAATAAAAAATACACTTTACGATATGTCTTCTTTCGAATAAAGGATGACTAATTGTGTCGGTGAATCTTTCGAATTACGATTGTCAATCAAATCCTCATCCGACTTCTGAATTTTCTATATAACAAGGTCTTCAGTTTCGTACAGTGTCGGAGCAATTCACAAATAAGAATATTGTAACCTAACATTATTACAAAAGCGTCATAACAACTATAATGGGCATTCTGGCAATAGGCTGCTTATTTAATCTAATTGAAAACGATTGGTAAATTTTCAAACGAATTTCCTATTACCTGTGTTGGGAATGCTGGAATTTTCAAAGTCGAATGCTGGAATTTTCAAAGTCGAAACGATTTACGAGGAAACGTCAAAACCTAATGATTGATGCGTATTATTGATTAACATAGTAATTATATGATAAATATGTGTAGTTCAGTAAAATTTATTTCCAAAGTCATATCGAGGATTTTAGAGACCAAATTAACAGAGCAGTCATATTATGTGAGAGTAGAACAATTATTAATTAAAGGCTAAAGGTTTGGATTTCATGTGATAAAAAGTATTAGCATAAATATTTTTTTGCATGTCTAATGATTTTATTTGAGTTAGAAGTAAAATCAAGCATAATAAGCGCTGCACATCAAATATATGAAGTTTAAAATCATATGTATACCGAGTCTTTCATATCTTATCTACCATTTGTATACTCATATAAAATTAAACAACTGAATAACCTGTCGTACAAAGTCATTTAATTGTAAACATCATTGTTTACGGGAAGAAAAGTTTTAAAATAATACTTTGCAGCTTTATCGTCATAGTAATTGTGGTGACATCAAATGCCATAAAATAGCAATACAACAACTTTAATCAAAAGAAAAGCTAGGTTTCAAATTTGTCTTTTAGTGAATCATTCCCAATTCATTTTAATCAACGTACGCAGTCTAGCCCTCAAGCGCTGACAGAAATAGAATTGTATGGTATTTGGTGCAAACATAAAATATGATTGTAATATCTAAATTCTTAAATTGAAAATTAGAATACCATAATTATCATTTTCTGTTGATTTATTGTTTTTGGAGACTGTTACTGAACATTCAATATATTTTGTACCTTCCTTTCTTGAAAAAACAAAATATATTCTTTGATTCTTTATTAGTAATTGATAACAAATTACTACTGTATTGATCACACTTGGACACTAAAACTGTCTGTTTTTTGTTTGTTTATTTATTTATTTTGTTGGTTTTTAAATGACACCGACACAACTGTAGGTCAAACAGAGATTTTCCAGCATAGAGGCATGAACGAACAGCTTGGTAGAGCCACCGATCTTTCGAAAACCTGTTTGACCGTTGACATGAAAGAATTTTACCCCCAAAGCATACGAAGTCAGCGACCAAAAACATTTGGCTATGGAAGTTCCTCACTGAAAACAGTAGAAATAGAAATGACATTATCATATCCGCAGGTCGTGCTGTGTTGACCGCTGAATAAGAAAACAGTCACAGGTTTATCTTATAAACAACTTATTTTGCCCTAACGTGCTTCTTTTGGTCGCGAAATGATAGATTTGCAAATCCTTCGTATGGCAAAAGAAAGTACAAAGTCAGAACGTCTGCGAATAGGAGATAAACACAACGCCCAGAAATGCCATTAAGCAATGTACCACCAACAGCAATGCATGCAAATGTATAAACTGTGTCGAAAATTCTGATTCGCTGTATAAAATTGTAAAGAACTAATTTAGTACCGCCAGGATTTATAATATTCATGCCATAAAATGAGAAAAAAAAGTAAAAAAAACTGAAAACTAACTGAAACGTATGGATCCAAACAAAAAAGAAACTGCATAAAACATGCTATCTATTCTCTTTGAAAATGTTCCAGTAAAATCTATATCACGGTGGATGATCACTAATTGTTGGTTATAGAGAAACATCGACTTGTTGATTAGCGTTTCCTTCAGTCCATTAACCGTTTATTCTAGTCTATAACCAAAGCACGTTTTTATTGTATAGTATTTATTACTCTGCAATATTCCGCTATGGGACGAACAACATCAGCAATATACATTACGTTTTATGGAATTCAGACATTGTAACATATATTTAGAACATCGTCTACGGTACGGCATGATGGACTTTATTGCTAGCTCAAAGGCAAAAGATTTCTCGAAAAGGATAATTTAATAACTAACATATGCAAAAAGCAAATCACTCGGTTAAGAAATAACAAATAGAAACTAGTGATTAAATGTCATTCCATGAAACATCTTGAAGCACTTAAAAATCAAGTTGAAACTATATTTTAGATATTTTGCAGAATAATGTTGCTTTGTTTTGACTATATGTTACAGACGGAAGATTTGCAACAACCTTATTGGTGTAAAAATTGTATAAAACAAATCCTAACAGATACTTGACAGCCAGACGTATTATGATGATTCCTGTCTATTGCGAACCACGATGCAACATGCCTCTTAACTGCACATATCTGAAGTTACTATAATCTATCTTATACTAAGATATTGACGCATTTGATTATATTAATTTTGAAACCGTTACAATTGTTGTTTAGAATTTCAAGGACATGATATGAAAAATTGTGGAGGCTATTTGTCGGTGCATTGACAACGAAACCTACAACGACACCTGTTTCTCTTGATATCTCCAGTTACACATGTACCATGTATTCTTACAATTTAGTAAAAAGCTAAATATATATATTTTTTAAATACCAAAGTCTTGAATATTTCTCACATGAAAACAGTAATTTATACGTTTGAAATTATGTTGTTGTTTGTTTATAAAAATTTTGTATTGTGTCTCTTTGTAGTCGTTTTAAAAATGTATATATTTTTGTAACGTGTCTAATAAACAAATCAACTTCTTGGTTGTCGATGTCGAATCGCAAGAGTAACTATCTCTCTATTTACGACAATTTTATACATATCAAAATTTATGACAAGAGGGATGATTTTAATTTTAGTATTGTAAATTACCCCAGGCTACATCTTGTCTTATATATTTCTCAGTTAATTCGGTTTGCAAGAGCGCGTAGTCATGTTGAGGATTTCATCTTCAACAGGGCTACCGTTATTATAAAGTACGTAAATGCTTTGCTAAATTTTAGTATCGTAATTCAGATTTGGTTTCAAAATACAAAAGCAATTTAAAGACGCTTCTGCGAGAAGGTATATCAAAACCCATTTTTTATGGGGATGTGGTTTACAAACTTCTTAAGATTTTGGCTCAAGTTTGGTGTTCAGCCCTTTACAGTTGGACGCTACGCTTTTCTCTTTAACTGTGTCTGACGGAACAGGTGGAGCGCTCTATGATAGGTAGTTCTTCAATCCCACCAGGACTGAGCTATTTTGATCTCTGTCTTTTGGCCTGTTTCGTCGGGCCCTTTAGGGTGTTTTCCTTGTTGCTCTGTCTTCTGCAAAGGTACAATAACTGTCATGCGTTTTAGGTTCTTAAGGATTGTATTTATATACATATATACAAGAGCATTTTTGTGTTTTACATTACATGCTTTCTGTTGCCTTTGCGTATGTTAGGGTTTCACCTGGCGAAGATAACTTTCGTTTACACTGTCCTGTGATTTTGGTACATGGTGGGGGTAAGTGTGAGGTTAGGTGCACCATAAACCGGTTCAAGCTCCCCAGTGGTGGTTTTGCCACTGACCGTTCCAAGGCGGTGTCCCACTGTGTTCCTTGATTTGTTTGTTTTGTTCTTGTGTGTTTTCTTTGTGTGTGTGTTTGTGTGTTGGTCGTGTGTGCGTCCGCGTGCCGGGTTAACGTTTGGGGAGGCTGCGTTTTTAGAATGTGGCTTTCCCTGTTGGATATTCATCCTTGTTTTTTCTTGATAAGACGGCGTATTTATTGTATCAGAGTATCATTTTGTTTTAGTCGTTAATTTCTATCTAAGGAAATGAGCAAAAACATCCAAGACATTCAAACTTTGAGCACATTTAAACATTAATTTACCACACAGGAAACAATTTCGAGAATGCATTGGTGTTACATTAATGACGTGCGTTTTCTTTGTCTGAAAACAATAATTAGAATTGAGCGAGAAGAAATTACAAACTTGAAATGCGCACAATGTTAAGGTGTAAAAGCAGTTATTTAAATACAAACATGTAAATTAAAATACTGAGACAAAGTTTTGAAAAGAAATTCCTTGTATTTTCAATCGCTAATATAGTTGAGACCGCAATAATTATATCAACGCGATCTAATGTTTGACCACTATATTTGCGTGTAAGTTATATTGAATAGAAATTATGTAGATATCTTTTTATTTAAATAGACACAAGACACAAATTCCAGTCATGCCTACCGTTTCATCCACCTTATCTATAAGTTTTTTCCCCCGATCTGAATTCACTATGGCACAGTACCATTGATACTATTATACATCATTCTAAAGAAATTCGACTTTGATAATAAGATCTTCTTATTTTTTTGAACATTTGATTAGTCTTGAATTTATGGTCAAAAGTAATGTTGAAGTGTATTCTCCATTATAAAATTCAGGAATTTTTAAGACACTAGAAAGGGGGGAAATAACTTTATTCGTGATTGGATTGTTATACAATATTTAGGATATCTTAGTATTACACAATATTTATGATTTTGCCTGATTTTGTTGATCAAGATCCCAATAATTACCACAGAGATCTTAACAATAACGTACAGTTATATATTGCTGAAAATTAACAAAAATCCCATTTAGAGATTAGGTGAATTAAATAGTAGTTCAATTTCATACAAGTGAAAAAAGGGAACTGTAGTGTCATATGGTATTTTTACAGTTTCTGATTGTTTTAAAGTACGTAAATATAAGCAAGAATTGTCTAGAAATACGTTCATCCTTTCTGTACGATATAAGACATGTTTATAGAATATATGGCGCAAGCTTGTATGTCAGTCTCAGTTCAGTTTGCATTTCAATTATTCATGATATAAAACTGAACCACACAAGACTTATCGCAATTACTTAAGGTAGTTCTGTACATTCAATTTTTTGTATACAATGTAGATTAAATCCAGATTTTTCAAAACTCACCTCTCTAAATTCCTGTTTGTTTAGTTCTGTCCATTGTTATCTCGTTTAGGGCAAAACTATGATTTCACCTGGGGACCTTACGCCGCTTTCATGGAATTGTACTCTTTGCATCATAGAAGGGTCCACGTGCACCGCTGTATGATGTGTATAATAATTTATATTATGGTACTTATAACATGAGTAAATATTGAGTTCTGCTCATTCTGGGACTAGAGGGCGTGGACGGTAGCTTGCATTTCCACTACCTTCATGAACAGGCTCAATCAAACCGAGCCTGCAACATTTTCTTTTATGTCGTGTCTGGCCACCTTTTGTGTTCCATTTCTTTTTTATTTCAGAATATACTTAGAAAAATAAGCAAATAAATAAGATAGGGTCGTGTGCTTAATTTTTTTGCTAGAATGATTTGAAATATTTGATTCATAATGGACGTCTATGGGTAAATCACAACTTTGATAACATTTACGCGAATAGAAAATTTTCTACAATGTAGATTTTGATATAACTTCTCACAGCCGTGTATGGACTATAATATGGTGAAATAATATTTGTATGTCCATCTGCTTGTTTTTGAGATATTTGTCCATGATTAAAGAGGTCGCACATTATACGCTGATATTTAGACATTATTTGAAATTATAGAACATGGCAAAAGTTTTAGTAATATATAATATTACATTTAATATGTGCCTTCTGATAATCAGTGTAATTTAAGACTTCATAAATGGTTTATCTTGTCAGCGCGCACCTGTTCCGTGTCCCGATTACTAAAGAATCTAGGTCAAAATCCATGTTATACAGCTAACGCCGAAAAACAACGCAGTCATTCCCGCGCATTTCATGGAAATTTAATGGCGTTGCGAGATAAAATATTCGTTTATTAGTTTTTACGTGTTTTATGCTAGAATAGCGGTAGCTCATGTTCATTTCGTGATGTAACATCTCCAGAATACCTCAGACATCGTTGGTGCCCGTGCCCAGTAACAATCGGGTTTATATTCCTGGCCATCTAGTTTCCTTACAGAACAGTAACAATTGCCTGATGTTCTACTATGTAACAACATTTGTACATCCACCTGTCTAAAATGAGAAGGCGCTTACTTCGTGTATGGAGTTATAGTACTAGTATTTGAGACATCATTTATTAGACTAGATTGTAAAAGACACACTTGAAAGACTCAAAAGTCTGTACAAGCCAAAGTTAACATTCATTTTTGCTGTTAAATTTGTAACAGATGCAGCAAAAAGCTTTACTAAAGTGACACATATGACCAGAAGTGTTTTATATTTTATTCCTTTAAAGACAGATCGCAAATTACACGAACACACACATTTTTGCTACCCCAAAACTAGCTGAAAGTATGTCCAGACTTAGTTCTTGACAAAACAAAATATAAATCAGTTACATAAATCCCCATTCGTACTTTTCCCCCTTTTTTAATAATGTTTTCATATGACTGGTGTTAATGGAATTCAACACGTACATACTTATGTCTAAGAAAAGAAACGAAGGGACTTATGATTATCAAAATTGACTTATCGGTTCTATTTTTTTGATCTTCTGAAAAGTAACATAAACACAGCTGCATCACTAATGACATCATTAAAGACAGCACAAGATTTTACAAGAAATGCTAAGTCCATAGTAGAACTATTGTTCATTTATAATATTTGCAATGGTTTAGTAAGAGATAGTGCTTTCACAGATATTTCTATTTCAATCACGATCTCTTTTAAGTCAGGAAGTATATGCATTAAAAGAACCCCTTGTCGCACAAGCCTTGCTGAACTCCATTTTGTCGTGCACAGAATTTAACAACATTTTTCATTTGAATTCAACTTTTGTTTCGAACATTGTGATAGCGTATTACCAACGTGTTGCATTATATATACAATTCTAACACGACCAGCAAATGACCTACATACATGTAGAGCAAAATCTATCTCGGGTTATTCTGCAATAAACCACTCGCGTGCAATGACGTCATCCGATCCAGGTGCGTAGCACGGTCGTAAAAAGTAGTTACCATTTTTTCTAACACTGTTGATACTAGTATGTCGTGTTAGAATCGAAATAATAAGTTTCCAAGTGTGATTTATCGTAGAATAACCCGAGTTTTTCGTTCTTATGCGAAACAATATATCACTCAGGCCTACGGCCTTCGTGATATATTCTTACGCATAAGAACTCGAAACTCGGGTTATTCTACGATAAACCAGTTTGGGAACTTATTATTTCTTAAATACTATATATGTTTTTACGATATTCTCAAAATTATCAAATTGTCACAAAATTCTATTATTGCACTTACCCCTTCAATTACACGAACCATTTAATATTTAGGTATGGTGCCTGTTTTGTGCCATTTCGTTATGTCGCAGCGACACAACGCCCTTATGACGCCCCGCCGAATGTAGCCACGCCGGACGTCGCCTGGCCAAACTCGCCCCGCCAAATGTCTCCTGGGCAAACGTCGCCACGCCGAACGTCGCCTGCCAAACTCGCCCTGCGAATGTCGCACAGCCAAACGTCTCCTCGCCGAATGTCGCCGCGCCAAACGTCGTCCCGTCGAATATCGCACCGCCGAACGTCGTATTTTTGCCTTCCGGAATGATATTTTAGTATTGATTAAATTGGAGATGAAAGTTAGTAAGATGTAATGATTATAATATATTTATTAGTCCGTAATGAAGTGTTACCAGAGAAAATGGCTCACTCTTACCCCGCCCCATTACCTCCACCCAAACATTCAATCCATCAGTGAATCTATCACTTTTAATTTACAAGAATTTATGTCATATAGATAGAGGGCACTATATGTTATAGCGTACGCCTGTCCGTCCGTTAGTCTAATGTTTGTCGTACAATGTGAAAATATTATATGCCTGACTCAGTGAGATGGATTCTTGTGACATGATCCTTGCCCAACCCCCTCTTATGTTTGTTCGCGAGAATCTATCTTACTGAGGCAAGCATAAAGTATTTTCCAAATGTACGGCAAATTTATAATCTGGACTAATCTGTAATAGACTTCCGCTTAAGCCGGTGCTAGGGGGCGTGAGAGGTGTTGCACATTTCATTATCTCTCATGAACAGACTCAGTCAAACCGAGGTTGGGAATGGGGAGGGATGAGAGTGAGCAATTTCGTCTAGTAACACTTCGTTGGGGAGTAACAAATATATCATAACTATTCATAACTATTACCACCTCTTCACTCCAATTCTAAGAATACAATCATGTCATTACGGAAGGCGAAAGGACGACGTTTGGCAGGGCGGCCTTCGGCGGAGCGACGTTGTTTGGGGCGACGTTCTGCGGGGTAACGTTTTTTGGGCAACGTTCGATGCAGCTACATTCTGCGGACAAGGTAGAAATTGTAGGACGATATCCATAACTTAAATGGGCAAATGCTTATTTTTGGTTGCAGCAATGTGAAATAGAAAGAGGGATAACTAAATCCGTATTTCCCTTCTCAAATCAGCTTGGGGTGTTGAAGTCATCAAGCTGGCTTACGGAAGGTCGATGGTTTTACACAAGTGCCATGCCTGAAACAATGTCCAGTTGGAGAACCGGAGTCTTCCTCCACAATGGAAGCTCGAACTGTCGCCACATGACCATAATTGTGTTGGTGTGATTAGAGAACAAAAAAGCCAAACACTTTTTCAAACCAATAAACAGACACTAGGTAGAAAATAATGGGTTGATTTTCGTTAGATAAAGTCTAAAAGTTTTTCCATGACTGTGGTAAATGAAAGCGAAATGACAGATAATCGTATTATACAAGAAGTGTTCCATTGATACGCTGAGGAAGTAACAAACTCTTACAAATACTCAATATCTGTTACATGAAACCATATCGCTGCCAATCTCTTTAACTGCCAAGTAAATTGTTTTAGTCTTTATTTGATATTATCGGCCCATTAGACAAATATAGATGTACACAGGAAAAGTTGGTTTCATAAATAGCACCGTAAGTTATGGAAACCATGGATGGAATTTAAGTATCTAACCAAGGAGATTGGTACTTTATGGCCAACGTCCACGTAACATAACTGTTGTCACTGATCTTATTTAGAAAATTGCATTATTTTACCTTTGTCCATCTTTGTTTTTCATCTTTAATTACTCTATAGTATAATTAGTTTGTATATGTTAATGTCTGACACCCTTCACGAACGTTTTAAATATTGAAATTAAGAACAAAACATTCTTATACTTAAGTGGAACCAAAACACATCATTGTATGAGTTGACTTCTTTTCTTTCAATTTAGATTCGCAAACAATAATCACTGAAATTATTAATTCATATCTTGCAATTTTGTTGTCATACTGAAAGTGATGAAGCATTTGCATCATTGGTGCTCCATATTTTTCATTAGATAGAGAAAAGTGGTTTAGATAAATGTTTGATAAATGTGATTGAAAGTGATATGTTGTTGAAGGTACTCAGGTTTTAAAAATATGCACTGCGCATTTTTCACTAAATGAGATTATTTTTACAAACTACTTTTAAATGTAAAAATATCCTCATCAAATGAATTTAACTTGACTAAATACATGAAATAATAGAGCTTACAGAGCTGCATTAAAAATTAATGTAATGTATCACAGTTATTTGTTAAAAATGTTCCATTTCTTTTTATTTGTATTGTGCTAGCTATAAATGTATTAGTACTATTAAACCTAAAACACAGTACTTGTAATCTTTACACACACACGAACATGTTGATTTTATGTATACATAGATAAAATAAAGAAATTTTTCATATTTTCAAATATGAGTTTAGGTCAAATTGGCAAAATAGATTTAAATTTACAAATACATTGTAACTCTTTAAATGGAAGAATAATTTGAACAATATATCAATTTCTCCGTTCGTCGGTTTTTCACTCTGTAAATTGCTCTCACACTTATGCTGTATATATGTTAGGTGACAAAACAAGATGTTTACGTAATAATTCGTGTTTTTACATGATACCTTATGTAAGAAGAGCCAGTCTATAGGTTGTGCTGTTGACCAGTCTATAATGCAACACTAAATTCTCCGGGGCTAAAGTCATTAATTAATGAAATATTATATAAAACATTGAATGGTTTGGTGGCCGATCGTCCAAACCATGAGTCATAGGGTCTTCGAATTGGGGCAATAGTTTTGACTATTGACCGGCAAGCCAATATTATTTGCCAATTGCTTGCTTCCATCTACAATCTGAGTCTTGCTGCGCTATTATCTTGCTTGCTGCTATCTACAATGTGAGTCTTGCGTGTTGAAGGTTCTGTGTTCACTGACATTCGGGTCCATACTAGTTATCCCGTCCTATTGTATTCTGGGACCTCCAGCGCTTTTTTACTAGGTTATGTTTAACTGTCGCTTAACATTTTCACTTAACGAATTGAAACTGATGACTGTTCTACCCGAACGCCACTTTTCACAGAATGGTATTACATAATTGCACGTTTGCGTGCTGTGGGTTTCGTTTTGGGGAGGCTGCGTTTTTGGTGCGTGGCATTCCCTGTTTGATACTTGTCTTTGTTTTTTTGCGGCGCTATTATCTTGTTCGCTTCTATCTACATTGTGAGTCTTGCTGTACTATTATCTTGCTTGCTTCTATCTACACTGTGAGTCTTTCTGTACTATTTTATCTTGCTTGCTTCTATCTACAATGTATCTTACTGTGAGAAACATTTGACATTTAAGATATGAAAAACATACTGCAATACTTTCCAATTTATATGAGATGCTGATCAATTGTAAAATAAAGTATGAAGCAGTAAATTGGTTTTACTCAGTTTTTAAATTAACAGTACATATATTGCATGAAAGCAGGAGATGGTACAAAATGTACATGTACTGTGAAAGTAACCAGTTATAATTATTCACTCATAGGGCATTCAGAGATGTTGAAGAAGTCTTAGACACAACAACTGATATAGGATTCAATTCATTTCCCAGTACGGAAGCATCGGCTCATATGTCCATCTCTTCGAAACATTTGGTATTACTGTATCTGCGTAATGTGATTACGATTCTAAAAATATTTCCAGGCTTATCCGAAGTAACGTGTATGTTTTATGTTTTCAATCAGTTTGTCTATATGACAAAGTTTACAAAAGATTTTTTCCTTTTAAAGTGCCACGAGTCTTTTAATTTAATGTCCTTCAGAAACTTTAGCTTCGAAATTATGGAAAAAAAACCCCAGTTACTTTCAACATAAATAGTTGCAGTTCAAACCATAAGACTTATCCGTAAACTATGTTACTTAGAACCCAACAAATTATTAACAACACGGACGTAACTTAGGCAGCTGTCGCTGCTACTACAGATACGTCTGCAGCAATTGTTCATTGTATCATATTAACAATGTACTCTTACAGTTGAGGAAGAGATGCTTTTATTTTGCAAAATCTTCTCTTTAAATTTTGCACATTTAACGGTATACTAGACTCAAATTTTATATTTGGAAATGTGAACAAGTACTACACAACGTATTTGTATCATAAAGGTTTAAATGTACACACTTAGTACATCTATGGCTAAAATTGAGCCGTGCCATGGGAAAACCAACATAGTGGTTTTGCGACCAGCATGGATCCAGACCAGCCTGCGCATCCGCGCAGTCTGGTCAGGATCCATGCTGTTCGCTAACGGTTTCTCTAATTGCAGTAGGCTTTAAAAGTGAACAGCATGGATCCTGACCAGACTGCGCGGATGCGCAGGCTGGTCTGGATCCATGCTGGTCGCAAACCCACTATGTTGGTTTTGTCATGGCACGGCTCAAATACAGTATAACTTCTTAACATTTATTTATTTATTTGGGTTTTACGGCGCACCAACACAGTAGAGGTTATATGGCGCCAAACAGGACTACAAATTTTGGTTCCACATCTCATATACATCAAAATAAAAACATGAGGTATGGAATCAAAATTTGCATTCCTGCTGGAATCAAAGAGTTACTGCAAAAACTTCTTAACAGGTGACTGTTACAGGTGAATATATACGTAGATTTACATATATTGCAATTTTTATTTAATTAAGTTAAATAAGTTTGATGAGAATTTCCTACATTTGAAATTACCGACAATGTTGCCACGGCATAAAGCGAGATGCCGATGACAGCAAAACGAAATATGAACTGCCTCAAAACTTATGATAGGACAGTGCGAAGATGTACATAAACAAGCCGCTGTCTATTCTCTTAAGAATGTTCCAATAAAATATGTATCAATGTGGACGATCACTATTTGTAAGCAATAGATTTACATCGATCGTCTTAATCAGCAATTCCTTCAGTTCATTAACAATTTATTCGTGTCTATGATCAAGGAACGTTTTTATTGCATACTTTAAATATTACTCATCAATATTGCACTATGGCACGAACGGCAGTAATAAAAGCTTTGACAATGAACATTATTTTTCAGGGACTTAAACACATTGTAACATGTAAATAAACCATTGTCTACGGCACTGATTGATCTTCTGTGCATATGTTTGCTAAATGGCCACATATATATCCGTATGGAGGAGTCTATAGCATAGACACGAGATGTACAAAATCAATGTGTTAAAAAGCAAAGGATGGATACCAGTGATTAAGTGTGATTATCTTGTAACATTTTGAACTCTTAAAAGTTACTATTTGTGGAGTACAAGAGAAAAAGGACAGTAAACTGTCGGGTCATACAGGTAATAAAATATTTTTTGCTAAAAATTCAATTAAAATTACATTAAAGATATCAGATGCAAATCTGTCAGTACATTTTAGACATTTTTACACTGAATGTAGAAAATTCTCTTTAGATGTATAGTATATAGATTTTTTGTGTATGTAGTGTTACATTCATAATCAGATGTAATGCAGTATCAGTCGTTTAAAAAACTTAGTTTTCAATAGTAGTACATATTTATAATGTGTTTAACTAAACGTGTTTTAAATATGTTTATAAACCTAATGAATGGCACTGTTAATATACACAGACTTGTTACTTTTATGTTTATCTTAAGCATATTCCTAAGCCTAATCTAGAGTTTTATCGGAAATCGCTTTTTTATTCTGGAACTAAACTCTGGAATAACATACCTCTCTTTGTACGCCAGTCTGAATATACTGAAAATATATGTTTGTAATTTTGTTTTTGTGATTTTCGTTAATAATGATTAACATTTGTGTTTATTTCATTTAGGAATTACTTAATTCTGTATTTAACAATATCGCTATGTCTTTGGTAACTGTTATTTGATGTAATACGTTGTAAAAATGTCGAGGTACACATGGAAGATCGTTTTGGCGAATATGTAGCCCGTTTAAATACAGTCTTTATTATTATTATTATTATATAAAAGAGTAATAACATATCTTACTGTGAGAAAACATATGATAGTTAGCATTTTTTGCAAAAGTTTCAGTCCATGAGATATATTGATTAAACAGTTGAATTCGTCGCTGTAACTTTTATTTCATAAATACTTAAATTTAAAATAAAGCAGGGGTCTTTGACTTATACTGTATAGATAATAAGTCATAATATTTCTCGTATGTTAGAAAATTTAATTTCAAAACTCATATATAAGGACATCTGAATTAAAATAATTTATTATGACTTACAGCAGTAAATAAAAAAATAAAATTGGGCTTGTTACAAAGAGGACTGGATCCTTGTATCACTTTGCGTTTTTCATGTTAAGGAACCAACAGTCTTGACTACGCAGTAAATTGATATAAGTACATGTCTACAACGAAATATTAAAATATTAGAGTGTAATATATGAAATGAGCGAAAAATATCATAAGTACAAAAATGGTGAAAACCAGCCAAAAAGTGAAACAAAATATACTTTCTGGGTACAAAATGAATTTCATTCATGTACAACTACGCCGGCCTCGAAAGCATTGCATTGGTAAATTCTCTGGTCTGACTCCATTTAAAAGACTAAATTTTCTATGCTGATTTGTGACACATGATAACTAGAGACTGAGTATATATACATATGTATAGTGCAGTTCGAGGGCGTGTGTATAAAGCAGTATTTAAACCATCTTTATAAGTTTGTGGATTTGCTATGGAATATGCACTCTGGTCTGTACTGCTAGACGCTTTGTCGTTATTTGTCTGTCTCTCTTTCTCTACCTCCATGATAAACTCGTTTTCTGCAACATCGATATGACTTCTACGGACTTTCCAAACTTAAGAACCTTGTCGCTGATATAAAACAAAAAGAAGACGAGTTATTTTTTTTGTTGGATTTAACGTCGCACAGACACATGATAGGTCATATGGCGACTTTAGAAAAGCAACAACTTTCCATAACTTGAAAAAATGTCAATAACGAAAATATCAGTTCGTATCTCTTAACAAGGTCATACATAAAACTTGCAAGTGTTTTCCAGTTTAATTTCACCAAAAACATCAAATGTTGTGCTAATTTCAATTGTTTATTTTTTATCAGCCAATTACTCGTTGCTGTATTTGAAGTTTTGACAAGGAAAGCATCGTTATCTTTTAAAAAAAATAGGTAAGGGTAGATTTCCCGGAAGCACAGAGCACCAAAAACACACAGCCCCAGAGCCACGCATTTGCATAGTAAGTCCACAACAAAAAGAAGCTGAAATGGAAAAATATTAAAGACGGGTTGCTTCAAACATCCAACATATACATATTAATTTATGCTAAATATAGATAGAGGGGAAGGAAATGGAACGGGCAAAATGGGGCCGGGAGGAGGGGGGAGGGGGGGGGGCGGGTGGAGGGAGGACCCGAAGGGACAAGTTGAACAAGGACGAATATACAGTCAAATTTTACATTGATTATAGTTTTTTTATATTCCAAGGAAACAAAAGCATCATCCAAAATGTTGAAACTTCATTACTACTTACAATGAAATCATCTTCCAATGTCAACATCACAGACTTTCAGTATATGAACATATTAAAATTATTATTCTCACAAGAAAATAATGAAAAACAGTCATAATAACGTCTGTTATAAAATACTAAAACCAATAAACTTGAAAAGATCTGATTGCTTTGTCAATAAAGTTAGGCAATTTAGACATTCATCAAGTTAAGAAACAACTTTTTTTGTTACATTTTTTAAGTAATAGATTTATAGTTTATATTTTCTTCAACCAAAATAAAACACATTTACCCTATAAGTTCATCTACTACATTTTGAGATTTTATCAATTATTCTTGCATACCAGACGGGGATTTCTGGTGATTTCATCGGTGCTAGAAAACTCCATCTTACACCCCGGGGTCATCTCGTGCTGTAAATGACGTATAACAAACTACATATGAACAGAAGATGTGTGTAGTAATATTAATATTTTACGTAAAACGAGATAAAAATTAAACACCTTGATAGTTCCTCTTTGTTCCTTATAACGTATTTCTCGATTAAAAAAAAACGTTATTTTACGGAAAGAACATACCGTTTCATTACAGATGATAAAACAAAGCCAGAATTCGTCTCTGTAACGTCATGACTTACTTCCTGTTTACGGACGTAAAGTTCCCGCGCTTTGTTAATACGCTACTATAAGAAAACAGTGCAATAAGAAAATCAATTGTTTGAATTGATTTTTTAATCTTATTTGTTGAATATGGTATGCAAGAAAAAGATTCTATCACTGGCTGTAGGTGCAGATGGGAATATCCGGCCTTCGGGTAACTGTTTACGCGGTAACTCGGCTGGAGCCTCGTTACCGCCTAAACAGTTACCCTCGAGACCGGAAATTCCCATCTGCACCTACAACCAGTGAAAGAATCTTATAATATGAACCCAGACCATGTCATTTACTTTAGTAGTAAATTAGTAGTGGTAGTTTTCCGTTATTTTTAATCCCTTACTGGTTGAAAACCAGTTCTGGGGACTATAGGATTATCCTCGTCCGTCATTCCGTCTGTCCATCCGTCTACAGTTTCCAGTCCGGTCTATAAATCTGACATTCATCAAGGAATTTTCATATTACTTGACAGAAATGTTCCCCATGATGAAACGACGTG
This sequence comes from Mercenaria mercenaria, assembly GCF_021730395.1. Lineage (NCBI taxonomy): Eukaryota > Metazoa > Mollusca > Bivalvia > Venerida > Veneridae > Mercenaria > Mercenaria mercenaria. The sequence goes on from NC_069370.1 coordinate 51,071,766, forward strand.
TCATGCGCAAATCCCAGATCCTTAGCTTAAAGGTCAAGGTCACACTTAGAGGTCAAATGTCAATAGGAGTTTTTTCCTGTCCAGTCTGTAACTCAACAATCCATGAAGGGATTTCAATATTACTTAGCACAAATGTAACCCATAATAAGATGATGCGTCATGCACAATTTTCAGATCCTAGCTAAAAGGCAAGGTCACACTTTGGGATCAAATGTTAACATGGCATGAAAAGGGTCTGTTTCGTGTCCGGTCCAGAACTCTGTCATCCATCAAGGAATTACAATATTGCTTGGCATAAATGTTCCCCAGGCGACGTGTCATGCGCAACACCGGGACGCCTAGCTCAAAGGTCAAGCTCACACTTGGAGATCAGAGGTCAACTTTTTTTGTCTATTCCATAACTTTGTCATGCGAAACAGGAATTAAATATAACTTGGTACAATAATTCTCCTTGATGACATAACGTGTCGTGTGCAAAATCCGGATCCTGAGCTCAAAGGCCAAGTTCACACTTGTAGGTCAAAGGCCAACAGGACTCTTTTTCTGTCCGGTCCGTAACTCAACAATCCTTAAAGGGATTTTAATATTACTTGGCACAAATGTAACCCATAATAAGACGACATGTCATGCGCAACACCCAGACCCCTAGTTCATAGGGCAAGGTCACACTTGGAGGTCAATGGTCTTTAGCTTTTTTTCTGTCCGGTCTGTAACTCAATAATCCTTAAAGGGATTTTAATATTACTTGGCACAAATGTACCCGATAATAACATGACATGCCATGCGCAACAACCAGACCGACCCCCAGCTCAAAGATCAGTGTCACACTTGGAGGTCAAAGGTCAATAGGTTATTTTTCCTGGTCAATAACACTGTCATCCATGCAGGGATTTAAATATTACTTAGCATAAATGTTTCCCATAATGAGACAACATGTCTTAAGCAACACCCTCAAGGTCCAGGTCACAGTCAGAGATCAAAAGTCAATAGTGTTTTTTTTTTCTTTTGCGGTCCATAATTCTTTCATCCATTAAGAGATTTTAATATTATTTGACACAAATGTTCCCCATAATAAAAAAATGTGCAATACTCAGACTCCTAACTCAAAAGTCAGGGTCACACTTAAGGGTCAAAACTCAGCATTGATCTTTTCCCGTCAATTCTATAAAATATTTTCATAACAGCTCATGTGTCATGGACCCAATTAAAAGAATTTGTTGGTGTATTTTTTTCAGAATTACTTCCCTTTAATTTGATGATTTCTTTTTTTTTCCTCATATTTTCCCACCAATTTCAAAATGAAATGCTATCAAAATTGAAATTAAATATTTTTTATATATTTATAGATGTTATAAGCAATCAACAACTAGAATTTATATATGCAAACTTTAATCCAAATGTTGTATTGTAGCATATAGTATATATAGTACAATATTGTTTATACATCATTGACAAATCCAGTAGGTGACTTTGTATTGCATGGCAATACTTCATTCACGTGTCATTTCACGAATTTATTGACAGCGCTTGGTTTACCATTGTTAAAAAATAAGCGTATCGCTTATTTACCAGCGTATAAGATTATCCTTTTGCTTTGTTCACCAGTGCTTTCAAACATGTGTCATTCTATTCACCAGTGTTTCAAATCGAGTGTCGCTCTGTTCATCAGTGTTTAAAGCGTGTCTCTTGTTCAATAGTGTTTCAAATTAGCGTGTCGCTGCGTTCTCTTGTGTTTAAAATTAAAATGTACTGTGTTCAACAATGTTTCAAATTAGAGCGTCTCTCTGTGCACCAGTGTTTCAAATATTCGTGATGCTCTGTTCACGAAGAGTATTTCAAATTAGCGTGTCTTCCTGTTAGGGAGTTTATCAAGTATTCATGTTGCTATGTTCACGAGTGTTTCAGATTAGCGTATATACGAATATAAAGGAATATAAAGCCATCGGGATCAGAATTACTTGGTTTTATTATAGTTGTAATGCCTACATTTTGGCTAAATATTTTAGTACTTTGGAACATTGATGAGGAGTCGAAGCAAAATGTACCATGTAAAACATATTAGTCTTAAAGATTATTTTTTTCAATGCTTAGCGGACATCTGAATACAACTGACGACATTTCGGAAGCAATGAAAAATTCTACACAAAAAGCGAGGCTTATACCCAACAGTGATTTAACCGCTTTTTATGATTTAATACGTTGCCTTAACATGAACATAAACCTAGTACAAATGACGTTATGAAACTTTGCAAGCGCGCCTTTAAATGAACTGAGCTTATATGCAATATCCCAGTTGTATAGAACTTTTATGGTTACGAAGAAGGATATTTATGTTCTTAGATATTTGTTTGGTCACTTTCCCAGTTTTTTTTTTTTATTGGGATAATGTTTTTATTTCATCAGACATATAAATAATTACAGACAAGCTCTATGGCTTTTCAATGACTACACTAACATTTTAACAAGGAACTACATGTACTCATCATTCAATATAACATATATGTAACTATACAGATTCAATACCCCCTTCTTTATGGTGCAGAATAGAGCAAACGAGAAAATAGACAAAATAAATTGCAACAAAAAATATAAATGTCACTTTCCCAGTTAATAGCTAATTATTGAATAGGAATAATTAAAACATTAGCACACTGAAATGTTTAATTTAAATACCATAAGTTCCCATTTTAATATATGTAAAATCTTGGCAAAAAGTAAGCTTTAACTTGACCCTGGAACAGGCGTTCAAGGTCATTTTGTTACATGTATCAGCATTATTTGCTCGAACAATATTAAATTGTTGAAATGCGCTTAATTCTGCCTTAATTCGCCTGTGTCTTTGTAACGTAATGAAGGCATACAAAGATAAGGAAATGCCGCAAAATATCACTCAACAACGGTAATCAAATTAAAATAGATACTCCGTTTGGCCATTTTGGTGCATTTTTCCAGTTGATTTCAAGATTCAATTTACAGAATAGAGTCTCATTCTGAAACGCTGACAGAGACATAATTATTTGATTGTATGGTAAAATATGAAATGTGATCGCTTCTATTACAGTGTAATTTTGGGAGGCTGTGAATCAATTAACAGTACTTTATGTCTCCTTGAATAACGGCGAAAACAATATAGATTACAACAGAATTCTTAAAGAAGCGAAACAGAAAAGACAAAACTTTGTAGTCTATATTATATTGGTAAATACATAGATAAATGAATCAAGTATGTTTGGAGGGGAACGGAAGGGTATTGGGAGTCTATATTAGACATTAAACAGTAATTAGATTTATGTAGAATCAATAGGATCAGTAAAAAAGCAACGCCGAGGAAGATACCACCAGTCATGAACTACGTGTACAATGTATGTATTCATAATATCGCGGTTATCATAATAGATTTGTTCTTTCCTTGACACATTGTTTTCGTCTCGAAATTCGCCATTATTTGTTTTAACTTTACGATATCTGGAAGATAAATGGAAATACTGAACATGTGTATGTATTTGAAGATCATGAACTGACTACCTTCTGTATAAGTTTTAATGTCATTGACTTCGAATCGCTTGCCACTCACCACCATGGTTTCGAAACTTCGTTTGGGGTATAGACTTTTTCATATGAAGCCGATAAGCTAGCTCAAGGAAGGTCAGTGGTGGTTCTAAAACAACGAAGAATGGTGCATATAGGGTCTTTCTCCTCCACAGGCTGAAGTCGGCATACGGACTAAGCTGTGTCGTTTTGACTCTAAACCTAACAGTAATAACAGAAAATGTGCTGTGATAGGCAAAACACACATGTTTGCAGGGTATTCAATAACAGGTCAAACTGCTGCGTTTTCGCAACTAATTTATTTTTATGTTAGAATTTTGAAAAACTCCAAAAAATAAAAGCATAAAAAGAAGCAACAAAAACTTATGTATCCTTTAAGCTTATTTGAGGATATTATGAAACTTGCAAACAGCATTAGGCAGTATTGTCGACGTTTGTAATAGCCTAAATAAACAAAACTGTTAATAGATAAGCCTTCTTTGAAAACATCTACGGCTAATTGTCACTAATATATATTTATTTTACATTAATAGACACGGAGACTCGGGAAAACTGTGGCCATGCCGGTTGAACGCTAACGCAGTCATTTTAAGCTTCTGTTGCTTTATTTGTCTGCCGCTGTAAAGTTTGTTCAGTACTTAGCACTGTCAGAATTTGGCTGTTAAGACAAGACTCGGATTACACTTCTTAAATCTTTACCATTTTGAAGTAAATATATGATTAAAGCAATACTTGAATATTGAGTTGTTGCATCAGTAAACGGCTAAAAACAAAAGATAAACACAATCGCACCATAAATAAAATTGCTGTCAAATTACAAAAAATAAAAAGTCATACCTTAATAGCTGGTGCTATAGCCCTTAGACTCCTATATTTTTTTTTTATACAGTTTTGTCGACACAGTCCGACGGAAGTTTTGATGTTGATTTTTCAGGGTAAATTGCAAGTTCATGTTTCAGTCTGTACCAACAATTTCGATGATTCTTTAAGTCTGGACTTTGAGCATACATTTTTTGTAATTTTTAATTGACAACAATTCGGGTTCTATGTAAAGGAGCATTGTCATTATGAAAATTTAATTCTCATCCAGAAACACCTGAGACAATCATCTGATATGTCAATATATTTTCATGAATTATCATTTCCATCAAGAACAGTTATAGTACCAACTTCATTACAAGTAATACACCCCAAGGTTAGATATTGGGTGGGGTAACAAGACAACATGGTGTCCAATTTTCACCAACTTTTCTTCAGATAAATACTCGGTTAAGTTTCAACATTAACCTTACATTTATCCTGAATATCACACGTTTCCAATAATTGTCAAATGTTCTACGTTTGTTGTTGCTGCACCAGTTTTGTTTATCTCTCTGATTCTGATCCGATTACTTATTATATGTCGGTGATGATTTAGGAAGGCCATTTCCATGATTAAAATCATAAATAATATCACTGAGATTTCTCTTCCTGTTTTGCTTTACAAAACTAATTTCCAGCTGTCGCGCTGTGAGTTTTCAAGGGGCTTCCTTTTTGTTGATTTCATCAGGTTCCATGCTTTTGAAATCTCCGAATTATAGATGATATTACAGTTTGACGTAAACCTAATCTATGTGGTATCTCTGCTTGGACAACTCCTGAGCGAAATAGAGACATCACCGTCTATATAGTATAGGGTGTCAAATTCTTGCGTTTGGCAAACATGCTGTTTACTTTAAAATGAAAGTAGAACGCAGCCGAGTTCGGAGATGGATGTAGTCGTTTATCAGTCAGAAACACCCAGAAAAGCATTTTTAACTGAATGATTTGACAGTAACTTTGATTAAAATGATTAAATTATGTTCCTTTTCTTACTAATATCCATCTAATAATGCCAGACAATTGTAGAGCCACACACGCTTGTGCTCTTTTTCAAATTTCTGACATGAAAAAACAACAAAAAAAAAAAACAAAAAAAAAAGCACGGAAAAAGTATGGAACGATATATTTTGCTTTCAATTGAAAATACTTCCAATTGACTGTAGCAACATGAAATTAAAAGAGGGAATAGAAGAGCCACATTTTGACTGCTGCAAAGATAGGTGAAAAGATATAGTGATATTTGACGTAAAACTGTTTTATCACATACAATGTTGTTAATATTGTGAGAAAACAGCAAACCCATACGAATGCTCAACTTGTTTTACTTGAAGCCATATGGCGATCCATCTTTAAACTACAAAGTAAATCGTTTCAGTATTCACACTTTCGGTCAATGGCACAGACACATATAGAAGAGATCAATGAAAATCAGTTTTCAAAATAGCAGCGCTATTTATGGAAACAAGGGATAGACATAATTTCTAATCGATTTAAACAACTGACGAATCCTAAATTCATTTTATTACAAAGAATGTCTGTATTCCCCTTTTCTCGCTCAGTGTTTACTAAGTAAAACTAATGTATGTGACTTCAGTTAACACTATTCGCGTTCGAATGTAACTGATTAATACCCTTCAATTTAAAGATATCAGATGGACATCTTTCTCTAAAATATTTTATTTTTAGATATTTACTTAAAATGTAAAAAGTCCTCCTCTGTTGTATTTAAAATTATTTGAATTATAAATTAAGTTTGCATATAGAGGTACATTCTTATTAAATGTCATGTAGAAAAAAAAACAGCCATTTATTTAATGGTAGCACACATTTAAACTGTGTGTATCTCCACATGTATACAGTGTGTACTGTTTTAAACATAATACTTAGAAATGTTATTACTCATACACTAACTAAGTCTTGTTAATTTTATGCTTACATAAAATAAATGAAATAATTGTTTATGTTTTTTAAATATGAAATTTTGATCTAATATACCTTTAAAATCAGGAAAATATCATTCTCATGTTTAAAAAGAGCCCTCTAAAATTTGTATCAATAGATATAATATTCTTAGAAATGTACTTTTAATTTAAAGCATACTTTATTCTCCTGCAATGTTCTATTGATATCAAAACTATCATTGATGCTATATTTTCTGATTAAATAGACAGAAATGAATTATACAAATGTGAAAGAATGTGATACGTCATTTAAGGCAATGCATCGCAGCGCTGTTCCTAAATTGGCAAACTAGATTTAAATTTAAAAATGACAAATGGAAAACATGGACAAAAATGCAATAGGGATAGCCATGATTCTAGAATGCAGCCTCTTTAAACAAATATAGTGTATGTATGCATGTACACATAAAAGCATACTCCTGGCAAAATAAATGAAATAAACGACATAGACAAAAAATACATTAAAGAAAACAACGGAGCAGCACATTGGAATGGTCAGTGGAAGAAGAATCTGACCAACACATCATTTTTTTTATTTATCTAATTCCGACAGAAACATAGCTATGGCAATATTCATTTCATTTGGCATTTCTTTGAATAAGTAGTTTTATTATATACTTTGACAGGAAATACTGAGAAATATAAACGGAATGCAATCATTGTATTTTTTTTCACTGCACTGAAATATATTTTCTACATGTTCAATAGTTTTCCTACTATTTTAGTATCGATGGGCAGTAAAAATGCATATAAATATGGAAGTAAACTATTTCGTTAAAATGTTACAATGATAGCAACCAGCAGCCTTTTGTCCATTTTATTACAGTTTTTGTTTACAAGTACACAGCGGTGGATTCTTATAGTGACTATATTTCGCTGAATGGATTTGAGGCCGGAAAATAAAACACCCAACAATATGTCGAAATTATCGGAAGCTGTGAGTTGTGTGTAAATCATATACAGCTTAAAATTTTAATATTTTTGTTGGTATAGTAATGGTAACATTTTTTATTTATTTCGGAAATAAAGCCATCGTAAGATATTGCTGTTGTTGTCGCTAGTTTAGTTGTTAACAAATTACACCTTTGATCGTGTTAGTAAACAATAGACAAAAATTGCAAGTTTATACCACGAACATGGTTTTTATTTTACTCGTGAACTATTTTTATTTTCATACTTTTTTATAAAAATGAAACAATCCGCCCAAAACGTCCTGAAAGGTAAAGACTTTCTATTAAAGGATGCTTCGCACACACTAGACAGAATGCTAGGCATATACGTACATTCTTTGTATTAGGTAGACATACAGTCTCTTATTGTCCAAAATTCTATACTAAATATAATTAAACATAACGGGCGACAATTCTTATGTGCCTTATTATGCGCTACACATGTAAGTAAGTAATCAGATTCATGTATTTCTATCCCAAACCGATAATTACTCCTGAACAGCTGAAAGAGCGAAAGTGTAAAACATATACATGTGATCATTTTTACATACAGTGGTTCAACAATTCAAGTGTAGATATGTATATACATGTTGTGCTCGGAAATCTTAAAAAAACTTCTGAAACATCATTGTCCAAGATATGCATAACACCTAACAATTTTCGTGCTAAAAAGTGAAAAGTCAGTATTTATGGGATAAGGTGTCAACGGTCTACCTCATCCTTCCTATTCACCAGGATTTTTCCAAAATAGAACAAAAGTACCTTTGAGGGTTGTCGTTCTAAGAAGGTGGTTTGTTTTTTGTTCATTTTTGTCAGGGGTCAGTCAAAACCAAAAATTTGACCCACTTTAGAAAATTCCTTGTCGCCTTCATTCTTGTTCATCTATTACAAACACATGATGAATAAATTACATTGGAAAGAGGTTTTAACTTAAGCCAGGCCATATTCTCTGTTTTTTGATACTTTTAGTCGATCTTTTTTCTACTTTCTATGTGCAGTAGGATTGAAATAAAAGCTTTCTGCTCATTTCAGCCATGTCGCCAAGTATACTGAGACAAGTAATAACTCTGTTGATAGCACTGGAGTACATCTGTGCGCCAAAACTACATGTAGTATTATGGTAGAGGGTTCATTGTAATTGCGGAAGCACATTTTCAATAGTATCAGCACAAAATGCATTCATCCCGGTCATTATCATTACTGTCGCCTAAAACAGTTCTCACCTACCGTTACAAAAACTAAAATATTAACAAAGTATTTTGAAACAGGTATAGATGCGACAAAAGTGACACAAACTGTCGTCAAATGATATAAATTTATTAAAATAACTCCCTTGTTACTATCTGATAAGTAAACATTTCTGATATTATCGTTTCCAGTTCATTTTTATTTTGTCGCGATTTAAAATCTCTCCTCCGTAACGGGGACTTCTTCAGATGTACGTGATAACAATGGTGTTTTCCCTCTGTGACTGTATCATTAACCTTGAATGCATCAATAAGAAGGCTTGTTTTCAGTATATGCCATCATGGTATCGAACAGTTATCAAATATTGAAATAACCTTATCTCTTCCGTAACGTATCACTTCCGTAACATAACATCTTAGCTGTTCTAACTGCCTACTGAAATGCAGAAAGCACAACAAAGTTTTTCTCATACGTCACTTGAAGGAAGCAGAGGCTGATCTGCAAAGGCTTTAAAGTGTAATTTTAAATTATTGGTGGAACAGTATTTCAAGTAAATGAGGTAAATTCATAGTTATATACAAAAAAGCATTATACTACATGATATTTATGAGATTATGTTTTAAGGTGTTAAAATGTGTTTTCTCTGCTTTTCCAATTTGGTTTGAACGTAAAACTATACATAAAATATAGTGCTGAAATAAATATGCCTCTTTAAACATGTCCGTTACGGAGGCGATAACGTGTTCATAAATTCCAGTGCGACATTCAAATTTCATACATGAATATTTGGCCAAAGAGATTTGTCAAAACGGACTCAGATTCAAGAAAAATATATTTTTTCTGACTATTTTATCTGAAGAAAAGTGATATAGAGCTTGATTTTTCCCACAATACCGTTATTGAGGTGAGATAGTTTGTCTGACTGCATTGAACCTGTCCTTGTTTAGTCACTGCACCCAATATGATCTGGTTTCAGTAATGTTCTCGTCATTATGTAATTATTTAAAATCTTACTATTTTTTTAAAAAAGAAATGTGACTTCGGCGACCACATGTTTTATTCTGTTACCGAGAAGATATTATGTTACGGAGGTTACATAGAAATTTTGTTATTTATGTAGTTGAAATAAGGTATTCTTAGACTTGTTTTATTGTAATTAGGTTTCTCTGAATTTCCTTTTTTGACAAATTTGACTATTTTTCTTCCATGTGCAAAGAAGATGTAGTGGCACATATGACTTACAATGATTTGAACGGACTTAATCAAGCCGAGTCTGCTATTATTTTAGTTGACTGCAGTCTTTGCTTTCAAAGAATCTTTACAGAATTTATTATCCAGTAGAAACTGTTGTATGTTGAACGTCCGAAACATCGATGTGAGAGAATAAAAGACAAAAATGTTAGTAAAGAAACGTTTATTAACTAATTTTAGAAAAGTAACCGAAAAATGCAAATTCAACTGTTGCAGACAAATCACAGAAATGTGTGTGCGAGGAGAGACATCTGGATGGCTTCGTAATTTAAGACATGGCTCCTGATAAAGTTCTGATTAATTTTTTACCTGAATCTTGGAAATATAGTAACAAATGCAAAGTCCCATTCGTCCAAGATGTAAAAAGAATAAAAGAAATCAGACGTATACAAAATGGCTGATTATTTAGAAAAGACAGGAACATCAAGAAATGTTCGATGTTCTTTGTGACGGAGATCATAGGTGGATAGAAAGTTTGCATCATGAGAGGGCTTTATCATTTGAACTGTTTCTAAATAGCCCAGACATTTTATATTATGCTCATTATTTTATTACTCAGAATAAAGACTAAACAATCGTTATTCAGTATATACTCTATTTATTTGAGTATAAAAACAAGTTTTCAATAGTATAAATAGTTAAAAATATTTATATGACATGAACCCTATCGTATTCAATAAAGTGTTGGTGGAGTTTTCTGGCCGCTCGTGACTAAACAGGTTTCGCCGTGTTAAGTCATTTAAAAGGACAAAATCCGGTCGACCGAAAGGAGAACGAACCCCGCCATCAATCATTCCAATCTAACAACGCAAAAGTCATAAGTCCGATCCCCACGGGTCACTCCGTTAAGGGATCGAACCCACAACCCACGTCGATTAAAAGGCTAGGCAATGCAAGGCAAGGCAAGGTAGTACCATACAGCTAACAGCAAGGCAAGCAACGTATAAATCGATTTGCAAATTGATCACTGTTTGCTAAGAGGTGAAATACATATTAACTGCGAAATATCGGTCAATATTCCAGCATCAAATCGCCGACCCATCTACTCTGGTTGACTCCAAGCAGTAGGTGGTATCGGCAACCCGATCCAGAATGTAAGGAACGCTATGGCTATGCAACGCAGATCAACACCTTTCTAAGCAAGGAAGCAAAGCTAAGTAGGTATTGTCAAGTACTAGGGCAAAAACCTTTCCACACACGGTTACAATAGAGCGAGTGCTAAGTGGCAACATATCTCTCGAAGCAAATAAATAGGCGACATTTTAAACTTGAGTCCGTTCACCTCCCGGTCGACAGAATTTTCCGCCAGGATAAATTTCTAAAATCTATCCGCCAAAATTCTCCCGATCTTAAAGACCTGCTCCGGTCCTACCTTTTAACCTTAAATTGTCACACTTTAAAGGCATAAATAGTGACGCCTATCAAAATAAAGTCAGCCAGTTTATATAAAATTCTACTTAAGGATGACTACCCGTAATAGGCCTCAATTTCACCAAAAGTGTACATACAACTTGATAATGTAAGCTTTGAAAATGTCAAACGATAGAAATAAGGTGCATATTGACAAGTGATATAGTGACAGAAATTCTCACAAATTTCCTTTAAATTACCTCCCCTGATAATTTTGGTTTTTCCTGAGTTATCTCCCCTGAAAACTAGAAATATAATTTTCTCCTTTTCCCTACGGGGAAGTTTAGATTTCTTTTTAATATTTGTATCAGAATCATATAATGCAGCTTTCTACCGCAAAATATTCTCGAAACTCGAGCTCAGATTCTCATAATAAAAGAAATTATATATTTCCCATAGGCATCAATGTTAACTTCAAAACCGATTATCTCCCCCAAAATGATAAAATTTGAAAAATCTCTCGGTGAAACGTCTTTAATTTTGAATGTCTTTAAAGTGACCAAATTTCATTTAAATATCACCATCCAGTTACAAGATATGAAATATGGCTATTACACCATGTTATCCTTAATTATGTCTCCCACCACACAGTGGTGTGGGAGACATATTGATTTACTCAAGTCTGTCTGTGTGTCCGTGTGTCTGTGTGTCTGTGTGTGTGTCTGTCACAAAGCTTGTCCGCACTCTAAGTCGAACATTTCTCATCCGATTTTCACCAAACTTGAACAAAATGTGTTTGACCATAAGACCTCGGCCAAGTTCGATAACTAGCCAAATCGGTCCAGGCGTCTTGGAGTTATGGCCCTTGAATTACCAAAAATCGATCTTTTTACTCTTGTCCGCACTCTAATTCGAATATTTCTCATCCAATCTTCACCAAACTTGAACAAAATGTGTTTGACCATGAGACCTCGGCCAAGTTCGATAACTAGCCAAATCGGTCGAGGCATTTTGGAGTTACGGCCCTTGAATTATCGAAAAATTGGCCTTTTTAGTAATGTCCGCACTCTTAATCAAACATTTCTCATCCGATCTTCACCAAACTTGAACAAAATGTGTTTGACTATGAGACCTCGGCCAAGTTCGATAACTAGCCAAATCGGTCCAGTCATTTTGGAGTTACGGCCCTTGAATTATCGAAAAATCGCCCTTTTTACTCTTGTCCGCACTCTAAGTCGAACATTTCTCGTCCGATCTTCACCAAACTTGAACAAAATATGTTTGACCATCAGACCAGACCTCGGCCAAGTTCGATAACTAGCCAAATCGGTCCAGGCATTTTAGAGTTACGGCCCTTGAATTACCGAAAAAATCCGTCTGTTTACTCTTGTCCGCTCTCTAAGTCGAACATTTCTCATCCGATCTTCACCAAACTTTAAAAAAATGTGTTTGGCCATAAGACCTTACCCAAGTTCGATAACTAGCCAAATCCGCCCAGGCACTTTTGATTTATGGCCCTTGAATTACTGATTGGATCCACTCATCCAGACCATCTAATTGGATCCAGTCGTCTAAAACATCTAGAGAAACTAACATTTTTCATAGGGGCAGTTGTGGGAGACATGCGCTTCTCTCAAAAGCATCTCTAGTTATCTTTGGTTTAGCGTGCGCGGCCATCAACTGTTACCTATTGTAATTATCAGTTGCATACACACCCTAGAATTAGAATAGCCGCGAAGCTGGGCTTTAAGAAGTATTCCTTAATATGGCATCTCTTAAATAGTCAAGATAGAATTCTAAGCCTACATCATTAAGGTGGACACCGTCCCCTCGAAAAAAATTTGTTTCTGTATCAATATCTGGCTTCACAATGTCTGCCTTTCCAGAAGAGAGGACCAGCTGCCGCCCTAACCTGTTTAATCTAAGTAGTCTTTTCTCAATGGTTTTAAGATTTGTAGCCCTCCTCCATGTGCGTCTAGGTAATATATCTACCCTTATAAGTGTTGCTTCAGGGAAGGCTTCACGTAAATAGGTTATTTCCTCACGTATGATAATTTTGATTTGTACGGTGGTAGACGACGTAATGTCGTTCCCCCCTAAATGTAAAATAATAATAGACGGGGGAGAAGAAAACAGAACCTTTGCTTCTATTTGGTTTCTCAATTCACTCCAGTGAAGGCCTCTCACACCTAGCCACTCTACCGTCAGTCCATTGAGACGAAGGTGTTCTTTTCCCGTCTCCCTCGCTCGGACACAAGCCCAGTAGGGGATTGAGTCCCCAAGGACCCATATATCTATACAGTGAAAATCAACATTATTTCAGTAAATAAGTAGAAATATACATGTAACTATGTTGTCCATTGTTTCTCTATAACGTTCGCGCCAGTGAGCTATTTTTAGAAATCTTTTCTTTATTTAGACAGGAAAGTTTAATTGCGAATATATAAATTAACACAATTGGAAGACCATCGACCCAGCCTCATAATTGTCTCTGATGGTATGCCCTGTGTTGCTAGATCAGTAGCCCTACCAAATCTAAAGCTGTGTGTTTTATAACGGGATCCGTCGCACATACCAGATCCTATAATACATTTATCTAATACAGCTACAAATTGTGACCTTGTGACAAATCTGCCGTCACGATGAATACAGTGGGTCTGACTTTTAGAAATTCTAAAATTTTAAATAGCGTTTAAGAACTGAAATGTTAATTGGTGATTTCGCCATATCCATAAACTATGTGCGAGATGAAATTTTGGGGGATTCATTGTTTAAACTGACCTCTACCTCGTCCACGACCTCCAAACCCTGATCGGGAAACTCTGCCACGAAAGGAGGACCGAAGTGAAAGTGGCCCTTGACCGTTTGGTGCATTTTTTCTAGTACAGTTAATTTCAGGGTGAGGACCCGAACATTTAGAACATGCGTGAGAGAATTTACAACTCGGCCACGTGCATCTGCCGATGTTGAATTCATTACAGGTGTACCTGTACGTATTTGACTGATTCCCAAGCGCTGGTTTAACCTGAATACAGCGCCACCAAAGATCATTATTAATTTTCGACCATGACATAGGGGAGTTGGCCTGACGTAGACGGAACTGCTCGTCATATGACTTCCAAGCTAGACCACCCTGACGTAATGCACAGTCTCGTATGTTATACATGTAATGAAGCAGTTCGTAAATTCTATCTGAATGATTGGAGAGGTAAACCGAAGCGTTAATAATAATGGCATTGGTCCATTTTTCTATGCACTGAATCTGTTCTCTGCATTCTTTTTGTGCCGACTCAATGTGTCCGTCACTATTAAGTTTAAACACTGAACCTTTGCAAAACTCAGACAGCTCAACGGCTCCTTTTAGAAGTAAGGCTAAATTTATATATTCCCCACGACAAATTTTTTGTTTAAGAGAAGCGGGCACGTGTGCCGCCAAGTCATCGTCGGCCAAGCGTAATATGGGTAATGTGTTTGTGGTACCTGAAGTTTCAGTAAAATTAGAATTCAAATTCACACCACACCTCGCAAGATTACTAGCAGTATTCTGTGTACTAGTACTCATACTCGGCCTATCATTTGGAACAATTTGAGCATCTTGAATTATTTGTTCAAAGTCAATAAAATTACCGAAATTAGACCTACCAGAGTTAGACTGCCTGACTGTCCTCCTCTAACGTCTCATGTGTCCGCTTCTGGCCACGGCCTGTATTCCGTCTGTCCCCCTGGGCTCTGGGGCTTCCCTCAAGCGCCTCCTGTCGTTGTGGTTCTTCCTGCTGCTGTGGTGCGGCTGGCTCCTGCACCTGCGGCCCCTGTATACGAGGGTTCCGGCGTTCCTGCCGTTGTGGTGCGGCTGGCTCCAGCATCTGTGGCCCCTGTCCACGTAGATTCCGGCGTTCGTGCCGCTGCGGTGCGGCTGGCTCCTGCACCTGCGGCCTCCTATTCCTAAGAACTCTTGGGGGTGTAGCTTCCCGCCTGCGACGTCCGCGTGGCATTTTACTATCTCGCTCCGAACGTTATGGCTATGCAACGCAGAGCAAAAATTCGTACGTCAAAGTTAGTGTGTAGCTAGCAAAAGTGAAGGAGAACACGAGTTTTCCTGTTTTTATATGCACTGTAGGCAGTGGTACCAATACGTTCAGTAAGAATCAGCTGTGCTCATTCAGGTATAACTAAACCCGTATAATAGTAATGAATAGGTAAAGCAGACGACAATATTGAGAAAAAATAAATGAAATTATTTTAATTCTAAATTGATTTGTATTAATCTATTACACACAGCAGTTTGATTATCGACTTAACTATACATGTAACGCAATTTCCGTAACGCATTATCACTTCCGTTACTAGATGCTCCAATATTTGCTGTATATACAGATTTTGTATAAATGCCGCACATGGTAGTTTAGTTTAGTTGATGTTTAGTCTTTTGCAGGTTATTGTTTGAAAAAACATGTACTGTTTCAATGGCTGTCTCTTTAATGAAACGTATTGTTTTTGAATTTATATTAGGTGACAGGTTTCTAATACTTAAAACACTGTCGGAATTGTAATATGTCAACTTATTGTGTTGTGTTTTAATCAATTCTTTAAAACATTTGATAAAGTTCCAAAAGCATGTTCCCATGGTAGAAAAAAAAACAACAACAATACATTCTTAAGGCTTATGTTTTCATTTCGTTGTAAATTTTATCACTTCCGTAACGGAGTTGTATGTTTTTAGAGTCGCCATTCCAGCACTGTGATATAAGTAGCACATCCGCGAGTTTTTGTGTGGTGTTAAGGACTTTCTAAATTGACAGAGCGTTGCCAATTTTCTTCTCTACGATGCTCAATTTAATAATTATAACAAGTGTAAATATTAAAATTTTTGTTTTAAAAATACAGCTTAAAATTGTCAGCCAATTGGTGTCGTGATAGTTAGCAAAATCTGTAAAAAGATCCTTTGGAAGCAAAGAATGCAGTCAATACCTTTATACATATATTACATAAAGTTTTATTTAGAACTTTCTAGTGAAGATTAAAAAAACAAACTAAACAACGTTTTAACATGTTTAATAAATCTGTCTGAAGCTAGACATGAAGCAGAATCAAATAAGAGGCATGAGGTAATATAATTCTTTGATAGTGTAATATGTTTATGTCATTAGTTGTATGTCACATTGTAAGCATATGCCTTGTATTTCTCTTGCTTAATGAGAACAGAAAATAAATGTTTATTGATTTCGACATTCCATTCCCCTTTCTAAATGTTCTTGTTTTTAAATGAAACTAATATGAGCCGTGCCATGAGAAAACCAACATAGTGGGTGTGCGACCAGCATGGATCCAGACCAGCCTGCGCATCCGCGCAGTCTGGTCAGGCTCCATGCTGTTCGCTAACAGTTTCTCCAATTCCAATAGGCTTTAAAAGCTAACAGCATGGAGCCTGACCAGACTGCGCGGATGCGCAGGCTGGTCTGGATCCATGCTGGTCGCAAACCCACTATGTTGGTTTTCTCATGGCACGGCTCAATTATAAAGTTTTTCTAGTTTAAAACGTTTTCGTACGCAAGTATATGAGGCGCTTAGTAAACATTCCTGAATAGTGTTTTTATGTTTCAATAAAAGCAGAACATATTTATACTTGTTTAATGCCAATTTGGTGGTGCAAAGAACTTAATAAATCAGCCTATATGTGGATATATCTCTTGCAAAATTGTGTTTTATTGAAACTAAATAATTGATGAAACAATTACGTCACTGGTGCTATATGTTATCTAGATTTTGCGAGCAAAACAAAAGTTAAATAAATACTTGAGAAACATAATATCATGTCCTGGGTCCGTTTTGGTAATGTAACATGGAGTGTCTTTGATTCGCAACAATTTAATTCGAAAAAAAAAAAAACTGTAAAGGGAAATATCGGACAGTCCGCTATTTTCCTTCACCGTAAACTCATTCTTATTATCACTTCGGCCCTTGAATAATTATATGTTATTTTGCCTGATTGTGCTCATTGTTTCCAAAACGATTTCTTGTACGTTAAATCACAAATTGTATTAATATGAAGAAAGAAATGAAATAAATAATGAAATCATGTTCGTTTTGTAAATGTTTTCATTTAACATAATAGGTGGGGTGTGGGGTGTGTGTGTGTGTGTGGGGGGGGGGGGGGGGGGGGTTGCAAAAGCGTCTACCGTGCATCCCCCCTAAACTTTTTTTTCATAGGTTCCACATTGTTCGGCAGGACCAACTCTTTCAAAAAAATGAACGGTTGCCATGGAAACAGTGAAATCATATATACAATGTAGTTCAAAAGAGTTTTTTTCATGGGAACATTTTTTATTTTGAAAGAGTTGGTCCTGCCGAACATATGGTACATATGAAAAAAAAAATGTCTAGGGGTTGGGGTGGGGGGAGAGGTGGGCGTGTATGGTAGACGTTATTGGCTCCCCCCCCCCCCACCTACAATTATTTATTGTGGGACTCAGACATTGTAACATGTAACATACGTATACGGGTTGATCAGCTATATACATGTATTGGTATCCCAAAGACAGTCATGCGGAGAATTCGATAGCTAAAGCATGCAACGTGCAAATTAATCTGTAAAGGAACAACTAATGGAAACTTGTGATTAAGTGTGATTATCTTGAAACATTTAGTATTCGTAGAGGTTAAAACGCAAGTTGAAACATTTGGAATAGTTGGGGAAACAGAATAGCATACAGTCGTGTGTCATAAAGGTGATATAACTCTTTTATTCTTGATTATTAAAGTCACAATTACACTGCCAAACGTGATAGGGAATCGCCATTTCTGTTTTTGAAAAAATCAATATATTCATGCATGTGCTATTGTTGCTAACTAACGAAAAGGTGATGGCACCCTAAGTAAATAGTTTTGTGTATTCGGATCATTTTTCTATATCTCGCAATTGACAGTATATATCTTTCCGATTGCCTTACTATTTATCTTGTCACATAAATGACTCGTAGTAACTGATGTTGACCTATTTAACTATATAAAGTACCGAGAAAGGTACAGTTTTGGTCGCACTGCGAGCCTATTCAAGCAATTATTCATTTTTTGCCACCGCGTTCACAGTATGATTTAGTCATAACTGCCCGCTGAACTTTCTAAAATGACGTTGGGGACAAGAAGACCAGGTAAATTTACGATGGCCGTCATGTTGAATATCAGTATCATTGTTTATTTGCACTGATTTGAAGCATTTGCTTAGACATACAGCACAAATTAACAGTACCCCATTATTTACCAGACCCTTTCCATTTCATTTTAAATAAGTATTTCCGTATGTTTATGTTTTATTCTAAGGCTGTCGTGCAGTTTAGTCCTTTTATTATTCTGCATGCCAAAACGTCTATATATAATACCTAATATGTTCTTAAAACGTAACAAAAAACTAGACGTTATTGTCAATGTCAGGAACATGATACTCTATACACACAAAATATGTCTTTATATTGATCGTTCAGATGACTTTATTTATTTAGATAACGAACCGGTTCCAATTTAGTCGCTTTCGGTTGCCTGCAGAAAAAATAAGGCATAAGTATTTAAAACATTTATACTTGTTGGTTCATTGCCTTCAATGTGAAAAATGCCCGAATTTTGCACTTATTTTGCGGTTAAGCCATAATCGCACAAAACTATCAAGTATTAACATATTATTAGCTTTTTGCAAATGTTTCATTTTATAGGATATCTACTAATTTTGAAAACTGTAAATTGTCTCTTACAAATTCTTTAAAGAATGAAGATGACTTTGATTTATACTGTGCCACTAACAAAATTTGATTTATCTCGTACATTAGAAAATTTAGTTACAAAAAGGGTAGTAAATTGCCGGAATATTTTACATGCATTAATTACATGATATATAAGGACATGTTGTGCTTGACCCAAAATCTATCCAATTCGTCACATAATAATCTCTTGCTAAAGTAACGTTTTAGTTAAGGTAATTAATTATTATTTAAGTAATAATAAACAGGGCTAATACCACTTTGTATCCGAAAAGGTCGGAAGGAACCAACTGCCTTGACAAAAAAGTAAGATCGAATGTAAATAGGTGTAAAATATCTAGCAATTTGATACTAAAATTTTCAACCAAATGAAAATATCAAACATACAAAATTTGGATTGAAAAGCGTGAAATAAAATGAAAATGGTATTTTCTTCTTGACTAATTGGAAAAAGAGTATCAATGTAGTAATACTTTCATGTGTTTTATAGACTACTGATGTTTGGTCTTCATCTTTTGGTATAACCGGTACTTTTGCATCCAACAGCATATTTTGTAATTTTTACCTGGTAAACCTGGTATCTGGAAATATCTTGATTTCTGTCTGCGGAGTTTTCGTCTTAAACAGTGTTTTTAATGTGGTTTTTATTGTGAGGTGACATGGGCCGCTAACAAATAACGTGTAGAGAGAATGATTTCATTCAGCTTGTCATATCGTGCCTTTCACACTTACCGTATTTTGTTTTGATATCCGAACGAGTTGTTCCGTACATGTCTGTACCGACACTTCGGATTGACCATATTCAAGTTCATTATTATGTAGTATGACACCTGTGCTGTAGTCGTTTTATGGAATCATATATTTAAAACAAATGGTCTAAAACACAAATAAACTCGATGTTTGCCCTTAGAAATTTTACTTGAAGTGGATCGCTTTCGTCTTCCTATAATTTTCGACACAATGACTTACTAAGCGTTTCAGAAATAATATTAATTTGTGCGTCTTATTTCAAGGAAATGATAAAAATATTACAGACTAATTATCTTTGAGCACATTCAAGCAATATTAATTTCTCTAACAGGAAACAATTTAGACAATGCACCGGTGTTTCATTATAAAAGTATATTCTTTTCGACTGAAAGTAAAATGTAGTTCTGAATTCAAACTAAAAGGGACTAAAGTTAAGATGCTAATTTGCTTTAAGTATTGAAATTACGTTTATTAAAGTATTATAATATATTACAGCTTTACTCTATTTACTTTAACACAGAATTCTCAAAGGTTCAAGTACAAAAGTAATGTTTTGACATTTTAAGGGTTTAAACAACATGTATACTGAGCCTAGACATATAATTACTTTGTGATGGTACATAATGGTACGTATTCAACGACAACAACAACAAATCAAGTGCAAAACTGAAGTTTATCTCACACTAGCAATATTTTAACACAGCACCGTGCAGTAAATACGGGAACTTTTGACAGCGACATCGGCTTCGTTGTTTTGGCGGATTAGCTAAAGAAAGGTGATTGTCATTTCTTTTTAACTAACACAACCTTTTTTCTTATACTAAAGAACGTCTGCTTTATATTAACAGAAGTTTCTGTAACGGCAGATTCTGCAAGTAAATGCGATTCCGCATGCCTTGGTCAATATGCAAATTAGGTACATTTGTAAACACAAGATGCGTGTCATAAAAAGTGAAATAACTTCTTTCGACACAGTTTTTGGTATGGTTTTGGTGTGACCATCAGATAGAATATACATTTTTATATCTCTCTGTTTTTAACTTATACAGAAAGTAATATCAGATGCAATTTGAATCTTTAGATACCATCTTTAAGCAATGGTCACATTTACGTTCACGCACGTAGTTGGTCGTAGTTCATTTTAAGCGTAGTTCGTCGTAGTAATACTACGGTCAACTAGGTTGAAGTACGCTCGAACTAGGTTTAAAAGATGAAAAATGGAAAGTCTAAGTACTTTGAAGTACGTGTAAGTACGAACAACTACGTTCAACTACGAGTGAATCGGGTAGGGTTAACTAGGGTATCACTACGTCTTACCACGAGTTACTACGTTACACTACGTATATACTACGATCGAAGTACGAACAACTACGACAAATTACGATCAACTACGTTGAGCTACGGAAAAGCGTTCTGGTTGCGCCTGCGCAGGACGGGAAAGCTACAGTCATTTCGCTCTAGGAAGTTGACGAGACAGCATCATTTAAGCTTCAGTATGCCGCCTAGGAAAAAACGATGTTATGAAACAGAATGTCCGAAAAACTGAATTTAAAAGTAAAATGCATAAAAATGCGCAATTTATACCACAGATTTGCTAACTAATGCAAAGAAAATTTAATTTAAATGCTATATATAAAATGGATTTTTCCCGGTCTTCATGATAAATGAACAGTTGATTGCTAGCGCGAATCATGTACATGTATTTGCCGATCCAAATCTGTTGTTCATTTCGCATGAATACCGAAAAAATTCTATTTACTTTTTTAAGTATTTATAATTAGCGATATTATCATACTAGAATTGAAATTAATTTATATAACAGTAAAGTTTTTGTGTAATCGGCTCTCGTTTCATATCATGTTTGTACTTGTACTACGATCAAAAACGATACACACTACTGTTAAGTACGATCAAGTACGTTTAACTAAGATCAACTACGTTCAAACTACGGTCACATTAGGGTCAAAAGATCGTAGTTAATCGTAGTCAGATTTTGAACATGTCGAAAAATTATTTGCTTACTACGGACAAATCATAAGTTCGAACTACGATCATTACTACGTTTGACTACGATTATCTACGTGTAACTACGCTTAGTACGATCAACTACGATCAACTACGATCATTTCTTACTACGATTAACTACGTGTAGTGTGACCACGCCATTATACAGTACAATAATTTTGAAACGAAATTTGACGTTCTTTAATAAATAGACATTGGATTGTCACAGTGTGTCTTATAATAGCAAAGTTTATATTTACAAAAAAAAAGACAACTTGTCTGCTTCTTCTGAACAAGTTTACATATCTAATGTGAAGATTTTTGTACTTTGTTTAAAGTCGCATCTGCAAAATTCAGGTCATCTAGCTTTATATTTATGGAGAGGTATATAATTCTGAATTGAAATTCATATAAGGGGAGATAATAAGAAATTTCTATTAGCATAAGGTTATAATGCAGTAATTCGGTCCAAAATGTGCTTCCGTAGTGTAGTCGAAAGAAGTCCCTAATAAATAGATCCTAAATTTTCCATTTTTCGCGCATTTGCGCGTAAATCGGGGGCCAAATGGGCATTATTTCACTCGTTGAATGAATTTTACATGAAATAGGACACGTTTCATGGTAATATTCGCATGTTTTCGAGTTGATTACTTGAAAACGAAAGTAGGGAGTTTATTCTGCGGACCGCTTTCTGAAATGCGGCAATATGAGGGTACCTGACTTCAGTTGACTTGCATTTCACTGCATACTATTCAAGACCCCTTTTTCTTTTCGTTTCCTTGAAGCAAATGTATGGATATCTTGTGGAAGATAGGTCTACCACGGAGTGAAAATCTAGAAACTGTAACAAAATTGTTCTGAAGTAGCTGAATTTTATATGAAACAAAGAACAATTTCTTTTATTGGTATATAGCCATAAAAGCAGACGTAACTCTAGACGTGTTTGTCAGACTTCAAGAGACGAAATTATTTCTGGTGAAACTGTATATTTCTTGAAATATAATGATTATAGGATTAAGAATTTTGAAGGCCAGGTATGAATTTTAGTCAATTTTACGTTACTATCTATATTGGTATATGATATTGGTAGATAAATTAACGAAGAAATCAGCATTCGTTATATTGGTTTATCAGTTAAGAAAATGAATCAGCTTTCGTTGTATTGGTTATTTAGTTAAGAAATGAATCAGCTTTCGTTTTATTTGTTAATTGGGTTAAAAATGAATCAGTACGAAAGCTAAAGGGCAAAGTTTAGAAATTAAAGAGAGTTGAAGTAGCACAAACGACCTCTTAAGTAACACACGCCAAAGAAACTATCTCTACTCTTGATTTCATAGCAGTCATGGTAGGATTGTTCATCAGAGGAAAAGAAAAGTGCAAATACCTCAAGCCTAAGTACGGGGCACAGAAACGAGTAACCATGTGACTACGATCAATTTCACCAACAATTGACATTTGGCGAAGTTGTGTTATCAGTGATGAAGCAGAGACCGTACCATAGCTATTCGAATACTTCGATTTTTTTCAAAATGAAGTGTTTTTTACAAGTGCACCGGTTACGATTAAAAAATGTAAACAATGGACTCTGTCTCTGACTCTGAATCTTTGGAATGAATGAATGGCAGTCGATCTTAGTCATAATACTGACTGACTTAGAATGCTAATGACTCCATGTGTTGCAGAAAGGTATTTAGTTTGTAACTGTAATTTTCTGTCAATTGAAATCCTCTCAAAACTGGAAAAATAATTGCTTATATTTGGACAAAGCTCACCATCTTTGTCGTTCGCCAGCTGCTAAAAGGGCAAATATAAAAGATTCAGTGTAAGTTATATTTCACTGGTACTACCAGTTAGTAAGTTCATACTCTGAACAACACGTCAGAGAAATTTGGGCAGTTTTGACCAATTTAAACGTTGGCAGCATTAGATTATATTTTTTCTTTGCACGAAAATTCCCGTTAGGTAACAAAGCGAACTCCGATAATCCGGAGTTCACCGATTATGATATTATTGTCACAAAGTTGTTCCAGTTCACGTTATGTAATAAGTGCACTTAAACTGCATAGCTATTAGCTACTGCTGTTATAGGGAAGTGGTAAAGTGTCTGCCTTAGGTGTTGAGAGGTCCTGGGTTCGAGTCCCGGTTAGAGCTAAGTATTTGCTTTCTGCTACAGCATATTTTTGCTGTTTACAGACTGTTCCAGATGTTCTAAATTTTTAGCACACAGTATCATGGATCATTATTTAGCAATCCAGATCACAGTTGAATGCTAAATCAAATGCACCCAATTAGAAATTATTCACTATATTATGTCCCTTTGATGTTTCTGCTCTCCATGTTCAAGAAGAGTTACATTTCCTTGATCACAAAAATGTCTTTTACATGAAAATATTAAATGCTCACAACTACGCTTCTGGTTAAAGTATTGTGTATATATCTATTTTTGAGAAATATATGGACACTTGCCTTCATTTCAAAGCTTTTTAACTTCAAACCTATGATTTGAAAAACTTAGGTACTATCCCTAGATGAAGCAGTCGCTTAGTCGACAGACAGGCGTACAAAGTTAGAAAGACATTTTGTTAGATACTTCTGTTTTGATAGCTTGATTATAAATACGAAAATAAATACACTTAACACCATCCATTTATATGAAAAAGACAGAAGAACATTACAGATATGTCACATTAACATCTTACAGCTACTTTATTAATAAAAAAGTGCAAGTTTCAGTTAAACACTTTGGTTTTTCTTATGTGATACTGAAAAGCGCTCTGTCTCATTACGAAGCTCCACCAAATGCACAATTATTTGGTTGTGTTTGATAAAATTATAAATGCGGTCTGTTCTATTACAAAAAATTTAGATTCATGAAATGAAAAATAATACTTTAGATCCTGTATCATGTTTCAGTTGTATATTTTTGACTGTGAAACTGAGACCAAACTTAGAACTTTATTCCTTTCTATTCTTCTGGGAACAAAAAGGGTCCTGTTTAAAGCTATTAATGTAATATAAATTGCTACATAATTCTGAGGACAGGAAGAACAGAAATGACACAATGGTTTGAAGACTGTTTTGGTTAATCCATTAATAATGTTGAAGAGAAAGGAAGAGTAATGGGAGTCTATATTAGACTTTAAACAGAAATTAGATTTGATGTAGAATCAATCGAACCCATAAAGTAAGTCACGCTGAGGGAGATGTCACTACTCCTGTTCTGCGTGTAAGATTTATATATTTCATAATATCGTGGTAACCAGTATAAATGTGTTTGTTCCTTTTGGTTGATACCGAGAAAGTCTGCCTCAATGCCGGTTTCGTAGGAATTAATTATTTTATCTTGCTTTGATACATGCGTAAAACCTGACGTATTTAAAGCATCGTTATTTGTGTTAAAAGCAGGCATTACATATGCATGAACACCAGGAAGAATTAATGATTTAATCCAAACATGTTTCCGCATAGATTTGTTTTCATTTTTAATTATTTCCTTCTCTGTATCAAAAATGTCAAAAACATCTTTTTTTTTCCCAAAGTTTGAATCGAAATTATGATTGTCGGACAGGAAGTGCTCTAACTGAGAGAATGTTTCGTTCACAAATAAGAAAGTTATCGCCCTTTTTTCGAATATTTCTGCTATCAGTGTTGGCACTGGCTGCGAATGAGAAATAAGGGGTTCATCGATGTATGAACGTTTTGGTTAAACCCATCAAACTGGTTGAATTAATAGATATTGGAACTATTGTCTACCCTTCTAGTTTCAACATATTTTCCCCTTTCGTGTGATTATTTTTGTTTGTCTTTGAATTTCGTAATTTTAAAGGAACTGTGTTTATGTAAGCTAAGGAGGGATTATTTTATTTACAATTTAACTGTTAAATTATCAGGTGAATCATCTAGTGAAAATATAATGTTTTATTTTTCAATTGAATAACTATTTTTATACTTGTCGAAAAATATTTAATACTTTACTAACCACAATGAAAATATTGTGATTTTACGAAACAGGGATTTTAACTACTGGGTTTACAGTTTACTGTAAAATCCACAACTAAATGTAAGTATTATTTACATAATGACCAATACTCTTGTTAATTCGAGATATTTGCTGACACAGTTACCCCTTCGGAAATGAAAAGCTAGCCATAGAAAATATGAATATGTCTCAAATGTATCACCTAATAACCCCCAGTAAAGGCATTTTGGCCAAAATGAGCGGAAAAACTCAAAATATTTCGGCACCCCTTCTAAACTTTATTTTCTGTGAATAATTTACATTTCAACCTTCTCCAAATATTAAAAAAGAAGTCTGCAGCCCTTGGGGTCAGAAATTTATGTTTTTTTTTTATTATATTGCTTAGTGTTAGCTGTTGTCTGCCAAGAATACCATATCAGAGATATTTCTTCGATGTTTTTTGGTGCAATTAGAGATACTCACACTATGTTAAGGACAATTTTCTGAAATTTAATTTTTTACTGATAATTTGGGACCGATTTTGCAACAGTAACAATGTATCCTGATGTAAAATATTTTCGCGGTTGATAATAAATTAGCTGAAGTCTTAAACATAACTACCCAGTCTTGCAAATACGATAATTTTAGTGCAACGGGGGCGGGTCAATAAGTAACCGGCCTCTGCTACTTAACAACAAAATATTTTGGTAATTATGGCTTCAGTGCGTAGAGTAGTGTTTATCAGGAACATTTTACGACAGAATTTATAAATATTAATCAGTTTTCTTTGAAATACGGTCACTTGTATACACCCACCCTCCAAATCTCATTTTCGCCGAAAAATTCTGCTTCAGGATAAAAATATTACAGAAAATTTCAAAATTCAAAATGAGGCATAGAAATATATCCTTTCTGCATAAATGTACTGCATTTCATGATGTTTCGTTGAATGAATTGGGTATTTTATTAAGGTTTGAATAAATGTGGAGAATATGAAAATCCAAGGTTCGCCATTTTCGGGATTACGCCGTCTATCTTTGGATGCAATTATCTTTCCAACAAAATGATGTAAAGTTGTGAGGATACCTGCTATATATTGCCAAAAGATTGTGTTGAAGAGCCATAAAAATATTTTTCATTTCTTTGACCTCTTATGGTACTTACATACATGTATATTTTATACAACTTCCAAAGATGCATGAGCTTAAATTATCTCACCTTACCTCAGGACATTCATGATTTTAGAATATCAGTTATTCTTTAGAAGACGTACAATGCACCAACACATACTTTTAGATAGGTAGGATGTCGACATATATTATTTTCTTGACGGAGTGCAACATTTAGTGAGACCTTTCCCTTTTAAATTTTCGAAAAATGGGGGTAGGTGAATATTATATCCCCGTAAAATATTATAATTCATACAATAGTCTCAAAAAGGACTCCTTCAAATACAAGTATGCATAAAGAAGTTTAAATCAGACCGGAAGTGGTCTAGACTGGATATATATTGACCCGCCCTCGTACATATCCAATAAGATATTGCACTGTGTTCATCGCAGTCTAAAAGAGGAAATTTAAAATACAAATTAAATGAATTTCTCATTTTTCTGTACCTGTAACAGTATTTAATGAATATAGATGTAACTATACAAAAATGCAGAGGTGACTGAAGTGTTTCTTGTCCTTAACTGCAGCTCCCAATAAAAGTATCAACTGCAGAAAAAACGGAATATCTTTATCAATATTATCATTTAGATAGCGTGAAGTATTTTTATAAGCAGTGATTACTTTGCCTACCAAAGAAATTGATTCCATTTCTGACACAATCGACAAAACCAATGGAACAGACTAATATAGAAGTATGAAAAGAAAATCTGTTTTTAGAGTAGCAGCTCTATTTATGGAAACCATGGATGATCATATTAGACAGTTTGTGGATTAAAGTTAACCTTCCTGTTACATTTTATTTTATTACATTGTTTCATGTTTTATAAGTAATCACGTTCTTTAAGCCTTTTTAAATTGATGAATAATTTGTTTTTGCTAAACCTTTGTTTCTGCAAGTTACTGCTTAATTTATTATAATATTCTTCAAGAATATTAAAAATGTGAATGTTCTTGAACATTATCACTCTCGTAGTTCAGTAACCTTAAATATATCAATAGATTTAGAACAGATAATTCTAATTTCAAAATGCAGATCACATAAATAAATCAGTGAATGTAATTATCTATCTCTTGCAATGCTGTGCTTATATTTAAACTGAATAACTGATGAAGCATTTGCCTCGTCAGATCTGTATTTCTTTTGATTAAATAGACAAAAGCAATTTAAATAAATGTTTGATCAATGTGAACTCATGTGATATGTTCTTATAGGCAATGCATCACAGTTTGTTAACTTGGCAGATAGCTTTAAAGACAATTTATTCACTTAATCTCCTTTGGTAAATTTTTCTGAAATTTAGCTCAGTTGCAGCCCCTGACCAGTTAATTCGTAACAATTGAAAAAAAATAGGTCATCAATTTCTTTTCTGCAAACCAAATACAATATACAGAAGTACCCTTAAATATATTAATCTTGTTTCAAAATTCAGTCTTCATATCTATACAGTTACAACCAGATTTAAATTTATTTCCAATTATAAAGCAGTTCTATATAAATGAATTGAATAAATAGTAATAAATCGTTTATAATCCTTTTTGCATTGACGTGTTAAAGAATAATTGTCTAGATAATATACATTACGTAAAAATAATGACAGATGTCGTTGTAGTGCCAGCGTTGAAAGGTTTATTGAACCGACATAACAGACCGCATACTTATAATCTAGTTCTGCCAGTTTTGACAATAGCGTATGGCAGTAGTCTACGTTGTTGAAGAAGTAAAAGAAAATTTGATATAGAGTCAGTTCAATTAAATATTTACAAATAAATATCCAGGCAAATGCAATAATTGTGTTACTATGGTGTAATAAAAGGAAGGACGTATAACACTATCCCATCTCTTTCAAATGAATTATAGATATAAGTATACAATTTGCAAACTTACATTGTATCCAAGTATGTCATTTTTGGAAATATCAGTTATATAAAAGTGGCAATTAACCTTGGGTTGATCTCCGGATTCTGAAAGACTTGCACCTTACATCACTCACTGAAAATAAGAGACACAGGAAAATGCTTATGAGCATGTGCTGTATAATTCCGATAAGGTCGCCTACTACTAGAAAAAGGAATATTAGACTTTTGAAATTGTGAAATAATAGAAATTATATGGAACACTTTAAACGTTGCTAGGAAAGTGTAACTTTGTAATATATTAGATGTTTTTGTTTTGATAAATATATTTCACCAGGAATTCACTTGCAGTTGTAGTGACTTTTTGTCTTGTAAAAGCAAGTTTAAATACCTGTTTAAATCTTCAGATCTGGGTAAAAAAACCTTATTGGACTGTTTTGTAATGTGAACCACTGAGAATTGTCAATGAGATAGAGTCCACATCATTAAAACTAATATTTTTCCCCACGGTATGCAAAATGCTCATTTCAACGTATTACTAAATAAGAATAAAATGAAAAGGAAGTGTGTTTGTTTTTAGTGAATATTGAAATGTCACTCGCCTCGAAGTGAGAAAATTCACATTTTCACTCGCGCTACACGCTTGTGAAAATATCAAAACAATCTCATATCAACGTAAATAAGAATAAATAAAAAAGTGTGTTTGTTTTCAGTGAATATTGAAATGTCACTCGCCTCGAAGTGAGAAAATTCACATTTTCTCTCGCGCTACACGCATTTGAAAATATCAAAACAATATCATATCAACGTAATTAAGAATAAATAAAAAAGTGTGTTTGTTTTTAGTAAATTTTGAAATGTCACTCGCCTCGAAGTGAGAAAATTCTCATTTTCACTTGCGCTACACGCTTGTGAAAATAGCAAAATTGTCACATGCTGGTGAGATAAATGTCATTGTTACTAAAAACAACAAAAAAGTATTATCTGTTTCAATCATTTATCTTCAACCTAAAATACTTGTATTAGACATGACACACCCTTGAATCTTACAATTATTTTGCTTCATGAAGGAAATGACAAACTCTTACAACATCTGAATGTCTTCTACGACCATCCCTTCGACACAAAGATATTCATGGCTAACAAAGTCTTAACGACTAAAATATACATTACGCCTCAGAAACATGCTGTTGACTAAAGCTGTTGCTAACAGATTTCAGATAAATAAGGTTTTGCAAAATGGAGCAAGAAAAGAAATGGGGAACTTTTCTTGTAAACAATAACATAAAATGGAACATTTTAAAGCAACGACAGACACAAAAATTAGAAATTTCCAGTATAAATTTTAATGCGAATAGTTCCAACTTATAAGTATTTGGCCATCCAGCTGGCTTACGGAAGGTCGGTGGTTCTACCCAGGTGCCCGCTCGTGATGAAATAATGCACGGAGGGGCACCTGGGGTCTTCCTCCACCATCAAAGCTGGAAAGTCGCCATATGACCTATAATTGTGTCGGTGCGACGTTAAACCCAACAAAATAAATAAATAAATAAATAAATAAGTATTTGTTCAAAGTGAAATTGTCTAGAACAAACTTATATGATTTTTGTAATATGCAAGTGGAAAGTATAGAACACCTATTTTGGGAATGTAATCATGTTCAAATTTTGTGGAACAGACTAATTAACTTTCTTTCAGCCGAGGGAATATCGTGCTTTTTCAATCTAGAATATAAAAATTTTGGCATTTTGCAAAAGGGGGTTAAAAGCAATTTCATAAATTTCATGATTTATTTGATGAAATATTTTATTTTTCAAATGAAAAATAGACAAAAGGTTCCCGTATTCGACCAGTTTTTATCCTATTTAAATATCAGAATTTGTCTAGAAAAAGAAATAGCAATTATGCAAAATAAAATTGATTATCAGTTGAAGAAATGGTCTTTCTTAAATCTATAGTATGTATCCTTACCACGCACAGCACTTAGACACATGAAAAAAACTATTTAAAATAAACTATTTAAAAGAAATCATGAGCGCACGTGGGTATACTCTATTTTTACTTTATCTCCTTTTATTTTTATATGGTGTTAACTTAACTTTTTTTTCTCACTTTTAGCGTCTTATCGTGCAAATTGGATACACATTTTGACAACAAAACAATTTTGTAAACAGAATTGAATGGGAAATAATTGCCATTGTTGTATGTATCTCACTTTGTTATTAATTGATAGGTCTGTAGAATTATACAAAAGCAAGTGTAACATGTTTTTATGTATGCCATAAAAGAGAAAATAAAAAAGGTAAATAAAACAAGATAAAAAAGATGCGAATTTTATTTGAGTAGTGACATTACATTTACTTAAAATATTGCGATGAGTTACAGCTTTAAAAAGGTACTGTTTTGACATTTTAAGGGTTTAAGTAACAAGACATATAAAAACTTTGTTATACAGCACAATAATTTTGAAATGAAATTTGATGTATCTTAACAAATCGATATTGGACAATCGGTGTATGTTTTATAATAGCAAACTTTATATTTTCAAACAAGACAAATTCTCTAGAGAAAATTTCCTGCTTTCCTCCTGCTTTTGAACATTTTTTATATTCAATGAAAATATTTTTGTGTTTTAAGTGCCGTGTGGCGGCTGTAAAAAGTCTCCCCGTACTTGGATTCAGTGTTATATTTTCTGGTCCTTTGGGATCATGGAGTCCATTCAATAGATGTGTAACAGATTTCCGCTTAAGCCGGTGCTAGGGGGCATGAGATGTGTTTCACATTTTATAACCTCTCATGAACAGACTCAATCAAACCGAGTCTGCTATTATTCTTTTTTTTGGTTGCATTCTGTGCTTCCAAGGGATATAGTTTTTAGAGATTTTATTCTTTAAAGTCGGTACAGTTTTAGGTTATATGCCGACTTTATATTATACAAATCTGAATTGAAAATTTATATAAGGGGAGATAAAAATAACTTTCTATAAGCCTTAAAACAATTTATGAAAATGGTCGGACTTCTATTTGCCTTTAAAGTGTTATATCTCCAGGACTACTACTTTTAATTCCGTTTAAAATACAGTTCAGGAGAATCCAGTATACGGAATTACCGCTGATGAACCGAAATATTTCTTTGATATGTAATGGTTATAGGATTAAGAATTTTAAATGTAAGGTATGAATTTTAGTATATATTACGAAACTATATATACTGATTGATTCGTATACAATAATTGAGAAAGAAAATCAGTTGGTTAATCTGTGCAAAATGAATCGGTACGAAAGCTTAGCCTTACGGGAAATTTTATTAGACATTTGATAGTAACTAGATTTGATGTAGATAAAACGATCTCTTTTTGAAACTTACGGCGAAGAAACTCTCTTTACTATTACAATTAATACATTTCATGATTTCATATCAAACATGATAGGATTAAATGGACATTCTGTTTGTACAGATAAGTGTAAAATGTTCAAGACTAAGTACGGGGTACCCATGTGACTGTGATCAATTTCAAATACCAAAAAAAATGATATTTGGCTAAGCTGTGTTATCAGTGAAGAAGCAATCGCTTAGGTGTCAGACATGCGTACAAAGTCAGAAAATCATTAGATTAGATACTTCTGTTTTTATTGCTTGAAAATGACGATTAATATTATGAAATTATAAATGCACTTAAATCCTGCCGATGATATGAAACACAGAAGAACATTACTGATATGTCACGTAAATACCTTAGAGAAAATTGGCAAGTTTTAGTTTAATGCTTTGGTTTTCGTTATATGACAAAAATTATAAATTATATTGTTGCGTTTGATAAAATATAAGATGCGATGGGTTCTATTTAAAAATATCTAGATTTTTGAAATAAAAAATAATATTTTAAATCCTGTTTCATGTTTGAATGATATATTTGTAGACTGTGGGACTATGTACTTTTTGTCTTTCTATTCTTCTGGGAACCCAAAGGTCTCTATTTTGAACCATTAATGCAATATATATTGCAACAGAACTCCGTGGACAGGCGAAACAGAAATGACACAGTGTTTTGCAGACTTTATTGGTAAATCCATTAATAATGTTGAAAAGAAAGGAAGAGTAATGTAGATCTATATTAGACATTAAACAGTAATTAGATTTGTAGAATCAGTCGAACCCATAAAGTAAGCCACGCTGAGGGAGATGTCGCTACAAAATTCATTTTTTAAATTTATAATTTCATAATATCACGGCATGTGCTGATAATACAAAACCAGAAGACAAAAGCATATTCAAACATGAGAAAGTCGTAATAATTATGCGCCTAAAATTTTACTGTTACATATTAGTTTGTTTCTGGAAGATATAAACACATATATAAAATATGGCATTTCTGCTAACATAGATACAGAATATCTAACAAATTCAGAACATCGTATATGTTATTTTTAATATAAGTCATAATTTTCAAAGGTATCAATTTTCACACTGTAAATGGAAGTATGGCTTTGTCAATTCAGTCAGATGTTTACAAGTATAACTATTTTGAGGATTCTTTCTTTTTTGCATTAATAAAACAAGAATAAACTCGTTAATATTAGTACTAAAGAAATACTATAGAAAAATCTATATAGAACTATATAAATTTGCTTTCAAAACATTATTGTTGTGTTAAAGCAGCTTGTAATAAAAAATAAATACACATGCAGACCTAATATAAATGCAAATTTGACGTACCCGTGTAAGAGTAATCATCCCTTAGAATGTTATAAAACTACACCAATAGCGAAAGCTGTATATACTTTTTATTGAGTCTTTCAGCCAATAAATTATGTTAAGTTTGTTTTAAAAGAATAATAAACTATTTCAGTAATCTTTTATTACAATAGTTTAGCACAAATTACTTTGTGCAGTCATGAATAAGACAGTGCGGCCGTTTTACAGACAAAACACTGTGACACGTGTTTTTTTCCAAAGGGGTGGGGAAATAAAATCACATTTAACGAAAACTTTGAGTTGGTGACATCCCAATGTTATTTGTCATTTGAACTCGGTATACATTTTATTGAAAAAATAAAAAAAATTAATTTAGGGATTTTTTAATACGCCGCTTAAAAGCCGAAAAATACAGCGAACCTTAACGTCAATTTTTAGACAAAAACGACGATTTTATTTCCACTTTTCAAATATTTGTCGGCGTAAAACAATGCTTTTTATATCAGCATAAAGAAAAAATTGATTTTCGTCGAATAGTATAGAATTTAAGAAAATGTGTTTGCTGGTGCCGTTCCAGTACCCGTAAAAGTTGCCAAGGATACGCGGAGACGTCATTTTCAAAAACGAGCTTTGGTGGCCAACTTTGACGTCTCGAGTACAAAAATTGGCTGGATCTATTGGTATAAAATAAACTGCACCTTGTTTAAAATATGATCAACTTTACGCGTACCAAATTTCAAGACGCTACTCGAAAGTTCGCAAACTGAATTTTGTCAGTAAACTTTTGTTACTGTTGTGATATTTTTTGATCTCTCTCTCTCTCTCTCTCTCCCTCTCTCTCCCTCTCTCTCTCTCTATATATATATATGTCACTCTTCTTCTTTAAAAGAATCAATAATATAGATAAAAATTTATATACTGTGAATCTTGTTTTAGATACTTGTGTTGGCCTCTAGCATATTGCAAAATCCTTAAAGAATTACAGGAACTCATACATTTGTCTGAAATATGTACAATCAAAGAACATACCACCATGAAAGGAACTCCACGACCGTGGTTTGTCAATCTGTATCCACCGCTGCACACTTAAAATAAAAAAATCTACAACGTTTTCCTTTTATTGTATAGTAAATGCAAATTACAAGGAAGTGGGTACGATAGGAACGGATTGTAGCAAAAAATGCAGCCAGCTCAGACCAAAACTCTCTAGCGCTTTATGTTTGGATAAATTCATGATTAATTCATACACACAATTCAAAGACAAAGTAAAACAATTAACAACGAGGACGAAATGAACAATAAATGATAACAATGAGACAACGCCTTCGAGCGGTCGGTAGAGATAAAAGATAGCCATAGAGAATATGAATATGTTCCCAAGATATCATCTAATAATCCCAAGTGATGTAATTTTGGCCAAATGAGTTGATGAAAGTACTAAAAGAATTCAACATTAATTTCGACGCCCCTTCTAAAGTCTATTTTGTGTAAATAATTTACATGTCATCACTCTCCGAGTGTTAAAGAAAAGAAACCCTGCAACACTTTGAGTCAGAAATTTATGTAGTTTTAGCTGTTGTCTGCCAAACTACAATGCCAAAGATACTTCTGCGATGTTTTAGGTGCGATTAGGGGATACTAACACAGGAGTTTTGGTACTTGTTGAGAATTAAATTCAACTTTCTGAAACTATGTTTAGGACAGTTTCTGGATTTTATTTTTTTTATTATTTTCGGACCAAATTCGGATTCAAAGTCATATTGCACCCCTTTGGTAAATTATTTTCCATGTTTATGATAAACTTTAAATTACTGAATTCTTTAACATGACCACACACTCTTTAAAATACAAGTATTTTAGAGCTACATATCCAATAAGATATTTCACTGTGTGCAACGCAATATAGATGAGGAAATTTAAATTACTTGAAAGAATTTCTCTTTTCTTTTTTTGTTTCTATAATACAATGTAGTATTAAATTAATGTAGCTCTAGAAAAAACACTCAGTGGTAACAAAAGTTGAACTTCACTGCAGCTCCCTAGAAAATTATCGATTGAAGGAAAAAACAAATCCCCACCCCACAAAACACACACACACACACACACACACACACACACACACATAAAAAACAACAACAGGACTATCGTTATAAATATTATCATTTAGATAGCGTGACGTATTGTTAAAAGTTAAAAGCAGTGGTTACTTTGACTACCATGGAAATCATTTCCGTTTTTGACACAGTCGACCAATGGCAACGATTAATATAGAGGTATGAAAAGAAAATAAGTTTTCAAAGTAACATCTTTATTTATGAAAACTGTGGATGGACATTATTTGAAATCATATTAGACAGTTGGTGGATTAAACATAACCGTCACATTTCATTTTATTACATTGCTTCCCGTCTTATAGATAATCAAGTTCTTTTACCCTTATCTCTAAATATGTTCTATTCTAAATTGATGTATAATTTGTTTTTGCTTAATTGTTTGCGTCTGCTAGTTACTGCTTGATATTCTCTAAGAATATTAAAAATGTTAATGTTCTTGAACATATCATTCTAGTAAATAGATGTAGAACAGTGAAATCTAATTTAAAATTGCAATCGCATAAATAAATCATTGAATGCAATTATCTATCTCTTGCAATGTTGTGCTTCTATTTAAACTGAATAACTGATGAAGCATTTGCCTCATCGGATTTGTATATTTTCTGATTAAATAGACAAAAGCGATTTAAATAAATGTGAATTCACGTGATATGTTCTTATAGGCAATGTATCACAGTTTGTTAACTTGGCAGATAGTTTTAAAGACAATTTCTTTAACTAATTCTATTTCATAAATTTTTCTGAAATTTTGCTGGGTTGTAAACCCTGACCATTTAATTCAAAGCAATTGAAAAATATAGGTCATCAATATTTTTGCAAACCCCAGAAATTATGCAGAAATACACTTAAAATCTATTAATCTTGTTTTGAAATTCAGTCTTTATATTTAAACAGCTACAACTAGATTTATTTTCTTTTATAAAGCAGATCTACCTAAATGATTAAATAAATAATCATAAATCGGTTATAATCCTTCTTGCATTGACATGTTAAAGAATAATTGTCTAGATAAAATACATTAGAGATGACCAGTGACTTAACGCACAAACAGATGCCGATGTAGTACCGCCGTTGAAAGGTGTTTTGAACCGTCATAACAGACCGCATACTTTTAACAAAGAGTCGCGTATTATGCTTTCGTGCTTTTCGTGTAATTCCTTTGTTTTATAGTTATGTCTTTCCAGAAGTAACGTCTCGTTGTGTATTTACCTTAATTTGGAGAATTGCCTTTAGTCAGACAGATTATATTTACTCCTGTTGTAACCATGTAACATCCTGACTTACGTTATGAAAATAATTTGCTAATTCTAAGACGGTGTTTGCGTTCTTTCGCTCAAATATTTAAATCTTGATTTGGCTTGCACAACAACACGACAGAACGACAGCTTCTCTATTTACCGTTTTGTCGTGTCTTCGCTTCGCAAATATAACAACTCGACATTCCCATGCCTTTCGAATATTTCATAAATGTTAAATATATTCATTCTCAGTTGTTAAATGTTAATTGTTCGTGCAAACGGATATATTTATTTGTCTCCTGCATCATTGTGTGCATATTGAAATTAAAAAATAGATGAAACATTTACATGATTTAGTGCTATTCTGTAGATTAAAAGGACAAAACGATTCAAATAATTTTTTCTGGTCCTAGGTTCTAAATAATAGCAGTATTAAATTTGCGTGTTTAAAAGGAAGTATTTATACAGCCAATCATTCTTTCATTATCCGTGAATATCAGGACATGCCAGTTCCGACATTAGCGTATGACAGTAGTCGGAGTTGTTGAAGAAATAAAAGAAAATTTGATATAGAGTCAGTTCAATTAAATATTTACAAATAAAACCCGAATGTAACAGCAATAAGTTATGTCCACACCTATGCACAGGGCAAATGCAATAATTTTGTTATTCTTATAGTATAGTAAAAGGAAGGACATATAACAATATTCCATCTCTTATTAAATAAATTATTGATATAAGTATACAATTTGCAAAACTTAGATTGTATCCAAGTCCGTCATGTTTGAAATATCAGTTATATAACGGCTGCAATTAGCCTAAGATTGTTCCTGGATTTCTATACAATTTGCATCTTACATTACTCACTGAAAATAAGAAAACACAGGAAAAAATACTCATAAACATGTACTATATAATTCCGATAAGGGCACCTGTTTCTTGAAAGAGAACTTTATGCTTTTGATATTTTGATATAAAAGCAAAAATATGGAACACTTCCAGCCTTTCTTGGGAATGATAATATCGACATCTATTGGATGGTTTTATTGATATATTTCACCAGGAATTCACATGAATTTGAAGCAATTTTAATCTTGTGTTTGCATGTGTAAATACCTATGTTCAGACCGGTATAAAAAAACTTTATTAGATTGTTTTGGAATATGAACCACTAGGAATTTTCAATGAGATAAAATCCGTATCAGTCAGACTCGTCATTTTTTCGCGCGCTTAGATGAAAATTTTAATAACATTGCAAAAGGCACATTTCAACGTTAATAAGAATAAAATATAAGAGAAATTTTATTTGTTTTTAGTGAATATTTAAACGCTACTCGCCTCGAAGTGAGAAAATTCACATTTTAACTCGCTCTGCAAGCTTGTGAAAATATCAAAATAGTCTCACATTCTGGCGAGATATATTCCAATTTTACTAAAAACAAAATAAATATCGCTTCTCTTCAAGCTAAAATACTTGTATTAGATATGGCACACCCTTGTATCTTACAATAGACAGAAACAGTTTCTGTTGCTTCATAAAGGAAACTACAAAACCTTACAAATTCTGAATGTCTGATACTTGACACATCCCTTCGTCACAAAGGAATTCTGAAGTCTTAAAGACTTATATTTAAAGAAGCATACACATGCTGTTTGACTGTAGATGTTGCTAAATCTTTATATATTAAAGATAAATTATATCTTACAAAAAGGTAAAATATGTATGGCATGTCAAACGTTGCTAAATTATATATGTATGTTATTATTATTGTATGTTTGTTATTGTTATTCAATGTCTTGTCATTCATATTCTAAAAGTCATTATTGTTATTCTATATTTCGTTATTGTTATTGTATCTTTGATATTGGTATTCAGTGTCGTGCCATTCATATTCTAAGTCTTACCATTGTTATTGTATATGTCAAGTGGACAACTGTATACGACAAGTGGACAAGTGAAGCTGACGCTTCAATCCATTCTGCATTATGTAAAAATGAAAAGGGAATCATATGTACATAACGACGAGGAGACAAGAGATAAAATTGCAAAACCTGACTGACTTTCCGACAGTTACTTTTGCATATGCCCTCATTTTGGTTTTCACCTGCCAATCATAACTTTTGCTGCTGTTCTTTTATTTAACAAAACCTTATTGGATTTATTAATAATTATGTAAATGATATATCTAAATGAAACTATTACACATGAAAAAAAAACGTTTTAAATAATTATACACACATGCATATATCGTAGAGAAGCTTTGCAGCTGACTACAAATGAAAACTACAAACTTTTGCGTTTTCGTGGTAGTTGGTAGTTTTGTGACTACACAATTTTGCGAAGACACACCGATCGCGAAAGTTGCTAACTTAAATAGCACGAAACCATTTCTAGATTTACAGTATAGGCATTATAGGCATAGGATATACAGATCAATATAATTGCACCTTTACTTTTCCTGCTTGCCAGGTAGTACAATACCTATTCATAAATGTGACATTTTGATACAAGCAAAGCAGTATCATTTTCACTACAAAATAATAAGTGATATTTCATTCTATTATAGGCTTATTAAAAGTTAATTTTTACGTTAAATAAGCTGACAAAACATCAAAAGCAATTTTAAAGGGTAAATCAAACACATATGTATATATATTCTTATTGTTTTTATTGCGAAAAAAAATGATATTGTGTTTAAAAACAGTTTTTATTGTCCACTCCATTGTATAATTGCAAGGGAAATAAACTAATAGATTTCTCTACTTGTAAGTACTTGCCTTAGGTAAAAGTTGACACGGCTTTAAAATAAATATTAAAAGAAGGACAAATATCAAACATACACACTCGCATACAAAGCAAACACACGAGGACAAAGCGAACAAATAAAGGAACGCAGTGGGGCACCACCTTGGAACGGTAGTGGCAAAACACCACTGGGGAGCTTAAACCGGTTTATGGTGCGCACCCAACCTCACTCTTAACCCCATCATGTTCCAAAGACACGGGACAGTGTAAATAAAAGTAATCCCCGCCAGGTAAATATCTAACACACGTAATGGAAACAAAAGGCATGGCATGTAAAACACAAACAAAATTCCTGTATAAATATATAAAAAGCAAACCTTAAGAACCAAAAACGTATGGCTCAATGCCTTTGCAGAAGACAGAGCAACAAGAGAAACAGCCTTAAGGACCCGACGAAACAGGCCAGAAGACAGATATCAAAACAGTTCAGTTCTGGTGGGTTTTAAAAACTGCTTATCATTGAGTCCTCTCCCTCTTCCGTCAGACACAACCTAAAAGGGAAGCGTAGTGTCCAACTGTAAACGGGTTGAACACTAAACATGCGGTATGTCTCCAAACAGTTGGGTCGTAAACTCTTTTAATGAAACGTTTTATGATTTTATCAAATACAGTTGGAAAATTACCATGACCCAAACGAAGTGTGTAAACCACTTCCCCATAAAAACGTGTTTTGAAATATTAAAACTTCAGTTATTGATGCAAGCAAAACATTTATAAATTTCAAATTTCAAAAACCATTAAACGTTATTTGAAGGACCTAGAAATAAATTTTGCAGACTATTTCTATCTTTGCAAATTTTAGAGCCTATTGGTAGATTATAGTTTGTAGTAAATGTTAAAGCGCTTAAGAAACCTTCTCATATTCCCAGATTTCTAGCTCATATGTGAATGTTACAGTTAGAAATCAAGGCTAAAACGGTATTTTTCTTATCCACTCAATATATTTTTATGCATACATAGAGATTGAAATAACATGTCACAACTAGACGATTTGTCGCATGTCGCAACATTCAGAGCCTTGCTCATATGTCAAAGTCACACTTAGTGTCAGATATTGAATGCAATGTTTCTTGTCTGCCTAATATCTTTTTCATGCATGCATGTATCTTTCAAATAATGTGGCATAGATATTCACCATAACAAGACGACTTATCGCATGTAAAACTCAGACCGCTAGCTCAGTGTTCACATTTAGAGGTCCAAGATTTAAGTTCGTTTTTCTTGTCTGCTGTATAACTTTTTTATGCTTGCATGGATATTCAAATATCATGATCGTGATGGACCATTACTAGATAATGTTTCGGACTTAAGATCTAGATTACAAGTTCAGGGGTAAAGGTCACAGAGGTAAAAGATTTTGTTATAATGTTTTGTTTGGTCGAAGATAAAACGTGCAAATAAAAAATGTATGTGCTTTTTTCTCGTCTATATAGAAAAATAGTCAGATATCTTTGCAAAATCTTTCACTATAATAACATAATGGAATATTTAATCATTTAAAGGTGAAATATAAATATGTGCGGTCATAATTCTTTTCCAGTCCGTAACTTCAGTATACATATTCTATTGTTAGAGTATAATAATTTACTGGTCTCAGACTTCTGTATCCTAATATCACATTGCAGGACATCCCTGTTGTATGTTCTCATTTCCAAAAGTCTTAACAATACTGCTTTCATAAAAGTAACATCTTGTTCATGCCTTTAGCAGAATGAAAATACAAAAAATAAGAGAAAAAATACTGACACACCTTAATATTGTAAATAGCGTTTCATATCCGACAACCAGTATGCATGGTTAAAAAGATATTCGTTATATGTCACGCAGTTGTCATATAATGAATAAATGTAGTTATGATTTATAGTTCTTGTCTACCTAGTTTGTTAAGACAGGCTTTCCTGGTAGGATCAAATATTTCTAGCTTTTCCCAAGGGAAAAAACAAACTACACGCCTGCACATTGACTTCATATTCTGACGTCATAAGCTGTATGCGCACTTAATAACAGCGCAGCTAGCGCTTAGTTTTCCATTCCCCACTTTCCCTCGGATCGGGAAAACCCTGTTTTACATAGACAGGCAAATAAGTTTCTGCTATTCTCTGGCTTAACAAAAGTGTAAAAACTAAATTTTGTGTAATTTCTACATACCACCTTTTAAATGAAATGCTTTATTTTAATTCAAAATTTTCTGTTAAAATGTCAATGCGTGAGGCGTTCAAGAATGATTATATCAATAAACGCAGAATATATATATATTTTATTGTGTTAATTTGCTGACGTAAATAGTGAATCGGTGGATATACTGACTTGTCGACTGCAACCTGGTGTTGATATTGAAAGTAAATAAGTGATGCCACATGTTATCTAGTTACATGTGAAGTGAGTAAACGCGATTTATCTAAATACTGAATAAAGGCGATACGAGGTTTTGGATCATTTAGTCAATGAAGCATGTAGTTTGTTGATCTAAGTAAAGATGGAAATGTTATCCCATCATCCTCTTCATGCTGAGGGCATCCTTAGTAAATATTCAGGATTTCCAGATTTAATAATAGCTATTGTCTATGACTCTTGGTTGAATGAAGATGCTTAAACTACAATGTAGTCATTAGATTATGCCTCTTTTTACATCAGCTTGAGCTTGTTTGTCCTATACTTCGGCACGATGTGGTTGTTTTTTCGGCGAACGCCGTCTAAGAACGAATTCGTTACCTATGCCACGTGACTTCAGTTTGCAAATCAAACTACTAGATAACGCATTATAGATAATTTATCAAAATGGAAGATTTATGCAACACTCTGCCTGATTGGACGAGAGTGTCAATTTCTTTCACTCTGTTGATTGTGCTACGCTGAGTGAAATGTAAACAAATCGTTTATCCTAAACGTCGCTGTTCACAGTTTTAAAGCTAACTTTGGCTCAGTATATTTAGCAAGAATATTGATATATCTAAAAATGATAAGTAAGTTTAATAAATATGATAAAAAGCTGTTTAAATACCAACATATATCAAATTAAAGAAAGAGCTGAATATGGTCTGCGTATCACATGAATAAGGGTGTGATAAGAGTGTCAGAATAATTTGTATATCTGATATATTGATAACGTAACACATAAGCACAGATAGTGATAGACTCCCTTTCAGTTGTCGTTGCTATAATTATTGTTGAATTGGCTGTAATTAATAGAATAAGGGTCATTTGTGCTGATTTGGGTTCATTATGTGAATGACCTGGGTCCCACTCGCACATTATGCCATAACAAAAATTAAAGGGAACCAGATTATTTGATAAGCAGTACTCGTTGTAAGACACAATGATAAAATTGGACCATTCAGAAACAATTCTAAAAATAAAGCACGTCTGCTGGGTAAAAATAGGTAGATGAAGATAGAGAGCTCATTCGTAATCCAGCGGACGGAGAAAACACATCGGATGATTCAACTATAAATTAGCCCAGTACCTTGAAGAAGGAGACTATTGCAGTCCCCAGTTCCAGGGCGGATAAATTTATTAAAAAAACTTTGGGAATTCTTAGACTAAAGAAGAGTAGCAGAATTTCGAATAAGGTTCGAGCTATAGGACCAGCGCATAGGAGTTTACCTCAAAGGTAATAAATGCTATAGACGATAGCAATTATATAGGCTGAGCATCGGGAAGCTGAGAACAGAACCCCTGAAGTTTGGTAATCTACTGATATAGTAGGAGAGTTCCAGCTTATATACGGTACAGCATTAATTGGCGAATTACACCAAGCATCGGGGATAAAACCTACTATGGTAGTTGAATGCTACATATGAATAGGCATATAGGCGCTGAGCAATCCAGGAGTCAGGCAATCTATAGAGTTAAGAGGACAGATGCCGAGATCTAACAACTGCGATAGACTCGATTTGTTGATTCAAAGACAGTGACTGACGGGTACTTCAAACAAAAAGCCAGTCCAAAATATATCCTCCCAGCCTAAAGGAGTTTGAGCTCATCATTTTTTAATTGAAGATTTGTTAGTTCGAAACATTAGTGATTTGCCTGATCCCTGAAATTGTCTAGCACCATAATAAGAAATCATTTACGAATCATTGGTACCCGAATCATTTAGGCAAGATAGCCAGAGGAAAATCTGTATTTGAGATATTTTGGTCTCACCAGCTCTACGATTTTAACAAAGGACATTCTACATTCGTTTGTCAGCT
The DNA here is from genome assembly GCF_021730395.1 of Mercenaria mercenaria. Classification (NCBI taxonomy): domain Eukaryota; kingdom Metazoa; phylum Mollusca; class Bivalvia; order Venerida; family Veneridae; genus Mercenaria; species Mercenaria mercenaria. The sequence goes on from NC_069370.1 coordinate 51,115,407, forward strand.
AGTCTAAGACATAGTCACCTTAGCGATTTGGAAACCCAAACCCTTGTTCCAAGATACTAAAGGCGTAGCACTTCCCCTGGGTCATATAACCATATCCTGGGGGGAACAATTTGGGGGCTCGTCCGGGATCTATATCCAAGGAGGTAACAGTGACTAGTGGATTTAACGTTCTGTTGGTGTACCAAAACGCACTGTGACTGAAGATAGTCAGAGGTCACAATATAGTTGAATTTCAGATTTTCGTTCAAGCCTAAAGCCTTAAAGATGAACCTACGATAAATGGGTTGAGATGGGTGACGTAGGGTGCTCTCAGTTCATAGCTCAGAGAGTTTGAGGATAGGAAAGAGAAGGAGTATACGGAACGTGAGGAACGTATGCTTAGACGAGATGAAGGGGACCGAAGTAGGTTTGAGGCTCAATAGGCTGAGAAAAAACGATTGTAGAGGAAGAACATGCTGAGAAGAAAAGGTTATTTGAGTTGGAACTTGGAAAAGGAACGACTTTGAAAGAAGAAGAACGATCTTTAAAAGAGAAAACGAGTTTTGACAACAGCAGGAGATGAAATGCATAAAATAAAGGCTGAAGCCGGAGCTTTAGGAGCTGATAAAGGTCCTGAGCACGTGAGCAGTAATAACATTGCGGCCAAGCTCCGAATCGAGGTAAAGTAAAGATGAGATGGATGCATACCACGAACGATTTGAACGGTTTAGCAAAAGCAGGGATGGAAAGAGAGACATGGGCTGTAGGCGGGGGGGGAAGCCCCATCTCATTACTTACAGGAAAAGGCCTGGACGTATACACAAGCATGCCTCCAGACCATGCCAATGACTACCCAGCATTGAAGGAAAGCAGTGCTGAAACGTTACATACAGTAACGGAAGAAGGTTTTAGATTGAAGGTTCAGGAATGCAAGCAAGCGTGGGTGAAACTGTTTTCCTAGTTTATGCAAGGCTGACAGGTATTTCAGTCGATGGACAGAATGGGCAGAAGTTACAATACTTTGAAATGCTGAAAGACCTTATGATCAGAGAACAGTTCATCCAAACATTTCCACTTACCATGCTTTGTTCTTAAAGGAAAAGAGTTGCAAAATCGCGAGCTGAATCACGCAGTTAGCAGAACAGACATAGAAGCGCATGTGGTACTATAACCTCGAACAGGGTTTTGAAAAATTAATTCCTCATCCAATAGTCACTCCACAACGTTTAAGTATGACACCTTCATGTGCCAGCTCCAAAAAGAGAAAGCACAGCTTTTACAAAGCCTGTATGTTTTATAATGCAACAAGGAAGGTCATAAAGCTAAGGAATGCAGAGACCATCCAAGAGAACAAATAAAGTGGTGCTGCAATAGCTAGTAGGGATCCTATGAGGAAACAGAGAAAATAGGCATGGCATGCAAGATCTACACCCACAGACTGGAGAAAGGAAGCCAAGCGAGCAGAAGACAGACAGTCGGATGACATAAAGTTGGCAGCCTCAGTTATAAGCCATATCATTAGATGACCACGGTTAAAAGACTGCATAAAGATGGACGACTTATGTTAGCACATGGAAAATCTATTTCGGGTTATAGCAAGCACCTGTACCATTTGATTCAACTAATGGTGAAAAGAACTTGATATTGAAGAAAGGATATATCGTGATAAAGAAGTTCAGGTTTTGAGAGATACAGGGTGTGAGCTGGCGGCTAGTCAGGAAAGATTACGTATCAGAGAATCAAATGTTGATAAGAAGTATCTTATGGTTGCAATTGATGGTCGTACAAGATAGTTCCTTCAGCCACTGATACAGGTTTATACACCAAATTTTACAGAAAAGTTGAAGCCATGGTGTTTGACAACTTTGATTCTGCGACATTAGTTATAGGAAATATAAAAGGGGCTCTGAAGACACCAGACATTAACTGAGTAGTAGGGATGGAGAACAGTCTCCATCAAAAGAAAAAGTTGTTGCAAGCTGGTGGTAACAAGAGCAACAGCTGAGAAAGAAAACAGTCACTAAAACCGATTGACGGTCAATAGAACCTAAACATGATGAACTTAATGTCGAACGTTTAAAAAAAGCTCAGAAGTAGGACCAATACCTTAGGAAAGCTGTGGATGTCTGCCTCTGATAAAAAGAAAATGAAGACCAAGAGGTTGCGTTTAACATTATAATGTACGAAGTACAAAGAAGATGTAATTGTATAGACCTTCGAAGAAAAGAGAGGCAGTATTATCCAAAGAAATAAAGCAAATTGTAGTTCCGACGCAGTTTCAGAAGAAGAGTTATGTCTTTAGCTCATGAATCAATAGTGGGAGGACACCCTATTCAATAAGAAAGACAGTTGATAGGATACAGACAAGTTTTTTACTGGCCTGGTTAACTAGTGAAGGTCACAAGGTTTTTTTAGTCTGTGGATATATGTCAGAAAATGATCCCCAAAGGGAAAAGTTTAGAAAGGTTCCATGGGGAGATATGCCAATAATGGAGACACCATTTCATCGGGTGGCTGTGGATTTCAATAGGCCCTATGGCTCCTATTTCAGAAAAAGGAAATCGTAAATTCTTACCGTGGTCGACTATGCCACCAGATATCCTGAGGCAGTTTGCATTACCTAGGATTGGAGACAGAACGGTGGCTGAAGCTTTGCTAGATATATTTTCCAAGTAGGATTTCCATCCGAAATCTTGAGTGACAGAGGAAGTCATTTTACCTCACAGCTGAAGTAAGAAGTTTGTAGGCTGATAAGCCTGCAACAATTGTTCACAACTCCGTATAACCCCAAGTGCAATGGTTTTTGTAGCGTATGAATGTATTTTAAAGAGTATGTTGAAAAAGAAGAGTCAAGAAAAACCAAAGACTGATAGATATTTGTCAGCTGTACGGTTTGCATATCCGAGAGTTCCACAGGCAAGTACAGGAATCTCACATTTGAACTTCTCTATGGCAGGACAGTCAGAGGACCTATGCACGTACTTAAGAACTTTGGACTGAAGCTGAAACACCGGAAACGAGAAACACATATGAATATTGTATTACTTACGGAATAGCTGAGAACATTAAGATAGCTAAGAAAGTCTTCATTCCAGCACAAGAAAACGACAAACACCATTACGACAAAATGCCCAGAAACAGAAATTTAAAAAGTCGGGGATAAAGTGCTGTTACTTTTTACCAACTAACCACAATATTTAATGCTTCAGTGAAAGGAACCTTATGAAGTAGTTGATGTGTGGTCAACAAAATGGATTTTAAAGTAAAAGTCGTGACCAGATAGGGCATTACCATATCAATTGTACTTCAAAAGGAACGAAGAAAGACAAGATAATTTTGCAGGAATGTCCGCCGAGATCGAGGCCGATGTAAGCACAGAGACTGGTAGTTGATGACGAAAATTTGCTCGAACCTTGTCATAATAGGAGGGTTAGAAAACATATGAAATGTACAAATTAATCTAATTTGTCTGAAAGCAAATTAACTGAAATTAATCGCTTATAAAACAATATCAAGACATTTTTCACAGAAATCCTGGAACGACGAAACTTGTAGAACATAAGGTCGACTTTACAACCACAGAACCTTTTAGAGTCCACAATACCCCCTACCATATGCGAAACCGTAATGAGTTAACCAAGAGTTCAACACTGGTAAACGCTGGAATTATATGAAACCTGCCCACCTCTGCATTACAACTCCCCTATCGTTATGTGAAAAAAGAAAGATAATACAAAACAGATTTTGTATTGATTTTAGCGTTTGAATCTATAACTAAATTTGATACGGAGCCAATGAAATGATGAATATTCGGTCAAAACGTCATGGAGATAATTTCCTCACAAAATTAGACCTCAGCAAAGGTACTGGCAGATACCTGTCGAGAAGCAATCTAGCACTTGACAGCCTTCACAACATCTTAGGAAGTTTTCCAGTTTCGAAAAATGACCATTGTATGATAAATTCTGGTGCTACATTTCATAAAATATGCAAAATTATTGACAGATGCAAACATGCTGACACTTATGTTAGACGATATTTAGTCACACCATAACGTGGACACTCTGTCTCAATGTTACAAACTATTTTTTTAAGAGGGTTAGAGATGCAAAGCTTACACTAAAACCATCAAAGAGTACTCAAGGATATGATAATGTATCCTTCACTGGGCATAAAGTCGGAAATGATCATCTGGAGATGGAAGATGAGAAATGAGATCGGTATAAAGAATGCAAGCAGAACCTAAAGACCTAGAGACAAGTGCGGAGTTTCCTTTGGCCTAACTGGTTTATTATAGAAAATTATAGCATCGTACTCGAAGTAGCGCACAACTGACCGATCCTTAATCATGAAAGGGAAACCTAATACGTAGTATGGAGGAACAACATGCCAAAGCTTTTCATACTTTGAAACCTTGCTTACACAAGCACCTATTTTACGTTACCAGACTTTCACGACCTTTTATATTACAGTGTGATGCTCAATACTGGGGTTGGAGCAGCACTTCTTCAGAGTATGAAGAAGGACAATTTCCCATAGCATATGCCATAAGAATTCTCCAAAGAGAGAGAACAATTCGGTAATTGAAAAAGAGAATGTTTGTCAATAGTTTTTGGTTTAAGAAATTTCAGAAGTATTTGTACGGCAGTGAGTTCCATCCTGCAGACTGATCATGCCCCATTGAGTTACATACAGAAAAGTAAAGTAGAAAGCACAAGATTTATGAAAGGCAATGTGGTTCATGTTACAGATTCAAAATGAATCTATTAAAGGTAGAGAAAAGTATGCGCCTGATTATTTAAGAGACAAAAATTAGATTACTGAAACAGAATATGATGTGACTGATTTTAACAAAAAAAAATCAAGAAATAGTAAAAACAAAAAAACAAAAAAAAGAGAGGTTGTTTTAAAAATTTATTCTTCCATGTTATGAAAAACTTAGAGTTATTTTCTTCTGAGAAGGGGGCTATTGTCAGAATAATTTGTATATCTGATATATTGATAACGTATCACATAACACAGATATGAGTGACTCCCGTTTTCATGTTGTCGATGCTATAATTATTGTTGAATTGCTGTAATTAATGAATTTGGGTCATTTGTGGCTGATTTGGGTTCATATGTGAATGACTGGTCCAACATTCGAACATTATGCCATATACAAAAATAAAAGGGAACCAGATATTTGATAGAGCCAGGTTACTCGTTGTAAGACACAACTGTATAAATTTGGACAATCAGAAAACAAGTTCTAAAAATAGCAACGTCTGGCTGGGTATAAATAGTAGATGAATGATAGAGAGCTCATTCGGTATCCACGGGTCGGAGAAAACAAATCGAGATTCAACCTAATAATTTTCCCAGACCTTGAGAAGGTGACATTGCAGTTACCCCCGGTCAGGGCGGATAAATTATTAAAATAATGACTTTGAATTTCTTAGTCTAAAGAATAGTAAGCAGAATTCGATAAGGTTTCGAGCTATAGGGCCAGCGCATAGGAGGTTTACCTTAAAGGTAATTAAATGCTATAGACGATAGCATATATAGGCTGAGCATCGGGAAGCTGAGACAGAGACCCTGAGTTTGGTAATCTACTGAGATAGTAGGAGAGTTCCAGCTTATATACGGTTCAGCATTATTGGCGAAGTACAGCCAAGGCATCGGGGATAATACCTATATGGTAGTTGAATGCTACATATGATAGCATATAGGCGCTGAGCATCCAGGAGTCAGGGCAATCATATAGAGTTAAGAGGACAGAGGCCGAGCATCTATGCGATAGGACTCGTATGTTGTTGATTCAAAGACATTGTCTGACGGGAACTTCAACAAAAAGACCAGTCAAGTATAGAGTCTCCAGCCTATAGGAGTTTGAGCTAATCATTTTTAATTGAAGATTGTTAGTTCGAAACATTTAGTGATTTGCCTGATCCCTGAAATTGTCTAGCTCATAATAAGAAATCATTTACGAATCATTGGTACACGAATCATTTAGGCAAGGTAGCCAGAGGAAAATTCTGTATATGAGATATTTGGTCTCACCAGCTCTACGTTTTAACAAAGGACATTCTACATTCGTTTGTCAGCTAGTCTAAGACATAGTCACCTTAGCGATTGGACCCAAACCATTGTTCAAGATACTAAAGGCGTAGGCACTTCCCTGGGTCATATAACCAGTATCCTGACAAAGAGTCTTTTATGTAGAGAAGGGCTTTTTAAAAGATTTTCCTTGTTACAATTGTCGTCTGTATATGAAAAGGTTTCTTGCTTTTGTGACTTATTCAGATTGCATATTAAAATGAGTACTTGTTTGCTTTGATATATTTGTTATAAATTATTTAACCGATTTATTATATATGAAAATTTTATTTTTCTTTAGTATGGTATGCAAATATTGAACTCAGTTGAAATCTGTTTTATTATGTATATGCTATATAATACTGAATCTCATTACACTGAAATGAAGGTACGCTGCATACAGTTTATCTGTGTGGTATGACTACGGTCAAACTTTGCTTATGAAACAGAAATATTGAAATAATTACAATTGTATGTTTTGCTTGACCTTCACTTTTTTATAGGTGTGACGTCATTGTCCAAAGATTCATGAATAGCGAATATGCATTTGTTAAAGCGGGATCACCTGGCTTATTTTAGAAATAAATAAAAATGATAAATAAAAAAATCCTTGAATTGATTTTTTCTCATGTATTCTAATCAAACTTGATTTGTAGCATCTTTATTAGGCCCGCAGCCAACTTTGTTCAGCTGGGACATTTGACCCCTTTTAGGGGCTGCTAGAGCTAAAACTAGAAATACCTTTATACAGCGTCTCATGAACAGCTTGGTGGATCTTTGTCATACTTGGTCTCGAGCATCATTATAAGGTCCTCTTCCAAATTTATTTATATATGATTTTGGGCCCTATTAGGGACCACTATAGCTAAAAGTAGATATGCCTTTCTTCGCATTAACCACTAAAATGTAATGAATTTTTATTAAACTCGATGTGTATCAATATCGTAAGGTCTCCTGCTATTTTGATACAAATGGGGATAGGGACCAATTTAGCTAAAAATATAAACACGTTTAATGACCTCTTCTCATGAACCGCTTCATGAATCTTCATCAAACTACTGCTGTAATTATTCGTCTAAGGATAAACGAAACAAAATTGCAACCCTACGAAACCTTTGCGAAAAATTAAAAGAGAACCATTTAAATTGTTAAAGTGCGGTGTTTAGTTTTGCAATTTGAAAAATGTTAGATGAAAGATGAATGTTAGATGAAAAATTCATAAACTTCTTTCCTTATTACAATTCGCCGACTATCATTTTTAAAGATATTTCTTGTTTTCTAATCTTCTAAAATCAATAACACTTCATTGCACTGTTGTTAAGTACATATATCATAACAGAGTATCATGAATGAAATATAATGATTAAATTAAATATGAATCGATTGCAACAGCTATTGTTCTTCATAAATATTACGATTCAAGAAAATTATTTTCGTGTGATTTAGACTTATTTAACGGTTACCCATACGGGCAGCTCTTCCACGAGAATGCTTGTATTTCTGTTTAATTGACTGATGGTGCAAAGTACGCCCCAACTCCAGCAGCTTCCTTGCTTTTTTTATTATGGCAGGTGTAATGCAGTCATACATAAGCAGTTACCCGAATATTAATTATCTCAGTTGAAAGTGGGGGTCTTTTTAAAATTGATAGAGGCTGTAAATAAATTGAACGATGTCTTTAAAATATTCAACTTTGTTGCAATTTTAATATTTTATCAACATCGTATTCTTTTAAAATATGTTGGAAATTTGATAAATATACTTCTAGAGTAATGAAAGGTATTGGCATTAGAAGTTTCGATAAGTATGTATTAATTATCAGAACAATACATGTTTTCAATAAAACAAACTGAAACGTACATTAATGTTCGCAATATGTAAAGAAATATTCATTCTTATTGTAATATGTCGCTAATATTTACAGATACATGAAATTAATTTTGATATATTCTTAGTTTTACCCGAGAAAATAGATGGCAAATAAGAGAGAATAGCTCTTGGACCTTTCATATCAAAGTATGAAAAAAGTGGTAAATGTGCTTGGGTGGGAAATGCCTTTAAGTTGGTTACTGTACATTTGCTATAACACTGGGTTAAAGTGGAACAGAAACAGATGTAAATCAGGAAACGCTCCAAAAACGAACCGGTACGGCAACACAGGTATTTTGTCCATCTCTCTTATGTCCCCCCAAAGTCAGTTTAACGGCATAAGTGCAGAGGTCAGTCAATTAAACAATTTCTCTCCAAACGTTTAACAGTGTTTTGTTTCTAAACTTATGGTCCAACGGTGAGGACAACAGCATCAGATAAGATTGCTAAGCTTGATTCTTTTCTGAAGAGTTATTGCTTAGGCTGACTTGAGTATCGTATTAAACTAATACTAAGATTATTGACAAATTAATAAAGTGATCTCTAAAGTTTAACTTTTTTGGACAGTTGTGTGCAAAAGTTTGCGTAGGCTGTTTTTAGAAGGGTTCACTAAATATTTGATATTTCATAAATACCCCACATCTAGCTAGCACATATTTGATCGTCTTAAAACTACAAACATCAATTTTAGATCTCCCGAGGAATGGATTCTATATGTATTTTGACGCACTCCAAATAGCTTAAGGAATATGGGGAATCCTTAATAGACTACTGCAGAAGCGCCCTACATAATCACTGCAAGTACTTAAAATTGGTCTTAACAATAAATTAAAGAAACTGGATAAATAACCTTTTAAAATAACTTTTCCATCTACATCGGTGCTTTGTAGAATATAAATATAGATCATTAAACATATACCTATGTTTGAAAAGTGATAAAATATGAGTTGAACGCCTCTTGTATAACATTTGTCATGCCCATAACCAAAGTATGTGTACTAGTACACGGCTTTTAACGAGACACTTTCAGTTTCATTCCGAGACACTAGAGATATGTAACGGCAAACTATGTCGACGCTTTTTTGGAACTGCGAATTTTCAGCAACTAGTGCAATTGAAAGTTCTGTTAAATGTGTTTGATGATAGTTGATGAAATATAATGGTCATGGTTCATTCATTTTGAAATAGTACACATTATCGACTGTGAGAAAATGTATTGTCTTCACTGGTTCGTATGAAAAACCCTGACGTTTTTGAACCATTTGAATAAAAAGTAAACAGTAAATTTAGGTTTGCTTCATGAATATATTCTATTTTCATCTCATGGCATGCAAAAAAAATTTTTTCGATATAAATCTGGAAAAAATCTTATATATCATCTATATACAAAAAGTCTTATAACCTAAATATATCTAATCAAATATCCATATGGGAAAGACTTTTCAGAAACATCTCGTCCATATGTAAAACTTTTAACTATCATATAATGAATAAATCGGACGTTAGTGTAAACATTTGATGGCCCTTTCACGCTTCCGTAGAATCAATATTTACATTTTGTATTATATGAAATTCATTTTGAAACTATTTTTGAAATGTCTAGGTCTGCAGCTCCAAAATGCGGAAAGATCTAACATCCGTGACATATACTGATACAACATCAAACAGGAACTTTTGAACGATTTGACGTAGTTCAAAAAATTTCCGTAAACCCTTACACCTGTGGGATTTGTGCTGATTCCGAGTTCAAATATTTTTTACGTATATGAAAAGCTGACATGTCGCGCTAAAGCCCAGGTATTTTCAAATTGTTAGAAAATGCTAAAAAATTTACTCCCCATTAGCAAAAAGAAGTCCATGCGCATACATTTAGATGGGATGATCTCTGCGTCTGACCCCTGACTATCGACCAATGCAAATGCTACTTTCGTTTTCAAGTTTAGCCTGCTTACTTTCATGTTCTTTACTTCCGGAAAAAGCTGAAAGTCGTCTGACGTCACTTTCTGTGTTGTCAAAAACATAGTATGCCTGGCGAGATTGTATAAAAATTGCCCGTCGTCTTAAGGATATTGTAGAATTTATTTTCCTTCTAAAATCCCTTTGTACAATAGAAACTTTTCAGGTAAAAAACAAAGATAATGATACAAAATTTTTATCCACTATTTAAGCGCATAGGAACTAAAAGAGGCCTACCATCATTAGTGCCTGATAAATAACTACTTGAGGTATAGTTTTCATCATATTTTCTTCAAATGTAATATTATTTCAAAACTTCGAGGGGTAAGTGCCAGAAGGTGCTATGTACCATATTTAACGTTTTTCACTTTTTTGCATTTTCTGGTAGAGTTTTTCCAGACACACATTGTGCATCAATCTGCGTCATTAAATCATATTTCTTTCATATGTTATTCTATCAAGATCAAACCAGCCATGTCAGAATCTCTATTAATAAGTTATGCCAAAAACAGCTTTCATTACATGGCATGTTAACAATGTAAGTTCATCTTATTTGAAATGAACCAAAACAATCTATACACAAATAGCTTCTTTTGGCAGACTGCATTTTAAGACTTGGGGAGGATTTAAAAAAATCCAAAACATGATATGTAAAGATAGCACGTTTTAGCATAGCAGTTTTCTACATATAATGCATTAACCCAACTGAGCCAGGAAAGGTCATATGAAGATAGGACCTAAATCTTACTGATGTTTTACAGTAGTGCAACAGCCATATAGCGCTATGTCATGATAGAAGATTCTGGTTGAAGGCCCGGTAGTAAGATTGTATGTCATTTTCATGTCAAGAAGCAGACATTCCATGATAGGTTTATTAGGCTGTGACAACATTCACTGTTTTTATAAGAATTAGGTGATGAAAACGGACTATCAAGTTTAGAGTGTGTGGCAGATATTGTATTTTGCACTGGAATGTTTTAGAAAAAAGAGTGGAAGTTATTAAAGGTAAAGTAGATTTACTACTGTCAGCAAATGATCTTGTAAGAGAAAACAATCAAACGGTAACTGCTTCTTTAAGCTAGTGGGAAACAAATTGGCAAAGATCCCTCACATTTACGACACTCTTAAAGAAAGTATGGAAGAGTAAATTGCCTTTGTGTTAAACTGTCATCATCCGGATGATGAAGAAACAATTGTGGCTTGATAATGTGTCAGTGGCAGACTTTTTCCCATTAGTACTGGCTAATTACCAGCAAAAACAGTATCAGAGATTGTTTACCAGAACCAAATGCAGTAAAAGATTCAAGCAATGATTCCGATAATAACTAAACACTGAGAGTCAGATAAATTTACCACTACATTTTAAATGTGTCTGACAATGTGAAGGTGTTTGACAATAACGTTAGGTCATAAACATGTGTATCAAACTTTAAGCCGGTGCTTGGGGGCGTGAGAGTAGTTGCACATTTCGTTACCGCTCATGAACAGACTCAGTCAAACCGAGTCTGTTATTATTCTTTTTGGTTGCATTCTTTGCTTCCAAAGGATCTTTTTACAGATTTATTTTATATCTCTATTAATGCAGTATTTACATTTCATAACAATACATTAACACATTCAGTAAAAAGTTGTAGATGATTCTTAATACATGATAAGAGTCTAACAAGAGCTAAATGGAGGTATTTACATATAGGCCATTTATGACTTGAAAAATCTTAAGCTAAGACAAAGAATGCATCCTGCCATAAGAATCTATTGTTTTATAGAATATATTTGTATGCCAAAAAACTTACATTTATGTCAACTTTGCATATGTTTTCGACACTTACAAAAACTGTGACATACAACATCTCCACCAGCTATCAATTTATAGCATGTTCTGGCTCAGTATTGTTTCGAAAGTTTTAATAGAATTGTACATGCCAAAACCAGATATCTTTCAATGGAATGTTTTAATTCTTTAGATATTTGCAAATAAATGGACTTTTAGTTGTGCCAAAACAATTTGTTTTGAATTTGACCTAATTTACTAAAGATATATACAAAATACATATATCATGTATTAAATAATAATAAAGTAAATAAAACCACAGTTTTGATATCTCAAAAAAAAAAAAACAACAAAAAAACAAACTACTATTAAAAAGAAAACAACGAAAAACGTTCTCCTGTAAAATTTCAAAAACTGCACATAGCAGGTTCTGGCTCTTACCCCTGGACTTCATTATTTTTTTATATAAACAAACCTTTCATAAAAATTCGTTTCTATAATTTTTATTTTTGTTAGTTGAAGAACTTCGAAATCAATTGCTAGAACTTATTTCACATCTTTCTATCACTGAAAATGTGATTTACATTGATTAATAGATAAATTTAAGGTTGGTATCTTCTTAAATCAAACTTCGTATCGAGGAATCTAGGGAAATGCCATTTATATCATGTTTCTGACATTCGTTCCAAAGCAACTAAAAGCTCATTTAGCTTGAAGGCGGTCAATTACATTTAAGCAATATTATATGAAATTTTTATTTTTTTCATAACATTTCTTAGGTGCCCATTACATAGAGTTTGATCTCTGTTTTGAATATATGTTAAATTGTATTTCTGTAATAAAACTTTGTAATAACCCACCGCCAACCCAAACCTTAAATATGATTATACTTAAAATAGCTGTGTATTTCTTTTGATTTCAATATAGGTTTTACATTTCCATTTGGTAGAGATTAGGATATTTCAACATTAATAACCAAATACAAGGTTTTTAACTGAGTGTGTTTTTTTTATTATATCCAATCTCTCTTGGTTGCGCAACCAGGGTATGCAAAAGAAGATAATAATGATTTTATAAACTTGCATTTCCAATGAATTTCAGTTAAATGTGCAAATTTTAATGTAAATGTCTGACCAATAAAATGTAATGGTTCTTATGGCTCATATCATTCCTTGGGCAAAGTATGTTTATTTTTCTTTATTCATGAGTCGGTTAGGAAAGTCAATTTTTGAAAGTATTGCCAGTGAAAAGCAAACATGTATCAGCGATCATAAAGAAGTGTAAATGGTCAAATGTTGCAGCTCCGTACTAATACATTACTTGACTAAACTCTGATTAACTGCCTTTAACATCTGCTCTTCACATAAGATGTTTGTATAGGTTTAATTGTGTTAAATAAACTATTTCCTTAAAAAGCGGCTTAAATAAGTTTCCCGACAGAAAGACTTCACTAAAATTGTAGTTTGAAATTTCTGTTAATGAAATGTATTTTTTAATGTATTGTTTAAATATGACTAAAAATACAAATAAGGGTTACGTAAGTCATGACGTATTGATCTTGTTACACGTAACACACAGCAGTTAGGCTATGATGCCAAAAGTAAAAGAATTTTTTTTACACTTTTTACACAACGAAAAGCTTGAAGTATGTCTTTTGAATTTATGAGTAACACTCTAAACATTTTGGCCAAAACATATATTGATGCCTAAAAACATTAGCGACATTAAGCTCTATAACCGTTTCACAGAAGACGTTAAGCAAAATAAACATTAAAAGTCATACCATAACCCAAATTCGACTAAGTATCAATGTATATTAATATATATAAACGTTTAGCAATAGAAGTATTTAATAAGCATGGTGATTATTATCTTGCATAAATGTACCGAAGAAAAATGATTTGCCTAGTAAGAATACTTAATCACACGGAAATTGCCGAGCATAATTACGAGATCTCAAGATTGTGTCATAATTTTTTGTTAACTTTACTTGAACATCTTTAGTCGCTGTCACTAATAACTTAATATAACATGTTATGCGTTTTATCGTTATTAAATGCCTATGTGATTGCTTTGTAATATAACAAGTAAGGGCTAAACAAAAACTTGATTAATGTTATAAGATAATACATTCATTTCTCTAAAAACTTCAGTTTAATAAATTTTAAAATTATATAAATTACTTCGCAATAAGTAAGGTAAAATCGAAATCAGCAAAATTAATCAGCCAGTCCTGTCAAAATATAATATTTCTTTCGTGGTAAAGTATAAAACATCTTAGGATAAATGAATGTGATATCTGATTCGAACATTTCAAATACAAAAAATGAAATGCTTGTAAGATATAGTGAGATGTAGATCACACTTCAATTAATAACAAATATTTAATGGTAATTTCAGATTATTGTATTAAAGTCAAGTCGATGAAACAGTTAGAAACTAGTATCCGAATATCGGATAAGTTTTCATATGTCTTTTTGTTCTGCCACATATAATTTTAAAAAATGTTTTTCTATTACTTAAACATTTTAGTAGTATGATCTTAAGATGTGTCACAAAACCATATATATCAGACATATATCTAAACAATCCATCATTTGTTACATTTACAGTGAACGTAGAGTATTTATTACATGCTTTTCAGTGAATTACTGAGACATTATCACCTGATAAATCCACTGCTTCAGACAGAGACAAATATAGATATATTTTCACTGGTACGGAACAATTCATAAACCGAAAGAATAACTATTATAAATAACTAGGTTTTTTTATCGAAAATATTTTTCAGTCAAAACATAGATGTGTATACATAGTTACAAATACATGAAAACAATCACCAATCCATATCAGATTGCAAAATTAACAAATGAATGCCGTAGCATTGTTTCACTGTCTTAAACAAAAACACTGTGATGTCGTGAAATGTAGCGTGACGTTGCGTTGGTAAAACTGGTATATTTTTAAAGTCAAAGTCATCAAGTACGTTTGAAGCTCTTTTTGTTTGTTTTACATGTACAGTCAATTTCCTTTTACTTGTGAATACAGATATTAAAATTTCATTCGAGACTGTGCCATTCGTGAAAATATTGAATCTGTTGTTCACTCGGTTAAAGATATTTTGATCTTACACTGAAACAAACAAATATCGCCTATAAATATGACATGCTTGAATAGCTGTAAAGTATTCCCGTACATGGACTCAGTGTTGATATATTTCCTGAACCTTAGGGGTCATGGACTCCATTTATGTATATGTATAACCAATTCCACATAAGACAGAGCTATAGCGGGTGGGGGAGGGGTAAGGCGTGTTACACATTAATTTTCATTACCTCATTTTAACAGTACTCTAACCTGTAATGTTTGCTTGGTTGCTTCCCCTATACTTCAAAAAGATCTTGTTATAGAATTTATTAAACTGACACTTTAAAGTATAAAGATTCGACTAGCAGAAAGAAAATATAAATATATTTGGTTTCTCATTGGAAAAAAATCAATTATTCTGTAATAATGAAATTTCACTTAAGCCAGTGCTTGATGGAGGGAGGGGTGTTGTACATTTTATTACCTTTCATGAATAGACTAAAACACAATAACATCTTTTGAAGAAGCTGGCCTAAATGCTACCGGTTTCCAAGACAATATAGCCAGTATGGAATCACCTGGATTTGTAAATAATTCAAAAGTTATGCATGATAACTGAACAAATGTTATTATGTTGCTTGGTTGCATTCTACGCTTCTTATAGATCTTCTCACAGAATGTATTAATTATTACAACAGAAGTCTTTTAGTACATTGTGGAGGCTGTTTTCTCGTGCTTGGACTGAGTGTTGCAACATTTTCTGGTCGTTTGTGATCATAGAATAGATTTAATATTTCTGTATTTAATTTAATGGAATTCGGCTTAAGGGCATGAGGGGTATTGCAATATTATTTCATTACCTCTTATGTACAAACCCAGTCAAACTAATACTGCTATTATTTTTCTTTGTTGCATACTATGTTTCCAAAGGATCTTGTATTGTTGTATGCTATTGGCTATACACAATATTTGGCAAAGGAAAAAAAAATAATATAATAATACATTTACAGCAATTTAAAAGCAACTATTATGTTTTTAGCATTAATTTCGAGAAATGCTCTTCATTAATTATATCAATATTACTAACAGTAATAATCTTAAAACATCATATTTAATAGGCCTCGAAACTATCCAATTTCATAAGAAGTGAAATTTTGTTATTGGATTTTTTCAAAGAACACAAGCTACACTTTAGTTTAATTATGACCACATCACATATACGGAATGAAAGAGGGCTCACTCGATGCACATTCTAAAGTGTAGATCAAACAACAATAACTTTCACCAGATGTGTTAATTAAATTGTTCGGTGAAATCATGAACATTTGTATCTTTCTATTTTGATTAGAAAATTCGGCTTTAATATAATCAGATAAGTAATAAATATATTGCATCTTTCCACTTTATTAAGTAAATTGATTGTTCTGTCTTTCAGACTCAAAGTTAATTTTCACCATAATCCCATAGAGAAATGGAGTTCACATGAAGAAGCGAAAAAAGTTTGATTGAAAATAGAAAAGACAAAATATACCGACAGCTAAAGTACTCGATGATAAGTAAACTGTGAAGCGTGGAGAACTACTGACAAAATAAGACAGTGCATTGATTGCTTTTTGAGATAGTTGCATGATTGTCTTCTTGGAAATATGAAATGGGATCTTTTTGGTTAGATATTGGTAACAGGCATAATTCTATACGAGGTAAGTGTTTAATTGATTATAACATTACTTTATTGATTAAACGTAAATGACAACAACAATACCTTCAAACATATACTGGTAAGGATAATTAAATATTACGTACTTTATTGATATATATATAAAGGGTAAGAGTTTATTAATTATAATGTATCTGATTGATTACATGTAAATGAAGTAAAATACTCAAAAACTTAAGGTATGACCCGTGTAATAGTGTACCTCCTTTTCAAGAGTATTCAATTCCTACAATAAACCTACTTTGACATAAATTTTTCAGGGGGGCATAGGTTCAAGCCCTACTGGGACCAAATTTATTTTTCCTTATTTTTCTTTTTTTCTAGACTTATTATTGATTTATTGCACATAAGTGAATTTTTTTTATTTTATAAGTGATTTCTTGCTGTTCAAAGTGAATTTACATCTGAAACATAAGGGGGCAGAGTATTACATCTTTAAAAATACTGAGTTACATGCGGTAATAGTTCTCTATTTTGCCTTTACTCTTTAGATTACATATTGTGGAAGAAATGTAGGTAGGTTTTACTTCTTCCCCAAGGTTATTTTTGAATAAAGTGAGCAAAATTTAAAACAGTCCCACTGGACTCGACCTTAATTTTTTAATGTTGGAGTTAGAATTTTGTCTCATTAAATCATTTTCCTTTAGGCACCCTAGAAAAAATGATATTCACAGTTATATTTTGTGTTTTATAATTGTTTACTAATAGTTTGAAGTTTCTTTAATCAAAATTGATGGCCTGATGAATTCTCTGAAAACGTTTTGGACAGTGGCCATCACTTTGAAAATTGTCTCTACGTGAGCTTGAGGAAATATCACGAATTATACAAAACTTACAAATAACGGCACGGTAAAAGTTTTAATTTTGCATACAAGTGTCTCACTTGATACATTATATTGCTGTAACATTGTTTTGAACATTTGAAATATTCACCATTAGGTGGATCATACCTTAAGTATATTAAGGTTTAGGGTAAAACTAGATTTATTATTGTTTACAAGTAAGTCATTTATATAAACAAATGTGTGCGTGTGAGTGGGTGGGGTTGCAAGTTGGAGTGGAGGGTGGGGGTGGGGGGGGGGGGGGGGGGGGGGGGGGAGATGGGGGGAGCTTTAATTGGGTATTATAAACTTTTCGGCAATAACTATTTTTATTTTTATTACTACATGGGGTTTAGAACCGAAATTCTGTGTTTGATATAAAGGTTAAAAAAATTGTAAACTATGTTAATAATTTCTACATGAAGAATAGAAACAAAACATTTTTGCATAAATAATATGATTTCAATGATCACTATACACTACTGTACATATTTTAACAAAAATGTTTATATTACACATCATTTATTGAATTGTTTGTTTCAAATAGATTAAGTTTAGTAACAAAAACATAAATTTTAGGCCAGTATTTTCCTTCACTAGATATGCCATATTTAATTAATAATTATTAAGTTTAAAGAAATAAAACTTTTAACATGTAATGTTATATATACGTATTTTATTGGATAAAATAAAATTCAAGTATAAACAGAACCTTTGACTTTTTTAAAGTGATACTTTAATTAGACTTTATGTAGACATCACATCAAAAACTCAAATCGATCAAACTGTTATAATATGAGCCGTGCCATGAGAAAATCAACATAGTGGGTTTGCGACCCGCATGGATCCAGACCAGCCTGCGCATCCGCGCAGTCTGATCAGGATCCATGCTGTTCGCTAACAGTTTCTCCAATTCCAATAGGCTTTAAAAGCGAACAGCATGGATCCTGACCAGACTGCGCGGATGCGCAGACTGGTCTGGATCCATGCTGGTCGCAAACCCACTATGTTGGTTTTCTCATGGCACGGCTCAATTATATAATTTGTCAAAGTAATAAGAATGACTGAAAATATTTAGTTGCTTATATGAGATGGAAATGAACATTACAAACTTGAACTCATTATTTCATGACCGCAACGTATTTTAAAGACATAAGTGAAATTCACTGATTATTTGATACGTTCGCTTTTAAATTGCCAGGAAAACAAAATGGCTGATCCAGAAGAAGAGATAGAACGGTACTCAGCTGACGAGTTTTATCTGACAGAGGATATCATCGGCCAAACATCGTCAAGGGTGTATCTCACAAGCGACCGCTCAAGTCCTAGCGATACCCAACACGAAGTTGAAGCCCCACCGCGGAATAAAGGCACAGCAAGGGTCATAGCATGTGTTGCAATAACCTTTATTATCGTCTGCTTCATGATGGTAGGGGCATCGTTGATAATGTCGAAGGATATTGATAGTAAAGGTAAGTTGGCAATTGTTGCAAAATATTAAGAGAGCCAAATTTCGGTAACAGCAGTACGTTTCTGGGCTCATTCAAAGCTCTGTTATAAGATATAATTAAAATGAAACAGACGGTTTTGATTTCCGTTGTATAAAAGTCATTAGGGAGATCAATGTTACCAGTTCCAAGTTTTGTGTCTTCATCATAAATAACAGCGTTAAACACTGTCGAGGTCACTTTCGTTAGGATGCCCACGCCAAAGCTACAAAAAGGAGCAAAAGCGCAAATATTGTGTAGATATCAGTCTGAATATAGCAAAGATCTGATTAGCGGGGGTTGATATTTATATCATTAATATATATGTAAATATGATATAGACATAACTAGAACCCAATATATCAACATGCTGATGGAATACAATTGATGCAAAAACGTTGGTCTGAATTGCATGTTGCTAAAGAACAGTTCATCCAAATTTTCTTGTAAAATCATTATATTGACAATGGAGTATGAGAACGGTAGCTTTATCATTTATAAGATTAGATACAGTTTCATAAGCTCTAAATGATTTCTGTTACCATTTGCTGAGAAATTATAACAATATAAAATGTAATGATGATATTACAAAACTAAAGTATGCAAAACTGAAAATATGAAAATATGAGGCAGGAAAATGACAACTGGGTGAAATGTAAGACTGTCCAAAATTAGTATGACAATCGGTGTCATATTCAATCTAACCGCATGTAGATATAGTATATACATTTTTGTTGTATATCAAATACTTCAACTTCTGATAAAACTCGTATTGGTCTTAACAATATGCTTTTACAAACAGAGACCAAACTCCGTTTTGAATGCATTTGAAATGTTACACCGTGTCGTCGTCAACAATCCTTGTATACAAATCGCAAAGTCCGGAACTGCTTTTTCCTCTTCATGCATGCCATTATATTAACAACGTGATGAACGGAGAATTAAAGTTATTTGATGTATATGTTGAACCAGTTCAGTGTAATTTAGGCACGTATTTATAGCAGCACAGAAATTTACTTTATTTGGACTAGAGCATTTGTTATTGACTATATAAGATTGGCTGTTATGCTACGCACTAAAATGTTACTGGGCTGCTATCTAATGATATAAATATTTATCATATATTTAGCTTCTTGGGAGTGAAATAAAGCAATTATGTAAATTTGGTATTACACTAGTGTAATAAAGCCTTGACGTTGCCGTTTTACGTATAAGGGACGTAGGTCGAATTGCCTTGCAGTACTGGATGCACATGCCATTAATAGGGTCATGAAATTGGCCATAATTTTTTCAAACGTTTTTAACAGAGTTTTAACAGGTCACTATTAAAATTCACCCATTATTTTTTACTATTTAATGGGATTTTCATGACCATAGTTTTAATGCCATATATTAAAAAGCCATGAAATAAGTATATTAAAGCCCTGGTAAAATATACATTGTTAAAATGACTTTGATGGCCATGAAAAGCTGCTTAAAATAAACCATTAAAAATTTTTTATTGACCCCTTAAAACTCCATGAAAATTTTTAATTGGCATGAAATTAATGTGCCATTAAAAAAGTACCCCTTACTTCCACATTAGTTAGTAAATACTAAGGGGGCCATTAATTATTAAAAATTGATTAATGGTCTCATTACATATGTCAGATTTTAATGAGTTCGTAATATTCTAATGGTATATCAAATTAAGGGTCATGAAAATTTGCCATCAGAATTAGACATCTTAAGATAATCAACTTCATATTGATGTTTGCCGTATTGATTTAAACTACGTATTACTAAACATGTAATAGTATCTATACATATGTACTGTTTTAAAATGCTAGAAGAATATTTGATTCTTCTTTTTTCTCTCATTATTTTGTAATGTAAACACATGTAACAGCCTCGTACAAACATTTGTCATATTGTATCCTCATTCTGTCATATGTTCATATGAAATGAGAAAATAAATGGATATTGTGTTGTATTGTGTTGTACTGAAAAGGGTTTACAGGTACCGGTTTAATAGATCAAGTGACCATGTGGGTAGTTTTAACTATTCAACATTTTTATATTGACAAACATTCTGACAAGGTTTTTATTGGTACAGACATTAGGCGTCATGTGTATTCAAAAAGCAACTGTTGATGACAATGTCAGCGCACAATGGGCGATCACAATTTAGCTCTCCTTCAGTTCTTTGTGCTCAGGTGCATGCACTTAAACAGCTAAGAGCAAATGTCGTAGGGATTGCATCAAAAGTAGCTCCCCCAATCAAGCGTACTACACTCTTTGATTCATTGAAACGAAGAAGCCATTGATCTGCCCATGCCCCAAATGAATTTAAATCAGGCTGTAAATCTTCACAATCATGTGAACTGTTCACTTCTCTATAAACCTTAGTTTCTACTCAAGGATTGGAAAATTTGAAAATCTGAACTGGTCTGAACACATTTCATAATGTACATTCCTTACTCCATCCACTTTCTTATACAATTGCTGATTATTTGGACAGTAAAAACAAAAAGCAGAAAAAGTGGCATGCATCAATACGTATTTACCCTTACCAAAATAATGTAGATTGATGTCATCAAATAAATTAATACATTCATCCGACTTTCATTGAAATAAATCCGATTTTTTGTAGGAACACAATTTTGCAAACATTTGAAAAAAATGGCAACTGCATCAAGGGGAAATATCTTTAATGCAACTAAGTATAACACCATGATATATAATAGACGATGTGTGCGTAATATGTATTTATTATGATTAATGTCCATTTTAGAACAATATGGGACTGGAATTATAGGCATTCAATGGGACGAGTGCAAGCCAAAAAAAATTTTTTTTTGTGCTTCTGAAATTATACGAATCACATTTTACAGAACGTAGGATTTAATTGGCATCACATTGCTGTTAAGGACCATTAATTTTACTCTTAAATGAAATCGTACAGAACCTTAACATTTAATGGGCATTAAATCCAAGTTAAGGGCCATGAATTATCCTGTTAAATTCAAAATATACAGAATTTCATTATTTTTTGAAAGTCATTAACTTTTTTAGCTGCCAAACCAAATTTTTAACGGCATGATTCATGGTCAGAAATGGGTGTTTTAATGGTATTTTAACATGTAACCCATTAATATTGTGAAACCTGTTAAATAAAGTGATGCAAGAATTAATGGGGTTAATTAACAGTTTTTCCTATTTAAATGGATATTTTACTTGGTTTTAAACCATGTTCATCCAGTAGTGTTGGTCTATTATTACATTTGTATCTCTCAACATTTAAAATATATAAACTCGTTGAATAAAATTGATAAAACGCTCGACATTTTATTACTTTATTCAACTGGTTAAAAATCTAAAATGAAAAGAATTAATGTAAAATCCTCCATATATGCGGTGCATTTATTTTTTGATTTACCAAATTATTATACACATTTGTAATGTCATTACACTAATTATTTATCTCTTTGTTTTTTTCTCTTGATTTACACAAGTTTAACGTGTTTAATAATAGTCCATAGATAGAAAATTTGCCCTGATATTTGGTTATCTGTCACTAAAAGATTAAACGAATACCAATATATCAATACTTTTATCTAGTGCTCCCTTTCACTGCATTAGTGGATGTCTCATTTTGTTATGAGTGTTATGATCTAACTTTAACCCTTAGCCTGCTAAATTTCTAAAATGGACTGGTCCATCATTCAGTTTGGGCAATACCATTTATTATTTGAAGGGGTGTTTGCTGCAAATTTACTGACTGAATAGCGAACAGTGCAGACCATGATCAGACTGCACGGATGTGTAGGCTGATCTTGGTCTGCACTGGTCGCAAAGGCATAATCATCTGCCGCTAGCAGGCTAAGGGTTAATCGCATACTTCGGACCTGCTAAGATGAAATGCTTATCATGGCGGCTTCTGCAATTGCATAGTATTATTACCATTATGTTTTCCATTTTATTCGGATTTAAACAAAAACGAATTTACATTTATGCAAGATGTAAAATTATGGTTATTCTGATATAATATATTGTAACTACTTTTTCATCATGCTCAGACATGGACATTCATTAATTCCATGTACTAATGTAAAGCCACTCAGTGTCATACTATATTTTGCTAAAAAAATCTCTGCTTTTACATTAAGCACAAACTAAAAACGTTTTTTCTTCAAAATTATCGGAGTTAGATCGGAACTTTCTTCTCTTCGGGGTCTTGTTTTTGTCTAGATTGATTATTGTTGTGTAATTGATCAGACCAAGCTTTATAATATTTTAAAGCAACTTCATATTTTGTCATTGAAAAGAACATTCTTCATAAAGAACAATCTAAAAAAAACTTATTCATTTGGAGATAACATTTACGGAGGGCATAATATTAGCGTTGACACTGGACTCTCTCAGGTTTAGAACTGATTTCACAGTGTATTTAAACATGGCGTTGAAATGTTTTATTAATAAGTGTAAGATAAGTTACTTGAAACTTCTACCTGTGGCGTGGTAATTACAAAACATATTCAGTGATAAAGTTTTGGAAATTCATTCAAACATTCAAACATTGCACAACATGCATAATTGAGCAGCATTTATTCTATACCAAAGTGCATTAGAATAATTGTTTTAGATGTAGAAATGAAAAATATTTTACATATATTTCTCTTGTGAGTTACTATCTAATAGTAGATTTGGCGTTCCTTAAGCCAATTATCTAAATAATTATGAGTCTTGAAAATCAAAGTTTTTCTTTAAATAACCATGCTTTCAATTACATATTGCATTATATCACAACTTTTAAAGGGTAAGCTCGTTACAAAAAGGGAGTCCATACACGTTCATTGTGTTCCACGGATAAGACAATTATTTTGTCCTTATATTGAAAGAGAAAGATAAATATCCAACTGGAAAAGTCACATTTAAAAAACATAGCCAACCGTGCAACACACTCGAAAATGTATTACTTTCCTCTATATAAATCCCTTACAATCGTTAAAATGACTGGAACACATTGTAAAACAAAAGTATGCTCATGCAAAAATATATAAGTGATAACCTATATAACAGCAGGCGTAAGTACTCAATGAGAACAGAAGCCAGCGTACCAGAGGCAGTTTTGAAACAAGTCCGTCCCTTTGAGGATTGACATGGTGTCCTCTACCTGTCCAGTCATTGCACAATCAAAGATTTTATATGTACGTATTAACTACTAAAACGAAGAGACATATTTCTTAAAACGAAGCAATGGTATTCCCATGGTTAACGTAATAAAGTTAAACTTTCACAACGTTGTAATAGAAGTCTGTTGCGGAATATCCGTATTCAATATATCGTCCACGATGATGTAAGTCCAACGACTACATCTTCCTGAGTTTCTGTCGTTAGTCGAAACATACATGTACAATACTATTGAAAATGCATTATGATAATTTCAATCCCAAACAAGTAATTCTCCAGAGAAAATGTTATTTTCTAGAGAGCAGTAAGTTCGTTGTAACTTTTTATTGTAAACTTATTGGTGAAATACTGGAAAATAGCAGTGAGATATAAATCGATATCACTCATAGTGCCGATCTTCTTTTTTTTCCAGATAAATTATCTCCCTTGAAATATATTCTTTAATTACCTCCCTTTGCTGCCTTTAAAATTACTGGATTATACTAATACTCAAGCCATACACGAGTCATGAACTGCTAGACAATCCTATATAGAACAGGCTAGCTATATAATTAAATTTGCAAAAGAAATAATGTTACCCTTGTCAGCTTGGTTGCTTGGCCTTGCCATTCATGTAGCTACAGATATATGCGTGTTTCCTCTACTTTATTCCATTGGTTCACTATCGTGTGGTAGATTTTACTGGCGACAGCACATTTAGTTGGTTGTTGCCTTAGTTAATTATCACAAGACATCAACTCAACCTTACGTAATATGCCAGCATTTTCGTCGAAGTACTTTCCCACTCCAACTCCAAGCCCAGCCAGTTGTGTTCAAACTTCCATCCATTTTGTTATGCTATGCAGCTCCTAGATCAATATTTCCTAGCTATTTCTGTTGAATCTATGATGATATTTAATTCTGCAGCTTGATTTTCCAAGGACTTACGCATATTCCACAGTTGTTCTTGTTGGTTTTTTAATCTGACCTTCAGCGTGTGTTTTGGTAAACAAAGCAAGCTTCCGGTTATTCAACGAACTGACGGATTGACCCGAAAAGTTTTAAATATGCTTCTACTTAACTACCGGCATTTGTCAATGTCTTTGTTAGCCGCGGACAGTGTATTTTTACACAAAATATTTAAATGCAGTTTTTGTTTTTAAAAACAAAATGGCGTCGTGTTGATTTAATGAACCTAATCACCAATATTCGATATTAATGTGTCTAAGTGTCCATGGTAATTTAGCGGATGTATCATATGTAACACGGTAGCTTAAATAAATCCGAATTTCGTCATGAAATATTGGATTTATATGAATATTTGTGCACACAATAAACAGAAAATTCGTTGATCTTCACAAACTAGCATAAAATAAAAAGAAAATTTGTTTGTTTGCAGTGAGATATCGAAATATATCATCACCGATAAGGGAGACAATTCTGATATTTTCACCCAGGCTCCGCCTTCGTGAAAATATTCAATTGTCTCCCTTATCGGTGATGATATATTTCGATATCTCACTGCAAACAAACAAATATCCTCTATATAGTAGAGAAATATACAACTAAGAAAAAGTCACGTGTACAAAATTAAGAAATTTCTGAATATTTGATGCGAAATTTTAAAAAAACTTTTTCACTGTTCTTAGCTGACAGGAATGCATTTATTTAAGGATTCTCATGCATCTTGTCGCAGTATGTTTTCTCATGCTCTTTGACATCTGTTTTCCAAGAAATATAATCAGAAATGATGAGAAAAATCTCGATAGAATGAGTGCAATATTGTTTAAAAATTAGTGGCTGATAAGCTTGTTATTTCTAACCGTATGAATGCTGATAGCTAATTTTTACCAAGTGATTGCCTTATTTATTTACTCCTGATTATATTCAATGGGGTGTTTAGAAACTTTTGTACACTATAAATACATGCTGTGTTCATCTCATGACATGACATCGCATGTTTGACGTCGCAACGTTTATTGCATGTTTGACGTCGTTGAAATGAAATAAAGCAAGCCGATAATTGTGGTACTACATTTGTAATAACATTTTGACGTTTATGTGGTTTTATGTATAGGAGATGTTGATCAAACTCGCTGAATAGAAATGATCGAATTTCAGCAGGGCTTATTATTATATTCAACTCGTTTCATTAGAAACTCCTATGTTATATCCTATTTGTAAATCATTAAGTGATCGCAAAAAATAAGATGCGCCATATTTGTATAAAATCAAAAATGGTCCACTTACATGTAACAGCTTAAAAGATAAAAGAATGATTAAGAGGTAAAACTATTACAATTAAAACTAAGAACTTTTCATGAAGTGCCCAAATATTCTTAGTGATAAAATAACAAAATAACGCATATCATATCAACTATATGTAAAATCTGTGCTTAAGATTTGCTTATTGATTAAATACGCATATATTGTATATATAATAGCTGAAAGGATTAACAGGGCCCCCGTGGCCGAGTGATTAAGGTCACATCACTTCCCCCTCACCGATGTGGGTTCAAGCCTCACTCAAGGAGTTCAATTCTTCATGTGAAAAAGCCATTCAGCTGGCTTACGGAAGGTCGGTGGCTCTACCCAGGTGCCCACCCGTGATGGAATAATGCATGTAGAGGCACCTGGGGTCTTCATCCACCAATAAAGTTGGAAAGTCTCCATAAGACCTAAATTGTGTCGGTGCGACGTTAAAACCCAACAAAACAAACAGAAGTAACTTTTTGGGAGTGGTATTTTACCGGATTTTTACAAGTCCAATATTGTAACACAAAGTCATAAAGGGAGTACGATGAATGGATTGAGCTTTAAAACAATCAATGCCTTTATCTGCAACTTCAATGTAAAACCTGCCATTAACTTGTCTGTAAATCATGAATTATTTATTCTAACAAAAATGTTGACACGTTTCCCTATAATTACTGACGCTGTAAGGTTGTCTAATAATAAATCATTTCTACAGATAATAGAACTTTAAGTATGATAAAACAGAATAGAGTAAATTCGGGTAAAAAAGTAATACCGACGGGTAAAAAAGGAGGAAGAAGAATTGGCCGTAAGGAGAAGTATTGGTATGGGTTTTAGTTTTCCACAGTATTGTAAAACTTCCCGTGGCATGTAAAGCAATTTGAAAGATTTAAAGCTAGCAATAATTGCTCAGATTGTTGTAGAGTGTAGAAGCTTGCAGAACACATATATAAAGGTATAAACTATCACTGAAATACTGTTGTAAAACGGCACCAAACCCAAAACACAAACAAGTAAATAATACGATATGCACATGCACATTGATATGGTAAAAGACTATCAACATTTTATATTTTGTATTATGAATTACATCTTCAAACTAGGAGTTAAGACCTCAGGTCTCTTTACCATTGTTAAGGTCTAAACATCTTTGCTTTTTTAAGTCTTTAAGTTTACACACTTTATTGTTTTGGATGGTTGAAAATTGATTAATCATTTCCACAAATTTAGTTTGTGGTTTGCTTTACTATGAGGTTATGCTATATAGTTATAAAACGCCTGTTTTCCCTTCTCCATCGTTAATCACAGGATGCAGTGCGGATTGTAGCTAAAACGGCTTGTATATTGTTTTATAAAATGTGCATCATCATATCCGTTATATGAACACCATTATATCATAATATTACAATTCTGACGTGGAACCCATCGTTGCATGAAGTATTTAACAAATTATAGGCTGATTCTGATGAAATTTTACCAGTGGAGATTTTCATTGTTCTTATCATAAGTGTTTGTTATAACTTACTTTCACGTGGTTTTATTTCATTTGTAGAAGTTTTGGAATGGCTGTTTAGTCATGACACTTGTGTCGCCACGATCGTTTCTGACTGACGCAGTTGTCAAATTTTGTCAATGTTTAGAAACTTATTACACGACATCAACTAAATAAAGTGATAATGTGACGATAAAATATGAAGAAAATGAAAATGTGAAATAGATGCAAGGGCCATAACGCCACTCTTATCACCTGATTATGATACTTACGCAAATTTAAACAAATCTGATATAACGGTGCTGAAAATACAAATCTGATAAATGTGTTAGGATAATGACAGGTATAGCGAGGGGCAGACAGACGAACTAAAATATTGAAAGATAGGGTTTCAAAACTCGTGAGCAAGTCTTCTTCTACTTAGAACATCGTTTTAGAAAAGACAGCCGAACAAAATAATTCAAAAGACCAAAAATATACCAACAAAAGTATTATTCAAATTTCCTCAGGAATGTATTTCGCATGATATTGTAGACCATTTGTATTACATAAATAAGTATATGGTAGGTTTTGTATGCCAACACCTTTTATAATAATTTCAAGGGACATAACTCTGACACTTTTAATTTATCATAAAGATGGTGGATAGAGTTGGGCTCTACATCAAAAATGTTTCATAATAGATATTGACAATGTATCAGATAAAGAACTAAGCTCTTCTGCAAAGTGCACAATTCGAGCCTGTTTCTGCCTTATATCTTAAAAATGTTTTATGTTTATAATGTAATATTTAGATGGTGCTGAAAAATAGGAACATTTGATAATACATATGAGCATATAACGTAGGTGAAACAGGTTTTTGAGCACTAACATTAGTATTATTCTGTGCAACAGTAATCTGGAAGCAATTAATCTGCAATTAATGGAGTAATGATTTCTATGGATTTAACTTCCTGGTGAAATGCCTGTTTTCAGATTAAGATATAATTAGGATGTTAAAGTCACATCGGCAGTTATTGTATGACATGTGGAGGACGAGACAGTCAGCCATATATCATTTTTGAAAGCAACAATGTAGACAAACAAGAAACACAGAAGTACTGATTAATACGTCATCTAAATGGAACGATGCTGGATCTACTATTTTCAACATATCAAGATTAATCGATTCCAAAGATTTATATGAGCTTATTTCACTCCATCTTGGGCAAGAACGATAAAAAGTATTTGCATGATCTTGTGATTTAGTAAACTCTCACTACATAAGATTTTTTAACCTTTCATTTTTCTGCAAAGTTACTCTTTTAAAATTTGGAGAAGTGGTAAATCTGAAAATTTAAAAAAAAGATTGTTAAAGGAGT
Source organism: Mercenaria mercenaria (assembly GCF_021730395.1). Taxonomy (NCBI): domain Eukaryota; kingdom Metazoa; phylum Mollusca; class Bivalvia; order Venerida; family Veneridae; genus Mercenaria; species Mercenaria mercenaria. The sequence continues at coordinate 51,144,432 of NC_069370.1, forward strand.
ACTGCTCTATCTGAACACATATTGGGAAAACTTAAACTCTTTCATTGGATTTAGAGCACTGTTTGAGTTAAGCTTTTTCTTTTGAAATAGAGTATTTCTTTAGAAAGGAAAAACAAGCATGTGCTTATATTTAGGTGTATATTTAGTGCGTTTTTTGTAGCGCCCTTAAACCTTGAGGTAAAGCAATTTACATGTAAAATTCAATGTATTCAAAGATAGGACATAGAGCAAAAACGAAAATACGAAGAAACTTCTTTAATGACGTCATAATTTTTGTTTTATTGATATGGATCAACAGATCTGGTCAAGCCAAACAAAAAATCATTTTAGAAAAATAAATATCGAGAAAGATCACTGTATTATAGAAAGAATTTTTCAAGATACAAAGCTGTAATATTTTAGATTAAGCTAGTTCACTTTACACGATTGAATTTGACAGTTTTCGATGGAAAAATAGTGTTGGTTGTCTAAAGACTTATGGAAAGTATTTTAGTATAGTTATAAGTGTTCATTTAACGTTCTTTTTGTTTCATATAGAACTCAAACATGAGTAGATCTACAGCAAATATTTTCAATTATTATAAAAAAGGAGGGCAGTTGACCGCATTTTTCTTTGTTGCTTAGAATTTTGCAGATCTTTTCGTTAACACAGCAATTTTGAGTTAAGTATAAAATAATAAAATTTAGAAAAAGACGTTTAAAAGCAAGAAATGCAACCAGCAAAATAATAGCAGACTTGGTTTGACTTTGGGTCTGTTCATAAAAATGAGTTAAATGTTCTTCACTCCTTACATCCCTTATTAACGGCTAAAACAAATACTTATTAAATTGACTCCATGATCCAAAAGGACTAGAAAATATATTTGTCTACCGGCATTAAGTATCGTACGCCTACACTTTTATTTGTAATTTGTGGGATTTCCTTCATATCATAACTATGAACATTCACGTTGCAAGTTACGTGCATCCATACTAAATTAACTTTCAACCATCGTAAAGCATTTTGCAAACAAGTTAATTAACAGTTTTGCGTTGAAGTAGCAATTAAGGGCATTGATTTTTAAAGCTAAACTTTTAGTGTTAATTCCCATACGAAATCGTGTGAGAAGAAGAATAGATATGGGAAGAATAGAGAAATATCGCAAACAGAATTTAAGTCAGACATGCAGTGCTTTAAGTTTCCATTGATAAGCATACTTGAAAAAAAAACATACACTTTCTTTATATGATACTATCGTAGTTTATCAAGAGTTTTGAAACATAGATGATAATAATTGTATAATAACCTTACAGATAACATTTGTAGTATAAGAACGTTCATGTACATCTTTTTAAATATAATTCTTAGATTAAATGAATTAAAGGCATTAACTTTGTAACATTAGCTGTCAACTATAATACGGTGCCGCAGTGGCTTTATCAGAATATCTGTAAAAAAGTAATATATTTTCTCATCAATTTTGATTATATGATATAATTTCATAGTCTGAACTTAGTCAGTGTTACAATAAATTTTCAATATAGGACAATGATTTATTGTCATATCACGAGACATATCGAACGTGTACATGATACCATAAGAAATAAGTGTAACATAAAATAACGTATTATTTCCTGGAAAGGAGTCGTTACCTAACGTTATAGTGACGCTTTAGTTTAACGTTCAATAAAAACTGTGAAAGATCCCTTTGAAGCATAGAAGCATAGAACGCAACAAAGTAACATTACAGCAGACACGGTTTGATTGTGTCTGTTCATAAGAGGTTTCAAATTTGCAACGCGAGGGTTCAACGCATTGAGGGCGTATCTGCATATAATAATTATATGTAGATATGCCCTTATTGCGTTGAACCCTCGAACGCCTCCAAGCAACAACATAAATGAGTTTTATTTATGTAAAATAATATGTTCACCACACCCCAAAGGACTAGAAAATATGTCAACGCTAAGTCCAAGTACGTAGTGAGTTATACTATCGCTAGGTGCACTTGTACCTAGTACTCGCAGCATATAGGAGGGAACGTCTGTGAACTATTCTGTTCCAAAGCAATAATATTTAAAATAATTAGCATAATACTAATATATAGTAACTGGTAAACGTTTTGCAAATATGAATTGTTTTTGTATTAAAATAATCATCGTTACATGTTTGGAAGTTGCCATGAGCACGTATTTAAGCAGTTTATTTTACATTTTTTTACATTTTATTCATACAAAACTGTGCAACTAAGTAACGTCTGAGATTACTATGTCACTACATACATGTATATATCATAATGAAGTTTATTTAATATAACGTCATGATAATACACATTACATAAAATATTTGATATAGGTCAACATGACCCATGATCAAAACTTGACTATTAATAACACGTTCTGAAGAGGATTGTCGATGGCAGAAATATGCTTAAAGAGTATAAGTACATTTATAAAAATACACCTTGATGTGACAAATAATTGCGCTGTCTTAACAATTTTAACAATTTTAGCTCTAGTACGGTAGAAGTACAATCAGAAAAAAAATACTGACTAGATACAAACATACATATTTAGATAATATAGCTAAACACATCATAGTCAAAGTACAGTTCTAACCTTGATCTCGCTGGTAAACATTTAATTTATCTAAATCTGGTTTTGTGACAACGACTTTTGAACCATACTCCCTGCATAGGTAAATCACCCGCATAGATAGCTATTCTTTGTTTCTGTGCATTATTTACAAAGTAATATATCCTAAAAAGTAATTTAACGTTGAATGAAATGAAGGTCCACCTACAGTCGTTAATATTGCTTACGTTTGTCTACGTCACGTGTTTATGAAGAAACTCTGAACATAAATCTTCTTTTGAGGAAATATGAATTATTACGGGCATCTCTGTGGACATTAATGTATACATTTGGATATTTTTTATTTACATTTACACAGAATACCGGAGAGAATTGAAATGTCCTTATAATTTCGCTTTGTCATTTTTTTGACCTTCAGGTTACATTTAAATAAATGGAAAAAAATGTAAACTAATGTTGAACGATAACCCAGATATTGTATATGTCCTGATATTTCTAAAAAAATATGTTTGTCACTTATTACTTAATGTGATGAAAATATCGGTATGTTAGGACTGTATCGGGTTATTTTCACCTTTACTGCGTAGTACGTGAATGGCTTGTTTTGTTATTTTGAAATGATTTAATTAAACGTTCCACGCATAAATATGCCTTGCATAGTAAAGGAACTGGTAATTATATTTTCAGTATTTACTGTCTTTACATAAAAAATCGACCTTGCTTTGTTATTTAATAGGACATACAGTTACTGCTTTAATGTTACCTATCAGTCTGCAATATGACGTCACATAATAGAAGAAGTACTTCAGTTATAATCAGAGACTTTTGAACATAACAATAGAGCTGTTATGCTTCTCTGTTGTTTTGTGTCATATTTTAAAAAGCAATATCAACAATATTTAATTATTTAATCTGTATTACCTTGTCGTTAGTTCATGCTTGTAACTTGAGCCGTCACGGAAGATCAGTTTAGAACCACTTGTTAATATATTATGCTAATATGTCTTTGTAAAGGTGTTGAGCTCCGTCATAAGTGTATCATGTGTCTAGCTGGGTAGTATCAGGTGATGACTGAAATAAATCGCTCGCCATATCCACTAATAAAGCTAAACCGTTTGATGTTGATGTCTCTATATTGTTTGTTTTTTTTTGTATTTTTAACATGTGTAAATGTTGAGTTCTGCTCAAGCGTGGACGGTAGCATGCATTTCCACCAACCGTCCATGAACAGGCTCAATCAAACCGAACCTGAACATTTTCATTATTGTCGTGTTGGGGAACTGTAGAGCTTCCACCTTTTTATGAAACACGTGAATATTGATATCGTATACGTTTATCAAGTTTAGATTTAAACTCTTTCTCTCATCTACTCTTTCGCAGATGGGCTGAGAAACGGAATGTCTTTATTTGATATACACAAAGGTTGATATAAAATGTAATATGACATTGAGAAATAACAGAAATGAAAACAGGGAACTAATCTTATTTATATCCTGTGTACTCTTTATATGTCAGAATTAAGTCAGACGCACGATAATTTTACTTAAATAAAAATTTACCAGAGCCGCTGTTTCGAAATATATATTGCTAAACAATATTTTTACAAATTTTAGGTGAGTTCAGTTTTGTCAAATTGTAATTGTAAAAGTGGTGATTGTTATTCTGTATTTTCCTCATGTTTTGTCGTTTGTAATATGTATACCATGTCTCGTTATTCTTTTATTAAAAGTCTTGATTATAATGAAACATTAAATAAAAATGTAAAACATACAATAACATTTATTCAATACAGAATAATAACCACGACTTTTACTAGATGAATAAAGAAGTATTGAATAAAGTAACACATATAGAGAAATATTACATTGAATAGGAATATCAAACATACTGTTGACATAGCAAAATACGGAATCAAAATAATAACGAAAAATTCAATATGAATGACAAAAAATTTAACGACAATAACAAACATATAAATGATAATAACATAAGGATATATTTTTTCAAAACTTGACATGCTGTGATTTAGAAATTAACTTTATTTGATATTGAATGAGTCAGGTGTAAAATGCACCTATTCATTTTCTACGTTGTACATCAGATATCAACATACAGTCTTTTTCTTCTTTTTACAGTTTTCTATTCACTTTATGACAACGTTAATACGAAAATATTGTTCGACTTGTCTCTTATATCATGAATTATTTGTTTCAACAAAATAGTTGGCATATTTATACCATGATTATAAACATGGTATAGTTATCTAAAAAAAATCGTTTGTAGATCAGAGAGAAATTACTTTGTTTAGGAACTAAATTTTAACGTATGAGAGTAATATGTTAGCACATATGATGGATCTAAAAGATGCTGAAAGAAAAAAGAAACGTTGAATCATACCTTCGTGAAAGAGGTTTTTGAACCTAAACAATGATTTTATTTTGAATCAGTTTGATACCATTTTAATTATTTTAATTCATGGACATTGAATAAATGAAATAGTTTCTGTTATTTCATCTTTAAGATGGCATGCATATTCCATATATAAGGTCAACTCGATATTGTTCGTGTTCTACAACTTGTGAGTAAACAGAAAACTAAAACAATCGTAAAGCACATATACGATTGTAATGCCTGAGAACTGAAGAATCTTTTTAATTTTACCAACTGTAAGTCGTGAAATTTAATAACGATTAATTTCGACTCGGGAAAATCATGATAAGGTTATTATTAGTGTCCAAAACATTATATGACCAGTACTGTCCTTAGAGATTAGAACGTCTACCAACTCTACATTAGCATTTTTTTCTAATGAACGATGAACAGATTTGTTCAGTAAACGATCTTCATTTAGGCAATTTGAAGACACACGCAAACAAACAGTTACAGCAGCAATAATAAGAGTAAGACTAACCAGACTGCCTACAATTGCGTATTGTCTTTCGTGATTCAAAAATACCCACGTCATTTTGTTCTATTAATTGCTAAGTTTTTTCATTCTATTTGAATATGGTCATCGTCAGTTTTTATGAATAGTAGACAAAAATAATGAGAAATATTAAGTAACTCGTAGATGTAATTAAAGAGGTTTTTAGAGAGTTTTATATACATGTAGTTCCATACTTGCTGATAAGCGGATCAAAAATACGTATTACGATTATTATACTAAAGACATAATAGTCAAAGTAAGTTATAATTTTGACCTCGCAGGTAAACATTTGATTGTACGAGATGATTTTCCAAAATATGGTTTTGTAACAACGACCTTTGAACCATACACCATGCATAGGTCAAAGGTTCAGTTTGATGTCACCCGCATATATAGCTATACTGTAGATTTTTTTTTGTAAATTATTAAATAAATAATATATCCTTAATAGTAATATGACGTTGAATAAAATAAAGGTCTTCCCGAAACCGTTAATATCACTTACGCCTGTGTGGAGGAAATATGAAATATTACGGGCATATGCTGACATTAATGTATCTAATTTGATATTTTTTTTACATTAACACAGGATTAAGAAGAGAATTGAAATACCCTTATAAATTCGCTTTGTCAGTTTTTGACCTCTTAGTTACATGTAACTAAAGGGAAAATAATGTAAACCAATGTTAAAAGGTATCCAATAGATAATGATGTTTGTTTCCTGTAACTAAACGTGATGAAAAATCGGTATGTTAGGGCTTTTATCAGGTTATTTTCACCTGTATTACATATTAAGCGAATAATAGTGTAATTTGATACATTGAAATGATTTAATTAAACGTTTCTCACATATATATGCCTCGCATAGTAATTGCATTTTCAGGATTACTGTCTTTACATTAAAAAATCGAGCTGTAAAATTTCACTTGCTATTAGTCTGCAATATATAAAAGAAAACGTACCTCAGTTAAATTCAGAGACTTTTGAACATAGAGCTATTATGTTTCTCTGTTATTTTGTATTACATGTTAAAAAGTATGTAATTCTTTCATTTTTATTATCTTGCTTGTTTGAGCATTGAGCAGCAATGGATGAGGGGAGAATCAGCTTCGGTTTAGAACCACTTGTCAATTATGCTAATATGTCGTTGTAAAGGTGTTGAGCTCCGTCATAAGTGTATCATGTGTCTAGCTGGGTAGTATCAGGTGATGCTTGGAACAAATCGAATAGATCGAAACTCTCTTTTCTATATTGGCCTGTTTTTCCCTTTTAATAAAGTAGTTTGAAACAATGCCACTTTGAAAATGAATTTGTCAAACTTTATAAATTATTAAAACCTTGTTATTCGAGCTTTTCTACTAAATACAGGAAAAAAAAAAAACCTGAGAAATGTTGTATCTATTCATTTGAATATTGAGATTGCATACTTTATCAAACCTGTATTTTAAACCCTTTTCTCTCATCTATTCCTTCACCGATTGGCTGAAAAAGAAATGTCTTCATTTTAAATACACAAAGGTTGATATAAAATATAATCTGACATTGAGTAGGCATTGTAACTAAAAATACAAACTTCAAGTAGGAGCTATCTATATAAGATATATGTGTAGTTACCTGCATCAAAATGCAAGGACTGAAAAAAATAATAATATATAGCATTTCCTTAAAAAGAGTTATTTGAGCTGAAAAAAATGATCCCGGGTAAAATGTTTGGAAAAAATGGAGACATCCCTGTTTAGACTTTATGATAGGCTTAAGTTGCTATTGACCTAGAACCTCGTGCAAACTATGCACTGTTTACCTCTATGCATGGAAAAATCATGCATACTTGCCACATGGATTAGCAACCCGAATACAAAACTATGTAAAGATCAAATAATTGATTTCCCAGGGGAAAGTGGAACATTCTCTGTTATGAAATTTGTCAACAAACAGACGATTTTTTAAAAAAAAGCAAAACCCACAGAATTTCACAAGCTGAAATATGTTGGTAAGGCTACTGCTGGAAAGAGAACAATCTCAACTACCCATACATATGCGTCAAAGTATGGAAAAATATCTAGAAATATGAGAAAATCGAAGAAATCAATTTCAGGACTGCTAGATGCATAACTGTGTTATCATGCATGGCATTTAACATAGATTTACTTTTCCTTTGCACTGATATAACATGTACAGGATTAGGATTAACAAACGGTGTTCACTCAACAATTTTACTATATAATTAGATTGTTTCCCTTGTGTAAAGAAGACTTAGGGTAAGTCTCTACATTGAGAAAAAACGGAAGAGAAAAACAGAGAACTTTGGTAATATGTCAGAATTAAGTCAAACGCTTTACGACTTTGTAAACTTTATTTTTTACTTAAATAAAAATTTACTAGAGCCGCTGTACCGAAATATATTGCGAAATAGTATTTTGACAAATTTTAGGTGACTTCATTTTTGCCAAAGAAGAATGTAAATTGAACAGATTAAAACAGATATAAATAGATAATTTAAGGTTCTTATAGACTTATAATTATACGGCGAGTCGAAGAAAATATACTGACTTTTGTATTATTCGTTTTCAAATTTATAGATTTTAATTTATACATGCAGTATCTTTGAGCTTCTGATTATTTTTAATGAAATAACCCATTTAAAATGCTGATCAACTACAGTTGAAACGCGGTATATCGAACTCCAAGGGATCGAGATTTCTATAACGAAATAACCGATATTCGAATTAAAAAGATATTTTGTGCGCTTGTTTTCCGGACGGGACTTGAAAATGTCTTCCAGATAGCCAGAATTTGAGATAATCGAGTTGAGATATCGAACTTCATCTTTAGTAAGTCCTCGGTTCTCTTTTAGATTAATTTCTATTACGTACTTAACCTCTTACGCTAGTTTTTTAAGAAATGTTAAATGTTTACATATTCTGATTACAAATGTTATATTGAAAGCAAGTGCACTGGAGGTAAAACCTCTTTTTGCAACCTAGTTTTACAGTTTTAAGTTTCTCTTTGACAATTTATAATAGACGTCGCATGGGAAAAAGTAACAAAGTCGTAGTTATTCTGGTTTTTGATAAAGCTGCTTTAATATGATGTTTGCGTGTGTTTAGAATGTGCCTTTAGTTAGGCAAATTTGCAACATTCACCAGAAAAGATTATTTGGTCATTTTAAGGAAACAATTTATTCCAGAAGGACAGTGATATTCATCTGTTAGTTAAGAATTTGATCAAGTACCTTACCAATAATTGTCTTGAGTACAATAAGATTTATCGGCCCGATAAACTTGGAAGTAAGCCAGTTGTGTCTAATGCATTGCCTGACTAACATTCTACATACTTATTTATTACTAATTAATATATTTTATGCCTCCCCCCTGTCTATCAGTTTTAATGACCAAACTGCAAATAATCGCTTTTGGTCTGAGTAAATCTGTTATTGCAAAGCCTTTGACTTTATTATACCTAAGTTATTCTTAAAATATCTGTCCGCCAACATATATGAAAAATCACATATTACGAAATCTACCAATTAAAATGCATTAACTGAGATATAGTATTTATATATTTAATTATTTGGGTTTGGATTTTTTTCGTGACGCTGTAGGATCCCACATACTATCATGGTAAATATAACGCAAAATTGTTATTGAAGAACAAAACTGTGATTAAAATTTTCTCATGAATACAAAATTGAAATATATGTTTATTTGATAGTCACAGTTTCATTTTGAGCGCTGTACTTTACCAATCTCTTCCACACTTCTTTTACACAAAGCCATTTGGAGTTCAGCTTTGAAACAATCAATGCCCTTAATTCAAACTTCGATGCAAAACCTATAATTAACTTGTCTTTAAATCATGAATTATTTATTTCAACAATACAGTTGACACCTTTCCGAATAATTACTGAAACTGTAAGGTTGCCCTATAATTTTACCGATACTAGAAGGATAAAATTTGGGCTAAAAAAGGAATATTAGATACAGAAATATTGGTAATTAGTATTGTATGCGATATCAAATACGGTGTAGGTATTGTTTAAACAGTCCAGTAAAACACTCATATTTTCTGTGTAATTATGATAAGGACCATCGTTCAAAATTTATAGAACAAAATTAGCACACTTATTTGGAAGCTCTCCAAATGTTTTGAGATATGTTGACAGATAATATTTTGTTTAAAAAGGATGCAGTTAAAGGTACATACATAAAACACACAACAAAGAAACTTTGAAAGCTAGGCGTACTCTATGGCTTTCAATATTATCTGTTCTTGCAGACATATATCGTTACCAATATCTGAAATTGTGGAGCAAGAAACAAACATTTTTATACTATTGGAATGAGACGAAATTGAAATAATTGTGCATAATACTGGTTAAGCATGGGAAGATCTAATATAAGCTAAACGCCAGTAAAATGCAACTGTTGTGGTAACTGGTGATGCTTGAGAGTAAAGGATATCCATATATCATTGTTGACACATCGTAATTTCCAAAATTAACAGTACATCTAGTCAGCATAACGGGTCATTATTCCCTGTGAAAATGTATTTTCCACATAACTTTTAATAATATTCCTGTATATAAACTTGCATTTAGACAGATTTATCACCCAGTATTTGCCGTGAAAGATAGTTCGTTAGTACTTTAAAACTTGTCACGCAGGTGCTTTAGTTAAGGAAAGGTAGGATAAAAAAATTGTCATTATTTTACCTCTAGTACTTAGCCTACTTTTTGTTCAAATTGTAGAAGACATTCTTATTTTAATTAAAGATTAGCTTGTTCTTTATGGCAACTGAAATGAGTATGGACTTCATTGTGCTACCCATGAATAATTACTTTGTAAAGGCGCAAACAATAACTTAGTGGTACTACATCAAAACTGATTATTCGTAGGCAGAAAGGAAAATAGTTGTCCATTAAAAAGTCTTTTTGAAAAACAGAGACTGGAACAATCTTTGTACAAATTAACAAAAAATGTCAATTTATAGGTAATTTCTTATCCATTAGATTTTGTATATCGCCTGTTTGTCAATACTATCCTAAAGGCTAATGAAACATGCCACAAAGCTACATTTGTTCAGGATGTCGTATTGCAAAATGGAAAGCCATTTAGAGGCAAACAGCTACATGATACAAGAACAAATGCGGCAATAAATATAAACATGTCTGAACAGAATCCCATTGTATGTTCGGGATTTATCAAATAATTTTATCAAATATTTTTTAGTTTTGCGCTGACTTTAAGCATTTACTAGGCCTAGAAAAACAAACTATATAACCGCAGCGATATCAAAAGTAAAATAAACCAGACACTCTATAAGTTTCTCCCAAGAGGCCTAGCAATCCGTTGTTCAGTTTTTATTACGTCTGCTTGAAATTCGGTCAGTATCAGTAATATGAATATTTCATGTATAATGACATATTAATACATTAATACAGACGGAAAAGGTACTAAAAGATTTTAAGAAAATTGTAGCTCACATGCAGTTCTAAAGCACAAACGTATTAATGGAAAGAATTTTCAACTTACTGTATCTGTCTATATGTAGTTGAATGTTCACCGCATAGATAGGATATACTCACTGGATTTTTTTAGGTGTTCCGTTCATTTGGCTCGTTGTTTGTCTTTCAATCCAATTTAAACAAACGAATAGAATAATAAAATATATATATAAAAAGTTCCTTTGGAGGCATAGAACACAGCCTAGCTAAGCAATAACAGACACGGTTTGATAGGTACAAAAAACGTCATGAAAAGTGCAAAGTTATATATATTAAATTCATTGCTCATGTGTGAAGAACACTGTGTCTGTGTATTAATATATCGTGTAATATTTATCGAGGATCACAATGGAATGCAATTCTTTTCTTTTTCTGTCTTTGAGTATTTCTATGTATTTGGTGTTTATCATATTATTTGTGTTCGTGATCTCGGTCGGTGATCACTCATTGTCGCGGAATTCCTCATCGTATCATGCTGGAGTAGTACTTTGGTTCATACTGCTAATCATGTCACCTTCCACGCAGTAAAAGGTTACTAATTCTTAGATTCCTTTTCTTCCTTTGAAACTTCAAGGTTATCATACGACTATAGATGCGGATTTGTACTTATCCCGACATAGAACACATGGAAGAGCAACACGGAATTGTTGTGTGAAATAGTCCAACGCTTGTCTTTAACATCTATATGTAACATTTCGCCAAATAAATCTATCATTGAAGGAGTTTTAAAACAGATTTGAAACAGCTAAGGGGAACTATTTATTTGATTTTCGGCAATTTTTACATTAATTTCTCAGAAAATCTTTAGTAAAGACACTCGGCGAAGTTCCATTTTGAAGTCATGTGTAATAGTCGAGAAATTCACGTTTAACTGAGGCCATCCCATGTCAGATTTTGGGACAAAAATATCACCTCGTGTGGAAGTTTTTGCTATATAACCTTAAATAATTCATGGAATACGGCGAAGATTCAGCTCCGTCAGTTGTCTCTACTATATATATCTCTATTTTGTTCTTTGCAGCAACTGTTTGAAAGTCAAACTTGCATATGAATAATTACTTTGTGTGGATGCATAGTGGTTTTTTCGTAGTAAAACCGCGCCATGATTAATTTTCTTAAGATCGGGCTAATTTACAAATTGCTTTTGTCTCGTTGGAGACAGAGTTATGGAACGCGTGTGAGATCAATTAACGAAGGGTTATAATTTAAAGCCAGTTTTATATAAATCACATTTTGTAAACTGTAATCGTTCGAAGAATATGCGGAAAAGCTAATCTAATTAAGATAATCCTGATAAATTTTACGAAATCGTTGTTGCTTTTTTTCTTAGGTATACCACATAATTGAATTAAAGACTAAAGATCACTCTCCGATCATCGTATAAAATTTAGAAGATCTAATAATCAGTGTATTTCTTATATTGCCCTTGATGTTGTGTCCGGAAGTACTGGCTTTAAAACACAAATATAATATTGATGTTTCTTATGAGGAACAATCAAGTTTCCCGATGTTCTTTGCTTCATTTTACATAATATAACTATTTTCACATTGTAGAATATTTGTACATAATTTTGTCTACATTTTCACTGTTTGCTTTGGGTTTAGTGCCGTTTTTCAACAGTATTTCATTCATGTAGCGACAGAAATTTAATCTAACCAGTTTTCCTTGAACCTGTAGCAGTACTTACCTGTTCTCCTCAAGTAACTACCAACTACCCCTCATAAAATTAGAAGTGGAAAAGAATGATTTCAGAATGTATGTCTTCTATCAATCGTCCCAGAGAACATACGCATTGCCCGGGCATCGAACACACGACTCCGCAATCCGTCGTGCTTCACTCTTCTTCTGACTTTATCGCAATTCATCTTACGTTGGAACTGATACATTGATTAATGACTTCCTCGACGCCTCTTTTCCAGGTACTAGCAAAGAATACTATTTTTGTAATGTTTAACGTCACACCGACAAAAGTATACGTCGTATTGCGACGTTTCAGCTTTAATGGTAGATGAAGACCCGAGGAAACTTTCAGAGCATTATTTTAGGCATAGGTTGGCACATCGGTATAACCACCGACCAGCTCGATTGCTTCCTCAGATAAAAGAATTCTGCACCACAAGCGAAATTTTGAACATGCAGCCATGAGGAGCTATTGGTTTGAAGTTAGTGGCCTTAATGACTGAGCCACAGAAGTCTTCGTATACATGTAAAGAAATCAGTCCAATAGATATATAAATAGAGAGTTTCATTTAGCATCAGAAATAGCATACAAATATATAACATGATATAGGCATTGTAACTGAAAATACAAACTTCAAGTAGGAGCTATCTGTATTAAATGTATGTGAAGTTCACTGCATCAGAATACAAGGACTGAAAAAATTATTAAAATATCATTTCCTGAAAAAGAGTTATCTGAGCTGAAAAAAATGATCCCGGATGAAATATTTGGAAAAAATGGAGACAACTCCGCAAAGACTTTATGATAGGCTTAGGTGACAATTGACCTAGTACCTCATGCAAACTACCCACTTTGTACCTCTAATCATGAAAAAAGCATGCATACTTGCCACATGGATTAGCAGCCTGAATACAAAACTATGTAAAGATTAAATAATTGATTGCCCTGGGGAAAGTAGGACATTTTTTTATGGTGAAATTTGTCAACAAACAGACGGTTTTTAAAAAAAAAAAAAAAAAAAGTCAAAACCCACAGAATTTCACAAGGTGAAATATGTTGAAAAGACTACTGCTGGAAAGAGAACAATCTTAACTACCCATACATATGCGTCATAGTATGGGAAAAGTATCTAGAAATATGAGAAAATCGAAGAAATCAATTTCAAGACTGTTAGATGCATAACTGTGTAATCATACATGGCATTTATCATAGATAGGTTACTTTTCCTTTGCACTGATATAACATGGGCAGGATTAGGATTAAGAAACGGTGTTCACTCAACAATAAATTTCACTATATAATTAGATTGTTTGCCTTGCGTAAAGAAGGCTTAGGGTAAGTCTCTACATAATAACATAGTATTAAAACGATAGAAAATAAAAAAATTGTGCATAAAATTTCAATGTTGAACATCTAAATTGAACAAAAATAGTAATATCACACAGTTTATAATGATCGCAGAAAATACACAGAATTTTATCGACTCTGAAAGATGCTCTTAGATAATCATGTTCTTTAAATTCATGCTAAAATAACTTGATTAAAAAAAATCCAAGATGACAAAGATCCTGACGTCATGCATTTTGATTTATCCTCATTCTTGGAAGCTGTTTCTCTGTTGCTCGGATTTGTTATTATTCGTCATATGCGCTATTCTAATGCGCAGATTTGCATTGCGCAGAAACATTTGCACCCGCAAAAAAGCAAATATGTCGTTATGTGAACCAATATACAACTAAGGTACAATTTGCCAATAATAGGATGTATTTTTGCTTCTAGTAGAACCCTGTGCAAATCGAAATTGCTGCTACGCAAAATTTCCACGCGGTGTATGTTTCGTCCTGTGAACCAGAAGCACAAATATGCAAATATTAATTATTTTTAATGTTTAATGTCCGATATGCACTAATAAAAAATACATTTATACATAAAGCAACTGTATATTGTAATGTATTTTATGTTGAGCAGATGTTTTCGATGTACATTAGGCAGTTATGCCGTGACGATACGTTACTCTTGATGCTCTTTATGAAATGTTCATTTGTTATCATTTGATGTTTGTAAAATATGGTAGGTATACAGGGAAAGAATCTACAGCTAGTTAAAGATTTGCATGACAATATCGAACTCTTGGGTGATCGCTTAGACTAAAGATTAAAGAAGAGAGCCTTGATGTTTCAATATGCAAGATTTCATGGCAGGACATACTGTGTGTATATAATGTACAGTAGAAATTAAGCCTTTGGGTGTGTATATCATCATTCCGGAAAAGAATTAACAACTTAGCTAAGTAATTTAGTAGCAACTAAATTTAAACTCTTAGAGGTTGATATTTGATAAACTTGTGCGCTAAATGTCAGTGAAAAATGTTCGTTTAGGGGTGTAAGGAATTATCATCCCCCGCCGGTGAAATCGGGAGGGGGGTAATGAAATGGCGTTGTCCGTCCGTCACGTCCGTGTGTCCGTGCGTGCGTGCGTCCGTCCACAGCCATTTCTCAATAACTATCAGCTAGAATTTCATAACACTTGAAATAAACATGCACCCACATTCTGCGATGATGCCCGTCAAGTTTTTATTTTGATTGGTCAATTTTCCTTAGAGTTAATTCCCTTGATTTAATGAAAAATACCCAAAAATGTCCGTCCACAGCCATTTCTGAGTAACAATTAGGTAGAATTTCACAAAACTTGAAATAAACATGCACCAACATACTGCGATGATGTCCGTCAAGTTTTTTTTTGTTTTTTTTTTTGATTGGTCAATTTCCCTTAGAGTTATTGTCCTTGATTTAATGAAAAATCCACGTCTGCAGCCATTTCTCAGTAACAAGATGGTAGAATTTCATGAAACATGAAATAAATATAAACCAACATACTTTGATGATGCCTGTCATTTTTTTTATTAATTGGACAATTTTCCTTAGAGTTATTGCCCGTTAATTGTTTAAAAGTCTACAGATTTGTACATAACAAACCAACCAATTGGTAGAATTCCATTAAACTTCTTTCATTCTTTTCCATGAACATTTATTATAAACATGTGAAGTTGTGTACCCACACCTGGTCACCGCCTTGCCTTGGTCACCCCCTCCCCCTAAAGTAACATCCTTAACTTTTTGCCGGATATGTTGTTTTGCCATTCCTCACCACAAACCCTTTCGGCGGGGGATGCCAATTCATCGAATTTGCTTGTTTGTATATGACTTGGTAAATGGATGTCCTCAGTTAAGTGATGACCAAAACATTCGAATGGGAAAATCTGATACTATATATATTTGACGCAACTTTCATTATTTTTTTTTCGTTATTTTTTTTTACTGAATGGAGATTTTATGGAGCTACTCTTTTTTCAATCATGGTTATAAAACAAGCGGATTTTCGCCATCTCCATCGCAAATCACAAAACGCTAATCAGGTCAGCATGAATGTATAGAATTATGTATTCAATAATTTAATGTTTATGAAAAATAATAAAATCTATAGGATCTTCTGGAAAAATTAAATTCATAACCAAGCAAAGTAACTACAGACTCGGTTTTAATGAGTCTGTTCAAAAGAGGTAATGAAATATGCAACACCCCACATGCCCTCTTGCATTTAAGTAAAATTGAACTCTCCACGATCCCAAAGAACTAGAAAATATAAATCACTGAGTTAAAGATCCAATACTAAGGAAAGTGAACATTTTAATTTCTTTTAAAAAGCACAGAAACTATTTCATTTTATTGGAAAATGAAAGTTGATATGTAGAAATTCGAAATAAATCGCAGTATATGTACAATTATTTTTCTATGAAGTATGAAGAAAGTTAAAAAGACCTGGGGGTCATTCTGTCGATTCATTGAAATTTCAACATAATACACATACATTTCTTTGAGTTCCAAAGACCTTCTGTAAATTTTGACCTGCCAATCTTCATTATTTAGTGTCTTGCAGAAGTCTATGCACTGGCTATGAAAAAAATTGCCAACTCACTTTCCCTTAGTAATGGACCTTTAAAGTAGGAGTAGTCCTTTTACACCCATCACACGGCAAGAGAAGATCCTTTGGAAGCATAGAACGCAACTAAAAATAACAGCAGACTCGTTTATAGCGAGTCTGTTAATTACAGGCAATAAAATATGCAACACTTTCATGCCATCTAGCACCGGCTTAATCGGAATTCTATTAAGTAAAAGTGAATGTATGAGACTTATAAAAGTTGTTTCATAATAGTAATAATCCGTAAATTACAAAACTAAAGATAACCCCATTGAAGTTAACTGCATCATACTTCACAATTGAACTTTTTACAGAACTATTTTATGACAAATATTTGCTAATAAACAACAACTAGATTACATATATTACAGATTATCACGATTGTAATTTTAAAAATGTTATTATAACAGAACAAATGATTTAGACAAACAAAACACTTTGTATGGAAAAAGTTTGATTGTGCAGAAATCCGTCTTTGTTATCAAAGTGTGCTAAGCTAGGCGAACCGAAGATAAAAGGTCATGCCCGCCTTGACCTTGCTCCCATATAGTTTATGATTACAATAACCGAAGCAATGCACTTATTTGTTTATGATTATTTAAACCATACCTTAATGTTTTTATGATCGTTTTAGTCATAAATCATAGACGCACAGAAAAATAACTGTTAATAATCGCTCAAATCATAAGGAATGTGTGTCAAACATTTGAGGACACACGGGTGTACCTACTAGCATAGCTGCTGACTGAGCGAACCTTGTCCTTAAACTTTACAATTGCATTTTGAAGATGCTAGATGGAATTTCCACCCTTTTCCGTGTAATTCACATCAGTGAAGTGGAAATAGCCCATCCAAGCTCTAAAAGTATTAGTTCCACAATATAATTTCGACTTGAGAACAACCTTGAAATATGAGATGAATGACGATCCGACCACCAGCTGGCTAGAATATTCCGCCACAGCAAACTGTCATTAAATGCAGTTCTGAATTCGTTTTACAGAATCAAATTAGAGAGAAAAAGTTAAAAGATCCTGGCACTTCAGGTTGGGAAAATTAAAGACAAATCCGCCAAAACTGTATTGTATGCTTAGAGGACCAAATATCATGAGGCAGTTTCAATCTACTACAAACTGTGCGTTGTATTCCTCCAGAAATGAACACTCTTGTGTTGTATAAATATAAAGCACTTAATATTGTACAGAAAGAATTGTAAATCAAATAACGAAATGCCCCATGGGATATCATGGTATTTTCTTTGCTGAAGTGCGTAAAGAAACGATTTCTTTATATAATGTTAAAACCCACAAAATTCACAAAGTGAAATATATTGTTAAAATAATAAATAGTAGGATAAAATGCCAAATTGTATGTCTCAGAGTTAAAAGCAGTTATTTAAAAATATGAGAACGTCAAATAATTCAATCTGAGAACTATAGCATCTATGCATGACTGCTGTCTTCCATTGCAGTAAATGTAGGTAGATTTTCAAATACCAAAAATTGGCTTGGGAATAACCAAGTGTTAAACTGGCAATTTACATTCTATAGAGAAGTATGAAAATAACCTTTTCCCCTCGGGTAAAGACGGTTTAGCTAGGAATGTTATAAGATAAGAAACATACACACATCTGAAATGTTTGTTCAGTTGAAAAAACAGCATGCATTTAGGTTTGATCAAATTATTGCGTAGTCCTTCCAAGAGGAGATTGAATTCTCTGATGCAATAACGTGATGAAATTGGCTATTATCAATTTATAGACCACACATAATCTTTGAAATATGAAATAAAATACTGAAAAATTCATGAATCCTGTTTATCAGAATTTCTTTCTTTCTCAAACTTATTTATGAAATATTATCTTAGTTTGTACTTGTTCTTTCCACAGTCTTCCAATATGAGTACCATCGAATTACCAGTTTTCAAACACCTAAGGACTTTGGGGAAATTGCTTACAATTAATGAATTTTACAGGACATGATAAAATTGTTACCAAGTCAAGTGATGACTTGGACATTCAAAAATAATGAATTGATTAATAAAGCAATACATGTTTAGAAATATATAAAAAATCAAGCACATATATTTTCAACATAGCGACAGATTCAATTAACTGTTTACAAACCACCTGCAGATTGCATGTTTTCATTGTTTTAATGATGTAAGAGCTTTTAAACTTTCTGACTTTTTGAAGTTAAGGCAGGTTTTGATATTCATCACTTTTATAGTAAATGAAATGTCTGTTTTTAACTTAAAGTCAGATAATACTGACGGACAGGAAAATCAACAATAAACTATTATCTATAAGTGGTACTTTAATTAGTCCATGTATCCAAACACGTTTCTCAATTAAAACAAAAGCAAAACGACATTAATATTTACAGGATTTTATTCGAATTGTTTAAGAATGGTAAGCTGGAGTTCTAAAGCTATTTTTTTTCAGTCACATTGTGTGCATTTCTTTGGTCAAATTTTACTAAATTCATATAAGCCATATAACACTTTTAAATGAAATTGTACAAATATATTTTTGATAATGTCACATAACTTATATACGAATTTGAAGAGGAGACAATAAGTAATATCCTCCAGTAAAGTTATTGCTTAAAATAGAACAGACATTATATGCTATGGGTGTATGGGAAGCATGCGAAAAGTAACACTGGCCGTTTGATGAGGGAGAATAAATGGGGTTACATTATTTTTGGGGCCCGAAACACTCACAAAAAAGTAACAGTGGAAAACCATTGGCTCTAAAATAAATTAAAGAAATTTACACATTTATTTTCACTCCGATGATATTGCATAATTTTTAACATTTGAGCCGCACCATGAGGAAACCAACATGGAGCATTTGCGACCAGCATGGATCCAGACCATCCGCGCAGTCTGGTCAGGATCCTTGCTGTTCGCTTTCAAAGCCTATTTCAATTAGAGAAACCGTTAGCGAACAGCATGGATCCTGACCAGACTGCGCGGATGCTGGTCGCAAATGCACTATGTTGGTTTTCTCATTGTGCGGCTCATATTTTATTTGTTAACTTTTCAAAACGCTAGAGGAATATTCTTCTAATTTAACGCTTATATATCAGAACTCTTATCAGCTTGTTCTTTACAGCATCTGATAAGAAAATCGAAGAGCATGTGCTACACATGAATAATTACTAAGTTGGGACGCCATTAAATAACATAGAGCGGTTCTGTCAACGTAAAGCTGCATCACAATTGATTTCCTAGCGGAAGAAAAGCATAAATTGGTCCTACTTGCTAATTGCCTTTGTTCTTCTAATGTCTCGTTTGAGATAGTTATGGAACAACGTTTTGGAACAATTTACGAAAGTTTCCCAGCTAAAGACACTTGTTATAAAAATTAAATTTTGTAAACAGTAATCGTATCAAACACCAAATTAAGATCTTTCTGAAACTTTCTGTGGACCATTTGTGTATACATAATATCAGAAAATTTACAAAGTTAAAAATAAGAACCATATAAAGCATATTAAAACTTAAACACATATTGATGGTACATGTATATGTTGTGTACTAGCGAGATTCCGTAATATAATGTTATATATAAAATAGCAGAATGTTAATTTGAAAAGCCGCAACATAAATGAACTGTTTGTTTTTATTATGGAAATTTATAGTGTGAATTACATGAAGTAACTAAAACACTTTACATTTACAGATATTATATAAAACAAGAAATGTCTTTAAAAAGACAAACGGCGTAGAGGTAATAATGTTTGGCGCATGAAAAATTCAGAATGATGTACAGACAGAAAAGATTTGGATATGCATATACGAACACATTATTCATTTGCAAATATTTCAACTAAGCAGCAAATTTAAATGATCAAGAGGTATCCTTTCAGTGATAGAAGGTCAAAATGATTTGACATCCTGGGCTGATTCTGAAATAGTTTCGTGTTGGGTCAGAATCCCCCATAAGTATCCCACCAGCACAGTCGACCAGCGTACAATTAGTTGGACTGGAAAAGGCTAAAACTGTTGACATGAAAATAAAACCCTAGCATTTATATCACTAGTAGTGACCCCCATAACTCTAATTATTTGATTAAGTTCTCAGTTTAAAAAATAACTTAAAGCAAAAAATCAAACATTTGCAGATTGGGATACCTTCAATAAATGTTGAAATCTTTTTTATTTGGGTAAAGTAATAGGTAAATACTTACACAATATATGATGGAATAGTGACTTTGAAATTTAATTTGCACATTGTTGTTGTTTGCATAGTCTTCATGAAATTAAAAAAAATTTCAGCTGACCTACTGGCCTCCATTGGTGTTGTTATTGATTTTGCACTTGCCAGAGCGAGGCTCCTGTGGAGAAAGACCCCTGGTGTCAAATTATGTAGGAATAACTCATTTTCGTGAAATAATAACAAAGAATTGATAAATTTTCTGCGTTATTTTCACGAAGAATATGAATTTGCCGTGTGTGCGAAACCGCGTACAATCCGACACCGGGTACACTGACTTTACAGTTACAACCAGCCACAACTCATTCATCCATAAGCGAGGTACGCAACGGGGGAAAAAGTTACTTTCGATTTCTCTAGCGGTGATAAATTACTAAAAAACTTTAAATTAGAATATATCATTTTAGTTTAGGGTAACAAATACTAAATGTGTTCTATTTAATATGTGCCTTTTGATAATCAATGTCATCTGAGACTTAATGAATGGTTTGTCTTCTCAGCGCGCACCTGTTCCGTGTCCCGATTACTACAGAATCTGGGTCAAAACCCATGTTATTCAGCTAACGCCGAAAAACAACTGAAGCGACTGTCTTTGTCGCTGTTTCGTCAATTGTCAAC
Source organism: Mercenaria mercenaria (assembly GCF_021730395.1). NCBI lineage: Eukaryota > Metazoa > Mollusca > Bivalvia > Venerida > Veneridae > Mercenaria > Mercenaria mercenaria. The sequence continues at coordinate 51,165,935 of NC_069370.1, forward strand.
TTCTCATGCTGTTCTTATTCTAGGCTTTTGAACATACCTAGTAAGCAATGATCTGGATTTTTTTCCCTCCTAAATATACAAAGTGTTTTAATTTTGGAAGCACACAATTTGATGTTTTTCAATTTAAAGTCAGAGATTTCAATAACTGAAGACAAAGAATTTTTCCAACTTTCAAGTTTCAGTTTGAGAGATATTTATCCCCTTTCAGTAGAATTCATTGAACTAGAACAATACTGTTACTTTATATATGCCATATACTGAGGTTGCAGTCCTATGAAAACAGATTTTACCAAGCATTTGCTAAACATGTATTTTATTTTCGACTGAAATAAACACTATTAAAATGCATTTTTTATAATGTCAGTTTAGATTAGATTATCGGATATACTAAAACTCGAGATTCAACAATTTGGGTTCAAATGTTTTGCACAAGGGGTCTTTGAAAACGGGAATAGGATTCCATCAACACAGATTTACCTTTCGCATACCAATTTGAATGCATGTGAAATTAAGAGACTATTCTTAACTTTTTGTTTGATTTATATTGTATGAAAATATTGTAGTTTGTACTAAAATATATGGATCAAGAGATGGTAGCTGCCTAAGAAGATTAATGGGGAACTGAAACGAACGTGAAAGCAGTGATTAAAAGTGAAAGAAAAATTAAATAGGCTTTTTTTCCTAACAACTGACCAGTCAGACAAAATATGACCTACATTTGTTAAAACTCAAAAAGCTAGAAATAAGAAAAAGTCAAAACACATATTTGTAACATCCTACGTAGAATTGTTGTGAAATTCATCATTTCAATTTTTTAAATTAAAATAAAAATTCTATATGAAGTTATTTATTAAAATTCGACCAAGTCTCCAAGTTGTTAGGTAAGTTATAGAGTTTCATTTTGTTTAGAAAGCAAGGAGAACGTTCTTAAACTATTTATTTCTCTAAAATGTGTGTAAAATCGACACATAAGTGTCCAATATTCATTTTCTTGGAAATTTCATACGAATTAAAATGTCTTATCATCTTGACTTTTCATACTTCTTCTAACACTAAACATAACTATCCGAATAAAGTTACAGAGTTCAGGTGAAAAAAAAAATCTATGTGCTGAATTCAGGTCCTATTATCTTGTCTTTAAGTTCGGAATTATTATAATTTTCAATGACACAGATAAAAATGTTAACACAAAAGCACTGATTATAACTAATTATTTACTAAATTATAGTAAATCAACATAGACTTTTCATACTTCTTCTAATACTAAAAATAACTATCCGAATGAAGTTAACGAGTTCAGGTGAAAACAAAATCTAGGTGCTGAATTCAGGTCCTACTATCTTGTCTTTAAGTTCCGAATTATTATAATTTTCAATGACACAGATAAAAAATTTAACAGGAAAGCACTGATTATTACTAACTATTTATTAAATAGTAAATCAACATAGACATATGAATAATAAAAAAATAAATTCGGATTTATCAGAATGACCCATATGTACACAAACTACCATATACTTCGCATACTTTTTACATCTGTATTGAACATACAATCACGGTACTGTACAAATGTGGACAAAGCCAAGCCGGTAAGAGTGTGTTTATTTTATACTTCTGCGGAAAAATAAAATGCAATCTGCAGCAGAAGAACATATATTTTACCTCTACTACCACCTTGGTCAATGTTAATTTCTCAGGCGAATATCACATCATAATGCAGACGTAAAAAGTCCATAATAATTTGATAGTGATATTAGACGAACCAACTTAGTACTTTGTAATAAAAGTATTTGATTTAAGTATTCATAACTGCAAAGAAATTTTAAACGTATGAATTGCTTCAACTAAATTACATGTGTACTCACCAGTGTTTAAATGTTAAATTGTGCTACATTACGGCCTTAACTTAGTGCAACCTGATTATATCCATTTATATCCAAATTAGTTTCTACAATACGGAATTTGATTAAACCCTGTTTTTTCAAAACTTCATAACAAACTTAGGTAATTCGGAAAGTTAAAAAGATAGGGTCGTGTGCTCGATTTTTTGCTAGAGTGATTTGAAATCTTTTGATCTAACAAGTTTTCATAATGGAAGTCTATGGGAAAATCATAATTCTGACAACATTTTCGCGAATATAATTTTTTCTGCAAAGTAGATTTTAATGAAACTTCTCACAGTTGTAAATGAACATATGACGTATAATATGGTGAAATAAAATGTATAGGTTCGTATGCCTGTTTTCGAAATATTTGCCAATGAGATCCCCGGATTTACAGCTGATTTTAAGACATTTAAAAAAAATTATTTAACATGTTAGATGTTTTTTTATATCATATTTTAACTTTAGAAAGATAGTGACATTGCCGTTGTAATAAATTTATCCACCTGTTCCTATTAATTCATTAAATGATTTTCATTGCCGTACGCGGAATCCAGGCATTATTCTACGTTTTCCGGATAACTGACGTTATGCCATCACTTCCGGTTAATCAAACGTGCAGAACTACCTTGAAAAGAATGTTGGATTTGCTTGAACGTTTAACAGCAATAAACACGTACTCGGTGCGAAAATGACGTCTCATGAGCAGTTTTTAACATGATCTAGAACGAAAATCAAATTAGCGACTTTAGAATAATTTGCAAGATATCCCAGAGTTGCTTATATTCGTCTAAGCGCACAAAATGCAGTCCTAATAGTTACATTTTAAAGTAGCTTGCCACAAAAAAGTGATTTGCCTTCCACAAGAATCAGAAACTCAAAATAAATGTCAGGATATTGATTTTTTCAACATCTAAATAAAACAGCCAAGAAGACCGGTCCACGTATAATTGTTATTTGCTTTGCGATAAAAGTTCTTTTCATGATGTTTATTTGAAATATCCTTAAATCCAGAAAAAATATATATTCATGTCGGCCCAAGTTTGATGTTAACCGTCAGGAAATTAGTTTAAACCATATCTTAGTGTTCATATAGAAATTTTTCTATCCAGTTTTAAGATATTTTTAAACGACACCATTTAATGCATGATTTTTGTGCATGGCATTAGATCGCGCGTGCAATCTCACAGAAAAGGCCGTTCTTGATATCAGTCCACCAATGTAGTTTATATGAAAATAAAAACGTTTTTCTTTCTATACAAATTATAAAGCAAATATAATAATAATACCATACTTTAATACAGTGTTTAATAATGAATTATAAAATTATATTTTAAGGAATGAACCAAGGTATTTCAACGCAGAGAGGGGTGTATTTTATTGCGTAATCTTCGTTAGAAATATAAAAAAAAAGCATCTGCATCACACAATATTTAATTTATTTTTATTACCTTTTAAAAGCGTAAAGAAGAACTGAATAATGCACTTTAGTCTTACAGTAGACATGATTTTCAGACCCTAAAAATGTTGTGTGGTTATGCATACTTAGGACGAAGCAAATGGTATCTCAGACATGTCAAATATTTATAGTTTTGTTTGGTCCAGAAGTTAAAAATAGGAACACTGTCTTGGAACGGTCCATCATCTTAGAAAGAAAGAGATATGTTTGTGGCTAGCCAGCTTCACTGAGATAAGCTCTATTTCTAACGATAATAAACCCAGTTGCATAAAATAAAACAAATTAGTTGCGTCAATCAGAGAAAAAAAGTACATTTACGACATCAGCACCAGCAATACACATTCTCCCGCTGATTTTAGTTTACCGGTTAATATGTTTGAAATTGCTTTAAGGTCTCACGGATATAAAGGGTGTCTTTAGAAGAATTGTCTAGAAAGATGATCGTTGCGATGTGTAAAACGTTACACACGCTGTAATAATCTGTAATATCTTGTTCTATATAGTTTCTTTAGATAATTTCAAATATGATGCCGTTTTAATATATTAGAAAAGTTACGTAGTTGTATCATGATCCATTCTTCTACTGTCAGAACAGTCTCTCTTGCTGTGGCACATACTGCTTCAAAAGCATTAATCTGTCGTGTACTTGTGTCAACGATCGCAATGGAAATTTCTCGTCGTTTATTTAGTATTCCGGGGAAAATGGAGACAAATTGTTAATGTTTGTATATGGGGCTTTTGAAGGTCGTCGATTTAAAAAACTCCCTCTTACTAATTTACTTCAATTCTTGTCAGGAACTGGAACATTTGACAAGTTGTTCATCTGCTTTTTTGTTGATGAAAAATTGAGTCGACGAGCGAAACAATGTTTTGTGTTTGTTTCTGAATAAAACAAGAACGAGCGAAGAGCGAACTGATATATTTCTCTTGTTTTGTTCTTGCTTAATTAACGAAAAGTACAAATCTTAACAATAATTCAAGAGAAGTCAAGAACATATAAGTATATTTTGGTTTTGTTCGTTTTGACCTGCAAATGAAAAACATGTAATAACAGTGGTCTTCAATGTAATTATATAATGTTAAGAGTTTAAAATGTTAATATAAAATATGTAATATACAACAATGCAATCCCTTAAGCCATAATAACGACATAGATATAAGTGACTTGCCGCCCGCTTAGCCCGTAGTGAGAGCGCATATATACGGATCGCGTATGTTCTTCGTGACGATTTGGTAACAGACATTGTGTCTGAAATCATTCGTTCACCACCTTTCATTTATGAGGAGAAGTTGCCAGAGCAGTGATTTGAACATTTGAAGATCCAGATTGGCCTGAAGACAACTTCATATTTTAAATTCTTAGTACTTCACTTTCTTATATACAACTTTGAAAACTGAACAGGAAAAACACACAAACAGAAATTTGACATGCACTAAAACGTATTTAATCATACCCAAATCATGTACACTGATGCTATCAATTTAATAAATAAGTTTATTAACCTTTACTCTGCTAAATTTCTAAAATGGACTGGTCCATCAATTGATTTGGGCAGTAACACTTATTATTCAAAGGGGTGTTCACTGAAAATCTATTGACTGAAAAGCGAACACAGAGCCATGCACTGTTCGCAAAGGCACAATCATTTGCTGCCAGCAGGCTAAAGGTCAAAACCTTGTTTTAACAATATAAATCCGATTTTGAAACAATTCAGTTTGTTAAATCATTTTAAAAAGTGGTAAAGACATTTATGCAACTAATAATAAGTACCATAGTACATTATAGATGTTGTGTGTACATAGCATGCTTCAAATGTGATTAGAGGCCCCTGTAGAATAAATTCGGAATGGAATTTTAATCATTTGTACATTGTTATGTCCATAAAAAGTAGCACATCGACACATTTTGATCAGAAGTTTTCAATGCAATGAAACAACAATTGAGTCAATTTATTTTATTTTATTTTCTGAAAAAGTATGAGCGGCAAATCTGATAAAACACTTTTATGGCGAGGTCGAATTATGAATTATTTGTATGGTATCTTCGGAGAAAATTCAGAAGTTCCGTGTCTTCAGGGGTTTGCTTTCCTCTTTAGATTTATAGGATAGCTTACACAATCATCGTTTAATCTAATTTTTCAAGTTTTATCTCTTGTGCTCTCTAATGTACTTTGGTACTGCAGTAGGAAAATCGTCGCTCAAAATGAGCAATAATTTATCAAATGAAAACCAAATATCCCCCTTTGCCACTCTTACCAAAGCTTGTAAAGGGAAATAAATCGTACGAATAGTTGCAAACGTACTAGAGGAGTAACGAACCATCTGTCCTTCTTGACATGATTATGTCAATTTTGCGCTTGTATACGAAGAAATGAGCTGCTTAAGTAAAAGGCAAGTTGGATATACCGTTGCGAATTGGACGCGTTAATAAAATAGGTTTATAAGTATAAAAATAAATGATTACTCGGTCTTTATATTAATGTTTCATATGTGAATGGCATTAAAATAGTTTACAATATGGATACGATGGAGCATAAAAAGACAGCATGTGTTTTAGTGATGATATATATTAAACCTGCCCATTTTTAACGGAAATATAAAATACCACAGTTAAATCGTCTATTAACATAAGAAGAGTTTTCTTTGGAGAGAGAAACACGAGAACAGAGCATCGGTATATTTACTCCATAAAATTCTTTTTGGGCCTGATAAAGTTATTGTCCTCATTATCTTACGTAAGCACATTATAACAGAATAAATATTAACAAAAAATGAGAATACCCGGATAATTTATTACAGTGTAGTTATCGTTACTGTAGTTCACATTTTTCATTAATATAATTGCTTGTCTTTGAAATTTTATAAGGTGTCCATTTTATTTGCAGTAGGATTTGTATCAATCAAAGTCCTGTTTCATCCATCCAGAATTTACTATTTGATTTTGGGAGGTAAATAAGTATTTAATTTGACACATATATCCATTAAAAGTAAATGTATGGTACAGACACATGAAAAAATATATATCACTATTACTTTTCTGCTTATGGTAATGTTGTACAGTTTACATTTGGACAAGTCAAAAGCTATTTATTAGGATCTTACACTGATTTATGAGGAGCAGAATGGTCAAATTTACCATGTTATTTATATTTTTATGAGCCAATGTATTGTAATGGATTTACCAAAAAGAAATTTCACTTAATATTTACAACAAAACACCAAGAGAATCGTTTAATGGTTTTTAGAAAAATCTGCTAATGTTTCTATTTATTTTAAAATGGTTTAAACAACATTGTTCTAGAAGTAATTTACCAACATAACAAAGTTTAACTAAAAAAAGGAAACCAATCTTTGTTCCGTATTAGATCTGATAATAAGACGTCTGATGTGGATAATAATGCTGAAAATAAAAGACATTTAATTGATGAAGTGCCATCGTTAAGCTCTTATTGAGAGACAGGGTTAGCTTAACACAACAAAAGAACCTTATAATAGAGACGCCTTGTCGGTTGATATTTTCTTTACATTTCATTATAAATAAGGCATTATAAAAACTGTCATAAGCGCTGAAAAGTTTTGAAAATGTTCAAAGTTTTATGGAGTAAACAAATGTTCAGTTTTTCATTATATAGGAGACACAAGAATAACCCTTCATGTCTTTTGGTCTTCGTCCTCCACTACAGTTTTATAGCGAAACAAGAAAATAATAGTTTGACGGATTTAATATTAAATCATTGGTGCACTAGATAAAGTCGATAAAATGTCGACAAAATATAATAGTCACACAATGCCGTGGCGACAGACCAAGTTTTTAATTAACATTTTGTAAATTTACATTGTTTTTTGTTTGAATATTTGAAAAACTGCTATGCATTATTTTAAATACTGTAGACAATATCGCACTATATCAGAGCTATTTGTCTGACAATGATATCACTTGATAATATAAGTTATATGAGAATAAGATTGGAAGGTTTAATAAACTTGAATTTTCGTTTTTAGAAATAAAATAATAAAACCGCTCAGTTTCCTTTGGATGACTATTCAACATTGTTTATTATTCTTAAGTCGGTATTGAAACAGCGCTGTGTATTTTCAGTTGTCATGATCATATGCTGTTGCAGTATATATAAGTGATTCCATCAGATTCAGACATAATTTGCTCAGGAAATTTGCTAAATATTGCTGAAACACATACATTCATAGAAAGATCTCTTGGAAGGATATATTGCAATCAAAAGAAAGAAATATCACGCCGCCTATCACCAGCATTTGTTTACATGGAAGACTTTTATACTGTAACTCAATGAGAGCCGCAAATGGATCATCTACTTTGGCCTCTACAGTCGTAATACCTAATTACCGATAAATGGTTTAGTCCTGCAGCTTAGACCATTTTTCTCTGTGATCTCTATGTTATTAATTTCAGTTACACCGGACAGTCCACCTATCTTTTGGCATCGACATTCAGTAATAACAGAAGCGGGTACGACTGATTATTAGAAACCAAGCAATACCTGCATTATACTCAGCAGTGTATTAATTTTCGTTTCAATATGGTCATTTTCAGACGATATAATAAGAGGTTGGAAAGAGTACTGTTGTCGATTAGCTATCATTTAATCGTAGCATCGGTTATAAATATTTAGTAAGCATGCCATGTATTCTAAGATCCAATAGTAAAAACATCATCTTCTTTGGTGACAAGAAGTGAAATTTCGGTTTTTCTTGTCAAGTTATTTTCGTTTCTGTCTTTCTTTCATGAAATGTAAAAGGTAAGGGTACATTTACCCGGAAGCGTAGAGAACAGCAAACATGGACAGAGTCATGCATTTCCAAATAAATTCACAACAAATAGAAACTCTAATGGAAATATATAGCAGACGGGGTGCTTCAAAAATCCAACAACAATTACATTTTTATAATATTCACATGCAAAAATGGGTATGGGGTAGACAAGTAGTTGGAAGTGTTGGGACAAGTGGAAAAAAGAAAGGATGAATATTCAACATGGAACGTCACGTCTCCTTGAACGATAAACTATAGACCCGCACATGACCAACAAATGCTCGCACGCACGCACGCGCACACTGATTAAAGCAAAACACTGAGGGGCACCTCTCAGGGACGACCAGTGGGAAAAACTTTTGGAACGTGGCTTGTCATCGACGTAGTATGACCGTTTTTAGCTAAAATCACAAGATCTGTCCTGTGAAAAAGCGTGACATCAGCCCAGACATAAAGTCCTCGCAGCTCCATCTATTAACGCGCCTTACTAAACTATCTGTGAAGCGTTGAACATGCTGACGCTTAATCATTTTCCAGCCGTCCGCATGGCTTACGTTACGGTTAGATTCATCGGTAAAGAGAACCGATTCCAACTGTCTTCTTGCAAATCGAACGTTGGCTCGTGACCTGTCTGTGACGAAGTTTAAGTGGGAGTCTGTTATTAGGTCTTTGGCCTCTGACACCAAAAACAGGCAGACATCGTTTTACTGGACCTGAGTGGACATAGCGCCTAAAAAAGAAATGAAGACTTAATTAAATAATTACTATTTGAAGCTTTATCTATATCTACACTAGTTACAAGGAAAGGGTGCATTAATGCATCATGGTTTTTGATCGAGTGTTAAAAGTAGTCTTCCTGTTTAGGGCAATCACGAACCTCATCAGTTGTTTATTAGTGTTTGGAAATCCGAGACATTGCCGAAACATTGCATATTACTTCCATGGGTAGGGCGCACTTAGACATTCAAGCCACTTGCATACTAATGACGCAATGACGCTCAAGTTTAGAGCAATGTGCCACGAATAGGGCCAATTATTTCAAACACCTGCTTTGTTTTTTATCAATCACTGATCTATTTATTATCTACGCAATGTATCATCATTACTAAACACCCGGCAGAAATTTGTGCAGAGGAAAATCATGAAATTTGACCAAAATAGCAAGACTCTCCTGGGTGTTTTTGATTGAGGGACCCAAAGAATAGACGCTACCTACGTTAGAAAGAAATTACTAGTTTTATTTGTCCTATTAAGTAGAACTGAAGTACCATGGGATTTTCAAATTGCTTGGAAATCTTACTTTCGCAGGTGTATACAATGCATTTTATAACGTAGAAGGCTTAGGAAAGTACAATAATAATGAATTAACGAAGAGCAATGTAAGTCTTTGATAAGTTTCAATAAATCTATTTTAACGAAATCATTGCCAAATTAACTGAATTTCAATCATATTTACTATTAACATAAATATGAAAAAAAGTATGACTACATTAGGTATTTCAAATTTTGAAGAAAAGTCAAGATATCGGGTGCTTATAAATAATAAGTAGTGTTTACATCACTAAAATTACAGAAGTCAGGAGTTACCTGCCAAACTTCAGATAAACCGCTTGTTGTATAGGTCTCGTAGTTACCAAGTATATAGAAACCTTGCTCCAGATTTTAAAAAGAAAAGTTTTGGTATCAAATTAATACTATGGGACAAAAATATCTAACTCTGACTTCAAAATTTGGCGAAACTTCAAACACAGACCAGCGGTAGGGAAAACGCATTCTGCGGAACGATAACTTCATACTCGACTCATTTGACGTTTTAATATGTACCCTAATTTGGGCAAAGGACATTCAGTGACATGCTTAGAATTTCTTACAGCAACATGTTATGCTATATTATGTTAAATGTGACGATCGCAGTTACATGCACTCTATAATTTTATTGGTCAAGTGGTTGTTGTTGCTTGACCAGCATAGGCATTTCACCTTGTATTTACAATAATATCAATTACACTATATATATACAGTAGAGAGAATTTATAAGAACTAAATCACCACCACAATATACCAGACCAATTACGGCAAAGCGCCTAGTAATACAAACGAACACGCACATGCCACAGTAAAATATTTTCTACTTATATTCGATGTTCATATTAGCATTGTTCGATATGCAACGTATCAGTTTGATGACTAATATTTCAAAAATAAACTTAATTGGAATGCAAAATACGACGTCTAATAGTGGTAATAACATTGAGCAAAGTGGTCATTTGATGAAGACCCATCGAAAATCTCATACCGACGGAAAATGTGGCCTTAGCGGCCCCCTTTATTATGAAGCCATCTGCCTTAAGTGGTCAGAAACCAATTTCGACAATTGAATTTTTGTCCTCATTTCAATTGGTCTAAAGCAGCAACATGTCTTAATGTAATGTGTAATAGAGTTCCGCTTAAGCCGGTGCTAGGGGGCGTCAGAGGTGTTGCATATTTTATTACCTCTCATGAACAGCAGAGAAAAAAAGCAGGTACGGTTAAATCGAGCCCGCTTTTGACAGGTAATGGATTGTTTATTACACGCCATGTCCCTAGCAATTGAATTCTGTAATGCAGTAACATTTACTGGGTTCAGTAATCCAAAAGGACAAGAAAAACTATCACTCAAGACACATATGCATTATCAACTTCGACCGCTGCTGTATTAATTACTACTTACAGACCAAAGTTACCAATAAATAGTTATGTCCTGTAGTTCAAACGTTCTGGTTTTTATTGAGTTACACTGGACGGTCCATCCATACTTCGAAAATTAGTTAGAACAGTGGCGGATACAACTGATAAATAGAAATCCAGCAAAACTTCCATTCTATTTAGATGTTCATTATTTTGACTTTTTTTTTAATTCTTGGGGCGTCTGTTATTGAAAATTACGGAATGAAAGTAATGGTTTTGCCAATAAGAATGCTTCTGATTTTTTGCATCTAAGTTAAATCTTTATGATAAGTCGAAACAGTTTACCAAACGAACACTGTGACGAGCTGGACAGAGTTTTATCTTATAACTTAGGTCTATGTAAACTAAATTGTTATAGTCTTGCCTAAAATAAAAACGAATGTATGTGTGACAAAATTATCAACATAAAGACAATGCCGATGGGTCACGTGTTAGATGGTCGTAACTCTATGAAGTATCCATTTGATGTGTTTGTTTTATTTAGTCAAGCAAAGTTTTCAAAATATTTGTTGTATCGAAATAGAAATGTAGTGACTAGATAACATCGGAGATTATAGAAATATATACATGCATTTATGTGATTTTAAAGATTTTTATTTGTGTTATCCGATAAACAAAATATATGTAAATAAATAATTAAGTAATGTAATTTGAAGAAAAGACTTTTCATTTCTATATATAACTACAGAACTTGACTAAGTAAGCAACATTTGTTTGTTCAACCTACTCCTAGGCACAGGCTGTGTTACCCTTTTTAACAGATAATAAATTCTTAGATAGATGTATTGGTGGCTTTTGTAAAGCCTAAACTTTAAAATGAACATGCGTTATGTTTTGACCAGTAGAAATATCTGCTACACATTATAATTATGCTACATTTTTACATCCAAAGCTTTCGTATAAAGCAAAAACCATCAATTTGACGTTGACCAATACCATCCTATTAAACTAAGAAGTGATATTGTTTTTAAAGTATTTGTCATCTAATGTAAAAAGGTTCCTGGTACACTAAAATTATATTTATATGTAAATTCTCTTATATATTCTGAGAGTTTGATTGACCAGAAGTGACGGTGTGACGTCATGTATCCAGAAAAGCCAGGATAATGCCTGGCAGTCGATACACGGTTAACATTATTTTGGCACGAATCTGTTATATCCGTGTGTTAAGGGTTAAACTGTCACCACTACTGTCCCTCTAAATGTTAATTTTGACAGTAGATTTTATGTAAAATGATCAACATAATAACATAAAACAAGCAGCAATGTGAAGACTCCACTTGATATTTAGTTATTTGTGAAAAAATAAGCACACGGACTTAAACAGTTTGTTTGGCTTTATGAAAGCAATTAGGTAAATCTACAGCTATGGTAAGAATCGTCAAAATATTGTCGATACATATTTGATAAATATGATTGAAAAACTGAAACTTATATTTATTCATTGTGTTGTTTGCATTTTATTGCATTGCTTTTGTATACTGGATTATAGTATTGTGTGTATGTTACTGTTTTCATGTATGTAAAGGAATAAACGGGGTTACCCATATGGGGCCTCAAAAAAAAAAAAAAAAAAAAAAAAGGAATCGTCAAAATCTACTTTTTCGAACATTCCCTATACTTGAAAATGTCATCCAAAGAATTATTTTCCCATAGAACCTCAATGCGATATTGACCACAAGACTAATGTTGGCCTAACAAGGAATCAAGCATTCGATCATATCTTTTCATTTGCCGAATATCCTTCAAATAAAATGTTGTTTTGCAAAAGTATGGTTAAATAAAAGTCTAAACTTTAGAACATGTCAGAACTACCTTTAGTATAAAAGTTAAGACATACGAGCATTTGTTCAACAGTATTTGCTTCGACTGATTTGCTTCGACTGAAGTTGAAAATTAAAGAATTATTTTCCTTTGACGTATTCATGCTGTGGAATCATATCTTGGTAAACCCATGAAATTTATTATAACTGTGCACTGAACATTCGCTAGATATTGTCAAATACAGTCATATATGGATGGAGCACAGAGGTCAAACTACGCTATATAATGACTACTTGGCGACACGTAGAGGTAATTATGTCCAGTCGTTACGATCATCTTTCGGTCATTGTCTTATGATTTACAAGTACACTGGACTTTTTCGGCGACGCCGTCTAAATTCGTTTTCGTTACCTATGCCACGTGACTTCAGTTTGCAAATCAAACTACTTGATAAAGCATTATAGATAATTTATCAAAATGGAAGATTTATGCAACACTCTGCCTGACTGGACGAGAGTGCCAATTTCTTTCACTCTGTTGATTGTACTACGCTGAGTGAAATGTTTATCCTAAACGACGCTGTTCACAGTTTTAAAGCTAACTTTGGCTCAGTATATTTAGCAAGAATATTGATATATCTCAAAATGATAAGTAAGTTTAAAAAATATGATAAAAACTTGTTCAAATACCAAAATATATCAAATTAAAGAAAGAGATGAATACGGCCTGCGTATCACATGAATAAGGGTGTGATAAGAGTCTTTTATGTAGAGAAGTGCTTTTAAAAAGATTTTCCTTGTTACAATTGTCGTCTGTATATGAAAAGGTTTCTTGCTTTTGTGACTTATTCAGATTGCATATTAAGATGAGTACTTGTTTGCTTTGATATATTTGTTATAAATTATTTAACTGATTTATTATATATGAGTATTTTTCTTTAGTATGGTATACAAATATTGAACACAGCTGAAATGTAAAAATGAAAGTATATATGCTATATAATGACTGAATCTCATTACACTGAAATGAAAGTACGCTGCATACAGTTTATCTATGTGATATAACTACGGTCAAACTTTGCTTATGAAACAGAAATATTGAAATAATTACAATTGTATGTTTTGCTTGACCTTAACTTTTTTATAGGTGTGATATCATTGTCCAAAAATTCATGAATAGCGAATATGCATTTGTTAAAACGGGATCAGTTGGCCTATTTTAGAAATGAATAAAAATAATAAATAAAAAAATCCTTTAATTGATTTTTTCTCATGTATTCTAATCAAACTTGATTTGTAGCATCTTTATTAGGCCCGCAGCCAACTTTGTTCAGCTAGGACATTTGACCCCTTTTAGGGGCTGCTAGAGCTAAAACTAGAAATGCCTTTATACAGCGTCTCATGAACAGCTTGGTGGATCTTTGTCATACTTGGTCTGGAGCATTATTATAAGGTCCTCTTCCAAATTTATTTATATAGGAACTTGGCCCTATTGGGGACCACTATAGCTAAAAGTAGATATGCCTTTCTTCGCATTAACCACTAAAATGTAATGGATTTTTATCAAACTCGATGTGTAACAATATCGTAAGGTCTCCTGCTATTTTGTTACAAATGGGGATAGGGACCAATTTAGCTAAAAATATAAACACGTTTAATGACCTCTTCTCATGAACCGCTTCATGAATCTTCATCAAACTACTGCTGTAATTATTCGTCTAAGGATAAACGAAACAAAATTGCAACCCTACGAAATCTTTGCGAAAAATTAAAAGAGAACCATTTAAATTGTTAAAGTGCGGTGTTTAGTTTTGCAATTTGAAAAATGTTAGATGAAAAATTCATAAACTACTTCTTTCCTTATTACAATTCGCCGATCATCATTTTTAAAGATATTTCATGTTATTTCTACATTCGGCAATAAGATGGTCATGACAAGTAAATTATTCTTAAGAAATCTCATATATTGTCATTATTTCATGGTTATTTCATAGAGCACAATCTCTATAATTAGTATCGCAACACTGGCCATAAACGTGGTATACTAGTAGATATAGCAGAAAGGAAAGTGAAGATGTACATTTCCTTTCGTTTTGGGTAAAAATATAATGAATGTCTTGGATGGAGGGAAATAAAGTGTTCTAATTTTGGCTTTTTTCTCGATTTCGAAATTTCTAAAGTTTTAAAATTTATAAGCTTTGTACACCATATTTCAGAAACTACAAACCACATGTAAGATAAAAAAAGGAAGTTATAAGTGTTTTAATTCAGATATTTCACAGACGTTTGCTTGTAGTCAAATTGTTGAATTTAACATAAACACAAGGGATATTCCGTCATTGATATGGGAATTGGTGGTCGCAATTATATATACTTAAAAAATTTTACCATTGGATTTATTATTTGTCTAAGGGAGAGTATTGTAGAGTATTTTATTACGATAGAACAACTGGATCCCTCAATAGATTAAAGAAAAGTCTATTCCTATTTTATGAAAGCTTTATTGAGTTAAATTAGCAGTGTCCGATAAATTGATAAATGAAAAGACAAATCACTTGGGAAGGAAAACAATCCTCGCACTTTTTAGGACTGGATAATAATACGCTTATTGTTAGAAATAACATCGAGAATAACACGCATTACTTTGATGGAGTGCTATCAATATGAAAACAAAAGAAATATTACGGTGTAATCGTTTATGTTCGTATTTCCGTGTCAGTTGATAAGGAGAAAGTTCTAAATCGAACATTAAAAAGCAAACATCACCAAATATTGATTACATACTGTCAGAAAATGAAATATTTATTTAATGCAAGTTTCAGTGTAGTGTTAAAGAAAATACGACACATGACGAAACAAATGTAATAGTGCATTTTTATATCGCTAGTCACTAAGAATTGAATACACTTCATTAAGTTCAGTAAAATTAATTATAAACGGGATGTAATATTCATTTTTGTTTTTACAATATATAATGGTTGCTCTCAAAGTGTATTCCTTCATTATGCTGTCAGTTGTAGTTAATCTTAAGGTGTTCTATTTCTTTTCTAATGTACAAGTACCTTCTAGAATATAAATATTTAATTACTGACTTTGTTGTACACTGGAAACTTTATTTTTTATGCAACAGAATTGTGCAAATGTTTTACGTTAAGCATAAAAGGTGTATTGGTTTAGATAAAAAGTTTGCACTAAGTCCCTCTTAGGTAAAATTATACTTATTGCTGTTTCTCCTGAGTCGTTCCAATTTGTTGTTGTGATGTCTCGGTCTAATTAGTATAATGGCAAATTTAAAAGTTAATTTTTATAATAATATACTTGCATACATTAACAAAGTCTCGACAGAGTACAAAAGTAAATCAAAGCCTTGAAATGTCTGATGGTTGCGGGTTTTTGGTAGATTTAATTTCTGTTTAAATGCTAGTCTATGAATATACATGAATGAGAAACAAATACAAATTCAATGTGCCTCATATCTAAGATGAACTCTGCCTGACCCAGTTTGTGATGTAACCATGGGCTGGAATACTTTATCATTGATAGGTCTTATATAATCTAAATGGTCAGTGCGATTGGATACAGGTTAAATAAGAACTGCTTGTTCGTTGAAAATTCATCCGCATTGTTCATGAATGGGACTATTTTGTGTAGCACATGAACATCCTTTGGATGTTATTCGGAATCAAATAAAGATGATATGATTGTCAGAAATACACTTTAACTTTGGTAGCGGGATAAACACGCAACCAAAAACCCATTTTACTTGCGGTAATTTCATTTATTTCCATGCCATGCTGTGTAACTAATAGCTGAGCCATTAGGAATTATTAATTCATGAGCTCAAACTGTGTATCTCATTTAGAAGAAACAATGAACACGATTACATAATCCGGCGGTGGTCTGTTGGCAATCAAATAAGCAGAAAAGATATTTATTATTGAAAAAATATCGTGGTATGGCAGATATTATAGTGACGTAACTTCAGTGCAAGTTAATAACCAAGGAAAATAAAGACATATCTACAGAAGACACGTGCTCGGATAATCGTACTTTCAACGATGAGTGGACGAAAATTGAGAAATAATCTATAGCAAAAGAGTGCTTTAACACTATTTTTACACGATGGGCGGTTATACGTCGGGCGTAATAATTATTTGTACGACGTATTACCGCCCGACTGTATAAATAGTGTTAAAACACGGTTTTGCTATAAATTATTTCGATTCTAATATGCCCTTAATCTAAAATATTAGATAAAATATAGTAGCGCTCTTTCTTGGTCGCAACAAAAACATTGACGTCATCGCCCGTTAACGTGACGTCATTCTAGCGTAAAGTGTTTTAACAGAACAAATAGCATATTAGAATAAGGTGTCTTATATCGTCGCCGCATTTTATCATTATTTTGAACACTTGCTTCAGTAATAAGTCGATTTGGGATGTATTCAGTGTGACTTAGTCTGTATGTATTAATATAATCTTTGTAATTGAGCCAGTACTCATAATTATAGCTACAATATATCTTGCAAAATAGTTCAAATTAATTTCTTATTATTTGCATACCATTTAGTGTTACAGTCTGTTGATATGCCAAGAACATTTCTTGGAATTTACAGATGCCAGTCAGCAGATCAGGTTTTGACAGAAACCTTTACAAAATTCAGAAATGACGTAAATCGAGCAGTTATCTTTGGTGTAAATCTATTAATCATGCGTTTGTATGTAACAGCCACCAACCCGCTATATGATGTTTGTCAGACAATTCAACGAATTATGTTTCGTCAATACAGCCTGCATGTCTGTCCATAGAAACATCAGCACATCAGCATAGGTTCAAAATGTTTATGATAGCATTATCAAGGAAGAAGAAACATAACAGACGGCAAGAAAAAAAGTAAAAAAGTAAAAAAGAACTTCCTATTCTCCTCTCTCATATCGCTTCCTATTGTGCATTATTGGGATGAATCATTATTAATCAATAATTCTACAGTTGTACAATATCAAATTAGATGCATACAATTAATAAAATCGGCCGTTTTGTCACAGGTATATTTATTAACTAATATATGTAATAATATTCATAATTATATATATAATACTTGATTGAAAATTGGAAGAAAGCCAAGCTTCAGACTTCAGATAAAACGCTTTTTGTGTAAGTTTCGTCTTGATGAGTTGTAAATATAGAATCTTGACTGAGACAATCAAGTTCAGATTATACAAAATATTCATTATCAAGATTTTTAACTCACACTATTGGCCAAAATCCACAACTTAGATCAGATGAAAACTAGCGTACTTATCTGATTATTTAGAAGTAATGGAAGTTGGTTCAAAAGAAAATATATTTACATAGGTAGAACTTTTTTTTATTAGACATGTTGACAACTTATCATATAACACCATATGTTAAGAAATCATCTTATTATTTCTATAGATAGTATAAACACCTGTGTTTGAAATCAATGAATAAGCTTGTTCTAACACTTTTGAGATTGTTTTATATGTCTGACTGAGTAGGTTTTAAGATCAGCATTGTCCCACATAGGTATGAACACTTAGTTTTACACATTAATCTAGGTTGTAAAAGTCTGCACATTATTCAGGTTTTACTTATGCTATGTGATTAAGGTAATGTTTCTATAGACTATAACATACCTTTAATACTTGGACAAAGTGTTGTTATATTTCTTTTCCTTTGGGATCATGGAGTACATTCAGTTTCATTGTAAAAGAATTCCGCTTAAGCTGGTGCTAGTGGGCTTGAGGAATGAGGGTCTCATGAACAGACTCAATCAAACTGCTTGGTTGGATTCTATGCTTCCAAAGTATTTTCAAATATATCTTATTAATAATAGAACATGATACTTTATCATGATTTCATACTATTTTGTTTTCGAAAAGTCTGTTAGAATGCTTAGTACCTTTATAAGAACAGACTGATGCCAGGCTGCATTCCATTTTTGACATAATCTTACCGAAATCTACTAAGAAAATACGTAAAACAAGCAATAAGTTCAAGTTAATGTCTAATACAAGTTCTTATCATATTTATATAAACCGTGACTATTTGATAAACGATATTGTGTCTGAAATCATTAGTCCTCCACCTCTGATAATTCATGTGGGGAAGTTGGCAGTTACTTGCGGAGAACAGGTTTGTACTGGTACAGAATCCAGGAACACTGGTTAGGTTAACTGCCCGCCGTTACATGACTGAAATACTGTTGAAAACGGCGTTAAACCCAAAACAAACAAACAAACAAATATTTATATAAAGGCTTTCCGTAGTGTTTTAGCCAGCCCGGTGTCAGTATAATGTGACTGGGTGGGGTATCACTGTGAGGATACGAGTTATATGACCCAGGGAATTGCCTACGCCTTTAGTATCTTGAACAATGATATGGGTCCTATCCCTAAGATGACTATGTCTTAGACTAGCTGACAAAGGAAATAGAATGTCCTTTGTTATAACGTATAGTTGATGAGACCAAATATCTCATATATATAGAATTTTCCTCTGGCTACCTTGCCTAAATGATTCGTGTACCAATGATTCGTAAATGATTTTAATCATGAGCTAGACAATTTCAGGGATCAGGCAAATCACTAAATGTTTCAAACTTACAATTTTCAATTAGTTCAAACTCCTTTAGACTGGAGACTCTATACTTGACTGGTCATTTTGTTGAAGTTCCCGTCAGACAGTGTCTTTGAATCAACAACATACGAGCCCTATCGCATAGATGCTCGGCCTCTGTCCTCTTAATTGAAGTTGCAACTCTATATAAATGCCTTGACTCCTGGATGCTCAGCGCCTATATGATATCACATGTAGCATTCAACTACCATATAGGTATATCCCCGATGCCTTGGCTGTACTTCGCCAACAACGCTGAACCGTCTATAAGCTAGAACTCTCCTATTATCTCAGTAGATTACTAAACTCTGAGTCTCTGTCTCAGCTTCCCGATGCTCAGCCTATATATGCTATCGTCTATAGCATTCAACTACCCTTAATGTAAAACTCCTATGCGCTGGCCCTATATCTCGAAACCTGATTAAAATTCTGCAACTCTTCTTTAGTCTACGGACTTCTAACTTTTTCTTTTTAATAATTTATCCGCCCTAACAGTGTAGTTGCAATAACTTCCTTATCAAGGTACTGGGATAAATTATTAGTTGAATCCTCGATGTGTCTTCTTCGATCGCCGGATACCGAATGCCCTCTCTGTCATCCATCTACCGATTTATACCTCAGCAGACGTGCTATATTTAGAACTTGTTTCTGATTTGTCCAAATTTAAACACAGCGTTTTACAACGAGTACTTGCTCTATCAAATATCTGGTTCCCTTTAACTTTTGTATATGACATAATGTGTGATGAATTCTATTATTTACAGCAATTCAACAATAATTATAGCAATGACATCATTAAAAGGGAGTCAAGCACTATCTGTGCTTATGTGTTACATTATCAATATATCAGATATACAAATTATTCAAGATATTCCAGTGAGGCAGCACTAAAATGTTGGGCACTGTGCTCACTGCTACAAGTAGACACCGTCGTTCATATGACTGAAAAATTGTTGAGAAAGACGTTAAACCCGAACACATACATATACATTAGCCACTCTTCATGAGGTTCATCTGTTGAGACTGCACGAGTGACACTTGAAACACTAGAATGTAACAGAAGTTTATTATTTACTTTCTCTATGCTTCTTATCAAATGAATAATTTATATTAAATGTATTATCAAGATCGAAACGCTAAAGCAGACGACATTAATACATGTATATTACCAGTATATTACACCATTGTCTTTTTTGTTTTTGAAGAAGTATTTTTGCTTAATATCATTTCATACTTTTAAGTGCATTCCGTCAGCAAGGATAATTTTCACTTCGGACGGATATCTGTAAGAACTTCTCTTAGGACAAGGTAATATTTGAAAGAAAATCTGTACCAGCTAGGGTCAATTATATATATACGCATTATGAATCAGTATGACATTCCTCTCAGCTACACTTATTGATGGAGGAAAGAATGATCCGAACTGTGTGTAACTTACATTGTTTTTGGTCAACATATTCATTTTACTTGACCCTATATTTACAATATATCTAGCGGTTTGCTTAACGGATGATAGATGCGTGTAGTATATCATGTTTTATACTCGTTTTAATGTTGATATTGGAATAGCTGGATAAATAATTGATAAGTTAGAAGAAGTTAGAAGACCAATAACTCAGCAAGAACACCAATCTTTGTTCCTCATTGGATCGGATAATAAGATGTCTAATCTTGGTAATAATCGGAATATAATCGACATTTAATTAATGAAGTGGCATCGCGTAGTCCATATTAGGAAGTCAGAAACTAGGCAGAAGGATATTATTATAGTGATGCCAGGTCTCTTGGTATTTTCTTTTAATTTAAGGCAGTTCTGCAAATTCGTATCATTTTACTACAAGAATGAACAGCTGAATTTTCAAAACTACAGAATATACTTATGAAATTTGTCAAATATGAAAGATAGGGTAGTAAGCTTGATAGTTGTGCGACACTGATTTGAAAAACTTTGACTATGAGAAAGTTTTGATTGCACTATTACATATACAAATTGTTTGATAATGTAGATTTTAATGAAAACTGTTAAAACTTATATCGTTATAGATTCCATTTTATGGTATTACTAAAAAAATGTATATATTTATGTGATTATTTTGCGATATTTACACATGATTTCAGAGATCTACAGATTTCAAAGCAATATTTAGAATTGTTTCACGTGCCAACATTTTTGTGACCATTTTTAATCTTTGAAAAAAGGTAAAGCTGATATTTTTGTAAATAAAATAATACAAGTGATGCCATTTATACGTAGGATAATCCATGCTTTATTTTGTGTTATCCAGATAAATAACATTATGTCATGAATTCCCCTTTTTCAAACATGACTTAATACACTTTAAAACAAATGTGATCACGCGTGGAAGCTAAGCTATAAAAATGTTATCTGAAAGAAAATATTAAATATCTAAATAACATACATATAAAAATGATTAACAAAGACGAAAACGTTTTATTTCATTTTGTGCTTTCGTTCCTCGCACTTGCAACAATTTCTTCCCGACCCAGCAAGTTATTAAGCTCTCAATACGAATTTAACATACAACATTTAATAGCAAAAAAAGTTTTAGGTAATGATTTTCGGTACACTGCTGTATGAGTGAATTTCCATTTTTTCTTGAGCAATACTCATTACATTATTTTATTTACTTAATAAGCTGTTGTTCAACATAAGAGAATATTTGTCCTTTTTCAAAGTCTACAGAATTTTAGAAGTTTTCATTGATATAACATTACAATAACGGTTCATTTAAGGATGAAAATTGATTGTAATAAAATTTCATATGAATGACCGTTCGGCATTGCTTGTGTCGTAATTTTGTAGTAAAACATAATGTAAGTAAACTACTCAGTTTTGCTTCGGTAATTTCGTAGGAATCAGTTGTGTGCCACTTTTTACTATTACGAAAGAGACTTAATGTTAAGCCTTCCTCCAGATACGTAGACAGACGCTGTTATTGCATTTAATGATACATCACGCTATATGGATGCTATTCGTAATATTGAAAATGTTGTTCGTTGTTAAGAGTAGATGGTTATTACTATTTTTCCCTTCGAGTTCCAGTTGAATAAAACTAACAGTTCAGATACTATTGATTCCCTTTTTTTATTTTACACCTCGCTATATCTCATAATCAAATTGTCTAAAATTTATAAGAGAGATATTATTTATTTTAGTACATTTAATTTCGCTCTTATGGATTTGGATGTACCTTTGTCAACATTCTATTCGGTTAATAATATTTGCTGGAGCAGGAGTCGTGTTGAGGATATCAATATTTTACCAAGAAACACATTCAAAAGGACTCTGCTATCACAAGCTGCCTAAATATTTTATAAGATTTTACAGTCGGAATTCAGATTTAATTTCTACACTTTCACAGCAATCTGAATTCTTCAAAAATGTTTATCAAAACCTAACTTTCATGGGATGTTGTTAACATACATCGTAACATTCTTTGTCATAGAAATTTTCCAGCAGTTTTGAGAAGATTATTAAAACTTTTGTTGAAAGTGGTTATGACTCCGCTATTGTGGTGTATTGTAGAACACACCACATCTTTGTTATTCAGCCCTTTTACAGCTGGACGCTTATTGGGTCTGACGGAACGGTTGGAAGACATGATGTGTTGTCCAGTGGGACTGAACTGCTTTAATATTGTTCTTCTGGCTTGTTTCGTTAGGTCCTTAATGGAGTTTCTCTTGTTGCTCTGCTTTCAGCAAAGGCATTGAGTAAATACCTATCTTGCTGTGTAGTTCTTTTCTTTTATAAATTTGTGTTGTGTTTCACGAGAATTTAAGTGTTTTAAGTATTGTGACAATAAGTTACTTATACATATGTTAAGGATTTGTCTCGCGGTTGGACTTCTTTTGTTGAAAACGTACTGAATATAATAGACAATTATTTGTCGAAGTGTCACTGAGAAGGAGGGGGAGGAGCAAATGCAGCAGCAGAAGCAGGAATAATAGTAACGGTAGTAGCAGCGGTAGAAGCAGTAAACGAGGAGCTGTAGCAGCAGGGGGGTGAGAGAGAGGAGGAGGAGAAACAGTCTCAGCAATAGCAGGAGCAACAACATCAGCAGGTCCTACAATACGAGTATGAGGGAGGAGGATGATGAGGAGTAGGAGGAGCAGCAGTAGCAAAAGCAGGAAGAAAAGCCGTAACAGCAGCCAAGCCAAGTAGTACAAAGAAGAGGATGAGGGGCAGCAGTAGCAACAAGAGCAGGACCAGGAGTAGCAGCAGAGGAGCAAAAGCAGCAAGAGTGGTCGTTGTAGCAATAGCAATAGCCGCAGCAGGAGCAGCAGAAGGAGGAGTATGTAAAGCAGCAGCAAGAGCATGAAGAGAAGCAGCAAATTTAGCAGGAAGAGGAGGGTTGAGCAGCAGCAGAAGTTTAAGAAGAAGAGCAGTAGCTGGAAGAGGAGAAGAAGCAGTAGCAGGAGCCGGAAAAGGAGCAGCAACAAGAGCCGGAGTTGCTGAAGCAGAAATAAGCAGCAGCAAAATGAAGAGTATGAGCAGTAGCAACAACAGGAAGAGGAGGAGGAGCAGTTGCAGCAGCAGAAGCAGGAAGAATAGTAGCCTGTACTAGAGGCCTGTACTGGTTCTTCCCAGGAAAGACGGCTTCGCGTGTATCGGTGCTATACACCGGGCACGTTAAAGAACCAGACTGTCTATTCCAAAAGAGCTAGGCTAAGTTAGCCGGACATGTCTGTATCTGAAAAGTTCTCTCTGCCTGTTCTGGGGGCTTTATCTCACTCTGTCCCTCTGGTCAGATCGCTCTGTGTCTGTACTAGCACAGGATTATTTCGCGCCCTGTGTGACTGCAGTATATGTAAAGCACATTTGAACGTGTTTATCATGAAAAGGGCGCTATATAAGTCTGGTATAATAATAATAATAATAATAGCGGTAGCAGCAGATGTAGAAAAAGTAAAGGAGGATCTGTAACAGCAGGGGAGTAAAGGGGAGGAGGAGGAGTATAAGCAATAGCATTAGACATTAGACTTTGTTCAGTTTATTCAGGTATTGGCCTGACAATGAGTCCTTAAAATACCGGCCTCGATGACACATTTTGTTATCGTTGGCAGGAGGAATCTACACAATGGCAGCGTCCTCGATCGCCTTCTAAGCAATAAATAATTGAGGTCAGTTATCTCTAGATTATACACCTTTGTTATAACGTAAACAATTTAACATTGGAGAAAGCTACACAAAGGCAACGACTTCGACCGCCTTCTTCCCAATAAATAAAAGTGGCCAGTAGTCTCTAGATTATCTTTACGGACTGGCCATTGTGTTATGACAGAAGTTGCTACAACTGTTAATAAGATAGCCAGCAAAACTTGCATTATACTAAGCCATTCATTCATTTTCATTACTAGGAGGTAATTTTGTAGACAGTAGAATAAATAGGGAGTACTGTGTTATTGAAAAGCTATCATTAAGTCGTCTCACCGGTTATAAGATAATTATATAGGGAAATGACGATTCATTATTCCTGTTTTGGACAGCGTAAAATATTAGAAAATTGGATTGTACTCTGCTTCACGGTTGAAAAAACGTGAATTTCCTTTAGGTTGGTTTTCTCTCCAGATTGTTTTAGCTTCTTGATTTCAAATAATGTTTATACAAACTACATTTTTGATACCGAACAATAAATAAATATGTGACAACTCCCTTGATTTTATTACGTTATGACATGCGTAATCCTTTTCACCTTTATCAGAATTACGATAAGGAATGCTGAAGATACATTTATACAATTGACGGTAGCAACTTTATATAACAAACATTTTTATTAGTCAAGAAGTAGTTATGATTTGGCTAAGAAAGTGTGTAGATCTATTTATTGCGTCAAAACATGAAACTTCAATAGCCTTGATTTATGAAAAATTATTAAATTAAAAGCTTTTAATTTCATTAATTAAAAGTACATTTTGTATTTTCCGGTCTGTCAAATGTTAGAGATGGAACTTTCATTCCTGTTAACTTCATATATCTTATCTAATTCTTTGCAGATCAAAAAAGAGAAAAAAGCAGCAGCAATGTATAACACATTTATTCAAGCACAGATAGTGTTCAAATACTCTTTATTTCTTTTGTTTTGTGTTTAACGCCATTTTTTCAACAGTATTTCAGTCATGTTACGGCGGGCAGTTAACCTAACCAGTGTTCCTGGATTCTGTACTAGTACAAACCTGTTTTCCGCAAGTAACTGCCAACTTCCTCACATGAATTATCAGAGGTGGAGGACGAATGATTTCAGACACAATGATTTCAGAGAACATACGCCCCGCCCGGGGATCGAACTCGCGACCCCGCGATCCGTAGACCAATGCTTTCCCTACTGAGCTAAGCGGGCGTGAATAAATGTTATCTTTTTATATATATGAAATTTTGTTTTACATAGCAAAACGATCTTTGAATAACTGTCGGCAAATTTTGCTGTTTTCAGAAAAATTGATTAAATATCCAATAAGAATAGCTTTCCCAGGACTCAACCTCCCAAAACAAAACCATACAACATTGTATGTACGCATGTGTTAACATTGTACCTATACATATGAAAACATAGATAAAGTACACAAATAGACAACATGGATAAAACGAACGCATTACGGAGCACGTTCGGGCATCGCCTTGGAACGGTCGATGGTAAAATCACCACCGATTAACTGTATGTAGCCTTATTCTCAAACCGCATGTGCTTGCCGTAGAAGCATCTGATATACACAACTCTTTTTATGGTCAACCTTTTGTTTATGATATATACTGACCAATACAACCTTCTTTAGAATTTACATTTTATTTCATAAGCCCAACATACTAAAGGTGGATAAAAATTTCAGTCGTTTTCTTATGAATGTTAGATCAATGTTTTTAAAATTTGAAATAAATCAAATATGACTTTGACCTTAACATTCACGTAACGTAATAATGCCAAATCAGGATATAAAACATCACTGAAGGACAAGTACAAGTAAATGTATCGTTCTGCTTTGGTCGTAGTCTCTAAACTCACAGGTTAAACGTCAAGAAAACTTATAATCGGACATTCTACATTTCGTAATGACACGGTTCGTTTTTTTGTAAGTAAACACATACATTTTTTTTGGTAATTAAGATGGTGATTTTAAGGACAATTAAACGCGTTGGCCGATATCTATAATTATTAAGCTATCATTTGATCGCATCACTGGCCATAAATATTGAATAAATAGACTGGATAGATCAATATAATTATTGTTTTCGTTTGTGGCACCATTTATTTTTAAAAGAAATGAGGTGTCATAAGTTCGGTTTTCGGTAGATTTGGACATTCTCAATTTTGAACAGTTTACTTTAGATTCACAAATTGCATTTCACAAAGCTACATTTTTGATAAAAAAAAGAAAAGGGATAACGTAACAATAGCACAAAAAATACTTGTATATATCATTCTGCAAAACGTTTCATAAGCGTTATACTTTGGTCCCATTGTTGGCCCCAATTACCGTTACATAAGAGATATTCCGCCTGTTTATGTTGATTGGATCGTAGCAATTATATATAGTTAGCATTTTAATCAATACCGTTAATGCTGTTCAAGAGACATTTTAAAACATTTTGTTACGTTAAAACATCTAGCGTATCCTTTAACTGATTACAGAAAAGTCTATTTATGTTTTATGTTGACTTTAAGGGGACGCATACTTTGAAATTAGAAAAAAGTGGGTGGGGTATGATAAAATTTACCTGCAAAAAAGTACAAGGTTTTGGTACATGAAATGGATACTGTTTCAACTGTTATAAGTACACAAAGGATTGCTCACTAAAATAAAAATGAGAAAACTGAAACAAGAAAGTTATTGTTGAATTACATAAGACTTCTTGTGTACATTCAAAGTCAACAATTAAGACTTTTTGGTGCGAAAATAATAGTGCTTCACCTTGTCCAAACATTTATCAATGTCCTACAGATTCTAATTTAAAGAAAGAATGTGAAATATGGTCACTGTCTTGCTTTTCATTTCGCATATGTAAGCTAAAACACATTATTTAGTTCGTTTACAAAGTAGTGCATAAGAAAAGATACGGTGGTCAAGGAATGCCACATTCCAAAACTAAAAAGAGTATATTCCCCTTAATACATTAAACATTTATCGTTACAGAAGTCTAGTGGCTTACAATAAGGGCCTAGAAATGTTGCCATTATTAATTTTTGACTTGGTATTCATGAACTACAATGCACTTAAATATCAAAACACATTCAACAAACTTTTGAAAATGTATTGTCTTAAAAATCCCTAAAATAAGCTATGAAATTTGGTTGAGAGGTCCAATCAATGTGTATATGTGCAAAAGTAACATTCTAATCTTGTTCACAAAAGTTACTAATACACAGCAGGCATGTCAATGATCAAAACTGGACGAATATACAGTTATCCTCACTTTAATGTCATTTATAATTTGTCCTTGAATTCTCCACCATACTTTTCATAATTCTGTTTGCACGAGTTGCACGAGAATGCTGTCATTCACGTAAAAAAATGGGGTCAAATAAGTTGTAAATGCAATATCATCTAAACGTAATTAATGGATTATGCAGTTCAAGATAAACTTTATCTCATAACGTAACGAACATGTATAATGTTGTAACAACAACTTTACTTACACTGATTTAAGTAGCAGTCGGTTTATAAGTGACTTTATTGATTCATTTTATGTTTTGTTATTGTTGTCAAAAAGTATAACGGAAGTGCCTCACAACTGAAGCGGAAACCAGTTTGATGCGCAAAGTAGTCCAATGTAAGTAATATTTTTTGACAAATGTCCACAGAAATTAATAATTTTCTAATATTAAAGACGAATATCTGATGAGGATTCATTATTTGATAAGAAATTATAATCATCGACATGTTTTTTTTAAAAATCGTACACGTGCTGACACCTAAGTTGTCTCCCGTTGTTTATTAGAGTTACCTTTCGTCCGGCGCAGTAATACATTTGCAGTGAATCGCCGAGAAGTCGTGGGAAAATTAAAAACCATGTAAATTAACTAAAATCAACCACCTTTTCAAGATGAATTTCAAGTGATCGCCATTATGCATTTAACCCGCCTGACCTGTGTAGCATCTTAGATATCTGTTCTAAGGTATTCATTGTGTAGAATGTCATGTTATGCCCTTGCAATGCTAATCCCACTCCGATTTTTTTTGTTTACATTTTTATCAATGAGAAATATGGCGTCCATCCCGAGCTGAAATGACATGGCGTTAAATTTTTACATGTTTAAGCAAACCTGGTGTGTTAGAAAGAAAATCTCATCCCTTCAACATTATTTGGAACACTGTTATTGTAAAAAACCTGTTTTTTCCTTATACAAAAGCTTAATATTTTGTGTTGAATGTACTTTCACAAAGACCTCTGTTTTCCTATCACATTCATAGTACCACATCCTTATCCACAAAATACTGAATATTACAGGTGTCCATCAGTATTATATCAGTTTAGGAATATGTTTTTTATTTTCCCACCATCGATTTCTTGAATATGCACCCCTTCCGCATTTCTGTATGAACTGTGAATGTAGCAATATGCGTCCCCTTAACGAGTTCAATTAGCAACGTTCCATAAGATGATTACTCTGAACACAAATGATTAGGAAAGGAAAACAATCTTCGTCCCGTATTGGATTTGATGATAAGAGGTCTGTTGTTGGAAATAACATTGATTAACAGTCATTAATTTGATGAAGTGTCATCAGTAACTTAATACCGATGAATAAGAATAGAAGAAAGTTCAGTTGAATCTGCCTTAGCGGCCACCTGTATTGTGTAGTCACTTGTCTTAAACACTAGTCAGAACAATTTACTTCCCCTTATTCTAAAACTTTCCTTATTTATTAGAACTTTTGATTTGTTACATCTCATAGTGTAACGGCTTCAATTTTATCTTGATATAATATTTGATGGTAGGTTGTAAGATTGTGTCATTATTTTTGTTCGCTTTTATCTTCTTGTTTTGTAACATAAATTGTAATACATATAACTTCCCTACCTAACACTTGAAATATACTATGCCTTGTGCTTTGTTTTTCGTATTGGATGTGTTTTTGCATTTTCCTAAAATTGCATTCATGTGATTTATTGTTCTATTCCTACTGAATTCCATTCACTATACATTCATATTTGCCCGCATCAATGTTGACATTTCCTTGACTCATAAAGGTGTTCTAAGGAAAATATAGGCAAGACGTTCGGGTTTTTAGGGGGACTTGACGGTAACGTTATATAACGGTACGTCAGTTCTAGATTTGCGTTTCATTTAACAAATAATCAAGGCTTTCGAGTGGTTTATCGTCTGATTTACCACGGTTCAGAGTTCTGATGCGTAGGAATTGAACCACGAGGGCGTTAGCCCGAGTGGTTAAATACTGAAGCATCTGAACGATGAACCGTGGTAAATTAGAGTATAAATCACAAGAAGGCATTGATTGTTTTCATTCTGACATGCTTATTGACATATTTTAATAAATATTATGCTGGACTTCATTTTACCGAGGAGTAATTATCGAACGTCATGTGGCAATTTGACGTCATAATTGACGTCATAATGCTCTCTTATCGTCAACCGTTGTTTATCGCAGAATATACAGAGCTTGATTTCCTTCTTTGTTTAACTGGAAACCAAACCGAGTCATGTTAGAATTGTTGTTATATTCAAAGAACGCCAAAATGTAGAATATTACTTGAAACATCATTTTGATAAAGGCTATGGAGCCGAAACGTTAATAAAATGGAAAAGAGTGAAATCTAGAAACCTTGAACATGTGATTTAGTTTTGACCTTTATTGCCGAAAATGACTTTTAGCCAGATTGAACGCTCTTTCTTGAAATTTTGATTTTCACTCATGAAAAAATGTTTATTTCTCGAACGACGCTATTTTACATTTTTATGTCAAAGAGGTCAGCTTGCATTACTTAGTGACAAACATTTCCGTGCGTTATACATTCATATGTAATGGATGATTATAATGACATTATTAATTATTTATAAACTTTAATTATAAACTAATTATAATTAATAATTCATTACCTTGAACAACGCATGTCATTTATACAAAACTATTAACACGTTTACATTATCCCTTTGTATTCTGTAAAATAAAACAGAAGGAGAAATCTCTTTAATATTTAAAAACAACCATAAGACTGTGCCATTGACTATTGACATAGTAAAAAATATCAGAGACGTTACAGTATATTTATTGTTTGCTTTATTTTATAAACTTGTTTAAAAAGTTCTCATTTCCTCATGTCGCATTATTTCTCGATTAACCAAAAATTTTTTGCATAAGTTTACGAAGATGATATGTTAATGATATATAGTTTTGCTTGACCTTTTCTACTCGTAAAAATTGTTTTAGCTGTTGCAGTGAAAACAATTTCATTTTTACTCTCCATAATGATCTAATTTTTGCCACAGACTGCTCTCAGGCTGTGTCCAGCTGTGTTCCACCTTTATGTAGGCTTATATCTTTGTTTTGTCATTCTATTTTCCCTTTATTTGAACATACATGTGAAGATTGTGTATATTTATATACATTTTCGTGCGAAAGGCTGCGTGGGTAACTGCCTTTTATTTATCATGTTCGACTGTTGTCCTTTTTTTTTGCAGATATTACAATGTCCTTTTTTTGCAGATATTACAATGTTATTGGTCGCAGTCTGCCCCATAGTAACTTCTCACATCTTCTTAGGTATTTTGTTATCCATTTGTTGACAAAAACATCATATTAGATTATTAAAAAACCTTTAAATGTTACAATTAAAATAAAGACGTTAGATACTACAAATATTCAAACAATCTCAGAAAACTTTAAATTTGCAGTGCTGCAATCATTACATGAACATCTCTTTATTTTTCTTATCTGCCGCGAAGATACAAATTACAGTATTGACTCTAAATTACAGTTATACTAAAATGATATATCACAATAAAATCTATGGGGAAAATAAGGTACAATATAATAATTCATTCTGTTTATTTATAAAGACTGGTAGTGCCTTTAAGAAATAAATGCACTGTACATTGAGTATTAAACGTTTGCTCGATATAATGTCAGGGACGTTTATTCAATTTTTTTTTCTCTTAATGTTTAAATATGCTAGAATGAAGACATTGGCACTAATTTAATGGCGGTTTTATATTGCAAATTGAGTGATCTGATAATAAACCGACCTTAACGCTCATTCAAACAAAACACACAAGATAAAGAATGCGTTCATTGATCATTCTAACATTATCGAACCTCTGTGATACGGCAGAGCTATGCTACTGTAAGTTCCACAAAGCATATGATGGTATATCAGTTCTAAGGATAATAACATTTGATATAATTAACAAATTCTTCTAGCGTTCAATAATTTTGCAGGAGTTGCAAGTATTTGTTTAATTGGAGAAGTATGAAATAACTGATTTATGAGGAACATTCAAATAATATTTCTGCAGCTCGTTCATTTTTCTCTTGGATCGCAGCCTAATTGTTTCATCTTCAAGTTTCCACAAGGTGTCTGAGAAACTGATTTAATCGGAACTAGGTTTCTCGACGAAAATTTACATTTTAATTTCTTTACTGGTATTTCTGCCTGATTTACGTAAAATAGCATCTTTTCATTAAATTACAAACAAAATGATTATTATTCATCTCAAACAATGATTGATCTAAGATATTTTCAAGAGTTATATGTTCAAGTTCTAATTCAGGAAACGGCATCGTAAAATTCAATTACAGGCATAAATAAATATATGTTTGGATATTGTTTAAAAATAAAATGAAAAACTAAAATGAACTAACACTATAGAAATTTTACCGGACTGTTTTACATGACTGACGCAGCCAACATTTATATGGCAATAACATTTCTCACACTGAAAGAACAGGAAGTTACAAGCATTGGCAATGTGTACCTATTCTCTACAGTATCGTACTATGTAATTTCTTACGATATTATTTGATGTGTAAACATTGCAATATGAAACACACGTACGCTATTGGCCTATGGAGACAGATCATCCTGGGAGTATTATGTAGCATTTAGGATATTTAATAAAGCCTTTCCTACTATTATGGAGAAATTATTGGACTCTGGGAGCGACAGTTCTTTGAATTATTTATTAGTTTCTTTTCTTTTTTGATAGCTTCGGAGTGCCTAGAGGTTATTGCTTTAGAGGACCGTACGTTTAAGATCATGAGCATTAGTCCCATGACATTTTAGATGTTCTATAGATAGCAGAAATGTTACCATCGGTACGATATAACATTAATAATATAATTATGGGTGATTTTGATTTGTTCTGTATTCGTGTAGCTGTGGATATTGGAATTTGACAGTTAGCTTTGTATGTCTTTAGAGAGTTTGGAATAGTTGGCTGCAGTGTGTTAAAAACTTTTGTTGGAGTTTGTTAGAAATAGTCACAACAAACTCATTTGATAAAATGATATGAAACTATGAGTATAAATTTCGAAAAAGACTTTGATTACTGAAATCATGTTGTAGTTTACTAAAGAATGTTCCGCGTTATACAAAGGATATTTAAGTACATGGAGGATAGGAAACCACATTGGAATCCACGATTGGATTATTTAAGGTCTGCTTCTTATAAATCTTATTAGTTTTTGCTGTCAATCTGAGACATACTACAGAATATGTCAGGCGTGACATAAGCTGTGAATGCTGGGAAATGTTAGTGATCACCTATAACAATAGTTTTGAGGACGTCAATAGCGAAGATGAATTTGATAAGATAGAAATCTTATCATCTCAAATAGAAACAGCTGATGAATTTTTTCTTGCTCCTATTGCAAGCTTAACTGAAAAGGAAGTTGACCTTTTAGACCGAAAGGAGAGGGAAAGAAAGCGTATTGCACGTGCTGTAGCCCTAATTTCCGGGATATTGTTTTTGGTCAGTGTTGCCTTGGTTACAGTATCGCTCTACATGGCTAAAGATATTGACGAAATGGGTAGGTCTGCTATTTTTGTAACATAATTTGAGACTTCTTATGGTACTAAATTGACGTTTTCATAGGTTACACGTGTTTTTGTACTTGAAATTCAAATCAAAAGTAAATTCATTGATAGCTTTTTAAAGAGACAACACTGATATGCAATGAACTGTTCAATGTAGACTATATTTCTTTTTTTCTATTATCAAGCAATACATAAAATCTAAATTGCATTTGCAACGCTATGAAATATTCTAATCACTTAAATATGCTCCATTCATACATAAAAGTCGATATTTTTATGGAAAATAAAAGAAACAAAGAGATTGCCAATGACTAAACATGACAAACAAATCGGATTTGGTTTGTGTACTTTAAGAAATTATGCACAGAGTAAATATCATCAAGACTGAACAAAAATCTATTTTCATATCTTTAAAGACAGTAACAAATAATATGTTTGCTGTGGCATGGTAATGTAATTCAGATAAAGTAAACCATCTTATAGGCGTTAATATTTATAACAGTTTTACTCTTGCCTTTTCATGCCGTATTCAAAGACAGATTTAGTACCCTATAAACTATCAAAAGAATTGCATTGTACCTAGATAATGGGGATTTTTGTTATATACCATACCACCGGTGAATGATATAAGCGATAATTACAATTCTCCTGCTATCGATTGTTACATTTGGCCAGAAAATTCACGATCTACTTTAGTGAAACTATCTGTATTGTTCTTATCTCCGAACAATAGTCTCGTTGTGGAATATAATAGTTCTCTTTAGTCTTTCATAAAATAATAAATGTGTGATGCCGTCAATTCTGGGATGTAGAACGCACGTTTCTGTGCAATTTTACTATATTTATTTATCAACAATAGTTCAAATTAACAAAAGGTATACATTTATAACAAAATAAGTAGTCAGCTTTTGAACACTGGTTATCCAGTTAATATAATTAGATAAGAAATTAAGTGTCACTTTCAACGTCGGTTAACCGAACTAACAAGAAATTAAACATTAAAGTATAACACGCTTGTTCTGTGGATGTCCACTAACTAACTGTCCTTTTTTTCCTGCTGCTTTATTTCTTTTCAATTTATGATTTTCAACCAATGAAATCACAGATTAATATCTTGACAACCAGTATAATTGAATTATGCAAATTATTCTTATACAGCCTTCTTTAGATCTTATCACATTTATGATAGTGATCGAAGGAAGAACAAAGACCTTGTTAGAAATTATCTATACTTCGCACTCTTGCATTGCATAACAAATAATCAGCTTAATTGTCTACAAATATTACTGAACCTAGCAACTTAAAATTTTACAGCAGGACACTTGCCCCTCCGATATTTATTTTCACTCCGTGAAAATGCAGTTTCATCTCACGTAAGCGAATTTTAGGGAAAAATAATTATGTTGTTTGTTCCCGTTTAGTGTCTAATATTATAAACAATTACAGTAAAATACGTTTGCTGAAAATATTGGAGTACCTGTCTACATTTAATTAAAATTAATAGAATGCTGTGTGTTTTGTTTTCTTTTACACTTTTAACGTCTTCCTCTTCTAGCGTAAAATCCACGTGATGGGCGGTCTGAGAAAGTCCCTCTTTGTTTTTGGTGCTTATTGATGTTTCCTGGTTGGTTCTCGTGCCTGAATTCATTAATTTGTTTTTGTAGTTCAAGATTTCCTTTATTTGATTCGGACAGTTCTGCCTTCAGATTGTCAATGATTTCATACAGATCATTGAATTTTTGACTAAAGTCACAATACAGATTTGAACGGTTATATGATATACACGATTTCCTGCTTAATTCATCTTGTATTTTTAACAGATTATTTCTTTCCATTTTCATGGCACTGATTATTTCATTTGAGTATTCATAATCTGAGCGCAGGTTTTTGAATTTTGACAGTAGCTCATCCTGCGAATTCACGTTATCAATAAGACAGTTATTCTTTGCTGTAAGCACGTTAATTTCCGTTATTTTACTTTTCAATTCTGAACGATTTTCTGCAATTTCTGCATTCAAGTTTTCGTTTTTGTCCCGTAATCTTTGGTTCTTGACATTTAGGTTGGAATTCTCTAGTTTGACTGCTTCTATCTTACTTTTCATCCTTTCGTTTTCGTGCCGTAATTTGTTCATGCGTTTTATTGTACCGTTATGCTTACGGATTGCCGTGTTTGTTGAATTTTCTTTTAAGTAACTATCCCCAACTCCGTGAAAAGGCAGTGAAATTTCTAGGATCAGTCTGTTTTGAAATGCAACTGATCTCGCGATGTCTTGTTTTGTCTGTCTTGACGCAACTGAATTTTGAATTTCTACATACCCGACCGTAGTGTCCTTTCTTTTGACATCTGTTACAAATTGCCATCACTGCACGGCATTCACTAAATGGATGGAATAGTCCACATTTCGAACACTTCTTGGTTAGTCCATAATAAACGTTATAATAAGTATTCTAATGTCGGTTATCCGTACGACGTGTTTCACTTCGCTGGGGAATATAACTCATCTTGTAGAATAATCCACTCGCTTTTGTGACGGTACTGGGAAAGTCAAGTAAACATAGAAGTTCCTTGTACCCGGTTTCTACGCCATGTGTGATGCCGTCAATTCTGGGATGTAGAACGCACGTTTCTGTGCAATTTTACTATATTTATTTATCCACAATAGTTCAAATTAACAAAAGGTATACATTTATAACAAAATAAGTAGTCAGCTTTTGAACACTGGTTATCCAGTTAATATAATTAGATAAGAAATTAAGTGTCACTTTCAACGTCGGTTAACCGAACTAACAAGAAATTAAACATTAAAGTATAATACGCTTGTTCTGCGGATGTCCACTAACTAACTGTCCTTTTTTTCATGCTGCTTTATTTCTTTTCAATTTATGATTTTCAACCAATGAAATCACAGATTAATATCTTGACAACCAGTATTATAATTGATTTATGCAAAGTATTCTTATACAGCCTTCTTTAGATCTTATCACATTTATGATAGTGATCGAAGGAAATGGCAAACAATGGAACAAAGACCTTGTTAGAAATTATCTATACTTCGCACTCTTGCATTGCATAACAAATAATCAGCTTAATTGTCTACAAATATTACTGAACCTAGCAACTTAAAAGTTCACAGCAGGACAAATTGTCTTAAAGTATATAAGACGAAGAGAAAATGTCTAGAAATATTGTAGACGAAGGGAAATAGTCTGGAAGTATGGAATACGAGGATGTAAGGGGAGGGAGGGGGGATACTGAAACAAATTTTTGCCTTATGAATAGAAAATCTATGTCTGACTTTTTAAAAGAATGTCGTATAGGGTTCGATTTCATGCTTTATGCAGTGAACACGTATGCGATAATCTCCTAATGCCGTCTTAATATTTGATGAGTTAGTATGGATTACTTCTTGTGTGTCACTGTTCACATAAATTCGTTTCATCAATTTTCTAAGCTGAAAGAATGGTATAAGACACTGATAAAAGTATATCATCAAACCGTTCTAAGGAACATGTAAATGTTATGAAAGACAATTGAGCCATGTCATGAGAAAACCAACATAGTGGCTTTGCGACCAGCATGGATCCAGACCAGCCTGTGCATCCGCGCAGTCTGGTCAGGATCCATGCTGTTTGCTAACGGTTTCTCTAATTGCAGTAGGCTTTAAAAGCGAACAGCATGGATCCTGACCAGACTGCGCGGATGCGCAGGCTGGTCTGGACACATGCTGGTCGCAAACCCACTATGTTGGTTTTTCCATGGCACGGCACAATTAAAAGTTAGACAATTATTTCATAACGCCACATACATAGGGTACAACTATTGCAATATTACAATTATTTGTCCGAGGAATAACCCTTTTACAAATTAAGAAACTAGAAACTAGCTAGTAAATATGTATGTGTACCTGTAATAGATCATGGTCTAGTAATGAGCTGCCACGATTAGAATTGTTACCTGTAAACAATGTAAAAACATGATGTTTGTTTGTTTGTTTGTTTTGGGTTTAACGCCGTTTTTCAACAGTATTTCAGTCATGTAACGGCGGGCAGTTAACCTAACCAGTGTTCCTGGATTCTGTACCAGTACAAACCTGTTCTCCGCAAGTAACTGCCAACTTCCCCACATGAATTATCAGAGGTGGAGGACTAATGATTTCAGACACAATGTCGTTTATCAAATAGTCACGGAGAACATACGCCCCGCCCGAGGATCGAACTCGCGACCCAGCGGTCCGTAGACCAACGCTCTTACCTACTGAGCTAAGCGGGCGGGCTAAAAAAAAAAAAAAACATGATGTAGAAGGGATACCTGTAAAACACTGAAAAATTAAAAACAAGTAAGACCAACATGCGTTACTAATGACTATTCCTTATGCTACATGTTTTGCATAGTCAAAGAAAAGAACAATATTTCACCATATATTACTTTGGAAATATCACTATACCGCAACATCTGACTTATTTTAAGACATTTGTATCTTAACTTTCTTCCGAGTCTCTGATATTGATATGTCTTAAGACAAAGAAATTGATCAAGTCTCTTTAGACAGCTTTAGATCTAAAGAAACAGCAATCTCAACAATAGCTAATTCTTTCAGAAATAAACTTGCGAAGACGCTGTCTTTAAATAAATATTTAATGTAGAACATTTACATGACATTTACTAGAGAAAAATATTACAAAGAACAATTTCAGCCATGCAGGCAGATTATTTTTAAATAATAGTTTCTATCTAACTGTTATGATGTGTTTTAAATAGAATATTTGTTAGTTGTAATAAACAGTGTATGTCATCAAATGAGAGCCAGATGCAATTGTTGAAAATCAAAGATCTCATATTTAGCAGTGAAAGACAATGATCTTACATGTTAGAGATTTATCCTAATGAAATATGAGCCGTGGCATGGAAAAACCAACATAGTGGGTGTGCGACCAGCATGGATCCAGACCAGCCTGCGCATCCGCGCAGTCTGGTCAGGCTCCATGCTGTTCGCTTTTAAAGCCTATTGGAATTGGAGAAACTGTTAGCGAACAGCATGGATCCTGACCAGACTGCGCGTATGCGCAGGCTGGTCTGGATCCATGCTGGTCGCACACCCACTATGTTGGTTTTCCCATGGCACGGCTCATATGTATTTGGTATTTTTCACTTTTAAGTAACAAGATGTATTTTTCTCCCTTAAATTTGTATATTCACTGAAAGTTATATATTAAATGGACTGTAAGAGAAAATTTAAAGTTTCAGTTTACGAAGAAATCTTTAGTATATAGCTATATATAGCAGTAAATGATTTCCTTTAATAGCGAGATGAGAATAAAATGCGTTACAATCCAAACTGTTAGAGCTAATGTTTTAAACTCATCTTTTATTTATTTATAGCGTTGGACATGTTTTCAGTGAATTAAAAACTCAAAAGCTTTCAACGTTTTAAATTGATTGAAGTGAAAGTAACATTTCAGTTGCCCAATAGAACGCCGCACCTGACCAGTACCTATCCACAACACTGCAATTCATAATTCGATTTGAATAGAAGCCTGCCTGGTAATTGATCGAAATTAACCTCAAGCATTTTCACAGTCGAACTGAAATAAATAAGCATGGAATAAATAAATTAATTAAGAAGTTTTTGCCTGGCAGATACATCGTCTATATCTACTTATAAGAAATTCATGTCAGCATATATGCACAATCATATCACAAGTCATATATGATATAAATTAATAATGATATAAGATAAATAAAATATTTGATTCAGTTTAATAGCTGCTTTATAATATAATTATTAGAGATATTTGACAAAAAACAAAAAAAAACAACAACAACAAAAAAATCATATATTGACATGGTAAGAAGCATCCTTCTAGTACAGTAGTTTGTACTCTGTACATAACGAGTTATCTACATTCACCAATGAGTGGTTTGTACGTAGCTAATTATAAACGGCCGTGTTTTCATGCTTACGTTAATTTAAGGCATTTCAAGATGTAAAATGTGATTTATTTATTAATTTTATTGATATTATACCAAACAAACTAAACGATCCTTAAGATTTACTCTGCTATGTCTGTTCTTTTCCTAATGAATCGAAATTGCGAACATAAGTTATCGTGATTTTTTTATAGAATGAAAGATTGCGTCAATGATTAGAGTCTAAATTAGTAATTATATCAACCACACATTAGTCGCATGATACTGATTGTTTTCAAGGCGGTATCGTGATTTTGGATCTAAACATTAGTAAAACACATTTTCTGTTTAATTCTTCAGTCAAAGCTGGTAAAGTTTAAATGCAAATTTTAAAGACCTTGCTATTCTCTAAATAGACAGTGTTTAAACAGATTGTTCAATTCTTGCATACCAGACGGGGATTTCAGGTATTTTTACTAGTGCTGGAAAAATCCATCTTACACCCCAGGGTGTAAGATGACTCTCGTGCTGTAAATGACGTACTACGAACTATATATATGTAGAAGATTTATGTAGTAATTTATATTTTATTTAAAAAACGGAATAAAAATTCAATACCTTGACAGTTCCTATTGGTTCCTGATAGTATATTTCTCGATTCAAATCACGTTATTTTATCAAAAATTCATAACGTTACGCTGAACTGTTAAAACAAAACCGGAACTAAACATTGTTATTTGTTTTGAAACGTCATGATGTCTTTCCTGTTTACGGACGTTGGTTTCCCGCGCTTTGTTTAAATACACTGCTATAAGAAATAGTTCTAAAAAGAAAGCCGTTCGACTGATTTTATTTTCATTATTTTATGTTGATATCGGTATGCAAGAAAAAGATTCTGTCACTGGTTATAGGTGCAGATGGGAATATCCGGCTCTCGGGTAACTGTTTAGGCGGTAACTCGGTAGGAACCTCGTTACCGCCTAAACAGTTACCCTCGAGGCCGGATATTCCCATCTGCACCTACAACCAGTGAAAGAATCTTATAATATTTACTTGCATGCACAATGCATCTCTGCTGAAACGAAATGTTTAAATTGTCTTGTATTCGAGATTCAGATAGAAAAACCAGTGTGATTGTAAAGTAATAAACACTTCTTTTCTGTACAAAGATTTGGAGATGATGTTGGACAAGATAATTGTCATATGTTTACACGTTTCCTGACTGATATCATTAATAATAAGTTTACTATTTAAGTGACGTCGGTATTTCATTTTATATATCTGAGTTATTTGGCCAGGGTTAAAATCAATACATTAAGCACATTATATACTTTGTTTTACAAAAAACTTACATGTTGTTCGAATACCAGTGTAATTTAAAGCAAATGGTGCATGTCATTTTGGAATCAGTCGAAAATCGTTTTCATTATACTTGCATGTGCAGCTCAAAATTTGCCGTTTGTCAAAATGAGATAACATTTAACTGCGTTTGTTTCTCGGTTAATGAAAAGGTAAAGAATGATATTGCACATTTCATTAGACTCTGTCGTTAATTGTATCGCACATCTCATTAAACTCAGAGTCAAACCGGGTCTGTTACTCTTCAAATAGATTTTATTTCTTTGAAACGAATGATAGCTGATGCTGCATTTTGTTAATAACTTTCGGAGAAAATTGTATATCTAATCATCTGTAAATACAACAATAAATTTTTTTAAGTACGATTTCTATTAAACAAATTGTTTAAACAAGGAGTAAAGATGAGCTGGTGAACATACGAAAATTAGGTGAACTACTGTACTATATTTACGCAAGTTTGTAATTTACAGCGCATAATTTAATAAATACATCAAAGTTGCAGTTGTCTGTAAATATAAAGCGAAAAGAATAAAAAAGAAATCGGACATCCTGTTAGAGAAACGTTTTCTTAATCTTTTATTAAAGAACAAAATGTAACTGAGTATGGCTTAAGCGGATGACATGGAAATAAGTGACATATACTTGTCAATCGTGGTCTAGGAGTGTTGATCCTATGTCATGAACACCCGGAGTATGTTTGTTTCTTCCATGCTCTGTGCGTCATTTAGCGTATTTCTCAGCTACTCTTTAGTGTTTCTCTCTTTAATATCCGAAGATACTGTTTAAGATGGGTC
This sequence comes from Mercenaria mercenaria, assembly GCF_021730395.1. Classification (NCBI taxonomy): domain Eukaryota; kingdom Metazoa; phylum Mollusca; class Bivalvia; order Venerida; family Veneridae; genus Mercenaria; species Mercenaria mercenaria. Next base: position 51,207,266 of record NC_069370.1, read on the forward strand.
TGTGCCAAGCATGTTCATGATTGATTTGTTTTACCCTTTCAGAGCATGTTAAGATAACCTCTAAGAAAACTAATGAAGTTTTTAAGTTTTCTTTCTCTTAATGTTATTCTATCTAACATATTTTAGGATAAGGCCATTTTCATGGATACTTTTCCTTTTGGCTGCTTAATTACCCGAAATTGTCGTATATATCTGTAGCATTAAAGAATCACCATAACTCGTTTTAAAAAAGTAAATGTCAACATTTTAAGACACATGACTTTCTGCTACTGAAGAACGAAATAGTATTGAACTATTTCATAAAGAACAGCCCTATATAAACTCACCAAAAACATTAAATATTTAAATTTACAATTAACACAAAATACGAAATATACAAATTATGAATGGTTTCTGTGCATTGTGCATGTCTTTAGACTATAATATTTTTAATAACATTTAAATAATACTTTTTAGAACATCAAAACACATGTCAGCTTTTACTGTAATATAATATTACACATTATAATAGCATATATATTAAATATGACTTGATTTTCCATGTTGTTTCAGACGTGCATATAATGAATATAACCTAGGTAAATTGAACAAATAAGTAAGTAAGTAAGTAAGTAAGTAAGTAAGTAAGTAAGTAAATTCTTTATAGTTTATTTATAGAGGGTTACCGTACTGTAAAATAATTATAAGGATATTTCAAACACTATCAAATATATAGTTATTATCAGATACGAACAGTCCAGCAGAATGTGTATTATGTACAAAAATACTGTTTTATTTGCCGTTTTTGCAACATATTGCTTTTTAGAACTCTGCCGTTATAAAAGCAAAAACTTAGGTAGAGTATTCCTATATCGTTCAGAGATTTCCAAATTTAACATCTTTGATTTTCTGTGATAATGTGATAAGTAAGTAACATATTTCGTCCAAGAAATTACCACAGATAATCATCATTATTTTAGCATTTAATATCACATGTAAAGTCACTGAAAATTACGTTATCAAGGTGTGTTATTACATAGAGATAGAATACGTACATTGATAAGCTTATTTTTATCAGCATCTTATCAAAATATCAGTACTGAATAATGGCGTTTGCTGTAAGAACATAGTTACATGTGTATGGATACGATTGTTCGACGCTTGTGCTTTTATAGAAGGAACTGTGTAATACTATGAAGTAAAGTGGAAAAAACTCCAGATAATACATATAACTTTAAAGTAAAAGGTATATGATAAGTTTTGGAAACCAATGGATTTTGTAATTAAATGAAGACGTACAACAGTTCTACAGTTACTGCGGAGTGGTTTTTTAATCTAAGAAATGTCTTTAGGAAAAACTGATCGATATCTGTTGATGTTGTTGACAGACACACGTATATTTTCACAATTTTGCGTTCTGTTTCAGTATGTTTATACATATATTTTCAAGTAATTACAGGATCTTGGCTGTTGTAAAATTGGCAGTTATTTAGTGTCTGATAAATCATGAGTTCGAATTACTTATAAACCATGTTTCAAATGTTCATCTTATTAAATTGATAAGTGTTTCCTGTAATATTTGGTGCGCAATTTCACGGTATGTTATCTTGTAAATATCCAAGTAGTAAACATAAAAAAACCAGCTTTTATTCTTCTACGTAAAATATAACGGCAAAAGATCATAGATTTTATGATTTCTTTCTAATCTTGTTTGAGATAAAGTTTGAAAACTAAGAAACTAACGACTGCATCGATGCAATATGAAGGTTAAATAAAATATCAAAACTCAACTAAAATCGGTTGCAAAATTAAGTAAAATTAGATAGATTGAATGCCTAGGTAAAATGTTGGTGTAAGCTTTCCTATGGTGAATTTACATTTTAGTTCAAGTAAAAGACATCTGCAGAGACCAATGTCTAAAGCAGGATTAGACAGAACTCGTGAATCTATGAACATCCCATTATATGTTACATAGAGGTAAACAGTCTGATATTTTATGTTTGATTGTTTTTGAACATTTACAGATCCATATAGCGTACCAAGACACAAAACGCTACTGACATTTATGATAAGAAACTTTTGGGAAAACACATACTGTTACAGCTAAATCTGTCACAGTCATAAGTAAATTTTTTGATACTTAATCAATAAATTGCTCCATTGATGCTTATTAATTTGAATTGCATAACTACTAGCTATTCGAAGGAACCATGTTATTTCTGTTAAAGAACATTTAATTGTTAAGAGAAGTTTAGAGATAACAGGACCTGTTATTTAATGTATTCCAAACACTGCACGAACACACACATACAATAACGTTTTTTCGATGATAAAATGTTGAGGTATAGTTGCTCCTGGCTGCACTTGTATTATCAAAGTTATTAAAAAAAATAAATACCTCAGTCATTTAGAAAATAGAATTTTTTGACGGATATTTATTGTGGTATGTGAACACGCCATAGATATAAGACAAACTGTACTAATGGGAGAATATTTATATAGATTTCTCTTCCCCAAACTTTTCCTGCAACATTCATATCTCCAAAGCACCGCTAACCTTGACAGAAATTAAATTATGTATTGATTGACGGGGTTTGTGTTATATATCATACAATCGGGGAATATTATTGCTAATTAAAATGTTCCTGATTACAAGATTACAACAATGCTCCATGATGAAGATATTCTACTGAGGATTGCTTTATGGAATAATTTCTATATCTATCTGACCGAACAATTGTTTCATAATTAGGTTCCTTAGCTCTTAAGGTAATTGTAAATGCAAACTCTGACCAAATTCATTTTTCTTCAATGCAGAATTTGACAGAACCCTAATGTTTCAAAACTTCAAAATATTCCTAGAAAATGCGACATATAAAGAACAAAGGGTCGTATGCTTGAGTTTTAGACAGATTTAAAACATTTGGATCTCGCACACGTGTTGATAATGGCGTCATCACAATTTTGATAATGTTTCAGCGAATAGAAAGTTTTCTACAATGAAGATTTTAATGAAATTCCTCACAGTCGTAAATAAACATATGGTCTATGATATGGTGAAATTAAATGCTTAGGTACCCGTTCTTGTTTTTGATATATTCGCCCATGATAAAGGATATCAGCACATCACATGCTGATTTTAAAACATTGTTTGGAATAAGTTAACGTTTCAAACGTTTTAATATCATATTTTATTTTTAGAAAGACAATTACGTTACTGTTTTAATAAACACACTCAGGGTTTGCCAATAATTTATAAAACGACTTTTATTTCCAAATACCGAGTGCAGGCTTTATTTTATGTTATCCGGATAAAAGACTTTACGCTATTACTTCCGGTTTATCAAACGTGCAGAACTACGTCAGATTTGGATACTTAAAATGTCCAAAATGACAGACAACTTATGTAAGCTTTGTTCGTCTGTTCATTCATGATGCCTGCATATGTAAATTATATTGGTTGAATGAAAATTTATTTCAAACTTTTGATGGAATTCAAGATTTTTGACCAAAAATGATCTTTTTTTTTTAATTAAAGTTTGGTCATATTATAGATATAAGGTCATTAACTTTTGTTTCTAAACTATTTTAGAAATGCAAAATCCGGTAAATACATGTCCCAGTCGGGAATCGAACCCAACTGCCTCGGTAATATAAACTTTCCTACCTTCTTGACCAATATACAACGTAGGAATTCATATTTATCCATCGTTAAATATAACCAGAACCCCGTTATTAATGCATTTTTAATTTTGTATTGAAAACAAATAGTAAAATCACTAGTTCTCTTGTGTTTCCATAACATATAATCTCTCAGTAACCAAGTTTCAAAGCCTTTTATTAGAAACATAGCGATAATTGCCTGATATCTAAATGTTATTTTTTTTTGTTGTTCTCATGCGATCTGGAGATAATTGCCCTTAATAAAATGACAAAGTTCCAATAAAGATTGCCATGTTCAAGGAACACAGCCTGACAAAATATAAAGACCACTGAGATGTCAGTAAGATAGGATTCCTCCATGTACAAAGTCTAGTTTGAGATTTAGTTGCATTAAAACCTGAAAGCAGTATACACTTTGTTGTAAATAATCATGATATACATCAGCCAAGCTCAGGTCTAAGTTCAGACGGTATTTCTATTTAAGACATGCTTTCAAGAATTATACGAGGTCACAGAGATCTATCGTTATATCAACAAGGATGCTTTAGGCGATAAAGAAACAGCAGCACAGATTCGTCAGTTAGAGCAAAATGAAAATATCTATCTTAAGATGAAACTGCTTATTATCATCAGAGATATGAAATGTTTCTTCTTTATCTGTAGGTATACTACCATACTTCTTCTTACGTTGCCAAAAAATATCTAATTTCGCTAACTCGGCCTACGTCTGTAAGTGTATATATCGATGTCTGCTGGCATAATTTACAAACTAATCAAATTTCAGTCTCAAAACTCATTTTGACTGTATCAAACATAAGTTCAACGGAGAGCGTCTAATTAGTCCCGCAAGTCAGACTATAACTTTGTAATACCACAAAGACGCATTTAAAGTATTACGGATTTCTTTTATCTTTTAACTAAGTATAGTAATTATCATATTTAGTGAAAAGTTTAATTGGAATGTGTTGAGAAAATAGTGTATTAAATCTATTAACAGACTTGTAATGAATCTTAATACTTAAAACGTATGTGAATTATGTCAAATAATAATAATAATAATAAAGACTGCTTTATAGGTGACGGAATTGTATCTGAAAACTGCTGTTTTCATGTTATATTTGTCTCAAGAGGTTATATTTGTGTACAGATACTTTTTAATATTACACAAATTAGAACTAAAAAAGGCTAAGAATATATATATATTGTCAGTGCAAAAACAGTTGTATTTCGTCACAACTGTTCTAAATGAAGGTTGTACTGTTACAGATATTCTTTATTTCATACTTCATGTGGACAGTTCCAGTTTTTGTCGATAAATTTCATCTAACTCCTCCCTCTATTGTCATTCTATTCATACCAATTTCAAGTGACCACAAGCGGTATCACAAAGAAAACGCAATGGTCTATTGTGTAAACTAAACTAGGTCAATCGTATTTGACAGTTTTAGATCCGACCATAACAAGCAGTGATAGGTGTCTCTGTTTAGCCAGTTACATTAGAGACTATCTATATCGGATCAAAATGGTGACACTGTTGTAGCTCAAGAAAGCAGAAATTATTAATGCACCGAAGCCGTCACTCAGCTTTGATTTCATATATAAATGTTGGCATCGATTCGCTTTAGGAATATATATACTTTTGTATTTAGATTACCACCACAGTACACAAGACAAGAAAAATTGATAAAGAACACACCAATAACCTTAGAGCAATTCTTCATCCTGGCCTGGTCCTCCCAAAATATTTTGGGGAGGTTATAGATCTAACACATTGCGCAGTTTTGGTGATTGGCATAATTTGGTGGTTGGAGTCTCTACAGTTAATCACTACGTTACTCTGTCTGATGGTGAGATGACTATTGTACAATTCCATGATGCTTTTCACCTACAATCATACAAAGAACGCATCGAGGGAATTGATTTTTTCATGTTACTTACCCATTCGTGACCTTAGAGGCATTCGTATTTTAGATTAGTTTTTTGGTATGTGTGTTAACTGATACGTAACGTCAGATTACTAAGTTTATTTTACATAATTGGATATTTGTTCACTTGTGATAGATAGAGCTTGACACAACGAGATGGTTTTTTAAACGTTCTGTCTAACATGCTGAATTTGGATATAGTCCAAACCCCAAGTTTCATTTACAAATATACTGATTGTACAAATGCGCTGTCCCTATTTTCAACTTTTCTTGTCAGAATCGTTTTATAGATTATGTAAATAGTCTTTTATGTTTGTGGTGGTATATTTACCTCCCTCCCTCTCCCTTCCTTTCTCTAATCCTCTTTCTCCCTCCTTCCATTTTTATATGGTTTACATTTGATTAAAATGTATCGTAAAGGCTTGTATTTAAACTTTGCCATCTGTTATATCTTTCCACTACAACGTATATTTGTGGTATGTGGCGTGGTTGCGTTTGCTTGCTGTATTTAATGTTTGTTTCGAATCATTTCCAATCTAACGTGATTGTATCCTCCCACTCGAAGAAGTACAATTTATCTTATTTAAATTAACCACGCGTCATTCATTTATTGATAGACCTACCTTGTATATATCCAGTAAAAATAATTTTAACTATCAAAAAAAAAAAAAAATCAATATATATTTATGATATTGATCAGTCAAATCGATAAGGATGCTTGGAAAGTCTGAAAGTTTTTTTCTCACTCTTTTTCTCTGTGTGTGTAAACAACTGATTGCTGACACGATGAGGCATTTGTTTAATTTCCGTTCTTTGTGAAGATAATTAACGACCATTTCATTAGACTAACATTAAATTCGCCTCTGTTCAAACAAGATTCGTTGGACATTTTATTTCGAGATTTTGTTTTGATTTCAAGTCAGCAGAACAGATAGAAAATATCTAAATTAAATAGATTTCAGTCGGATGTTTTGCCACGAAAGAAGAAAGATAACGACATACACTCACTACATAAGTGTATTACAGTAAAAGATACAATCTCATCAACGGACGCAAAATATCTATCACTACCACTTATCCATAGAATATCAATAGTTTCCTTTGAAATAGAAAATATCCAAAGTTTGATTTTTCAAGTTTGGGATGCGGAACCGTCGTATAAATGGATCAGACCGTTTCACAAAGTGCTTGATTCACTGCACAGACGATTACCTTATTGTCTAAGTAAAATATCTGGGACCTTGATACTGACGCATTTAGGTCGTTAAGTCTGGTACAATCCTTAGCGTTATATTGACAACTGTAGAATTCAGCAGTAAAAAACGGTTACAGTTATTATATGAATTGCATTTGTTTATAATCTTTTATTATATTAACCAATACAGATATATTAATAATAGTCTGACCGAACAATTGTTTCATAATTAGGTTCCTTAGCTCTTAAGGTAGTTGTAAATGCAAACTCTGACCAAATTCATTTTTCTTCAATGCAGAATTTGACAGAACCCTAATGTTTCAAAACTTCAAAATATTCTTAGAAAATTCGACATATAAAGAACAAAGGGTCGTGTGCTTGAGTTTTAGACAGATTTAAAACATTTGGATCTCGCACACGTGTTGATAATGGCGTCATCACAATTTTGATAATGTTTCTGCGAATAGAAAGTTTTCTACAATGTAGATTTTAATGAAATTCCTCACAGTCGTAAATAAACATATGGTCTATGATATGGTGAAATTAAATGCTTAGGTCCGCGTTCTTGTTTTTGATATATTCGCCCATGATAAAGGATATCAGCACATCACATGCTGATTTTAAAACATTGTTTGGAATAAGTTAACGTTTCAAACGTTTTAATATCATATTTTATTTTTAGAAAGACAATTACGTTACTGTTTTAATAAACACACTCAGGGTTTGCCAATAATTTATAAAACGACTTTTATTTCCAAATACCGAGTGCAGGCTTTATTTTATGTTATCCGGATAAAAGACTTTACGCTATTACTTCCGGTTTATCAAACGTGCAGAACTACGTCAGATTTGGATACTTAAAATGTCCAAAATGACAGACAACTTATGTAAGCTTTGTTCGTCTGTTCATTCATGATGCCTGCATATGTAAATTATATTGGTTGAATGAAAATTTATTTCAAACTTTTGATGGAATTCAAGATTTTTGACCAAAAATGATCTTTTTTTTTTAATTAAAGTTTGGTCATATTATAGATATAAGGTCATTAACTTTTGTTTCTAAACTATTTTAGAAATGCAAAATCCGGTAAATACATGTCCCAGTCGGGAATCGAACCCAACTGCCTCGGTAATATAAACTTTCCTACCTTCTTGACCAATATACAACGTAGGAATTCATATTTATCCATCGTTAAATATAACCAGAACCCCGTTATTAATGCATTTTTAATTTTGTATTGAAAACAAATAGTAAAATCACTAGTTCTCTTGTGTTTCCATAACATATAATCTTTCAGTAACCAAGTTTCAAAGCCTTTTATTAGAAACATAGCGATAATTGCCTGATATCTAAATGTTATTTTTTTTTGTTGTTCTCATGCGATCTGGAGATAATTGCCCTTAATAAAATGACAAAGTTCCAATAAAGATTGCCATGTTCAAGGAACACAGCCTGACAAAATATAAAGACCACTGAGATGTCAGTAAGATAGGATTCCTCTGTTCAAACAAGATTCGTTGGACATTTTATTTCGAGATTTTGTTTTGATTTCAAGTCAGCAGAACAGATAGAAAATATCTAAATTAAATAGATTTCAGTCGGATGTTTTGCCAGGAAAGAAGAAAGATAACGACATACACTCACTACCTAAGTGTATTACAGTAAAAGATACAATCTCATCAACGGACGCAAAATATCTATCACTACCACTTATCCATAGAATATCAATAGTTTCCTTTGAAATAGAAAATATCCAAAGTTTGATTTTTCAAGTTTGGGATGCGGAACCGTCGTATAAATGGATCAGACCGTTTCACAAAGTGCTTGATTCACTGCACAGACGATTACCTTATTGTCTAAGTAAAATATCTGGGACCTTGATACTGACGCATTTAGGTCGTTAAGTCTGGTACAGTCCTTAGCGTTATATTGACAACTGTAGAATTCAGCAGTAAAAAACGGTTACAGTTATTATATGAATTGCATTTGTTTATAATCTTTTATTATATTAACCAATACAGATATATTAATAATAGTCTTTCTAGCAAGCAGTCGTTATAGCAATTTAATTATATTAAATTTTCTGGACAGAATTTTCTTTTGAAATTTTTGATTCAGGATTTTATTCTTTTTCTTACACAATGAATGATTTAAGTTGGAATTACTAAAATAGTTTTTGATATTAATGCTACTCAGAAAAGGTCCAGTAATGAAAATAAATTTCAGAAGGTGCTTCTATTACATACAGTTCGACAACTGTGTTTGATGTTTCAGTCGAGAGACAGACCAGCTTTGTTGTATTCGGTTGCCAGTGTGTGTGTGTTTTTTTTTGCTGGCAAGAGCAATGAATGGTCTTTCAAGTTTTATCTTAGTGGATGTTATCTAATTTTCCGCTGTGTAATACAGATCAGTGTTTAATTCATCAGCAGTGCAACTGTTCTTTTCTTGAGAATTTATTTCGCAATTTCGAATTATGCAATGCTCATTATAAGTTCATTAACCGTATACATAAAAGCCAAGTTTATAGGTACATTATAAGCTGTAGATTATGAGCAATAAAACAATACAATATCAGTAAAAGAGTTCTGTCAGCTCCCTTCTATCTACAGTTCATCTATAACAGTATAATATGATAACTCAAATTAATTCTTGCAAGGCCTAATGCTTAAAGTCCCATCATTTCTCTGAAATAGCATTATTTTCCTTAGAAAGAAGACCATGAAACATTGCTCCCTATATGGTTCAGAAACAGCATATATTTGGTCTATGTTGACACTTTATCCTTCGAAAAATAATCGCCGCAAAACGCCGTTTAGTGTTTTGTATGAATGACAAAATACTGCCAGTGTTTACATATTTAATCGGCGGGTCTTTCCGATGACAGTTCGTAATAACTCGGAAGGACGCATAATTCTGTTTCTGTCAGGGCTGCGGGTTCGCTCCCTGCTGAGGACAATAATTCTTGAGATAATATCGTTAACAGAATATGAAAATAATTCAAAAATTGAAAAAAAAAAGATTGTCCACAGCTCGGAGCGAACCCGCAGCCCTAACAAAAACATAGTTTTCTGAACCAGCGCCTTAGCACTCTCGGCCACTGCGGCAGTTGACTTTTTATTATATCTACTGCTTATATCGTCGGTATATTTGTTTACAAGATTGGATCGAGTACCAAAGATTTGCTCTGTCTGATAAGTCAAACCCTTATGCCGCATGTTGTTAACTATCATGATGCAAGAATGGTAAATAGCCATTGAACAGTAACACAGTATCTTAATTACAATTAGTTTTTCGTAAAAACACAACAAATCCGCAATAAACTTACTGAAAACATTTTCTTCTGTTTACGAGTGTTTACTTCGTCATCAATATTGGGTACGCACATTTCATTTGCATAAATTAACGTTCGCGTCACGGAGGCAATCGGTACTTTACAAAATTCGGCTCGGCGAAGATAAAAATAAACACAAGTCTGTGAAACTACCGGATTTTTTTAGATAGTAGGTAGTCAATCTATTGTTGCGCAGTTTAACAGGACTTCTAAAACCATCATGTACACACGACCGGATATTAATTTTATGCACTAAAAATCTCTGATTTTGAGAAATAATGGGACTTTAAACACATCGAGTCAACTATAGGGCACGTAAACATAACGTCAAAGCAATGATGTGGAGTACAAGACGTTATTTATTTTTAAGCCAGCTCAATCCCAAATTGATCCTTTAATAATCTGGTAATTTTGAGTTACATATACTCATGAATAAGAATTATAATGATATATGTAAAATGCCCCATTCTGTCATGTTTATGTAAAAAATTCAACATTTGGCAGTATTTAAAACATAATATGAATATTTCAAATGTAACATTGCCTTCTGACTCGACAAAGATATTTTGCGAGCTTTATATTCTATATATCGGTACTGTAAAATTTCCATAAAAAATACCCCGTTTCTTCTGCTGTGGTATTAGCAGTCTATACGATTTTACTTCATTATCTTTCAATTAATCGAAATGATATTGATTTTATGAGAGAGAAGAAACAGTTGTTTTTTTTAAATGATATCATCTATAACAATCAGTACTGTAAGTACAAGAGTTGTCTCTAGAAATTTTAGACAGTTATTTCTACATTCGAAAGGCCATCGTACTTGAACTTATTTTGTGATCTACGGTTCCGCATCCCGTATAATTTGTAGACAAATGTGACTGGGAATCGTGGTATAAAATCTTTTTTTCTGCTGCAATTTTATTCATTTTATCTGCCATAGCCATTTTCATAATCATTTGTTAAAAATAAAAATCTCGAGCGTAAAAACGTCTAATAACAATAGAAATGTTTATCTTGGCATCTGCTATGTATTTACTTAACTTTTTTCAAATATTCTTACTGAAACCGATCTTTTGAAAACATTAAAGTGATAAAACAATTTTTCCTTTCCCGGTTATATTACCTTGGCGAATAATATCTTTAACTGCAATAAAAAATGCATAAAATATAAAACGAATCTCATTTTAGATTCATATCACTACTGGATGCACATACCGTTAAACATGGTTTAAACTGTAAAATACCCATTAAAATAGGAAAAACCGTTAATTAACCCCTTTAATTCTTGCATCACTTTATTTAGCAGGTTTCACAATATCAATGGGTTAAATGTTAAAATACCATTAAAACACCCATTTTTTGCCATGAATCATGTCATTAAAAATTAAGTTTGGTAGCTAAAAAAGTTAATAGCTTTGAAAAAATAGTGAAATTCTGTATATTTTGAATTTAACAGGATTATTTATGGCCCTTAAAATTGAATTAATGCCCATTAAATGTTCAGGTTCTGTACGATTTCATTTAAGAGTAAACTTAATGGCCCTTAATAGCAATGTGATGCCCATTAAATCCTTCATTCTGTAAAATGTGATTCTTATATTTTCTTTTTTTGGTTTTTGGCTTGCACTCCCATTGAATGCTTATAATTCCAGTCCCATATTGTTCTAAAATGGACTTTAATCACAATAAATACATACTATGCACACATTATCTATAATATATCATGATGTTATATTTAGTTGCATTAAAGTTATTTCCCCTTGATGCAGTTATGCCATTGTTTTTCAAATGTTTGCCAAATCGGATTTATTTCAATGAAAGTCGGATGAAAACATATTAATTTATTTGATAACATCAATCTACATTATTTTGGTAAAGGTAAATATGTATTGATGCATGCCACTTCTCTGTTTTTTGTTTTTCCTGTCCAAATTATTAGCATTTGTATAAGAAAAAGGGTGGGGTTTGGAATTTACATTATAAAATGTGCTCAGACCAGTTTAGATTTTCAAATTAATTTTCCAATCTTTGAGTAGAAACTAACATTTATAGAGAAGTGAACAGTACACATGATTGTGAAGATGACTTAAATTCATTTGGGGCATAGGCAGATCAATCGCTTCTTCGTTCCGATGAATCAAGGAGTGTGGTACGCTTGATTGGGGAGGGGGGAACTTGTGATGCAATCCCTCAAACATTTGCTCTTAGCTGTTTAAGTGCATGCACCTGAGCACAAAGTACTGAAGTAGAGCTAAGTTGCGATTGCCCATTGTGCGCTGACATTGTCATCAACAGTGGCTTTTTGAATACACCTGATGCCTAATGTCTGTACCAATTAAAACTTGGTCAGAATGTTGGTCAATATTATAATGTTGAATAGTTAAAACTACCCACATGGTCACTTGATCTATTAAACCGGTACCTGTAAACCTTCCTCAGTACAAAACAATACAATACAAAATCCATTTATTTTCTCATTTCATATGAACATATGACAGAATAAAGATACAATATGACAATATGTACGAGGCTGTTACATGTGTTTACATTACAAAATAATGAGAGTAAAAAAAAGAAACAAATATTCTTCTAGCATTTTACAAAACAGTACATATGTATAAATACTATTACACGTGTAGTAATACGTAGTTTAAATCAGTACGGCAAAAATAAGTATGAAGTTGATTATCTTAAGATGTCTAATTCTTATGGCATATTTCATGGCCCTTAATTTGATATACCATTAAAATATTACGAACCCATTAAAATTGAATCTGACATATTTAATAAGACCATTAATTAATTTTTTAATAATTAACGGGCATTAACATAGTATTAAAAGAATTAATGGCCCCATTAGTTCTTACTAATTAATGGGGAATTAAGGGGTATTTCTTTAATAGCAATTAATTTCATGCCAATTAAAAATTTCACGGAGTTTTAAGGAGCCTGTTAACTTATTTTAATGGTTTATTTTAAGCAGCTTTTCATGGCCATCAAAGTCATTTTAACAAGGTATATTTTGCCAGGGTTTTAACATACATATTCTATGGCTTTCTAATGTATGGCATTAAAACTATGGTCATGAAAATCCCATTAAATATTAAGAACTAATGGGTGAATTTAAATGGTGACCTGTTAAAACTCTGTTAAAAACGTTTGAAAAAATTAAGGCCAATTTCATGACCCTTTTAATGGCATGTGCATGCAGTAGTGTATGGTGCCTTTATTGGAAAACTACTTACCTTTTCTTGTAGATGCATTTTTTTTGTAGAATTACTGAAATATCAGGAATATTGTACATCGCAAGAATTACAAGTGTTACAATAAAACACTACTGAACAAGTAGTTAAATATATATTACAAATAAACATTAACACATATCATGAGCGAGAAATATGAATTTTCTCTTGGAGCTTGGAGAAACGCTCTTTTTAACTGCATTTAAAATACGACTTAATTGTTTGATTAATTATGTAGTTATATAAATGATTTTTTGAGAAAAAAAAACACACTCTAAAACGCCAACAATTCAATGAGTACATTAAAAAGGACAAACGCATTAAAATCTCTTCAATAAGCATACGTTCACTGGACTGAAAATATTGCCATTTATATCTGAGAATTGATTTTCACTGAAAAATAATACATTGTAAGTTGACACTTAGCTTTTCTAATTCACATGTAATTTCAAATATTTACCACCAGACGGTTTTAGAATTAATTTTGTTGAATATTTTTGAAAATAGCTTTGTAGACCATTGATTTTTCCTTCCTTCGAGAATTTCTTATAAGCTAATCGTATTTTATAATTTTCACATGTTTTAAAGATGTTGATATATTAATAACGGTTTACCATGACATGATACTGTACGAACCCACGTAGATAAAATGTGAAATTAGGTACCAGGTCACTCACAAATTTAAGTATAGGTTTATTTAAGCGTTCAGAAAACACTTGTCGTCTGTTAAAGCCGGTGAACGAACGATACATTTCTTTTATATATTAAACCTGTACAAAAAAAGCTATTTGCAAATATCCACACTTTAGACGGAGCTTAGTAAATTATGACTTTTTCCGTTTTTATTTGTACATTCATTTTAAAATAAAAACAAATTGTTCCGTTGGATGTGAATTTCAGTTAAGTTCATAGTTTTGTAAGGTTGGACAAAAATGTTTTATACAATGTAAAGTTTGATTTAGCCCTGGATGTCATAGCATTACGATATAGAAAGAATATTAAGCCAATAAAAGTAGATTTTTCTTCTTTAAGAAGAGCTCAGACAACTTTAATTATGGGAGTCAGATAAAATGGTATCACAAATTTGAAAGATTTGTTAACTATTACATTGGAATTTTTGAGAACTATTTCATGTACAAACGTTTTTGTTATTAGTTTTTATAAGGTTGTTTAGATTATGCATCAAGTTGAATAATAAATTAAACAAACAACGTTGTAGTTTCAGCTGTTTACGATTTTAGTCTATTTGCTTCGCTTATTCAGTTACTGTTGGTAGTCTACCAAAACAAAAAAGTTGAAGTATATGCTACAATGAGTAATATGAAAAGTTTAATATTTTTTATGAATCATAGCCAAATATTACAAATTGTACTTTGATTAAGAATTATCTGTTCTACAAACAGTTGATGTTATTTTACTCCGGTACAAATTGCAGAAGCCCGCCAGCTTAGCTCAATAGGGAGAGCGTAGATCTACGGATCGCGGGTCGCGAGTTCGAGCCCTGGGCGAGGCGTATGTTCTCCGTGACGATTTGATAAAATACATTGTATCTGAAATCATTCGTCCTCCACCTCTGATTCATGTGGGGCAGTTACTTGCGGAGAACAGGTTTGTACTGGTACAGAATGGAGGAACACTGGTTAGGTTAACTGCCCGCCGTTATATAACTGAAATACTGTTAAAAAACGGCGTTTAACCAAAAACAACCAACCAAGGAATAAATTGCAGATTAAAACAGTGTGCTTAGTTGAAATACAGGCACATTATCTTAAGTATAGTATTACAAATGTTAAATCAATGCATAAAGATGGGAGAAATTGATTTTGCAAGTGACAGAGCCGCATCACGTTCCGCAGTTCTGACACTTATAATGTGATTAACAATAGTTCCATACACTACCAGAGTTAGTGAATGAGATGAAACACACTGATAGTTCCATGAGACTAGTCATGAATTGAGCAATGCTGATGTGGTCTTTGTTTATCATTTCATTCACGACTTGTGACTGACCGGTGATTTTATCTAGTTGACCGCCTTTTCGTAAAATGCTGCGGTTGTGAAAAGTTTTGCACATCTCGTAACCTCTCATAAACAGACATAATTGATTAGAATTATGTGTTTGTTGCGTTCTTGACTTGAAAACGATCTATTTCTAGATTTGATTTATGTTATTTGCGAGCAAATAATGTTTCCAGTTTAATTTGCAAATGACCTTCGTTGAAAATATATTTTTGCTTTTGTAAAAAAGGGAAAGAAAAAAAAGGAAGAAAATGTGCTTATCGCATAGCACGTTAGATTTTTAGCTCACCTGAGCACAAAGTGCTCAGGGTGAGGTATTGTGATCGCTCACCGTCCGGCGTCCGTCCGTCCGTCCGTTCGTCCGTCCGTTGTACGTCCGTCCACACTTTCCTTTAAACAACATCTCCTCCTAAACCAACAGGCCAATTTTGATGAAACTTCACAGGGATGTTCCTTGGATGGCCCCCTTTTAAAATTGTTCAAAGAATTGAATTCCATGCAGAACACTGGTTGCCATGGCAACCGAAAGGAAAAACTTTAAAAATCTTCCTCTCAAAAACCAGAAGCCCTAGAGCTTAGATATTTGGTGTGAAGCATTGCCTAGTAGACCTCTACCAAGTTTGTTCAAATCATGACCTCGGGGTCAAAATTGACCCCGCCCCAGGGGTCACTTGATTTTACATAAGAAAATCTTAAAAAATATTCTTCTCAAAAGCCAGAAGCCTTAGAGCTTAGATATTTGACATATAGCATTGCCTAGTAGACCTCTACTAAAATTGTTCAAATCATGACCCCGGGGTCAAAATTGACCCCGGGGTCAAAATTGACCCCGCCCCAGGGGTCACTTGATTTTACATAGGAAAATCTTCAATATTTTTTTTAAAATAAACCAGAAGGCCTAGAGCTTAGATATTTCACATGTAGCATTTCCTAGTGGACCTCTACAAAATTTGTTCAAATCATGGCCCCCGGGGTCAAAATTGACCCCGCCCCAGGGGTCACTTGATTTTACAAAGGAAAATATTAAAAAAATCTTCTTCTCAAAAACCAGAAGGCCTAGAGCTTAGATATTTGACATGTAGCATTGCCTAGTGGACCTCTACTGAAGTTGTTCAAATTATGATCCGGGGGTCAAAATTGACCCTGCCCTAGGGGTCACTTGACTTTACATATGAACATCTTCAAAAGTTTTCTAAAAATAAACCAGAAGGCCTAGAGCTTAGATATTTGACATGTAGCATTACCTAGTGGACCTCTACAAAATTTGTTCATATCATGACCCCCTGGGTCAGAATTGACCCCGCCCCAGGGGTCACTTGATTTTACATAGGAAAATCTTCAAAATTTTTCTAAAAATAAACTAGAAGGCCTAGAGACTAGATATTTGACATGTAGCATTGCCTAGTAGACCTCTACAAAATTTGTTCAAACCTTGTCTTCCGGGGTCAAAATTGACTCCGCCCTAGGGGTCACTTGATTTTACATAGGAAAATCTTTAAAAAAAATTCTAAAAATAAACCAGAAGGCCTAGATCTTAGATATTTGACATGTAGCATTGCCTAGTAGACTTTTACAAAATTTATTCAAATCATGACCCCTGATGTCAAATTGACCCTGCCCCATGGGGTTACTTGATTGTACGTAGAAAAATCTTCAAAATTTTCTAAAAATAAACCAGAAGAGCTTAGATATTTGACATGTAGCATTGCCTGGTGGACCTCTACAAAAAGTTTTCAAATCTTGTTTTTAAAGTTACTTAAAGAAAATTTCAACTATATTTTCTCATAATTCTTTTGATTGATTTCTGTTATGATCTTTTGACCTTGAAGACTTGTCCTTAAGTGCAATGATAACAGGTGAGCGATATAGGGCCATCATGGTCCTCTTGTTATATTTTACATTCCATTTGCTGAATGTGCGACAATTCAAGTCCAAGTACGAAACATTTTAGTCTAATCTAAAGTTACCATTTCATGTATACTCCTTTATATTTTCAGTTCGCAATTCCAACGAAATGCTTCGAAAACACAACGACAGAATATCAGGCATGCATGTCGACGGGAGTACTGGGGGAAATATGACGGGGTTATGACAAGAAAAGGACCAAATTTGATCCTCCTATTTGCGCTTCCTCTTGTTTGTTGAAATTTACCGTTGACTTAATGCACGGTTATTTGACTGAACTTGCCAAATATAAGTGCAAAATGAAAATGTAATATGAAACAAAATTCAGTCAAATATGTAGTAACGTCATTGTGCATTTAACATTAAAATAAACCGTGCAGTCAATGTTTCATATGTAAGATGTGTATAGTTGTGATATTAGTGAGACGGCGGCATTTATGTTTATTTTAGGCAAACAAGTGGCAATCAACGAACAAAATGGAATCTTTCATAGAGGTGTTGATAGCTCATGTTTGATTTAGATGTGAAATTCTACGCCATACATTGTAAATTTTCATTTAAGTCATTAGAAAATAGTAAGCAAATAGTTCATTGTATATTAGTCGCACATGTATCATGCAATCATGAGCGTGTACAGCTTCGCGAATAGGAGAACGCCACCCAATTAGTTAGAGAAATCAAAACGGTGAATAAGCCTATAAGACCAAAACATGTTGTCAAAATAATGGTGCACAATTATCAGTCAGTCGTAGAAGTGTTGATAAATATTTTGACATTTATTGCAATATTTATACAGTTCACAAGGTTAAGCTTTGTCATTTGTTTTAAGTTACTTGGTGAAATGATTTTTGCAGTACTTAAATAATAAGATAAAAAAATGAAACATGTTATGATATTCTTATTCTTAATCAATTGGACCTAGACATACAACGCTGTTTACTGCCATGTGAATGCAGCGTTTAGTCGCCAAAGAAAAGGTCGGCAAAATACTGTGACGGAACATTTCAGACACCATATTAAGCAGTACACTAAAGGCAAAGTTAAAAAGTACGGCATATAAGCATTAACAGAATTATGAAAAGGTGTTTGCGATTACTTAATGTGATGTAGTGTAGATTTACATAAGTAACAAGTGCTTAGATAAAGCTTTACAACTTGCACTTGAATCAAGCTAATGAATTATGTATTACATAGCTTGTTATGTTGAAATGTATTGCAAAACCTAATGCTCTTTAACCCTTAGCCTGCTGGCGGCAAGTGATTCTGCCTTTGCGACCAGTGCAGACCAAGATCAGCCTGCACATCCGTGCAGTCTGATCATAGTCTGCACTGTTCGCTATTCAGTCAGTATCTTTTTGGCAAAGACTCCTTTTAACAGTTAATGGAACTGTCCGAATTGAAAGATGGACAAGTTCATTATAGAAATTTAGCAGGGTAAGGGTTAAAAACGTTAAGTGGCGTCATTTTGTGCGCGGAGATTCGTTTAAACTTAACGTAATAAAATATTTTTAAAATGAGAGTTTTATTGTAAACATGAATATGTTTCATTTGAATGGTGCTACTTGTATTATGGATATGATAAGATTCTGTTCAAAATATTAAAGGACATATAAATTCATTTACGATACATAAAGAAGTCTTCTTTTGACGTAAACAAAATAAACAGTATTACATTTCTGATTAGTAATGACAATTAAACTTTGTGTTTTTAATGTCTGTTTATTGTTTTTCACTGTTAATATAATTATTCCATGTCGAATTGTAACAGGTCCTTATTTGTATATATATATTGTTTGATAGGATGACCGTTTTATATTTTAACATAGCATTCCAGTGCAGTTATGGCGAAAATGTGTATTTTGTGTCTATGCATAGAACCTTTTCATACATTGTTAAGGCATTTATTTTCCAGACTTGACTTCTAAATATAGCTGTTTAATACTTTTAATGATTTGAAATTAGACGAAAACTGAAAAAGATAATGTATTGTAACTAATATACTTTAAACAAAGTCACCATTATTTTCTTCATTTTATCTAGATATATTATGGTGCTCATATGCGTATTCTTTAGAGGAAAGCCTCGGCAACAATGGCTAAAATCTTTAAATATTGTATGCAGTAAGCTTAAATTCTATTGAAATAACCTATTTCAATATTTTATTAATGCAATAAGCAATGTAAAGCAAATATCAGACAGATCTATGCAATGTTTGGATGTTTGTCAATTGGTGGTTGTGTTAAGGCTATTTAACATGTTGTTTACCATGTAGCATATGCATATTATACACATATTACTTTTCTGATGTAATTTTTATTAATAATTCATTATGTTATATTACTGAAATAAATGTCTTGGTTAGAAGTAATGATGTTTCTTCCAATATCAGCAAAACCAATATATTATTCGAAATCAAAACCATTAAGAAGATTCTTTGGAAGCAAAGAACGTATTCAAGCATATTAATAGCAGACTCTATTTCATTGGGCCTTTTCTTTAGAGGTAAAACTTGTGTAACACTTCTCATGTCCACTAGCACCAGTATATGTGAAGCTCTAGTGTACATATATACTAAATGGACCCCGCGATTAAAAAGCCCGGACAGTGCAACAACACTGGAAACGTTTGCGGTTGCCACGGCATTGGAGTATGCAGATCATAGAATTGACAAAATCTATTCACAGATCCTTTTCAAGAATAAAACGATACAAATCAAAATAATAGTTTTATTGAGTCACTTAAAAAGAGGTTTTGTGCTTTGCTTTCAAAGGATCTCCTAAAGATTTGATTAACTATAAAACAGCTGTGTTAAACGCCATGTGTCTCCCGTGAAAACTAGCCCAATACTTGAAATCAATGATGTTACTATTTCTGGTCTATCCATTTCGTAAAATTGGATAAAACGCCAAAAATGGTTGTCAGAAAATGAAATGTTAGTTCAAAAGCTACATCAACCAACAACTAGACGCATAGTTATGACTCACTCTTTGTTTGCGAGATAGCATAATGCTTTCAGGTCAAACCTCTTCTAGAACCATGCTATACTAGCGGAGCACATATCTTGTTTAATCGTAAAGTTACCATTGCCAAAATAATAAAAAAAACAACAACATTGTTATGCTTTTAAAAAGAGGATGCATCTCAAAACGACACCTGAATACAAAAGGCAGAGATTTAAGCT
This sequence comes from Mercenaria mercenaria, assembly GCF_021730395.1. Taxonomy (NCBI): domain Eukaryota; kingdom Metazoa; phylum Mollusca; class Bivalvia; order Venerida; family Veneridae; genus Mercenaria; species Mercenaria mercenaria. The sequence continues at coordinate 51,227,710 of NC_069370.1, forward strand.
GAAACTGTGTTAATTAAAGTAATGAACCCAATTATCTGTACTAGGATATAGGGCTGATATGGACTGTCTTTGTTTATGCCTTTCCTTTGTGAGATAATTAAGGATTACAAATTAGAGCAAACTGCAACATATCCGTTGCAATTATGTAAGTGAACAACTTGTGTTTAATTAATCTAGTATTTCAAGGTAAAACTATTGGTTTTTAGGCCATTTAGTTTCACCTAAACCGAGATATGCAGGTCATGTGAACGGCAAGAAAACAACTGACAGGTTTGTAAAAAATGTTAAATAATATTTTGCTATTATTAGCTATTGTGACCTGTTCCAAATAAGATTTATATTTTTTTCCTGCGGTATGTTTCTACCTTTATTGATACTTACCACACATTTCCAAATGTTTTCCGAGTTATATCTCGAAACTAAAATGTATAATTTGCGTGGTAAGACAAGCGCATTCCGGCGTTCACAGGATAGGCCCAGGAACAGCTGCAACACTTAAAGAATGTCTAGCTGGTTGCCAGTTGCGAAACGGCGTACGTCGCAAATGTGAAACGAATTGACCCTTTACAGTTATGAAAACAATCTTGATAGTATTTGTGTTAGCTTTTTATATGACACTTTGTTTCGCGAGGTTCGTGTTTTCAAAGTAACGTATTTTCTTTTATTGTAACGCACGGGTTTACATATTTCATATGGCCTAAATGAAAAGCAGGGTTAATTTATGAACCAAATATTAAACAGTCAATATTATACCATAACGTAACTCACAATTTAAGCAATCTTTACAATGAGCTATTTAATTTGTCTTATATTTACAATTTTCATAATTTCGTAAAATTGTAAATAGTTTTATATTTCCTGTTTCAATAAGGTTTAAAACATACTATTTTAAAGTAAATGATATAATCTATCTACATAAATGTCCATGCGAGTTTTTCATGTTACTTACAGAAATTCAATGCGTGCTTGCAAAAACTCAAAACAAAAAGCCCGAAAGTGGATTTATTGTAGATGTTGGATATAAAGGTCATATAGTTTGATTCTATGGAAACATTAACTAAGTTCATCATGTCACTATGCTTACTGAAATATGGACAATTCTGACACAGTAATTATTACAAAATCCCAACATATCAGTATCAAAATAACAGAAGTGAAAAAAGAAAATTAAATATCAATCACATGGCCAACTTAATTTAAAAATGACATGATAATTTACCTTCAGCACCCTAGTAAATTTCCTCAATAGAATCTTTCAGGTATAAACACATATTTCCTAGCCTTTCGCATGCCAGTTAACTTACCATTATTTAAAACAGAAGATATTTCACGAAATAATTGATGTTTAAAGTTATCTCAAATAAATTCGCGTACTTTAACGAAAAAAGCTGTAAACATAGTTCATAGCCCGGCCAGACATGCGTATTTTCATATTGAGAGTATACTACATCCTTATACGGAACGATCCAATGAAATATCTGTTTCAATTTGTCTCTGTGCAGTAATTAATTCATATGTGTTTGAGAATAAGCTACCTTTCTAAGAACATAAAAGTGCACTTTGTGCGTTTTGTGTAGGATTCATTAATTAAGATCTTGGCCTCAAACCTTAGTGTTTCTGATACCTGATTGTTATATAAACCCCCAAACTGCAAAGAATATCTATTTATTACAGTATCTACACATTATTTCGCCTGCCGAACAAATGCCTAGGTTTTCAGTCGTTCTTGCACTAATGGTCGGAAGAAAGTGGAGATATTGTTTTCTAGTCCTCAATCTACCCTTATGATCAGAACAAAAAAGACGTGTTTATATATTTCTGGTACGAGCAAAATTTTCTGAAAACGAAAAATAACGAAACACACGCAAGAGCTAAGGTTAATAGATAAAAATAAAACTTCCAATAATGATTTGCCGAATGTCGTAACTTATAAATTTTTTAGTTTTCAGGTTTGTTTCAATTTGTTTCTTTCCTGACCTAGCTCAGTAGATGCAGCTTAACTGTGTTATTTGCATTTATCCAAATAAATTTCAAAGCTTAAACTACTTACTGCAGTACCACTCGTCTGACATTTTTTATGGAAAAATCATTGTACTTGCAATCATGTTTCTCATGGATAGTGTTGAAATACAGATAATAAGCTGAAGCTGTGTTCATTAAATATAACAATGTGAACGCCTTTGAATTTTACGTTTAGATATATAGGTTACGGAATTCGTTTCCATGGTAACATTAATTTAATTCAAGAATTAATTATTTTCTACTGAAATCTGAACAATTTTAGACCATAGTTTTAGTATATAAGCACCAAATTATCAATGGAAACTGAAAAATATGTTTTACAAATCAAACTGCCCAATTTTTATTTGCAAAAGGCCGTAATAAGTAACTTTTCACCAAATTATATTCCCAATTACATCAGTTACAATAATCCATTTGCTAACATTCCGCATAACATTTCAATATAACTACATAAAAGCCGCTCATTAAAAAATTGCGGCAAATAATGGCTGTTTAAAAAAGTTCAAATAAAAAAATGCTGAAAATTACGAATTTTTAAGATAAAAGCTTTTAATTTTGTGCGGTAACTGACACGAACGTCATGACGCCGATGACGTCATTTTAAGGCAGCGATGTTTTCTAGCGTTTCTGTGGTAATTTAATACTTATTTCAGCATTAGTAAACAATTAAGTATCAAATCAGAGACAGGTTAATGGTTTTTATCCAGAAAATAAATATACAAACACCTTTAGTTTGTCGTGAACGTTGTCGTTAATCGTCACGTAAGCTTCCGGTTGGGCATAAGCACAAACAAGTGTTAAGGTATACTACCTCCTTAAGATAGAATTCTTATTACTTTATCATCAATTTATCATCATAATGCTATTATGAAGTTTGCTTAAAGAATGGAAGCACAACTTAACTGGCAGTTTTGTGGAAATTTACTAATGGTCAAATCAAAAAAGATAATTTATTACAATCATCGTGCCTTGATGAAGTAAACCATACTATTGTATTTGGTAGGCAATATATTTTCATATTCAAAGAATGAACAGTTGTATTGAAGATGCTTTCTTGTTATCTAAAACGTTTTGAAGTTCCATTATCGACATCTGTGTTTTGACTTAGTGGACAGAAATATCTTCCCAGACCAAAATACTTTGTGTCTGCGGTCTGTTTCAATATGTTTATATATTTTCTGGCAATTGTAGAAAATTTGGGTTTTATCTGATTCAATGGGTGATTAAACGGGAATTCAAATTACCTAAAAAGTGAGTTTCAGTTTAGTTTGCTTGAATATTTTTCATACATCTTAATGGTATATTTTACGTGGTATATTATCTACGGACGCAGTGGTCAAGTGGTAACACTCTCTGACTACGAAACTAGGGGTCGTGAGTTCGAGCCCCCGCTCCTCCATCTAAAAAATACTTACATTGAAATAAGAGTCCCGTGCATTTATTTAGTGTTCAAGGTTACAGGGGCCAGAACATGGAAAACCGTTTTCAATCCATAACTTGAGAATCACTTGACCCAGGACGTCGAAATTTCATAGGATGATTGGACATGCTGATTAGATAATCGCATTTCAGTCACTAAGCCACCCAGCTATCAGTGCCTCTCTGATTTTCGCTCCTGTCCCCCATTGACTTCTTGCCTATTACTACTATGCTTTTGGGGAGACATGTGCTTTTCTACAAAAGCATCTTCAATTTTGTGCTAGTAAATATGTAATTTCAAAGGGAGGGATTTTACGTCAATAAGACCTTCTGATTAAAGAAATATCATTTCCCCATTTTTATAAATAGGCTTATACTTTCTTACCATAAACACGTAATTCAAAATATAGTTTTTGATACCAGTATATTTCTATGTTCTATTCTAAACATGTATTAACGCAATACCTAATATGACTTTTACATTTTATAAACATATGAAGTGCTTCAGTTAAACTACCTAAAGAAGATAAGACAAAATAAAAAAATCTTGAAGATTTGTATATATATTTACAATCACATTTTACAATTTCGAGGTCAAAAGCACGATACCTACTTCAATTTATGAATGACTGTTAAAATATTTAGATGTCGTTAATTATTGATAGCTTTGTACCGAAGTATAATTCATTCTTTAGAACTGAAGGTGACTCAGAATAGTATTTTGTTACAACTGTTCTAAATGTTTACTCTTTAGGAAAGTAGTACGATTACATATATATTGATTTGCATTTGTCTCATCAATCGTGTTTAGCTGATGGTAAGACTAATAGTATTTTGTAGAGATAGTGCCTGTTTTTTCCCAAAACATAGGTATGAAGTTAAAAAGCTTTGAATTGCAGGCAAATGTCCTTATATTTCTAAAAAATGATAGATTTACAATAGCTAAGCAGAAGTGTATAGTTGTGAGCATTTAATATTTTCATATAAAAGAAAATTTTGTTGTCAAGAAAATGTAACTCTTCTTGGACATGTAGAGCGGAAACTTCAAAGGGACATATTATATTGCATATGTTCTATTTGGGTGTATTTCATTTACATTCAACAGTGATCTGGATTGCTAAACAATGATCCGTTATACTGTTCGGTAAAATAAAAATATCTGTAAAAGTTTGATAACCTTCAAATACATGCTGTAAGAGAATGCAAATATTTAAGCTCTGACCGGAACTCGAACCCAGGACCTCTCACACCTAAGGCTGACAATTACTATTTCGCTATAACAACAGTATCTATAGCTAGGCAATATAAATGCACCCTTATTTTCTACCTGACTACATTACGTGAACTGGAACAATTTTGTGACAATGACATGTTCGGTGTTCTCCGGATTATCGTCATATTGACTGTTAGCTAACGGCAATTTTCGTGTAAAGACGAAATATAATCTAACTGTCCAAATTTCTCTGAACTTACTAACTGGCAGTACCAGTGAACTTACTCCGACTCTTTGACATTTACCCTTTTAATAGCAGGCGAACGGCAAAGACAGCATGCTTTGTCCAAATTTAAGCAATAATTTTACAAGTTTCGAGAATTTCAATTGATAGGAAATTACAGTTACAAACTAGGTACCTTTTCTGCATAACACGAATTCATTGGATTTTGCTGTCAGTCAGTATTATGTCTAAGATCGATTGTCATTCATTTATTCCAATGATTCATAGACACAGAGTCCATTAAAAGCGTTTGGCAAATATATTCCGAAAAAAGAAGAAATCATGTTAACCGGAATATATATATGTTGGTCCATGGAGTACCTTTCAATCAAGTAACTGACGAGAATCTAATACCCTTTTAGATTAAGAAGAACTAAAGGCATTTTAAAATAGTTCGAGCGAAAACGATTAAATTTGACGTGGATAAACGTTATTATACTGAATAGTATGTGGACACTTTGCTGTATCAATATACATATAAAATGAAACGTTTAACAGTAGCAGTTTTGGCAATCTGTTTTGTTTTTATTCACGTATAACTCAATTGTCCACTGTTTTACGATGGCTAAATAACTTAGCAAGCGAAGTTCAGGAATTCTTTGCCACCTAAAGGTAATGTAATCGCAGCATGCAACAACAGACGCTTTGTTTTTAAAAAAGAAGATTTCTATGATAATATAACAGGTAGCTTTGGAATGTTAAGTTGTTGCGTCTTTATTCATACGATATAAATCACTCCATTGTCAATTGTTTTATGAAAGGAACTTGTAGCATAGCAAGTAGCTACTGAATGTTATAGTTTTCCTTTCGTTGAGAGCCGGTAGTGTTAAAGTTCTGCTATTTTAATATCTGTAGGCGACATGTACTGATGTATTAGTAACTTTTGAAACTGACATCTGGAAGCTTGTTCTACGAGCATACCTGTATAATGTCGTAACCGATTATTCAAATGGACCGTTTTTAATGAATTCAGACATCACTTTAACCAGTTCTTTTTAAGTTCGGCTAATGGTACATGTTCTGTTATACCTTTAAAACAAGCAAAATCAGCATTTTTGAACAAAATAGATACGTTTAATGAATTTCGTTGGAATATTGACTAGCTGCCATATTTGGTTTGATTACAGAAACCTTACGCGCGTTTATCAGTTTTGCTCGTGATAATGTTCGTCTAGTGTAAGATGAAGTTTGTCACGTTAGCAAATAAAGATTCTAAATATAGAAACAAAGGAAATATAAAAGGAAGTTAAAACATCATAAGCTAAATGTAATCAACACTGAAACCAAAGGCAAGATAATACAAAATCTAACCCCCACAAGAAATTACCCGCAAACTACTTATTACGAAAGCAGTCCAGTATGTAAGTGATTCTTTCAATAACAAGTTTTGTTCTAGTAAATAAAAGTAGTTTATGCACATTGCGGTCAAACTCTGTTATAAGTTTTTATCTAACTTTCATTGATACACTTTAGCCAAAACATACGTTGATTTTTCGTGGATCTGAATTGATTAAATGGAGCTCATACAAACTTACATGACTGTTTTGTTTTGGAATACCACAGTTTCGATGACAGTTTTACGTATAGAAAAAAAATACAACGTATATTTTAATGAAATAATTCAAGGTGTATAAGAACGTATTTTTTATAGGTTTAAACAAAATTTACAAGTTATTATGTGATTAGAGATGTGTCAACAAATAATGAAAATCAACTCAAATTTTGCATTGATATTATGGTATAATTTTGATATATTTCTTATGTAAGCATTTTTGCATTAACATTGAAATATGTTGAAGGTTAGGAAGGTTGCAAGTTTCATCGGCTACCACAGGGCTTGCCAATTAATATGTATGCTCGCCACTGTCTTCATTTTATTATTCATTTCGAAAATATGACGTTAAGTTATGGCTCCGGAGACTGAATAACATCTGTTTGAACATAATTTGAATATTCCTTATTGTTTTTTGACAAATGAGCTGTAGACGACCATACATTGTCAACCTGAATGAAATACGATGTATTCATTTCGGATACGAAGTAAGGCAACACTTACAGTATTAATTAGTTAGATAAAAATGAGCTGTAGACGACCATACATTGTCAATCTGAATGAAATACGATGTATTCATTTCGGATACGAAGTAAGGCAACACGTACAGTATTAATTAGTTAGATAAGTTAATGAACAATAACAGTGTGTTCCCTTTTTACTCGTGCACATGACATTCTGTCCGTTGATATTTCTATACCAAGAGGAACGACAACAGGTCTTGACTTGTATATGATTTCTACAACAGGATGAAATTATTAGTAAACTTAGCATTCCAGTGTGGTATAGGCGAACAAATGTTATTTGTATCTATTAGTGATGGGCCGACAATCGGCGACAATCTAATAATCGTCGGCGTTGCATTCATGGGCGCGATCGCCGACATCACTTTTCCCTGACCAATTAATTACTTGTCACCCTAACGGTTAATTTAGTTTTTTTCTGAACTTTTTCTTTCTGGTATTTACGGTTCTTTGGGGCAATTACGCCAAGGGAAACTACTCTGCGTAAAAATGACTTCCTCCAAAGTGTCAAAAGAAATTGATGTCATCTGTGATCACCCAGATTTTGGAAGGTTAATGGCTTTTACAAAATTAAGCCGGGAAAACCATCAGCCTAAACTCTTGACATTAGTATGGCAGTATGCATAGCATAACGTAAGACTTACGCAAGCATATTAGCAAAGGTATTTTAGTTTTTTTAGGGATTGAAATCATTCCAGTCGTTAACTAAGAATTAATAAATCGTTAATACTTTTTTTTGCTCCAAATAATTTTAATTTAATAACATAATATCACTGGATAAGTCCCTGGTGAAATTAAGACAGTACCTGATTTGAAGGTTACTATCTTCACAAATATTTTATACTTTTATGCTGTTAACATACTCATATTTATGAAGGGATACAATAGAAATAGGATATTTGATGTCTGTGAGGTTCATTTCTTAAGTAATAAAACATACATTGTGAGGTGAACTTATAGATATGCAACTAGAGTAACCGATTATCCGATTATATCCGATAATCGAATCGGTTAGCTTGTCCGATTATGCCGATTAATCGGTTGGCAAATCTAACCCATTATTTGAAATTGAAATTGGAGTTATATCTACTTTATCAAGTTCAAAGAGTTTTTGCCTAATGCCTCGATATTTTTCAGTCTCCATAATTAATACTTGTACATCATCGAAAACAACTTTATACTGAGTTGATAGTGGGATGGTTTTGTATTTTTCTGATTTTTAACTTGGAATATGGACTCAGATCTATGCAATGTCCTACTAGACATTCGTTTTCGTATCATTTCTAAAATACGTTAGTATTGCAAATAATGCAGCAAAAATGAATATTTTTACAAAGCGATATTGTGTTTGTTTCGTTAATTGTTCATAGAATTGCAAATATACTCCATTTCTATTCTCTGTTACCAAGTAAACTTTCTTTTTCATTTGGTTTGGTGTATGAACCTGGGAATGTATTCCGTAATTTTCTTTTATCTGAAATTGTATTGAATTTATTTTGCAGAAAACTGAAATGATGTTAAAACGCTAAAATATGTTAAGTTTTATTTCATTGGCCTCAAGTAGGGTTCTCGTGCCGTAAAATTGAAAATTGCGCCAAAGATGGTTATCAGAATACGAAATGGTAGTTCAGTACTACTTCTTAACGCATTAAAGGAGTCAGGACTCATTCGCTTGTGAGTCTGCATCATGATTTCAAATTTTCTCCCTTCTCAATGCATTGCATCTGCAAACATCAGTAGAACAGATTTTCTGTCGCTGAAACTAGGCTGCAGCTGGAACAATTTAAATTTCTATTATCAAAGACATTTTCATTAAAAACTTCTTGTAGAAGATTATTTAAACATTTATTTGCATGCACAATAAATCTCTACTTAAAAGAAATGTTTAAATTGTCTTAAAATTGAAATTCAGAAATCCATATTTTGTGAGTAAAAATCCTCAGTGTTTTGCAAACTAAGACATCTTTATTTCATGTACCACGATGCATAGCTCATATTGGACAAGATAATTATCGTTTGTTTCTTCATTCCTTAACAGAGATATTTAATGATTACAAATTAAAGGACAATGCAAATTTTCCTTAGATTTGACGTGCGTGCTTCATTTAAATAATTGTGAATAATTGGCCTTACAGGTTAGGGTAGAACAATAAATGAAAATGTCTTAAGAATAAAGTTAAACAGTATGCTATGCGGGATACCATTAGGTTTTAATCAAAGTTAAAACTCTTTGAAATAGTTTAGTTTACACTGGTCCGACAAAACGGATCTTTAAATCAGGGAATGTTTTGTAATCCCAGAAAAGATTTGTCACATGTATATGCTGTATTTGAATGCACAATAAATCTCTACTTAAAAGAAATGTTTAAACTGTCTTAAAATTGAAATTCAGAAATCCATATTTTGTGAGTAAAAATCCTCAGTGTTTTGCAAACTAAGACATCTTTATTTCATGTACCACGATGCATAGCTCATATTGGACAAGATAATTATCGTTTGTTTCTTCATTCCTTAACAGAGATATTTAATGATTACAAATTAAAGGAAAATGCAAATTTTCCTTAGATTTGACGTGCGTGCTTCATTTAAATAATTGTGATTAATTGGCCTTACAGGTTAGGGTAGAACAATAAATGAAAATGTCTTAAGTAATAGAAAGAGCATTGAAACTCGAGGGTAAACGATTTGTACGAGGGGGCGTAGCCCCCGAGTATAAATCGTTTACCCGAGAGTTTTAATGTTCTTTCTGTTTTGTATCATAGCCATCCATATATGGTAGTTGTAGGCGTTCCACATTGCCATATACAGCAGTTCAGTGAGTACTTAAAATCCTTGCTTTACAAATGTGTAAAGCCCAGGTAAAATAATCCAATGCTAGAGCAGAAAATCAATAAAATACACTTCGCTATCTACTGTTCCAGACACGCTGGCATACTTTTCTATCCAACAGTGCGGTAACAAGCGTGCGGGTATTAAATACCTGCACACTTTTAGTTACCGCACCCTGTACTCCGTGTATACGAATTATCTGCACCAAATTTGTTAAGAAAAAACACCGAGCTATGATACAAGAATAAAGTTAAACAGTATGCTATGCGCGATATCATTAGGTTTTAATCAAAGTTAAAATTCTTTGAAATAGTTTAGTTTACACTGGTCCGACAAAACGGATCTTTAAATCAGGGAATGTTTTGTAATCCCAGAAAAGATTTGTCACATATATATGCTGTATTTGCTATTTATCACAGGATAAATGTTTTGATATGTTAAAGGTTGTTATTGAATTGTGTGTCATGGCACATAGTGTTGGGTTTGAGTTTGTCTGCGCATTATCAATAAATTGTTACATGTTTCTGTGGCAGAGCGACCTTTTTTCTTTCAATGTGACCAAATAAATTGTTACAACAAGTTTCTGTGACAGAGCGACCTTTTTTCTTTCAATGTGACCAATAAATTGTTACAACATGTTTCTGTGGCAGAGCGACCTTTTTTTCTCAGTGTGACCAATAAATTATTACAACATGTTTCTGTGGCAGAGCGATCTTTTTCTTTCAATGTGACCAATAAATTGTTACAACATGTTTCTGTGGCAGAGCGATCCTTTTTCTCAGTGTGACAAATAAATTGTTACAACATGTTTCTGTGGCAGAGCGATCATTTTTCTTTCAATGTGACCAATAAATTGTTACAACATGTTTCTGTGGCAGAGCGACCTTTTATTTTCTCAGTGTGACCAATAAATTGTTACAACATGTTTCTGTGGCAGAGCGACCATTTTTCTTTCAATGTGACCAATAAATTGTTACAACATGTTTCTGTGGCAGAGCGATCTTTTTTTGTCAATGTGACCAATAAATTGTTATACAACATGTTTCTGTGGCAGAGTGACCTTTTGTTTCTCAGTGTGACCAATAAATTGATACAACATGTTTCTGTGACAGAGCGACCTTTTTTTCTCAGTGTGGCCAATAAATTGTTACAAAATGTTTCTGTGGCAGACCGGTCTTTTTTCTTTCAATGTGACCAAATAAATTGTAACAACATGTTTCTGTGGCAGAGCGATATTTTTTCTTTCAATGTGACCAATAAATTGTTACGACATGTTTCTGTGGCAGAGGGATCTTTTTCTCTCAATGTGACCAATAAATTGTTATAACATGTTTCTGTGGCAGAGCGACCTTTTTCCTCAGTGTGACCAATAAATTGTTACAACATGTTTCTGTGGCAGAGCGATTTCTTTTCTCAATGTGACCACTAAATTGTTACAACGTGTTTCTGTGGCAGAGCGGCCTTTTTTTCTCTCAGTGTGACCAATAAATTGTTACAACATGTTTCTGTGGCAGAGCGATCTTTTTTCTTTCAATGTGACCAATAAATTGTTACAACATGTTTCTGTGGCAGAGCAATCTTTTTTCTTTCAATGTGACCAATAAATTGTTACAACATGTTTCTGTGGCAGAGCGATCTTTTTTCTCAGTGTGACCAATAAATTGTTACAACATGTTTCTGTGGCAGAGCGATCTTTTTTCTTTCAATGTGACCAATAAATTGTTACAAGATGTTTCTGTGGCAGAGCGACCTTTTATTTTCTCAGTGTGACCAATAAATTGTTACAACATTTTTCTGTGGCAGAGCGATCTTTTTTTCTCAATGTGACCAATAAATTGTTATACAACATGTTTCTGTGGCAGAGCGACCTTTTGTTTCTCAGTGTGACCAATAAATTGATACAACATGTTTCTGTGACAGAGCGACCTTTTTTTCTCAGTGTGACCAATAAATTGTTACAACATGTTTCTGTGGCAGAGCGGTCTTTTTTCTTTCAATGTGGCCAAATAAATTGTTTCAACATGTTTCTGTGGCAGAGCGATCTTTTTTCTTCCAATGTGACCAATAAAGTGTTACAACATGTTTCTGTGGCAGAGGGATCTTTTTCTCTCAATGTGACCAATAAATTGATACAACATGTTTCTGTAGCAGAGCAACCTTTTTCCTCTGTGTGACCAATAAATTGTTACAACATGTTTCTGTGGCAGAGCGATTTGTTTTCTCATTGTGACCTCTAAGTTGTTACAACGTGTTTCTGTGGCAAAGCGGCCTTTTTTTCTCTCAGTGTGACCAATAAATTGTTACAACCTGTTTCTGTGGCAGAGCGATCTTTTTTCTTTCAATGTGACCAATAAATTGTTACGACATGTTTCTGTGGCAGAGCGACCTTTTTTCTTTCAATGTGACCAATAAATTGTTACAACATATTTCTGTGTCAGAGCGACCTTTTTTTCTCAGTGTGACCAATAAATTATCACAACATGTCTCTGTGGCAGACCGATCTTTTTTCTTTCAATTTGACCAATAAATTGTTACAACATGTTTCTGTGGCAGAGCGATCTTTTTTTCTCAGTGTGACCAATAAATTGTTACAACATGTTTCTGTGGCAGAGCGACCTTTTATTTTCTCAGTGTGACCAATAAATTGTTACAACATGTTTCTGTGGCAGAGCGACCTTTCTTCTTTCAATGTGACGAATAAATTGTTACAACATGTTTCTGTGTCAGAGCGATCTTGTTTTCTTAATGTGACCAATAAATTGTTATACAACATGTTTCTGTGGCAGAGCGACCTTTTGCTCCTCAGTGTGACCAATAAATTGTTACAACATGTTTCTGTGGCAGAGCGGTCCTTTTTCTTTCAATGTGACCAAATAAATTGTAACAACATGTTTCTATGGCAGAGCGATCTTTTTTCTTTCAATGTGACCAATAAATTGTTACAACATGTTTCTGTGGCAGAGCGACCTTTTATTTTCTCAGTGTGACCAATAAATTGTTACAACATGTTTCTGTGGCAGAGCGACCTTTTTTCTTTTAATGTGACCAATAAATTGTAACAACATGTTTCTGTGGCAGAGCGATCTTTTTTCTCAATGAGACCAATAAATTTTTATACAACATGTTTCTGTGGCAGAGCGATCTTTTGTTTCTCAGTATGACCAATAAATTGATACAACATGTTTCTGTGACAGAGCAACCTTTTTTCTCAGTGTGGCCAATAAATTGTTACAACATGTTTCTGTGGCAGAGCGGTCCTTTTTCTTTCAATGTGACCAAATAAATTGTTACAACATGTTTCTGTGGCAGAGCGATCTTTTTTCTTTCAATGTGACCAATAAATTGTTACAACATGTTTCTGTGGCAGAGGGATCTTTCTTTCTCAATGTGACCAATAAATTGTTATAACATGTTTCTGTGGCAGAGCGACCTTTTTCCTCTGTGTGACCAATAAATTGTTACAACATGTTTCTGTGGCAGAGCGATTTCTTTTCTCAATGTGACCACTAAATTGTTACAACGTGTTCCTGTGGCAGAGCGGCCTTTTTTTTCTCTCAGTGTGACCAATAAGTTGTTACAACATGTTTCTGTGGCAGAGCGATCTTTTTTCTTTCAATGTGACCAATGAATTGTTACAACATGTTTCTGTGGCAGAGCGATCTTTTTTCTTTCAATGTGACCAATAAATTGTTACAACATGTTTCTGTGGCAGAGCGATCTTTTTTTCTCAGTGTGACCAATAAATTGTTACAACATGTTTCTGTGGCAGAGCGATCTTTTTTCTTTCAATGTGACCAATAAATTGTTACAACATGTTTCTGTGGCAGAGCGACCTTTAATTTTCTCAGTGTGACCAATAAATTGTTACAACATGTTTCTGTGGCAGAGCGACCTTTCTTCTTTCAATGTGACCAATAAATTGTTACAACATGTTTCTGTGTCAGAGCGATCTTGTTTTCTTAATGTGACCAATAAATTGTTATACAACATGTTTCTGTGGCAGAGCGACCTTTTGCTTCTCAGTGTGACCAATGAATTGATACAACATGTTTCTGTGACAGAGCGACCTTTTTTTCTCAGTGTGACCAATAAATTGTTTCAACATGTTTCCGTGGCAGAGCGGTCTTTTTTCTTTCAATGTGACCAAATAAATTGTTACAACATGTTTCTGTGGCAGAGGGATCTTTTTTTCTCAATGTGACCAATAAATTGTTATAACATGTTTCTGTGGCAGCGCGACCTTTTTCCTCAGTGTGACCAATACATTGTTACAACATGTTTCTGTGGCAGAGCGATTTCTTTTCTCAATGTGACCACTAAATTGTTACAACGTGTTTCTGTGGCAGAGCGGCCTTTTTTTTCTCAGTGTGAGCAATAAATTGTTACAACATGTTTCTGTGGCAGAGCGATCTTTTTTCTTTCAATGTGACCAATGAATTGTTACAACATGTTTCTGTGGCAGAGCGCTCTTTTTTCTTTCAATGTGACCAATAAATTGTTACAACATGTTTCTGTGGCAGAGCGATCTTTTTTCTTTCAATGTGACCAATAAATTGTTACAACATGTTTCTGTGGCAGAGCGACCTTTTTTTTCTCAGTGTGGACAAAAATAAATTGTTACAACATGTTTCTGTGGCAGAGCGATCTTTTTTTCTCAATGTGACCAATAAATTGTTACAACGTGTTTCTGTGGCAGAGCGACCTTTTTTCTCTCAGTGTGACCAATAAATTGTTACAACATGTTTCTGTGGCAGAGCTATCTTTTTTCTTTCAATGTGACCAATAAATTGTTACAATATGTTTCTGTGGCAGAGCGATATCTATTTTGTTGCTAAGTAAGCCGATATATCATTCAAAATCTAGATTTGTTCGATTGTGTCTATATTCTGACAATAGTTTTGGTTTATGTGGATTTGAAATGACAAGGAAGATATGGATTTTTTTATGTTACCGGGAGAAAACTGGGTGTTAAAGTAGTATTTAAACCACTTCGCGAAATCACATACAGACCTATCCTAAGCCCTTTTTACACAACGGAAACAGTCTGTTTATAGAGTGACATTGTTGAAAGGACACCGTTTGTCAGTCCTAATCCTGTCTATATTATATCAATGCAATGGAAAAGTAAGATATCTTTTTACCTATACTTTGACGCATATTTATGGGTAGTAGTTATTGTTCTCTATCCAGCAATAGCTTTTTCAATATATTTTACCTTGTGAAATTCCGTGGGTTTTGACTTTTTTTTTATAAAAAATCATCACACTTTCCTCAGGACATTAACTGATTTGTTCTTTACATAGTTTTCTTTTCCGACCATTATAGTAATTATGCGTGTTTTCTTCATGCCTAGAGGTTAAAAATGCATGGCTTGCATGAGGTACTAGGTCAATAGTCACCTAAGCCTACGTCTTAGCGGAATTTTCTGCATCTTTTTCAAAATATTTTACCAAGGCTCATTTTCTTCAGCTAAAATAACTCTTTTTCAGAAAATGATATTTTAATATTTTTTCAGACTGTTTACTTTGAGTGAGTGAGTTGAGATTTGCGGCGAATCGACACAAAATGGTCATATATTGTTTTTAGTTCCACTGCCTAAATCATTATGTGCTGTCTAATTCACGGTTTATGTTTAATATCAACACATAAGAATGT
Organism: Mercenaria mercenaria; assembly: GCF_021730395.1. Lineage (NCBI taxonomy): Eukaryota > Metazoa > Mollusca > Bivalvia > Venerida > Veneridae > Mercenaria > Mercenaria mercenaria. The sequence goes on from NC_069370.1 coordinate 51,243,207, forward strand.
GAATGCAATACTAACAGTTTTTGATATCCATTATCACATTAAATTGATATATATTCCTAAATTGTTAAGGGTATGTTTCATTTGCACAAGTATCTTCATATATCTTATACCGGACAAAATTTATGTCTGGTATTGAATCGTTTTTAGATTAACGGTCGATCTAAAATTGAAATGATAAATACTTTATTTCAATCCCCTCAATTTACTAACACTATTATTATATTGAATATTAAGCGAACTCCTCAATACCTTTCAAACTGACACAGAGCGTTTTATCACAAAATACAAGTTTATGATAATTTTCCACTCCAGTACAGAGCAAACGTAAGTCATTGGACGTGGTGACTTTTTGTTTTATGAACTAAAGATGATGTAGTCTACAATTTAATAGAGTTATTAACTAACTACGTCTTCATACACATATACATTGTATATAAATCACAGCTATACCTTTTAAGAATGTGACAATAAAAGTTTGTATGCGGTCTCATTTTCTAGAATATTTTACTTCCATTATACTCACTTTAAAAACGAACTACAATTTACAAAGTAATTCAGATGCGTATTAAAACGTTGCTAAAACGCAATAGCATTGACAATTAGCAATCAATAATTTGCACACTAAAAACACACTATAGATTTGTAAAGTAATTTATTTTCTAAATTAGAATGTAGAGTTCAAATCCAAAATGATGAAGGAAATAACCACTTGTCGATCGTATCACTTTAAAACAACATTCAATTGTCTTTTGTTTAGATGTTCTGAAATGAGTTGTTGGGAAAATCGGTTTACCTATGAAAATCAAGAGATCATAGTAAGTATATTGAATAGTGTTCTAAATTTATCTTTTATCATACATCATAATTGCAGTGTTTTTCAATTGGCCTGTAAATATTTGTGCAACCATACTCTTGTTATTCTTTACACAACACAGACATAAGGAAGTCGTGCCTACCCTGGGACTTCTTACCTTGGTAGAATTTAGTATATAGGCTCATTGGTCTGGATTAGTTCTCACATATGCTCAGGAATAAGTTTAGATTGTTAATTTTACTTTTTGATATCTTGGAGGCGAATAGGAATAATGAACCTGCAGGAAGGTCTTCCAAACAGTTTCATTTTATGATTATATTACTTTGACTCATGTAGGACATGTTAAAATAATATGTTAAGATAATTTTATTTTTAAAGGAAAATACATAAGTCCTATTTTTCTAAGTATATGTATATATGTACTAAGAAATTACTGATGATCACGTCTATGATTAGGCGGTTATATTTGAGATGCCAAACCTTTTCAAATATTACATGTGCTAGGGACTTGTATTAGCGGCTGCGTTCTTTAAAGGTGGCTTTTCCTGTTGGTCTTTTGTCCTTATTGCTTGACACGCATTCTCTGTAAGTTCCAAAATCAGAAATACAAGTTCTTAGGAATTGGCTATTTACAACATCTGTTTTATTGAAAAAACTTTAGGTATCAATCTGTGCTTCATAAAAAATAGTTGACATAATTTTTTTGCTATTTGATGCTGAAAAAATTATCAAGATTTTGCTGAAATTAATGTTTTCTATCTAAAAAGCCAAAATGTTTAATTGAATTTACTAAACCCTTGTGAGTCAGTTATCATTTACTGCCCCAGCATATTTTGATTTATTCATTAAGCTTGCGTGTTTTAAATTTAATTCAATGTTGTTCACAAATAAATAAAAGCATTGGCTCAGACTGTTTTCTCAGAGACGTGTATCTTTTTATTAGATTCTCATTACTGTAAAATGATAATTTAAAATAATTAATTCATAATATGAATTTCTTCATTCGTTATTTTTGGCAAATACTACGCACACATATAAAAGTCCAAAAAAACAAACTTTGCAACGTAAGAACATTCAAAAGGCATAGAATATTTACTAAAATCATCTTGTTCTTACCTTTATTCAAATTGTATAACGCCTTCTAACAGCTCAGGCATAGTATTGCACAGTTCATTACCTAAGTATGGACTCGATGAATTACAGTCTGCTATTACAGATCAGCTCACGCGGAAAACCCACTTTCCGTTTTTCCTCGAAGGAAAAATCTTGCATAGCGAGGAATTCCTCCGAGTACTGCCTAATTCTGACTCGGAGTACCGACTGTTATAGTTTTATTACTTTAGCGGAATTTCATCGAGTCACTCCGAGAAATTACTTGACGGAACTCCGAGTCGAAATTATACAGGTAACACTATAATGATTTCCGGTATTTTATGGCCACTCCGCGCGACTCCGAGTCTGTAATAAACAATAAATCGGTCATTTCAAGTGCCGCGAGATGATTTGACGAAACTTCGAGGCAGTATTTCCTTAGTTGGACGGATTGTTTTTATATAACTAGCTTGTTCTTTTAATTGAATGTATGAAAATTGTGAATTTTGATATTGAAATTATAGTTTCTGACCATGCGAATTAGATTAAGAAGTATATTTATGTATAATAAACTAAATTATTAATCATACGAAATTTAACAAACTTTCAAATCACCGCCGTTAAAGGCAAGTGATTTGCTAAATTTTGATATTTAAATAATTTCTGACTTTACGAATTAAATTTAGGAAAAAGTCGTGTAATAATTTAGGCACTAAATTAAGAATAATTTATAAATAGATAAACTTTAAGATAACACCCGCTAAAAGTAAATTGTTTGGTATGATATTGAAAAACATGCGAATTAGATTTAGAAGTAAATTTATGTATAACGGACTAAATTATTAATCATATATAATTAAAGAAATTTCCAAATGAGCCCCGTTAAAGAAAACTGCTTTGTTAAATTTTGATATAGAAATAATTTCTGACTTTACGAATTTAATTTAGAAATAAAGTCATGAAAATGCACTAAATTGTGAATAATTTACAACTAGATAAACTTTGAAAATACGCCCGCTAGAAAAGTAAATTGTTAAATATTAAGAATTATATAAAACTAAACACAATTCCAAATAACTGCCGTTAAAAAATAGTGATTTGGTAAATAATATATTGAAATAGTTTCTGACAGTGCAAATTAGATTTAGAAATAAATTGATGTAAAATTGACTAACGTAGAAGCTATATTAGACTAGATAAACGTCAAGATAATGGCCGTGAAAGAAAAGTGACCTTTCTTAATTAATGAAAATTATAGGAGAAATGATTAATTTTCATTATGAAAATGGCCTTTCTTTAATTTATTCATTTGGAAGGAATTATAAATAGGATAAAAAATACTACTGCCGTATCCACTCAAAAAGTGACAAAATATCATAAGTAAACAGACAAAAAATGGTTTATTTTAAAGGAAGATAAAAATACTACAGTATTATTTTTATTTACAAATACTGTGTTATTTCGCTTATCACTATGTAAAATATAATCACCCTGCTCCGAGTAATCTGAAATCTGTCCTCGAAGTTACTCGAAGGCCCATTTAAATTTGTATAGGTAATTTATTATTCGTCTCGGAGTCACTTGAAGGAATTCCGTCAAGTGACTCGGAAACAAAAGAAACCAATATAGGTGTGTATTCCGTTAATTGGATTTCATCTCGAGTCACTTCGAGGATTTCCTTCGAGTGACTTCGCATAAATCCTCGAAGTCAGATAGCGAAATTCCTTCACGGAAAATGGCAGACTCGAAGAAACTTCGAGTCGGAGCATTGGTACTCGTTTTGGCCATCCTCCGAGGATCGAGTAGAATTGGGTTTCCGCGTGAGCTGATCTGTATTTAGCTTCTTTGCATTTCATAGCTCCTGACGATCTTATTGTTAATATTATAATCTTTGATTAGCAAGGGCGTTCATTGAGTGAAATGGTGTATATGCACAGGGGAATGCAGTTGCGACAACTGGATTTTAGGTCCTACCTCTGAAAAATGTTCCGAAGTTCAAGGATGAATTTAAGTGTGATTATTTACCAGTTTACCTAGCGTGAAAATGTCTAGTTTTATGAAACAAGAGCCTGGTTGGACAGCACTTTTGAAAAACACTGCAAATGTTTCGTGAAAGAAAGACTAGATTAATGTTTTGCGTAGAGGAGAAAGCCTTTGACCAAGAACCACTGCTTCAATGTTCAATATATTTGCATGAGTTTTAGTTATATAAAGTGGAGTTCCTCAACTGTGCTTCAACACATTCGTTAAGTTGAAATAAATCCACTCCAAAGGTTTAAAGTAAATGTTTTAATGGAATGTAATTAAAAGATCAAGCAAAGGATACTTCTATTCTTTTTTATTTGCACTTTCTTCCACTGCATTCTGTCACTGTATGACGTTTTATGAGAATCTCTTGCAGATATGCTCTGGGCAAAGTGTTATCAGCAGAAATGATTAACAGATCACACAAAATCCTGAAGATTATTAAAAAATCGTTTCTTTCATGGTAATTGTATCATTCACATAAAATAATGTTATCAAAAGAGATAAATAAAAGCTTTTTAGAAAAAAGGTAACAAAGACATTAAGTTTTAGACTAATATAAATATAGGAAGGCTGCTTACGCCTTGGTCTGTGAGTAATATGATTGTTGTTCAAAAACTGAAAATAAATCTCTTTGGGTAAGCAAAATAACAGTTTTCTTTACTTGTGTGTGTAACTAATTAATATTTTGTTTTAGTTAGATGAAATAAATGATACCATTTTCACATTAGATCAGTCATGTTATTTTTAAATGAAATTTGCATAGATGTCAAGGAAATCTGTCACTTGAAGTGAAAGTGCATTGATTCTGTAAGAAATTTAGCACAAATTTCCTTGAAATAGCGGGGGTTATTAACCTCCTGTCGACAAAAAATTATATGAGCCGTGCCATGAGAAAACCAACATAATGGGTTTGCGAACAGCATGGATCCAGACCAGCCTGCGCATCCGCGCAGTCTGGTCAGGATCCATGCTGTTCGCTAACAGTTTCTCCAATTCCAATAGGCTTTAAAAGCGAACAGCATGAAGCCTGACCAGACTGCGCGGATGCGCAGGCTGGTCTGGATCCATGCTGGTCGCAAACCCACTATGTTGGTTTTCTCATGGCACGGCTCATATTCATCTTGATTAAATTGAAGGAAGTTCTAACTTGGTCTTCTACAGTTCTAGACTGTTCCTATGTTTGTTAAATTGTGCGATTTTTTAACTCTCGATCGTGCACTTTTCAAAATAATATATTGAAATAATACTAAGGTATTTGAGAAATATGAAACGTTCCTTAGTTTTTGAAACAAAAGAATGTCAAAAAGTGTTCCTTTGTGGTGCATAAGGAATTTTAATACCAGACTATTGCCATGTACTTCAAATAAACAAGAAAGTAATACTAATAATAGTTTCGTAAATAATATGGGCAGTAGTAACAGTATTATTCAATATATAACACACACTATTGATAAAACAAGCTCCCTCAATCAATATTATAATGCAATATCTTTGATAATTCATGTTGCTTAGAAGATATCTTTGTTTTTTTAGTTGATACATAATTTATTTTAGATCGATTGTGAAGCAAGTTCTACAACTTATATTAATCACTCTCGACACCTCATTCCTGATGGAATCCATCGCCACGAGGGTATGAGAGAAGAGAAGCCAATATTCCGTTTTATGCTGAGCGTAAAGCAAGGGAGACCTCCCGCACTCGAAGCTGTCGCTATATCTTTGTTTTTATGACTAGTAACTCTCAGTATCTCATTGGTCGGTGATTGGTAAGATGGGGGCCCATATAAAGTGATATTCATCGCAAAAAGTGCTTTTTAGTTATTAAGATAATGTGTGTCATAGTTCAGACCGTTTTTACATACCACGAGAAAATAACTTTTAACCAATTATTGATATAATCACTTTCTTTATCTTCGATAATACCAATTTAGCTACGATTAAAATATACCTGGCTTATCATTTCATCATCAGATAGATCTTCACATGTAAAGAGTAACATATGGCATAACAAGCTGTTTCAGAGTTTGAAATACATTTATGTTATAGTCTGTAAATAACAATTTGAAACAGTCAAAAACGATGCAAACAGGTCTTTTATGATATTGCCAGAATAAACGAAAATGGTTTATTTTTCTAAATGTTAGTGGTGTTTTATTCTCTGTGGATGATTTACGCTCAAAGTGAAAAAGGAAATTTACTAAAAGGAGGAAATAATGTGTTTACCTATTGGAATATTTCATTTACAGAAGGTCGCCTTTCTTGTTCATCATTCTTTTTTCAAACTGTTTGTGTAAAGCTTTGATTCAACATTATTTTAGCAAGTTTTACCTATGCATTGCGCAACTTGTAACTTAACTTGAATTTAATAGCAAGTGGGTGCTAAATTTACCCGGTAAATCTATATTACTGGTTATGCTTAATTTACCAGGAAAATCTATATAATACACTACTAAAGTGTATGCCAGATATTGCAACAAACACGATGAAAAAATGATAAAATAAATAATTTAAGTATCCTATGAATTTAACACTAAATCGCACTGTGCCACAACATCGTACCTGGACCCAGTAGTTTTCTTGTTTTCTGGCCATTTAGAATAATCCAGAACATTCTATTCTTACATATGCATGATGCTGCATATTTAATTACCTTTCATGAACCATAGTAAGTTGCCTCTCCAACTTCTTCCTTTTTTGCAAAGCGATATTTCCAAAGCATGAGATTGCATTAGGCCGTAATAGTCGAACTTAATGGTATATGTATGGTATATGTATTACAATTTAGAAATGATATTAGAAATAAAAATGTTTCTGATATTTAATATATGTCTAATCGAAGAAGTGGCCGTTTCAGAAATTAATAGATCTCAGAAAGAGGGCTGGACTAGTTTCATGTAAAGTATGAAAAAAATTAATTTTCTCCACATGACCTACAACTACATATAGATTAATCTAAGAAAATATGAATGCAAATAGTCATTGCCATAGCTCCATGCAGTAAATTTAGGCTCAAACTTCACATTTACCTTTCCGGAAGTAGCTCAGTAATACTTGTCATGGAGCACAGATCTATAAATATAAACATATTTCTGGAGGAGCAAATAGCAAGCCCCTCCAAATTAATAGGCTACCTTATATTTAACCACGATACGTCCCTGGAAAGGCCATAAATAATTAAATGCCTATCAAAAAAGTATCAATAAAAGATGTCATGTGAGTATTTTCCTATCGCAAGATTATTTTCTTATTTGTTTTCCTTCCAAATGGTATTCACGATCGTATCGGTAATACTTACCTAGACCGCATGATTTAAAAACACTTTATTTATATATATTGATTATAGATAAATTGAAAGTACTTACAAAGATAACATTATTTTCATCTTGCCTCTTAACAATATTTCAGGAAGCCATAATAGCTAAAATTTAATTTTGTTGTAAGATGATAAAATAGACCCAAGATTCTTTTTTTTTCGTCAAACAAATGGCTAATATATTGTCGGGTATTGTCCGTTCATTCTATTTCAGAATATAAATAATTTTGCTTTGCCAGTCTATTGTGTTTTATCGACGTAAAAGCACTGATTTCTGATTCCCTGAGAAAACTGAGCTAATTGATATACGAACGAGCGTCAAGTCCCAGTGCTTTAAGTACACGATGTGTATGCTCTAATCAATGTTAATGCGGTTTTACACAGAAAAGCAAAATGCAACCTCACAGAATCATGTTATAATAGTAGGGTAAATTGAGTCGATGACTGAGTTGTTTTCAGTAATCGTGTCAAGGCTAATCTGCATGAAACATATCATTCACAGAAATTCGTGTATGGGTGTACTTTTTAAATATTTACGTATGTAGAACGTTCTTGTAATATCAATAACTATTGCCTTAATGCATTGAGTTTCACATTTGTCATATTATCATTTGCATACTATGCTTATATTTCAGCTGAGCATTCACCTTCAATATGATATAATTTGTAAGATGTCATTTGGAATATGTATCAAAGAACAAGTAAATTTTAAGTTTTGTCTCCTGAATGGAACGTTATACTATCCACCTTTAACATTTTGAAAACATAAATCTTTCGGAGAGATAAATATGAGCAAACATTATTAACAGAATTGTTTAGCTAAATAGGGTGATCGCATATCTACGGATCGTAATGACGGGCCGGGAGTTCAATTCCTAGTAAGGCATATGTTTTCCGCGGCGATTTGAGGAAAGACATCGTGTCAAAATTACTTGTCTCCAAACTCCTCAAATGATTTATATGGAGAAGTTGGAAGTTACATGCGGAAACAGTTTACTATTGGCACCGGATCCGGGACGACCGGCCAAGTTACGGTAACTGCTCGCTGTAACAGAACTGAAATGGGGACAGAAACGTCGTTAAATCAAAAACACGACACATACGTCGCTTTTATAGGGTTGTTGGAAACATTCCTGTGTACCAGTAATACTGAACAATAGTTGTCTACGATGTAACTGGAAGATATTCGTTTTGATTATTAGGATCAACATCTACGTCTATTTCTAAGTGCGTCAGAATGTAATGGACGCAATTCATAGAAGTACATCAGAATGTAGTGGACGCAAATCATAGAGGTATGTCAGAATGTAGTGGACGCAAGTCATAGAGGTGCGTCAGAATGTAATGGACGCAAATCATAGAGGTACGTCAGAAAGGAATGGACGCAAATCATAGAGGTGCGTCAGAATGTAATGGACACAAATCATAGAGGAGCGTCAGAATGTAATGGCCGCAAATCATAGAGGTACGTCAGAATGTAGTGGACGCAATTCATAGAGGTACGTCAGAATGTAGTGGACGCAAATCATAGAGGTGTGTCAGAATGTAATGGACGCAAATCATAGATGTATGTCAGAATGTAACTGACGCAAATCATAGAGGTATGTCAGAATGTAACTGACGCAAATCATAGAGGTACGTCAGAATGTAATCATAGAGGTGCGTCAGAATGTAATGGATGCAAATCATAGAGGTTCGTCAGAATGTAAAGGACGCAATCATAGAGGTTCGTCAGAATGTAAAGGACGCGAATCATAGATGTACGTCAGAATGTAATGGACGCAAATCATAGAGGTACGTCAGAATGTAATGGACGCAAATCATACAGGTGCGTCAGAATGTAAAGGACGCAAATCATAGAGGTACGTTAGAATGTAGAGGACGCAAGTCATAGAGGTGCGTCAGAATGTAAAGGACGCAAATCATAGAGGTACGTCAGAATGTGGTGGACGCAAATTATAGAGGTGCTTCAGAATGTAAAGGACGCAAATCATAGAGGTACGTCAGAATGTAGTGGACGCAAATCATGGAGGTACGTCAGAATGTAACTGACGCAAATGATAGAGGTGCGTCAGAATGTAAAGGACGCAAATCATAGAGGTATGTCAGAATGTAATGGACGCAAATCATAGAGGTACGTCAGAATGTAACTGACGCAAATGATAGAGGTGCGTCAGAATGTAAAGGACGCAAATCATTGAGGAACGTCAGAATGTAATGGACGCAAATGATAGAGGTACGTCAGAATGTAACTGACGCAAATGATAGAGGTGCGTCAGAATGTAAAGGACGCAAATCATAGAGGTATGTCAGAATGTAAAGGACGCAAATCATTGAGGTACGTCAGAATGTAATGGACGCAAATCATAGAGGTACGTCAAAAGGTAGTGGACGCAAATCATAGAGGTACGTCAGAATGTAGTGGACGCAAATCATAGAGGTGCGTCAGAATGTAGTGGACGCAAATCATAGAAGTGCGTCAGAATGTAATGGACGCAAATCATAGAGGTGCGTCAGAATGTAATGGACGCAAATCATAGAGGTGCGTCAGAATGTAATGGACGCAAATCATAGAGGTACGTCAGAATGTAGTGAACGCAATTCATAGAGGTGCATTGGAATGTAATAGACTTGTAAGTCAGAATGTAATGGATTCTTTGCAGTTCATTTGCAGAGGGAAAACAGTTCACATTAATTTGTTATCTATTTAAAAATAGATATTATTCTAGGTGACAAACATCTTCATTGTCACGGTTTTATATTTAGCAGGGTAACTTTGCTTTTACAGAAACTGCACGCATGTAACGATATTTGAGAACGACTGCTTTTCCGATTTACTTCATGCGTGCCAAATGATTGACGTCAAACCATAGGTAAGATGTAAATCAAAACTGTTTTTGAACTTTACCAATGGCGGTCACAGAAACACCGTCGGGAAAATATAAGACTGACATTATTTATACATTCGAAGCATACACAAACATTGTTGCGTAAAGTTTGAAGAGCTGAAGTAAGCATTCCTATCTATACTCATTTAACCTTAACACAAAATAATTGTCAGTCATCAATGATATGGGTAGTTCTAAAGCAAATGCTCAAGTTTGGATATAAATTAATATTTCAATTCAGCTAAATGATATTATTTACGTTTATGGGCGCAGACAAGGGGCACGTGTAGTCAAATTGTCTGTTACATTTTGGATTTAATATTTTGCTACTAGACACTAATGATTCATTGAAAAAACCGTTTATTTCACCGCATATACATTGAAATTGCATCGTTTGATATACATAAATAGAGTTTTACATATTCATACTGAACAGCAAACAGAACACTCGTTGACCTGAAGATACCCTGGTACATTAAAAATCACGCAATCAAATAACTTACGTCTAGCATCTGGTATGTGATAGGAAAAAAATGATTTTTTTATTAAAGTGCCAGTTACCCAGACTGAAACGATAGAAAAGCAGTATTTACAGAATAGTATATGTAAACATTCCTGTACTACCTTAACATGAAATGTTGAACAACAAGGTGATTAAAATAACAATTTAGTACGCCTAGACACAATGTTTTTATATAAAACTGGAAATATAAAGTACAAAGCTGAATCATTAATGTCTGTGAAATATTGAATTGTTGCCATTTCTGATTTGATGATCGAAATATGATGCACCTTTCCCAGATAAGCTCGGCTAAGTAATGGTGTTCGTTTAGTGTTAGGTAAACTAATCCTCAGCATTGTTTACTAACGTTTTCTGTTAAAAACAAAGGTGACCTGTGTTTTATCATGTCAGTTGTAAAACAGTTACGTAATGATTTCCCGTATATTACTTACAACAGCAACTTCAGTGACAAAGAGCCGCGTCCCCTAAGAATTTATAATTATTATTATTATGCAGCCACACAGGACGCATAATTCATCCTCTACTAGTATAGACACAGAGCGATCTGACCAGAGGGACAGAGTGAGACAAAGCCCCCACGACAGAGAGATCAGAAATTAGATACAGGCTTGTCAGGCTAACTTTGCCTAGCTCGTTGCGAATAGACAGCCTGGTTCTTTAACGTGCCCAGTCTATAGCACTGATACACGCAAGGATTGCCTGGGTTCCTGACCAGTACACCTCTGGTTGGGTTGGAAACACTGAAAAGCGTTTCTGAAAATTCCCGAGTAGCTGCCGGAGATCGAACCCCCGACCTCAGGATTGGAAGGCTAGTGTGCAAACCACTGAGCTATTCGTCCACCTAATAATAGATGTCATTCAATTTGGAGAAAAATATATACATGTTTGTAGTACAGTTATTTGAAGAAAAAACTCCTTTGACAGATGAAATGAAAGACATTATGACATTTTCAAATGTAAGGAACAAGTTATTTTATCTCTTTTGTGAATGGATCTAGACTTGGGAATGCTTGTTCTTTTCTGAGTAAAGCCGGCTTCTCAGGTAAGATATGATTAAAAGCCTATCTGTTTTTAATTAATGCATTCTGTGCAATAAAATGAGATCAAAATCTTCTTTATTGTGGCAAAAACAATTCGTAATATAATGATGATTTTATGTAGTTTTACTTATTGTTGAGCGGTCTTTTTGCCACACGTGAAGATCGCATGCGCAATAAAACCAAAGCATCCAGTAAAACATCAGGGCAACCAATAGCATTGGTAATCCGTCTATAGAACATAGACATACTTTGTCTACAGTTTGACGCTTAAGCTAAATTCATAAAAAAAGGCTCACGATACATCTATGATAAAAGTAATATGATGTAACAGCCACGAACTTCATCTCAAGAACCTTCCCTTTACAACTGTGTACCTGCTGGTTACCTGTACGAAAGAAGGACATGCTGTAAAACGTATGTAAAATATCTGTTTTTGTTTTACATTACATGTGTAGAAGACATGCAAGTGCAAGTGAATAGTGATCAGAAATACAGCTGCAGTTTACGAATGGTTTAAATATTCATTTCTATCAAAGACACTCCTTTTTGTGTGCAGATGCCATGATTTAAAATGAAATCAACGTCTCGATTAGTTTGTCATAAATTCTACACCATTCAGAAATCGTCGAAGTCGGAAGGACATAAACAATACATCATTTTTATCCTAAGTCTTTGCTTACTCCTTGCATAGTTACTCTCGCCACTTCCCCCCCCCCCCCCCCTCTTATTTCTACGAAGCAAAACTTCACTGTGTGATCAGTAACATTAATTCAGTAGTGAATTACACATCAGTTGTATACGTGCCATGTAGAAAAGAAAATTAAAGATTTTTATGATATCCTCGTCAATTTCGAAATATTACGAAGAAATGGTGCAATCGATATCAGGACTATACAGAGTAAAATATTACCCCCCCCCCCCCCCCCCCCTCCCTCCACCCTCGCAAACTTTAATACTTTGTTACTTTAAAACATGGTGGAGGTTAAGACTGAGGGTATCAATGCACTAATGTAGTGTTGTAGTGTTTTTAATTGACCTGTGTCCTTAAAATAAGGCTTTTTTTCGTGGATCCTTGTCCTGGTTTTCAATGCTTGAAGCACATACCGTTTGTTTTGTAAGGTACATCGTAACTTTAATAGTTTACCTAATTGAAACAGTTAAATACATTCATGTAGTCACTATTTATGTATTCAAATGAAACAATTCAGTATAAGTAGACATTTGGCAGATTAATCATTTTAGGTCAAGATTTATTTCAATGAGAAAGGAAAGCACCTAGTTTATTGCCAATACAAAAGTTCGTTTCGTACCCTATTGATTGGCCTCTCCCGCATCTTTCCATTTTTCAAACGACTTGTGTACAACTTTAATTTGGTTGCTATATCAATAATCAGTAGAATATTTAATTTTAGTTTTCTTATCGTTCTTATGTCTCTAAAGCAAGATAGAAAGAAATCTTTCATATTTATTACGTACGTAAAGTTGATAAAAGAATGATATATGACACGATTATTTACGTGGTTATTTACAAGGTAAATTCATGCAACATTCCTTTAAACAGAACGCAAATCATCTTGTTTTGTGAAAAAATATGGGTCTACTAGGAACAAAAACATATGTAGATCAGTACAGAAAATAAATTCCAAACAAGAATGAAATATTATAGTTTATTTTGTCCTGCAAATTACTTGCTTTATTTTGCAAGAAAAAGTTATTTTGGCTATCGACGCCATTGCTCAGAATCAGTAGCCATTTCGTGACGTTCGGGTATTTAGATTCATTACACCTGATTAGTCATCATTATGCAATGCTACTGACTAGCTATGTTTAGCCGGGTAACAATTATACAAAAAGTATAATTATAAGCTACAAGAAACCGGTGCTGGTTTCTCTTTTTCCATTTAACATCGATCGGTTATTGAACTGCACTCCTAGAAAACTTCATTTCACTTTTGTTAGTTTTCGTTCATTTAGTTATCTATCGTCTTAAAATAACAAAAAGTCATTTTATCATTGTAGATTTAACAGGATCGACTCTGTCACATGCTGATTTGGTACCACTGTAGATAAGACAACAGGTGAATGATTTTCGGACGCAAATCAAGTGCTACATATTGACGCTATATCAAACAGATCAAGTTGCTGGCAACTACACACCAGTCTGACTGGAAGAACTGTGGTAAATATATGAAAAAACTGCTTGATGGATGCCAACAATATATATCGTATTGTACACATTACAATTTTGCTGTGTCTTTTTGCTGGAAAAGACATACATTGTTTAAAAGTTGATCAGACAGTATCTCCTCCAAAAGACTGTCAATAATTTTCGTTGGAATGTAGTGCAATAAACAGAAGTTGCTCCAATTCCAGAGGCTTTCCTGTTTCTTTAGCATACAAATTGTAAAACACCGATTCACGGGTAATTTTTGTTAGCCGAGGATAGACCGCATAAGCTTGCATGTCTGTTTGTGGCATAAGGTTTTGCTTGTGTTTTCCTTGGCTGATTACATTCATGAGGGAAATTTGCTTTGGCACTCCCTGTCCTAATATCGCATGTTCGCTTTTTCCTCTTCCGAGTGATAATGTTCATGACTCTCAGTTGCTTCGGCACTCCCTGTCCGACTATTAAATGGTCTTAAATCTCCACATTTTTTCTCAGCAGTATTATTATTACTGAAACTTGATAAGATATAATGAATATTACAGTTATTATTAAATATCAATGGTAAATGGAATAGTATTTTGTTTTATCTTCCTTTTCAAATGAAAAAAATATCATTAGAACTGTTGTACATTATTATTTGAATACACATTTTTAAAATGTTTTATTGGCTATCTGTAGTTAAGGTATCGGCCGTTCAACGCAGGTTGTGGGTTCGAGCCTCACTCGGGTCAAGACTACGCCTTCTCATATGACACCACTACTGGCTTTTCAGGAAGCGGACTCGTATAATAGCTCCTTGCTTTACATGTACTTAAATATGTACTCAATTGAAAGTATACCTAAGTGTTTTATATCTCCTTTCGGTTGCAATTAGACATATGCTTCTTTAATATTTTAGCATGTTTTTTAATTGTTTCAGATTCGACAGACATAACAGTTTTCTAACACTTGGTCGCCAGTACGTTTTATTTGCTGACAAGTTGACAGAACAGGACTCCATCTTTTATCTTAGTAGACTTAAAGAAAAGACATCTAATTCTATCACTTTTACTGAGATGGCGGAATTTCCTAGATACAGTTTTGTAAAACCAAAAATAATAAATAGTATTTTCCTTTGTTCTCCAAGAAATGGTAGGATGGTTTTCGCTTTAGTTATGATCAACACCTGTTTTGTTGTTTAAGTCTACAGACTGTTGAAATTTGTTTCATTCTGAAGCCGATGTGTTTACTCCTGTTGTTAATGATGGGTAAATTATTTTATAAACATCTGTTGCGGTTGTTTTCAATTTTCTGCAATATTATAATTCTGCGTTTGATTCATATGATTTCTAATTGAGAAGTGAATGTTTATTTTCAAGGTTATTTCCGATTTTGGAATATTTGTTATGCAGATTAGTGTTGTATGAAATGAAATGACAATGTGAACTACCACAAAGATGAATGTAAAATATAGCTGTAAAAGAGAATTCATTTTTGTCTACGACTAAATATATATGAATATATGATATTCAGATGAGGAAAGAACTCGCATTTCTTAAATCATTTCTCCAAAATAGAGCTACACACGCTGCCACGAACAACAGCAATGCATATTTTATTAAGAAGTTACTCTTTACCTAAGATGCAACTTTACTTTTGTCAGATAAAACGCAAAAATGCATGCTCTCCTCGACTTTTTTGTCAGATTGTGAGAGAAGGGGAGTTACGTAATACAGGACAAAAAGGTTTGTACATTTCAGCTTTATATAAATATTTTATGAAAGTAATTTAGTAAAAGACTATATGTGCGAGGTATAGGTTGCATAAGCTTTCGTTTGATTATTTCAACAGACCATGCAACTAGCAAAACGCCAGTACCAGCATCTCAATTATACGTTGCAGCTAGACACAACGCCATCTTTATTCCCAAGCCCGACATGCTGTTGAAGGTAATCACGATACTCATACATTCTGCAGGAAATAAATAACATTAAGTGACAGAAATAATATTATTTGGAATTCGTAAACTTGATCTACTGGTAATGTGGAAAAAGATTTATAATTATAATCATTTTTGATTTTATTCATATTCAATGCCACTACTGTATTGGAATTAGTGGTTTATTTCTGATTCAGTTCTGGAATACTGCATTTCTTAGCCCAACAAGATGCAAAAATTACCTGGAAGAAAATATATTTGATAGGAAGTTCATACACAAAATGAAAATCTGTATTTAAGTTGAATATGCTTAAATGAAATCAAAGTTTAACAAGAAATTAAATGAGGCCCATTTTTGTAAGGGCGGAACGAAATGAGATCGTGGCCTCCAAAACCCTTTACATGAGCAGCCACTACGCGTATTTTGTGGAAGCTTTCTCTGCAAAGTGTGTAAATTAAATAGGTTGACACTAAAAGTAATTGACGAATGTCTGACTGCTCTCAAGATTAGGAGTGTTCTGAAACTTTACAGCGTTTTTTTTTTATTATTTTATGGTATTTTTCTGTTATTTTTCTGTTTTGATTGCATTTAGATTATATTTTCATTATAATTGCTTTGTATCTCTATATAGAACCTTGATTTTCTAAACGGGTCATAGTTTATCTTGCATTAGACGAACATCATCACCAGCAAAACTGATAAACGCGCATAATATTTAGATGATCTGATACGAAATAGGAACAAATCAACATTCCAAAGTTATAACATAATTGTACTGAACAAATTAGCTGGTACTGTATTATGTATGTTTCACAAACTTGTATAACTTATTTCATAAGATGGAGTGCAATCATTAATATAAAAAAGTCATTTTTTTCGCATTATAGTTCATATTAATTAACAATCTTGGGACACGAAACCGTTATACTGGAAGACCACCGCAGAATGAAATATACAAACATCACATGTGATTAGTAGTGGCAAAATAACACGAACCCCGAAAGATTTGATGGAAAATTTCAAGCTGTACAATTGATTGATGAACTGACATTGATCAACACTTAAATACTTGTGATAACTGTAAAGACAATTTTATGATTGGAATGACAAAGATATTTCGATGGAATCTGTTTTAACTAGCTTGGTTTGAAAAAATGTAAATGTCACACGCAATGCCATTTTTGTCAACGAAATTCAAATATTCCAGACGGACTAAAAACAAGTATAAAACTATAAGACTATGTGTTAGAAACAAAAACCTACGAATTATTGGCAAACAAATTGCAGTTGTCTTAATGATTACCTTATCAATTTTTTAACGAACAGTTTACTGAGCAATGAATGAACATGATGAAAGGGTATTTTACTAAATTTGAATTTTAGCCGCCAAAGTTTTTTAGTTGGTAGTGCTGTCTTTCAACATCAGTGCCGATCCCAGTAACATGCAGATATCCACTTGTATTTCTGAACACCACAGTGCCATACAGTGTTTTAGTCTTGTTTCCTTTTCATTATTGCCAATTGATTTTGCTCATTTGAACGTTTCCATAAACAATGGCTTTAGGTAAAAAGCAAGAATTTTCCATTAACTCTTTCATATAAATCTTATAGACCACAACATAAAAGCTTTGATCATACATAATTATTGTTATTGCAATGGGATGCTAAAAGGTATCTCGTTTACACGATCTTAGTCCATACATTATGAGCAAAAGTGTTGGGTGGTTGTCCATTATTTCAGAACGCATCAATTTTAAAGAAATACGACTTAACCCTATATCCACAACATCTTCGAACGAAAAAAAAAAAAAGAAAATGTACTGAGAAAAATAAAAATATAACCTTTACGCCGTTGAAATCATATCTCATGCATTTCATGTCTTGCAGTGATTCAGATAAAGGCTGAGGATCCGTTCTGACATCCGGCAAGCTAGGTATTCTCCATAAAACTTCGGAATTGTCTGGTTTGTTGTTTTTTCTTTCTGATTTATTTTACGGAAACCCATGAGTGTAATAAGCTTTATTTAAGAATGCTGCATTGCATAACGAGAATACGTAATTGCACGGAAATTGCCGAGTGTCATTGCGGGTCCACTGCATTGAACGGGTAGAAAATTGTAATCTCTTGTCATTTTATTACACATTGTACTTGGCGAAACATCTCGTACATTGACGTAAGTATGAAGCGATATCAAAAGGAAATCGTATATCACTGTTCTTTTTTCATTTGTTGTTCTAGATCTAGAATGAAGGAATACTGAAAACGTTTACGTTGATTTATTATCACACTGGTTGACTTTTTTGCGTGAATATTACATATTATTACGTGACTCCGTAGTTTGTGCCTATGACCAGTTTATACTCAACACATGTTCACTTGGTTAATAAGTTAAAAACAACTTTAAACAGACAATCCCGAGCAGAAATCATACCGAAAATAAACAATGAAATATTCCTATTTGCAATCTTGATTAATTTAACAAGTGCACCATAGCAGGCCATTTGATAAGAAATATTAATGTGAATAAAAACAGCATTTGCCAACTAATGGCAGGACACATGAATACACTGGTTACAGTACGCAGGAAATTGGAATTAGAAAAAGGCGTATCAGTTTACGTGCCAGTGACATAAAAGAGATGACAATCAACATTAAGAACTCCCTTTTACATGGATTGCAAGAAAAACAATTGCTTAAGTCACTGCTAAAATAGATCAGATACCGTCTCGTGACAAGTATGAACGAGGTTCCAAGTGCATAAACTTTGTTATTTAATAATGAAATAATTTAAATGGCATTTTGAAAAGTCACGAAAACTGAATTTCGATACATTTAAGGGGATGGCTTTTGTGTTTTGTTCTTGTATCTGGTAAAAAATACTTCTGCCTAAGTTATATACTGACGTCTAGAGACTACGCAGTGATGCCATAAGCGTCTGTCTACCTCCATCTGTTAGCAAATTATTAACATTAAACTGATATGGTCCAAAACGTTATGTATCGATTCAAACAAACAAACCTCTTGGTTTCAAAAGGACAAATGTCTTTCATTTATATTGTGTCATTACTCAAGCAAATACTTCAGGAAGTTTATTGAAATTGAAGAGAAATTTATGTTTTTATTATCAATAGATTAAGTAGAACAAATATCTCCTCATTATCTGCTCCATGAAAAGAAATAAACAAATAACTTTCCTTTTCAAATGACAGCAGCGCGTCCAGATTTAGAAAATGAAGATTTGTTACTTCGCAAACATACTGGGTTTCTTTGACAAGGGAAGTATTGCTTTCTGCTTTTAATGTTCAAATAAATTAAAATTTCCTTTTCAACAGAAATGTTTGGTTCATGTCAAGAAGTATTCGAATGTGTACCATGGCGGTTTACCATGTGTACCACGGACGTGCAGGCTGATCTTAGTCTGCACTGGTCGCAAAGGCAAAATTACTTGCCGCCAGCATTCTACTTATAAGTACTTAAGCAGTGGAAAAGATATTAATCATGATGTAACCTTCAAAAACAAAGAATCATATCGTACATTTTGCCAATGGTTATATGGTTATTCTTAGAACAATTAAGGAAACACAAATATGAAGACACATCAGCTGCTGTTCTAGTTACTCGGAACACCATCAATGCCGGATATAATCTGTTCGTTCTCCTTTCAAAGCATTTTGGTGGAGTTGCGAACTGGAAATGTACATAAATACGATTATCGGACATGAGATGAAAAAAAGTGATATATCGATAACTGAATGCAAATTCAGCGGTTACCAGCCTCCTATAGCAAATATATCATTTGAAAGGGGTTAAATGTTTCACAAAATAATATATTTTCTATAAAACCTGGATTTTTTATAAATCTAAACTCCAGGTTGTGGAAAAATGTATGTTACCAAAATATAAACAATACTTTGGTTTTCCAGTATAATGAAATATGTTTTTCTTGTTAATACCCTGTATTATGTAACTTATTTCTTCGACTATGAAGTTATTTTTATTTCATCTATTTAAATATAAAAGATTTATACCGTGTGCCATTTGGTTTTGTTTCAGTTATCCATTGGCAATATAAATTGATTTTTTTATATTTTTTTTATTCTATCATTAGTTCTTGTCAATAGATACGACCGCAAGTTATATCTTTTGTGAATGACTGTTGTACTTAATGTCAATCGAGGGATGACAGCCAGAAGATTATAATTACAACTAAATAAGAAAAGGCACTTACTACCTTCTGGCACTAACCCTTCCAAATAAAAAGTGGAAAATTTGACTGATTCCGAACTGTAGCTACTAGCTTGGTCTAAAATACCTGTAAGTGATTACTTTCCAGAAATTAGTCGCATTTATCTAACTCTAAATTTCTCCAAAAGAATAGAATATTCCATTACTTAACTGTATGAATAACCATTTTATCTATTACAAACCTACATTATTATGTAACAAGTTTATTTCAAGTTAATTTACAAAAAATCATGGACCGTTATAGATATTCTACGAATCATGCGAAAATACATAATATGGAATATCTACGGTTCCCGTTCAAATATAAGAAAGCTTTACAGCAGTAAATGGCTTTTACATAATGGATATGCACGCAAAATAAAAGATTTAGACAAAAAATAAAAGGAACAAAGATAGACTCAGCCTTAAAACAACCAGTAGCAAAACAAAAACAACAAAACTTTTGATTTTATACAAAAGTGCACACAACATCACTTAATCCGCACTATTTTCTACAGTCACTGGAAAGGGTATATATAAGTTATAGTCAACAGGTGAATATATTGTCATAGTATCCTATTTCTCTAGCACTATATATCGATATTTAGTTTCATGATAGCAATATTACTCGCCGGCATAGAAATCTCAAATGTTGCATGCCTTATTACGGTATACTATACAACTGTCGAAATACAATTGTCAGCGATGTAATTTGCGATTTAAAAATGAGGCGTTTTGTTATCATTTATAGCTTTTACTGTGCAACACAGTAATATGAGTTGTGATTTTCGCAAGTTTTGTTTCTGAATGCACCTTTTCTAGACAGTGAGTTTCCTAGAAGATTTGCAATTTTGAATGTATTTTAAAGCTTTAATAAATCAATTTCTTACACCTTGTACTTTCAGTATAATTTTAACCTCGTTACTTCATTTCGATTGTAGACAAATGTTAAACAATTTAGGATATCTCAGTTTAATGACAGTTCCTGAACTTCAGAGTACACTGAGACCCAAGCAAAGTATTGTGGAGATAAAGCAAATTTCCGCTCACACTAGGATTCAAATTTGCGGTAAGGATTCATAACTTTTACACAAATAACACTACATAATTCCGGTCAAAACTTAAACGAAATCATATATGAAATCAATCATTCTTGTTTTGAGGTTGCTGGTCAAATAAAATTTCACACCTGTGTCGCCAAAAAGTAATGGAGTCCATACAATAGTTATGTATTACAACATTCCGCTTGTGGGTGGTTGTGCAGGGGGCTAGGGGGAATCTGCATGATTCAGTGCCTTTCTTGAAGAGACTAGATCAAACTAAACCGTGTCCGCCATTTTTTGTTTGGTTGCATTCTATGTTAAAGGATCGTGCTGCAGGTTTGATATTTTTATAAAATAATTATGAAACTCCTTAATGGCACTATGCAATTGTCACCATTTTGACCTACTTCAAATGAAATATTTCCGTAGACCATACTGACATATCATTCTCACCGATAACCAGACATTTTTCTAATCAGATACTGACGACCTCATGTCACTGTTTCACACATTTCAGTAAATAAGCCAGAAAACCCATTTACCCAGAAACCCAGATAACCGTCGAAGAAAATCAATCTTTGGTCAATACCCGTCATTACAGCTACTTTTAGCCGTCTACTGTCTAGCCTAGCGGATATGTAAACACTGCAATATCAGATTAGAATAGTATTACTTAATTTCTAAATAAATGAAATTGTACTATTGTCTGTAAAGATCAGTATGGCTGATTAAACTAAAATTTAAGGCACTTCTATATATAATACTTCTGTCAGTGTTTGCTAAAGGCTCGAAATTTTGGTTATTTTACATCATGAATACTTAGGAAACAACATTAACGGTAAAAGTTGACATTTTCAGTAATAATATGTATATTGAGTTTAATTGTTTAGATAATTGACCTTTATATTACATATTAAGATAGTTCTGCACGTCCAGATAAAACTATTCTATAATATAGAAAGGATAAAGCATTAATTTTTCAGAACTTCAGATTATAATTAGAAAATGCATAAAAAAAACAAAATAGGGTTGTTTGCTTGACTTTTTGTTAGACCAGTTTAGAAATATTTGTCATCCGGTCAATTTTCTTAATGGACTTCTATGGGAAAGTCGCAGTTTTGATAATATTTTGCATACAGAAAAAGTTCCACAATATACATTTTAACAAGAGCCATGTCAGACATGGCTAATCCCCCCACCGGGCATATCATAATTGAAGGATGTGGTCCGCATCAGGGGTTTTAAGTTGTGGAAGAAAGAATAAGTCAGTAGTGAGGTGGTTTACTGCTAAATTTTATTAATTTTCATGAAGAGTATAACTATGATGTTTTTCTATATGGCTACTGTAAAAAGAAGGAATGGAAAGCTAACAGGGAACAAGAGTGCCAGAATGTCACAATATATGCCCGTCAAAGCAAATTTCTTTACTCTAGCAGCTGTATTTGCAAATGGAATGTTAATTTTGTGGTTGTTTAGTAATCATTGTAAGTCTTTTGTTTTTTAAAGTCCACAAAAAAACTCCTTACTAGGTAGAGATACCTTATATATAATAAAATTAATAAAATACACCTAAAACTGGAGAGTAACATCTATGCTGTACCTCAGAAAAGTGGTCTTGTTTTTTTCCCTAGGGTCAATTATAAAAATGTTACAATATAAGTTATTTATAGTAACAACTAAGGGAAGTTAATCTTTAAAAAAAAAAAAAAAAAAAAAAAAAAAAAAAAATTGCAAGTCCACACAAAAATCTTTATCAGGAAGAGACTGGTCAAAATACACCTCAAAATTGGATTTAGCATGTTTGTTGTACTACAGAAAAGTGGTCTCGATTTTTCCCTACGACTAGTAATGAAAAAGTTACCTTTGACCTCTAAGTGTGACCTTGACCTTAGACCTAGGGACCTAGTTCTTGCGTATGACACTCCGCATCGTGGTGGTAAACATTTGTGTCAAGATATATCAAAATCCCACCATGCATGAAGAAGATATGCTCCGGACAAATTTCTTTAAGAAAATATGATAAAGGGGAATAACTCAAAACATAGGCAAGGTAGAGTTATTGTTCTTGCACACTGCACTTCCTCCCAATGTGTTCTATCAGTGTATGAAGTTTGAAGAAAATCCCTCCAGTACTTTTGGGGTTATGCTCCGGACAAAATGTTTTAAGAAAATATGATAAAGGGGAATAACTCAAAAAATAGGCAAGGTAGAGTTATTGTTCTTGCACACTGCACTTCCTCCAAATGTGTTCTATCAGTGTATGAAGTTTGAAGAAAATCCCTCCAGTACTTTTGGAGTTATGCTCCGGACAAATTTTTTTAAGAAAATAAGATAAAGGGGAATAACTCAAAAAATGGACAAATATCGTTGCGGACGCACGGACGGACGCACGCACGCACGGACGGAGAGCATTTCTAATATCCCCTTCACCTTTGGTGGGGGGATAAATAAAACTTTTCATTCTTGAAGATATACCTATTTTCAGCCAAATAGCCAAATAAAATGTATAGAAACGTGTGCTTAATTTTTCACAAATTTTCCCATTATCAATCAGAGTCCTTACATTGCTGCTTATATTATTATGTTTTTGAACTATATTTGTGTATTAATCAAAACCTACATATTTGGTTACACTTAACCTTTAGAAAGACAGAAGCGCTGATTGTTTAACACTTACTACACAGGATATTATACACTCCTGGCAACATTTATTGTACCTTTATATCGGTTACCATGCATCATATAGGCTCTTTATATAAATGACGTTACACATCCAGTTCTGGTTAATCAAACTTGCAGAAACGTTCCTTAATTACAAAATAAATATCTTAATAAAAAACCAAAATGGTTATTTTAACTACCTAAATGTTGAATTCTAATGAAATGAATTAAACACATAATTGTGAACTATAGCGGAAACAACTTCCAAAAGAAAAAAATGTTCACACCATTGCCAACAAATACAAACATTTTAGCTACAGAATGCAAAGATTCAACAATCATAATGATAGGTTTATCAGCTAAGTAACAAAAAGGGTATAGATAGGCAGCAATCATAGAAACATCTTTCAAACTTTTCTTTGACTAGAAGAGAAATAAATAGCAACTGTTGTTAAACATAATATACCAGCTCCAAAAAGCGGCAATATTGACTGAATAAAAGCTTCGTGAAACAAGTACTTTGATAATTAATCACGTGTCTAGTATAACATAAAACATACGGTGTCGTGACATAATATTACACATTCGTAGTTTGTGAAAAAAATATTGCTGTTTCCTTTATACACCAAGGTTCACAAAGTGACTTGAATATATACATCCGCCAAAAAAAAGCACATTGTGCATTGTTTATTTTATACAAGAAAGACGTGAATATCTGTATTGCTTTCTTATCTTTATCTCAAGCCTGCTAAGTAGCTTGCAATTATTATTCCTTTATCGCCCTTCTTGATCTTTACAAGATATAAGACATAAAATATACGTTTACTTACGTGACCATTTTAAATGTTAATAACATCGCAATTAAATTCCAGACGCATATCAAGACAAAAGAGACTAGTATAAAAATAAAATTTACTGTTTAAACCTTATAGGCCGTACAGATTCAAGTGATTAAACACCTCAGCAATTCCCAGAAATTATACAGATATGGCTATAAAAAGTACAATTAAAGACATCAGGATGGTGTGTTATATAGGATTTATAACTATCATACAATGAAATGCTAAATAGTTTTAGATTATATCATGCTAAAATATTTCACATTAAATTTTGTAAATTATTGAAATTAGCTACTTCGTATTTGAAGATAAACAATTTAAATATGCTATTTTCTATTTTCTATTTGTATCTAGCTGGTGTATGTTTACACATTATTTTCTTCTGTACACAAATTGTGAAATAAAAGATCAGGTACAAATTTTTAAACTGTAATCTCTGTGGAATAAGTAAATGGACCTTAATACGTTATAGGCAGTGCACTACAAAAAAACACGCCTGTTCTGTACCTCACTGAATTTTTGTGTATAGATATTATCTATCAATATATTTTAGTCTAAAAAGGGCCATCATTCTTGCAAAAAGCAGGATAGAGTTATGTTTCTTGATGTACAGTGTCCACTATGATGGTGAAAAACTATTGCAAGTTTTAAAGCAATAGCTTTGATAGTTTATGAGGAAAGTTGACTTAAACATAATACTCAACCAAGAAAATGATTTTCTAAGTCCAAAAGGGGCAATAAATATTGCAAAAAGCAGGATGGAGTTACGTTGCTTGCTGTACAGGGTCATCTTATGATGGTGAACAAGTGTTGCAAGTTTCAAAGCAATAGCTTTGATAGTTTAAGAGAAAAAGTTGACCTAAACATAAAACTTAACCAAGAAATCTGATATTTTCTAAGTCCAAAAGGGGCCATAAATCTTGCAAAAAGCAGGACAGAGTTATGTTTCTTGTTGTACAGGGTCAACTTATGATGGTGAACAAGTGTTGCAAGTTTTAAAGCAAAAGCTTTGATAGTTTAGGATAAAAACTGACCTTAACATAAAACTTAACCAAGAAAACTGATTTTCTAAGTCCAAAAGGGGCAATAAATCTTGCAAAAAGCAAGATGGAGTTATGTTTCTTGATGTACAGGTCTGCTTATGATGGTGAACAAGTATTCCAAGTTTGAAAGCAATAGCTTTGATAGTTAGGAGAAAAGTTGACCTAACATAAACTTAACAAGAAATCTGATATTTTCTAAGTACAAAAGGGCCATAAATCTTGCAAAAAGCAAGATGGAGTTATGTTTCTTGCTATACAGGGTCAGCTAATGATGGTGAACAAGTATTTCAAGTTTCAAAGCAATAGCTTTGATAGTTTAGGAGAAAAGCTGACCTAAACATAAAACTTAACCAGGCAACGCCGACACAGACGCCGACGCCGACGCCGACGCCGACGCCGACAACCGCTCAAGTGATGACAATAACTCATCATTTTTTTTTCAAAAAATTAGATGAGCTAAAAACCGAGGTTTCCAAATGTTACGTACCATTAAACAAACTGGTAACATCAAGAACGATGCGTACGGCAAAGGACGTCAGAGGTTTATATATATATTTTTTTATTTCAGTTGAATGGTTTCTATTCTGAGAAACGTAAGATGAATATAAGCACAACTGGATTATAATAGAACAGGTCGTAATTAAAGCATTGCCTTAACATTCAATAGAATATATACATATATAAAATTATAAAATGACTTCACACGCTCATTTAGATTTTCTTCTAAAGTCACAAACTAGTTTCGCCGTGAATGGCTCATCAGTGTGTCTAAATATATATAATATTTATAATATAAATATATATAATGGAAATTACCGTTCTAAACCGTAAGTAGTTATCCATGCACCTTACAATGACATTTACCCAGATTAGAACATCAGCATATCTCCTTCGTTACCAAATATATTCCGGTACCAGTTACACAGAAGCTGCGGTGCCCGAATGGATAAGGCAACTGCCTGCAATCGGGAGGTCGAAGGTTCGAGCCCTGTCAGTGGCGGGTGTTGTAACTTAAGAGAGACCCGGTTGGTGAGTCGCCAACTAGTTAAATAATGGTTACCGATTGCCTACCTGTCTGGTGCCTGGCATTAAAAAATAGGAATCGGGAGGTAATGCTGTTCAATGAATGTAGGTGTCTTATACTCCAATTTGGCTGGCCCTTTCAGTAGGGGTGACGCTATAATAAACAAACACTTTACCTTTACATTTTACACTGCCAAGAAAATCATTATTACATTTGTTAAATAAGATAATCACCAAATCCTCCCCTCCACCCACCAAACATAACTACTAGCAGCAACAATATTTACATATAAAATTATAATGGTGTGTAATATATGTTTCATATTTTTATATTGTTTGTATTACCTAATAATTCGATTTTGCACCAACCAAACTTTGCGTCTAAATGCTTGTAATTTTATGTCTTTACATATGATTTAATAAAGGCCTGATTCTGCCTGCCCGACATGTTTAGTAAACACAGAGTTCTAGTTTTTAGTTGTCTTTAGGCAAAAATAAACAAAGAAGGTTGTTCTTTCGAGAGCTAAGCCCTATACTGTTAGAAAATTATAAATAGTTTTGCGGCTTTTAAACCATGTATGTCTACGGAGAGATAAATCGTCGCGTAAAGCTATTATGCGACAAGATATGTTGTTACTTTCGTCCTTTGTTGCCGGTGTAATGAAGTATTTCGACCCCTATAGAATTCTATAGAAAAAGAGAGCCCCCGGTCATAGTATTATGACCTCCAAATCATAGTACTATGACTCCCCCACGTGAAGTAAACTGAACCTCACGAAGAATATTGACTCCCATAAAAAAACGACCCCCGGTCATTCGGTCAAATTTAGTGATAACTCATGTATCTAAGGCCTAATTGCTGCATTTTATGCACCCACTCGGGGAGGGGGGCATATAGATTTGCCCTTGTCCGTCCGTTTGACCATTAGCCCCAGATACCATCACTTGACACAGAAATCATAGCATTCCGCAACGGGAAAAGGGATTCTATTTCTAGACGCTGTATCTTGGGGTATACATTTTTTCAGGAAAATAACAATTCACAATACGTTCACAAAACACACCAGTGTCAATAATCCCTGCAAACTTCGGTATGAAGTAATTCCTCAGAAGAAAACTGCACAAGAAACTGCTAGCATAGAACTTAGTATTAATAGAAATTGCAATACTTAGCAGTGGCAGTAAAGTACGGTAGCGGCAACAATAGAAAGTAGTAGTAGTAGTAGTAGTAGTAGTGGCAGTGGTAGTGGCAGTTGCAGCAGCAACAGCAGCAGCAGAGGAATAAGTGACAGCAACAACAGCAGCGGGAAAGAGAAGAAGAGGTAGATGTACAAGACGTATTAGTGGAAGCAGGTATAGCAGTATCAGTAGTAGCAGTTGTAGTAGTAGTAGAAGTAGTAGTAGTAGTAGTAGTAGAAGAAGTAGTACATGTAGTAATAGCAATAGAAGTAGCGGCACCAGTAGTAGTAGTACAATCAAAATGTTAACTATTGGCAATGGAGGGTATTAGAGTTGTAGATCTAGTAAAATTGTCCGTTAAGTTTGGTGGGAATCACTTTTAAATAGATATTATCGTCGAAAGTCTTTTTAGGAGCCGGTGTTTTACACGGAAAGAGTAACTTTTTTAAATAGAATAATGTCCGGGAATCGATATTGTATGAGAGTTCGAATATACATGTAGTTATTTCGGCAGCGAGTATTTTACATGGAATGAGTCACTTTAAAACCGGGGTCGTTATTCTATGAGATTCGAAGGGAGTCATCTTTAGGGAGTCAGTATTTTACTTGGAGGGGTCAGTTTTTCTATAGAATAATGACCGGGGGGTCGTTATTCTATATAGTTTTCAAAGGGAGTCAGTTTTTTGTAAGGGGAGTCAATATATTATAGGAAAGGAGTCACATTTTCTATAGAATAATGACCGGGGGGTCGTTATTCTATGGGGGTCGAAATACTTCACCAGAGATAATTTAAATTAATGTGTCTACTTAATCAATCTGTTATATAACATTAGATTCTCTGTTTGATTATTAAATGATCTAAGAATTCTGTACGCAATAGATAAATAGATAATGACTTATGCCTACGCATATAAAGTATAAAGTGTCTTGAATTATTTTTAAATTACAGTTATTCCAAATACGAAATATGTTATAATTTTGTGAACAGAAATATATTTTGCCAGTGATAAACTTTTAAACGATATATTTGACGGTAGTTTGGTATGTCAGTCTCGTACTTGTTTTAGATAGCTAATTCATTAAATTGAATGTTTTAGCCGAGTTCTGTATTAATTTGAGTATTTGGTATAGGCAATTTACATCTGTACATCTGTACTGATTCTTCGAAGGAAAGATGGATTCGTGTGTATTGATGCTGTTCACCGGACACGTTAAAGAACCAGACTGGCTATTCACAATGCGCAAAGAGCAAGGCTAAGTTAGCTGGACAAGCCTGTATTTAATTTTAAAGGATTTTTCTCTCTCTGTTCGTGGACTTTCTCACGCTCTATCACTCTGGCCAGATTGTTCTGTGTCTGTACTATGAAGTTAGTGCCCTGAGTACTAAATAAAGTGCCCTTGAACGTGTTTGTCATGAAAAGGGCGCTATCTAAATATGGTATAATAACAATCTGTTCCGAACCATTCTTCAAAAATTTGTTTATTCAATCTTTTTTGAGTGTCACATTTTATACACGGTTTCGTTCAAACAAACACATAATATATCACTCTCCTTTTAAAGATATGAGCGTAAATTTGATTTCCTTTGCAAAATTGAACATGTAGTTATATAAGGCGTTCAGAAATAGCATTCGTTCATTATAAGCATTCACTAATAATGATCATTGACATGCAACATGCGTCTCATTGTCAAAAAGTCTGTAATCAAATCATTTGCATCAAGGAAACACAGACTACTTGCAAAGAAATGAATATGCATAGTCTAAACTTTTCTATCAAAACGTTTTGTTTTATCATGTAATGCTGTAACAACAACTCAAGACAGTGGAAGACGCATAAAAAAGGAAACATCAGTAATAACAAAAATCTTTAGCAAACGTTAACTATGATGGTTTACTTATCTTTCGCCCTTTCACAGTATCGCACATCACAGTGATAGAAATTTGTACCTTTCACTAACGTTAACTTAAAAACGTTGACGATCCGGTGGTAACCGAAATGCACAAGTTTACTGATGCATGAAATGTTTTTCATGTTTTCCAGCATAAAACGGCTGTTTCTGCCGTTATATGTA
This sequence comes from Mercenaria mercenaria, assembly GCF_021730395.1. NCBI lineage: Eukaryota > Metazoa > Mollusca > Bivalvia > Venerida > Veneridae > Mercenaria > Mercenaria mercenaria. The sequence continues at coordinate 51,273,078 of NC_069370.1, forward strand.
ATGTTGTAACAGGAGAGTAAACGTGTGTTAACGTGCTTTCCATGACAAAGAGTTAACGTATTATGATTCACTATCTGATTATTCGACAGGAATGACATCAACGTGAAGAAAGAAAGCTGAAATTTCCGTGCATTTCATGGACATGATTTCATGAAGTTGATTATGAAATACTATATCTCAAGCAGTGACTTGTCGTTGAATAAAATCATTGTTTGGAGTTCAGATGCGTCGAAATTATATCACGAGTGTGCAGAACGATCCTATTATTTCAACTGTAATACGTTATCAAGGCTTTTAAGATATTCATCAAATGTTTGCCCGTTTTGCGTTAGTTTCTTTTCCAGCGCGCCGCTTTGACTTTTTACGCTATGACGTAATAATTGTGACGTACAAACGGTGCATGTGTTGCGTGATAACACACAGTTTCGATCCCCTTTGTTTAAAATGGAGATAAACCAGGTCGTGTTAGAATGGATAAAATATTCATTTACTAGCTTTTTACAGGTATTATGCTAGAATAGCATTCGCGCATGTTCATTTCGTGTTGTAACATATGCAGAATCCCTCGGAATATGTTTGTTCCACCCCCCTACTAAGGGATCCTGCAGATATTATAACAGGAAAAAACATGTTTTATCCCTACATCACAGACGACATTCCAATAAAAAAATGTCAAAATTACCAATGTTTCTGTCATAGATCTGTCAAACTATGGCATTAGTTTACTATTTTGACCGACATCCTTAAGAGTGGTTGAGTTTTTGCCTTAGCACACTATTTAGTGTTTAAAGTTAAAAACTGAAAGGTCAAGATTCAGTTGCTTCTTTTCAAAGTGGTTTCGAGGTTTCAAAATTTGGTACGCAATCTAATACCATACGCAAGGCATATACAAGGGCAATACCATGTAAATTATTATGCGTATTACAAAGAGGTTTTGCCAAATAAACATTAAACTTATCAGTTTTTATCAAATTTAGATCCTGTGAAATAAGTAAAAGATATATCAGGCATCAATTTTCTTTCATATCAGGCTTAATACTGAATGAAATGAAGATAAGAAAATGATATCAAGAACTGGTGGTATATTTGATTATTCAATGTAATTGCTTTCCAAAAAAAGACCAACAACAAAAAATACATGCACCTTTAATCGAGTAGATCGATACAGTAAAACACTTCAAGTTCTAAAGTTAAGATATCTCCCTAAGCTATCTATTCGCTTGTTATTTTGGTAATCACTTTTATAGTTTGTGTGAATAAGCTCTCCATTAAGGGTTTTCAGTGCATTTAGATACTTTGAGGGTTGGAAATAGCTCGAGAAAAGATCCAATGTTTTCTCGATCAGTTACAAAAAAATATTTCGAATTATTTGCTAAATTCTTCATCTTCTATCTGTAGACATCACTTCGACTGCATAAAGACTGCAAAAAGAAAAATGTTCATGTTACGTTGTGATGCAGTTAATCCAAGCGAAAAGATGTTGATATGAAATGTTTCTATTACTATACAGCTCAGCGCATACAATATAAACATAATAATATAATGCTACCCCATAATTTTCAGTTGACTAATGTATGAGAAAATAACACTGTATGAAATAATCTAACGTGCCGTTCATTTTGCTTTTATTTCAACATTTGCAGAGTTCTATGATGGCTGATTTCTGCCATTTCGTGTGTTCGTGTCGGCGAGGCGAAATGTCGAATTAACGAAAACACGAGAGGTCGAAATAATGCATATTTGTTCGTGTCGGCGGGTCGAATTGTCGAAGACACGAAGACACTAAAGGTCGGAAACTGCTTATTAGTGAGTAAGATATGGAACAAAAAATGGCAAAGATGTTCCCGTTTGTGAAGAAAGCACCAAATTTTGCATGAACTTACGTTAAGGTATCTCAAATCCTACAAGAGGAGGAGACACGCTATATCTGCACTGGAACCTCCTTTTAAATCAATTTAGAAAAGGGAGGTAAAAATGTCTTGAAAAGAAATAATTTTTTCATTAAATTGAAATTTATCTATAAAGTAATGTTTCATATGATCTAAACATGGATTACATACCACTAGCATAGATAACAAACCATTTGGTATTGACAAATATATGAAGTTTACCACAAAGTACTCTTATTTCTCAAGATACATACTAAAAAGAGAGGTAATCAGATTTTACTATAATGCTTAATTTCAAAACTGTGTATGAAAAGATGTTTCTTATGAAGAAAGCATGAAAGTTTGTATCTAAACATTATAAAGTATACTGAATCAGAAATGGACTACATGTACGATTTGTTGGCTTGAATAGACCAAAACATGAGGGCCCAAATGGGAACTACCTTTTGTTTATTTCAATCAAATATATCTAGAACAATTTAAAAAATGTTAATTCATTACCTCAACCAGTTATAACTCTTGACACAAATTTTATTCAATTACATTTGTTTTATACACATTCAATATACATGACTCAGGAAAAATAATATGAGGCCCTTCAAGGGGAAATTGTTAAAACTCACATTTTAAGGGCAAATTTATCTATTTCAATCGTTAAAATGTCATATTACTGAACTAAACATAAGTAAAGAAACAGAATTCATGGGTCTTATGTATAAACTATCAAAAAAGTAAAAAGTATTCAATTGTTTAGGTCCATGAGGTAACCTATATATTTATCAGGACAATAGATTTATATCAAAAAGAGTTCCTTCAATGGATCATTTTTGTATGTTACATAACAGTATATGACATAATCATGTTTTCAAATCAAATGACTCATCCAAAGACCCATAAAATAAAAGAAACTGATATTTACACCCTTTCAATAGATATCTAAGAGGGGTAATAGATTTCCCAGTTCTTCTGTAATACATTTGTTTGACAAATTTATATTTCTTTTACATGAATGTGTTATTGCACTGGCATTTAATTGGTTTTGTGAAGTGTACATAGCAATGAAAATCAGTGTCATTACTGGTCAGTCCAGATTCAACAGAATTAAGCAATGCAAGGGTCACAGTTAAGGTGTACAGACACTAAATAGAAAACTGGCGCGGAAAAATATCATGATAGTCGCCAAAATTGCGCATTCAAAGAGTCCTCCTTCTTGCTCTGTACAGCTTTATTCCTTCCTTGTTACAATTTTTTTTTTGCTGAAATCACATAACAAATCTATCATTGACATTATAGGAAGCATTTTCGCAAACATATGATAGCATAACAGATTTACTATGGAAATGTAAGTCATACAATTTGGGGAATCATTTTAGTTGATATCGTAGTTGGTTTGTTTTACTGAAGTACATAAACCCCAATTTTCTTTTGGTGCTTTTTTTCAGCATTGACAATATTCTTTAAGAAAATGTAAAAATGTAAGCTACAGACATTTAAAACGGGTCCTGCTCTGTGCTGTAGCCATTTGAAATCTGTCAATTCTATCTAGAATAAAGAAGGCCAGCTATTTAGTATGTTCATACCTTAATGTATCTCCCAAGCACGGCTTCATATTATAAATATTAGAATGTGAACATCAGGTAGTTTAGATATTTTCATGCTGTCTATTTCCTTCAGGAACTAGAATTTTATCTGGCACCATTTACTGACTTACAGCTTGATACTTTTGTTTATAACATGACCAAAAGTTTGAAGTCACAACACATGGTGCACTGACTGGTTTGCGACATGGTACAAATTTGTATGTCGCAGATGCATAAAATCAAAACCACCAAGGGATGATGTTACGAGCAACCAATACTGATGCACACCGTTATTTCTATAGTAAAACAGTTTGCTAGTTGTTAGCTGTAGCTTGATTTAGCCGTTCCAAACAGTTCTGGTACATGCTGACTAATAATGTAGTAAGCCGTCTTTTTGGCATAAAAAACAAGGACAAAGTAGACTTTGACTTAAAGCTAACATTTTTTTGTAATGCATTATTTGGTTGTGATTCTGTCTCAATACGTTTGCAAGGCATAAGATATCTTTACTTATGGCTATGCCATGTTAAAAGATTCAAGAAGCTCACATGACAACTGGAAGAATAGGTTGTTCTATCATGCAAAGGAATATCAAAATGAAGCCAGAGAATATATTTTCTTAAACAGTTAGACGTATTGAAATCAACCCCATAAGATATATTCACGTATGTACTAATGTAGCAAATAACATTGTATCAAGCAGGTTGTAGACAGGCATTTACAGCATACATTGACAGCGCTAATCCTGTTAACTGGAAATGGTCAGGAGAACAGGTACTTGGCTTTAATTACGTAATACGCTTCATAATTAGCTGCTATAGGTTGGAGGAAACTCATCAATGTAACTACAATAATACATAAAAAGGCAGATATAAATGTAACGAGCCAATTCTGTGTACTTAGACGTTTTGAAGACATGTGTGCTAGAGAGTGAAATACTGGCAAATCTATTACAGTGTTAGTTGAATATTAAAAGGGTTGTTACGCCTAAAATTAAAAGTTGTTTAGGGTATCCTGACTGTATTGGACAAAGAGTACATATCAGCTATGATTATAACTAGGATGGCCTGCAATAGTCATTTTATCCGTGCTGAATGGGCTCCATTGGCCATACCGAGATGCATAGTATACTCAAGTCTGACCCACAAGTACAACGTTCTGAATGATCATTTCTTTATCAGATACATGATATCATTATATAGGCCGATTTGGAACTTAAGACAGAAAATATACTATTTCGTTGTTTGTCAAAGGCTTAATATTTAAGATAACTGTTGCTCAGTATATTTTAAGGAGACATGTTTATAAACTAATCGATTAATCTTTACCTTCAAAAATTTTCATCTAACTCTATTTGGCATGACTTTCTTTATTTCTGTATTATATTTTCATCTTAAACAAATTTTTATTTGTGTTCTTAGGATGTCTGTTGTAAATCACAGCACTAGAAATGTTTATAGTTATAAGCTCTGTGGAGGGATTCAGTGGGAGAGACCGTCTAGTGGTAAAGATGTTGTCAGATCAAAAGGAAGGTCGTTGGTTCAAACAACGTACAAAGGTTAATCTACCAGTGCTGTTTTCAATAATGAACCTTCTTAATGAACCTCAAAATGTAAAGAATGTCTAAATAATAATTTGATATAATTTAATACTAAAATTAGTTTTGTTTACCTGAGTGATATTAATGTTCACACTTAAAAATCCTGTAAATGAGATTTTTAAACAATTTCCCCCTTTTAGGGCCTCATTTATGTCATTTGTCCGTGTCCTATATATTCAATGTGTATAAAATGTAACTAAATAAATATTATAACAATAATATTTACTTATTTAGGTTATAAATTAACCTTTTGGACATGGCTTTCAAAAATATATGATTAAAAAAATAAAATAAAGGGTCCCTTTTTGGGGCCTCATTTTAAGCTACTTAAGGTTGGCGAAGTGCGTGTCTCCTCCTTTTTTGGATTCAGCATACTTCAAAATAGTTGTATACGAAGTTTGGTGCTTTCTTCACAAAAGGAAACATCTTTTCCTATAACCTACTCACTATTATTTGTCGTGTGTTCGCCTTTCGACATTCGAGGCGAATACACGAAGTAACGAAACATTGAAGGCGAAATAACAAAATTTCAAAGGCGAACACACGAACTTTTGTATTAATCACTTTTCGTGTCGGCGGGTATCAAAACTTCGTGTCTTCGTGTATTCGCCTCGAAAGTCGAAAGGCGAACACACGAGAAATAAACAATTTTCGACCTTTCGTTACTTCGACCCGCCGACACGAACACACGACAAATGTTCAGTTTCGTCCTTTCGTGTATTCGCCTTCCGGTAGGCATGCGCATAACAATTACACTTATGCTGCTAAAATGAATATGCTATCTAAATAATGTGTTTTACCATTTATAAAATAATATTTGTCCTAAAACGAAAGATAATGATATATATTCCATAAAAGATGTCATTGTGTAGATATTTTATCACTAGTATTAAATTTGTACATACATTAAGCTTCTGTCAGTCTTACGGGGCATATCATTACGCCGCCCTGAACTTTGAATGCTATCTAGATAATGTGTTTTACCATTATACAAAAAATCTTCTCAATTTATGAAAGAAAATGTTATATATGCAATAAAACATGTCACTCTTCAAGTATTTCAGTTCTGGTATTAAATTCATATATACATTACGCCCAAATTTGCGCCATTATTATAGTCGGCAGACCCTACACGAAACATTTGTCGTGTGTTCGTGTCGGCGGGTCGAAGTAACGAAAGGTCGAAAACAGCTCAATTTTCGTGTGATCGCCTTTCGTCTTCCGAGTCGAATACGCGAAGTAACGAAACATTGAAGGCGAAATAACGTTTTCATACCCGTCCATACGAAAAGTGATTAATACAAAAGTTCGTGCACGACAAATAAGCATTATTTCGACCTTTCGTGTTTTCGTTACTTCGACATTTCGCCTCGCCGACACGAACACACGAAATGGCAGAAATCAGCCACCATAGAGTTCAGCTGTGCCTGCATGTGTGAACCATTTCCAACATTTGCAGGGTTCATCAATGCCTGCATGTATCAACCATTTCCAACATTTGCAAATTTCATCTATGCCTGTATGTTTCAATAATTTCAAACAAAAAGTGCCGAGCTAGGGGACCAGTCTGTTTTAGATATTGAATATTTAAGTAGAAAACCAATCATATTTTAGAGAATTGAGAGTAAGCGAAATCCTTTTGCAAGATGTATAGTAATTTTTAAATGTTTTGAATCAGTTGAAAAGCTGAAAAAGCTATCGAACAAAACGGTTCATGAGATTTGGCTGTCTGCTGTAACGCATGTAAAATTTGTTGAACAAAATACACATATTACTATCAATTCAATTATTTTTAAGGAAATTACACCGTTTCCTACGTCCTTTTTGTATAAAGAATTAAATAAGTATAACAGAGTAAGTTTCTGACAACAGCTTTCGGAATATTGAACATTTAAAATGTTTAAGACTTTACTTCAAGCAAGAAGTTGCTAACGTTTATCAATTTCTAAACTAGAGTAAACTGTATGTATTAGATATCGAATGCGTATTGACACATTTTAAATGCAGTTTATATGCAAAATAGAAAATAAACCGAAAACTGAATTTGTGTGACCGATTTCTGGAATTATTAGCTGTATCTTATAATGAACGATTTTTGTCTGTGAATCTTAGCCAACAGATTGTATCGATTTGTAATTAACTCGTTCTATACCTGCTGCTTCAAGGTACATCACGTCGAGATTGTAAATGCATTACCTATTTACAAGATCATATTACTAATCCATGTCTGGATGAGGAAAGAATAGATTAACACATGTCAGGTGTTAAATATGCCAGGTTTGTAATTATGGCGCTTTCTTTAATCAAGATCAGACAGGCTGATAGTTCCGTGCAAATTAGCAGATGCCATCATTAATTACAAAGCAAACCCTTCTGCGAATAAAAATGTGATACCGGTATTTATTATGTCGATGAAACATTAATTTAGAGAAATATTTATTTAAACATGATTTGTCTTTCAAAAATGATCTTAAGAAATGTCATTTTGATTCAAAATCTTTATAAGATACCACTGCTATACGGTTAAGCACGAAAACGTTGCACTTCAATATAATGTAGCTATGTATCCCCCTTTTAACTCTTCTTACAGCATTGGTTTTGGTTTAACACAGTTTCTCAACAGACTTTCAGCTATTTATCGACAGTCAACCTAACCAGCGTTAAAACTGTACTGATTGCAGATTTGACACACAAAATTAAGGAACCACTCGTGGTGTTAACTTCAGCATTACCGCTTTCCACGATTGACACAAAAGTTCAGCGAAGACAATTGTTCTTCTGTGTATTTCAAGTGACCGTTTACACGGGGTAAAGTACTAACAAAGGTCCATTCAAAATCTGAATCAGCATTCACAACACAAGATTGTAAGCTTGCAACCACAATATATTGCAGAAAAGCATAAATAGTTTTTTGTTAAGAAATGCAAATACCAAATCTATATCAACATGGTAAAATAAACTTGTTTCCCCTGCCACATCAAAGTATTGAGCATTTTGACTTTTTTATGGTTTAGTGCGGGTTACGGTCATTCAAACATTATATTAATTTACATTTGAATAATGAGTTATTACCCCATGGATTTTACCTTTTACATATAAATTGGAAAAAGCATGGTTTTATGTCCTTATTGTAAAAGGTCATTGCCATAGTTAACACTCTCATGCCTTTAAAAGAAAAAACACATTTTGAATTGGAAGTCATAAAAATTATATAATAGCCAATTGAAATTATAAAAGTACTTTAAAGAAATAATTTCAAATTCCTTCTAATAGTATATAACATATTTCATTTAGTTTAAACTTATTTATTTTACATCAAATTTTAAAATGAATTTAAACATGGATTTTCACTAACCAGTCATTCTTGCATTGTTTTAAATTTCGCGCAGAAACTATCAGATATAATTATGTCCACGCATTTCATCAGACAAACCATTAAACTAGATGAACAAATTAATCTCATGTCAATACAGCAACATGACATTTTACAATTTGTTCTGTCGTCTTCTGGAAGGAGGTATAAATACTGGTAGACTAGAACGTTGCTATAACAAAGGGTAAAAGCTCCAATGTTTGCCGAATAAACTATGATTATGTACTATTTGATCTGTCAGTGTTTGCTAGAGTCTCAGTTATTTACTTCGAGAATGTTCAAATAATTTTCAACCATCATTTTATATTCTATCATTTTGTAATATCATTCAGATTTATACGTAGATAAATACTTTTTATTCCATGTCTTAAGGTATTTCTGCACGTTCGGAATTTTTTTTTCTACAATGTAGAATTTGATTTAACCGTGATATTTTCAAACCTCAGAATATGCTTAACAGTTTTGTTAAAAAGGTCGTTTATTTTATTAGACTGTTTTGAAAACTTTGGACCACACAAAAGTTTTCATAATGGGCGTCTATGGGAATATGACAATTTTGATAACATTTACGCTAATAGAAATTTCTCTACAATGTAGATTTTAATGAAATTTCTCACAGTCGTTAATAAAGATATGGTCTATAATGTGGTGAAATAAAATGTATAGGTTTCTTTTCTGGTTTTTGAGATATTTACCAATTTAAATGGATACACACATTACACGCTGATTTTAAGACAGTATTTGGTATTATTTAACGTGTCAAACGCTTTACTATCATAGTTTATGTTTAAAAGGATAGCTAATAACGTTGTCGTTTTAATAAATTTACACACTGGTTGCCACTAATTCATAAAACGATTTTCATTTCCGTTTACCGAGTCTAGACGTTAGAATAAAAAATAACTTTGTTGTCAGTTGGTTAGCGACGGTTAGACATTAGAATTAAGCAAACAAAATCCGAGCTTCATTGTCGTGTCATTTAAATAAACATCGATACTGATGAAGTTCTAGAGTGTAAGAAATGTTTGGCAGATAACTTGATTTTCTACCTGAATTGTGCATACACATGCATACACATTCTGATTAATATGGTAAAATTGCCCTGAACGGTTTGTCAGATATATCACAAGGACAGATATCTAGCACGAAAAGCCACGTCCCAATACAGCAGCCTTCACAAACTACAAAAGTTCACGCATGTGTGCACACACAAACACACACTCGCACGTGCGCACAACTGCAAGCATGTGGTCAAATCGAGTGGCTTTAAATAGTCAATTCAGGAGTTGTGAGTTAAGTGTAACATAGTTCTGTAATGTTATTTCGATTCTGAAACATCATTTATATAAAATAGTAGAAAAACTTGCTAGCACCCTTTCTCGGTGCCTGTATGCCCAGATAATTATGTGAACGCGGTGTCAATATCGCCGTGTCTAATGTCACTGTGCGTTTATGTTTCATAATTATATGAAAGTAACGAACGGTTATTCTGTGAATACCAGCCAAAAAATATTATTAACTGATTACAAATACATGATGTTATTACAGCATCACATTGCTAATGCGAAAAACCATATTTAGATAAGGAAATAATAAAGTTTAGGAAAACGTTAAGTGTCTTGTAATATAAGAACACGTTGGGAGTTAAAGAGTGTTGTTTGACGTCAGTAAACTTATTTAACCTTCCCAGTGATATTTTCGTCTCGACCATTTCAAGACGGTGTCTTAGTGAGTTCATATAGTTGTTGTGAAATAATAGAGTATTTAAACACTTGTTTACAACTGTAATTTCAAATCTGACGTTGTTGTTTCGCGATTGGCTTTCAATAAACAGTGTTTATTCAGATATTTAGTTGCTGCAGGTATCAGGTGGAAGCAAAATATATAATGTATGGCATGGAGTTAAATGTTTGGATATTTTTCTTAAAACCATACTTTTAGGTTCCCCTTTTGATGATTCATTCGACTTTGTAGCCAACTTATTAATCAGTAACACTTGCATTTCAAAGCTAAAAGGACTGTGACCAAGCTCTAATTTACCAACATAATAATACACTAGATAAAATCTCAATTAGTGAATAAAAGACTGTTAGCATTTTTTTATCTCAGTGTCGGTTATATTATTAATAATATATTTATTGAGCATCTTTAACATTATTTTGTTAAGATAGCACATGCTTTTTTGTATTCATGACATAAGAAACTGTCCTCAAGTATATTTCACAATGCTTTTGTGTTTGTTTTTTTTGCGGCCAGTTAATTATTGTTAAACCACAAATATTTACAGTGGTGAGTTTTTAATTGTGTCTTATACTTTCTGGTATGATTAGAAGGTTATTTCGAGAAACACCTGCTTCTGTTTCAAAATAGTTAGATTTAATTATCATTCTATTTACTGATTTGTTTCACATCTGTTTCCGATGTCAACAACAGAGGGAATATGTTGTTTGACTTAATCATGGCTTTCTTTCAAACTGTATACTATGTCACACAAGTATGCGCTTAATCTGTCAGATGGTAATTTTGAGAAATAGACATAAAATTTCAAATGACTGCTTCTGTTTACCGGAATACTTTGTTCATTCAACACAAATAATTATTGTTAAGGCATTTATCTGAACATCCCCAAGGAAAGACTAGAACAGAGACTTTAGCATACTCTGACACAGTCATTGATACTTGTATAGGTGTTAAATATTACAATTTATTCAGCCGTGCTGATAATGTTAGTCAAGAGAACAATATCGTTAAAATGGTAGGAAGCAAACGAAATAATCACATAGTAATTCAGTAAGTCTCTCTAAACAGCAAACAACGAACAGAAGACGACCAAATATAGCTACAATCATATGTAATTACATTGAATTAAGATTGATTTTCTCGCAGCTGATCGTCTGGTACATTAGCTAAATCGTGTAGTGTGTGCAATGTTTGATCTGTAAAATGTCTGCCATCAGAAGGTAAATTGTCAATATCAGTGAGATTACAGTACATATGTTGTACCAGGGCAGTGTATAGATCAAAACGGCGCTAGTTACACACGGCTGTTACACGGTTTTCATTTTCATTATACATATTATATCAAACATCTCGAATTTTCTAAGTGAAACGATATCTTGAGATTATTTCTGTTGTCCACCTTCCTCAAAGTAAGAATAACTGGAGGAAAGTCAAATATCAGTCAGTTAAGAAATATGGAAGCGTAGTTGTGTATTTCTATCTGCCGGTTCGAGCGAGAAATTGGCCGTGGTCTCTACAATTCCTTTTAAGGCGCGAATACTTGTCTTATATTAGAATCGGTGTAGTTAACATATGCTGCAAGAAGTTTGCCTAAATTCGGTGTTAGATATATAGGTTTACCTAAATTGAATGTGTTATATTCATTCGCAATTACATGAGATGATTTTTGACATCTTAGAAAATGTAAGAAAACTCACTAAAGAAGATATAGATCAAAAAGAAACGTAAGTTAAATGTCCTTATTTAACAGTTATTGACTGCTACTCCATTACAGCCTCACATATTGAACAATGTTTTGCCTTTTTTGGAATCAAAATTACATCTTTGATATTTGATTTATGGCAGTACTGTAAGTTGAAATTAAGGAAGAAATGTTATCATTAAAGGAAATATCGATATGCATTTAATTGTTACTACAGTGTTAGAGTTAAAGATTGCTGTGTAATGGCAAGTGATTATTAAAGTTCTCCTCATAGCGATTATTCTTTGCACGCAAAATGGTCCTACTATGGTTAGTATTTTGATTTGGTCGTATTTGTTTCATTAATAACAATATATTCCTCAGCTGTACATACATAGGACTTTACATTACAGTTACCAAAACTTTCGTGAAAGACAAATTTACGATAGCGCACTAAATTCGGTAACAAAGTTACGTCACGGCAGCCAAACGCCTACCAGAGCAAATTATTATTATTATAAAATATTAGGCAGGGTTTACCAAATATGGTCATAAATGTTTGGATGAAACCTTAAATTAAGCATTTTTGTATTTACGTGTTACGATAAATACAAGCAATGCTTGATAAATTATTGATCTTCAAAAAAGTAAATGAATTATTAGAAAATAAAATAAGATATCACTGTGAGATTTGCCTTAACAATTTGTTGATATCCAATACAATGTATTTCGCTGAAATGATGACAGGTCTCCACTCGCGGTTACAAGTATTACTGTCTTTTTCCATTGATTGTTTTTAAAACATGCTGTATAAAATTCAGCGTACAGCGGAAAAAGGTATTTTGATTGTTTCGAAAAATAGCCTGATAATGTTTTGGTGTGACAATTTTACTTTCTGGAATAAACAAATAATTTGGCTCTAAAAGTCAATTGGATATATAACAAAGTCACTTATATATGTTTCGTTAAAGTCATTCTACGTACCTTTTTTCCGGTTTTAACATATCATTTTACATGAGTTGTAACAGTTTGTTTTCGAAAAATTATACTATTTATACTAAAATCCTCACTAAAATCCTCAACTTAGTTCCAGTTTGACGTGCGCACATACAAAAGTTAAGGTATACTACATAAACAGATGTTTGGAATTGCCGCCTCCTTTCGGTCAGTGCGTGTTTGAAAAACAAAGAAAATGTCTGAAACAATCGAAAACTTTTATGTACATTGTGTAAGAGCCTCATTCATTTGACATTCAGCTTGATTATTCACAGAAGGTATTATGATATGGCTAGAAATGTTTAGATACTTCATGTAGTCAAAAGGTACTATTCGAATAGTGTATGTAATAGTTTGAAACTGTAAGTTATTTCGCATATATCTTAATATCTTAAATGACATATACGCTTATTAGAACACTAGAGGCTTATTAAGGTATAACGCAATAACGACTTTAGAATGTGTCAATCATTTAGCTAATCATCATTAGCTTTGTTGAAATTGAAATCGTCCGAAGAAAAAAAGACAGTTTATATATTTTGCAAGCGAGTATTATTTTCTCAGATGTCTTCATTTGGAAAATGTATCTTATTTCAAAGCAGCGGAAACTTTGGTGTCATAAACATTTGATTTTGGAATTTTTACTTTCTATTTGCTAAATGTAACAGACCTTCATCTAATGTATTATCAAATATTACTATATGTTTGCGTCAAGAAAAGTAATAGTGGCGAAGTAATATATATCCTTTTCAAAGCATGGAGTGATGCTGTTTAATAAGACTGGGTATTTGATATTCTTTTATTGACGTAGATAACATAGATATTTGGCTGCTAAATACATTCATAGCAAGCGCATTAAATGTCCTTAATATCAATTCTCTTTTATTCAGATATGACTTGTCAAATGCATTTGCTTCAATAGTGACTTCATTCAATTTAAGATAATAAATCATTGGATAAATGACCACGATCACTTTAAAAGCTAGAAAGATGATTTTTTCTAAAATTCTGTGTTATTGGAATACCTACAGTAATTACGTTGGATCTATTGATTCCACATTATATAGGTTGCTTACAAGTTGGGATGGACGGACGGTTACTTCATCATCGGGTATTCTTTCAAAATACAATGTACTTCTAAATTAACAACAGAACAGCGAATATCCATCTGTTTGGCTTTCTGAAAGATATTGCAAGTTCCTAATATGTCATATAACATTTTCTAAAATGTACTGAATATAACAAATAAGAAAAAAGAGGTCGGCTAACTCGATAAAAATGAAAATGTTGCAGACTCGGTTTGATTGAGCCTATGCTTGGAGGTGGTAGAAATATATGCTACCGTCAACACCTTCTAGCCCCGGGTTGGGCAGAACATTTACTCTTGTTGCAAGTAGAAATTAAAGAATTAAGACTTAAAGTTCATACAGCAGTGTACATGGAACCTTCAATGATACACTCGAGTGCAAATCCATGAAAAGTGACGTGTGGTCCTCAGTTAAATGTAATGGACCGGCCACAAACGAGAAAACTTTGTGTAAAACCAGTGTGCGACATTAACGGTAACCCGATCGCCCGTGGCTATGAAAAATCAGCTCGGGCGACAGAAAATCTGCAGACCGTAGCCCGTCGTGCTACGAAAAAACCTTAGGAATAAATTTACCAAAAGCAATCATTGAAAACATGCGATTTTTGTCAATATTTCTTGCCGACAGATCGTGTTTACATTTACACCGGTTCCGTGCATTTTACATATCTGTATAATCTACTTGCGCTGCAAGGGAGTTAACTGTTGCACGCCGAGAAGAATGAATCAGCTAAAATATTTTGCTGGTGCACAGCAGGGGAAGGCGTTGAAAAAACCGACAACACCAACCCCGGCGGCAGAGAAAAGACGAAAATATGAAAAAGAGGTCCGTTATTTTGTGAAATAGTTCTTCTGTTCCGGTCTTTATCACCCTATTTATCGAAAACAGTAGTGCTCGAACGGAATGCAAATTCGGATAAACTTTTTTCTATGAATTCGTACAGTTTTAATCCTTTTTATTTCCCGGTCTACTTTGAATAAAAAATCAAATCCAATATTTTTGCGAAGCTATTTTTAGTCTACAAAGCTGCTTTTGATATCTTTTTATGACTCTGTGTAATTATTGTCAGTCTGCACAATATTGTGAAAACTTACGGAAACGACAACAACTTGTTGAATCAGTAGAGAAGTAACCAGTACTGACTCTGTGTAATTATTGTCAGTCTGCACAATATTGTGAAAACTTACGGAAACGACAACAACTTGTTGAATCAGTAGAGAAGTAACCAGTATTGATCACGAACAGTATGCTATTTATTCAAAACGCTCTCTCTCTCTCTCTCTCTCTCTCTCTCTCTCTCTCTTATGTGGTAGGAAGGATTTTTTCACATTAATTTCAGGTCAGGAAACGCACGTTTCAGTCAAGTTGGCAGATTGGGAGGAGATGGCTGATGTATGATGAAAGCAAGAAAGTTTTGTCCTGCAGCACATGCGTGTGTTATTTCAATACACCAGAAAAAATTGCATCGTTTAAAGGTGATGGTAAAAATTGGTTGGATGGCGTGAGTAGCTTAAAAAAAGATAATATTACAAAGCACGAAACTTCAAAGTCCCATCTTTTAGCTAATGAACGTCAACCACTCCCTGAAACAGGTAGCCCCAAATTGACCAAAGCTGCTGAAGCTCTTCGTAAACTTAGGAATATCGACAGAAAACAACTGATATACAAAGTCCTTAATGCTCATGCTGTTGCAAAGTCGGACATGACGTTTAAAACCTATGTTCGCCTTTGTGAGTTGGATCATGCAAAAGGGTTAAATGTAAACACCACATATGAAACAGATAAATCTGGGAATCAGTTTATTCATTTTATAGCAAAAGATACAATTAACAACATACATCGTGCAGTACAGGAAGCAAAATATGTATCAGTCACAATTGATGGGTGCGCAGATTCATCAGGCATTGAGCAAGAGTCACTGTATGTCCATTTTGCTACAAATGGTACTGTGCACCAACATTTTCTATGCTTTGTTTCACCATCAACTACTTCAGCACAAGATATCTACAATGCTGTAAACACTAGTTTAGATGGCTATGTCCCAGGCATAATGGAAAAGCTTGTTTGCCTTGCATGCGACGGTGCTTCAAACATGATGGGGGTACGTAAGGGTCTAGCTGCACTGCTGAAAACGGACCATCCAGAACTGGTTGCAATACACTGCTTAGCGCACAGACTGGAACTTGGAATTAGGGATGCATTTAAAAAGCTAAAACTATTTGGCAAGAGCATGACTCTATTAGTAGGCCTGTATTACTTCTACAAAAAGAGCTTAAAGCAACGAAAAGAATTGTTAAATGCATTTGAAATAGTTCAAGAAAAAGCTCTCATGCCAACACGAGCGGGTGGCACACGCTGGGTATCGCACATAGTGAAGTCAGTACCAGTGCTCTTCAAACTATACAGAGGTTTCATGACCCATCTAGCAAATGCATCTCACAAGAACAGCAAAGCTGGGGGCCTTTACAAGATAGCAATAATTGCTTTGAAGGTGTGTCTAGTTTACATTTTCGCATTTTGTCTTTAGCTCCGTGGCATTGATGCATGGCCACAATGGCAAAGCTGTTAATTTCTCTAGAGCACAGTTTTGTGCAGTAGTGTCGGACTAAGATTCAATAATTCTGTTCATCAGCAGTAATAAAATGTTTATATTAGGCCGGAGTTTAATCTGTTTGAAAACCAACTTCTTAAGTATTTTGATGTTTATTAAAAGAAAACTAACCTCTTAAGTGTAAATTTTCAAATAAGGATATTCTTCATAAGAACTGAACAAAAAAGCAAAGAGTGAAAATTGCAGACATAAGCAACCAGTCTGTAATATTTTTTCGTTGCTTTTTTTGTGGGCCTACTTTGCAAATGCGTGGCTCGGGTGCTGTGCTTCCGAGAAACCTACCCTTACCTGAGCTCTTCCATGAAAATAAATTCTACACATCTATCATGAAATATTCATAGGAAATACTGGAACCTGTCCAGCGACTGTCCCTGTTGTTACAACGTAGCGATACAAATCTTGGAGAGGTAAAAAACAAAGACAAATATCAAACAGGGAATGCCACGTACCAAAATCGCAGCCTCCCCAAAACGAAACCTACAGCACGCAGACGTGCACACCACAAACACACACACACATACACGCGCACACACACAAAGCCAACACACGAGGACAAAACGAATAAACAAAGGAACACACACACAAACACGCGCACACACACACACAAAGCCTACACAAGAGGACAAAACGAACAAACAAAGGAACACAGTGGGGCACCGCCTTGGAACGGTCAGTGGCAAGAACACCACTGGGGAGCTTAAACCGGTTTATGGTGCGCACCCAACCTCACTCCTACCCCCACCATGTTCCAAAGACACGGGACAGTGTAAATAAAAGTAGTCCCCTCCAGGTGAATCTCTAACACACGTACTGGAAACAAAAAGGCATGGCATGTAAAACAAAAAACTGCTCGTATATAAAAATATAAAAAGCAAACCTTTAGAACCAAAAACGTATGTACTCGATGCCTTTTCAGAAGACAGAGCAACAAGAGAAACACCCTAAAGGGCCCGACGAAACAGGCCAGAAGACAGATATCAAAACAGTTCAGTCCTGGTAGGATTTAAAACTGCTTATCATAGAGTCCTCCTCCTCTTCCGTCAGACACAATCAGAGGGAAGCGTAGTGTCCAATTGTAAACGGGTTGAACACTAAACATGCGGTATGTCTCAAAACCCTCATGAAAAGCAGTGCCCTGGACTTCTTAGCAGATCTTGAGACAAGGTAATATAATGCTTCTGGGAGACTGCACTGAATGTCAATAACAGACCATAACTTTCTGCTGTAAACTAATAATTTTTTTTCATTAAATGTCACATTGAAATATAGTATGAATTTAAGAAAAAAATCCTACATTGTAATGCATAAGTTTATGAATTTCACTAAACAGGAACAGTAAGCAGCTAGAAGAAATCTTCAGTACCAGTAAATTCAAGGGATTTACACTGAAAGGACCAACACCAGCAATGGCATACTAGCAAGGTTTTATCAAGTCAGTAGCATCTGAAATAGAGAACAGGTTTTCCACCGATGAGCACTTTCTCCAAGCAGCTCAGATGGTCAATTTCAAAGCCTGGAACAAGCAGCATTGCTGATAACACACTGCAATTAAATTAGCATATTTAAAAAATGTTTAATTTGGATTTAGGTGTCAAGTCATGCAAGTGATAGCAAAGTGAGCTGAAGCGAACTGTGCTACCTTATATTCACCATTCATATTCATAGCAGCACCTTTCTGTGTTATCTGTCAGCACTAGTACTGTTCATTTCGTTTGTTCTGTGTGTTACTGTTCTTTCTTCTTGATGTTTATTGTTCATTTTACAGTGTTTAAATAGTAACTTAAATCATTTTACACTCAGCAGAATTTGAAAGCATCCACCATGTCCACTTCGACAAGATTTACAAATACAGATCTTTGTAACTGTACATTCTTAAACTTCTTGTGTTATATGTTTTTCTTGTCATTAGTCATGGTACATAATCACAAACTCTATTCTAGTTAGTATTATTTACTTAATAAGTATAGTAATAAGTATTGTACAGATACAACAGTTCTTTAACTTTGAAGAAAAATTCTCCTATTTTCAGAGTTTGGTGAAGAGTACATTGAGACACTGGCTGAAATGTTCCCATCAAAAATAGACAAGATGGAATAGAAAAAAAAGTGGAAACTTCACAGGTCGCTCAACACGACAAAAACGAAAATGTTGCAGGCTCGGTTTGATTGAGCCTGTTCATGGACGGTAGTGGAAATGCATGCTACCATCCACGCCCTCTAGCCCCGGGTTGATCAGAACTCGACATTTACACATGAGCAATTTAGAGCATCCGCAGATGTATTCAGACGGCGGTGAACATGGAACCTTCAATGATACACGTGTAATTCCACGAAGAGCGGCGTTTGGTCCCCAGATAAAATTATAGGTTTGCCCCAAACGAGAAAACAATGGGCAGAACTAAACAAACTGGAATTTAGAAAGGGGATCTGAGGTTATGGAGCCTGCGTTTCACAGGAAGGTCAAAAGACAAAATTAAAAAGCAGGCACCGTATCCATGGGGTGATTATACAATACCCAAGGCTATGAAAGCGGGAGTATTGGAACCACCCAGGCCGAAATGGTCATGTTGAGAAACTAAATAGTACCAGTAACACGACATAACAGTCGTGCTGAACGATCGAAGTTTCAACAGAGTGGAGCCTAATGAAAAATATTATATACAGAAGGTAAAATGTCCAGATCATGTGGGTTTTAGTTTATAAGTCCCATATATATAATAGGTTATGATTACTTCTAACACAGTAAAACTGAATGGTTTAACCTGCCTACTTTTCTCATTCCAGATACGGCTGTAAAGTTCAAGAGCTTAGGTGGCCAGATGTTGTCAGAGCATTACAAGGACAGGGAGTTGAACATGTTTTGGAAATAGTAGACCTAGTTCTAAGCTTCC
This sequence comes from Mercenaria mercenaria, assembly GCF_021730395.1. Taxonomy (NCBI): domain Eukaryota; kingdom Metazoa; phylum Mollusca; class Bivalvia; order Venerida; family Veneridae; genus Mercenaria; species Mercenaria mercenaria. The sequence goes on from NC_069370.1 coordinate 51,292,526, forward strand.
CCCCCCTACTTCAGTCTTCAATGAAAGGTCATTCTCGAACATGAAACTAATGAAAACGGGTAATTGTTCTGCATTGTGACACATACATTTGATAAAGAAGCTACTTCAAATTCCTTTTTTTTGTTTCATAAATCGTGTATGTGCACTGCCTTATTGCAGACAGAAAATGTAGACTTCGTAGTGATACAATGAGCGATCTGGTGGCTGTGAAGCTGGAGACACCAGATGTCAAAGACTTTAATCCTTTGCCCCGTATCGATTTGTGGGCGGTAGTAAATTAATTCTTGCTCTTTTTTTCATTGTAGAGTATAATATCTTGCATACTTGGATGCATATGCAGCCATGAGAATCATCAGCAGACGAGCTGCGTTACCTGTTTTCTCAAAAAGTCCATTTTACTTATTTTGTCCTACTGTTTTGTGAATGAGCAATGTCTCGTCCTTGCATGGATTTTCCAAGCTTTTAACCAAGTAGTCTTATTTACTAACTCTAGTTAGCCAGATTTTTTTGGGCTCTGCTTTGCTACTAAATTATTCAGTTGACAAGTATGTGCTTATATATGCACCAATAAAAACCTTTGCATTTACAGAATTCTTCTACTAGGTCAAGGAGACAAGCTTTCTTTTCGGAAGCAGAAAAAACAAACTACTGTTGTTGCAGATGCTCCTGTCACAGTCAGTGATGAAGATGAAGATGGGGCAGCTTATGAACTTCCAGCAGTGACCAGTGATGAGCAGTACGACAGCAGCAGCTCTGAGGACTCAGATTATGAGTCAGGATATGATTCGGATGAAAACTATGAAATCAATGCTGAAAAACTTATGCAATATATATAGAAAGAAATTAAATAAAACATATTGGAATGAAAGTCTTGTTCATTATTGTGCGGAAACTGGTGTGGCTACGAAAAATTTTGTTGGGCTACAAAAAATTGGAAGTCCATAGCCCCATTGGCTACGGTGTTAAAAAGTTAATGTCGCACACTGTAAAAGTAAACATAGCATTTGAAAAAGGAATTCGTGGTTATGGAACCTGCATATCACAGAAACTGCCAAAAGGCAAAACTAAAAGAAAGGAACCATAACCAAAGGGTGATAAAAGATATACAAACCTATGAGAGATGGATAATTGGAACTATCTAAGTTATATCCTATATTTTCAAGCCGAAAATCTAAACACTATCACTAACAAAACATAAATGCCGTACTGAACGATCTGAAAAGATAAAATATAACAGCTCGAATTGAACAAAGTTTACATTTAAACGATACATTGTTATTGAAGACTATGTGTAACCACATACACATACATATGGTATATACACTAAGCCACTGAAATTCGCTTGAGCCTAGAGCCTGTTGTATTATTACATGTAAAATACTTTCGTGACAAATAGATTTTTGGTAAAGTCAGTTATATTCCTGATGTAGACAGGTTAACAATTTTTGTTAAAAAGTAAGTAATTTGAATACTTCTGTGGAAGCTTTTCTTGTCATTTTCAAAGGTGTTTTAATACATATTGTTATCTCTCTAATATATGTAATTTGTTGTTTTTAAGTAAAGAATCACATTATTTCTAATTCCGACTTGTTGTATACTATTGCCAATATCTTTGCATGTGCCAGTAATCGAGAAAATATATTTTATACATGAAGTTGTTATCCAAGTATCTACTTTGGCATATTATTCTCTGTTTAATTCATCAGAACGTCTAATTAAATGCCGATTTTGTAGTACTTATACAATTTTTATCTAGATAGCTGGTATGCAATTTGCTATGATATGAAATTACGTGTGCAATGCTGTTTGTCATTCCTCTATTATATATCTAGAGAAATAGATAAAACAGAACTACTGATGTATGGTGTCTTCTAATGTCGCTTTATACTTAGCAGACATGTAATTGAAATTATTATTCTACTCACTGTCCACCGCCTCGGTAGCCTAGTGGTAGAGCGTCCGCTTTGAGTGCGGGAGGTCGTGGGTTCAATCCCGAGCCGCGTCATACCAAAGACAAAAAAAAAATGGTACTAGTAGCTTCCTCGCTTGGCACTCAGCATTAAGAGGATAGTGCTAGGACTGGTCAGCCCGGTGTCAGTATAATGTGACTGGGTGGGGTATCATGCCACGTGTCTACGGCGTGATATTCCAGTGAGGCAGCACTATAAAGTTGGGCATTGTGCTCACTGCTACAAGTAGACACCGTCGTTTATATGACTGAAAAATTGTTGAAAAAGACGTTAAACCCGAACACACACACACTCTACTCACTGTCGTTATATTTGAAGTTCATTATTGTCACCCGTCCACTGCCAACAGTGAGAATAAAAAAACAAACAATGTACATGTTATATCCTACCCATATACTATAAGAGCCATGGTAATATACTATCCCATTTTAGTCGCGCATTAAAGCATTGAAACAAAAACAATCCTTAAGATATGCAATCGTATGAGTTAAATAAAAATTCAATAACACATATCTTAATTTCATCTGATAATTTATTTATTTCGCGCTTTGTAACTAAGCTTTTCTGTGACACGTAAATATAATTCCAACATATGATAAAACGTTTTCAGCATGGTGTAATTTTGACTAAGCGTTGTTAAAGTCCAAATTTCTATTGCCCGTGTCGAGCTCCGTTTCAAGAAGTAAACTTTTCATGCATTGAAGAACAAACGTCATTTCTATTGATGATTAATTTTCTTATATTTCTTCTCAAAAATCCTAAAATTGATGGAAAAATGATTGATATTTATTTGTCTAAAGGAATAAATTTGCCAATGATTGATACGAATACCAATGCAAATGACGTCACACATCATTCGATAGTAATTAGCTTCGCCGACTTATGATAGAAGTAAATAGTTTCTTTAACTTAAATTTGAAATCATGAGACTTAAAGGCTTTATCTTATCAGTATTATTTATATATCACAATGTTTAATGTCCCTAGAGCTTTCACTTTATAAGATATTTCATCTTTCTTCAATATTTTAAAACGCAGTTTATGTTATTTCTTTTCAGAATTGTATACAAGCAGTCTGTTTCAGCGTGGTTTGTACATGTGTAACACATATCTTCTGTATTAATACAGAAACTGGAAAAATGGTAATAAGGGTAGATTTCCTGGAAGTAGGCCCGCAACAAAATTAAACTATTGTGGAAAGATACAGCAGACATCCAAATATAATTTGATATTTTGTTTAAAAATATAACGCATTGCCTTTTTGCATCTTCACTTTCCATAGTATACAAAATCTTTCGTTCAGGATGTACGAGCGTTTTCCTTTGCTTTCTTTTTGTTTTTTTTTTTCAAGATATCCGCCATTTTGAAAAAGGTTTTATTGAATATTTTTTTCTTACAACATTTATGCATACCGCTGAACCGTAATGAAAAAACGAGGATAAATATCAAACAGGGAATGCCATTGTCAAAAAACAATGCCTCCCCTAAACGAAACTCATAGCACGCAGATGTACACACTACCAACACACACAAACACAATCGCATACAAAAGAAAAGCACGAGGACAATACGAGCACACAAAGGAACACAGTGGAGCACCGCCTTGGAACGGTCAGTGGCAAAAACACCACTGGGGAGCTTAAACCGGTTTATGGTGCGCATCAAGCCTCACTCTTACCCCCACCATGTTCTAAAACCACGGGACAGTGTAAATAAAAGTGATCCCCGCCGGGTGAATCTCTAACACACGCAAAGGAAACAAAGAGCATGGCATGTAAAACACAAAAATGCTCCTGTATAATAATATAAAAAGCAAACCTAAAGAACCAAAGACGTATGTACTCAATGCCTTTGCAGAAGGCAAAGCATTCAGAGAAACACCCTTAAGGGCCCGACGAAACAGGCCAGAAAACAGAAATCAAAACAGTTCAGTCCAGGTGGGATTTAAAAACTACTTGTAATAGAGTCACAGAATACAGGGAAATCATATCAAATACTCTTGGTTTCCGGTACAATGTCAATTTCTTTTACAAAAAAAAGAGCATTTAGTAAAAAAGTGAGATAATCTACATCTGATAAAGCTACCTTTAATCTCTCACAAGTGAACTAAATTCAATGTTTTGTTCTGAAGTCAGATTTCACGTTTGTGTTACGTAAGATTTTCGACATGCTCGAAAGGGACCCGCATTTTTTTCTGGCTACAATATTTGTTTTGCAAATTATTAATCTAATTCATTTGTTGCTTAATACTTGATATTTAAGTTGTACACATAAATTATTATTATTTCAGCTAGATTTTGGGAAAACATTAAATGTTATATTGTTATCAGTATCTATGAGTTAAAGGGAAGATGTTAATACAGTTAGGTCATTTTTTACTAGCAGTTAATTTTGTGGTAAGTCCAAAACGGGCATGTCCTAGAAGAGAAAATATTTTCATTAATATACAGTTCTGGCATAGTGTAACACCAACTATAATTTGCACAAATAATAGCTAGTCTGGTATATACCAAAATAGTATCCCGTGTTACGCTCCTCTGTTACGAATATTGAGCGGAGGGAGAAAATTACATTGCATGTACAAAAAGGGAGAGTCATTCTGACTAGTGACTTTATGACTGCGTTTTTCAAACCGTTTCCGAGATTATATAAACCGAATTTATAATGCAATCTTGACATACCGCAATTTCAAAATGGCGCTTTGGAACAATTAATAAGATGCTTGAGTTGAGAAAGATCATTCTAAAGTCAGTTAAAGGCGTTTGGTTACAAATTTCAAAAGACGAACAAAGGAAAAGACCTGTAGTAAAGTTTTCATGCTTTTCGCAAAAAAAAAAAACCGTTCCGATACATTCAATTCTATATTTGAATTTAATTAAAAAATGTCAGCAGCCTGAACTATTCACCTTAAGTGTTGGGAGCAAAGTGTAAGCAAACTAACCCTTAAATCAAAGATTATTTTGAACTGTTTTGAATTGATTGATCATTGCAATTTTGCTTTGTTTTAAGACAAAATCGTGTGATCGAGCTATTATATTTTTCTGTTTAATAATGGTTGTTTAGTTTTCTAAATGTTTTCATTTGTATTCTACGTGATTTTTATGAAACGGTTAATGGAAAACTCTAGTTTTTACTGACATAACATTGATGAACTGCTTCAAAACGCTAAACCGTTGAATTACACACGAAATGGAAAGAAATGCAATTCTGAAAAGATGAAATTGTTGTAAAGAAAGACAAGATGGTGCCTGAATGATCGACATAATAATTTACGAATTTGATCGAGTCTTCAAGTTTGGCAACAGGTTTTTGTATAATAATTGTTGTTTAACGTTCTCATCACGAAAACAATGTTAGCTTCGCTGTTTTAAGGACATATCCTAGAGTGTTTGCCTATGGACAGATTTTTGTTTAAATTTTACATATATCTGGTTCACAATAGACTCAGTATAAGTGATCTAGGCTAGTCGTCATGCCAATGTTCAAGGTAAGGACAGGGTAAGTGCTTGACCAATTTGAAATTGCTTTTCAAATATGAGAGCCAAGAACTTAAGCAAACTATAGATTGCATTTCATGGCATATTGGTTTAATTTTCCTTAAATTTATTTCAATACATAGAACATTACGTAATTGACACTGATGATGATAATTAATCATAATTTCAAAATTTTCGTGAACGAAAATTTTCTTTCATTTTTATTTCTGACAAAATTTCACGATATACTAGAAAAATGTGACAAAGTCGGCAGATTTTTTTTTTCAACGGACAACATTTTAAAGCATGTTTAATTTACATCAGACAGAAAACATAAAAACATGGGTATCCATGCTTTTTTCTTTGATATTCAGATATTTCTTGAATTTAGGTTCATTTTACCAAGAGACCATAACCCTTGATGTTTGATTCAGAAAAAAACGCCCTTTACACACGTTTCTTTTTGAAGCGCAAAGATGCTTAAACATGGATATTGTATTCTTTGAACGCGGATACAACATACAAAGCTGCATAACAGACATCTCTTTTCCGTTACATTTACCATTTAACCCATCAGTTCTCTTTTTTTACCGACTGAAACATGTTCACAACTTGTTTGTTTCCGTTAACACGAAGTATCCGGTACCGTCTGAATATCATTCAACTTTCAACAGCAATAAGTAATGAACCGGCTTCTGCGCAATAGGTTGCGCATGAACTACTGCAAAAAAGTGTATGTAAGTGCATATATTCAGTTTGACTGTCTGCTGCAAATGCATGCATACTTTTTTGGACAAAAAGCCATATTCTGAATTTCATATATCCAACGCCAACATCGATTTAACGACTCGCACACACAGTATAAAAGAATGAGGAATCAAATAGCTTATTAAATAGTTTGGAAAAAATTGTTCCTCAGGGAAAGCACTTGATGGCCAGGATATAAATGAACATAGCTACACATAACTAAACGGCAATATCATGTTAACTTAAAAAACGTGGTCAATTATTTTGGAAAAAGTATAGCATTTTAGCAATATATGATAATCATACTAAAATCAGTATATTTATATGTTAAGCGTAATTTCACATTCGTTCTGATAGAGTCAATAATTTAAGATATTGTTACATGCACATTCATAAGAAAAACTGCTCCCCACTTTTTCATTCCCCGCTGTATGTGACCGATAACATAAATGAATATCTTTACTTGCATAGACGGTTAAATAATACATGAATAGTAGAAATGGTACATACTTAACCTGAGAAGAAGAGAACAGAACAGAATTATAGGTTATTAGCTTTGTATCGGGAAATATGCACGAGTTCTTCAGCGGAAATATTGCGCGACTTAAGGAGTGCATATTTCCCGATGCAAAGATAATAACCTTTTTATTACATACACATCCACACGTATAGATATAATGTAAATATCATAAATTTGTTCAAAAGCCTGAATAGGATTGACAATACTGAACTAAATAGAAAAAAATAGTGCAACAACAAACGCTGAATTACGTCACGCACCCGATATGAAATTCAGGCGTCAGTGTATGGAAAAATATTGACGTTTCCGGTACCAGTGTAACTTAACGGAAAATAGAAACGTGTATGTAATAATATACATTTATTTTGATTTATACATGGTACATCATATATAATTGAACATGTTCTCATCTGTAAAAATGCAAGTTAACGCAGTATTGCAGAAGATAAATAATACAAGGGTATAAGTACGTATTTTTAAGTGGTTTCAAAGCAATGATATTTATTTGCAGCCTGCACCGAAACATACAAGATAAAGTAAGAAATTGCTTATTATTAGTGGTATGTGCATTCATATTACAATCACAATAATAAACATAAGTGCAAAAAGAAGACAGCCCATTGGGCTTAAAGTCACCTTACTTTATTAGTCCCCGAAACTGGTTTTTCCCTCTGTCTGTCCGTACGTCCGTGCATCCGCAATTTAGTGTCCGGTCCATAACTCTGTCATCCATGAAGGGATTTTAATATTACTTGGCACAAATGTTCCCCATGATGAGACGACGTGTCATGCGCAAAACCCAGACCCCTAGCTCAAAAGTCAGGGTCAGAATTGGCGGTCAAAGGTCAACAGGGCTTCTTTTTCTGTCGGTCCATAACTCTCCCATCCTTGAAGGGATTTTAGTATTCCTTGGCACAAATATACCTCATAATAAGACGATGTGTCATGCACAACTTTCAGACCCCTAGCTCAAAGGTCAAGGTCACACTTAGCAGTCAAATGTTAACATAGCAGGAATAGGGTCTGTTTCGTGTCCGGTCTATTACTCTGACATTCATGAAGGGATTTTAATATCACTTGGCATAAGTGTTCCCCATGATGAGACAATGTGTCATGCGCAAATCCCGGACCCCTAGCATAAAGGTCAAGGTCACAATTAGGGGTCAAAGTTCAACAGAATTTTTTTCCTGTCCCGTCCATAACCCTGCCATCCATGAAGGGATTTTAATATTACTTGGCACAAATGTTCCCCATGATGAGACAACATGTCATGCGCAAAGCCCGGACCCTTAGCTTAAAGGTCAAGGTCACAATTGGAGGTCAAAGGTCAATAAGGTTTCTTTTTCCTGTCCGATCCAGAACTCTGTCATCCATCAAGGGATAACAATATTACTTGGCATAAATAATTCCCATGATGAGGCGACGTGTCACGCACAACACCCAGTACCCTAGCTTGGAGGAATTTTGATGTAACTTGGACCAAATGTTCACCACCATGAGGCACCCTTGTTTTTAGAATTACATCCCTTTGCTTTACTATAAATAAATTTTATTGTAACTTTTTTATTACTGGCGGTAGAGAAAAATCGAGACCACTTTTCTGTGGTACAACATGCATGTTACATCCAATTTTTAGGTGTATAGGTGTATTTTGACCTATCTCAACCTGGTAAAGAGCTTCTTGTGGACTTATAGTATAGAGATTTTTTTTAGGATTAATTTCCCTTTGTTGTTACTATAAATAACTTATATGATAACGTTTTTATAAGCGGCCAAAACAATTCAATTTGAAAACAACTGTGGGTTTTTATATATGCACATTTTAATCCAAGTATGTTGTTATAACATATTGTATATATAGTACAATATTGTTTATACATCATTACAGATATCAGTTCATTATGTTATACTGCAGTAGAGAAAATTAGGTGCCTTCCAGTAGGGGACTTTGTATTGCATGGCAATACTTCATTCACTTGTTAACAATATATTTCTGTTGGGTTTAACGTGACACTAACACAACTGTGGCCATATGGCGACTTTCCAGCTTTGACGGTGAAGGAAAATCCCAGATGCCCGTCCGTGCATTACTTCATCTCGGACGGGCACCTGGATAGAACCATCAGCATTCCGTAATCCAGCTGGATGGCTTCCTTACATGAAGAACTCTACGCCCCGAGTAAGGCTCTAACCTACATCGGTTAGGGGCAAGTGATTTGAAAGCAGCGACTTTAAACACTCGTACGTTTAGATGTATGCCCAAATGAAAGACGAATCAGTATAATAGCTTATAACTTTTACTGACTTAACATTATTACTTGTCAGAACAGAACAGAACAGAACAAAATATGTATTGTGAACAGACAAAATTAATCATCATGATTCATGTAAAACGCATAACGCTTAATAGAATGCAAATCATACCGAATGACTGTGTCAATTCCCAATGAAACTGTCGGGAGAAAGTTTGTGATAGCGCTCGCTAAAACACTTTAATCAAACCAGGCAAAACGACATTAATATGGTAATAAGTGACGTATAGGCTGTATAACTTATACATGTATTGATTCTTATATTATTCGTTGATAGCATATAACTGTATTAGTTATATGTATTCATTCTTGTATTATCCATGTTCTAAGTATCTGTCAAGTGAACAATGACATCTAGATTCTATAATGTATTTTGACATTGAAGTAAAATATTCTGACAAACCTGGCGCATGTAACCAGTTCTTCGAATCAGCTGCCCGATTATTCAGACCTTTATGACATAACAACCTGATGCACTTACATGTAATACTTCAATAGATTTTAGCATTATATCGTCTTTATCTATCAATATACAAAAATATTTTATTATTCTAACATATCTGTTTATGTAGAGAATATCAACACAACTTACCATGTATACTTGAATTACATGTACTAGTTCTAATATTAAAAATATGTTTACAATTTTCACGTCAATACGTTCAATTTCTTTCGTTATTTATAACACCATACCTCTGAATGACAAAATAGAGCCTGAAAATGAGTCAAACAACTGATACAATAACTTTGGTTGAGATCAAAATCTTAAAAAGTATACTCATACGTCAACGTTAACATATTAAGACCTTTTAAAGCTTTGGCGATAAAATGCTCTACATTCAAAACGAAATTACAAGTGTAGTTATAATACAGGTGCAAAATTTTAAGACAACTGAACTGCAGTAATTGATAACTACATTTATCAGTTGCGTTGTATAATAAACGATCGATTCTGTATTACTGTCACTCTTAGCCAAAATATAATATCAGTAATACCGATTTATAATCAACACATTATACGTTTGCTGTTTCAAGGTACATACCCTGTCTGAACACATCGAAAGTGTAAATACAAAACGTGCTTAGAGCATTATACTGTTAATGTGAAAACCATGTCTGCTTGAGGAAACAACTGTTAAATGTCAGGCTCTGCACCACTGTACGAAATCTAAAATCGCTTCCTTAAATGAGGTTCCAATTTTGAAATTTTCAACTTCCCCGACCTGGATGGAGATGTCCCTCCAGCGACATCATACTGTATCTACATTCCACAACTTATTCGTTTTACAAGATTTTGCTCAAAGTTAGAGAATTTTAAATATAGAAATCTTCATATTACCAAAACGCTATTACAACAGGGGTAATGATATCATAAAATATGGAAGGCATTTCGTCAAACACATTATCACTCTTTAAAAATTTGGCTATAAGACACCGTACATTCAAAGCGGAATTACAAGGGTATTTAAAACAGTACAAAATTTTAAGATAGTTACCAGTATTTATAACAACAGTAGGATTCCCAATATGTAGTTCTCTCTTGCAAAGGTTCTGCCGCTTTCAGTTAAAACATTTAGATTATATTAAAGGCATGTTTGTCATTTGCATTTAATTTCGATATATAATTTAACTCAGTATTTAAACTTGAATTGTCAACAATATAGTTTTGATGGAATCTGACGCGGTATTTGGCATGTTTTACACAAAATATATACTTACTCTCACAGAAATATGTTTTGAAATTATTAGCGGTATTTTGAAAACTGAAATGGAGTTATTGATAAATACATCTATTAGTTGTTTTGTATAACTAACGACTGTCAATCTTTGCAAAATATAATACCAATAACACCGATTTACAATTAGCACATTCTACGTATGCTGTTTCAAGGTAAATACCCGTTCTGAGCACATCGAAAGTATAAATACATAACGTGCTTAGAACATGATATTGTTAATGTGAAATCCATGTCTGCTTGAGGAAACAATCGTAGCAAACAACTGTTAAATGTTAGGCTCCGTACCACTGCGCGAAATCATAAATCGCTTCCTGAAATAAGATCAGACAAACCTGGGAGTTCCATGCATGTAAGCAAATGTCGTCATTTATTACAAAGCGAATCGATCAGCGACTTTTAACGTGATAATTGTTATGTCTATGAAGCAAAAGTTTGGAGAATAATTGACATTATCCTATCATCACCCCTCGGGAAAATTAGTTTTGTATTATTGGTAACGTCCTGGAATAATTCCCATTTTAAAACAAATTAGACTCATTTCATAAAAATATTGATGTATTCCGCCTCCCAACCCACATTACCCCCATCCCCTTCCGACACAGACCCCAACGCAAAAACTCCCTTCGTATAATTTTGGTGTTGTTCCTTTAGTCACTGTATTGTCCCTTGGTATCCTATCGCCCGCACGTTCATTTAACCCCAAACCCAACCACATCCACTCAAAAGAAAACACCAATAAAAGTCCTTGCATTTCTTGATATTTACTCCTAGAATCAAGTCACTATCACATCCCAAACCATTACATTCATCCATCCCCGCAACTGCTATATAAGTTATCTGTGATTGTTGATATTTTCTCTTAGTATCCCGTCACGCCACCACCGTCACATCCATATTACATCCCAACTCTCCATCTGCCCCCACATCACTCACAAAAGATATTTTTAAGTTTCTTACAAGCCCCACCCACCAAACATTCCACAACCCATCCCCTTTTTATTTGAATACTAAAAATGTTCATCCCACCCACAAAATATGTTAAGATATTTAGATCATAATTAGCACTTACTTCGTTACAAAAAAGAATGAAAATTGTCCGAATGTATTGTCCAAGCTTTAGATTACATAATATATATGATATTCCCTATATAAAATAACGTTTTGGGGTTGTAAAATTTTGACTAAATAACTAAAAGCATGTAGTATGTATTAATAATTATAGGTTATTAGGTCAAAGGTCAGCAAAAAAATTGCCTATATATTTCATATAAAATGAACTACAAACAAAGCTCTGTAAAAATATTTCTAAAACATCAATCTCTGGTAGACTACCTTTTCTCTTTAGTTCCATGTGTCTGCAAATGAAAAACAAAAAGAAAACATGGTGTTATGTAGTTCCTAGTGAAATATCAGTCAGCTGTTTCTACCAATGTCAAGGTCGGTGAAAAATTAATCCGCAACATACCCACAATACCTACCTCCTATTGTGGCTTCCTGTTTTCAAACAAAACATCACAAAACATTGTAAATATGTTTCTAATATCCACAGATGAGTGAATTAATAACATGTGCAGAATAAATGCTTCAGCTCATATAGAATTTGCATTTTACCCAAGAAAAAAATTGAACTATTTATATATAGGCACTATTTTCGACTAGACCACGGAAGCTTACAACCGAATTACTGACCTTATTCCTATAAGAAACTTTTTTGATAATATATCTAAATTAAACTGGTTTCTCCTTGAAATATAATCCTTTGCCAACATTCCTACCAAGTTTCATGGCTGAAATACCAACAGTATAGAAAATACAGGCATAACTGTTAGGTCATGTCATGTGTGCCAAGGTGCCACAAAATCGAGGTTTTACGGTCAATTACATTATAATAGATTTTTCTTATTTCGCGTCATTTTTTCATGGATATATTAAAGGAAATGGTACCGGTGTATTGAAAACTGTTCATATTATTCAGAAATCATATTTTAAAAATAGTAGAACATGTTTTTCATTGGCAGACTGTCACCAAAAGATCAAATTTTATGCAAAATTAACCAAATTTTTCATAACATATTAGTATCAGAAGGCATTTCTAAACATTATTTTAGACAAATAGCCATATAATTGCTTTAACAAAATGCTTTGATGTCCCAGTGAGCAGTTAAGAGTAATTAAGCTTCAATCAGACCTCTTTCTGGGTATACGAAACATAATTATGGCTGTGACTCCAATAACAATGAAAAAATGACACATTTCACACCTCTGCAATTACCACCTGGCTTCTTTGACATGACCTAAGAATGTTTGCCCCAGTTAAATATACATGTTTTTGGTATTTTAATTTCATTCCTCTGACAGACTTTCTAAGGTTCATATAGTAAAAATGTCTATAGTTAGTGCTACGGTTAACACAATGCCAGCTGTCTCAAAGCGGCAAAGACATTTAAGTCTCTGTGAATTTAAGAAAGGTGTCAGTAATGTGCACAGAGGTAAGAAACGTACTTATGTCAAGCACAACACAGATAAAAGGTACATAAGGCTCCCAAAGCAGTCTTAAGAGTCCCGCATCCATGAGTACAAAGGTATCTTTACCTTTAAAGATGTTGATGGTACTGACACCAATGCTGTACCACTTCGCAGCTTGGCTGAGACTAGAACACTGTCTGATGATTACTCTGTACCAGATAACATGGATGTACACCCTGACCTTAGACTAATAGACTCTACCGTCCCCTTGAACTGAACCAGATGTTTAATTCTGAAATAAAAATGCACTGTATTGGAAATAACGCATGTACTGGTGACTTGATTATTGATGCTTCTGTTTCACGTAAATGGGGAATATGTTGGTATGAACGCCTGAAATGTAGTAAATGCAATTACAAGAGCAAGTTTTACCAATTATTTGAACATGTAGATTCCAATGTAAAAGGTAGAAAGTCTGCAAAAGTTAATGTAGGTCTACAGTTAGGAGCCATGACTACCCCGGTTGGAAACACCGGCTTGATGCGAATTCTTGCTAATACAAACATCACTCCACCGGCTAAAAATTCTATGCGCTTACCGTCTAATAGTGTTGGCAAGGCTATTGTTGAACTGAATAAGAATAATATGCATGAGTTAAGGCAAAAATTAAAGGCTGAAAATAAGGCATGTGGCAACAAAAACCCAGAAATGACTAATGTTGAGGGAGATTCTTGTTACAACAACCCTCTATTCAATGCTGATAGTACCCATTCCAAGCTGGCACCATTGTCACTACCACTATGTGTGAAAATAATACAAGAAACAAGCAAATAATTGGTTCTTTTGTGGAGGTGAAAGTTTGTAAAATTGTCTCTGAGCTTAGAAATAAAGGGGAAACTGTAGTCTGTCCTAACCACAGGGGACACTGTACAGCATCATTAGCTGAGTCTGATTCCATTGGCAATGAATCACGCTGGAACAGTCTGGTGGCTACTGAAATAAATCATGATCTCAGTATTGCCCATTTCACTGGTGATGGGGACTCTAAGGGACATAGTGGTGTTGACAAGGGCCAGTCTAAACCTGTTTCGCATCTTAAAGACATAAGACACCTTAGCAATTCAATGCACCGTCAAATAAATAAGGCAAAGTTCAGCAAAAATATGTTTAGTGGCCCCCACAGGGCTAACCTTCAAAGTAGGCTGTCACTATCTATCAGATCTAGGTGTGTAAGTGAGCTAAAAAAGGCCCATTCTGTATACCAGGGAAACATTGCGGCAATTAAAGGGGCTATGCATAATGTGACACTGACAATTATTCTCTGCTTCAAAGGTTACTGCGGTGAATCCTGTAAGAAATACAGCTTTGTTTGTCCCGGTAACTTTAAACAATCAAAGAATTACTTGCCAGCAAATCTAAAACTGAAAAGGACCAAATCTGATGAAGCAACTTTATATCCACGTATTCAAGTTTTGCTTGGTCCAAATAGCATTGAGTTAACCAAACTACAGACTTCAACTCAGAAATGTGAAGCGGTCAATCGTGCATATACTTCATGCATGCCAAAGTCTGTCACGTATTCTAGGAACTTTTTGGGTCGTATACACGGTCAAATCCTGAAATTGAATCATGGATATACTAACTCCACTCTTTTAAAGTCACAGTGTTTAGGTGCAAGTTTACCTAAGGGTACATCAGTTATTAAACACTTACTTAAGTCTCAAAAACTTGCCCTCAGATTGAAATCTAAACAATGTCAGAAAAAAATGAACGACTCTCGCTACGCATCACGTATGCGAAGGTATAAGGTTCACGCAGAGGTCCACTACTCTAAGGGCTTACTGACCCTACCCCGGACTTGTCGAAAATCCCCGAACTTGCTGATCATATGTATTTTCACTGAACCGATCACATTTCTAAGTACTGGAAAATATTTCGGTTAATGTTGTCGACTAGTGCTATTTTTCTGTAAATACTGTATTATATTCTGATCAATGTATATATAGAAAATTTTCATTTACATGTTTTTAACTGCCCCCGAATGGTAGGCCATTGATTTTATGAAAACCGCTCCTGCTGTCTGTTTTATGTCTGTCATCTGTCGGTTGCAGTGCTGTTGGCACAATTTTTTTCTCGGTTCATATGTTTGTACTATCGATGATGGTTTTCATAATAATATTTGTGACATTTGTGAATTTGTACTCACATAAGAGGCATTGTGCCACGCAACGCCGGTACCGTTAGCTCAAAGGCCTAATCGTCATCATCTAATCATTTAAACTGCTATATTGTGCAATTTTATGGGCGA
Organism: Mercenaria mercenaria; assembly: GCF_021730395.1. Taxonomy (NCBI): domain Eukaryota; kingdom Metazoa; phylum Mollusca; class Bivalvia; order Venerida; family Veneridae; genus Mercenaria; species Mercenaria mercenaria. The sequence goes on from NC_069370.1 coordinate 51,308,063, forward strand.
TTATGTTCCGGTTCCTATCTTTGTCATCGATGGTATATATTTTTAAAGCAAAAACTAAATGAAATTCTACATCAAATTGAGACACTTGTCGCGTCTCTAAGACCAGTGTCTGCAAATGAAAAACAAAAGGAAAACATGTTAGTATTTAGGATAGTGCTGTTTAATGGGCGTGTTCCGCTCCCATATCCTTTTTCGTGGCTTGGTTTCCAAAAAACTACACATTGTAAATGTTTATACCACAGATTAAAACATGTGTAAAAGCTCGCCAATAGATGCATTGTCCAGAAAATGACTATATAAGGTCATATTTCGACTACACCACGAAGCTTACAACCGAATTACTGACTGATCATTGCTTTGTAGCGTATTGCGCGTACTTTATATTCTTCCCCAAAACGAGTGATTTCGTCAAAGTATAACCTTATAATTATAGATCCAAATAATGTAAACATATCATGTCATAGCCCAGATGTCTGAACTAATCAAAGGCAATCACACTTAGACGTTAAATGTCATTTTCATGATTAGTCTTAATGGCGATAACGGTCATATCTTTGTCATTCATGCATGGATTTTAAAATAACTACGCATGAATGTGTGACACAGTAAGACGACGTGTCACGCGCAAGACCCAGCTCCGTAGGTCAAAGGTCCTAAACTCTAACATCGGCCATAACTATTCATTCAAAGTGCCATCGGGGGCATGTGTCATCCTATGGAGACAACTCTTGTTCTATATTACATGTTTTATAGAGGCTGTCATACACTGAAATACCTGTAAAATGCAATTTGAATAAACCCGGCCTTGCCATTTATGACCAAAACACTGTTCCATACACTGCTGTCTTGAATTATTTATGATTTGAGGCTCTAAACTCAAATGTTCCGGGTTACAGCAAAGCGAAAACTTGCATAAATGGGACACATGATCATTATTTTCTAGTTCTATTATGTTTTTATCTATCATATATGCCAGTCTGTGTACATAATAATATTTAGAATGAACATCTTGTGGACATTTTGCCCTCATCTTTCCATAACGAGGCCATTTAGTGCCACAGACAACGCCGGTCCACCGCTTACAGCCCAAAAGGCCATAATCTTCTAATTTTTCATCTAATCTAGCTTTTAATACTGTTAAAAACTCATTATTTGCCATGTTTCAATTAATTCTTTCAAATAAACTGAAAACAGACGACAGATTTTAATGTTTACACAATAGTCTCCCTTTCTTATAGGTCAAAGGTCAGTCAGAAATTGCCTATATATTTCATATAAAATGAACTACAAACAAAGCTCTGTAAAAAGTATTTCTAAAACATCAATCTCTGGTAGACTACCTTTTCTCTTTAGTTCCATGTGTCTGCAAATGAAAAACAAAAAGAAAACATGGTGTTATGTAGTTCCTAGTGAAATGCCAGTCAGCTGTCTCTACCAATGTCAAGGTCGGTGAAAAAATTAATCCGCAACATACCCACAATACTTACCTCATATTGTGGCTTCCTGTTTTCAAAAAAAAAACATCACAAAACATTGTAAATATGTTTCTAATATCCACAGATGAGTGAATTAATAACATGTGCAGAATAAATGCTCCAGCTCATATAGAATTTGCATTTTACCCAAGAAAAAAATTGAACTATTTATATATAGGCACTATTTTCGACTACACCACGGAAGCTTACAACCGAATTACTGACCTTATTCCTATTAGCTTTGTATTCAGCGGAAATATTGCGCGACTTTAGAATATTCTTCCGCCGAAGAACGAGTGCATATTTCCCGATGCAAAGATAATAACCTTTTTATTACATACGCATCCATAAATATTATGTAAATATCATATATATGTTCAATAGCCTGAATAGGATTGACAATACTGAACTAAATAGAAAAAAATAGTGCAATAACACACACTGAATTACGTCACGCACCCGATATGAAATTCAGGCGTCAGTGTATGGAAAAATATTGACGTTTCCGGTACCAGTGTAACTTAACTGGGAATAGAAACGAGTATGTAATAAGGCCAATTACTTAATGTAAGACAGTTACTGTTATAAAAATCAAAGTGTTTGTAAAAAGATAATGTCTTAATAGAGCAGGTGCCAGGGGCGTATGAGGTGTTTTACGTTTCAATACCTCTGATGAACGGTCTCAGTCAAACCGAGTCTAACATTAATTTGCGTTCCATACTTCCGAAGGATATTTCCGGTTTTACTGATAAACGTTAAATTCATTCTAGTATCTGCTGTGCATTCATAGGCATTTACCTAACTGATTTCTTTATGTTGCTGCATTAACATTGAAGGAATGTACACAAAACCATTATGCAGACAATTATTTGAACATCCCCAAAGTGAAGCATTAAACAACCCCCTTTCAATTTTATATTCCAGAAAACGCTTTACAGAACACGACTAAAGTAGTTGTAATGACAAGCACTTGAGATTGATTTTCTGGTGTATCTGCTAAAATGTGTGTCATGAGGTCCGCAGTAATTAATTAGTAAAATATCTTGACGAGAAATGAAAATTATCGATGATACTGACATGTCAGTACATTCTGTCAAACGATTGAAATTGTAAAGCGTCAGTGTCGGCGATAATTCTTGCATATGACACTAACATAAAACAGAAAAGTATTACATAAAATAGTCCATATTATTTTCTGTGCGAAACGAGCCATTGGATTTCCTTTCAGCATCTACCTCAAAGCATGATTAGTTAATATAACAGAAGAAACCTCTTCATTTCAGATATGAACAGGGCGCTGTAGTGATATTGGACTTCTAGCCTACAGTTTGTAGGTTCGCATCTTAGTGGGAGCAGAATTAGACTTTCTTTTCAAATACCTTATTTAGGCGCGAATATTGACTTGAAGTCTAACAACGGTCTTCCAGTGTAGTTGTTTTATGCTGTTAAACCTTTATCTAAATCGTTCGAAAATAATTCATTTTCCCTTATCCGCCGCTATTAATTACCAATTAATAATAAAAAGTAAAGTAAGCAAATCGGAGTCTGTTAAGATTCACAATCCCTTAGACTACAACAGTGATATCAACTACATTTGTTATATGTGTGCTAGCAATTACACAACATGATTTTCCAATGTTTTAGAAAACCAATCTGAATTGAAAATCTTCAAGGAAACACAGAAAAAGAATTAATATCAAATGATGAAATGTCAGTTTTTATTTCTCGCTCAAAATGTAATGTGTATTATACCATTGTAGCCTCAACTGTCGATGTTTGGATTCGCAAATAACTTTGTTGACAGTTTATTTACCGTCTGACAGAAATGGTATCATATAACTAACGTCGATATGCATTGAATGTTACAGTATTAATGCTACAGTTAGCAATGAAATATAAATTTAATTATGAAATTTTCTTATGTTTCATTATTGTCCGAATGCAGTCTTTAAACGTTTGTGCTAAAGTCAATTCTCTTTCGTGTGGTCATATTTTTGAATTAATATTAGCATGCCAGCTTTTTCAAACATAGAACTTTGCTTCATTGATAGCGGAACTTGTTGTTGACAGTTACATAACGTAAAGAATCAAGGATATGGATCTATTAGGGATAGCCACGTTCACACAACCCAGCCTCTTAAAGGAAAATCATATAGCAGCGTACGTATTTGTATGTAAACGAAAGACACATCAACATAAAACATAGAGACAGAAAAAAATAGATAACAAGGAAACAATCAAAGATAATTAGCACTGCCTTAAGCCAAGTTTACGATAGTGTACTGAACTCAGTCTGGCAAATGTAGCAGCCAAAAGCAAATGTTTACCAAATATGGTTACAAATGTTTCGATGAAAGCTTGAATTCAGTTTTCGTATATATGTGTGTTACGATATCTACACAATCGCAATGTAGTTATGGCTATCTCATTAAAGATCCCTTCTAATTAATTACAACAATGCTTATCATATTAGACGGCGCACCACTTATTGTGGCAACTAAATATCAAACCTTGGCATATACAATGCACAACAACATATAAAAAAGCTTATGTTTAGACTATAATAATCGTGTGTTCATGCCTGATCGACTCTCCTGCTGCAATCTTCTGAAAATAATAAAGAAAGCAATAGGATTGCGTCATAGAAACCCAGTATGTTTGCCAAAGATAACCGACCTGTGTGATTAAGTAAGTTATTTGTACTATTTCCGATCAGTTATAAAACAGCAAGTCTCCTGTCTGTTGAAACATAACATCGTTAAGGAATATTGCACTCAAGTACATGTACATGTGGTGTTTGTGTACGCATAAAAATGCACACATCACTTGAAATCGAACAGTGCTAAATGTTATCAGGAGTAAACATTAAGCTAGATACATTTTACGTATTGCGGATGTCTGTTGTGTTTTAGAAAAGTTTCTTCCTTATTGTAATAATTACTGTTGAAACTCAATAACTCGGAATCGCTTATCTCGACATTCCATGGCCAGCAATAAAATCCTGTCAAAATTCCTCCGTTTATTTATTTTTACTCTATTTAAGTCAGAGTGGACATACTGCGACGCCGCTTTTGGCGACGTTAATTTGAAATTCCTATGTATTTATGTCCTGTCCCGATGTATTGAATAAAACTGTGTTCCCAACATCAAGGCGTGAGATATATAATTATTATTATATATATACCAGTATTGTTTTCTACTTGTTTCTGCAATCCAAGTTGATGAGTGTTTCTAATAAAGATCGCCAGTCACTGTGAAACATAATTCCCAAATTAGTTCATTCAGAAAAGCATTGATGTCATGTATGTCCTTTTCAGACTACCTGGTACACAACTTTATAATATATTATTTCATTGTTATAGTACATTATATCTTTGCATCTATTCAGGACTGCTGTGCAAGATTTGTACGAGGAAATATTTTTGCAAAAAGTCTTTTTTTTTCAAGAAATAATCTCTTTTTTAACGATATCATATCTTTCAACTATATTCTGTTCGAAACTTACACTTTGATTTTGGGATAAAACTGATATTGTCATTATACCAGACATTCACAACTATCATCCAGTCTTTCCCTCACACTGGTCTACAATAATAATCATTAACATGCGCACTGAATCTCATTATTAAAATTTGTATATCAGAAGTTGTGAGTCATAGAATACCAGAATATTGTCAAATTAAACATTTTCATACTCTAAACCATTTATTTTAGTCAGACTTTATTCTAGTTAAAGGGAATAACTAACGTACTCATGTTCTCAAACGGCATTTAGGCTGTTTAGTTGTACTATCAAAATGAACGTAAGAATTTTGCTTTTAGCATCTTCATGTCTTTCAATTTACTGATTGGAGTACCCATGGCATTTAAATTAAGGACATAAATTCCAATTAGACAATCAGGGAATCACAAGTTACTCATGAAATTACAATTTCCACCTAGAAACAAATACATTGTGAGAACTGTTGGAATGTAAAGCGATGGGAAAAACAACATATTCCTGACAATGATAGATACATGATCAAAGCATGCAAAACAACAACAAAACTGTGGTTGCCAGAAATTTATTACTGTAAATGGAATGCCATTCTAAATAACCAACTAGTTTAGAATCTACGTTATATCACAATTTAAAACAAGTTCAATGCTACATGTAAGAAAATGTTGCCTTTTAAAAGTATTGTATTTATACTACCATATTAGGCAATTTGTACGCATTATGTATCATGGACCATATTCATCACGGTTTTAAGTCTAAAACAAACATTTAGACTTTATAAAGCTTCGTTTTCTTTTGGCATTGTCATTGTCATTGTGAAATTCGAACAGAATATTATGAAACTGTGCAAATGAGCAATCAGCCGTTACAGACAGTTCTGTAAAATATCATAAGTAAAGCGTTGCTGTATACAAAGCTGCGGGAACTTAAATACTGGCAGTTTTCTAATCTAAGTTTCAGACTTAAAATATTGATAATACGGGCCCATTATGCTGCTTTAACATGATTGTTAATAAAATCTATAACAGTTTACACAAAAATAGCATTCAGTTCTTACATTTACATATTTTACGGTAGTTTGCTACAAAAATAAGTGATTTGCTTTGAAATTCCATGAGTACATGTATAAGAAAATCAAAATAAATGTCAGGATATCGATCTTTTTCACATCTAAATAGAGCAGCCCAAAAGACTTGCCCACGCATAACCCTTCCAGGTTATCTTTTGAAATATCGGCCAGTGAAAAATCATACATTAAATTTTGTTCTTTACCGTCAGAAAAATTAGTTTAAGCTATAATTTAATGTTCTTCATGAAATTTGACATCCAATTTTAAAATATTTTTTCGAACGACGCAATTTTGTTCATGATTTCTTTGTGAATGAAATCAATCTTCTCGCGGAAATGGTTGTTCTTTATATTATTACACCAATATGTTGTTTATGGGAAAATGAACGCTTTTTTCTTTCCATACAAAATGTGTAGTGAATTTCAGTGTAAGCCAGGAGAAAACTGTGAATTGGAATATTAATGGAGGCAGGCTTCGTGATCAATTGTTTGAAAAGGGTTATTTTAAGATTTCCGTTCACTTTTAATAATGGTATTTATATATTTATGTTCGCTTCAGTTCAAATAGCTGCTTCCCTCGAATTTTGTTTGATAGTTATTATATACAAGCGTTATTACAGAAGAAAATATCAGAATAAAGTTGTTGTTGGTTTTCATTTTAATCCCATCATCTCGTGAAATGAAAGCTTTAAGTAGTATAGCCCACCATATTGTACTTACAATATACAGTAGTTACATTCCCTTCTGCTAATTCATTTATGCTTTTTTTTCTATTAATTTTTATTTCTCTATGATCATAATACAAATATGTTCTCAAAGAAATATTTCATTTTAACCCCCACATACACATAATCTACGCTTTTATGAATCAGTGATCTACACAAGGGCAAAGTATTATTTTCAATTGTCATATATGGTTATTCTTCTATAAGTTTGGTTAGTAATTGTATGTTTAACTTAATCATAAACTTTAGGTTTTTTTCTCATTTAGTTATTATTATAATTCAACAGTTTAATAGTTATATATCCATAACACCTTTTTATGTTGTCATTCTACTGTTTTGTTATTGTATACACCAACACACTAGCTGTATGGTCATCCATTTACATGGACACATACATGTAGTATATACATGATAAACTATCTTTGATGATATTTGATGCATGCAGTCTATGACTGACGGAGACACCTTCAGCTGTGAGCGAATGATATACATATATAGTATAATTATATAGTATAATTGTCAGTATATCACATGGTCAGTACTTTGTTAGTTGTTTGACATCTGTAAGTTACAGTGTCACGATATAAAGGAAAGGACATTGAAAACCAAAAATCAAGAAGTTTATTCTTTTTATTTATTCTTTGTATGATGTTACCCTAAAAATGACAATTTGATATCAATCGGTTATTATAACAGACTACAGTGTAAATGTTTTCATTTTGTTGCCGTACAATCTGGAAGCATTTGAGCTTGCCATCATAACAAACGTTTATAAATAATCTTTCATACAACCATGATACAAAGAATATTAGAAATAGTTTTATATCTCTTCCTGCATACCTTCAGCGTACTTATGTAATATTATTTTGCATTATCTACAGTACTGATGTAATCATGCTGCACATTATTTCCATTCAATGTAAATAATGCATTTTGCATCATACGTAGAATATATTATATTTTGTAGTATAATATTTACATAAATGATAATCACTGCTTAAAGAGAAGAGAATGTTGTAATTCTTTGAAAATTGGAGAAAAAAAACAGATTGTCAAGAAGAATGTTTTTGAAATAGCATAATTTTGTATTCTTATTTTCTGAAGATGTCACCAGGAAAAATAAGTGATTTGATTATTTCAGTTCTTAGCATACATAATAAAAATTGTTTGAACCATTTTATAATTTTTTTTTATTGTCGAGCCCGCTGGCGGTGAGCGCGACATAGTTTTCACAATGGCGGTTCGGTGTATGTGCGTGCGTCGTGCGTGCGTCCGTCCGGATTTGTTTATCTGAACTATAATTTGACATGCATGCAGCAAGTTTGTTTATATTTGGCACGAATGTTAACCTTAGTGAGACGGAGTGTCTTGTGCAAACCTCAGGTTCTAATCTTAATGGTCAAGGTCGCAATTGGAGGTCAAAGGTCATGTCAGATCTTGTCCGGCCCGTAACTTTGACATGCTTTGAGGAATCTTGTTTATATATGGCATGTTTAACTCAATGAGACTGAGTGTCATGTGCAAACCCCAGGTTCCTATCTCAAAGGTCAAGGTCATAGTTAGGGGTCAAATGTCATTTAAGATTTTGTCCAGGCCATAACTTTGATAAGTATGGAGCAATATATGCCGCAATCACGTCTTATAATAGCATCATTAATGTTAGTCCTTTTGACAGTTGGAGGGCTCGGCATGTTGCCCGTTGGTATTTAGTTTTCCTTCCTGGCGTAGACGATAAAGAGCTATTTGATTTCTTCAACTATTTTACTGACGTCTACCCGTTATTCTTGAATCTACAGTTCTGGTCTCATACATTATTTTTTAACGAATCCACACAGACATATGGTTTCTATCCATAATTATGCCATTATTAAATTCTCCTCTATTCAAATTAACTTTATATGTTTGAAAACTGAGCCTTTCCAAACTCAGTGATTAAAGGCAAGTTAGAGGTGCTTTGAAACGAAGTATTTTAATTGCTCTATCTTATCTTATGCAGTATTTATAACAGTAACAACATTTGCTTCCATATCAGAAGAACCAAAAATAGGTTAGCAAATATTTCCCCAAATAGTTTGTTTCTAAATAGTTAAGTCTTAAAGTCCTAAATTCCTTGCATTTGCTTCAAAGAGCACAAAGTCACAATTCGTGTCTATACTAGAAAAGGAGTACACACTAAGTACGCTTATTCTTTCCTGAAACTGAAATACAGTCAATTATTGTTTCATGCTTTAAATATTCATTATATACCCTATTAATATAATTACAACAACGGTGATCACAGACGGTGAAACAATTTTTTGGCACACAAGTTATTTTCAAAATCACAGTATAATACAACCTTAGGACGGCCAGCACATTTTTATGCAATCTCGCAAGGCATACGTATGTTTTTGACAACAATGAAAATGACGTCATACGACCTTCAGCTTTTTCTGGAAGTGAAGAAAATGACAGCAAACAGTCTAAACTTGAAAATGAAAGTCGCACTTGCATTGGTCTATAGTCTGGGGTCACGTAAGGGGTCACCCGTCTAAATGTAGGCGAGTGGATTTCTTTCTTTGCTAATGGGGAGTCAATTTTAAACACTTTCAAACGATTTGAAAATACATGGGCTTTAGCATGACATGTCAACTTTTTGTGTACGGAAAAAATATTTGAACTCGGAATAAACACAAATCCAACAGGAAAGTTTATATGGAGATTTTTAGAACTTCGTCAAATTGTTGAAAAGATCATTTTTGATGTTGTCTGAAAGTGTCAATATATGCCTCGGATGTAAGATATCTCCGTATTTGAGAGCTGCAGATCTAGACATTTCAGATTTTTTTTTTCAAAATGAATTTCGTGTAATAAAAGTTGATTCTACGGCCGCTGAAAGGATATAAAATGCACAACAACATATATTCAAATTCTAATTATAATAAGAGGTTTATGATAAAACTAGCATTCCGCCGTTATAATCATGCAACATTTTAATTTGTTTCGTGTCTGAACAACACTCTCCTGCTGCAATCAGGAAGCTGAAAATATACGTTTGCGTCATAGAAACCCATGTGTCTGCAAAAAGGCGATAGAATTTAAGTTATTTGCTTGACGTAAATCATTTGTATTCTTAATTAATCTACATTCAAACTGTAAGTACCCCGTCTGTTTGATCATAACATCGTTATGGAATACAGTAGATATAGTTTATGCGTACGCACAAAAATGCACGTATCACTTGAAATCGTATAACACCGTTATGGAATACAGTAGATATGGTTTATGCGTACGCACAAAAATGCACGTTTCACTTGAGATCGTATAAGCTTTACGTCAGTTATAAGCATAACTAAACACGCACATATGTATGAGCTACGGCAGCACATTTAGCTAAGTGCAATTTTTAGTCGAATGTCGATTAAATTAAAGTATAAATCTCGGTCCCTTGATCCGAGTTACCGAGTTTCAAAAATACAGCAGTAAACGTTTTGACTTTTTATGTATTTTAAATAAATGAAGGGAAGTGTTTTAATGTTTTTATAAAGACCATCAGTCCTCTTTTCAAAACTGTTCAGCGTTCCGTTCATCAAGCCAATGATGTTCTAACGTCATGTTTGTCTTTAACCAAGACTAACTTGTACACAAGTTTATAGTATATTTATATTTTTGTTATACTGTATTATATATTTACCAATATTCAATACTGGTGTCCAATAGATGTTCAATGACATTCAGAAAGGAGTGTTTTCTCAAGAAATATTCTATGTTTCAATATGATATGTTTCAACTATTTTCAACTATTGAACCTACACTTAATCTTCACAACTTGTACATTTGTGTTGCACGTTTTCTCTAACGTCATTTAAAATGTTTTTCTACGTAAAAACCTTGCTTTTAGCATGTCTTTTTAACGATTGGTGTACTAATGATATTTAATTCTAGAATCTTAATTCCAGTAATAGAATTACAGTATCACAGAATACAGCTGTTCAGATTACAATTCTCGCTTTGAAATAAACAAATTGTGAATGTTTTGTTTGGAATGTAATAAGGAAACAATATTCCTGAAGACTACAGGTATCTCATCAAAGTATGCAAAACAAAAACAATGGATTAAACAGAAAACATCAGGGGCTTCCAGTCGTGACATGTATGTACGATATATAGTTTCTTTGTTTGAAAGGAACTAAGAACATACTAGATTTTGATCGACATAAAAACAAAATATATGTTAGTTGTACTACAACTTAACATTATTCAATCTTTTACTTTGAATCCAGATATTAAACCATCTATAGAGTATTTTTCTACTCGAACTGGTTTTTCCTGAGTTTTCGTTGTATTTTGTACACAATGAATTCATTGGTAGTTTTGGAAGTAAGGTAATGCTGTGTTGAAATTGCCCGTTAGTTTACAACATTTGTTTTCAATTAATCAGCAACTAGAATTGAGACTGAAATATCAGTATTCCATTTTAAGTGATTTCTTGTTTCAGGTATTTTGTTCGTATATTTTATATATGTTGCATAACAGTTATGAATGTGAAAGGGAAATTTCTATTGAGATAATTAAACACCGCATTTATTTTATCAATGATTTTAACAATATCATCGTCGTTTAATTTTAAAAATCCTTTTGCAACATTTACACACATCCGATACTCACTAGGTAAGGACATTATTTAGAGAGCAAAGACACAATGTACAAAGGACTACCTCACTACTTCTGATATTTCCCTGTTTCTAACGTGTATAATAACTCCTACAGAAATGAAAAACACGTTAAATACTGTTCGCTGATTTAAAATATAAAGCGAAGTTTTAAAACCGGGACTTAAGCAAACACTGGCAGACCTTTCATCAATCGAAGTGCTCAGAACAATATAGGTCTTTCGTCAGCAGAGATCTTTAATGTCAACAAAACAGTTTCTTTTTGTAAACGAAAGTGTTCAATAGCGACCTTTCATTATTGTATTTCATTTCCAGGAACAAACAGAAAATGTTTGACAGAAGACGACTAAGATAGTTATAATGACAGGTAATTATATGATTTGACTTATGATTGATTTGCTTACGGCTGTTCTCCCCAGACTAAAACTTTGTCTGGTGTATCGGCTAAAATGTGTGAAACGGTGACATGGAGTCGGCAGTTTATTGATATTATAAAAATGAAAATTATGTATAACAATGTAGGGATAACGCATGTTTTTTCGTGTTATAACATCTGCAGAATCCCGAGGGATTGGTTGGTACCCGAGCCCGTTAGGGCGAGGGTACCAACGATTCCCGAGGGATTCTGAAGATGTTATAACACGAAAAGAACATGCGCTAACGCTATTCTAGCAGAAAACGCGTAAAAAACAGGTGAATTAATATATTGTCCCTCAACGTCATTGAATTTCCATGAAATGCGCGGTAAAGTCTACGTTGTTTTGTCACGTTGACGTCATTTCATTTTGAATTATCCGTTTTGGGGCCGTAATGCGTTTACGCTTTGCCACGGAACGTGGATATATAAAAAGGTGTTATAACAGCACGTGAGCGCGAGAATCTCTCTGTTAACACACGTTTTCTCTCCTGTTAAAACACCCCCGAAAAGTGACAATAACAGCAGTTTCATGCTAGAATGGTCTACCAAACAGCGCAATTTGGTACAAACCTACGAAAATTATCTATGGTCGTTTCACGGTTAATATGGCATTAAAAATCTCAGATTTTCCAGTTTAAACATTGTTTATACCTGTCATCCATGTACCTTTAAATAAGAACTGTGTGGAAGGAGATGGGCCTAGAGCTTCTATTGCTACTGATTACGAATCACTTGCCCCTCACCAACCTCGCTAGTGATAAAGAACTGTTCTTGTGAGGAATACATCAAGCCGCCTTACGGAAGGCAGATCTTTCAGGTGCCTATTTATGCATGAAATAATGCTCAGGGATAAAGACTGCTATGCAGTGCTGTTAAATAAAGTTATTTGTTCATTTTACTTACTTGTCATTATTCAACACATTTAAAAATTCTTACTAGAGCCTTTGGTAACATTGTATTCAATTAATGTACAGTATGTTAGACAGTGTTTCAAAATACGGGATTATGCACCATTTGCAGATGCAAAATGTAAAACAAATTTCTATCTCAGAATAAAGCTATATTATGGCAGCCAAACGCCTACTAGATCAAATTTTATCAGGAACGTTTACCAAATATGGTCATGATTTTTTCGATAAAAGCGTCCATTCGGCAATTGTGTATCTGCGCTTTCCTACATATTCATCAAACTGCTAAATAAGGCAAAAAGGTGACAGTCAGTGTAAACTCATACTTAAATATTTCGCCATTAAAACAACGATCACATTGACAATCCTCATTTTTGTTGTTCTGACACATCTGCACTTGTGAATTTACAAAAGAAGATTTGTAGAAATTGACGCTTTGTCGAAATGTTTTTATTGTTCCAATATATATCTGCATAGGATACAGCTGTTGTTAAAGAGCTCTCTGTTTTAATTGTTTTGTATAATAGCTAGCTGACCTGTACTGTGATTCTAGGTAATAAAAGTCTAATTTGGCTGTAAAGTAACAAACTTCGTAAGAGTAATTATCCTTCGCCTGATTCTGGTATTGAAAGCTTACTTAAAAAGGATTTGTTACACTATTTTATTTTCAAAAGCCCCAAAGATATGCATTACATAACAGATCTTAATCATAGCTTTAAATTCGCTGCCAAATTGCGATGATGTTGTATGGTCAGTCTTTTTATTATTATATTTTATACCCGCAACTCCAACACACAACAGCAGAATAGTCCGTATGCACTGTGACGAATGATGACGTGAATATAACTTACAGGTCATATGTTCACACCTCACACTGAATTATAAAGTTAATGTACTTAAGCATTCATCTCGGTAATACAGCGGATGTTCATTGTCGTCATTTCGCATTTAACATTTATGGGATAAAACACCATCTTCAGTGTTTCATATTATATCTCTTTGATACATACCATTATAATATTAGTGATAAGACATGAATATTGTATGTCTTTTGATTTTGTTTTTTGTTTTGTTTTGGGTTTAACGCCGTTTTTCAACAGTATTTCAGTCATATAACGGCGGGCAGTTAACCTAACCAGTGTTCCTGGATTCTGTACCAGTACAAACCTGTTCTCCGCAAGTAACTGCCAACTTCCCAACATGAATCAGAGGTGGAGGACTAATGATTTCAGACACAATGTCGTTTATCAAATAGTCACGGAGAACATACGCCCCGCCCGAGGATCGAACTCACGACCCCGCGATCCGTAGACCGACGCTCTACCTACTGAGCTAAGCGGGCGGGCTGTATGTCTTTTGAAGGCCACCATTGACAGTAACTGAAAGAAACGAGAATGTTGATAGTTTCGTCTTAATTTGTAAATATTCGGTAATGTATTAGAAAATAGTGTTGTAGTGAATTGCGGTATAGCGTATAATATTTTTATGACTAAACACATACTGTTGTATTTATTCATTATAAAAGTATACATGTAATGAAAGCGTTTTGTGATATAGTTTGTAATTTTGCATTGACACAGTAACTGGTATTGGTAAACATCAACAACATAAAGTTGACATATGCATATTATCGGGATTTTCACGTCCACTAGTTATTTTTGCCATAAACCTTTTTTTAATTATTCATATTGCAATTAAATATCTCCATTGTGTACCCAAAACTTCCTACAGTTTCTATCTAGTTCACATATAACTTAGTATCCATCATCTACATAAAGTAGATATGCGCATATTGTTGGAAATTCCATGTCAGATTTGTGTGTGCGTGCGTGCGTGCGTACATGTGTGGGCGTGCGCGTGGTTTGGAGTCGGTCCCTTCGTTTTACTTTATACTTTATTCTATCAAATATTTTCAGGCATTATGTGTCATACAATGTAAATGTCAGTTTTATACGCCCGTTTTGGAAAAACGGGACGTATTATGTGATGGTTCGTGTGTGCGTGCGTCCGTAAGTCCGTCGGTCATAATTCGTGTCCGGAGCTTTATAACTACTAAAGGTATTGACTTTGAACGTAGCATATAGGTTGATGGCGATGAGACGATGTGCAGAACACTTATACTGGCTCTGTAGGTTAAAGGTCAAGGTCACAAATTAAGCTAAAAGGTCAAAGATGTCCATTATATTTTGTGTCCGGAGCATAATTAAATAACCATGCCAGGTATTAACTTCAAACTTGGCATGTAATTAGGTGGTGATAAGACATTATGCAGAGTACATGAATATGGTCTGTTAGTCCATGGTCAAGGTCACAAATTCAGCTCAAAGGTCAAATCTGTACGTCAAATTTTGTGTCCGGAGCATAATTTAGAGATATTCATTTCAAACTTTCCATATAGGTAGATAATGATGAGAAGATATGCAGGAAACATAAACCTGATCTGTAGGTTTAATGTCAAGGTCATAAATTGAGCTCAAATTTCAAATCTGTCCTTCGTATTTAGTGTCCAGACATAACTTATTAACCATGCAAGGTACTGACTTCAAACTTGGAATGAAGGTAGGTGGTGATAAGGCGATGTGCAGATTGCTCTTTATTATCCTGTCACCACCACCGCAAACAAGCTCTGCTTCCACTCTCCCCTCTCCCCCCACACACCAAAAATGTTCAAATTTAGCTTTTTTCATTTAGGTTGCTTCCGTCTTCCTCTGATATAACCCTTTCGGGCGTATATTGTCCCGCTTGTTGGAGCTCTTGTTCTAAATTGATACGTTATAAGAAATTTTGTGTCTCGCAATTATGTGTTTTTGATAGCTAATACATGTTGTGACATTTATATCATAAAATCAAACGATTAGAGACAATAAAGCAGGAATGCGTTTTTAAGATGTGTCACTGTGTTAACAATCCTAATTCGTTGTATACTTAAATGTGCTGTCAGTTGAGGAAAATTATATTTGTTTTAGATACATGGCTGTTATCAAAGTATCTGCTATGACACAATACTCATGTTGACTGACTAATGTTTAGACATAGTACTAGAGATCAATCAATGACACAAATAATACTCCTTCCCTGCATTAACCTGTACACTTGTATGACATCAGTTAATAGAAAGAATGTAGTAACTGTATTGTTAAAAACTTAGTGATAAGTCATTTCATTGTAATTTCAAATTCCATGGTAAATGCTGAAAGAGCTTTTTCTTGTTTTTATATATGATGTATGATATGGTAGAAATAACATCATATCTAAACTTCAGCTTAAATAGTGGATCTGAATTTATTTTATTAGACTTAAAACTTTTTTCGATATCATACAAAAATCATGTACTTGACAATTTTTTTGCATTGAGTCAAGTTCTTCCCGCAATAATCCAGGTATAATTGGGGATTAAATATTGATTAATGACTTGATAGGTAGGACTATATGCAAGAGGGGATACGTGGTTTAATAAAAAGTTTAAGATAATATTAAACAACATTTTTCAAAATGATCAATACAAGACTTGTGTATTATATTCCGTCTAATATGTTATATTTAAGCAACAAAAGTTAACTTTTTAATTGCTTTTCATAATTCAAACTTTTAGGTACTATCACTGTAATGCTGCACTGCTTCATTTCAAAGTTCTCTCTGCTAATTTATCATGAATGTTAGGGATATAATTTTAAAGAATGTACATCTGCTCTACACCTCTATTAAGATCTGGATGAAACATGTATCAACTCAAGATTGTCCTATCAAACGAACACTCAGAAAGAGGTCTAGAGTTGTAAAAGTTGACTTCCTTTGGTAAATTTGATAACTGCTGTTAAACCAGACGTTTATAAATATTTTGCGTTCTTGTAAGAATAATTACTGGCGTGAAAAATGCGTTTAGAAACCAAAATTAAAGACACCAGTACCCAATCGTTTCAAGTCAGGATATTACTCCGGATCTTGGCACTTTATTTACAATCCGTATCATTGTCACTTGAAATGAAAAATACACATTTATGTATCACTATCTACAACGTTTGTGTACAACTATTCGTACGTTAATTTACATTAAATATATGTTGAGGTATTTAGTCTGTATGTCAGTAATTATGTTTGTTCATATGTGGTGAAAAAGTTTATTTCTGATCTTGTATTGTCTACTTTAAAACACTACTCCGTATCTAATTCACCAAGAGTTGTGATTCAGGCTTATTTCAAACTGATGTCTTGTTGTTGATGTTTATAAAGTAATCTAATATTAAAAAAGACGGCACCATAAGATTAGCACCAAGAGAATGAGCTATATTTATTTCTCCATTTAATAATAGTATTTAGGCCACCTGGATGCTTTTTGTTTGTGTGATCAAAATGCTTTATATGGAACAGTTCATGAAATTCTAACATTGTTCTGAACACCATTGTTAATTGAAACGTTCTAGCAAGCAAAACAAAAAATATTTACTGAAATGGAATGCAAGACCCAAAGACTATAGTTTTGAAAACAAAATTTGTACAGGAATAACTAAAATAATCAATAATTTGAGAAGCAATGCCGTCGAAAACGGTTTAGAAAACAAAAGTTTATTTAATAAACAGAATGGTGTTTTCTGATTATTAATGTGTTGTTTGTAATTTTCCGCAAGGGTATCAGCTACACATGTTTGTAGTTTATGCTATCTTAACATCTATTCCGTACTTCTGTATAAGATTAATACGAAACATATTTTCTCTAAAAGCCGTCTTCTCGAGGACTTTCCGGTGTGATATCTTTCAACGATGTACTGTCTTAATCTACACAAGTACTATATTAATTTCTTCTGTAAAAACTGGCTTCTTTCGATACAATATATGATGCCACCATTTAGACTTTTATTAACATCACTTATACATTATACTTACGCTAGTTTAATGAGCACTAGCATTAAAATGCAGCTCATTGTCGAATTTGGTAAATCGGAAATTTAACGATTGTTTTTCATGAAAGAAGCACGGTGTATTTGCAAACAGATATACTAAATAATAACAAATAGCTAAATCTTTCTATCAAAACATTGCGTTCGAAATGTATTGTTTGTAAAAAGACTCAAAAATGGACGGCATCGATAAAAACACAGAAGACGTGGCCTTTCTTGAAACCTGACAGTTGGAATTTTTTTTTAGTAAAAGTAATATTTGGCACTTCAAGCGGTTTTTAGAGATATTTTGCATATAGCACCATCTATATCTGTACGAATGAACCTAGTTTTTTGGCAACACTATGTTTTTGTATTTATTTTATAGAATATTTGTAAACAAAATGCCAGCGAAAGAATTAGAACACCGCATTTGACAGCTGCTAACATTTCCCACCTTGAAAGAATTAAATTACGCTTGGTTTTTATGTTTGGGCTTGGAATTTGAAGTAATGAGGCAAAACATAATCTTGAAGAGGATATATACCTCATAATTACATACGAAGTAAAACTAGTTGCTAGAAATTTATTTATTGATCATGAGTATATGTACTCCACAAAGTATATCACTAATTCCGGTAACACGATACAATTTGCTCTCTATTAATTGATGACACAATAATAAAATGGTCGATTTCGGGCGAGTTATTGATTCATGTCGATAAGTAAATCTGAACTAAGTAACAATTTTAAAACACTATGAACAGTCCAGATTCTGAATTAAGTACGAGCATGTTGATTAAACATGGTGAAGATGTCCTATGCGATTTCAGTTCTGACCAGTCTGTTTGAAATATATCTTCTTTACTGGACAGAACACAAAACCAAATAACTCGATATGCAGATAATAAAACGCTTTTTTTTATCATCATGTTTGATTACAGAAATGGATCTTACTACAAAAGTTGAGTATTACTAGTTACTTAAAATTACTTTTAAAACGCTCTTTGTCTAACGAATTTCTGAATTCGTAATTACTTAATGCTGTGGAAAATGAAGTCTTAACTTAACGTGTCTGCTATGACATATGATTCTGTACTGGATTTACCAGAAGTAGAAACTGAAGGACTGGTAAATAGAGTTAAAAACACCCTTCTTTTCATATTTGGTTCAGTATCCAATCCAATGTTATGTGCTATGGATGTATAATTGTGAACCGGATGGTGATACAATTGTCGATGCAAACTAACAATTAATTTATCAGACATAATCTAATTTAGATCAGAGGTTAGAAAAATTTTCTCATCCATTGTCAGGTAATAACGACAAAACTGCATCGCCGCCAGCAGTTGGTTATGTTTACGGATATATATATTTTTCTTAAAAAACAATCTTTTGCAAAATGGAATGAAGAACTATTTTACATCAAAATCAAGATTATTTTCACGTAAAAGCTACGCGTAAGTATTTTTGTACAGTACATCCATTTTTGATTTGTATATTTTTATGACTTGTAAATAAATAAGCTGTCCAAACAGTCTTTTGAATCCTTTTCTAGTAAAATCAGTTACAGTAAAACACCCGAGAAAAGGACAAGAATACTTTTTGGAATTTAATATTTTTAATATGTGGTTATTTGGCTAATAATTACTCATGTTAGATTTCATAGTATAAACCAAATGAATGACATAGATATATTCAAGGAAGTGTTTTGTCGGGTTAACAAAGCCAATGATGAACGAAAAATAAGGACATGATCAAAAAGCCTAGTTAGAAAAATCTCGTTTTTCAAAAATGTGTCAGATCAAAATTGGATACAATCTGTTTAGTAATAATAAAGTAATTAAGACGGTGACATTTCACATTATTTGCTATTATTCATGTGTGTTTTTTTAGTCTTTCATTTTTGTTAGCGGCTATTGGATTCACTGTTGTAGTACTTTCTTGTCCTTTTGGATCACAGAGTTTACTCAATATCTATGTAATAGAATTCCGCTAAAGCCGGTGCTATGAGGCGTGGGGAGTTTTGCACTTTCCATTACCTCGTATAAACAGACTCCATCAAACAAAGTCTGCTATTAGGTTTTTCGGTTGATTTTTATGCTCTCAAATAATCTTCATATGGTTTTATTAACTATCAAGCAGCAAACTATTAAGTGCCGTGTGGTGGCTGTAAAAATCTCCTCGTACTTAGATTCGGTGTTATACTCTCTGGTCCTTTGGGTCATGCAGTCCATTTAATAACTACCTAATAGAATTCCGCTTAAGCCGGTGCTATTGGGCATGATGGGTGTTGCACTTTCCATAACAGACTCAATCAAACAGAGTCTGCTATTATTTCACTAGGTTACTTCCTGTATTTTAACACTGTTAACGCTTACTTCGCGTCGACGTACTATCTTTGGCGCCATACATGCGCCATGAAATAGTGGTTAACATTGAAACAACATAATATTATTAAGTAAAACCATTTTTTAACATATCTCAAAAATACGAATCGGTTATGATTCTCTCGTGAAATAATAACCTCTTCGCACTGTTAAAAATGGATATGCTATATATTATTTCTTATATATACACATCCCCTACATCAGTTTTTGTTTATGAATGTTTATAATGAACCTTAAACAAGCATACAAATAATGTACAAAGGTCTACAAAACCTCTTCCTAACAGAAAATAAATAGGTTGTTAGACTGATCATCATCAAAATTATGGTAAACGGTTTAACCTTGCTCCATAGGATGTTCGTGTTTTATGTGTTTAATCATCTGAATATATTTAGTCCAGACTGTTATTTGTGATGTAAAATAAACAAGACTTAGGCAAACACTGATATAACTATACGTTTATGGGAGTGCTTTGAACTTAAGTTTGTCCAGACGCACTGAGCTTTATAGTCAACATGGCAATTATTGTTACACTGAATCTCACAGTAAACAAAATCATTAAATAGCACCCTTCATATCTTCCCGTCTTTGAATCTCACGAAAAATCAAATGTACCTAATAAATACAGATCAGCTCACGCGGAAACCCCATTCTACTCGATCCTCGGAGGATGGCCAAAACGAGTACCAATGCTCCGACTCGAAGTTTCTTCGAGTCTGCCATTTTCCGTGAAGGAATTTCGCTATCTGACTTCGAGGATTTATGCGAAGTCACTCGAAGGAAATCCTCGAAGTGACTCGAGATGAAATCCAATTAACGGAATACACACCTATATTGGTTTCTTTTGTTTCCGAGTCACTTGACGGAATTCCTTCAAGTGACTCCGAGACGAATAATAAATTACCTATACAAATTTAAATGGGCCTTCGAGTAACTTCGAAGACAGATTTCAGATTACTCGGAGCAGGGTGATTATATTTTACATAGTGAAAAGCGAAATAACATAGTATTTGTAAATAAAAATAATACTGTAGTATTTTTATCTTCCTTTAAAATAAACCATTTTTGTCTGTTTACTTATGATATTTTGTCACTTTTTGAGTGGATACGGCAGTAGTATTTTTTATCCTATTTATAATTCCTTCCAAATGAATAAATTAAAGAAAGGCCATTTTCATAATGAAAATTAATCATTTCTCCTATAATTTTCATTAATTAAGAAAGGTCACTTTTCTTTCACGGCCATTATCTTGACGTTTATCTAGTCTAATATAGCTTCTACGTTAGTCAATTTTACATCAATTTATTTCTAAATCTAATTTGCACTGTCAGAAACTATTTCAATATATTATTTACCAAATCACTATTTTTTAACGGCAGTTATTTGGAATTGTGTTTAGTTTTATATAATTCTTAATATTTAACAATTTACTTTTCTAGCGGGCGTATTTTCAAAGTTTATCTAGTTGTAAATTATTCATAATTTAGTGCATTTTCATGACTTTATTTCTAAATTAAATTCGTAAAGTCAGAAATTATTTCTATATCAAAATTTAACAAAGCAGTTTTCTTTAACGGGGCTCATTTGGAAATTTCTTTAATTATATATGATTAATAATTTAGTCCGTTATACATAAATTTACTTCTAAATCTAATTCGCATGTTTTTCAATATCATACCAAACAATTTACTTTTAGCGGGTGTTATCTTAAAGTTTATCTATTTATAAATTATTCTTAATTTAGTGCCTAAATTATTACACGACTTTTTCCTAAATTTAATTCGTAAAGTCAGAAATTATTTAAATATCAAAATTTAACAAATCACTTGCCTTTAACGGCGGTGATTTGAAAGTTTGTTAAATTTCGTATGATTAATAATTTAGTTTATTATACATAAATATACTTCTTAATCTAATTCGCATGGTCAGAAGCTATAATTTCAATATCAAAATTCACAATTTTCATACATTCAATTAAAAGAACAAGCTAGTTATATAAAAACAGTCCGTCCAACTAAGGAAATACTGCCTCGAAGTTTCGTCAAATCATCTCGCGGCACTCGAAATGACCGATTTATTGTTTATTACAGACTCGGAGTCGCGCGGAGTGGCCATAAAATACCGGAAATCATTATAGTGTTACCTGTATAATTTCGACTCGGAGTTCCGTCAAGTAATTTCTCGGAGTGTCTCGATGAAATTCCGCTAAAGTAATAAAACTATAACAGTCGGTACTCCGAGTCAGAATTAGGCAGTACTCGGAGGAATTCCTCGCTATGCAAGATTTTTCCTTCGAGGAAAAACGGAAAGTGGGTTTTCCGCGTGAGCTGATCTGTAATTGTAATTGCAGAAATTCGTTTTGACCTTGGAAAGATTTATGTTGTTACAGCTGTTCTCCGGGTAAATGGATTGTCTGAAGTATCATACAATGGTTAGGGGTCGGTAGTTATCTAATAACATAAACGTATGTTCTTCCAAAAGCTTCAGTTGTCTAAGTCAAACAACGTCATAATAGTGACAACAGAATATGGTTCTTACACGGTTCCTTAAATATCACATATGAAATAATTCAGATATTCTTAGCAAAACAAAGTGCTGGGATTTGAATTGACCATCTGTCTCAAAGAAAGAGTAATGGTATGAGAATAGTCATATTTCATCTGTAAGATCTGTTAGTGTATGGAAAGAGTGTATAACTCTTTACCCAACGGTCGCTGTTTCGCATCCAAATTTAAACGACTGTAGTATCCGCAATTTCTAACCTATAATTGTCTCAATTCTAGAAGCGAACATAGAGCGTAAATAACTTACGTTTAAAGTATTTTTCCTATAATTGGTGTAAAATAAATGTGTTTAAACAACATAGTTTTACTTTACTATATACATTAATACCATAGAACGCAATGAATTTCTAACATTTTCGAAAATTCATTCAGAATAGATAGATTTCTAGGAAACTCGCTAAATACATACATTCAGATGCATAACAAATGGTAGTTATTGTAAATTAATTGAAAGGAAAGTGACAAAAACAATTGACCCTACTCAGAACTTTTCTACAGACTCTATTCCACAGCAACATAAAGTCTGTCGTGTTAACGTTCATCAGTATGTATTTAAATAGCATTTTCATTGGACTGCATGCGATACTCCAGTTTTTCTAGGGAAGTTATGTTCTTATTGCGTTACATCAGCTGTCATCAAAGTTATTTTTGATTTCAAAACCATGGCAACTTGTTCAATTTTTCAAGCTAATATAAGATAATGATACAAATAAATATCTATTCAGTCTGTATATATGGTGCAAAGTTCTATAAGGGAAATAGCTGTCTGACGTTTACGATCGGGAACTGAATAGTCAAATATAGCATCATCATGGCAGACAACGCAGCTGTATTAGGAGTATTGTCCAAATATGGATATAAATGTTTCGGTAAACAATTTAAGCATGTCTTTACGTGTTACGATATATACATCACAAGGTAAGTCTATGTTATCCAGACAAATGAAGTCACGCCATGATTTTCACTTCAAAAGCGCATATTTCATTACATCTCTTAATCAAACCCAATCAAACCGAGTAAGCTATTGTTTTGCGTATACGTTAAGTACAAGTATTATCAACTATCATAACAAGAGTCTTTTATATGAAGTGTAGTGAGTTTTAAAATGTTTCCAGTACTTTGACTCAGTATTGATATATTTTTAACTCAATATCGAAGAACATGGACCATTATGAAAAAAATCTGTAAGAAGATTCTTTTGAATCATAGAATGAAACCATAAGATTCGGTTTGACTGTTCAAGAATTGTGAAATGTGAAACGCCTTTCACACCCCTAGCAACACACTACCCATAGACATTGAATGAACTCCATGAAACCATTTTGCCGATACATATCTAATTCTAGTCAATATATATTTCTCGGCATCGCCATGTCGTTTTTATTTAACGTTGAGGGTACATTTAGATTAAGAACACAAATTCTGTGAGAAAATTACAGTACCGCAAAAGATAGCTAATTGCAATCCCATCTTTAAATTAATAATTACGATGAGTTTTAATGTTTGGGTCTGGAATGTAAGGTAATGAGGCAAAAACATTTACAGATGAAAAAGCGAATTCGTTTTTATCTGCAAATGAAAAACAGATTCCAGTAACGCATTATTATGGATGTTATACAAACTCCACAACGTTTATTTTCTACTTCCTTTTAGGGGAGCGGTTGTCTAGTGGTTAAACTGTCGATCGCTTAATCCGGGGGTCGTGGGTTTGAGCCACACTGAGGTCACGACCAAGCATTCTCATTTAACACAAGTACCGGTTTTTCAAGGAAGCGGACTCAAGAGTGGTAGCTTTTATCCCCATCGAGCTTAGATAAATTAGTATTGACTAAAACGTTCTGTCAGGAAGTATCGATAAAATTCTAAACATTAACTAAAATGTAGAGCAGATTTTAAAATTATTATTTTATTACCTTAGTGGCAGAATACACCTATTTCATCGTTATTTTGGCAGTCAGGAGGATAAAATACAAAATCAGATCGAAGGTTGTTTAGACACTGGGTCATATTCTGCACGTGGTAGTGTTATTAACAACAATCAGTAAAAGTACATCCCCAATAAGACTGTCTAGAACAATTGAGAATTTTAGCACATATCCGCTAATTTTATCAAAAAGTTTGAACTTCCGTATCCAACAAAATATTACAGATGCTTTTTGTAAAATATAACGATACTGCAAGTGTTAAATTAATTAATGGAACAATAAGCTTTTCAGAAAGACTTGTCAGTACATGTCACGAAAATAGCTCAGATATGTCAGATCTGTACTACCAACTAAAAGATATGTTTTGCAAATTATTAATCTGCGATTTATTTGCTTTTCTGCCCTTTTGGATCCTCAGCTATATTTTGGTAAAGCATTCATGTTGTTATCAGTATATTTGCAGTAAATAACATGTTATTACATTAAGGTCAAACAACAAGCAGCTTATTTTGGGAGTTAAGGTCAGAAGGTTGTCTTGTACAAAACATTGTTTTCGTGATTTTACAGCTCTATATATAATGTAACAAGACCATATGACCTGCACAGACATTTGTTACGCTGGGATGTCCCAAAATAGCTTCGCACTTTGTACTTTCTCAGAGAATATTGATATATGAAGGAGTAAAACTAAAATGTACGCACTAAAAGATATTTGGAGTGTAACGTACTTTTGACCTGTTCCTATTTTATTATTTCAGTATACCTGAATTGCATTTTCAACCAGACAATAAAATTAAGTCTGGAGATGAGTATTGGAATACTGTCTTGACATTGAACAGTTTAACAAAGATGCGTTAATAAACAGCCAGTCACATGTTAGAGGTATGAGAGTGGTATCCACAATTACCTCTTCGCGATCTGTTCAATTCAATGACCAACACAAAGAGTGACATAGAGAACTAGTGTATCAAATACATGAAGATATCAGTAACATATAATGATACATGTAATTGTAAGTATGATTAATCGTATTTATACTAAAAGTACCCGTGGTACAGTTAAATACATCAAAATGTATCGGTGAACACACTACTACAAACTACCTGCAAATTGGACTGTCCAAACTTTTATAGTTTTACATCACAACAGTATAAATGATTTCCAGTGGAATATGTATAGGAGAAAGCACAATCATGATTTTGTAAGCACCCAGTTGGCGCGGTAGGTTGAATTAAAGATTATAAATCGGGCGTTCGAGAGGTCAATCCCCACGTTAGGCGTATATGACAAATGCTTACTACAATAGAATGGCGTCAGTAAAATTGTTAAAGTCGGACTTATGGTATAAACAAATTTACTTTCAAACTAGTGGTTCCTA
The DNA here is from genome assembly GCF_021730395.1 of Mercenaria mercenaria. Taxonomy (NCBI): domain Eukaryota; kingdom Metazoa; phylum Mollusca; class Bivalvia; order Venerida; family Veneridae; genus Mercenaria; species Mercenaria mercenaria. The sequence continues at coordinate 51,333,940 of NC_069370.1, forward strand.
ATAGATTATTTTTTGTTGTATCAGTAGAACGTGGTATTTTTATTGTTATTGTTTATGGATGCATTCTAAACAAGAAAACGGGAATATTGATTGAAAAGATATACAAAACTGAAGAGACTGTAGTTGTTGCACTCTACCTATTTGTACATTTTCTCTCGTATTTCAGTTAGCATCTATGCGTTTTCAAATCAAAGCCCTGAAGGGACTGATAGCCAGTGCTTATCGAGTGATATTTTAACCGATACACCTGAAGAATCAATATTTCATTGTGCATAGACCGAACGGACGGAGGGATCGGAATTTTGTCTTGCAGCTTGCTTAGTCGTGCCCTTAAAAGTTAGGCTCTTGGTGCTCTGACTTCAGACAAGTTGTTGAGTACATTGATGTATTTATACCTTAGATTGATCCTATTTTTATGTTTTACTTTATATGATCTGGTATCTTGTCACTAATGTTAGAGCCTTTCTCAGCGGGAAGTGAATCTATTTTCACAGTCTTGTCCAACTTGTTGAAAATAGAGTAAGTGCGAGGTTGGCATGCCTAAACGCGTTTAAACCCCCGGTTTCCTCTATAGGTTACTGACCGTTCTAAGGCGGTGCCCCTATTTTCAACTTGTTTTCTGTCCGTGTCATACCTTGTGTTGTTTACGTTGTCTTCTTTTTTGTTTGTTGGCTTTCCCTGTTTAATATTCATCATTGCTCCACCTTCCCTCAACATCCGACCCTTTTATCTACCCCTCACCACCCAACCCCCTTTTTCTGTATTTTGCATATATTCATAATGTACTTGTTGTTGGATGTATGAAGCAACCCGTCTACAATATTTTTCCGTTAGAGTTTCTTTTGTTGTTGGCCTACTTTACAATGTATGGCTCTATGGCTGTGTTTTGATGCTCTGTGCTTACGGGAAATATACCCTTACCTTTTATCTTTGGTAGACGTCCACTAGACAATGATACACGCCACATATTTAAGCTCTGTGGTTCAAGACAAGAAGAGTTTTAAAGGTTTTCCATATACAATTCTATGTAAAGCCAAGTTTACCCAGGGTTGGGCCAATTTCAACACTAACCTAGCCATAAACCGTAACCCTAACCATAGAGCGGAATATAATGTTCATAATTGTTAGAATCCGTCGCTGCTTGTTTTTGTTGTTTAAAACAGTAGTCCTCAGTTGCTCACACACTCAAACAATACCAAGATTGCACGTCAAGAATATTTGTGTGATGAGGTCACATAGAAATAGAAAGAAAGCTCAAACGACCTGAGGTTGAAACTTGGTATTTAATTTAGAGCTATAGCCAGTTGCCAAGCAATGGCTAAAAAAGAAAGTATACCATTACCAAAATGGATTAGATATTGACGAAATGAAAACTATTCGCAACTATTAACATAAAAAAAATTATTTGTCAAGCTCACAAGTGAGTATAAGATACATATTAAGCTGATTTCTACAAGATAGCTACAAAAAGCATATAGAGAGTGAAGTTATATAACAGGTTCACAATATTTACCTTCTCGTATTAGATATATAATATCTAATTATGAAGTGTGCCGCAAACAATATTTTCTCTAAAGACAATGTTTGATTTGGGAACTATTTACTACGACCAGTTCACACCTGCAATTGAAATCAACAGTCTGGATTAACCAAAGAGCTATAAAATAAATAGATTGGCAACTTGAAAGGCATATAGAGCAAATCTCGCCAACCTCCCGTGACAAAAAAACGAGAACTCGTTGCCGGAAGTGGCACTTTCTCCACGCGCCATTTTGTATGCGAAAGCAATTATTCATCGGTAAAATAATTATCACCGTATGACCACGCTTCTTTCGATGGCAAAAAAACCCTGTACTTCGTGTCTTAAGACCATTTCTCATTAAACTAATTTTGTTTTAGAAGCTAACATGTATTCTAAATGTAGTTTTAAAGGTACAAATTGTAACTGCATGCTCGCCGATGTTTGTTTTTAGCAAGATAACGCCGAATCACGCTCTGACACGAGCTCACGCGAGATTACAGCTAGTTGCCATTCTGTGTATTTTATACTTCTTTGGATTAACGTACAGCGAGTTCTGATATAAAGATCTGAAAGTTATCTCAATAAAAAGCGGAAGAAAATAATAAAAGGTTTGCAAAATTAAACTACAATTATAGAAGTAAATCAAATGCTTTTATGGTATAAATTGTTAACTTCTTATTAATTCGAATGATTTTATTATTGTCCGGGAAATAACTTAAAACTATTTTAATCAGCATCAGCGTTGAAAAATACAAGCTGGGACTGTTTAATACGTCATATAAATTAAAAGCTAGAAAACTATAAATATTACAAATAAAAAATTACGTATGATCAAAGTCATTTAGCTATAACTGTGCTTTGTTGTCTAAGCAGTTAACTAAACTGACTTCAAACATAAAGGTTAATGGCATTATCTTATATAGTTACCTTAAAACAAGTCTATATACACACATTGATAAATTATACTCGCAGGAAGAATATTTGTCTCTGTTATTCGGCAAACACCTCAACTTGAATAACCAGCTATTTCTGAGAATCCTAGCCAAATAAAAAAACTCATTATATCGATTTCTAATTACCTCTTTCTATGCCTGCTGTTTCATATAAAAACTCTGTCTAAAAGAGAAATATTTTAGTGTATGTTGTATTTACTTTCAGGAACCTTTGTTCAAATTTATGTTCGCAGTTGCTTGTATTGAATGAGTTTTAAGAGAAATTGTACAATAAATGGATGTTTCATCCATAAAAGTTGAATAAAATTCTCTAGAAGGAAACAATCTGATTATGTCAACAATTTGACTGAGAAAAACCTCGTAATTTACTGATGTTTAGAATTGTTCTTTTCAGTTGATGTTGTAAGATTGATGTTATGATGCTGTACCGAAGCAATTTTTCAAACAGCTAAGGTTTATTGCACATACAAGCCTAGAAAGAAATTTCCATAATGGCCACGTACGTAATAAATGCTACACGTCGCAATTTAAGTATTTAGCGCTACTATATTTAATCTACTGTTTTAGATTAAGGGCATATTAGAATTGAGATAATTTCTAGCAAAATAGTGTTTTAGCACTATTTATACACTCCGGCGGTAATACGTCGTACAAATAATTTCACTCGGGCTGCGCCCTCGTAGAGTTATTACGCCTGACGTTTAACCGCCCATCGTGATAACACTCTTTTGCTAAAAATTATTTCTTAAATACAGGACCATGATTGTGGAATAGACTATGTATCTGTTCAAATTCTGTATTTATAACAATTCTTATTTTTTTTTTTTTGCAATTTTGATTTATATTTTATTGTTCTTGAATTTCAAACACCAACAAGGCAATACACTGAGAGTTAAAAGTGATGTAACAATTTACTAATGTTTAATCTGACATGATGCCACACAGCTACCATTATCGTCCCATTTGATAATGGTTTATGTTTAAGTCTATACGATTTATAGGAAAGGTTAATGGAAAATACTTGCTTTGTACAAAATGCCATTGTTTATAGAAATGGTGGAAATAAATAAGAAAACCGGATTTAGCAGTCATTCAAATGGTACGCGTGACTGAAACTATGGCTTTGAAAAACAAACAGGTTTATCGACGCAAAAGGTTGAAAACAAACAAGAATATTCGTGTTATGGAACATTAAAAGCTTACACTAAAAGGGAACTTGATCAATACATCGATAAATTCTTTTTAATATCATACAATGTCAAATTGAGCAACCAATTCTGAGGTAACGGTCATCTACAGATATTTGACTTTCTTTTAGATTCTTTTATAAACTACGGTTAGGTTTCTTAATGGATGTATGTTACGGGGAAAATATTTTCACAGATTGCCAGAACATTCAATATCAACTTCTTAACAATTGATTCGTTTATGTCAATGACATTGTACAGCTGTGTAATGTTAAAAAATGTCTTTATTTACGCTAATGACGTTGATTATTGTTTTCAATGCAGTCAGTTTTCAAGGTAAATATTCAGTAAATGAAGTTCGAGGATTGTTGTTTGTCTGGAAATAAGATATACAATCTTTTATATTTAAGACTATAATAGCAGAGAAATAGCTTGATCCTGGACTGACTTGAAAATTAAATTGGCTCTTTTCTGCTCGCTAAGATAGCAATAGTCGATACGTTATAGATAAAGTCTTAGAAAGAATATTTAAAACATTTCATTGTGACATACCAGAGATATATTTAAACATTTAATTAATTATTTGACTGATTAAATATGTCTATTGACTTATTGCAAATTATCGAATCCAATGCATATGCTATTAGATTAATGTCACTGATTTCGAAACTGAAATAAAGTATTTTCATTATGATGTATATAGTACATAATAAGTAAAATCAATCCGATTCAATGAATTTTAGGTAGTTTGTGTTAGAATACTTATGCAGTATGTACATTATTACGTTTTCACACTGCCAAATGATAACTTGATTTGTTGCAGATGTGGCGCATAACGCTTTACGAAATTTTATTCTAAAATTTTCAAAATATGTTACCTATTTATTACAGTCAGAAAGTCTATAAGATTATACATACATGCATTTAGAAAGATCTTTAAAATCTCTTATAAATAAACAAAACTTACCATAGACCCTATGAGTACAATCAGATATAGGTCATTAAAGGGAATAATGTGTCTTTCAAATTGTCAAGTTTAAACAAGGCTTGCAGATAGATACATTTTATTACCTCTCACGAAACGACTCTATCTAACCGAGTCTGCTATTACGTTGTTAGTTGCATTCGGATCTCATTTCACAGATTGTATTTGTCAATAATAAAAATCATAAAAGCATTGACGACAGCTCAGTAATGCAGATCATGTTAAGTGCAGGCATAAACCTTATCAATATCATACCAGTTCGCAAAACATGTTTTCTTTGAAATTTTGATCGTGTGGATTTCCATATTGCATTGCCAAAACAAGAACAACCACACTGAATGAAATAATATAATCAAATTTCAAGTTTTACCGATGAAATGCAGCTTTCTCGATTTTCGAGGTAAACATCTCTTTTATGCTCATTATAAATTTGTAAACAAAACACCCCATTAAAATACCGCATTACAGATATTAACCTCAATGGTTTATGGTCGAGGAAGTTGATTTTTGCCTGTGATAAACGACAATTTTCGTTCCGCAATGCTTAGCAATTATACTGTGAGAACAATGGTTCCAGGCACTTGTTTCCGTAAACAAGATCAAGTTCACTGATAGCATCGTGTAGACTGTTTTTTTATTATTAATAGCAAGAAAATCAAGCAGTGAATTATTATTTGATAATTGTTATGTCAGCAAAGAATTGGATAGGAGAATTTTAAGATATAAAAACCAAATTTGTACCAATTACAGACACAAGCCTTGTTAATATCATCTCAAAATCTTAACGTTCTATATAGATGCACTGAATAGGTATTGTATCCATAGCAACTGCATAGACACATGGAATGCTATATATAAGTCATTCGATAAGAAGACATCGAGCCGTGCTGTCGTGTTTGAATGGTATAGACGGTTTAAAAAATGAAGAACATCAGCGGGGTATGATAGAAGAGCAGGGAGACCTAGCGTGGGAGAAGGGAAGGCTGTGCTGGATAAAGACAGGAGAATTTCGATACGCAAGATTGCAGAGTCGTGTGACATTGGGGTTGCAACCGCACACAAGATAGTGTCGGAAATCCTCGATAGCCTATGGTTTAAAAAATGTGTTTGACCCTTTAGTTCGCCGGCAAGAAACATGTGTGCAGGCTAGTGGACGTTACTTTGAGAAGGAGTGACATTAACTTGACGTCGCGCTTAAAATGACATTGCCTTGGGCCGACAGCTCTATACTGTGAGTGTTAATTTTACTGTATCTCTTAGTTTTATAGTTGGAATGTATTGAAAATTTGTACACAATTACAAGTATGGGTAATCTATGTGCGTGTGACATATTTCCAAGTAAAGTTGAATTACCTGTAATTTGTGGATTCCCTATTTTGTTTGTGTTCAGACACTGATCTTTGAACATTAAGTGTTATATCTTTAGGTGTCTTTGCATCATGGAGTACATTTAATATTTCTATCATGATATAATTCCTCTAAAGGAGGTTCTAGGGAGCGTTTGGAGAATTGCACATTTCATTGCCTCTCACGAGCAGACTCAGATATCTGCTATTTTGTTTGGTTGCTCTTATGCTTCCGAAGGATCTTCTTATCGATTTTAATTACAGTCAACTGTGTATTAGCTGACGTGTCCCAAAGGTTATGTGTTTTATTACACGAGAAGTGTGTGCTTTGTTGGACAAATTTGTATATCCGAACACATTGAACTCTGAAGAAAGTCTTCCCTACATATTTCATATATATAGCACCGTTTGTATGGATAAGTGCTGGATAAACATATACACAGAAACAAAGAGAAAGTAAAATACATCGACAAACAGGGAAAAAGAAACAAAGAAAGAAACAATAATGGAAACCGCCTTGACAGGATCTTGGGTAAAAACGCCTCTTGGGAATTTTATAAACGGTTAATGATGAAAAAACCGACACTCTTAGCATTGATGTCTCAATTTAATAGAAAAGGTTATAGCAGAAATGTGTAGACTACTAACAAAACTTTTACATTTCTAATTATATATAACCTTATTATAAATATTTGTTCCATTGACAACATACGTTTTTTGAGTATTTTAGAGCACTTCAATCGGCAAAGAACGAAGAGAGTCGGAGGCTGCAGATTTATATTCAATCTTATTTTGTTTTATTTGATTTTACGTATATAACAGAATCAGGTTAAATGCAATAAGGTAGCTGTGGAGTTTTCTATAAGTATAACTGTGTTATAATGGCGCTGTATTCTTACCACAAAAAGCAAGGTTTCTTACACTGTCCTGTGACTTTGGAACATGGTGGGGGTAAGAGTGGGATTAGGTGCACCATAAACCGGTTTAAGTTCCCCAGTTGTGGTTTTGCCACTGACCATTCCAAGGCGGTGCCCTACTGTTATCCTTTATTTGTTCGTTTTGCCCTAGTGTATTTGCTTTGCGTGAGTGTGTGTATGTGTGTGTGTGTGTTGGTCGTGTGCGCGTCCGCGTGATGGGTTAACGTTTGGGGAGGCTGCGTTTTTGGAACGTGGCTTTCCCTCTTGGATATTTATCCTTATATGTTTTCGATTTCCTTTATATTGCGTATTAGTATTTACAAACTATAAGAAAGAATGTTGACACTCCTCAAAACTGTCCTGATAAGAATATGACTAACCCCAGCTGATAGCTAAACTGAAGATAACACAATAGTAAAATAATTGTTCTGTGACATTATTGATATAGTTGGTTTTTACTAAGTTGTAAACTGTGTATTTTTTGCATGAGGTTGGCAATGTTTCATTAAGAGAATATAAGCCTTCTAGAGAAGAATCATGCATTTTTGCACCATGCTTAATACTTCTTCAAATTAGTTTCCTGTCTTGCATAAATTGCACAAATCGGCAAAAACTACCCAATTTGAGAAATTTTAATGAAAGAAGTGAGGTTGTCATTATACATTTGTCGGCAATGAATATGTTATTAAAGTTCACAAATATAGTGAAGCTATTAGTTAAAGTATGTCCTAATGATAAAATTAACATATAAGCAAAATTTGAAAGAAGTCAAGCTGGAATATATAACTTTACAATAAGAAAGATTTCATAGTACTATCACATTATCATTGTGTAGTGCTTTCACATTGGGCTTCATTTTATAGGGTAGATTTATAATGTTAGACATGACCAAAGAGCAGTTTTCTAACAAATAATACTTACCTTGCGTGCATCTGCTACTATCAATTCATAAATCAGTAAGTTTTATTCGTCCACACTTAGGTATCAAAGATTTATTCGAAACAGTTCAAAAGGTAGCTTTGCTGTTATTTAAGATGGCACCAGCTACTGCTACTTCATAATTCATCGAGTTTTATGCTTTCACACTAATGCCTTTAAGATTTATTCGAAACAATTAATGGAAAAATCGTGCTCTTTACTTTTGTTGTTGCTTATCGTTGGAGTATAATAAGCAAAACAGATAAATGGTAAATCGAATGAGATTTACAACAGCATTATTTGTTGTCATTTAAGGTGGATATGTAAATGTAAATGAAGCAGTAAACGACTTAGGTTATACATCGTGTAAAAGCTAATGAGTATGATGGCATTAAACGAAGCCGGACAGCTGCTAATCTATAGTTGAGGCTGAAAAAATCAAAAGTTCAAAAGTTGATTTACTAGAACTTGGGTTAAGAATTTTACATAAAAAGCAAGAGGAGTCTATATGTGCTTTTTTATTCTGAAATAAGTACGTGTAACGAACCGCATCATCAAGGGAGGTATTCGTAACTTCTTATATATTCAGTGTGAGACAGTCAACAGAATAGTTGATTTTGAAATGAAAATTTGAAACTACGACCATAAAGTAAGACCATCACGTGGAAACTACTTACATTTGTACTAGGTTCGAAGCACTCGAAACTGAGAAGTGCAGACAAAACGGAATTATAAGAAGAGAAAATATTTCAATTATAAGCAGCTTTTGTAATTAAGTCACATTTGTTTAATGACGATAATTTGAATTAAACAATCCGATTTGATCGCTAATGTTTTGTATCGTTTATCTTACACATTGTTCGAGGTTGGTGAATCACACAATCTCCTCTTTGAGATAGAATAGATGCCGAGTATGTTTCTATGTACACGAAAACTAAATATAATAAATATGTATGTCCTATTTATCTCCAGTAAGATTTTTTTTAATTTTCTTTTTAGGGGTTGGGGTGGGGGTTAACGCCGTTTTTCAACAGTATTTCAGTTAGAAAGAAACATGTAAAACGTTATTAACTGACGTATTATCTTTACTCTAACATCGTTTAAAACGTTATCTTTGAATATTTGAAATATCTTAAAGATACGTTTATTTCAGTTTTAAAATCCATTCAGAAATATTGCAATTAACGTCAGAAAATCTGCCTTAATTGAGATATTAAATAGTAACAGTCGTGGATCTTTTATTGTTTCAGTGTAAGTTTGAAATAAGTTTAGTGAGAGAACTTAAGATGCAATATTATGACGAGCCAGCTGTAAGTTAAACATTGAAGAAACTTACCCGTATCCCACTTTTCTCAACGGAAACAACATGTTTATGCATGAAACTCTTTGAGTGGGCACCATTTCCCAATATTGATGCTATTCATGTTATTTCAATGCAATAGAAAAGAAATCTAATACCTAAGTTACCTGCAACACATGACAATCAGATCATCAAGCTGTTTTCTTTGATTTTCTCATATTTCTGGACATTTCCTTCAGACTTTGACAGATCTATAAGGGCAGCAGAAATTGCTCCCTTCCCGTCAATAAATGTATCAACATATTTCACCTTGTGAAATTCTGTGTGTGTCTTTTGTCGAAATCGTCTGTTTTGTTGATAAATTTATTTCAGAAAATGAAAGAATTTTCACAGCGCATTTCTTGATTTGATATTTACGTATTTTTCTTTTCAAATCACTAATCACTGACCAACTAAGTGCCTGCTAGTGGTGTCTGTAGTAATTATACGTTTTTTTGCACATGTGAAGGGGTAAACGTGCATAGTTTACAGGATAAGAAAATAATCTAATTTCATAAGCCTATAAAAATGTTTTAGCAGAGTTGTCTCCGCTGTTTTCAAATATTTTATCTAGAGATCATTTGTTTTTGCTCAAATAAGTCTTCTTTTTCGAAAACTGATTCTCTTAGATTATGGAATTCGATGGAGTTTACTAAATAGTGTATTTATGGAAGTTTAAAGGACATTTACATTAAATACTTAGACAAAGTAAATACATTGACAAAGGTCAAACAGTAAAAGCAATTGAAAACAAGAATAAAATAGACAATCTCGTTTTGTAAAAGACCACAATAGGGTTTCCTTTTGAAAACGGTGCTATTGCACTGTTGTAGATTTCGTTTTGAAGATGGTGCCTAAGTAAGGCGAATATTTGTCATGAAAATTTGACCAAGAGGTATTCATTCTAAAATTTCGTCTTCTGTCTTAAATGTTTATGCGGAAATTGTTAATGTCTTGTGAAGAACAGGGCTGTACTTGTATGAATTCATTAAACAACGGGTACGTTAACGTAATAATAATATCGACGACGTACTGGTTAACATTGTATAACACTTTTATCAAATAACACGTATGATATATCGATCCACATTTAACATATGGATTTCAGTTGTTCAAATCGCGTTTGAAGATAATTCAAATATTCCATGCTCATCCTTATCATAAATAAGTTTTCGTTCTATATCTAGAATATTAGGTTTCATTTCTTTGGCAACGTTCTTGGCATCCATCAAAATATTGTCTGCGCTGGTAGTCATAACTTTTTACAGTTAATTGTACCACTGCCAACTTAGTTTCAAACAGATATCTTGATCTTACAATGGCCGAGTTGTATAAATATTTTGCCTCTAGAAATCTATATCACAATTATATTAAAATAGATTAAGCAGTTTTTTAATACAATGCCGTTGTGTTTTGATGACTTCTGAACGTACCACAGAGTCATCCTACCAAAAAGATTTTGTACACGACTGCTATTGATGACGCTATAACCTGGTAATTTTAGAGTGCCTAAGAAAACAATTATAATGGATAAAATAGAGTCAAAATGCTATATTTTGAAATATTATGCGGCCAATTATTTGATATTCTGGTTTCGAAATATTGAAAAACAGAATTTCTGATTCCAAATTACTAAAATAAAATCAAGGTAAGATTTTTTAGAAAAAATTATTTCCATTCATCTGAAAGCCACATTCTTTGCTTTTAAATTGCTTATAGATTAAATACTTTATAATCAAGTAATATATATGTCATTACACATTTTTCTTCGTAATTAAGGAAGAACAGCATTTCCATCTACATACTGAACACTGCTGAGAGTACAAGATTTATTTGGAAGTATTAAGCTGCGTTGTGTAATTTTTTTTGTAATTTTGACTGCAATATGTAATACAGATAATTTCAATCTTTACTGTATAAATATGCGTAAAGGCAGGCAGGTCGGGAATAGGAGAACAATCTTATATGACTATATTTATAAGACCATACCGTTAATTTTGAATTTGCTATATTCAAAATCATCTATGGCAGCACTTCTAAGAAGTGCTCACATCTTAATAAAGATTTCTACTCAAAATAGCATTTTCCAGGGCTAGTTAACATTATATAAAACAAATCTAGAGTAACCGACAACAATAGTGTTCAGTGTTGAAATCCTCTTCGAATTCAGGATTTCAAAATTTTCAGAGGGAGGACCGCCGTACGCCCTTCTTACAGAAATATTACAATACTTCCTAAACATTGGTTGACCATTTTATTTAGAACAACTCCAAAACACAGACCAAAAATTTAAATAACAATATTTATAACTTTTAACTCTTTATAATAAACAAGAAATGTCTTTAAAAAAGACAAACGGCGTAGAGGTAATAATGTTTTGGCGCATGGAAAAATCATAATTAAAAAGGATGTGCAGACAGAAAAGATTTGGATATGCATCTATGAACAGGTGACTCATTTGCAAATATTTCAACTAAGATGCAAATTTAAATGATCAATAGCTATCCTTAAGTAAAAGAAGGTCAAAATGATTCGACGTCCTGTGCTGATTCTGAAATAATTTCGTGTTGGGTCAGAATCCCCCAAAATACCCACAACACAATATCTCGACCCAGACTACAGTTACAACCAGCCACCACTCATTCATATGAAAGCGAGGTACGCAACGGGGGAAGAAGTGTACTTTCGATTTCTCTTGAGATGATAAATTACTAAAGACTCTAAAGTTAGAATAAATCATTTTAGTTTTGGGTTAACATGACTAAATATCCTCTATTTAATATGTGCCTTCTGATACTCAATGTTATTTAAGACTTAGTAATAAATGGTTTATCTTTTCAGCGCGCCCCTGTTCCGTGTCCCGCTTACTATAGAATATAGGTCAAAATCCATATTATACAGCTACGCCGAAAAATGAAAAGGTAAGAAAAACGCGAAATACTTGTGAAACTTCAATTCATGACTGAAATTTCTTTCTTTAATTAAAACTCAGCAGGATGCATGAGTTAGTGTTTAAAATACCACAAATATTGCAGAATGGATTCCCTTTCCAATTGTCTTCCCCACCCTGGTCCCCCAACTTTGAAAAAACTCCTACAGCGTGGTATACAGCACTGTCTGATTCAGGGATGTACTCACTGCAACTGCACCACTGTTCCTATAAAGGAATTACTCAAAGCTAAATGATGTATATTTTTGGCGCTTATAAAAATAGTGTTAATAACAAAAGTGTGTCAAAAATAATTTGAAAAATAATACTAATATCTTTGATTTACTCTGAAAATAATATTGTGACCTTCCAAGTTCTGAAAAAATCTGACTGTTATAGAAGGCAAAACAATTATTGGCTCCAAGTTAAGTCCCAGCCCCTCTAAAGCTTCAAATGGTTGATCTGCCTTAAGCTTCTGTGCCTAGATAAATTGTTATCGTGTTTGGTCAGGCATTAACACAGAAACATGTTATTGATATTATTGCCATGAAACAATTTTGAACTTACTCTTTTTTTTGCAAATCCTAACATTTTTAAAAACAATTTAATGAAGATTGTTCTATTTTACATAAAGTGAAATCATTATTCTGACACGACCAGCAAATAACATATATACATGTAGAGCAAGGGTTATTCTGCAATATACCACTCGCGGGCAATGACGTCAGCGGATCCAGGTGCGTAGTACGGTCGTAAAAAGTAATTACCACTTTTTTGTAACATTTTTGATACTAGTATGTCGTGTTAGAATCGAAATAATAAGTTCCCAAGTGTGATTTATCGTAGAATAACCCGAGTTTTTCGTTCTTATGCGAAACAATATATCACTCAGGCCTACGGCCTTCGTGATATATTCTTACGCATAAGAACTCAAACCACGTTTGGGAACTTATTATTTCTTAAATATTCATGGGGTGCTATTTTTGTGGATTCCTTGGTTTGGTCAGTACACGAAATTAAATCCCCATGGACAAATAAACTGCCATTTTATTTTATTTTCACAAGTAGAAATTCACGAATTCAAGCCCAAACAAAACTGCAGTTTTTACGAAACAATTAAATTTGATGCTAATAAATTTAATCATTTCACAGTATCCCAGTTCCATGGTCATCTTATTTTGATATCACTTTTTTTTCAAACAAAATATCCCGTGATGTACATGAACATAGAGTAATGTGTTCGCAAAGCTGCTAATTTATTATCCCTGTATTCTTGCAGACTACAAACTACAAATATATACTCTGAAATACTGCAGAAAAACGGCGTTAAACCCCAAACAAACAAACAACAAAACAAATGTATACTCAGAATGACAGCACTACAGCACTTTATCATAATAAAAATGTAAAAGTAGACTGAGCAATGTAAAAGCGGAGCAGCATAGCATAATACATCCTATCCATAAATTGATCATGTTAGGTACAAGATAAAACATTTAATATATTGACAATTAAATTGAAGATTCAAGAAGCCAGCTTCCGCGAATGAGATCAAGTTAACAGATAACTTCCTATAGACCGACTATTTATATGATTAATGACAAGAAAATCCATCAGTGAATTGTAATTTGAAAATGTTGCTGTCAGCAAACAATTAGCTTGGATAATCATTTCCTTGAAATATGACTAAATTCAAATTATTCTGGCAACACAATTATCGGACAAAGTAATTATTGAATAGAGACGACATTCCATGCATATATATTTCATGTTAGCAAAATAATGGAAATTATTGAAATATTTAATATTGCAATCATTAATTTTAATACATTAAATACATACAGGTACACATTTTGCATCTTTATGAAAAAGCAAGAAAACATGATTCTAGTTTGAGTGTTACTCTTCTGCAAAGAAACATCAAAGAGATAACATTCTAATATAGCCAATGTTTGGGCTGTCAGTAGATTTATTTCACATATGAATGTGTGATTTTTATAAGACATGTTTGGAAAATTTGACTTTTGCACAATACAAAATCATTAATTTTTCAGTATGCACAACACTTATTGTTGAACTCAGCGACAGAAGTGCGGTTGAAGTGGGCTACTATTCGACCCCTTCGTCACCATGGTTATATTCTATGCATACGGGTAAGAAACGTACAATACCCCACTTGATCCATAGCACCGGAACTCTTTAATTGTAAAATTGAATGGACTGCAATATACCACAAGACCATAATATATAACAACACCGGATCCAAGCCGTCACATTAACATTTGTATAAATTAATCTGTGAACTAACCGAACCGACTTTACCTAAACGACAGTACTATTTATATGATGTCTATTTTATTAATAATTTTAATGAGAACCGCCTTAGAACAATCTTCGGCAGACCGGAGTTTATTTAAGATTCGATGTAAATGAATGTATCTCTCAGAAGAAATGAAAGGTACAACATCCCTCACACCCACGGGTTTTAGTGAAATAACTTCCTAATCCAAAATGATAACACGTACAAGTTGTATGAAAAAGAAATGTTTTAAACATTTGCACAATTTATGAATGTTGATAGAAATAGAGATAACACAATAACAACATTCAGATACTTCAACAAACTCGCAAAATTTGAAGCATTTATTCTCAGTTGCTTAAGCAAAATTAATGGTCATCCATTATTTCAGGAAATGATTTATACTTTTATAACAGTTTCTAAATATCAACCTCAAATGTCACTACATAGCTTCTGAAACACGCCCATGGAAGGTTCTATGCAGATTAAGGCAGAGTTGTGACGAAAAACTATGTTGATTGTCATGACACTTCTTGAAACTTTCTTGTCGTTTGGTTCATTATTTTTGTTGAGAAATACAACATCAAAACACTTGTTCGCAATTAACCGGATCTGAATGCTATGATGTAATCGTTATCTAAATTTTCCCCGGGATGAAACAATCTACACTTCTACGTACAAGTTCGGATAACTAAATGATTGATTCTATTTCACGCATATCATAGAATCATTAGATTGTTAAATAAGGTGAAAAATGTAGCTGTGTAATTTTCAGTAAATACCATTACGATGACGTTGTGAAACCAGGTAACCGTTTCGTTTTTCTTTGTATTGCATATTGTAATTTATTTACCCCCACTAAAGTTTGCCTGTAGCAAAAAATGTTAACAAAGCAGATGACAAGAAAAGTAGTATAATTTTCTGTGATTGATTAACATTCGTACAGTCGATCTCGGGGTTAATAAGTTATCTCGCGTGTGTGTCAAAATGTATATAATGGTAAAGGTAAGCAATCGTTTCTTTACCAGTATCCAGTGAGGCAGCACTATAAAGTTGGGCATTATGCTCACTGCTACAAATATACACCGTCGTTTATATGATTAAAACATTGTTGAAAAAGACGTAAAATCCGAACACACACACAAACACACACGCACAACACACACACACACACACACACACACACACACACACACATACCGTGTAGACACAAACTATGCAGTTTTGTACAGTAGCTTCATGCTTTTTCAATTTAGTTTGCGTCTTGGATAAAAATTGTACAGGCGATAGTCTTTCAATCTGCATGAATTTTAAAGAAATGGGCAGGAAAAATTCTCATCTATCAACAATGAATTTATTTTAGATAAAAAATCTAGTCAAGTATATTTCAAAATCTTGAAGACTGGAACTACGTGCAGCAGATCGTAATTTCATAAAGTGGTACATAAAATTATCATGTCAGTCAACTTTGTTAGAAGTTAAATTTTGATCTCCACTGCTATTTTTACCACTGATCCTTCCAAAGTCGGTGCCCTGCTGTGTTTCTTTTTTAGCACTATAAAGCACTATAAACTTTATAGTGCTGTCAAAAGCTTGAAGACTGGAACTACGTGCAGCAGATCATCAAGTGGAACATAAAATTATCATGTCAGTCAACATTGTTAGAAGTTAAATTTTGATCTCGAAAGTGCTACGTTTACCACTGATCTTTCCAAATTCGGTGCCCTGCTGTGTTTCATTTTCTTAAGTGTTCTATTACTTACACACATGAGCATTTTTGTTTTACATTACATACATTCTGTTGCTTTTGCGTATGTTAGGGTTTCACCTGGCGAGGATAACTTTTATTTACACTGTCCTGTGACTTTGGAACATGGTGGGGGTAAGAGTGAGGTTAGGTGCACCATAAACCGGTTTAAGCTCCCCAACTGACCGTTCCAAGGCGGTGCCCCACAGTGTTCCTTCAGTTTTTGTGTTAACTGTGTGGGCGTGTGTGCGTGCGTGTGTGTGTGTATGTATGTTGCTCGTGTGCACGTCCGCGCGCTGTTTACGTTTGGGGAGGCTGTGTTTTTAGAACGTGGCTTTCCCTTTTGGATATTCATCCTTGTTTCTATGTCATTGTTTGATTCGTTTGTCTTAACCCTTTCCGCGCTGAACACGATTGATTCTGCCTTTGCGACCAGTGAAGATCATGATCAGGTACAGTTTAACGCTTTTTGAAGTTTTATTTGCTTACATCTTCGAATGTCTGCTTCTATTTTTTATATCAAAAGTAAACAAAGATTCATAGTTTTTGAAATCTTCAACATGTCTTAAAGGAAACTGATCTGCAAAGAGATGAGGAATAAAATGCTCACCCATGATCTATTTTTAAACAACGCTGATAGCTGGATGCAACCCCCAATATTATTATTATACTAGACTAGAATGAATAGACTACACTCTACTTCACTAGACTAGACTAGACTAGACTAGACAACACTAGACTAGACTAGACTACACTACACTACAATGCGTAACTTGCAGGATGGAACCGTGATTGCACATATAAAGGCACAACATTGAAGACAGGCATTAAGTTTCTATGGCGTGTTTCTCTTCAGCAGGAAGTAGTTAAACTTTTGTAGAATAATATGTAGAATTACCTTTGGCTGTAGGGGACAGCCCCTAGCTGTAAGCCCCGTCCAAAAATTGATCTAGGAAAAGAATTTTAATCCTTTTAATCACCTTAATATATTACTATTTATCTTATTCATTTTAACAATAGAAATCAGTTTTTTAATCTGTTAGAAGACTTTAACATTTATAGACTTTTTAATGTTAAGATAATTAGAGGCAAACCTTTAAAGAAATAAATTTCATAAAGCCTTATACCTTGCCTTGAATGTGGAAACACGGTGTTGAAAAACGTTATAATAATGACGAAACGCCATTGAAAATGCGCCGTTGGAAGTAAGAAATTATTCTGACTTTTCACAATCAGAGATTTCTTTGCCGATATTTCATATTTGTATAATATTTGCATTTCATGTAACAATGGATTTGCCTAAAAGACGATATTAATATGCAAATTAATGTTATTTCTTACAAAACGCTTTTCGCATTCTCCATTTGTATCTTTTAAGAAAAAGTAATAAGCATCAAATTGATAAGTTCAAGATTAGATTCCCAGATTAAAGCAAAGCTGTGTAGACAGTTCTTTCAATATTTGTAAAGCGATATCTGCAAGTAGACAAATTAGTTTTTGTGGCACACTTTTGGACGTTTAAGTTATATCTACCGTCTCAAGGCAGGGTGCTTATTCGCCGTAGATGCATTTTATTAAGTTTGTGTTGGTTGTTAGGGACCTGCTCATGCAGCCTGTAGTTCTTACTTAAGGACGCTTTAAAATTTAAGGATAGCTTTGGGCTGTACCAGGATTATCTATGAACTTTAGTAAAGGTCGCAAGTTGTCATTTCGGGACTATCTCAAAACATTTTAAATCATTTAGAAATAGCTATGGGATTGCACCGATAAGACTAACCAATAAAATAAATTTGTATCCCGTCCCATGACCCATATCATAAAACTTTACAGTTGGGCTGTATGGTCAGATTTTCTTACTATTACTGTTTTGTAAGTACAATTCCAATAAAGATATAAAATGTATGAGGTAAAATCATAATTTTATACCTAACATTATTAACAGCTCTGTAGCACATTCTTATTTGTGGCAAAAATATTTTGGAGAGGAGCACTTTTTGTGGTAGAAAAAAACCCCGAAAGACTGTTACGTTTAGTGACCCTGTTCATTTTGTTGTTACTTAGTATATTTAGCATTAATTTAGGGTGTTTACACAAAAATACACTTTATCAAATTACTTAAGGAAAGGATCCACTATTTAAGAAACATTTTCTTACAGGATAAACTGAAATAAAACAAAGTCATTTTGTGGTTGAGATCAAACTAACAATCATTTTTATTGAGAAAATATATTGAAAAAAAAATGCAAAAATCACATAATAATCATTGACTAGAATCATCAGTAAAACAACAAAATCACAGAATAATCATGGATTACATTCATCAGTTAAACAACAAAACCACATAATAATCATGGACTAGAATCATCAGTAAAACAACAAAATCACAGAGTTATCATAGGCTAGCATCATCAGTACAACAATTTAACAAAATCACTGAGTAATCATGGACTAGAATCATCAGCAAAACAATTTAACAAAATAAATGAGTATAATCATGGACTAGAATCATCTGTAAAACAACAAAGAACGGAAGTGGTAACGGCTATGA
Organism: Mercenaria mercenaria; assembly: GCF_021730395.1. NCBI lineage: Eukaryota > Metazoa > Mollusca > Bivalvia > Venerida > Veneridae > Mercenaria > Mercenaria mercenaria. Next base: position 51,352,630 of record NC_069370.1, read on the forward strand.
AAACGGACTACAGGATTTATATATATGAATTGTGGTAATACAAACAATGGACTATCACTTTCTTTGATAAACACCTTAGCTCTATTCTGTCAGGATTGTATAATTTCAATATCATTTCTTATAAATCCAGCAGCAGCACTTAATAGATGCACTAACTGCTTTAAACAACACTATATATACAAGTAAGCTTACTTGTTTATCTTTATTGTCATGCCATCACCTTCCGGCATTGTTTCCAGTGTGTCAGAAATCATATTTATAGTGTCATTTTCGTCCTTGACTTCCGAGGTATAACTGCATTGAATGACTACACTGCCATTGTTTGCTTGAGGAGCAGGCCATGGCTGGAATCTTGGAACTGGATCTCCTGTTTCAGTAGCAAAATTGTCAAGTATCTTATAAAAAACAACTGACCAAAACTCATGGCACATGACCAACTGGCAGTCCAGCAATACCTGACAACAATAGATTTCTTTACTGATCAGTTACCATGTATTGCACATTTTTGGGAAAATCAGATAAATCTGGAAGCCATATCAGTCAAGTATCTTTGTCTTCGATATTAGTATATTTTCTGTCAACGATACATTGTGTCTTTTGGTCAGTGTCTGGAGGCTTTATCTTGAAAGCATGATAGCCTTTGATGACAGAATTTTCTCACTATAATCACTACAATTGTATGCACGTTTCCTGTTAAGGAACTGGATATACCTGATGGACCAGGCTCAGAGGTCAATGCCTGAAAAAAATCAAAAAAAATCAAACAAGCTAAATAATTATAATGACTGAAACGAAAAGCATTAATAAAGGATTAAAAAATCAGTCTTTAATGTTTTGATGCTGACTATTTTTGAGGATAATGTCAATGTATGTCAGAAACTAGTTTTATGCTGAATGAATAAAAAACAAAACAAAATTGGTATTGACAAATTAAGTCAAACTTAAAACTTATGTCTGTTTCCAGAAACAAACTAATTTGACAATGTGAGCTATTGTGACCGCTTGATGTCCGTCGTCCGTCGTCCGTCAACAGTTTCTAAAAAAATCTTCTTCTTGAAAACCACTGGGCAGAATTACATCAAACTTCACAGGAATGATCTTTGGGTGGCCCCTTTTCAAAATTGTTCAAAGAATTGAATTCCATGCAGAACTTTGGCTGTCATGGCAACCGAAAGGAAAGAATTTAAAAATCTTCTTATCCAAAACCACAGGGCCTAGGGCTTTGATATCTGGTGTGTAGCATCATTTAGTGGTCCTCTACCAAAATTTTTAAAATTATCCCCCTGGGGTCAAATATGGCCCCGCCCCGGGGGTCACATGGCTTATATAGACTTATATAGGGAAAACTTTGAAAATCTTCTTGTACAAAACCACATGGCCTAAGACTTTGATATTTGATATGTAGCATCATCTAGTAGTCTTCTACCAAGATTGTTCAAATTATCCCCCTAGGGTCAAATATGGCCCGCCCCGGGGGTCCCAAGTTTTACATAGACTTATATAGGAAAAAGCTTTAAAAATCTTCTTGTCTGAAACCATACGACCTAGGCTTTTGATATTTGGTATGATGCATTGTCTAGCAGTCCTCTACCAAAATTGTTCAAATTATGCCCCTGGGGTTAAAAGAGGCCCCGCCCTGGGGTCATTTAGTTATTATGTGAGTTATATAGGAAACATACTTAAAAACTCATCTGATCCTATTTCCAGGACTGTTTAATTATAATTACCTGATGACCCCAAGTAATATGATGTCACCTGACTGTGACATTGACCTACTGACCTACTTTCTCGGATTTTAAGATACAGCCTTGAATTTTTGATGACATACATAGTTTTGCACACAAATCGTAAAACTGAATTTCATTGACCATGAATGTGACCTGCTGACTTTCTTAATATTTTATCATCAGTTTCACATTTGAAACATGTAGCTCATATTACTCAGGTGAGCGATCCAGGGTCATCATGACCCTTTTGTTTATTAAATATATTTTGTTTCATGTTTACATGTTATCTTGTATACCAGGGCCATTATAAATCTTTTCTGGCCTTCTAAGATCCATAGAAATATCATATGTTTACAAATATGACTACCAAACCAGCTCAAAACTAATTTTTATTCAATCAAATACTTAGAATAATGTTGAGAAGACTACCAAAAAATGTTTACATGTGGGTCGTGACCTATCCGTTACTCACTAAAGCATGCACTGCATATTCATGTCTATGACCAGTGACAGGCAACAGTTCCCATCAGGTAATTTATTTGCATTTACAGAGGATAATTTGATACCAATTGCTTTTTAAATCACCTGTTAAATTTATTGGATTTTTAGGCCTATATTTCGCGTTTGTTTCGTTTTTCCAGGAAACAGAAATGACTTCCATTAACCTCATTTGGTTCTCGTAAAATATAAACGTTGTGAATAAAATCGGAAACAAAACAAACAACTCATAAGTACGCCAGAATGTTACTCTATCAAACAGTAAGATAATTAAATAATAACTTATACAATTAAAAATATTTCGATTGAAAATTAATCCCCCTATCCACTGTACCCTAAACAACTGTAAATGATTACGTAACCCGCCAACTAGGACATTGCTTGTCCTATATTTCGCGTTTGTTTCGTTTTTTCAGGAAACAGAAATGACTTCCATTAACCTCATTTGGTTCTCGTAAAATATAAACGTTGTGAATAAAATTGGAAACAAAACAAAAAACTCATAAGTACGCCAGAATGTTACTCTATCAGACTAAATAATAATTTAGACAATTAAAAATATTTTGATTGAAAATGAATCACCCTACCCGCTATACCCTAAAATCCGCTATACCCTAAACAACTGTAAAAGATTACGTAACCCGCCAACTAGCACATTGGCTGTCCTATAATTTATGACAAAAATTACTTATACACAGTAAGCAGAGTTCTCATCTTATATTTTATTCAGAATTAATTACAGTTTGTGGTGTTAGGCAAGAAGGCTTAAGCGTTGCGTCTATTGCTGTTTCAAATACAGTGTAATGCAAATCATTCAAAGTGGTAGCAAAACGTAGACAGGAGAAATTGTACCGGTTAAGTTACGTTTGAATATGTTTCGTTTTCAATCAAATCGAGTTTGCGATTATTTTGCATGGTTTCGTTTATATAGATTAGATATAGATTAAAAAAACCCTGAGATTATCAATAAGCTGGTTTCTGGTTTATATCTTTTGTTTGAACAGTCTTACTGTCACACACATTTTGTGAACTGGCACTGAGTTGTATTTAGGGTCATTATAATAAAAAGAAAACAAATATTATATCTCAACAGCTTACGTTTGGGCACACCTATTGTCAGGACACTTGTTGTGTAGACAGCTTTTATCAAGACAGAGGTTGTTGGGAATGTTCTTGGGGTCACTCGAGTACAGCTAAACGTCACTGCTACTAAAAAGAAAGAAAAACGACTGGAGCCTTGACGAGGTACTATGAGACATTGCAGATGTCTTGGCAAAGAAAAATATAAAGAGAGCCTATCCAAATTAATTTCACTTGTCGAGCATGGGAAACACAAAACTAAATCTGCCAGTATTACCAGCTTGCTCGTCAAAAGTCAAGAACTGTGAAATTTAAAATGACCCAATTTGTCAAGCAGAAATATTTTTCGTTTAATACACAGAAAAAGAATGATTCAGGTAGAAATGACTACTAGTATACCTTTGAAGAAATAATACCTAGACAGGATGACCATCTAATCACGTAGTAAGAGTCCAGAAAGTTGGCATTCCTGTAGAAGTAAACTATTGAGGGATTCATGTCCAGTCAAGCTTGAGAATGTCGTGGTGGGGGGGATGGGAGGGCTTTTGATATCACCTGCAATCAAGGCACTGATCAAAGCTGCTGAGATAGCGTCCCAGCTGACTGTTTGTGTTGGGATAAACCACGTGTCTTACAAAATGCCAACATTAATAACCTATACACTAGTTATTGTCTCTATAAAGTTTATCATAAACATGGATGATAAATAATGAAAGATTGATACACACGTGAAAAGAATGTTTATTAAAAATACAAAATACCTAGAATTGAAAGTAATTGAAAATAATCATTTATTGCCATCTATAAATAATTCAAGTGGTTTGACTCAAAATTTATGTAATTTCTCTCTGCGGAACATTCCTATTCAGCCGACTGAAGTGTTTTTGAGTTAAAGTTTTTGATAGTATACAGAAATTGATCGATGTACTTAGGACTGATCAGGTCTGTAGTAGTCACATGCAAACATGGTTATGTCATGCTTCCTGCTATTAACTGATATAGAAATTAACCTTTACTCTGCTTAATTTCTAAAATAGACCGATCCATCATTCAATTTGTGCAGTACCATTTATTATTCAAAGGGATGTTCACTGAAAATTTACTGACTGAATAGCGAACAGTGCAGAACATGATCAGCCTGCACTGCACGGACGTGCAGACTGATCTTTGCTTGCATTTGTCACAAAGGCAGAATCACTTGCCGTCACCAGGCTAAAGGTTAAGTTCGCCATTTTAATAAGATACACCACTAAAAGATAATTCAACACGCGTCTTTTACAAAAATAGTTCATTTTAGATATTAACTTTTAACTGAGATAGTGTTCATCGAATAACTTTATCTTGACTAAATATTTTAAAGAACTGTGTTTGTTATTCACAATTAAAAGTCATTATACATTTTCAAAATGTAACTGCCTGAAGATATGTACAATTGAAAGCGAAGTCTTCTGCTGTGTTTCCTTGGAAATTGAACTTATTGATATTTTATACCTGCACAAGGATTTTACTGGCTTTTTAGCTCAATGCTCAGATGGGCTTTTCTGATCACTCGATGTCCGGCGTCTGTTGTCTGTCTGTTGTCTGTCAACATTTAGCTTGTATTCGATAGAGGCTGTATTTTTCAACTGATCTTCATGAAATATAGTTGGAATGATAACCTTGACGAAATCTAGGGCGATTTCGAAAATGGGTCATCTGGGGTCAAAAACTAGGTCAAATCAAAGAAAAACCTTGTGTATGCGATAGAGGCTGTATTTTTAAATTGATCTTCATGAATGTTTATCAGAATGATAACCTTGATGAAATCTAGGCCGAGTTTGAAAATGGGTTATCTAGGGTCAAAAACTAGGTCACTAGGTCAAATCAAAGCAAAACATTGTGTATGCGATAAAGGCTGTATTTTTCAATTAATCTTCATGAATTTTGGTCAGAATGATAACTTTGATGAAATCTAGGATGAGTTCGAAAACAGGTCATCTGGGGTCAAAAACTAGGTCACTAGGTCAAATCAAAGAAAAACCTTGTGTATGCGATAGAGGCTGTATTTTTCAATTAATCTTCATGAATTTGGTCAGAATGATTGCCTTGATGAAATCTAGGTAACTTTTGAATATGGGTCATCTGGGGTCAAAAAGTAGGTCACTAGGTCAAATCAAAGGAAAAGCTTGTATATGCGATAGAGGCTGTATTTTTCAATTGATCTTCCTGAAATTAAGTCAAAATGATAACCTTAATGAAATCTAGGCCAAGTTTGAGAATGGGTCATCTGGGTCAAAAATTAGGTCACTAGGTCAAATAAAAGAAAAACATTGTGTATGCAATAGAGGCTATATTTTCCAATTGATCTTCCTGAAATTAAGTCAGAATGATTGCTTTGATGAAATCTAGGTAAAATTTGAATATCGGTCATCTAGGGTCAAAAAGTAGGTCACTAGGTCAAATAAAAGAAAAACCTTGTGTATGCGATAGAGGCTCAAGTTTTTCAACTGATCTTCATGAAATTTTGTCAGAATGGTTTCTTGATGAAATCTAGGTCAAGTTCGAATATGGGTAGTCTGGGGTCAAAAACTAGGCCATTATGTCAAATCAAAGAAAATACTTATTTATACTCAAGATTTTTGCTCCAATTTTAATGATAATTTGTCAGAATATTTTTTACCATGTAATCACTAGGTCAAACATGTTTACACTGTTATGGTGTGTTTCTCAGGTGAGCGACCTAGGGCCATCTTGACCCTCTTGTTTCATATATATAGTGGTAGTACACATTTATATCACATGTATTACGTATGTACTATTTCAAACCTTACACATGTTACTGACTCAAACATAATAATCTTATGTTAACACAGATACAATGTACAAGGATGTATTTGTTCACATTTTCAAATATGAATTTGGGTCTAATATATCTTTAAACTCATCTAATACAATCGCTATTAAAATCAGATTTCTTCTGCAAAAATAATATATGCTCTTCAGCGTTATTCAGATTGAGCTTCCGAAGGGGTATGCGAAAAAATAATGACACAAATCGCTTTGTTTGAATTTTAAGACGGACCCGTAGGTCTCTAGGAAATTTTATTGTAAACTCTTTATTACTCTCTATTTCTATATTTCTTTCAAACCTTAGCAATGAAATTCATTAGTTTCCAGACTTGCGTGACTTACATCACTTCATTAAACATTTACAAACGTGTAACCGCATTGTTTTGTCTGCAACAGATAAAACGAATCCAGAGAGGATGGGAATTGATTAAATAAATGCTGATTCAAGCACTATATATATACAGTAACTAAACGGCATATAAATTATTTCTTTAAACAAAATATGGCAATGGTTTGTTTTTTCTATCGTTAATTTGTTTAAAATCACCTTTTGGCGTGCTCGAAAAGAAGAATAATTTAGTTCTAATTAATTTGCAAACAGGAGGAAAGCGCGATATCATACAATTGAATGTAAAACGATCTTCTAAGTTGACACCTTATATTTTGCCAAACAAATACGCAAACAATTATATAGATATAATTTTAATATCGAAATTCCAACAAAGTCCAATGATGCCATCATGTGCCTTTCTTAACTTACTTAAAACTATAAATACATGTATTGAATTTACAAACTATTGAATTTCTGTTACGAAACTGTTAACGGGAAGTTATTTACCCTGTCTTGTCTAACTTGTTGAAAATAGAGCAAGTGCGAGGTTTGCACTAAACGCGTTTAAACACCCAGTTTCCAGTATATAGGTTATTGACCGTTCCAAGGCGGTCCCCGTATTTTCGACTTGTTTTATTTTGCCTGTTTCTTATCTTATGATACGTATATTATCTAATTTGTTGTTGGCGTTTCTTTCCAGTTACATGACACTACCACAGCTTTCAGACTTAATCAGACAAAAAGCATTGAACTCAGAAAATGCAACCAAATCCAAACATCACAAAGCAGATCAATAACAAACGGATGTTATGGACCAGAGTAAAATTTAAAAACCAACATATCGAGTAAATGATATCGTTAACTGTGTATTATTTTGCAGGAGGAGCTTCCGTGGCCGAGTGGTTAAGGTCGCCGACTTCAAATCACAGTCCCCTCATTGATGTGGGTTCGAGCCTCCAACGGGGCATTGAATTCTTCATGTGGAGAAGCCATCCATCTGGTTTACGGAAGGTCGATGGTTCTACCCAGGTGCCCGCTCGTGATGAAGTAATGCAGGTAGGGGCACATGGGGTATTCCTCTACCATCAAAGCTGGAAAGTCGCCATATGACCTATAATTGTGTTGGTGCGACGCCAACAAAATAAATAAATATATTGCAGGAACAATGAGCAACTACTCTGAATTAAACAGAATTAAAATGAATTTTCGACCGTTGTATAACAGCCTTTTTAATGTGAATGAGCCATTAAGCATCACAGTTAAATGTGTGACATCAAAGCTTAGTTGTGGAAGAGATTGATTTTAGCTTGTGGTAAATGACAGTTTTCGTTCTGCAACGGTAAACATTTATATTGTGACAACAATGACTCGAGTCGCCAGTTTCCGCAAACAAGATCAAACACACCGATAGCTTCGTGTTGACTGGCGAGTACATGAATCATGAACAGGAAAATCCATCAGTAAACTATAATTCGATAATTGGTACGTCAGGGAACAATTGGGTGGCTGAATCAATTCAATGAGGTATGAATTCAGTCTAGTTATTCAGGCAATAAACTTATCAAACCGAATGATAATTAGATAGAGATGACACACCATGTTTTTACAATGTTGCCAAAAGATAAAAATCATTAAAATATTTATCATTGTAGTTATTCCAAGAAATAAATGTGATTTCTTCTTTTCGAAATCATGATTTCTGGCTCAGCTTCAGCAGTATGTGTGTTGGAGGTAGAATGTTCCCTTCGATATTCACATACAGGCTACACGATTTCAATCGAAATTGGGCACAACATTTCTGTCTTTTTAATACTGTCTTTTTTATATGTTTTTACTTTTAGCAGTCACATTTCAAGAATGACTGCATGAATTAACTAACCGAGAAATATGTAATAACAAGAATGAAGATACAACTGAATATATTTTGTTTGTGTAGGTAATTGTACACAGGTACCGATATTGTTTTTAATTGTTTTACTCTGAACAATGTAATAACTGTCCATGTAATGTATTTGGAACTATGTCTATGTGCTATATAGAGCAAAATATTCTCCTACACAATAAACTTCCTACATCTATCTTTCAGTCGTGCTTGCTTGTTATGAGAGTGATACAAAATAACAAGGATAATTTTTTTTTAAAAATTCGCTTTGAGAAAACAGTTCCCTTCAAAATGCAATCAAGTAATAGTGCATGTATGGTTATGTGGATGATTAACATATACACAAAGATATGGAATGTAAAAGAAGACAAGGACGAAATAAACCAATTAAAAAGCACAATGTGCCGCGTTAAACTGTAAGTGGCAAAACACCAAGGGAGAGTTGAAACCAAGCCTCACCCTTAAATTGTTTCTATAGTTCAAATCTTACGCAAGTTTATCAGATTTCATTACCCGGCATAGCGCTTCAAAGATCCCGTTTTATTTTTGGATTGAGCAGCCTATTTTAATAATACACTAGTAATTGTGGCACATCAAATCTAATTGTTTTTAAGTCCAGTCAAACCTATATTTAGCAGCCAACCAGGAGCGTGACACAAGCTAGCTGCTTAAGGCAGCTGCCGACGTCTTGAGACAGTTGAAATTAGTATAAAATTTTATCTATGAAGTTAACTGACTGACTGTTCAAGGCAAGTGGCTGCAAACTTTAGGCGGTCCCTAAGGCAGGTTTAACCGTAATCGCAACCAAAAAGCAATCCTAGTTAACGAAACCAAACAGCAATTTATATAGAGATTGTGTTCCGATTGCTATAAATTACCTTGTCCCCAGAGCCTAGAAGTTAAGTTCTCTTAACAGAATATTGGCGGCGTGATGCGACGTCATGATGTACATATTTAGAACGTTTGCTAATTTAATACCTGTCATCAGTTGAAGATTTCATTGTTTGAGACATTTATACTTTCAAAGTTATGCAAACCTGGATTTATCTTAATTATGTAAAGAAAGAAAATCGTACATACAAGAAAAGTATTTCGGTTCGAGTAATTTCCATTTTGGTATGAAATAAAATGTACAGTGTGTTTTAATTACAAACAGTACACCAGGAGAACGTCGGTAAGATTCAGTAAAATACTGAAGATTCATTTCTTAAACGAACATATGGCGCTAAAATGAAATTTGTTTTGAGGACGTCTACGGCGATAATTTACAAAGTGACCAAACTACATTTAAGGACACAAACACTTATTCGTGTTCATTATTGTATCAGTGTAGATTTTATCTGTTCGTCACAATGAAGTTGACATAACATCGTGTATACTATAACATGTAAGAAAATGTCTGTAAAAGAGCAAATATATCCAAAATTATAGTACTCATGTAATATTCTGAATAATGTTTATGTATTTAGCAAGACTGTTGCTTAACACGTGTTTACCATTTTAGCGTATGTAATTACTGACAGAATATGATTGTCTTAAAATATACAAGACAGCACCAACAGTCAGCAACACAAAAATCACCACCGCTAATAAGAAATAGGCTTTTTTATATCTTGCATCGAGAATATTAAACACGTCGTGAGCATATGACGTCTGCACATATATAGGTAGAACTAAACCATTTGTTACAGAAATGACTGTATTAGTGTTAAAAGAATTCTATTTCGTTTATATAAGTGTGAATAAATGAGATCTATTTCTTTATGTTGTCTATAACAAGATTATTTTGAAACACAGAGTAAAACTAAGCAATACAATGACAGAATTTGTTGTATTAAGTCTTTCCATTAGCGGCTGCTTAAGCGAAACGGACTCTATAATCCGACTGGTCAAATAATGATAATAAAACTGTTTTAAAGTAAATGTTTAAATTAAAGTGATGGATAAGTTGCCAATTTTATTTGCTTTAGCTATATCGTTTTTGTATGTGTAACTGTAAAACATTTGTAATTAGATGTGCATTTTAAAATTCAATTTATCAAAGTGAGATAGGACCTTTCGAAAACACCTTCCAAATTGAATTTGCACGGTTTAAATGCTTACTTAAGAACGTTCAACGTTTCTAAAATAAGAAATTATACAATTACAACATCCATAACAGTTCATCAATCCTACAAAATGAGTGTTTATTGTCTGCAAGCACAGTATGATACGTAATTGCTTAATCGCTTGATCTCTGCTGTTTAAGCAAAATTTATACCATCACGCAGAAATCAATTACGACTGTTCCAGGGAACGGCCTAGAATAGATAATCTACTTTTTATTCATATAGTCAAGCTAAATGCCTACATACACAACAATAGAAAACATTGCACGCACTAAAACAGATGTTCTACGAAGAATAAAAGTGTTAAGAACATAGCTTGAATCTTAAGTGATGCTTTGCGCAAGACTTATGTTGGAACTGTACTCCGAGACTTAACTGACATGTATCATAAACGCAATCTTTCCGTTTTCAATTGGGTAAATATGACAATATTGTAATATGACTTTTTTTTTATTGTAACATGATACACTGCCTTGTAACATTATTAAGTACAATCCATGTATTTTTGAGCATTATAAGTGGCAATTAACGAAGCGAAACGGAAATTACGAACAAATTGTCAGCCTAAATTTTATTTCACGCATAGCAAAGAATCTAGAGACTGTCCAGCTGAGCGCATGTTAAAAGAAAGTAAATAGCTGTGTAATTTCCAATAAGGCTTTTTTGTTTGCTTGTTTTGTGTTTCATTCTTCAGTCAGCAAAATATCTCGTTTTCCCTCATGTTGCATATTTGAAGCTAACAAAAAGTATAAGACAGAATGTTGAACCTACTCCAAACTTTTTCGGTAGTCAGACCACAGGAGACAAAACAATAGTATTATATTTCTTCTTTGATTGATTAATATTCGCATGGTTGATCTTTGGGCTAGTAATTTGCCTAGTGCGCGTGTTAAGAATGCATGCAGTTACATGAGGTTGCAGAACTTTTATTACGAAACTGTCTTACAGCAATATATGTTGTCTAGACATTGTATAATAGCATCATGCATTTACGGTATAGTGTTGTGTTTTTGATAAAATACACAAACAATTGTTAATTCATTTGAGTAAATTAAAGGGGACAGTATCTACCAAGAATGGGGTAATTAATTATTGAAGTTCACAAAAATAATTAAGTACGAGTATACGTAAAAACCTTGATGACTGGAACATCAAACTGTCTGTGAAACCAAATAGGTTATAACTTCATTTTTGAGATAGATAAAATTGTAATGTTAGACTTTGAAAGGAGTCAAACTTGAACCAGTGTAGAATGATTAAGGTTTCATTTTTACATTTTTAATGACTTTAGCCACAGAATAACTGTATTCTTTTGTATTTCCATGATGGTAACTATACATAATTTATATGAAAAAGTTGAGAAATACAAGTATCTAGTAACAAAGTTACAGTGAAATGTATTATGCCAAGACTGTATTTAATTTGTAAACATTTTATTGAATGAATGTATTATGCACAGTACTTAATGTATAACGTTGAGTTTATACCACACTTATACCACGCTTTATGCACAATACTTGATGTATTGAGTTTATTCCACACTTTGTTTCAGTGTGAGATTTTTTTCTATGTTTTTATAACTATACTGACAAGAGACTGAATATGTTTGCGATAATGGAGAGCGTAAATTGTCCACCTCTCATCTTGTAGCTGTACTACACTAGTAATATCAGAAATGATTTTTACGAAGTTCATGGAGGGGAGAGAAAGTAGATCGCTATTTTTTTGGTAGGTCTTTAATACATCGACGAATTTTATAATTTCACATCGAAGTCTTTGTGACCTCAACAGGAAAATATTAATGAACAGGTATTCTTCGTGACGTCATTTAACGTCAGCAGGAGTCAAACTATAAGATTCTTTCACTAGTTGTAGGTGCAGATGGGAATATCTGGCTCGAGGGTATCTGTTTAAGCGGTAACGATGCTCCTGTCGAGTTACCGCGTAAACAGTTTCCGGAGATCGAGATATTCCTATCTGTACTTACAGCCAGTGGTCGAATCTTTTTCTAGTATACCACATTCAAGAAATTCTTGTAAAATAAAATCAGTCAAACGATTTCTTTTTTCTTTTTTTATTTCTTATAGTAGCGTATTTAAACAAAGTGCGGGAAACCAACGTCTGTAAACAGGAAAGACGTCATGACGTTTCAAAGACAAATGACTAAGCTTAGTTCCGATTTTGTTTCATCAGTTGCTGAGTAACGTTATGATTTTTTGATAAACTAACGTTCTTTGAATCGAGCAATATACTATTAGGAACAAAGAGGAACTGTCAAGGTATTGGATTTTTATTCCGTTTTATGAAATGAAATATAAATTACTATATAAATCTTCTACATATGTGTAGTTAGTAATATATCATTTACAGCACGAGAGTCATCTTACACCCCGGGGTGTAAGATGGATTTTTCCAGCACCGGTAAAAACACCGGAAATCCCCGTCTGGTATGCAAGAAAGCGTTAACACTTAGGTTACGGAACTTTGGGACCAGGACGGAGAAAACTAAATGTGTTAGCGTGGAACATCCATAGAACGCAAGATAGGTGAACTGACAGCCAAGGTAGATGAATTGCTGTTAAACCTGGGAAAAAGAACCCGTATATCATTAAGACAAACACATAGTGTAGATATCTATTATATAGCCTTCTGCATTTCAGCTCTGCAGAGAAGACAAGATTAATACCCCATGTGAATCGTCTTTTTGTTCAGACGTCTTTGTTCAAGAACTGAATTATTATGTTTCATCGGTTGGCAACATGGTTGACATCAATAAAATAATATCAGTGTTTATTTGTTATATCTTTTTCCACTGCTATGTACGTTTTGTACGGATATTATGATGTTAGAATATAAGAATACTTAAGCCAAATGCGTGTTTCAACGAATTCTCATCTAGCTATTTTAAGATTAAAATGTAAAATTTTCTAAGCCGAAACATCATATAAATTTGTATAATTTCTAGAATTTTAAATTGCACTGAATTTGCTTTGCTATACGAAGACGATCAATATTGAACAATTATTGAATGGCCTGTCTGTCAAAAATCAAAACTATGTGTAGTTCGTAATATATCGGCATAAAAAGTTACAGTGTGTCGGTACCTCGATTGTAAAATCAGCGTCTATCTTCTCTAAAGCTGTTGATAAGGCTGCTAGTCTAGAGAAAGAGATCAAGGACAAGAACATTGATATAGGTCCGTTAAATTTACAGTTGTAATGATTCATTAGCTTTATTGTGTCATGCCAATAGACAGTGGGTTTCGTGGTCATGGTTATGGACCACCGGCTTCGTATTCTTACGACAATGGGAATGCCATGTCAAAAAAACCACAACGCCGCGGCGATGTGAGGAGAACATAGACACCCATAACCTGGTAGGTGACAAATTTTCTGCTGGTCGCACAAAACATTTTATCAACGAATGGCGTAAATTGAAACAAGACCCTGTAATTTTAGATATGGTTTAACATTGTCATAATGAATTCAATAGTGATTTTTTTTAAATTACAGACAGATAAATATTCCGCAATATAATTTTAATGCTGCTAAATCTGTCATAATTAGTTCAAAAATTCAAAAATTGTTGGATATAAAGGTTATTTGAGCATGGCCAATTTTTGTCACCTATATTCTTAAGACCTAAGAAAAATGGTGAATTTCGGATGATCTTAAATGTGACAAATTTAAAGAAGTTCATTCCGTATCATCATTTCAAAATGGATACTTTTGAAAGGGCGCTAAAACTAGTTACTAAAGACATGTATTTTGCCAGTTGTGATTTACGCCACGCGTATTATTCAGTGCCTTTGGCACCTGAACATCAAAAGGTTTTTTCGTTTTGTATGGGAAAATACATTTTATCAGTAAACATGCTTCCCAAATGGTTTGGCTTCATGTCCTAGATTGTTCACACAGTTACTAAAACCAGTTTATTCTAAACTTAGAAGTATGGGACGCGTGTGTTTGCCTTTTATTGATGATAGCCTCTTAGGACGTCTAACCATTTTAGATTGCAGAAAAAATGTTTCAGATACAGTTGATTTAATGACATCTTTAGGATTTATCATCCACAAAGAAAAATCTGTACTTGTACCTACCAGGAAAATAGTTTTCCTTGGAAATATTATCGATTCTGAGAGTATGACTGTATACTTGCCACAAGATAAAAAATACAATCTTAAAAAAGAATGTCAGAATCTCATGAATTTAAAAATAGCAACAATACGACCGGTTGCAAAAGTAATAGGTTTGATTGTGTCTTCCTTTTCGGCAGTTCAGTATGGAAAATTAAATTACAGACATTTGGAATTAGAAAAAAGCAAAACGCTGAAATATAGTTATGGGAATTATGATTCAAAAATGGAAATTACAAATGACATGGAGGTCGAATTGAAATGGTGGGTTGATAATGTTCACTCTCAGTTTCGCAATATTTCTTCTGGAAACCCTGAAATTACTGTGCAAACGGATAATAATTTGCTCGGTTATGGATTTGTCATTGAGAATGAGAAATATTGTGGTAGATGGAATTCACAAGAAAGCAAATTACATATAAATGTGCTGACGATGATGGCAATAAAATTTGCAATTATTTCTTTGTCTTCTAGACGGAGCAATAAACATGTTCTTATTCTCAGTGACAGCTCCACAGCAGTGTGTTACTTAAACCCAGGGCATATGGCTGGTGTTAAGTAGTTCTGCGCGTTTGATAAACCGGAAGTGATAGCGTAACGTCATTTATCCGGAAAACGTAGAATAAAGCCTGGATTCGGCGTACGGAAATGAAAATCATTTTATGAATTAATGACAACTTACGAGTAAATTTATTAAAATGGCACTGTTACTATATATCTAAAGTCAAAATATGATATTAAAACATATGACACGTTAAATAATCAAAATAATGTCTTAAAATTAGCGTGAAACATTCGGTTCCCTTTAATCATGGTCAGATATCTCAAAAATAAGCACACGGACCTATACATTTTATTTCACCACATTTTAGGCCATATGTTTATTTACAACTGTGAGAAGTTTCGTCAAAACCTACATTGTAGAAAAATAAACTATTCGCGAAATGTTTTGAAAGTTATGATTTACCCATGGACTCCCATTATGAAAAATTGTGTGAGGTCCAAATTTTTCATATCAGATTAGCAAAAAATCAAGCACACGACACTATCCTTTTTATTAGCTGAATTTGCTAGGTATGTTCTAAGGTTTTGTAAAATCAGAGTTAAATCAAATTCTACATATATGTATCAAGGAAAATATTTGCTTGTCTTGTTCTCATATACCAGGTGACAAAAATGAGGCTGACCAGCCGTCGCGGGAGTTCAATGATCAGTTAGAATGGGCACTTAATACCAAAGTGTTTTGTGACATTTGCAAAATATGGCCTACACCTACTATTGACCTGTTTGCATTAAGGCTTAACAGAAAACTACCGTTGTTCATATGACTGACTGAAAAATTGTTGAGAAAGACAAACCCGACCGCACACGTACACACTTTACAGAAAACTGGAAAAGTGTTGTTCATGGAAGGCCGATATCGTTGCTTTACATATTGACTCATTTACATTAGACTGGGGCAAATTTAAATCTGTATATATATTTTGTCCTTTCAGTGTCATACCTCGCTGCATTCAGAAGATCCAAATCGACAAAGCCAGAACAATTATTATCACGCCACTATGGCCGGCACAAGCCTGGTTCTCTCTGTTAATGAGGATTGTGATAGACATTACATTAATTTTACCTAGGACCAAGGAAATATTGAAACTTCCACACTTCGATCAAGTTCATCCACTTCATTCGAAACTAGTACTAATAGCATGCAGAGTATCACGCAATTGTATAGAAAGCAAGGATTTTCGAAGGAAGCTTCCAGAATCCTCATGTCAGCTTGGCGACGGTCTACAAAATCCCAGTATCAAGTATATATTAAAAAATGGTTACACTACTGTTGTAGACAGAAAGTCGATCAAGATTTAATTTCTGTGAAAGATGTCGTGAAATTTTTGACAGAACAGTTTGAGAATGGTCTCGGGTACAATTCTTTAAATACAGCTCGATCTGCATTAAGTTCATTAGGCATTATGTTGGATAATTTCCAAGCAGGATCACATCCTTTAATAGTGAAGTTTATGAAAGGTGTGTTCAATGAAAGACCACCTCAGTCTCGTTACAAGGAAGTGTGGGGTGTAAACATTGTGTTAAGTTATTTAAAAACACTGTCACCAGTTAAGCAATTGTCATTAAAGGATCTTACTTTAAAATTAACAATGTTGATCGCTCTTACGAATGCAGCAAGGGCTCAGTCTATTCAGTTATTAACTATTGATAATATGCACAAGTTGAGTTCTAAGTTTGTGCGTTCTTAGTTTTGATTGTTCTTTTATGGAATTTATGTCGTATCCTCCAGATAGGAGGTTGTATGTATATACTGTTTCAAAGGAATATTTGGAAAGAACCAAAACGAGCGTTGGTCTACGGATGACGGGGTCGCGAGTTCGATCCCTGGACGGAGCGTATGTTCTCCGTGACGATTTGATAAAAGACATTGTGTCTGAAATCATTCGTCCTCCACCTCTGATAATTCATGTGGGGAAGTTGGCAGTTACTTGCAGAGAACAGGTTTGTACTGGTACAGAATCCAGGAACACTGGTTAGGTTAACTGCCTGTCGTTACATGACTGAAATACTGTTAAAAAACGGCGTTAAACCCAAAAGAAAGAAACAAACAAAACAATCTGTAATAAAGGAAGATTACTTCTGTGTTATATAAGACCTTATGGGCCTGTTTCTACGGACACTATTAGTAGATGGATTAGAGTTATTATGTGTCAAGCAGGGATAGATATCCAACAGTTTAGTCCTCACAGTGTTTGGGCTGCGGTTACATCGAAAGCAAACAAGCTGTCAGTTCCTATTAGTGATATACTTAACTGTGCTGGATGGTCAAATAGTAAGACTTTTGCCAAGTTCTACAAGAAACAAATTAAACAGCAAGATACATTTATGAAGAATGTTCTACAGTGTTGAAAAGGTTTGAATATATTTTTTCCATTTTGCTTTAAAGTCTCATTTAATGACGAAAAAAATTTTGAACGAAATAGAATTTCAAAATTAAAGGAGACTTACCTTGGAAGTTGAAGTTCAATTTGAATTCTTTGAGTTCATAGAATTATTGAGGGATTAAATGCCACCCTCCCTCCCAGCTGAAAAAAAAGTTTTATTTATATGTATACGAAAATGTATATAACCATGAAAATGGAAAATATGCTTTAAATCCTGATGTGCATGCGCGGAACACAATCTCATTTAATCCCTCAATATAGAGATAGATCCTAAAATTTTCAGTGATAGAAACACATTAAATTAAGTGTAGATATTGATTTCCAAGTCCTTGACATAACCAAAAATGGTTTCACAAATGTGAAATTTATGATAGTTTTGTTAATATCAGTTACAGAAGTTTAAATATTTAATTTAAAGTTGTGATCCACAAAGAATGACAACTCTTGCCTTGGGCTAACACTTATAAGCAGAGATATCTATTAGTTTACTTCCCTTGCAATTACACAAATGAGTGGAAAATGAAAACGGTTTAAGACACAATATGATACTTTTTTTGCACAACAAAAACATTTAGAATTTATTCATATGTATTTGATTTACCCCTCAAAACCTGGTTCCTATGATTTTGTCAACTTACTAATGGTGAAAAAAATAACTTTTAACAAGCCGATAATAAAATGAAATACTTGTAAGTATTTTATAGTGCAGATAATACAGTTTTGCTTGTATCAAAATGTCACATGAGAATCACTTTTGTAATACAGAACACCTGGTAGGATTAGTAAGGTGCAATTATATTGATCTCTATTTCCTATGCCTACTCAATAATTCTATGAACTCATAGAATTCAAATTGAACTTCAACTTCCAAGGTAAGTCTCGTTTAATTTTGAAATTGTGTCATAAGCTATATAGAAATTGGTCCTTGACTTTAGATAACTTTGTTTTACTGTGTCATCAAACAGTCGTCAATAATTACAGAAAACGGATATACCGTTATTGTTTACAATTTTTCCTATTGATATCTAAGACAAATTCAGGTAGCTTGAGATAATTATTATTAGGTTATTTAACGTTGTTCTGTACAATACGGAGATATATTTGGACTCGTAACCAGCTGAGAAAACCGTATTGGACGAGCCGCTAGGCGAGTTCAATATGGTTTTCTCAGCTGGGTACGAGTCCAAATATATCTCGTATTGTACAGTACAATGTTAAATAACCTTTTTATTCTTTATCTATTTTATCTTACTATAAGAATAGTTTTAATTAAAAATGTTTCACTGAATATTGTATTCCTGCCTTTTCTAGTTCTTCCCAGCTTGGTATGAGTGCAAATACATATTATACAGAACAATGTTAGGCCTTAAATAACCTTTTTATTCAATATTTATTTCGCTTCATACGTAAACGCGTAATTCATTGAATGTTGGTTTTTCTGCGTATCATCATAAAAAAAGTATATGGTGCAACATCCCTACAACAGCCATTTGGCGATTTGGGTGATAATAATACTTGGCTGAGATATATGCCTACAAACATTGTCAGCAAGTTTGGTGAAGATCGGATGAAAACTGTTCGACTTAAAAGAGCGGACAAGGCTAAATTCCCCGTTTTTCGAGTAATTCAAGGACTATAATCAAAGAGCTTGGTACAATTTGGCTGGTTATCGAAATTGGACGAGATGTAATGCCCACAAACATTGTCAGCAAGTTTGGTGAAGATCCGACGAAAACTGAATTATAGAGCAGACATGTTTTGGATGCTGACCGCCCGTCCGTTGCCATTCATAATCTTCTTCAATTTGTTTCTTAACCGTTAAATAAAAACTGCTGAGGTAGCTATTCAGACAGTCAGGGCTGATACCAATTTCTAGGTTTCGTCCGGAACGGCTTCTTTAAGCGACTTTTCAAATATTCCAACATCTGATGATCCTTTTTACTGTATTTTTTAAGTTTTTGATTATTAACGGACGTTTTAATATCTAAATCAGATAGCATTGTTATCCCTTGAATTGTTTTTGTGTGTTGTAAACAAAAACTCAAATTAAATCCAGATTTCGAGACGCACAATCAAACTCTGTACATAGAGCGCCTACTTCATCCGATTTACATTCGGAACATTTTCACGCGTTTAAATTCAGGCTGTATGTTTAACACCGTCCAAATACAGAAAATACAGGATTTTTTGTACGCGCGTGAAAAAAGATTAATGGCTTCCAGATTCTCATATTAGCAAACACGAACAACGTAGGGGAATGACTTACAGTATCAGTTGTAATCAAGACGTATTGAAAAAAAATCTTCATTTGGCCTTAATTTTGTAAAGTAGACTTTAAAGCCAAATGAATAATAATTATAATAATAATGCTAATAATTATAACTTTTCTCCCAAGATTCCCTTTTCTCCCTGAACTCATCACAATGTAAGTAGAATTTTAAGTGGCATCAAAGAGGATTTGATTGCAGATGGATTGGATTTCTTAAAAAGGATTTTAACAATAATCTGTAAAACAGAATAAAGGACATTCAATAAATGAAATCAAAATGCAGTTACAATAGAATAGAATAGAACAGAGGCGAATACCAATGCCACGAATGTACTTAAATTGTAGTAACGTAACAAGTATTGCTTAAAGCATGCGTTGATTTTTCTTTGATAAAAGTTTTCATCAAGCAGACTGTTTTAAAACATCTTTGAACGATTCAGTTCTCTTAAAACTGAAACTGAATAATTTGATTGAACGCCTATATTTATACAATGATATATTCAATAGCGTTGTACATAATAATAATAATAATAGTTATTATAACAATATTACTAAAATAAATGACAATAATAATAATAACAGTCTTATTGTAATAAACAATCATGACCGCACCCCTCCCCTTGAGGTCATTTTACCCCCATTGCCAATACCAGTGCTTAAAGTATCTTGTACGCCCAGACGAGCTGCATATAGAGGTTCAAACCCCCCGGTTAATGGTGCTATCATATACTATTTAAGAAAGAAATACTACTCACTACCCCATCCATGGAGCCTTACAGTTCGTTTTTATCATATAAGGTGTAGCATCTAAAATATTAGTAAATAACACTGCTTTTCAAGAAAATTTAATGTATTAATTCGCTTTTTGCCATGACCAGTAATGATGGTCATTTGCTTTCATTAGGAGATAGAAAGAAGATTGCGAGACACATAAATTACTCTAGAATGTTTTAACTCTAAATTGACGTATTTATACTGTAAACCAATCTTTATTAACCAATATTGCCGCAACGCCAGTCAATGATCATGTTATTTTGCCAAAGAGGAAATAGTTGTGTTAGTTTTATTTCCCTACAAAATTCGAAGATGATACCTAATTATGGCAATATAATTATTTGGCACAACCAACGTCATGTTAAATTATTGTATGATATAACTTTTCTTTCAGATATATAACAAAATGTGTTTGTTATAGACTGCGGATATTGATTAACACGCTATGCAATTTATTTAGTCTTAAGAAAGAATTGCTGGCTAAAAGACTACGGGTAAGGTAAATGTGATATATTGTGTTTCCTGGATAGTATTGATACGACATTGTAAAAGCTGGCACTTAAAAAGGTATAAGGTATATTTACGGATAGAGTCAATCTTATAAATGTTATGAAAACAAAAACTCAGAAAGGGCCTTACGTTATCATCTTTTCAAATTGTTTTTATTTGTTTGTTCTGGATTTAGCGCAGTCTTTCAACAGTATTTCAGATAACCTAACGCATGTTCCTGGATTCTATACTAATAATAATCTATTCTCCGCAAGGGTCGTGAGTTCGATCCTCGGGCGGGGCGTATGTTCTCCGTGACTATTTGATAAACGACATTGTGTCTGAAATCATTAGTCCTCCACCTCTGATTCATGTGGGGAAGTTGGCAGTTACTTGCGGAGAACAGGTTTGTACTGGTACAGAATCCAGGAACACTGGTTAGGTTAACTGCCCGCCGTTACATGACTGAAATACTGTTGAAAAACGGCGTTAAACCCAAAACAAACAAAACAAAATTCTCCGCAAGAAACTGCCAAATTCCTTCTTCACTTGAGTATTAATTATAGGCGGCGGACAAAATGACTTGAGACATAGAGAATCTGTCATTGGTCTTCGGTTAGGATCAGAAAATCCCAACCCGAGGGCGCACCGCTCAAGTCTTAAACAAGGCTGTGCAGAGTTTAAGACTTGAGCGGTGCGCCCGAGGGTTTGGATCTCCGATCTTCACCGAACACCAATGATGGATTCTATTTCTCACTTACCACAACAGAAACAATAAAAACAAACATGAAAATATGAAACTATTTAAAACGCGGATATTGACGTCCGTAAGCAGAAGTGACGTCGTGACATTTCAGTGACGCACAGTAACAAAGTTCCGCTTTAGTTTTATCGTTTGTAGCGTAACGGTACGTTCTTATCATAAAGTAATGAATTTTGAATCGAGAAATACACTATAAGGAATCGAGAGAAAAGATAAAGGTACCTGATTTTTAATTATTTTACCTAAATAATATGTATATTCAGCGCATGAAGTAGTCCGTCACAGGAGTGTGGGATAACCCATGTGAGATAAGATTTTCCAGCATTTCTAAAAATAGAGATTTTTCTGTACGATAAGTGAGAATTAATGTTCTTTATCAGAACATACGCCTCATCCGGTGACCTGCACTGTCTTTATTGGGATAAGCTGGCGTCATAAACCTGTTATCCGAATCATATCCATTAATTTGTACAAAATGTCGTCTTGGGTATTTGACTGCAGTCGCATGGCAACTGTACTTTTCGTGTAGAGTTTTAAAATTTCAGTGATGAGTCAAGATGATTTTGGAAAATCTTTAAAACACTAATAATCACATATAATAAAATATGTAAGACAATGCTTTGCTTATAGAACGCATCCCAGCAAACTAGAGCAGACTCGTTTTGATTGTGTCTATTTATGTGAGGTAATGAAATATGCAACACTCTTCACACACTATAGCACCAGCTTATGTAGAATTTTATTATAGAAAAGTTGAACTGACACCAAGGTCCCAAAGGACCAGAAAAGATGACGACAATAAGTCTGAGTATGGGGTGACTTTATACAACGGCCACACGGCACTTTTGTGATAGTTAAAAGGAACTGACCTCCAGATCGTACGACAACAAAAAAAAAAGTTCTTTAGACATCAGAAAATTATTTCTATAGTTATTTGGAAGGCCTTGAAATCTAGTAACGTACAGATTATAAGTTATGGAAATGCATAAGAATTACACGCCTGAATACATCGAGCTCCCTCTCGGTAGAAGAGTTGCACTTTTGACAAGATGTTAAACAAAATGAAAATCTGGAAAGTAGCCATATGACCTATAATTATGTTGTTCAAAAGTTATTCATACTCAATTGCATTTCTTTTCCAATGTTTTTTTTTGTTATAAATAGACTAATGACGTTGCCTAAAAACAGTTGTATTTATAATGTTTATGTTCTGAAAAATGTTATTTTTAAAAGTATCAACGTTAAATTGTTCAGTTTTATTATCAAATTGCAGCAAATTAGGACCATAAATAAAGATATTTCTTTTAAATCTACATATTCCATAACGGTGCTTTTTGTGCATTGCGGCTTTATTCTACATGATCCAGATAAATTATATATCATTCTAAAGGTCGCCGAGGATGGTAGAAATATCTTTAATAAAGTCAATGTTATAGACAAAAATGTATTTTACCAATTATGCAAAACAAACAAATTTACAATTTGGTACACAATTCTTTTCAGGAATTCTATGAATTGTTGTATGGAAATATTGCTTTTATGCTGACTAAGTTATCTTGGAAGTTTTATAATTATATATTCACAAATTAAGTCAAAACTGAATTTTATGTAATTTTTGTGTCAAAATGCCTGAAAATTATAGTGGAAAATACTCCACCCAAATCGTTTTTTGTTGACACATTCAAGACTGATCAAGATATTTTGAAAATTTGAAAAATATTTTATTACCATTCTCGCAGTCCTTTAGAATTATGTGTAACGATGTGTAAAATAAATGATATTGTTTTATATCTTAGGAGAAATCAGGCAAAACTTTTGTTATGGAATAGGTGGATAAAACAAAAGTCTCAGGTAATTTTGAACACCCTTTATACAGTTAAACTTATAGATAACAAAACAAGAAGTCATCCGGGAACACTTTCCAATTATTAACTTGATTACACTACTGCCTTCGTTCCAATAATTATATAAATATGTTAAGATAGCAATTTGCAATTTCTCACCACTTTTCCCTGACATAGTATTTAGGATCAATGTTACAATAGCACCGATGCATGATTTTCCATGTAGTGTAAAATGCAAGGAATGTAGAGAAAGACATTAACCACAGAATGATGCTGATCATAACTTGTTATGTAATATATAGGCGTTGTACTCACGGGAAAAAAATAAGTATAGTCTCAGTGCTAAATCAGTTTGGGATGGAATGTTATAACTATACTGCACTGTCTGGCTTGACTTTAAATATTTCTGAAATACAGTATACAGCTTTTTAAAAACAAAACCTTTATATCTGTACTAAACGGCACTTGGCATGGTAGAAGTTGATAACTCTGCATTATCTGGCCTATAACTTTGACTAATATTTCATAAATCGCAATTAACACTGCTCTTGACAAAGGCATAACAGTACTCTATATAACCTCTCGGTCAAGTAAACCGGCTTATTCTGCAGATTAAAGTAGTTTTATGTCAACGATTTTATACTGATCTGATACTGTCTATCACTAAATTATTTCAGTTCTACGTTCTATAACGCAGCTGATCACTATATTGTGAAAGACTGTGAACAGAATTTGAGGTTTCTGTAAAACTCAAATTGAATGTAATATGAGCCGTGCCATGGGAAAACCAACATAGTGGGTGTGCGACCAGCATGGATCCAGACCAGCCTGCGCATCCGCGCAGTCTGGTCAGGCTCCATGCTGTTCGCTTTTAAAGCCTATTGGAATTGGAGAAACTGTTAGCGAACAGCATGGATCCTGACCAGACTGCGCGGATGCGCAGGCTGGTCTGGATCCATGCTGGTCGCACACCCACTATGTTTGTTTTCTCATGGCACGGCTCATATAATTCATAATTGTTTTCTTTGCTTTTTGCTTCTATATTTATTTGAACAATTTACATTTTAGCATTTTTAATTTGGAAAAAAACACAATCAGAATTCCACCTTTTGATAATAGCCTTAATATAATTGACGAACACCTTCTACATCAAATATTATAGTATTTTTTCAACAACATCTACTTAACTGAGGCAGTTGAGTGTTATTGTGAAAGATAATATATTGATGAATATTCTAAGTTATACCAAATGGCTGTATATACTGTATATGGATAGAATATTACTTAATTTTGCAGTTGATATTTGAGAAATATGGAATTAGTTCTAGATCAATCATACAGGAAAGAAAATATCCGCTACAAGATCATTAATTACACACAGGCTTTCAGCGAAAATATGAAAAGGGTGAAAAGCAATGTGGCCGCATTCTGAACTTGAGAAACACAGAGGTAACAACAATCTTCACCTTAAATAAATTATAATTACCCTAGAAAATGCAAGCCAGATGATAAAAAGGCATTTTGTGACAGAAAGAAGTCTTGCTGTTTCGTTTCTTATACAAGTAACTATTGTAAGAAAACATCTTGCCATTTACTTGTAATATTTTATGTCAGTCATAAAACATCTTGCCATTTACTTGTAATATTTTATGTCAGTCATAAAACGTCTTGCCATTTACTTGTAATATTTTATGTCAGTCATATCCATTGTACCGTTTTTTGCTAACTTTAAAACTAATTACATTTAAGAATGGCACAAAACAGATTGCCATATTTCCATACCTCATGTTTTTATTTCGATGTAAATGAGATGTGAAACCAAAATTTGTAGTCCTGTTTGGCGCCATATAACCTATACTGTGTTGGTGCGCCGTAAAACCCAAATAAATAAATAAATAGATTGCCATATACAATGCTATAAGATGTAAATTCTTCGGTAGTTCTTAAAGCTTCTATACTGTTCTGCATAACGTGTCTCCAGGCAGGAAATATTATAAATTTTACATTGTCCCGGTACTTAACATAACTGTCATATAGAGTGAAGAACCAATTTGTGAACTGGTTTTAGACTCCTCACTGGTGTTTTGACTAATGATAGTTTTCTTTGTCACACGTTTATATTCCTCATAAAACAACGTGAAAATTATATCTAAAAATAGATTTAGCGATCTTTCCTGTAAAATAGTATTCAGCAAGTTTTCTATGTATTATTTGGTTATATATTATCAAACTTTGATATGAAGTTTAAATACAGTTACATTAGTTGAAATACCAGTATGTTTTATTTTCTGATTATTCACCAAATATCTCCAAACAACAGAATAGAATAGAATAGAATAGAGGCGAATACCAATGCCACGAATGTACTTAAATTGTAGTAACGTAACAAGTATTGCTTAAAGCATGCGTTGATTTTTCTTTGATAAAAGTTTTCATCAAGCAGACTGTTTTAAAACATCTTTGAACGATTCAGTTCTCTTAAAACTGAAACTAAATAATTTGATTGAACGCCTATATTTATACAATGATATATTCAATAGCGTTGTACATAATAATAATAATAATAGTTATTATAACAATATTATTAATGACAATAATAATAATAACAGCCTTATTGTAATAAACAATCATGACCGCACCCCTCCCCTTGAGGTCATTTTACCCCCCATTGCCAATACCAGTGCTTAAAGCATCTTGTACGCCCAGACGAGCTGCATATAGAGGTTCAACCCCCCCCCCCCCCCCCCCCGGTTAATGGTGCCATCATATACTATTTAAGAAAGAAATACTACTCAATACCCCATCCATAGAGCCTTACAGTTCGTTTTTATCATATAAGGTGTAGCATCTAAAATATTAGTAAATAACACTGCTTTTCAAGAAAATTTAATGTATTAATTCGCTTTTTGCCATGACCAGTAATGATGGTCATTTGCTTTCATTAGGAGATGGAAAGAAGATTGCGAGACACATAAATTACTCTAGAATGTTTTAACTCTAAATTGACGTATTAACCAATATTGTCGCAACGCCAGTCAATGATCATGTTATTTTGCCAAAGAGGAAATAGTTGTGTTAGTTTTATTTCCCTACAAAATTCGAAGATGATACCTAATTAAGGCAATATAATTATTTGGCACAACCAACGTCATTTTAAATTATTGTATGATATAACTTTTCTTTCAGATATATAACAAAATGTGTTTGTTATAGACTGCGGATATTGATTAACACGCTATGCAATTTATTTAGTCTTAAGAAAGAATTGCTGGCTAAAAGACTACGGGTAAGGTAAATGTGGTATATTGTGTTTCCTGGATAGTATTGATACGACATTGTAAAAGCTGGCACTTAAAAAGGTATAAGGTATATTTACGGACCGAGTCAATCTTATAAATGTTATGAAAACAAAAACTCAGAAAGGGCCTTACTTTATCACCATTTCAAATTGTTTTTATTTGTTTGTTCTGGATTTAGCGCAGTCTTTCAACAGTATTTCAGATAACCTAACGCATGTTCCTGGATTCTATACTAATAATAATCTATTCTCCGCAAGAAACTGCCAAATTCCTTCTTCACTTGAGTATTAATTATAGGCGGCGGACAAAATGACTTGAGACATAGAGAATCTGTCATTGGTCTTCGGTTAGGATCAGAAAATCCCAACCCGAGGGCGCACCGCTCAAGTCTTAAACAAGGCTGTGCAGAGTTTAAGACTTGAGCGGTGCGCCCGAGGGTTGGGATTTCCGATCTTCACCGAACACCAATGATGGATTCTATTTCTCACTTACCACAACAGAAACAATAAAAACAAACATGAAAATATGAAACTATTTAAAACGCGGATATTGACGTCCGTAAGCAGAAGTGACGTCGTGACATTTCAGTGACGCACAGTAACAAAGTTCCGCTTTAGTTTTATCGTTTGTAGCGTAACGGTACGTTCTTATCATAAAGTAATGAATTTTGAATCGAGAAATACACTATGAGGAACGGAGAGAAAGAATAAAGGTTCCTGATTTTTAATTATTTTACCTAAATAATATGTATATTCAGCGCATGAAGTAGTCCGTCACAGGAGTGTGGGATAACCCATGTGAGATAAGATTTTCCAGCATTTCTAAAAATAGAGATTTTTCTGTATGATAAGTGAGAAACAATGTTCTTTATCAGAACATACGCCTCATCCGGTGATCTGCACTGTCTTTATTGGGATAAGCTGGCGTCATAAACCTGTTATCCGAATCATATCCATTAATTTGTACAAAATGTCGTCTTGGGTATTTGACTGCAGTCGCATGGCAACTGTACTTTTCGTGCAGAGTTTTAAAATTTCAGTGATGAGTCAAGATGATTTTGGAAAATCTTTAAAACACTAATAATCACATATAATAAAATATGTAAGACAATGCTTTGCTTACAGAACGCATCCCAGCAAACTAGAGCAGACTCGTTTTGATTGTGTTTATTTATTTCTTTTAAATCTACATATTCCATAACGGGGCTTTTTGTGCATTGCGGCTTTATTCTACATGATCCAGATAAATTATACATCATTCTAAAGGTCGCCGAGGATGGTAGAAATATCTTTAATAAAGTCAATGTTATAGACAAAAATGTATTTTACCAATTATGCAAAACAAACAAAATCACAATTTGGTACACAATTCTTTTCAGGAATTCTATGAATTGTTGTATGCTGACTAAGTTATCTTGGAAGTTTTATAATTATATATTCACAAATTAAGTCAAAACTGATTGTTTATTTAATTTTTGTGTCAAAATGCCTAAAAATTATACTGGAAAATACTCCACCCAAATCGTTTTTTGTTGACACATTCAAGACTGATCAAGATATTTTGAACATTTGAAAAATATTTTATTACCATTCTCGCAGTCCTTTAGAATTATGTGTAACGATGTGTAAAATAAATGATATTGTTTTATATCTTAGGAGAAATCAGGCAAAACTTTTGTTATGGAATAGGTGGATAAAACAAAAGTCTCAGGTAATTTTGTTCATCTTTTATACAGTTAAACTTATAGATAACAAAACAAGAAGTTATCCGGGAACACTTTCCAATTATTAACTTGATTACACTACTGCCTTCGTTCCAATAATAATATAAATATGTTAAGATAGCAATTTGCAATTTCTCACCACTTTTCCCTGACATAGTATTTAGGATCAATGTTACAATAGCACCGATGCATGATTTTCCATGTAGCGTAAAATGCAACGAATGTAGAGAAAGACATTAACCACAGAATGATGCTGATAATAACTTGTTATGTAATATATAGGCGTTGTACTCACGGGAAAAAAATAAGTATAGTCTCAGTGCTAAATCAGTTCGGGATGGAATGTTATAACTATACTGCACTGTCTGGCTTGACTGTAAATATTTCTGAAATACAGTATACAGCTTTTTAAAAACAAAACCTTTATGTCAGTACTAAACGACACTTGGCATGGTAGAAGTTGATAACTCTGCATTATCTGGCCTATAACTTTGACTAATATTTCATAAATCGCAATTAACACTGCTCTTGACAAAGGCATAACAGTACTCTATATAACCTCTCGGTCAAGTAAACCGGCTTATTCTGCAGATTAAAGTAGTTTTATGTCAACGATTTTATACTGATCTGATACTGTCTATCACTAAATTATTTCAGTTCTACGTTCTATAACGCAGCTGATCACTATATTGTGAAAGACTGTGAACAGAATTTGAGGTTTCTGTAAAACTCAAATTGAATGTAATTTGAGCCGTGCCATGGGAAAACCACCATAGTGGGTGTGCGACCAGCATGGATCCAGACCAACCTGCGCATCCGCGCAGTCTGGTCAGGCTCCATGCTGTTCGCTTTTAAAGCCTATTGGAATTGGAGAAACTGTTTGCGAACAGCATGGATCCTGACCAGACTGCGCGGATGCGCAGGCTGGTCTGGATCCATGCTGGTCGCACACCCACTATGTTGGTTTTCTCATGGCACGGCTCATATAATTCATAATTGTTTTCTTTGCTTTTTGCTTCTATATTTATTTGAACAATTTACATTTTAGCATTTTTAATTTGGGAAAAACACAAACAGAATTCCACCTTTTGATAATAGCCTTAATATAATTGACGAACACCTTCTACATCTAATATTATAGTATTTTTTCAACAACATCTACTTAACTGAGGCAGTTGAGTGTTATTGTGAAAGATAATATATTGATGAATATTCTAAGTTATACCAAATGGCTGTATATACTGTATATGGATAGAATATTACTTAATTTTGCAGTTGATATTTGAGAAATATGGAATTAGTTCTAGATCAATCATACAGGAAAGAAAATATCCGCTACAAGATCATTAATTACACACAGGCTTTCAGCGAAAATATGAATAAATGTGAAAAGCAATGTGGCCGCATTCTGAACTTGAGAAACACAGAGGTAACAACAATCTTCACCTTTAAAAAATCATAATTACCCTAGAAAATGCAAGCCAGATGATAAGAGGGCCTTTTTGACAGAAAGAAGTCTAAAAGACTTGCTGTTTCGTTTCTTGTACAAGTAACTGTTGTAAGAAAACATCTTGCCATTTACTTGTAATATTTTATGTCAGTCATAAAACGTCTTGTCATTTACTTGTAATATTTTATGTCAGTCATATCCATTGTACCGTTTTTTGCTAACTTTAAAACTAATTACATTTAAGAATGGCACAAAACATATTGCCATATTTCCATACCTCATGTTTTTATTTCGATGTAAATGAGATGTGAAACCAAAATTTGTAGTCCTGTTTGGCGCCATATAACCTATACTGTGTTGGTGCGCCGTAAAACCCAAATAAATAGATAAATAAATAGATTGCCATATACAATGCTATAAGATGTAAATTCTTCGGTAGTTCTTAAAGCCTCTATACTGTTCTGCATAACGTCTCTCCAGGCAGGAAATATTATAAATTTTACATTGTCCCGGTACTTAACATAACTGTCATATAGAATGAAGAACCAATTTTTAAACTGGTTTTAGACTCCTCACTTTTGTGTTTTCTTTGTCACACGTTTTCATTCCTCTTAAAACAACGTGAAAATTATACCAAAAATAGATTTAGCGATCTGTAAAATAGTATTCAACAAGGTTTCTGTGTATTATTTGGTTATATATTTGTGTCGTCAAAAATCAAACTTTGATATGAAGTTTAAATACAGTTACATTAGTTGAAATACTAGTATGTTTTATTTTCTGATTATTCACCAAATATCTCCAAACAACAATTACATGATTTTCCAAATTTCTTCATAGGAAATGATCTTACTTAGAAAATAAGCAGTCATACTTATGTTTTGTTCCAGAAATATACTGTCTCATAAACTTGTTTTGCAATATGAGAATATTGACTTCATGCCACTTTTATCGAATTATTTAAGTACAATGCTCACATCAGGTTTGCGCGAGATAACTTTCATATATAGACCCATTCTCACTATTAAGAAATGATATGTTCTTCATGAAGATACAACTTGATCACAAACAGGGGAATAACAATCCAGATGCAATACGAATACGTATTAAAAATGAACTGAATCTATAAAATCAATAAAACTATCTTATTAGGAATTATAAACAAGTTTTTATGTGATAGAACTTTATTGTGAGAATAGTTCATGTTCTTGAAAGAGATTAAATCATGACTGGAGTGTTTTCTTTTTCTTGACATGAAATATATTAGGCTTTATTTTGTGACTATTTAATTTCCTTTAAAGAAATATTTTCCCTTTCAAATCATTTGTTTGTTTACAGAATGCTATAGGAGTGTATAGTGCGTATTTTCTGACCTGGCCGAGATATTTTTAGTATAGGCTTTACCATTAAAATTAATAGGTAACTTGGTGCATATCGGATATATCCGACGTAATAAAACGAAATCTAATGATATAGCTGATTACCCTAAACTCAATGATAGAATGGCCCATTTATGACCTTTCTATAAATATCTCCGCCAGGTCAGAAAATATGCACTATAGTGCAGTCATCAATATATCAAAATGTTTTGCTTTGCTATGCTCTATTATACTATGTTCTCAGCAAGCGTTCCATTGTCTCCTCTTACATGTATCATGCATTCTATTCTCATACTTATGTGTATACGATTCTTTTTTAAAGGTCTTTAAGAAACATTTGTGGTAATTTCCCTGTAAACATGAAGTCATTGGGCCAACGACGAAAAACCGTCAAAGGATAATCGTTGTTGGGCCAATGTTGGCCCAACAATGATTAATAAGTATTGTAAATACAGCTGTTGGGCCAACGTTGAACCAACGTTGAATTTCATTCACAGATATCTCTGCATTGGCCCAGTATAGATTTTCAGAGAAAGACTTATACAGAGAAAACATCGTTGGCCCAACGTTGGCCCAACGTTGGCCGATTAAAAATAATAATATAATAATTATATATTTTACAGGTGAATGTTTTATCACAAGCTCCTACAGGTATACACGTTGTGTACGTGTAACATGCAATATTTAATTAATAATTAAATACTTTTCTGCACCAATTCGTAATCAGTTAAATCTGGGCTAATTAAACCTAAAATTTATCTGCAGCCGTAATGACATTTTGAACTATTTCAAATCTACTACTTTGAAAAAGAAAGTTAAAAAAAGAAAAAAAAACACTACTAACTCTATAACAAATATCTAATTTTATACATGTTTACAATAAATCTGTTGAGTATTCCAGAACATGAACTCTCGTTAACCCGGGTTATGTAAGAAATCCCAGAACATGTGGTTGATTTTGCTCTCTAGGCCAGATTTCTAGCTGCATATATGTGAAGTAAAGGAAACTGTTATACATGTGATAGATCTAGATTTAACAAAAACCCGGTCTACCAGCTATAAACTGTAAGTAGAAGTTTTTGAATATATTTTATAAAGTTGTGGAATCAAGTAAACAGAGAATTTCTTAATCCTGTATGCAAGTAATATCCATGTGACTTAAACATACGTTAAATACTTTTATCTAAAGCCGGCGGATGGCACTTGTGTTGAGTATTAAATATTTTAAATAAAATAACTCATATTCTCGTTAAATCTAACATATTTTTCTCTGTTAAATATAGACAAAAATAAATTTCATACATTTTACGCAAGTTTATATCCAGAGGTTTATGTGCATTTCTTTTGTTATATTGTTATCAATTTGACGTAGATGGTTTAATCAACATTATGATTTTTTTTACAGGGTGCTGTTCAAGAAAGTAATAATGGAGTGCCTAGCATTGTGGTGCACAAGAAAAAACAAGAAGAAAAAAGGAAAGCAGCAACTTCAGTGAGAAAAGAAAACAATTAAACAGAACTTGGATATATAATGAGTTAATATACAGACAGTTATTCACTTTTAAATTAGTGGGATTTAATAAGTGACTGTAAAAAGAAACATATTTAGATTTATAAAAGGCTGGAATCAATAATTGACATGTTGTAGTGATGAAATATTCTGTTATATTTCTTCAGGAAAATTGCAAACAAACTTTAAATAACTGTTAGATTTCTTTTTGTTAAAGTTTAACAAAATCACAACTATTTGAAAATAAAATACTTACTAAATAATGTTAGTTTTAGTCTTTTTTCAGTTTCGTAACCGTTGGGATAGCGTTGGCCCAACGCTGGACCAACCATGATAGACGAAAAAATGCTGTTGGCCCAATGGAGGGCCAACGATAAGTGCAGGATACCAGTTGTTGGCCCAACGGAGGGCCAACGATATGTGTAGGATTCCAGTCGTTGGGCCAACGGTGTACCAACCGTTGGGCCAACGTTGCGCCAATTAGCAAAATGGCGTTGGGCCAACGTTGGAAATCTTCGTTGGGCCAACGAAGAGTCTGCCGTTGGCCCAACGTTGGGCCAACGCATGTCTGCTATCTGGGTTATTCGTATATTTGGTTAACGGAAGATGTTTAATTTGTTTTACTCACATGTATGATAACAGCAGACAAGACATATTTTTGGCATAGAATCAAAATGCAAAACGCTTGCATTCTAGACGTCATCGATTGTTTGAAAATAGAAAGTTTCGTGCTATACAATTGTATGCTTGAAATTAATTATCTAGGTAAGCTTGCTAAACTGGTGCTAGATAACATACAAGCATGGTGGAATGGAATGCCGTTACCTTTTGTAAAAATCGTAAGATTAATACCAATATACATAATAATCAGCAGTTAAGTGATAAACGGTTATTTTTAGGATTATGTGGCTGAAGCGTTGTTACGTAAAACAAGGATATGCAAGAATAATTAGGTATTTCATAAACAGAGAAGTTCAATTCAGTCTATATTATGTTATGCTATTAAAACAATCGATTTACATTAAATTCATTTTATCGACATTGTACATGCACTGCCTGCAATTGTATCCCTTCAAAATAAAATAATTTCATGTTCGCCATTTTAGTAATGATACTCATTTATTATGGCATTTCATTTACAGACGGCTAGAAGCTGGTGAGACTTAATACAGAAATTTAGAATATTCTGTCAATAAACTGACGCATTTATGCCGTATCCCAGAGCTTTAATAACCAATGATGTCATAAAGTATCAACGATTCCTCAACTGATCATGTTATGTTGCCAAACAGGAAATAGGATAGTCAGTTTTATTTCCCTACAAAAAAATCGGAGAAGATATCAAAGCATGACATTATTATCGTTTGGTAGAGCAACCAACGTCATATCTACTTTATGCCATAAATTGTTCTCGGA
This sequence comes from Mercenaria mercenaria, assembly GCF_021730395.1. NCBI lineage: Eukaryota > Metazoa > Mollusca > Bivalvia > Venerida > Veneridae > Mercenaria > Mercenaria mercenaria. The sequence continues at coordinate 51,387,084 of NC_069370.1, forward strand.
TATATGACATTAATAGTGTTTGTTGTGGGCTACAGTAAATATAATCAGTATATTGATATTGATATATCAGGTTCAAAAATTACTGGTGGCTTAAGATTCCAGGATAGGGCAAAATACACTTCTTGTGTCTTTAATTGTTTGTAGTAATAATGAAATTAATGAGACTCTAACTTTAATGTTTACTATTTAAAAGTTTTTTTAATCGAATTAATTATATGTACCTGGTATATATTTACGTACGTTTTAGACGAAACTGTTTTCAACCGTTTAAAATATTTCATCATCTTTTTAATATGTTGAAAACACTCACCAAATAAGAAAGGATAAAGCTGATAAAGTTTAATATAGATAAAGATTATATAAGTTGAATCAGAGCTTTAATATCAACATTTTATTAGCTTGATTTAAACAAACTTTATGTAGAAAAATTTGTCTAGACAAACAATTGACAAGTATGTTTATCTACAAAATATAAAAGAATTTGGACACGGCATAAAGTATACAATCTAAGGAATTCAAAGGCAAATGCAAGAAGATTTTTAAATACTAAATAATTGAAATTGTATGAATGGATGTTTGATAAAAAAACAACATTTCTTCAGCAGCATACATTAATTTAGAAGAGTTCCATGTTCATCCATTTGGACGCGAACAGTATCAAATCTAACGCAAAGATTCTGAAATATTTCCTTAATACTGCAAATGAGCTCTATCTGAGACTTGTTATCATTAGAAATAAATTATTTCTATTTTGAATTTGCTTTTTTTGGGACATCTTCATGTTGATTGGTTCTTGAGTGTTTTATTTTAATTCGACACTAAGGCATTATCATTTATAAACTTGAAAAATTAAACAAAGGCTTGCAATAAAGGTTGTTAATTTCGTGGGCATGAAATTTCGTGGTTTTGGTCAAAACTGAAATTTCGTGGGGATATGAATTCGTGGATTTCAACTTTTGAACATAAAATTAATGGGAATTTTATTTGTTCGTTGGGATTAAATTTTGTTGATTGACTGAACCACGAAATCTACGAAAATTAGTACCCAAATAAAATTAATGATTTCACAGTATATTATAGTCATGTAGTTAGGTTTGCATCTTTATATCACATTTACCCAAAGTCTGATTCTTTTCAAAAGTCACTTGGTTCCAAGACAAAATGAATCTAAGCATTTTTACAGAATAACAATCTACTCAGTAAGAAATGAATGGCGGTATGATCTAGTAAAATGTACGAATCTCGTATCATGAAATATTTATACAAGCGAAATATATTAAAGCGGTGTGACGTAAATATGGAATGTTATGCATACAACGTAATTTTCATTAACTGAAAAACATGTTGTAAACAAGTTCATGAAATTGAACTCATTTGTAATAATGTGAAGTTGCATTTGTTGAAAAATTTGTAGGCAAACGAAAAGTTATCTTCAAGACAACAGCCATTTTTCCCGTCGTATAACGCTAAACCGTCTCAAATGATTAGTCTTTTTGCCATAACGCTTCAATTAATGAATACCATTACTTTTGTTCAAATCGCACGCAAACCTTTTGGAGCTTTAATGTCGTTTAAAATCGGAAGTCACAACAAAGACAGTATAAATAGCAGGATTATCTCTTGGTACTTTTACTGGCTTATTAATGTATTGCCATTTATTCATATTTTTTCAGTTCGAATCCTGTATGAAATGATGCGACAATCGTGGTGCATTAACAAAACACACTACTTATGTCAGTTTATGTATATTTGTTCATCTAACATACAAACGATTGCTCCCGATGTTTGACTTAGATAACTTGTACAGATCACATATCTAGCACTAGAAGCTGTCGCACGTTAAAATCCAGGTAAGTTTTGAAAATCGAATATGATACCACTCATATTGATTAAAGTCAATAAACGTTCTTGACCACAATTCAAAGGTAAATACTGATAAATATGTGTTCCCCGTTTTCATATTTTGTATATTTTTAAGTACTTTCTGTTTAGAAATTAAAAAATGTGGAAAACCACATGTCGCTTAACACGACATAAATGAAAATGTTGCAGGGTCGGTTTGATTAAGCCTGTTCATGGACGGTAGTGGAAATGCAAGCTACCATCCACGCCCTCTAGCCCCGGGTTGAGCAGAACTCAACATTTACACATCTTATAAGTACCAGAATGTAATTTAGAGACATCCGCAGATGTATTCATACGGCGGTGCACATGGAATCTTCAATGATGCACAGTGCAATTCCATGAAAAGCATCGTATGGTCCCCAGATAAAATCAGAACTAAACAATCTGGAACTTAGAGAGAGAATATGTGGTAATGGAGCCTGCATATCACAGAAAGTGCCAAAAGACAAAATTAAAAAGCAGGCACCATATCCAAGGGGTGATAGGTTTGTTCATGACAACTGTTTATGCAGAATTTCTACAAATAGATTCTTAAATCTTTGTCACGTTTTTACTTACTAAGATGCCGGAATAGATATAGATGTTTCCAAGTGATCTTAAGCAATTCAGTTTTATAGACTATTTTTTTTTTCTCGGCTTCTGTTCAATAAGTATACTTTGGTAAAATAAGAAAGAGAAAAGAAACAGTTGGTCATTTTTGTAAGATGTCAGTCTCCCCGTACATTCAATCAGAGCGGTTATATTTGTATCTATTCAGATCGTTCAGCACGACTTTTATGTTGTGTTACTGGAACTGTTTAGTTTTTCAGCTTGAACATTTCGACTTTGGTGGTTCCAATAGCTTTGGGTGTTGTATAATCACCCCTTGGATATGCTAGCTTTTTAATTTTTGTCTTTTGGCAGTTTCCGTAATATGCAGGCTCAATAATCTCAAATCCTCCTTCTAAATTCCAGTTTCTTTAGTACTTCCCATTGTTCTTTCGTTAGGGCAAACCTCTTCTTTTAATTTCTTTTCATGGAATTACACACTAATGTATCATTGAAGGTTCTATGTGCACCGCCGTACGAACTCATCTGCAAATGTCTTTAAATTGTTTTTGGTACTTTTAACAGGTGTAGATGTTAAGTTCTGCTCAACCCGGGGCTAGAGGGTGTGGACGGTAGCATGCATTTCCACTACCGTCCATGAACAGGCTCAATCAAACCGAGCCTGCAACATTTTCATTGTTGTCGTGTTGAGCGACCTGTGGAGTTTCCACTTTTTCAATCATATTTATTAATCCTGTTTCCAAGAAGTCTCCTTGGCCGAGTGGTAAAGGTCGCTGGCTGTAAATCTTTTGCCCAGTACTGCGGTGGGTCTGGAGGAGCACATGAGTCTTACACTACCTTCAACAACTGGCTAACTGCCACATCACTTATAATGTCGGTGTGACCCAACAACCAACAAAAATAGTCTGTGTGTGAGTCTCTACCAGCTGAAATTAGTGTAAGCACATGACTATATAGAGAGTAATGAATTTTGATAGCATTGTTAAGTTCATTGATGTGATACTTTGAACATTTCTGTTTACAAACAAAAAAGAAAATGGTTTTAGTTTTGATAGTAACACTTTGGGCGGACAGATTATTGGTTACTTCTTTTTCTTTTATTATGAAATATCACATGGTAATTAGGACTTTCGTGTGTCTATGTTTTCTTGTTTTATCTTTGTAAACATATTTTGTAATTTCTTGATTCCTAAATATCATTTACGTAACTGTGAACTCACAAAAAATAGTATGCTTACTTTGTTTAACTCGGAAGGGCCAACTTTTTAATATTCGCAAAACATATGGCCCTATCCTTTTATTTTGTTTTTATATAACTATAATACATTTATTAATTTGTTAAAATAAACTTGTAATTTCCTCTGTATGCTTGATTAAATTGATATCAAAAATATTCAAAATCATCAGAACAATTTCCAGTGTTACGGAAACTATTAACACTTTTGATCATTTCTGATGATGTTTCGAAACCCTCTGTAGAATGTTATATTGTAGTAAGATCGAAGATGGAAAAAAAAAATTCTTTCAAAACATTATTTATTTATGGAAGTTAAACCGTATGTTTTATTTAGTGGCAGCTTTAGAGGGACCATTTGTTATATAAAAATGATAAGAATTGTACATTTGTTGAACAAACGTGTTATTAGGCTTTCCTTTTCAAGTGGCATTTACACTAATGGAATTCGTTCTCAAAGTACCTTAATTCCTATATAAATTGAATTTAAAACAATTCTAAAAAAACAAGGATAAACATTAAACAGGGAATGCCATGTTCCGAAAACGCAGCCTCCCCAAGCTGACTTTAGGTGAGTTATTTGTAAAAACTTGACACTTCAAAATTGTTAGCCGTAAACATCAAATAAACTAAAGGCAAGATTTGCTTAAAAACGGTATTAATAAGTGTCTTGAACTATTTATTACTGCTTCATGCAAAGGTAATTGCATAAGATATTTGCCGATAGCAAATTACGGAATTTAAAGTCCGGTGGAAACAAAGAGCTATGTTGTATAAAATGTAGGAAACATAATAAAATCGCATTTTTCCACAATGCCACCAGGAGAGATTTAAAGAGAGATTCTAAGGGCCGCCACATTTCAATGAGAGTAAATAGAGCTAAAATAAATCCGAATATCGTCATACTGTCACACGTTTTACTAACTTTTTAAAACATTCTTCTGAGGTGTAATATGTAGGTTTTTATGTTTGCTAAATTTATATCATGCTTTGGGTTTTTGTTCATAGTTAAACAAAGACATAACTATGAAATGTTGATGAAAAAAAAAACGAATGTCTTCCTGCTTTCTCGTGTTTGAGAAGTTTTATTCTGTACAAGTTTCGGGAAATGTGGTATTATTATTGAGAATTAAAAATCAAGTCTTTATTGAATATATTATTTAAGAGCTGTAAACCCACTGATATTGTACTTTAAGGTTTTTTTCTAAAACGACGCACTTGCCACTTTTGCTGAAAACATTCTTAGTTTTATAGCCCCTTTTCCAGACCGCTTTAAGTGACTATAAACCATCTTGCCAAATCAGCTACTTGTTTTCATGTCTCAAAAGTTTTAATTAAATTCTAAGAGCAAATAGTGTCTACTTCAGACAGATAAACAAAACAAAATTCATCTTAGAATAATAAAAAAAGAAAATCAAACTGTACTAGCAGAAATGCTGAAAGAACAAGAAGTGAAAATGTGATGCGGCTGTGACTTCTAACAAGGTGATTTCTGTCCCCAGTCTGTGCAGTCCTATTTTCAAGTTTTCAAATATTCACCGAAAAAAGACAATGATAGTACTAAACAAAACTTGCCTCCAAGTCAACTCAAGGTCAATGCCTCAGTTCGGGGTCGACGTACGATTAACATATTTTCTGTATATGGCATTTTAACACATTTCTTGCTTGATACTCATTATTGGGTATAAAGCGATACTACAACTGGAGAGAGCTATTCAACGACGGAATGTTCTTATCATTATTGAGTTGTACACCTCGAGTCAAATCGCAAAATAACTTGTATTATGTGGACAGGGGAACTTTAAGACTAATCAAAGAACATTTGGACATATAATGACAAAGCAATTGTTAAATACTAGTCATTTGATCTTTTAACTTTACAGGTTGTATGAAGTTTATATCATATCGAACAATTCTTTAGGACCAAAATAATTACGTCAGTAATGCCGGTAGTTCTAATTTTAATGCTGAACTAAGCAATTTGCTGCTTCGCATAAATTTATGTTTCTATCTGGGTAAATTAGTACGCAATATGACTGTTATTCTTAATAGGTTCTAAAGAGAATTTCTGTACAATATGTAAAAATACGTTTCCACCAAATTAGGGGAAAAAACGTAAATGAAATGAGGTCAACACATCTCAAAGGCGAATAACAACACAGAGGTATTGTTTCGTTAGGTTTCTTGGGCTTTCTGTCTACATGCATGCAAATTTGATATACACTGACAATCCGAAAGTTCGGAAAATTGTATCAGAATTCATTCATTTGCAATCTTTAGTTTTGCAAAGGCATACAAAACAATAATGTTGATTGATTGTGAAGTTTAATTTGCAAGCGGAAATACGTTGGGAAGGCATAGTCGTAAATCTATAATATTCTGTCCATAAACTGACATATTGAAGCTAAATTCTCAAGTTTTCAGCCAGCTATGTCATAACTTACCACTGAATTCCTCTAGGTAATCATGCAAGTTTGCCAAAAAGGAAATAATTTCGTCTGTTTCGTTTACTAACATTAATCGAAAACAAAACGAAAAATATCTTGTGCCGTAGACTTTTAAAAATATCCTAGACCCAAATTTCATATTTGAAAATATGCACAAATACTATACATAGTTCAAGTAAATAGTCTATTTGTATTAAAAGTACTATGTCCTATATTAAAAATAGTACCCGTCTGTATACATGTACATGTATAGAGGAACGCAGTATTAATGTGTACTACCACTAAAACACTGGAACATATTTTAAAGAATGAACTATTACTGCATGACATTTAAATTATGTATGTAGCTCTACTGACACAATTAGTTCATATATTTAGTAAAGTTAAATATATTTGATGCGGATTTGCTACATTTGAAGTTAATACCTAAATTGAAAATATTCAAGACGTATGACAAAAAAAACGTTCTAATTTCTATACCATTAGACGGCGTCCCTGTAAAGCGGCGGTAAATTGTGGTATGCATTAGATCTGTGAGAGGTTCTGTTCCTGCAAAATAGCAGAAACATGTGGGATATTTAACACATTCATGGAAAATTATTATCATAGAAAGCTGTATAAAAAGACTTAAAGAAAAAAAACGTTATTCAAACAATTCTGTGTTAATGTTTAGTACCTTACCCTCCCCATTCTCATCCATCAGAGGTTCGTCAAAATCCCGAGACGAACCTCTGATTTATTTCCATCGTTTACTTGGTGAGCATGCGCACTCGTAATTACTATCGGGAGTGGTTTCAGCCAATCATTATTCGCCATTATTTGGAACTCCGAATTGAAACTTCAAAAAATATGTAAACAACTATTATTAAGATACTTGCTTACGATGGATAAAGGCTGTATTCCATGATTGCGATAAATAAAGATTTATTCCTGTAATTTGACGTTAAGAGATTTACATCAAGAAATAATAATATTCGCCGTAAATGGACATCGTATTCCCTCGATAATATGGTAAGGACGCGGTCACGCTTTTCACGGACGATTTTGATTGGTTCGCTACGATTTGTCGCGAAACGACGCTGATTGGCTGAAACGTTTTACCTGTAATGTAACCAAACCATAAATATCGGCGAAATGTGCCAGAGGTTCATCCGGGGAACCACGGTAGACCTCTGGTATGCGAGAATGTACCCTCCCATATCTTTGGTGATATCATGTCAATTGAGGATATCAGTTACCTTTGGCAATATCATTTGCCTGATACCAATTTGTGCTAGCAGTGTTTTTAATTTGTTGGAAGAGATGTGCGTGTGTTTGAGCGTGCGTGCGTGGGTGCGTGCGTGTGTGTGTGAGTTCGGGTTTAACGTGTTTTTCAACAATTTTTTCAGTCATATAAACGACGGTGTCTACTTGTAGCAGTGAGCACAATGCCCAAATTTATAGTGCTGCCTCACTCGAATATCACGCCGTAGACACGTGGCATGATACCCAACCCAGTCACATTATACTGACACCGGGCTGACCAGTCCTAGCACTATCCTCTTAATGCTGAGCGCCAAGCGAGGAAGCTGCTAGTACCATATCCAACTTTATCCGGACACTGTCAGCGTTTAAGCATTGCATTAGATTGCTTTAAACATGACTGCTGGGTTTACAACTAATCTGGACTGCGTAGATATTTCATTTCCAGAGCATGTTTTTTCATCAGCACATACAACCATCCAATTTTTAGCAAAATATATAATTATACAAAAAATACGGATTGCTTTGAAAACGCACAGTGCTTTAGGTTCTACAAAAGGAATTGGAAATTTTTTTGTTATAAAATGTTTGGTAACAAGATACTTTTTGATACTATTGCGTACAATTTTCAATGTTTCATTCATGCTTGAAAATAAATTCACTGACTTAGTATGGAAATCAAGTGTTTTTCGGCAAATGCCGTCTAAGAACGAATTCGTGGTCTGGACTAACGCATGACTTAAGTTTACAAATCAGACTACCTGATAACGCATTATAGACAATTTATCAAAATGAAAGATTTATACAACACTCTGCCTGATTGGACGAGGGTGTCTGACCACTGCTGTAATTATACAAAACAAAACTGCACCCCTACAAAACCGTTGTGAAAATTTAAAAGAGAACCATTTAAATTGTTAAAGTGTGGTGTTTAGTATTGCTATTTGAAAAATGTTAGATAGATGATAGAATAACACAAATGATATGAAAAACTCATAAACTTCTTGTCTTATTACAATTCGCCGACCATCGTTTTTAAAGATATTTCCTGTTAGATATGAAATGAAGTCTGTTACCACAAGAATAGAAAATCAATTTTTAAAAGAACTTCCAATTAAAATGTTACTTGACTTACGCGCTAGGTGAATACAAATATAATTTTAATATATATATATGGGGCGTTCCATGAGAAAACCGGTATTAGTGACAGCGATAAACAATGACGTCAGAAGCAATTAAAGTTTGACGTCACTATTATCTACAGCGAATAACCCGGAAGTTTGTTGACATCATTACGAGATTAATTGTACAGGATATATTAAAGTTGAATTCAAATGGATAGTGATTTCGAGGTTAGTAACGAATGATATATATATAATGGCATGTTGATTATTAAACAAAGTGTTATAGGACGGAAATTCAAAAGTTATTTTGAACACATCTTGACATTAATTTTTGCCGCCATTTTGTTTCTTTTTTTGTCATTTCCTTATAGATGAGGTACTTTCATTTGACTTCTTTCATTTGTGATACAATCCTACAAAAGTGATTGCATGTTTTGATAAAACCCTTTTACACCCTAGATCTAGAATATGAAATAAAGCAAAGATGACATTCGCTGGTAGATGTGCCCTTTCTGTATTATAATGCTGGTCTTGATAGTGTTTGACAATTAACCAGGTTATCGAGATTAATATTTGTTCTCTCTTTCTATCCATCCCTCTAATATATGACATATTGAATTGTTATAAGAGAAATGCTGAATTTCAAGTTAACACGTGACCGAAAATGATATATACTACATTAAGCGCTTAAGAGTCAAGTGAACGTTTAGCTCAGATAGTAAGAACGTTGTCTCAGTTTTAGAAGTTAAATAGATGGGGTTCGAGACGTAGGGGTTCGAGAGACGTAATGGGTTCGCGACTTTTTCCTTTCTTTTTTGTTCTTCTTTGTTTTAATACTCATATTTTTTATTCTCTTTCTCAATCCCAAAAATGATATTTTAACACAAATACGTTTATAAAATACTTCATTTCGTTGATTGCCATTATTATAAATGACTGTTTATTTACATATTTTGACTGTTGTTTATGTACAGAGTTTTAGTTACCTATAAAAATTCAATTAACTTTCAGGATCTTGAGAGCTTACTGTCTGATCACTTTGGACGGACACCGTCAGCGACACCATATGCATTGCAAAACGGAAATGACGATGATGGTGAAAACAATACCGGTGACTTGGTTGGTGACACTGCGAGTGATGATGATGAATTTGACCGGGCCACAATTCAATCTGCTGTTGAGGACAGAGCAAGGTATTACCTTCTACATCTAGAAGAGGAAGCACATTATTCTGATCAGGAATGACAGGATGATCGAAGTGACGACTCTGGCGATAATGCTTATGTTAATGAAGTCCGTGATGAAAACGTAGTAAATGATGAAGATTATGATGACGATAGAGGTAAGATAAGACAGTTTGCACGATCTGGTTGTGGATGTAAGCAGAGATGTAATATTGGAATAAGTGCAGATGATATATATGATGACATTCTTTCAGTAAGGGAAATGTCTAAGGAAGAGAAAGACATGTATATGATGGGATCTATAATATATAGTGGTAATCAGGACGTAACCAAATGTGGGAAAAAACGGAAACGCATCCGCATGGTATATACATATAGCGGCAAATCAATTTGCAGAAGAACATTTTCACTTATTTATGATATCGGTAGGCATGCACTAGAAGGACTTGTATGTCATGTCAAAAAAGAAGAAGTTACAGCACGGAAACACGGAAATAGTGGACGTAAGCCTAAGCATGCTTTAGTGTATGAGGACATCCGAAGAGTTGTGGAGTATATCCAAAATTATGCAGATGCATATGGGCTCCCACAACCAGCTGCTCCACGTGGAAGTGATAACATACCCCCTGTTTATCTAGACAGCGAGACAACAAAGGTAAAAGTTCACAAAATGTATCTTCAGTGTTGTCAGGAATCCAATATACGGTACGTTCAATAAAGTTCTTTTTGCGAGATCTGGAATAATTACCTGGGCCACATTAAAATTGCCTCTCCGAGAGATGACGTGTGTGCAGCTTGTGAGAAACACAGAAAAAACATAAATATAGCTGTTGAGGAAAACGAAAAAATTTATGCAACTGATCATTTCCGAGAACACATTTTAAAAGCCTAAATAGAGAGAGAAGTTTACAACAGTTGTATCAAGCAGGCAAGAGAGTCACATGATCAAACCCAACAAACAAGATATAATCATTACACTTTTGATTTCTCCCAAAATGTTTCAATACCAAACTATTCCAGACAAATGGGACCAATTTATTTTGCAACATTACGTAAAGTGCAAATATTTGGCGTGCGCATTGATGGGTATCCAAGGCAACTGAACTTTTTAGTAGATGAAAACGAGACGATCGGGCAAGACGGAACGCAAACACACGGTCCTAACGCTGTAATATCAATGTTGGACTATGTGCTTGACGAGTACAGTCAACATGAGCCTAAGATCTCACTCCATGCAGACAATTGCACTGGTAAGCTGAAGTTTGTTTTTATACATTTAAAGACAATTATAATTTTCACTATTGTTTTTAAAAAATGAAGTTTGAAATATAGTTTGTCCATGCAATGCTTCTAAATTGTATTATTTTGCTTAGTTTTGTTTATATTTAACGTATAAGGTATCCTAAATGTTTATGAACGTCGAAATAAAGAGGTTTGTTAGTTATATATTTTTTTATTCAGGACAAAACAACAATCGTTATTTGTTAGGTTACCTCATGTGGCGTATCCTGACAAGAAGACAAGATTCTATCGAATATCTTATGCCGGTTCCCGGTCACGCAAAATGTTTGGTAGATGCTGGATTTGGCCATTTAAAGAAGCTTTACAGGTATATAATTTATATCTATCATGTTTTAAAGCTTGAACAGTCCCAAAAGTTATGTATTTTTACTTTTAGAAAAGTAAACTAGGGATCGAAATTCATAAAAAAAGACTTAATACATTTATGATTTTTCAATGAACGTATTATACTGGTTTGCAAGTGAATTGTATTCCAGTGAAGCAGACGCACATCAGTATCATAAAATAAATGCTATAATAGGGTTATTTTAAGAATAGCTTGTTCTGGGATGCTGTATTCGGCTTGAGTGGATTTTGCCAGATCGGATATCACGAGGCGGGCATGCGCCGAGTGTGATCCGTCCTAGTAAAATCCACGAGAGCCGAATACAAAATCCCAGATCTAGCTGCCGTAATTACTCTTTTATTATATGCCTCCATGTTTTTTTGTTTGTTTATCTTTAATCGAACGAAATCTAAAATGTATGTTGATGCTAAAATTAAATGAGTGATGTTTTTGTGTGCTATATATTATGTGTCGGCATATGCATATTGATGAAAGTAGTCCGGTAACATACAATACGGAAGGTACAATACGAGATTTTTTCAACCTGTTCGTATTTCATTGTGAAATGCAAACTGTATTTTTGACATAATTTATATAGATATATAATAAAATGAATTATTGGAACACAACTCAGAGTTCAATTAGTTTGCGTTTGCATTGAGTTGATCTAATTATTATGGACAGTATGTTTTCTTGCAGAAGATCGAACATAGAGACAATGGACCAGCTTGGAGACGTTGTACGTTTGTCGTCTGCGACCAATCAAGAAGTTCGGTATGATCAAGCATGGCGGTGGGCTGACTGGAAGAGTGAACTAACTCCAACGTTCAAATCAGGTAACACTTAATTATAGCAACGTTTTGTTAACAATCGTTTCATTGCCACAGTGTATGTAACTGTATAATAAATAAGCAGATACAACAATTTGCGCTGAATCGATGATTAAATAACGCAATACCAGAATAGCAAGAATTCTTTAGGAACAAAAAATTTCGTTCAGTTCAAGTGATATTTTATATAAAACTTAAATTGTGTAAACGGAATAACCTCTTGAAATCTCGCCCTTCCGGGCCATTTGCGAGATTATTTACACTTTATATCTGCAACTGTAAAGTGTAAATAATCTCGCAAATTGGGAGATTTTTTTATTTTATTCGTTCAGCTTAAATCATTGTTTTGATATTACAATGCCCTTTTTTGTACAAAAAAAGCAATGACGTGCAAGACAACTAAAACAAATACCGAATACTCCATTGAAATCTACTATTTTCACTTGACACAGGAAGTACCAGTCTTTTAGTACGACAATAGACGAACCTGGTATCGTTACCATGCAAACTGGAAAAAATACACCGGAAGTTAAGGTTAACATCTGTACTGGTATCCGTGTGAATGATGATAGACCTACTATGCTTCAACCAAAAGGACAGAGCAGACAACGAGTTGAGTACCTGTATAAAAATGTCAGAAAATACCTGAATCCTGCCAATATGGATGTCACGTGCCCGCAATGAGCGCCACGATAGATACGTTTTGCCATATACAGACTTGTATTTAAAATGAGTTGAAGTACTGCAATGATTATTGTGCAATTTTGAACAGGAAATGTTTTAAAAATGGCGTGTATTTCATCATTATTTGAATATATTTTGTCATATATCTGGTAAATTTATAAATTTGCTAGAAATATTCCACCAGTTCAGTGTCGAGTAATTATTCAATCAAGAAATCCACTTTTGTAAAAGCTAAACTATTTCAATATTATTGATAGAGCCTTTAAGTTAATGTTTTATATTCTAATGATATGGTTTAAGATTAAAACAAACAATTATGCATGCAATGATTCTTTGCGTTTTTTTTAATCTAACGTTCAGAAAGTGACGTTGACATCATCATTTCTTGTAAATTATCATTTGGTACGTTCAGGTTTAAAATGCGTTGTAAAATATAAAAGCATTTTTAAATTATGTCAAGTTTTGCGCTGAATGAAAATATATAAAAAATTATATTTTTCTTTAAGAAAATGCAAAAAAGCAAAAATCGAAAATTTTGCCACTAATACCGGTTTTCTCATGGAATGGCCCATATTTATTTATATATACATATAAATTAGAAAAGTTTCTTTGACCGAGATATAATTAGCCACCTTCAGGGATACTTTCGATTATAATCAGGAACTTGTTTTGTCAGAAAAACAAGGGTTTATCAGAAAAACAAGGAATGAATATCCAACAGTGAAAGCCACGTTCTAAAAACGCAGCCTACCCAAACGTAACACCAGCACGCGGAATCGCATATGAGCAACACACAAACACACACACACACACACCTCGCACAGACACATACGCACACAAAGTAAACACACATGGACAAAACAAACAAACAAATAAAGGAACACAGTGGGGCACCGCCCTAGAACGGTCAGTTGCAAAACCACCACTGGGTAGATTAAACTGGTTTATAGTGCACCTAACCTCACTTTAACCCCCGGCATGTTCCAAAGTCATAGGACAGTGTAAATTAAAGATATCTCCGCCAGGTGAAGCCCTAACATACGCAAAAGGAACAGACGGCATGTAAAGTAAACTGTGACACTAAAATGCTTATATATATATATAATTGCAATCCTTAACAACCTAAAACGCATGTACTCGGTACCTTTGCAGAAGACAGAGCATGAAAGGGAAACACCCTTAAGGTCCGACGAAACAGGCCAGATGACAGAAATCAAAATAGCTCAGCCCTGGTGGGATTTAAGAACTACCTATCATGGAGTCCTTCACCTGTTCCGCCAGACACAATCAAAAAAGGAAAGCGAATTGCCATGACCCAAAATATTACGAAGTTTGTAAATCACACCCCCATAAAATACGGGTTTTGATATACCTTCTCGCAGAAGTGTCTTTAAATTGCTATTGTATTTTAAAAACCAAATTTGAATTACGATAGTACAATTTAGCAAAGAATTTATGTAATTTATAATAACGGTGAGTTATATTTTAAAGTGGACAGGCCTTTTTAGCTGTATCGAAAAGTGTTTGAGATCGATAACCTGACATTTATTATGGTTAGTTAATACACGTGGAAAGGAAGCAGCTTATTTTGTATAGAATGTAATTTTAAAAGAACTATGTAGATTATTAAATATATGATGATAAATGTTCCATTTAGAAACAATTCTTGTTATATGTTGAAATGTAAGAGTTCTTCGTGCATTTTGATTTCGATAATGGACTGACATATATACTTGCACCAGCAACAAGTAAATGTAAACAATAAATTAAATATTTAGATATGACTGAAGAACGGTCGATTCTAGTCATAATACTGACGTACAGCGAATGCTAATGACTGTGTGTGATACATGATGGTATTTAGTTTGTACCTGTAATTTCCTAACGACTACGATTATTATCGAAATTAGAACAATGCTCACTGTCTTCGCCTTGCGCCTGGTGCACGCTGCTTAAAGGGCAAATATGAAAGATTCAGTAAAAGTTATATTTTATTGAAACTGCCAGTAATTAAGTTCATACTCATGAAACACATCAGAGAAATTTGGGTAGCTCTGAGCGATTAGAAATGTTTGAAAATTAGATTATATTTTTTATTTAAATGAAAACCGTTAGTTAAAAAAATCAATACTTCAGAGCTCTGGCGAATTCTGAACATGTCATTATGACATGTTTGTTTAGTCCACGTAGTGTAGCCGCTATACAGTATAAGGGTGCACTTACACTGCCTAGCTATGTAAACTATAGTGACATTGTAGAGTGTACGCTTAAGGTATGAGGGGTCCTGGGTTTGAGATCTACACAGACCTAAAATATGTTATAGGACTACTCTACTGTTCTATATTTTAGTTAACAGTATACTGCACCGTATTTTTAGGAATCCAGATCATGTTGATTGAACAATGAAATACAACAAAATAGAATATATTCAGTACATTTATACTTTAATTAATTCTCTCTATGTCCAAGAAGAATAACATTTCCCTAATCACATGCTTTATGAACTTTTTGTAATATTAAAATTAAATACATAATTAAAATATTTTTTTGAAAACTTTTGGACTTCATGTTTGAAAACTCTTATGACTTCATTGTTAAGATAATTACACATGTAATGTTTAGGTAAGTTAATTTACTAAACATTACTTTGATAATTCGCATCTTTAATCGGTACTATGTATTGATTTCTTTTTAACGTTGCATGATATTAATCTAAGAAATTCATTAATAATTCATAATATAGAATCTTAAATCTAGTAGAATGCTTTATCTAGAGATCTTGAACTAAGTTTTTATAGAGAGTGTATTGTGTAACAATCAAGCTACACGCCCCCTAGCACCGGCTTAAGCGGACCTCTAATAACATAGATATTGAAAGAACCCCATGATCCAAAAGGATCAGAAAATATAACAACACTGAGTTCAAGTACGGTGAGACTTTTAACAACCGCCACACAGCACTACAAGACTACTGTTGTGATACTTAAAACATGTAAGAAGATCCTTTGAAAGCATAGACCGCAGCCAAGTAAAAAAGTAGCAGACTCAGTTTGATATGAGGTATGAGAGGTAATGAAATATGCATCGCCACTCACGCCCTTTAGCAGCCAAATCTGTTATATTTTGATCTGGTTGCATTCTATGCTTTTTCAAGTTCCTTGTTTTATAGATTTTATGAAATGTTATACTTATTTAAAAGCCAACTTTCAATTTTACAAAATTCAAATGATTTTTTCATTTTACAGTGTCTGGATTAAAGAAGAGTTTTTTGAAATCGAGAATGGAACCCGTAGTATCTGAAATGCTATTAGCAATATTAAGAAAAGCATTGTACAAATGTTAATGGTAAAAGTTTTCCTCGATTGTCGTGACAAGTCATAAGAATGAGTAGTTAATCAAGTTGTTGCCTTTGCTCAATATATATGTATGTATGTATATATCTCCAAAATCTAAAAGCAAATACATACTGGTATATCGCATTCCGTAACATAGCACAGATCTGGTTATAACTTATCATTTAAGAATAAGTAGGCTTTGAACTTGCACGTATTGCATAGGGCACAGGGTTCATAACATTAAAAAATGAGTCTCTGGAATTTGGCGAATTCTGTTACAAATGTATTGTGTACTGTTTGATACCGGTAATGTCTTGTTAAATATCTTAGTAATGTTTCAACAGGGAAAATGCTGGATATAAACTCAGTGCCAGCTCAGTTATGTGTGGTCTGTAATTAATCAGAAGAATGTTATAATTAAAACTGCACTGTCTGCCTTGACTGGTAGATAAAACCTCAACCATCAATAATAAATAAAGTAACAAACATTAAATACCTTTACCTCTGATCAAGGGTTCTTTATGACACGTGACATAAATACAATTTATAGGATAACGCCTGTGACATGAATTAATGGACATCATACGTCTTACTTGTTTCAGTGTCAGTCATACTACGAATTTCTCGGTGCTTCCGAGGGATCTACTTTTCAGATTTTATTTACTTCACAACAGCGGGTGTTAAGTGCTGTATGGCGGCCGTAAAAAGTCGCCCCGACTTCATCTCAATGTTGTTATATTTTCTGGTCCTTCGGGAGCATTGATTTCAATTCATTTAGATTTGAAGATTGGATACTGCTTAAGCCGGTGCTAGGGGGCGTGGGCAGTGTTGCGTTTTCCATTACTGCTCATGAACAGACTCAATCAAACCGAGTCTGCAATTTTCACTGTTTGCCTTGTTCTCGGTGCTTCCGAGGGATCTACTTTTCAGATTTTATCAATTATTGAAACATTAAAGGAACTAGACAAATTGCTTTTAACAGACATTTAATGATATTTCTGTTGGGTTAACGTCGCACCGACACAAGTGTAGGTCATATAGCGACGTTCCAGCTTTGATGTGGAGAAAGACCCCATGTGCCCCTACGTGCATTATTTCATCACGAGCGGGCACATGGGTAGAACCTATCCACCTTCCGTAAGCCAGATGGATGGCTTCCTCACATGAAGAATTCAATGGCCCGTGAGTATCAAACCTACATCGCCGAGGGGCAAGTGATTCTAAGTCAGCGACCTTGGTTTAAACAGTATTTTATTGATATAATTACAATTGTCAGCGACCGTAACCACTTGGCCACGGAGACCGCGACATTTAATGAGGTTCATGTTAGTGTGTTCCATTGATAAATGTTCCCTTTGCATTTATAATTGAGCCATGCATTGGGAAAACCAACATAGTGGGTTTGCGACCAGCATGGATCCAGACCAGCCTGCGCATCCGCGCAGTCTGGTCAGGCTCCATGCTGTTCGCTTTTAAAACCTATTGGAATTGGAGAAACTGTTAGCGAACAGCATGGATCCTGACCAGACTGCGCAGATGCGCAGGCTGGTCTGGATCCATGCTGGTCGCAAAGCCACTATGTTTGTTTTCCCATGGCACGGCTCATATTTGTTTTGTAATACTATACAACATAGAAGTTGTATATTCAGCCACCTTGTTACAGTATGTAATAAACATACAAGTTAAAAGTCAGTGACACTGATTTTTATAAGTGGCAAATATCGCATAATATTTATACCTAAGTAAAGTAAATCTCTCTCAATGTGCTTCATAACTATCTATTGTCAATTTAATGTTCAATTTAACTACTCTAGAACTACGTTTGATAAGGCACAGAACAATACATTATAGAAAACTTAATAAAAATGCAAATGTTAACATATACCACTTATGAAAGCTTGGGGTGCTTTCTGGACATAATCAAAAACCTAATGCTGTTAAAAAACTAGGTATGCCGACTCAATCGCCGAGTGTGATAGGGGATGTTAAAAATCTACAAGAGGCGACTGCAGCATTCCAGATCAGGCTATAATTTTCATGACCCTTTTTATTATATACCTCTTTATACTAAATTAATACCTAATTTACAAAAACAAACTTAACGTTGTTACGAGTGATTTGGCATCTTACTTATGAATATGTAAATCATGTCATTTTCAGTAATTTGCAATTTTATGTGAGAACAGGGAATCTGTCACGTTTCAATTTTTAAGAGGAAGTTTTTCTGCAATGAATACTGATGAAAGAAGTCCAGTCACACGCATGATACTGGAATGGATTTAAAGCCGCTATATAAAGGTCCGGATTGGCCCAAAACACGCAAATAACGTCAAATACACATCATGATCACTATGCGTAATCCTATAATGATATGCGGTCTACCTATTGTTAAATATATTGAGCCTCCAATATATGAGTTGACAACTTTTGCGAAAAAGTCATTAAAGTGTAAGTAATCAGTGTGAAATACTGGCCGATAAAAAATAGTGAAAACTTTGTTGCTTCAGTTAACATATTCTGGTAAGAGTTTGAGTGTTAATAACTGGGGATCGAAATGGTCTTCGGTCTAAATTGACTTCTTTAATAAAACTAGTACCTGATGTTCTAAAAATTATCTTTAAACACGGCGATTGAATATTTTAAACAAAGTACAGTACGGATTTCAGTTTCTGCCTGGTTATATTTACTTGCGAAATACTTGCTCATTTTCGTCAGAACTTATATAGGTATATTGATAAATATGGATAATGAATGCTGAAGGCCTGATTCAAACAGATCAGTTTCAAATGTCATTAGACATTTTGGTGTTCATTTAATGCAACCAATAATAAATCATAAATTACACCAAAATGTAGAATGTATTTTATGAACGGCTTTTATTAAAGGCCACAAGATCACAGAATAAAGAAAGTTCCCCCTGGGCCATGAAGCGGACAACATTGTGCCGAAATCGCTACGAAAAGTCATGTGGTACTGGTTTGTTCTGTTGACAGTGACGTATATAATAAGATATAACATTAATAGTTCTTAGCATGCTGGTTATTTAGGCAGAAAAAATCCAAGTTTCTCTTTGAATAAATAGCGTTTCTTTCACTGGAAAGACCAAAGAACAATCCTTGATTGCTCGCAGTAGCCAGAAGATATGATATTTATGGTATCAGTTCTTAAACTATAATAACATCTCTTTTATCTTACTATTTGATTAACAAGTTTAATGCGTTACGGTATCTGTTAGAAAGATTTTATAACTTGTTGATTCACCAAGGATACTACGAGATATAAAACTATCAGTAAGATTGCAGTTGGTATTTACCAAGATATCTGGATTTCGCCTTTGATGAATTATTCCAACAGAAATGAAAATATCCTGTACATGACATGTAATATCAAACAGGTGTTGAACGAAAATAGAAGCATGCGTGAAAAAGAAAACCGCATTTTGGACTCGAGAAATGAAACAGACGTTCAAATATCTTTCATCTTAATTAAGTATTAGTGATCCTAGTCACCATATTGTGGAAGGTGTTTGGTTCGAGCCCTGGCCGCATCATACCAAAGACGTTAATATGGTACTGGTAGCTTCCTGCCTAGGCTTCTGCCAGGAAGTAAATTGAGCAAAGGTAAGTATCTGTAACTGGATACATTGCTAAAAACACTAAAGCAGTATAGCAAACGTGCTTTGCTGATCATTAATTTAAGCAGCATTTTTTATATTCTGTCAACGATATAGTAATTTACCAAACAGACAATTACGTAGAGTTTGTTCGGTATTAGGAAATGCATCTTTTATTATTAATATATTTGTAATTATCCCCTTTAGTATAAAAGTATATAAAAAAAACTGACCAGTAATGGATGAAAAATGCTAGGTTAGGAAAAACACCTAGAATTGCTAAACAAATGTCACATTCCACTTCCCTTTTTTATTTTACTTATTTGGTAAAATAAATGAAGACTGAATGTCAATTTCTTGATTAGATGATTTGTAAGATGTTTACACTATTAACATATAGTCATAGCGACTACTATAGGAATATCTAATTCGATAAAACGATCACTGCCTATTTCCTTTAATCAATTTAGTATAACAGAAAAATTAAATTATGAATCTATTTCTTGAAAAATATATCTCTTAAAAAGTGGAGCTCTTTAACGTTTAATACACATCTATTATTTGAAACATTAACAGCAAGATGTATTGCTAAAGAGAGATTTCAACAGAATTATCAAATACTGTAAAATCATTATTTTTTGTGGATAACTAATTTTTGTGGTTTTCGTGGTTGAGTCAATCCAAAAAATAAAAACCAATCAAACAGGTAAAATTCCTAATAATTTCATCCATGAATTCATATCCCCTGAAAACAGACAATTTGACCTAAAAAAACAACACGGAATTTCGTGTCCAAGAAATTAAATGACTTCACAGTATATACATATAGTTCTCCTCCCAACCGTAATAAAGGAACCTATTTGTCTTAATCCATCTTTATTTCCTTTTACTTCAAGTTACGTCAATTTTGATGAATGCTCAACTGAAAAGCAATACTCCCATCAATAGAAAGACTCCAAATATGATAAGAAACAGTCTTTGATATCCTATCTTTATATGCCGTCTAAGTTATTCCTTTCTAAAATAAAATTTCGACTTTTGCACACAGGCATTGATAGTGGCAACATGACCAGTTCATAGACAGATGTATGTAAAATAAACCTAACCTCTTTAATTGTTTATATTTTATCTTTACAAATGATCGTTTAGATTATCACATATATTATGGAAGGAAGATGTTAATTATGCATGCCTTTAGAATTACTGGTGGTATACTTGTTTTGCTTTTTTTCACTGCTTTTTAATAATGTCGACTTGTGACTGACTTTCAAATAATCTGACGACGTTTCCAATTAGTATCATTTGCCGCTTCACTTATTAGCTTCGATACTGCCTAGCTAAGAATTACAATGAACAATAATAAAATTAAAAATACGAGAAAAAGGGACACATATACTACGGGGGTAAGGGGGTAGGCACTTTTCATTAACTGTCATTCATTCAAACAGAGACTGCCATTATTTTGCTTGGTTGCGTTCTATGCTTCTAAAGAATTTTCAGATTTCATTACTTGTATGCAGGCGTACACTTTTACGTATTTCAATTTTTGCCATTGTAGGTAGCTGCATTCTTTGAAATTGTTTTTTCTGTTCAGTTTCTGTATGTGGTTTGTTATGAAAGAGATTTTATGTTGAGCCTTTCTCCAGATACGCAGGCACACATTAATATTGCATTTAATAATACACCACGCTATCTTGGTGATATTCTTAATATGGACAATCCGTGTTTTGCTCAATTGGTGGATCTTTTTTATCCCCGGCAGCCCCAGCTAGATAAAACTAACCACTTTGATACTTTTGCTTCATTTCTAGATTTGCTTCTCTCTATTTATGACAATATTATACATACCAAAATGTATGACGAGAGGTATGATTTTAATTTAAGTATTGTAAATTTTAGCACGCTTTCCTCTTTCATCTTGTCTGAAGGAACAGGTGGAGTACTCTATGATACGCCGGGACTGAGCAATTATGATTCCTGTCTTCTGGCCTATTTCGTCGGGCTCTTGTTGCTCCGTCTTCTGCAAGTCATTGAGTATATGCGTTTTTGTTTCTTAAGAGTTGCTTTTTTATAAACTTACAAGAGCATTTTTGTGTTTACATAACATGCCTTCTGTTGCTATTGCGTGCGTTAGGGAATCACCTGGCGGCGATAACTTTTATTTACACTGTCCAGTGACTTTGGAACATGGTGAAGGTATGGGTGAGGTTAGTGGCACCATAAATCGGTAATATCTCCCCCAGTTGTGTTTTTGCCGCAGACCGTTCCAAGGCAGTGCCCTACTGTGTTCCATTATTTGTTCGTTTTGTCTTAGTCTGCTGTTTGTTTTGTATGAGTGTGTGTGTGTTTGGTCGTGTGCTTGTCCGCGAGCCGGGTTATAGTTTGGGGAGGCTGCGTTTTTGGAACGTAGCTTTAAATGTTGGATATGTATCCTTGTTTTATCTCTATTTTTTTAACTCATTTAAACCAATTCCCACAAAAGTATTCGTGTAGTTAGAACTACAAATCATTTAAACACTTCCTCTGGAATTTCTTTACTAATGTATTGGCTTGTTTGTAATTTAAAATGGCACAAAAAGAATTTCTGAATTCTCTCATAGCATGAAATAAGGTACAAAATAAACTGTATGCATGTCTTGCTTACTAGAGTAATGCTTACTCATTAAATTGCTATCGCCGCACTGCTCAAACATGAGGAAACAGTAAGTACAGTCTCAGCAACTGATAAACGAATTGTTAGAAGAATACTGCACTTGCTAATTTTGCCTCCTGAATAGACATCTGACGCAGGTATTAGAAAAGAAAAGATGTAAGAACTGATAACATTTGATAAGAAAATTAAATTATGTTCTACTTCTTCCTGTTTATATGTAATCATATGGTTTGATAGGTTGTAAGTAAATGCCAAGTATATATTTAATATAAACGTTTCTTGTGTATTTTCCTAAGGCAAAACGAACGCCAATCCATGCATTATCTGTCAGTTTGTGACGTTGCTGTTAGTGTAATGATTTCGGCTAAAAGTAGCTGACAATAGGCAATATAATATATAAAAACATTGTTTCGGTCCTTTTATAGCGAACATACGTCGTAAGAGTATTTTTAGAATATTCATTAGAGCCCACAACCGTCTCTCCAATAGCCAATAATAAAATTGTCAAAACTATTCATAAAAGGTGTTAAATGTTACTGTTAGCTTAAAATAAAAAGTCTCATATTTATATGAGCCGTGTCGTGGGAAAACCAACATAGTGGCTTTGCGACCAGCATGGATCCAGACCAGCCTGCGCATCCGCATCTTCAATTGCAATAGGCTTTGAAAGCGAACAGCATGGAACCTAACCAGACTGCGCGGATGCGCAGGCTGGTCTGGATCATGCTGGTCGCAAAGCCACTATGTTAGTTTTCACATGGCACGGCTCATATTGTGTTAATGAGTATTATCTCAAGAATATTAAGAATTCATTTTTTACTTTTTTATCTTTAGATTGATAGTAACATCGTTGTTTCTTTTAATTCACACACGGATTTCCTGGTAATCGATTCCGTACGCCGGATAAAGGATTTATTGTGCGTTTTCCCTATTACACGTTACGCCATTTCTTCTCTTTTATCACCTTACATAACAAAAACAGGATTTGTAAATTTGTATAGAGTGTCGTTGTTAACCTACCCGCGTTGCTCAGTAGGAGATGCACAGATCAACGTTCGATCCCCAAGCTAGGTTATATTGGGCTCTGCTCGAAATCATTTGTTTTCCACCTCTTACTCATGTAGAGATGTTGTCAGTTACTTGTGGAGAACAGGTCTGCCAGGAGCACTGTTTATGCTAAGTGCCCACGTTATAAATCTGAAATACTCTTGAAAGATATAACTAAATGTATGTATGCCTACAAGATAAACAGTGTAGTAACGTTTTGTTTGCAATTTCACTCACTGTCGACTTAAAGAAGTGTATGAGAGTTTGACATTTACATAATAAGTATGCAGAAAAATTGTATGAGCACAATCACAACACAAACAGAGATATAAAACTTTTGTTTTATAGCAAATATCACCAATTTAGATTATTATAATCATAATTATATACATCTTTAATCACATAAGTAAAGAAGCTTTATCTTGCAATATATAATGATTCGCAGCGATTCTATATAATACTATGCGATAAGCCAATATAAAACAATGCAATACATTTATTTATTTTGTTGGGTTTAATGTCGCACCGACACAATTATAGGTCATATGGCGATTTTCCAGCTTTGACAGTGGGGGAAGACCCCAGGTGCCCCTCCATGCATTATTTCATCACGATCGGACACGTGGGTAGAACCACCGACCTTCCGTAAGCCTATTGGATGGATGGCTTCCTCACATAAGGAATTCAACGCCCCGAGTAAAGCTCGAACCAACATCGATGAGGGGCAAGTGATTTGAAGTCAGCGACCTTAACCACTCGGCCACAATGCAATACCAATCAAAACAAAACAAAGCTTTTGATGAGCATTAAGGAGGTAGGTTACCTTGTTACCAGGGTAAATTCAGATTAGTTTAACCGCAGCAATTTTTTGTAATTCGTGTAATTTAATGTTTTGACTGCTACAATCTCAATTTCTTTTATCTCTGGCCCTTCAAGTACAATTTTTATACAGGTTTGAAGAGCATGTCCCTCTAAAGGTATTTTATATAGAAAGAAGAAGGAAAATACGTATATTTAACAGTTTTCAGTGCATTTTGGTTTCATTGTTATCCGTAGAAGTCTGCATAATTAATACTTCTTATAGTATGCGCGTTAGCTTTCTGATATAAGCTTAAAATATATATGTCGCGGGGCTCGTGTTTCCATGGTAACGCATTTTCTCTCATTTTTAAACAACTATGTATGAAAACGGGTTTTTTCGACGGCTTCAGTGCCATTCTGTTAATGACCAACATGGAATATTTGGGTAATATTATTAGCAAAATACCAAGCACTTTACATGGTACCCTATTTTTCTTAAAGTTTAAAGTTACCATGGCAACAGAGATGTTTAAAATAGCTTATATCTTGCTTTTAATCATAATTCCTTATACAAATATTAAATAAGATCATCTTTCTTGTTGATGTAGCTTTAAAACATTTTAATTCTTACGTAAGTAATATTTTCGTATTATTTACATTTATTTAAACAAATTTCACAGCTTAATATACTTACAGCAGTACCCCTCGTCGGACATTTTTATGGAAAAATCGTTCTGCGTGCTGCTATTGTTATAATGGATATTGTTGAAATGAAAATAAAATGCTGAAGCTGTGTTCCTTAATTTTACATTTAGATATGTAGGTCACCGGCTTTGTTTCCATGGTAACATCAATTTAATTCAAGAAACCCCAGTTTTCTAGTGAAATTTAAATAATTTTAGAGCTTAGTTTTAATATAATATAAGTAACAAGTTATCAACGGAAACTGAAAAATATGTATTACAAATCAAACTGCACAATTTTTATTTGAAAAATGGCAGTATTAAGTAACATTTCACCCAGCTATATTCCCAATAACATTGGTTACCATCATCCACTTTCTTACATTCCCAATACCATTTCAATATAACTATATAAAAGAAGCAAAATACTGATTATTATTAAGAGCAAAAGACACATAAAAATATTTCAGTAAATAATGGCTGTTTAAAAATAATTCAAATAAAGAAAATGCACAGAATTACGTATTTTCAAAATAAAAGCTGATAATTTTGCGCGGTAACTGACACGTAACGTCATGACATTAATGACATCATTTTAACGTAACAATGTTTTGAAGCGTTTCTGAAACAATTTATTAATTATTTCTGCATCATCAAACCATTAAGCATTAGATCGGAGGCAGGTTCATGATTTTTTTTCTAAAGAATGGATATACAAACACATTTGGTTTGTTGTAAACGTCAATTTAGACATGAAGCAATTTCTATTTTCAGAACAAGTAAATGTGAAGGATGAGTCCGTGGTAGCCAAATATCAGAGATTATAACCAAAATAACAAACCCACAAATAATTCTACTAAACTGAACTACAGTATCTCATATACAAATTTCAAGATTACTTCGGAGTAAATTGGGGTTCAAAAGTAATTGACAGTTGTTTCAGTAACATGTTATATTGCTCATAGCTCATTAATTGTGCCTTACAATAATATCGGTGTAGTCTCAGTGCTAGCTCAGTTATTTCTGTAATTGATAAACATAATTTTAGAATTACTCTGCACTGGCATTTCTGTGATCTACATATACATTGTATTAGATATATAATGTGATGAATTCTTAAATATTTAAGTTCTCAACTATTGGTCTAATTGTTTTATGAATTGTAAATAAGTTATAGTACTTTTATATAAGTTGCATCACCTTCTTAATATAACGATTATTTCTTAGTTAGTTTTAATATCATCGCTCGTGTAGCATCTACGTTTGTCGTTTCAATTAAATATCCATCTGTCATTACAACTGAATGCATAGATGGGGAAGGAACAATACTTAATTTTATATGAAAGCTTTCAGGTGCATTTGACGTTGATTTCTAATGTAGAACGATTTCTATATTATATGGTCGACTGCTCTGTCGTTTGCAATAAAACATTTCTTAAAAAAACAACAATAGACAAACGTTCAACAGGAAAAGCAACATTTATGGAATTGAGAGACTATGGCGGGAAGTCTGGTCTGGTTGCCTTGTACTATGGAATTGAGAGACTATGGCGGGAAGTCTGGACTGGTTGCCTTGTACTATGGAATTGAGAGACTATGGCGGGAAGTCTGGTCTGGTTGCCTTGTACTATGGAATTGAGAGACAATGGTGGGAAGTCTGGTCTGGTTGCCTTGTACTATGGAATTGAGAGACTATGGTGGGAAGTCTGGTCTGGTTGCCTTGTACTATGGAACTGAGAGACTATGGTGGGAAGTCAGGTCTGGTTGCCTTGTACTATGGAATTTTCTTCTCGATGGAGGTTGATGGTATTCTGTATATCACCAATCAGAGGCACATGCTGCCATTGCATCTTGTGTTCAAGTCAAGGATACAGCAACACCTCGACAACTTTAGTGAAACTATTTCTGAAAGGCCGGAATAAAAGCCCTTAGCTTTGCATAAGTGGTCAAATGTTTGATCCTATTGGGGAGCCAGATGGTGAGGTATAACAGAAAATAACAGGAAAACCTATATTTGTTTAGTGCAGCATATATATTCAGTGTCCATCATAATTCTGAAGACATGACCATTAAATATCATGGTCACCATGACCCAGACACTGACATCTGTTTCTGCTTAATATCTCGCAGCTATTCGACACAGTCTGCAAACTTCATATGATGATCGTCCTCATTGTGTACATGATATTAGCAGGTTTATAAAAATGGGTTAGTCAATAATTGCATCACTCTGTTGTGACTGAATTTTATATTTAGGAAACTCATATCAACCACATTTTTGCCACTTTGTGTGACTGACTGTAGGACTGCAAACGAGGAATGATTTTGTAAAATTTCAAGAGTTATGATACTTGATTGTATGACCTTGTGATATGACCCAAAACATCTGTGTTAAGTTTCATCTAAAATAAGCAATATTTCTTGAGATAATAGTAGTATAATTTTACATGAACAACTTTTACTAGCATTTTCTATATCCAAAAATGGGAATAATTTATGTCAAATTTCATTTCATAGTTATGAGACTTGATGCTATGATCCTGTTTAATGATCTTGAACATCTGTGTGAAGTTTCAACGCAGTGCTAGCAGTAACTTTGGAAATAGCATTTTCTTGGAAAACTTTAACCTGCATTTTCAGAGTCCAAATAGGGGCATAGCTTTGTCCGCGTTATGGGCCTTGGTACTCTGAGCTTGTTTAATGACACCAGAGACTTATGTTATGTTTCAAAGCAACATGTCTATAAATGAGGGAGATATCCCCCTTCGTGCAAAACTTTAACCTAGAGTGGGACACGGATGCCGGCGCCCGGGTGAGTTGAATAGCTGAGACTAGTCAAGAATAGTCGAACTTAAAATCTGTGATATTTCTACTTGAGCTTAATGATTAGCAATAAAAGAGCACACTAATGATCTGCTATTTTAAAGATCAAGTTAAATAAAAGGCACACTGCTACTATTGGTGAACGCTTTATGAACTGACCATCTCCGAAATGATGGGGGCATTAATAGTCAAACGACACCAGTCAGTCTATGAGGTCTGATGATGGCGCAAGATGTTTAGCATTGGAAAAATTACTTCACATGTGAATGTTGCAAATTAACATAATACCTGGTGCCAGCGTATGATCTGTTTACCAAGCCAAGATTTGTGTTTATTGTGTTTCAGCCACAAAATGACTGGCTTTAGACCAAAGATAGTTTACTCCATTAGACTATTTGCTCCTACTGTTGTGTTTGTCCATCTTGTTTTCTCATTTTGAAACATGTGTTTTATAACAAAATAGTTATAAAAATATAAAATAATTTTCTATTATTTTCTTATGTTTGTACAAACTGACAGGCAGGTTTGGATTAACGGAAATTAAATGTAGACAAGGCAACACTTACTATGCAAACACGACTAATTTGGAACCAATGATTTTTCAGCATCGTGAAAGAAGGAAGAAATTTTACCGACATGTTAAAATCATGCACAAACAGACATGAATATCCAAGGTTGGCCCAGCTAAGGTCAACACACGAGAGAATACTGACTACCATTTCAATAAGTGATCTTCCATCATTAAAGAAATTTGAAATGCCATAGTTAAATGAGCCGTGCCATGGGAAAACCAACATAGTGGCTTTGCGACCAGCATGGATCCAGACCAGCCTGCGCATCCGCGCAGTCTGGTCAGGATCCATGCTGTTCGCTTTCAAAGTCTGTTGCAATTACAGAAACCGTTAACGAACAGCATGGATCCTGACCAGACTGCGCGGATGCGCAGGCTTGTCTGGATCCATGCTGGTCGCAAAGCCACTATGTTGGTTTTCTCATGGCACGGCTCAAATAATGACACTAAAGCTATGAAATTATCACCAAAATATCAATAGTTTACATACAAAAATCCTATTTACTGTTTTCATGAACAGTAATTCACATATGTCACAAATTTCTAGAAAGAAAGTCTAATGAAGGGATGCTTAATAATCTTTTTGAAAAAACCTATCCTGAAATTATCTATAGTGCCATGTACAATACTACTTTAAAATAAAAGAGAAACAACTCTTAATGGAATGTTAAAATAAGCTACGAGCATGTTTAACATAGTCCATACAGAGTTGTGCCTCTTAGTGAGGATGTAATAAAATTATGCGACAAAAATGCTAAGACATTTGCGTTAAGTTATAAACAATCGCACAAATAGTGAATTCCTGCTTGACCGAACTGAGCATAGTTGGACATAGGCAGTGTTTTGTTACAGCAAGTTTTCCCGTCAGATTTCTTTGTATTAAAAGATAAGAACCCCTATTCAGAGGAGTTGAATGTTTATGAATTTTGGCACGCAACTATGTCAGCCTATGGCATATATAAAGCGAGTATCTGTTCACACAGAGGACATCTATGAAAGGTCTAAGTAAGAAAGATTCCAATCTTGTGGCATCTCTCTCTATCTCGTCATACTGTATCACTCCTCTCGCGCTAAATACGGGCAGGGAATATATAATATAGTCACAGATAGTACAAAGTGTATCTCTGGCAAAAAAAGACATTATATTTTACATAAAATCCCAATAGCCGCAAAAACCAACACAGCCGCAAATATCTAGCGTCACTTGACTAACGTCCTTTTTTCCATCTATTGTTTGAAAATGGTTTTCTCTTCAAATGGGGTGAGAAAACCTTACGAATATTTTAGTACAGATGTAGCTCAAACACCCTTAAATATTTGTCTCAGAAAATTCAATCCATGTTATCTTTATGATACTGGTGAAGAAGGCAAAATATGTTCCATCTGTACAACAATGAGTAAAGCAGAAGCTCGAGGTAATGATTTTACCTCGTGTCACATGTGTAGCTTCTATAGTTGAAACTATTACCATTACCATGGACAAAACCGTTGTTAAGATTATTTCCAAACGTGTTATCAAAATTGATGACAAGGAATTACCGTAATGACAATGACCATCATCATTTAACTCAAGTAGCAACACATTCTTGCCAATTAAGAATGCTCAGGGGAAAAAAATGCCACAGAATCATTCGCATTTTCATCCTGTTTACTTGGTATCTTTTTTTTTTAAATAGGTTTTCATTTTTGTTTTTGCCAAAATTACACGAACTCGTTTGATAACAGTTACACGTTACTGCAGATTGAACATCCCTAATTAGATAAAGGTTTACTGGTAAAACAAGTATCATCCTTAAAGGCACTGACCTCCAGATTTGGCCAAAAAAAAAAATTAATAATCTTTCTTTCAAATTGGAGTTCGGTCATATTCTGAACATTAGAATGTGAGTTTTTGTTTCTAAAATATTTCAAAAACTCCAAATCAAGAAAAAACGGATTACCGCGTCGAGAATCGAACCCCGGACAGCCGCGACAATAAAGACATTTTCCGTTGTCGTAACCAATAGAGATATAGCGGAATTAGCGAATTATGACTTCAAAATATAGATATTTATAATCGAGACAGTTTACCTGGAGAAAAAACGTTACAAACGCTTTTCGATTTTCATCGTAAAAAGTAGCAAAAACAACAAATTCTCATGTGTTTCCGTAACATATAGTTTGTCAGTAATTAAATAGGAAAAGTGTTGATATGCATTGGGATATGATGACTGAAATTCGAGTAAAATCATTCTGAGGATTATTTTTAAATTTCGAAACGGGTGTATTTTTATTAGCTCACAAGTCACTTAGTGACAAGGTAAGCTTTTGTGATCGCTCTTCGGCCGTCGTCCGTCTACAATTTCTTGTGAACACGATAGAGGCCACATTTTGCAATTGATTTTAATGAAACTTGCGCACAACTTGTATTGACATAATATCTCGGTTCTTTCGAACACTGGCCAGATCCCGTCATGGGTCTTAGAGTTATGGCCCATTAAAGGCCACATTTTGCTGTTTTGGATTTTGCAGCCATATAGAGACTTCATATATGGTTTGATCTGATACAAACTTAAGAATATCTTTAACAACAATATATCTTGGATTCCTTGATGATTCCATCAGATCCAATCATAGGTTCCGGAGTTACGGCTCCTGATTGACCCCTGAAAGAGCCAACATTTGTTTTTTCCTCGTGAACACGGTAGAAGTGATATTTTATATTTGATTTTAACCACACTTGCTTACAATTAAGTCACAATAAGATCTCGTTTTCTTTCGAAAACCGGCTATATTCTCTCACGACCCTCTGGTTAATTACCTTAGGAAAATTGAAGCAAGACAGCCGATGCAAAATGTGTTAGATCAGCTCTATAACTAAGCCGATGTATTACAGCAAACTGTATAAATATATAAAGTGATACAACCTTTATACCGATTTATAAATATTCCTTGTGGCGATTATTCTAAATCTTTCGTTATTTTGTCTAATCTTTTTAACGCTTTTTTCACAGTTGAATGCATATAAATGTATTTATCACATCATTAAATTGAACAAATATTTATTGCTCATAAAGATAATATACTGGTCGGATATAATTACATTTTTGTTGTAAGTAGCAAAACGTATACATGATAAATTAAGAATTAATAATGAATTATATGTTTATGATAAAGAGATACAAATATGATCACATGTTGCACATAGATATTATTAATATTTCGAGCAAGTATTACCCAAAAAGATAATTTTACAATTCTATCAGTTATTTCCGTTTACAATAAGTGTCACGTTTATTCCTGTTGTAATAACACATACGTTTCAGTCAGCTCTTTTTATGATAAACATTAAACACTGGAGGCGGCGGTGCCTTGATCAGAACTCGCACAAAATGTTTCGGCTTTCCTTGCAAAATATTTTAATGGCGAAATCAACATTCAATAGTGTTTATGGACTTTGTGTATTTATTTTCAGGAGAGCAAAATCATCTCACAAATAAAATAAAACAATCATGACGAGGACAGTACAGCTATTGTTTACATTAGCTATGGTGTTAGTACTTTCAAGTAGTGTCAACATTGCTTCTGGCCAGCTGTGTATGAATTATGGAAAATACTGTGTGGATACAGGAAAGACTTCACGAGTAGCCACAGGACGGTGTGAAAGTCTCTCTAGAACTGGCGTATTCAAAAAGTGTGGATTTGTAGGAAATACTTGTCGCTGCAGATCAAACCGAATTCTTGGAAAGGCATTAACGAGGTTGTTGCCGTCTTTGTTGAATGGAAAATAAGGAAAACTTATGCTAAATATTGCAGTGAATAACATTTTGTTCAGTAAATATGCTGTTTTCCATCGCTGTTGCAAGAAAATTACGAATAATAACTGTAAAATATTGTTGCATACACAAATTGTTGCATATACATATTATGTAGTGAATACATGTTTCATTTTGTACATCCATTGCAATGAAAACATTATTAATATCAAGGACTTATCGTCCTGAGACCACTTTTATCAAGTCAATATTACTTTTTTTATCAGTACGAATGAAAAAACTCGATCTTTTTTGGTTTGATGTAATAAACAATGCAGCATACTTTGATCCATTTGTAGTTTATGGAATGTGCAAATCTATGTCATAACAAAAATGTTTATAATTTTGTCAGCAGGGAAATTTTAATTCTATCAACTGACCATAAATAATTAAATTTTTAATCGTTTCAGTAAAAAATCAACAGTTTTTAAATGAAATACTACATGAAGTAGCATTTACATTAAATGGAGAACAGTCGTAAGTTTAGGTAAACGGTTACTTTTCCAGTACTTAACAGTACGTTAATGAAACATTTACATGAATAAGTCGTTACTTTGAATGATATATTTGATTATAAAATTTCAGTTATTTAACTAAGTAGAAATGTAAGTTATAGCGAATAGCTTTATACGTTATATGACTGCAAGAATGAACTAGTGCTGTAACCTGAAATTAGCTTCTTGCAAGGAAACTGGTCTGTTATGAAACTTATACGAAACGCGTTCAAAACACTCTCCCCTCCCCAGCTCCCCCTTGCCTTTTCCCCATTTCGTTTTACATGAAATACGAAAGGGCAAAGCGGTCTTTCAGAAAAGGCACTGTGTTTTAAGAATGTTATTTTATATCCTCTTGCATTAAAGTGTCTAGGATGTTTTAAACTTATAAAAGTCTTTTAAAACAATGAAACACTATGCTGAGCTTTTCTTCAGACATACTAAAACCTTAAGTGACGTATAAACTACAATAACACACGATAACTGAGCCGTGCCATGAGAAAACCAACATAGTGGGTGTGCGACCAGCATGGATCCAGACCAGCCTGCGCATCCGCGCAGTCTGGTCAGGATCCATGCTGTTCGCTAACAGTTTCTCCAATTCCAATAGGCTTTAAAAGCGAACAGCATGGAGCCTGACCAGACTGCGTGGATGCGCAGGCTGGTCTGGATCCATGCTGGTCGCAAACCCACTATGTTGGTTTTCTAATGGCACGGCTCATATAATGTCTGATTCGTTCATGGCCTGTAGGTGCACTAGGGAATATTCGGTTCGAGAATAACCATTTATATGAATTTTAGCCAGGCTATAAGATGGCGTTGTCCAGTATCTAAGAATACATCAGGCTTTGCTTCGGTTATATCATTACTGCCGGAAAATTATGGTGGCTGATTTCTGCCAACTTCGCCGACAAAGCGAAAAGGCGAGATTTTCGGTATTGGCGCTTTGTCGCGGGCGTCAGGACGAAAAGGCTAGATTTCTGGTTTTGGCGCGTTGTCGTCTTTTCGCTTTGTCGCGGGCGCCAGAGCGAAAAGGTGAAATTTAGAACGTTTTACGGCGCGTTAAAAATCTCGCTATTTCGCTTTGTCGCCTTGTCGCCCGGGACAAAGCGAAAAGGAGACAACGTGCCAAAGGAAAAATCTCGCCTTTCCGCTTTGTCGCCTTCTTGTAGCGCATGCGCACACCATTGTTATGAGATCTTCAGTTTAATCATATTTTATTGCTTTCTGTTTCAAAGATACAAACCATAGTACATACATTTTTAAAACATAACAAAAAACAAAAGGGTCGGGCAACGAGTTATTTCAACATCAGCATACAGTCCTTCCCATAGAAAGAATGTTTACTCTACTAAACAGATTTAATGTGAGCAAGTTACTTGAGAGAAAAAAAACAACAACAAACAAACAAAGAAATAACAAGAACACAAAAGAAAAAAGGCATATCAAAGAATACATTTCTGTAATGGAGCTACTGTATTGTTTCTTGAAGCTGCCTCTTCATTCCGACCGTTCCAAAAGAAACCCATACTTGATATAAATTGATACTTATAAGAACTTATATAAAACTTATATAAAGTCATACTTTGTTCAAGCAAATAAGAACATACGTAGACAATTTCATTCATAACAAAATGTATATAAAAGGTAACAAACAGAAATAAAAAAGAATGGTTTAAAAGGTTATTGAATTTATTGTACTACTTCAACCGATTTGATTGTTGAATAAAAGCTTGCACTTCTAAAAATATTATAGTATTTTCTACTTTTGTTTGTTCTTCTTTTCCAAAGAGTAATATATTTGTGGTTAAAGGATGAAATTTTCTTGTTAATTGAAATAATCGACGGCTTTCCTCAGAGTTTTTTTTTACAAATAAAGAAATAACGTTCTGCATTTTCTTCCCCGTTTCCGCATTCACAAAAGGCGTCATTTCGTACGTGATTATTGTAAAGATCGTATTTAAGAATGCTACTATAAGATTCTTTCACTGGTTGTAGGTGCAGATGGGAATTTCCGGCCTCGAGGGTAACTGTTTAGGCGGTAACGAGGTTCCTACCGAGTTACCGCCTAAACAGTTACCCGAGAGCCGGATATTCCCATCTGCACCTATAACCAGTGACAGAATCTTTTTCTTGCATACCGATATCAAGATATAGTAATAAATAAAATCAGTCGAACGGCTTTCTTTTTAGAACTATTTCTTATAGCAGCGTATTTAAACAAAGCGCGGGAAAGCAACGTCCGTAAACAGGAAAGACGTCATGACGTTTCAAAGACAAATAACAATGTTTAGTTCTGGTTTTGTTTGATCAGTTGCAGAGTAATGTTTTGGATTTTTGATAAAATAACGTGTTTTGAATCGAAAAATATACTATCAGGAATAAAGAGGAACTGTCAAGGTACTGGATTTTTATTCCGTTTTTCGAAATAAAATATAAATAACTACATAAATCTTCTACATATATGTAGTTCGTAATACGTCATTTAAAGCACGAGAGTCATCTTACACCCCGGGGTGTAAGATGGATTTTTCCAGCACCGGTAAAAATACCGGAAATCCCCGTCTGGTATGCAAGAAATTTAATTCTTAAACGAATATGATAAACTGCATTTTCTCTTTGGTACAATGGGAGGCTTAAACAATTCTTTCAATTTTGCTATAAATATGTTTAAGGAGGGTGATTCTGTAACTGAATGTTCTAATTCATTCCATAACTGATGATGGTATACAGATTTTGAGACTATTTCTGTACGGCGTGCTGAAGTCACAAGGTTGTCATTATTACAAAAATTATATGGCACTGTTTCATTAACTTAAGATGTGATACTTTAAGCCGACTAATAGTGTTATGAGATGTGACAGAATATATATTTTATACAGCGCAAAAATCTTTTAAAAAATCTCGTGTTCTCGCCTTGTTGCTTTGTCGCCCGGGACAAAGCGAAAAGGCGACAACCCGCCAAAAGAAAAATCTCGCTTTTTCGCCTTCCTGTAGCACATTCGCACACCATTGTTATGAGATATATTTTATATAGCGCATGCGCTACAGGAAGGCGACAAAGCGAGAAGGCGAGATTTCTGATATTGGGGTGTTGTCGCCTTTTCGCTTTGTCCCGGGCGACAAGGCGAAAAGGCGAGAATTTTAACGCGGTTTTCGCTTATCGTGCGACAAAGCGAAAAGGCGAAGTTGGCAGAAATAAGCCACCATAGAAAATAGATATAAACAGACCAAAATCAAGCTCAAATGGATAAATATGTCTTTTCTTAGGATGTATTTTTTATTATGGATTATCTCTATTTACTCTACCTAATATAGACATTCAAATGACGCGTGGATATTCCCTTCTTCCGTTTTATGTAAATATAATCTGGGAAGTAATACTATGATAGTGTTGTTGTAAATGTCATTCTGTTACAACAGCATCTCTTTCATCTTACGTCAGTACTAGCCTCGCAATAACTGATGAACTTAAAGCTGCTACAGGGGGCCTCCGTGGCCGAGTGGTTAAGGTCGCTGACTTCAAATCACTTGCCTCTCATTGATGTGGGTTTGAGCCTCACTCGGGGCGTTGAATTCTTCATGTGAGGAAGCCATCCAGCTGGCTTACAGAAGGTCGGTGGTTCTACCCAGGTGCCCGCTCGCGATGAAATAATGCACGGAGGGGCACCTGGGGTCTTCCTCCACCATCAAAGCTGGAAAGTCGCCATATGACCTAAAATTGTGTCGGTGCGACGTTAAACCCAACAAAATAAAATAAAATAAATAAAGCTGCTACATGTCTAATCAGTCATAGTTTTTGATTAGAATTTTTTTTTCTACGGTATTGATATTCTATTTTTCAATGTTTATAAATAAAAATGTCATTTATTTCATTAAAAGGAACATAAATAGCGACAGACTCACTCACCTTCACTCGTAGAACAATCTTATTTTAAACCATGATGAGAAGTGACCTAGATTTAAACCATTCCTTAAATAGGCGGTGAGTACAAATGACCTGTCGCTTAAATAACAAATTCTTATTAAATAGGTTAAGGCTGTGACTTTATTATTCTCATATCATTACAGATTAAATATTATAATATTCAGCATGATATACTGTATGAAAATAACTAAAATGTATCATGAAATAAAGTTTGAAATGAAACTCTCTAGCTCAAAGCATGGAAACAAAATAGACAACGCTGTGATGCTGTATCTATCATAGTAAACACACCATCCTGTGCTACAGAAATACAACCAGGGTCCAATGCAAGTGCAGGAGGCTCATTTCAAACCGCAATTGTATTTGCAAAAACTGATAATTGTCATTTTGTATTCGTTTTTCATTTTTTCATTATCATATTTATATGAGAGACTTGGTTGCTAGGTTTAGATCCAGCATCTTTTGCCACTTAACTATCCAAGTAATAGACCTTACTAAGATTCACACACAACGAAAGAAACAATTGATATTGTCTTTTTCAATAGAACCATATCTTAAAATTTTATAGCCAAGTTATCCAGAAATATATTAATATATATACAGTACATATACCGACCTATAGGTATATTTCTTTATGAGTTTTGACGAATCACTGATCATCTGGCCCAGCAGATAATCCTTCTGTTGAACGGCCGATGATTTAGGTCAAGCCGTCCCTAACACCAATAATAAGTAATGACCAACTGACCGGTAAAATTAGAATGCTAAACGAAGCAACAACTTGAATTTTACCGATACAACGGTTTATCAAAAGCAAAAAAAAAGGCATGCTAATTTCTAGATCGTGTTTACTTTGAATCTCACGTGTTTCACCTAACCCAAGGTTACTGTATAAGTTAGAAATAAACTGCCAAATATTTGCATTGTTTCAGTGATGCAGTAGTACATCAGCTATGTTTGAAAGAATGGAGTCACGACTGGCGATTGAAAATAACGTCTTTAAAATGATAATGTAGAGCCATTATAATGTTATATGAGGTTTTACAGCAAAATAAACAACTGAGCTATTGCACGTATATTTGTAAATACTGCGCTACACAAGTTGTCTAATTGAACATTTCTGACATGCACTTATTAACAAGTGTCTTTTTAATTGTTTAAGCTCCGAAAAATCAATACTGATGCACTTACACGCTTGCTTGTAAGCTTAGAAGTTCTTGGCACAACAAATTGCTTTTATCCTCAGTAGTCACTGTATACTGGCTCGATGCATGATTAAAATAAAGGAATTTCGTTCAACAATTTATCTACATTTCTCTTGATTCTGTTCTCCCTGTCGTCTGAAAACTTTATTTTTTAAACGCTATATACACTTCAAATATGTGATGTATAACAACTTTGGTCGATTTATCTGTTGAGGTTTAAATGAAGGAATAAATGATTTTAAACAAAAATGACCATACTCCTTGAAATTAATTAAAATCGAAGCTCATTATATTATGGACAGGGTTGATTTACTGTTTACCAAAATGAGCAGAAAATTTCGCCTCGTTTGCCTACTAAAATTAAATGAATTTAGACATTAAAAAATAGATTTTGCAAACAGGAAATGATGACAAAGGCAAGCGAATGCATTAGTGTCTTTTAAAAATTAAAAACGAGAACAGGAACTGATACTGCAGATAAAATATTTGCGGAAAGCAGCTTGTTTTGACATGACGTTTCATTTTGGATCATCAGTTGTTTAAGTTCGTTTAGTTTCCATTCCGTCAGGTCTGCTATAACATTTACTTCACCATTATATGATATTGTGGAAGAGGTATTAGAAACCAGGAGGTAGGTTAAAAAAAAACTTTTAAGGTTAAAACTATAATGAAACAATCAGCAAAAGTGTTTATTAATGATTTATTTCAACAAGTAATGACCAATCAATACGTAAAACATAATATGTATGTACAAATATACATATTTTGTCTCAAAAACGTCTTTTTATCAACACAAAACGTCATTACCCCACCTACTAACAAAAGTTAACGTAACTTCGTTTATGTTGATATTTCGATATGTCGACTTTTTTCCTTGGTCCCATCGAGATTTGACTTATAGAGCAATTAATGAATTGTATGTGTAACTTTTATACTGCGAAGATTTTAATCGTACCAATGTTAACATTTATATTCTTTAGCAGTTATACCAAAAATAAATCTAAAAACATTAACATTTTTCTCGCACGCACGCATTTTGTCAGAAGAAGAGGAAGTTAACTTTATTATCTTAAATTAAGTATCAATTTCAGACTCATCTCCCTTATACTGAAACTATCTCGTTAAATCAACACATAAAGTATATAGAACTATTACCAAAAAGTTTCTACAATTTCATGTATGGTAAAATAGAGGGGGCACCGAGGCCGAATAATAAAGGTCGCTGAATATGAATAATTTGTCCTCTATTGCCGTTGGTTGGAAGCCTCGCTTCCGTGCAACCGGCTTATGGACGATTGGTGGTTCTCGTATTTTGATGACTGTCCTATGTAGGTGCTCCTGTGGTCTTCCTCCATCAACAAAGGTTGAAAAGTCACCCTAGGACCTAAGTTTGTGCCTAACAAATGTGATTTAAAAGCCAGCTGAACAAACATTAATATTAGTTTTTAGGCTGGCGATTTATTCCCCAGACTATTATAACCATAAATCGAGATTCCACAAAGTTCAACAGGTGCCAAGACTGACAACACAAAATATAATTTTATGCGCAATTCAAATAGTTCGCCACCTTTATCAGTTTTACCATAGAGTTGTATAATGATTGTTAAACTTACCTGTTTCAATAAATCTATTTGCTGAAACATGTTATAATAATGTTTTATTTTTCTAACGGTAAATACTTGAAAGACAACATTATAAAATATTACATAATGATGGTAAATCAATTCGCCCCTATGAATGAAATGTCCGTATAAATGGAACTTTTTCGTAACTCAACGCTTCGTTATAGATTATGACCCCGGTCTATAAATAGCTAATTAAACAAAAGCTGGTTCCGAGTTAACAATTGTCGATATGAGTTATACTGCGCATTATTCGACGACCTCACATAACATGGAAAATTAGAAATATGAAATATCAATTAAAATGAGTTATGTCAGGTCTTATATTTAGGGCTAAAGTTTTAAAAATATATTCTTTCAGTTCATTTGCTATTATAGATACTACGGGACGTAATCGCTGCGTGGAATTGCCACAGTAACGTGAGAAGAAACAAATGACCACATTCTACGAGTTGTATGCCTAAACAGCGTACATGCTATATTTTGCTACAGAAATAATGTTTACATCTACAATAGAAACTATAATATTATTTGATTTTTTTTTTTGCTATAACATACTAAATTCGTTTCAGAAACATTCTGACAAATGCTGAAAGATATATTGTAAAAAGTGCAAAGAACGTAAAACCTACCTACATTTGTCACCAATTTGCTTCAAAGATGGAGGCATAGATGTAAGCGATTTTTGTTTAAACACACGTTTTCAACCGTATTTCAGGTTATATTAAGATAGTGGACCCGTAATGGCAATGTTTAACAATTGCATTGACTTGATACAGTCCTGAAGTTAACATTGTTTCGCACTGTGTTGCATCTTTAAACGACTTTTACCGTGTCGTTGTTGTTTTTTTTTTTATTTGTTATTTTTTATGTAATGTTTTTCCTCCAGCGGAAACAGAGACAAATTTCAAAGCGATAGCCATTGCGCAAAACGATCGCAGAGAATTCATTTTGCCAAAATTTTTCTAAATGAAACCTCAAAGTATTGCGTAACAATTAAAAAAACACAAAATAAAATTGTGGATAACAATTTTTCTGGAGAGCCTCGATTAAAAGGATTTAATCGGACAGAAATTAAGCTCCAACTCTTAAAGATTATGGCCTTGCTCTCTGCATTCAAAAAGAACAATAGGGCAGAAGGAAAAAAACCTACCTACATTTCTTCCAAACTAAAGAATAAATCCAAAATCAAGAACTTTTTTAAAATGTAACTACGTATTTTCAAAGATGTCTAAGCATTCACCCTTCAAGTTAAATTCATTTTAAACAGCAAGAAATGGCTAATCAAATGTAAAATTTCCGCTTTTGTACGACAAATCAATGATAATAAGTCTTAAAAAAACAGTTTATTTTACTTGAAAAAAAGAAATATTATGAACAAAGTTGGTCTTAGTGGGGCTTGAACCTACGCCTTCCTGAAAAATTAGCTAAAGTAGTCTTATGGTAGGAATTGAATACTCTTCAAAAAAGGAGGTACACTATTACGGGTCCGTCAATTTTCCTTACCATCGCATTAGGGAAGGAACAGGACTAGACAATAATCATTAACTGTCCGGTTTGTAGCTGGGTTCGAGCCCAAATTTTCCCTCATACCGACAAGAAAATCGCCCCATCTGATCAGTGTTCATACATTCATACATGATGTGTGTGTTGTGGTGGTGATGGTGGAGGTGGCGGGGGTGGGGATTTGCATATCGAAGCTTAAATGTTGTGTTTGTTACCTTTATATTTTATCTGATATTATGCCCCCAATGTTTATTATCGCTTCTATATAAACATATATAAACGGTTATGGCACGCCAATTATCGAATAATAACGTGAACCCAGGTTCACAGTCGAAAACCTAGGATTAACAATCGATAAACTAGGTTTTTCGAACGTAAAACCAGGTTTTTCGAATACTTACCCAAATATTTTCGGGCGAAAACATAAGATAATCAGCGTTAACCATAGTTTACGCCCGTGAACCCAGGTTTAAACTAGTTTTTTTTTTCAATTGAACTATGAATTTCGGTTGTTATTCTAAGTTCACCAGCGTGAACCTATGTTTACGGGCGTAAACCAAGGTTCGCGAGTGTAAACCATAGTTTACGAACGTGAACATATGTTAACGATCGAGAACTTAGATTTACGCCCGTGAACATGGGTTCACGACCGTAAACATAGGTTCACGCTCGTGAACATTGGATAATGACCAAAATCATAGTTTTGTTCAGGAAACCAAGTTTATCGAACATAAACCTAGGTTAACGTTCGAAAACTATGGTTCACGTCCGTAAAAGTTCATAGTCGTAAACATAGGTTCACGTCCGTAAACAATGGTTCTCGGAAATAATGGTGCGCCAATTGTCCAATAATTATGTGAACCCATGTTTACGGTCGAAAAACTAGGATTAACGATAGATAAACAGGATTTTTTTAACGTAAAACGAGGTTTTTCGAACACTAACCTATATTTTCGAGCGAAAACATAAGATAACGGGCGTAAACCATAGTTTACGCTCGTGAACCAAGGTTTACGTTCGATAAACTAGATTTCTCGATTAAACTATGAATTTCGGTCGTTATCCTAAGTTCACGAGCGTGAACCTATATTTACGGGCGTAAACCTGGGTTCGAGATCGTGAACCATAGTTTACGAACGTGAACCTATGTTAACGACCGTGAACTTGGGTTTACGACTGTGAATATGGGTTTACAAACCGTAAACATAGGTTCACACGCAGGAACATAGGATAACGACCGAAAATCATAGTTTTGTTCGAGAAACCTAGTTTATCAAAGTAGACCTAGGTTCACGTTCGTAAACTATAGTTCACGTTCGTAAACCGAAGTTTACGGTCGTAAACATAGGTTCTCGCTCGTAAACATAGGTTCACGTCTGTAAACTAAGCCAATTATCCAATAATTACGTTCTTGGTTGAAAAACTAGGATAATCGAATACTAACCTATATTTTCGAGCGAACACATAGGATAACAGGCGTAAACCTTAGTTTACGCTCTTGAACCTATGTTTACGTCCGATAAACTAGGTTTTTCGATTGAGCAAGAACCTAGGTTTACGGGCGTGAACCTGGGTTTACGAGCGTGAACCATAGTTTACGAACGTGAACCTATGTTTACGACCGAAAATCATAGTATTGTTCAAAAAACCTAGTTTATCGAACGTAAACCTAGGTTCGCGCTCGTATACCCGAGTTCACGGTTGTAAACATAGGTTCACGTTCGTAAACACAGGTTTATGCTCTTAAACATAGGTTCACGTCCATAAACTATGGTTCACGGTCGTAATCATAGGTTCACGGCCGTAAACCTATATTCATGCTCGAAATTTATAGCTGAATTTATAATCCTAATATATTTATCCTATGTTTACGGTCGTTGTCCTATGTTTACGCTCGTGAACACCGGTTCACGACCGTAAACTTGGGTTTACAAGCGTAAACCTACGTTTACGAGCGTGAACTATGGTTTACGGCGTCATCCTATGTTTTTGCTAGAAAATATAAGTTAGTATTCGAAAAACCTGGTTTATCGATCGTTAATCTTAGTTTTTCGACCGTGAACCAGGGTTTACGTAATTATTGGACAATTGGCTTGCCATAGGCAATCCAATTATCAAATTATTACATTCTTGGTCGATAAACTAGGATTATCGAATACTAACATATATTTTCGAGCGACAACATTGGATAACGGGCATAAACCATGGAAAGAATAGGTTTACATGCTTTTACGTTCGAAAAACCTAGTTTATCCATCGTTAATCCTAGTTTTTCTACTGTGAACCAGGGTTCATGTAATTATTGGACAATTTCCATACATGTCACGTCCGTAAACTATGGTTCACGATCATAAACCTAGGCTCACGGTTGTAAACAGGGGTTCTCGAACGTAAACACAGGTTCACGCTCGTAAATATAGGTTCACGGCCGTAAACCCACGTTCACGCCCGAAATTCATAGTTGATTTTTTAATCCTAATATATCGATCGTAAGCCATGTTTCAGATTCCCAAGTGAGAATAATGTGCCGTTGGTCTCACTAATTATGTCATTCCAAATGAAACAAACACAATGTATTTTTTTCACCATCTATAGTCTATAATATCCGTA
This sequence comes from Mercenaria mercenaria, assembly GCF_021730395.1. NCBI lineage: Eukaryota > Metazoa > Mollusca > Bivalvia > Venerida > Veneridae > Mercenaria > Mercenaria mercenaria. The sequence goes on from NC_069370.1 coordinate 51,430,595, forward strand.
CACTACCTTCACAAGTTAATCAATACCCTATGTTCGCCTTAGTTTGATACGGAAAACCCATAATATCTAAGATTTTGCAAACATCTTTCCCGCACAGTTTTGTGGTAGCCAGCCTTTCTGTACTTTGATTTATATTACGGTAAAAGAAAAAGAACGCAGTAGAGTATGAATTAGCTCAAGTTAGGACTCAGGGACATATTTTTATACAGGCTCTAGAAAGACCAGACACTTAAGCACAGTAAAATTAATTAAAAGACAGAGAGAAAAAACCCATAAAAACAAATGTGTTTCTAATGTTGCTAACACAATTCATGCTTTGTTATCTCGCTATTAACTGTTGTCATTTTCTCATGCAAACATTAGATACAAAAACGTTAAACTTATATAAAAATGCAATTGTCAATATTGTTTGTACACATGAACTAAACGACGATTTGTTCTAATTTCGTAGAAACAAGATTAAACGTGGTTCCCTCAGCAAAGAGTATGTCTTGACTGATTAAAAAGTAGCAACTTTTAAGGTCATCAAGGACTTTGTAATTAAATATCATATCAGTAGTCAAAGCTCACTTCTTGCGATATACGTTAACGCAACACTTAGGCGTTCGTCAATATCATAAACGTTACAAGAAGCATATTTATGAGATCTGACCTACGTTTACATGTGAATGTCATGAAGAAATTTAGATAAAAATGTTTTAAGTTATTTCATATTTTGACCGATTTTACGGCCACAACCCATATTTAGAAAAACGACGCAAAAATACATTAAATAATTTTGAATTTTCTAAAAAGGTAAAATTGATTTTAACACAAAATCACATCATAATACATACAAATACACCTTTTACCTTTGCTACAAAGAACATAAAAGTTTATGCGCATGTTTCTGAGAACATTAAATGCCTACACGTTTGTATCCATTGGAAGAATTTCTCTCATTTACGAAACGTACACACATGTTTGGTTACCATAGTAAAAATCGTCATACCCTTACAGTTTGATGCAAAAAAGTTCATTTTGCACTGGGGAATAACAAAAATTCCAAGTATTAAGTGATTGTCGAACTTACGCAAACACTCATTTTATTTACCCTTTCAAAATTGTTATTAACAACTGATCTTGTAAAATTTATGACATAACCTTGTTTACAAATGAAAAAGAAATATAATGTAGCGCGAGCGCAATTCATAGATTTGCCGATCCTCTTATGTCGTTCATTTCACTTGAACTCCGAAAATAAATATTGATTTCTTAAATGAATCATTTCATTTTAAACTGCATGCACGCCAATTCGAATAGCACAAATCGTTTATGGTATATTGGACGCCGTCAAGATGTGATAAATCCTTTCATTTTATGCTCATCGTATTTACGTTGTGTTGAAGGCTTCACATTTAGTTATCCCCGTTTTTTTTCGGACCAGTTCAGTGAATCGTTTCATATTTAAATGGATGACGAAAATTAGTTTATACAATGCGTTGAAAAGTCAATTTTAAAGGATGGAATGGAGTTTTAGATTAGACGGCATTGATATGAACTGCACTATTTAATTACTGCTTTTGGCTGTAGCCGCACCCAATATATACAGATTACATATTTCAACTTTTGACTGTTAAAGTATGGCGTTCAACTATACTTTATAGCAATCAAAACAAATTGTCTCACCAAAACATCTGGCAACTCGAACAATCTTTTCATTGCTAGTGGATATGACAGTATCCTAACATCTAAACATGCGCAGCAATGCTCCGGTATATTTTGAATTGCGAACTTAAATATGTTCCAGTCTTAGTGGATAAATGAATGCACCTATTGATTGCATTTCTCTCTGAACATCCCTCGTATACAATTTTTTTGAATTTCAAAGATGTTGCTTCTGCTAACATTTATAAGGTATAGAAACGACAATATTCGTCCGTATGTCCTTTTTCTCTCTTTCCATCTGCAATTTCACGTTTTCAAAGTGGAGATTATACAGAGGCATCAAATTTTTTTATGGTCTGTTTTTATCCGATCCATAAATCATCAAGTAATTGTGGCCATATGCTCATTTCGAGCTTTTGATGGTGACGAAGACCCTGGATACCCATCCTGGCAAAGACGGCACCGTAGTATAGTCACCGACCTTCCATAAGCCATCTAGTAGATAAACTATTTCTACGTTCCATGCGAGGTTTTAAACCCTCAGTGGTGAGGGAAAAGTGATTAAAAGTCAGCGGGATTAACCGTACGGTCATACCGGCCCTTGGATAGCAGTTGTATGCGAATTGAAAGTGATTTATCAAAACATAATTTTGGCTCCAGCAAGGGTTCGTCTACAAAAGGATGAACAGTCTTACGTATAGTTTCTCTTTAGATACATGTTTACAATTTTAGCTTCAGTCCATATCATATATTTTGTTTAACCGCACAGTTTGAAATCTAGACTGCAGACCAACGTGTCATTTACTGTTCATGAAATCGTGTTTTATCATAGTTATCAAAATAATGACGCGCGTGATAAAATTATATCAGGACAGCGTCATGGAAAAGTACGTATATAAAAATCACTTTTAGGGCAATAAACAACGGAATCGGTCATTTTCTCTCAATGGGCCTCGTGATGTCATTTTGAATGTAGAAGATAATATGCAAATGAAGTACAACATCAAAAACATATTCAATGTATATGTTTTACACATCAACATTTAGCATTTAGTGTTCGTTATTCCCGCACAAGATGTCGGCAAGTATATGCACTGAACAACATATCTTACAAAACAATATCTAACAAGCTAGAATTAATGTATAACATATATGTACGTAAATATGAAACATTTAGTATTCCTTATCCCCACGTAATAGAGACGTCAACATGACAGGTAATGCCTTTCCAAGAATTCGGTTTGATCTGCAGCGACATTTGCTACCTATAAATCCACACCATCTGTAGATACCATTCCCCGAGCTACGCCCACATCGGCCACGGTCTGATTGTGACGTCTTTCCAGTGTCTGCACAGTAGTTTCCGTTCCTTATACACAGCTGACCAGAGGCATGTTTAACATAACTTGAAAGTACTAACACCACGGCTAAAATAGACAATATTTGTGTCGACTTCAACATGTTTGCCTGAAAGTTAATATAAACAACATTATTATTAAGTGTGTATCAATTTCGAAATCAATTCTGTTTTTATGAGGATTAATAAACACATTTCTGTAATAATTTTCGCGATAAAGGCTTACCAATATATTATCCAGAATAAATGTTTGTTTTAACGGTGTGTTGGATAAATCTATATATACATTCAACTGTGCGAAGAGCGTGACGTATGTTTTAACGAAATAATAAAAGCGCCACAAGGCATGAATGATGTATAAATAGCTAAGTAGGTATCTATTACTTTAATCAATTTTTTGTTATTTTTGTCTGGATTGCTTTGCTCATAAAGCACACCCGTACACACCTCATCAAACTAATTGAATCAAATCTCTGTGCCTTTCCTGTTAGATTTCTTAAAATATTCAAAAGGATGAACGCATATTATGTGATACGTAATTTCACAGTGTATAACCTCTGTACGCCCAACCGGAAGTCGCCAAAAACTAGGCGTTCCGAAATCAAAACACAAATTTTTGCTGTCGCGGATGGCTTGGATTTTCATTGTTTATTTTGTTAATATCGCATAAAGTAAGTGTATTTTTAATCTACGTATTGTTTAAGACCTACTATTTACGTAGATACCAAACACGCCTATTAAAACTCTTAGTATACTTCATTTCAAGTCAAATCACGTGTGGGTATTTGTTCGATTTTGTAATGAAACTATCAATTCTTTGAAATACGTGTATCTTGAGCTTTTGCAAAGAATTGAAACCTTTGCTACTTCGTAGATAAATATCTTACGTATCGATAAATACTAGCAAGGCTCTATGGTAACGAATGCGTTTTTAGGAAAATGTGTTTTTCTGAGACATATATGCCGATTACACTGTCCCACTAGTCGATACATTACTGACCCACTAATCGCAATTTCTAAAATCCGGACTGAACGCTTAGTCGAAAAACTGTACGCCTATTCAAAACTTCTTTTCATTGATATATTTCAATAATTTGCCTTTGTTTTATCATAACCAACAGTTAAAAAGTAATAGTTATAATTTCTTTCGTTTTCGTAACAGTCATGGACCAGTTTATATGTTATTACTGCAGTTTCGAATCCACTTTTCGTAAAGGTTAGTGTTTATTAGTAAGTAATTATCAAATTAATTTAGTCTAGCGCGGCACAGCCGCGCGACTAATTCAATTTGGTGAATGCGTACTAATAAACTCTAACCTGCATAGTTTTTGAAATTATTTTTTGTAATAATGCCTAGATTCTTTTCACATAAATCACTAACGCATCATTCATATAATCGTTAAGTGGCACACCTCAGTGTTTGATCCATTTCCGGCATCTCAGAGACTTGTTCGGACTTTACCTCGGGAACTTTATCATCATTCGCAGAAGAAACAGCTGCCGTCGGCGCGGTTATTGGTAATTTCTGTTTACTTTAATATCCGGCTCCAAATCACCGCTGATATCAGTCAAAATCAAGCAGATTGAAGCTAATATCCAGTTATTTTTCTTTTGCATTAATAATTATTGCAGTAATCGCTACAGAACAAACTGAAAATGACCTGGCTCCTAATGTTTACATCAGCTGTTCTACACGTATTACTAACCACCGTCTTGGAAGATTGATGAGCGGACTCGTTTTGGACACTTTGATTGTACAAAGTTTTCATGTAGACAGCGCGTTTGTCTGTTGGCGGTGCTTAAACTAAAAAAATAATTTCAAGTACAACACCTTGAGTGACCTTCACCTTGGGTATAATGGGCAGTCCCTCCATAAAAAAGCTTTGTTTGCACAATGTTTATGTGAAGTTACAGTAAGATATAAGCAAAAGCAAAAAAAAATAAATGATGTGACAGAAAAAAAGGTTGCCAAAAAACTTAACTTTAACCGAAACCGGGGCGAGTAGATTAGCACCGCTATTCCCCGAATAGTCGAGCTGAAAATACAAAGAAACAAACAACAACAAAAAAAAAAAAAAAACTAAAACAAAAAAACAACAAAGGGTCCTGTCAAGCTGAGCGGAATAAATATATATTTTCTCGTATGTTAACGGAAACACGTCACAGATTCTATTTCTTGTCCAAGACAAGGATATCATTCAATTTGGTGAAACAGACCAATAAATACTGTTTCACTGTCGCAAGTAAAATACAATACAAAACTTACATTTATAAATTCAAAGTACAGTGTATAGAGCCTACAAGCCCAAACACGTCGGCATTTCTTTATTGAATAGGCGTACAGTGTTTTAGAGAATAGTGGTACAGTTTTACATAAAGTTTTGCGACTAGGCGGTCAGTGCATAATTCAGATGCATGTAGAATTAAACAATATTTAAACTATCAGGATTGTAAATTCACATTTGTAGATATAAACTCATTTGCGTGGATTTATAATTTAACATTTAGAAGCGGTTCTGACACGTATTGCACTCGCAGTTCCAAAATAATGGGCATTTTTAGCCTGAATGCATCGTCTTTTTTTTGACCTGCTTGGTTTTGGGTGAAAATACATTTTAATTCCATGTGTTAATGTCTGTTTAACGGCAGTTTGTTGCAGAGATATTTGTCATACATTGAAAAATATATACAACAAGAATATTTATTTAAAATAGCCAAAGAAAAACATAAAAATACTCACTACCGACAGCTTTCAAAAAATTGAAAAACGAAAGTGAACGCCTAGTTATTGGCGACTTCCGTTTGAGCGTACAGAGAGTCTATACACTGTGAATTTGATGGATTTTATCTTTAATTGGTGTTTAAGGTGTGGGTGTATATATCTACGTAATAAAGTTACAGGTAAACACTTAGTCATTACCTTCTAGACAATATACATTAAAGGATATTTTTATTCAAGGTTGTCTGTCTCTTTCATGTTTACTTATTGATCTAATTAATTCGAAGACACTAGTCTTATTTTTAATGTTATTATTAAGCCAACACAGTTCATATTTTATTTGTAGAAATGTTAGCCATACTTAAACATAGTAAAAGTGATTAGCAGACGGCAGACTGGGTTCAAGAAAACAGAGAATATTTTGACTATCATAGCTCTCAAAGTGCTGGACAAATTGTACGAACACTAATATTATTTTGAACATCCGTTACTTTATGATTTACATTTAAACGTTTTGTGCTGAGATCATCGCCTACTTGGGCGCACATGGATGATTTTGAACTGTACGCCAGTTATGAGCAGCATAGCTACGAATCAAGCAGAGATGCTCCGATTGTGGGGTAGGTGAAGGAGGGGTTCTCCATCTCCCGGCGGATTGGGTTTTCGGGGCCTCCCCTCGAAACTGTTGAACAATTTTCGGCAAGAAATGCGTTCTCTTGCTATATTCCAGCGTTAATATTATTTATTTTGTTTGTCACATTTGTACTACACAGTACAAAGATAATCATTTATAGTTAATCACACCGCTCATGCTTACTGGTGGGGATCGTGACAGTGTCTAAAGTTGCAACTATAGCAGCCCCGGATATTTTTAGGAATATAACCATTTTCGTATCCCTGGAAAGAGCGTGCTTCAATAGCTCGATCGCTCTGGCACGACAGTAATCCCCAATGATAACGTGATTCCTGCGCAAACGCGAGGACGCGTCCATTTCATGATAATAGATATAATAACAATTCATGTTGCTTTTGCAATACTTGACTAGTAACTATCAGTATTTGTTTCATTTTAACTGTCTAATAAGTATTGCAAAATAGCTCAGTCGGGTAAAATGCAGATACCAGTAGCAAAACATCAAACCGTTTTGTATGAGTCCGAATCCTCATGACGATTTTTTTCATATAAGGCTTTTGTTTTTATTTTTCAAATCCGATTTCAATTCTGTTCCCGGAGGGCTCCGTGGCTGACTGGTTAAGATCGCTGACTTCCTATCACTTGCCCGTCACCGATGTGGGTTCGAGCCTCACTCGGGGCGTTGAATTTTTCATGTGAGGAAGCCATCAAGCTGGCTTGCGGAAGGTCGGCGGTTCTACCCAGGTGCCCGCTCGTGATGAAATAATGCACATGGGGTCTTCCTCCACCTTCAGAGCTGTAAAGTCGCCATATGACCTATAATTGTGTCCGTGCGACGTTAAACCATAAAACAAATTCGTTCCCGTATTCTTCGTTTCTTTCTTTCACGGTTTGTATGCGCATATATGTCTTTATGTAACATATGTTTATTATTTGCATTCGATTGATATGTTTAGTACATGCATTTAACTAATATCACGTAACTTTTCTCATCTGCCATATCGGCCTCAGATATTTCTCTTTCGTTGTGTCATAGTGAAATAAGAAGGAATCTTTTTTTATGTAAAAAGAAAGAAAAGTGAAAATCATCTCCGGCGTGAATTTTTGGGACCCCCTCAGAAAAATCTGATGAACAATTCGCAAAAATGTTTCTTGCTATATTATTAAATTATTTTTTTAGGTTTTGTTTTGTAACACAGACAAAGGTAATCTTTATATTAATACACTCATGTTATAAGAGACAGGAAAGTTCACTTACCCCTATTTAGGAATAAAACATGTTCCGTGGTAAAGACTGCTTTCCGATCTGCACATAATCCCATGTAGGGCTGACTGGACAAACGCAACTGCTTAGTGTTTATACAGTTTACAATTTTCATGTTCGTTTTGCTCATACTTGATATAACATCAGATTGTTTCATTTAACTGTCCAATATGTATTTAGCAAATCTCAGTCGGTTAAATCGGGATAGCATAGCAAGGGGCATCACCGTTGCATGTATTGAGTTCGAGAATACAGTTAGACGATTTCATAAAGGACTATCTTTATTTTTTATTCGACTTCAGTTACTAGTTAGGAGCTTCCGGACATGACTAAATCTGACCTCCTAGTCATGCGTCCCTTGGGTTGAGCTACCGGCGTTGAAGTTTGTCGTAGGAAGCACAAGTGGACGTTCGGAATGGCTTAACCCGGGGCCGTCTGGAAATTATGCAAATGGAATTGACTAAATCCCATTTGACCTTAATGTTCCGTGCGAGTACATAAAACCTCCCATTGTCTTAGGTTTAGCGAACTTCTAAAATGTTATACATCGATGATGATCATGCATTAACTATACACAACTTTTCTATTTCCATATCCTCAAACGATTACTCTCGTTGTTCTAGTGAATAAGATAAATCTTTTGAAATGGTAATGCGGATGGTTTTGGGAACTTCCTGAAAGCTAATTTGATGTACATAATCAGTATGCTTTACCACTGAGCTAATTTGTAACTGATATGAAAGCAAGAAATATTTACATTTTGACCAGTTACAAAAATGTTGAATTCCCCGTGCTTCATTTCAATCAATTTATAGTTATGTTTGTAAATATCACGTTATCGTTTGGGCATAGTACTTGGCTCGTACTAGTATTCGTTAATAATTTTATCTAAGATTTTAGAATGTTTTTTCCTAGAACTACTTCGATACAACGATAATAAACAAAATGATTTATTCCCGACTTAAAATGTTGAAACATCAGAGTTCTGTGAATTGCTCTATACAACACAAAATACATTTTGACATGTATTTGATCTACCCATACATTGCAAATGTAACTTTTTTCTAATTAACGTAAACAACATACAATATTGGCAAACGCAAATTCAAACTGCGTAAATTGCTTAATGGTATTTCGGTATCAAAGATTTGGATATAGACTGATTGCAACCATTAAAACATCTTTGATATCACACCAAGAGTGTCATATTTGTCGTAACCTTTTTTCTTACTCGAGACATTGGCTGATCATGCTCTATTGATTTATCAATAAAACACACATGTCATCTAGAACAGCAGAGTGAGACTGGTGTCCTGTTCTTGTGCAAACAAATTTTCCGCCATGCCAAAATAGAGTACATCAAGGTTCAACGGACATACATAATCTCATGTTGGTATGTTTCTAGAAAACGAGCGCTCGGTCGTTGCCGTAGAAATTAGCATGCACAGATTTGTTGGGTATAACGACGCATCGACACACATTTAGGTCATATTGGGAACTGTTTAGCTTTGATGGTGAAGGAAGACCCCAAGGTGCTCTTCCGTGTATTATTTCATTACGATCGGCCATTTATGTAGAACCGCCGATCTTCCGTAAGCCAGCTGGATGGCTTCCTCACATGATATGCACAATAGAATATCTTTTTTGACAGAGTATCACAACTTAAAGTCTGTGGCAAAATGATTCCCTTGAAGTCGTGCTCTAAATCTAAAACATCCAATTAGTATACATATGTATTAAATATAAATCATTTGCTAGACGTTTTTACTAGTGATAAATATCTATATACTGTGTTTTAAGCTATACAGGCATTTTGTCTAATTCTAAACATATTGTAATTTTAAACATATTGCAGTAGTACTGTTAATTGTATGCTTACATGAACTGAATGTAGTAATTGTTCATATTTCAAATGTAAAATTAGGATCAAGTATACCTTTGAGATATGGGTTGTAGTTCGTATCCGCTCGTATCTTTGTATGTTCGATACCCCGCACGAGGCGTCTATTAAGCCACCAAGCTGCCTTTGTCAACAATTCATGGCTTTATCCAGGTGCCAGTTTTTGGCTGAAGTTATGTCCCAAGGAGGCACCCGTGGTCTTCCTCTTAACACTGAACACTGTCAAAAGCTGGACATAACACGAACTTGTAAAATAATGCAAGTTTTCTTTAATTAATCATCTTATACTAAACTTTCTTCAAAACGTTACAGGGTTTACCGGCATTAATACATTTGCCTTAATTCCATCCATTGTTCCGATGTTTCTACTTAAGCTTAAGTTTGCCAATTGGGCATTTTGGTTTTTGTGAGACATATCGATCTAATCGAAATTTCTTCTATAGAAAACTTTAACAAAGGGATGCCCAATATACACATGTGTAATCAAGATCATATGACATGGTTGTGAAAACCTTTACAAGTTCAATTTAAAATAAAACATATTTGAAGTAATAAATATAATATCATCGGCACCAGTTGTTATGTCCGTACTCATTATTTGAGTATATTGGTTACAATAATATTGATTCCGCTAATGAAAATTGATGATCATTAGAACAGCAAACTGCAAATATGATACACAGAAAAACACCGTCAGTAAGATCAGCTTTTATCTGAAAAATTGCTTTTTCATAAGCAGTATATGATTTAGAAAGAAAAACTAAAAATAGATGTACCGTTCGAAGGTGTTGCCACTGGCCCTTCCTGGGCAGTGCCAAATGTGTTCCAGCAAACCAAACAGGAAATGAAGAGGTCAGTTTAGATAGTCGTGTTATCATTTCTTATTTGTCGCGTTAGGTCTTTAGGTATACGTTCAATATATAAGAAGTACGACTTGTTCTTATTTGACAGATATTCATTTTGTAAAAACTGACAACAAACATGAATTTGACTGAAAGAAATGCAATTAAACATGGTGCAAGACTTAAATTCTGTAAATAGATTTGTGTATCCATAACAAATTAGAGTATTTTTGAAAATCGTTTAAAATGCCGGATAAATAATATTGGAAAAGCAACTGTGATTACATCGTAATCTGTCTTTTACAGGGCAGTCATGACGAAGTTACATCGTCAATTACCTATGCGCCGATGACACATATTGTTGAAGGTTTGCCTGACACAGGAATACTTGAGCCAGTAGTGTCACAAGACAGCAGCCTTTCTTTGACATTAGAGATCCAAAACAGCTCTTCAGTCTAATAGAGAGTGGCGAAATACAGTGCCAACATTTACCGGACAAAAATGGGTGCAAGCTTGTCGAGCCCTTAGCTCAATCGCAAATGTCAACAAAGAAATTGAAGAAATGTTTATTCCACCAGCAGCGTGAATCTAAACAAGTAAACAAACCGCGAAAAACCGGCGACAACACATTGGCTATTGACAAGCGAGGATATTATTAACGAGAAGCTTAGAGCGGAGGAAAAATACTTGAAAAGGAACTTAAAAAGAAAGAAAAATTGAAAAGAGAAAATAAAAGTTCAATGAAATCTTCAAGTAAACATATCAGACGTGAAAAACAATAATGACATAGATGAAATGGAAAATATCAAAGCAACGGGAGAATATTTCTGCTCCAATAAACTGCGTATGTTTAAAAAAATTCAAATTAAATTTAATATATTGAAAAGACTAGATATAAAATAGGGTATAAACATTTCCAAGAAATAAAACTTATAGTGAATTGATATATTTATAGCGATCTGATTAAATCTTTAGATAATATCAGTTAACAGAGTAATTTGTTAGTATTACATAGCTCTAATGTTTTCAGTATACTGTTTATAAAACATGTCATATAATGTTCGCTTTAAAACATTTAAAAATAAAACAAAAAGCTGTCCGAATTTTCCCTATATAGCTTTTTACTTGTTTGAATTACCCCTACCATCGTCCGAATTTTCTCGATGTGAGAGTTGCTATTATTTCTGCATGATTTCAATATCTCGGACTGTAAATCAGTTGAAGGCATACGGTAAAGTCCGAGCGCGATAGTAAGTTACATACAGCAGCTAAAATTATTAAGGAAGCTGATGTCATATCTGGTGTGCAACAGGGCACCTTCATCGGTCTTCTACTTGTTCTTGTACACCCTCATGACTTGTCGGAATGTGTATCCTCCTCAGAGGCTCGTCTCTTTGCAGATGACAGTCTCCTCTTCCGCTTCATCAAGAATCAACACGATGCTGACCTCCTACAGAAAGACCTTACAGCACTGGAGAAATGGGAGAGTGACTGGCAAATGGTCACTCTCTCAAAACGGCTGACAGCATCAAGTATCTGAGAGTTACAGTTAGGGATGACCTCACTTGGAGGAAACACATCAGTGCTACTGCTGCCAAAAGTAACAGGGCTCTTGGGTTCGTCAGACGAAACCTTATCGACAGCACACTTCAGGTCAAATCAGCAGCTACACTACCATCATCAGGCCGACCATTGAATACGCCTCCATAGTCTGGGATCCAGCCTCCACTATCGACATACACACCCTGGAACAATTCCAGAGGAAAGAGGCTCGTTTCGTCACCAACCGTTACACAGAGCGTATACCGGGTTGTGAAACCTAAATAGAACTTGGTTGGGAACTCCTACAACATAGTCGATATATAGCCCAGCTGTCGATGCTCTTCAAGATTGCCAACAGCATAGTAGATGTCCCTTAGAGTCCACTGATACAAAGCGACCAGCGAACTAGAGGCGACAACCGTTGCTTTCAAATAAGGACATCAACCAATATCTACCTGATGTCATACTTTTCACGCACGATAAGCGACTGGAATCGACTACCAGCCAGGGTTACCAACTGTCATACCATCGAGGGGTTCAGGGCAATACTCAGGTCCCTGCCAGCCAGTTACTAGTCATCAAGAACCGTGTACATACAATGTTATTTTAAAGAGCCTTTAACCTGTAATACTACAACTGTTTATTGGGCACTGTAGCTTTTTATTACAGGGTTCCGGGAATTCCGACAGGAATATTACTCTCACTCTGGATGATGATGATGATGAGAGTCACACATCAGGTTTATAAAATTTATGTATGATAACCACATAAAGGGAACTGTTTTTGATTCGGTTAACAGATAAACGTTTTATTACTACGATGCATTTCGTGAACATTAATCACCGTCAAGCTGTCCATTGATTGTATGTTTACATCATGGTATCAAATTATTTGCTATTACAATATAAATACAGTCGACATCGTACTTGCGACCAACTCTATTAAGCGATTTTTGTATTAAACGACCAGTCAAAATCCCTCCCAAACGTTTTCAGTATATAAATTCATTCCATTAAACGACTTCTTTATTAAACGACTAGCGACCACATTAATGTAGTCCCGACAGGTAAAATATTCGACAAAAGTATCTATTAAGTGACCGGGTACCAAAATTCTACCGGGCATTTCTTCGTCTGTGTAATGAGCGAGTACGTTTTGCACGTGACTGAATGCAATTAACCTTTGAATCAGTCAAACTGACAAACAATCTATCCATAATTTTCACGGTTTGTGGACTTGGAAAATTGTTCACAATGTTAAAACAGATTTTTAAACCATACATGTATGTTCATAATAAATAGAGTTACATTAACAGTTAAAAATAAATTTCTTTTTTCATCTGACTGAAATTCATTAAGAGACCATTCCATTAAGAGACCACTTCTTAGCAGTCCCTTGGATGGTCTCTTAATACAATGTCGACTGTATTTCTTCGTGTTTAGCGTCAACATTGTTTCAGTTATATAAACGACTGTGTCTACTTGTAGCAATTCGCACAATGCCTTACTTTATAGTGTTGCCTCATTGGAATATCACGTTGAAGGCACATGAATTGATACTCCACCCAGGCACATAAGGGCATCAGACTGACCAGTCCTAGAACTATACTGTTAATTTTGAATGCAAAACGAGGAAGATACAACATTGTAGTATCGTTTTTCACGTCTTTGGTAGGACACGCGTTGGGAGCGAACTCACGATCTCCACAGTTCAAAGCAAGCGCTCTACCATTACGTTAACGAGATGGTCAGCAAACATGCTGAAAAAGCTTTTTCGAACTTCAGTGCGAACTTTCAAAGTTATGAACGTTGTTCAAATCTGTAGCCAACTTTACAACAGAAAAGAGTTGAAAGATTACATATAACAAAATGCTCCTAGACGTTATGATATCAGGTTTGATTTTTTTAAAATATAAAAATGTCTTTATTTTACCTAACCAGAGTTCCCGGATTCGGTACTAGTTCTAACCTGTTCTCCGCAAGAAACTGCCAAGAGTTTGAGGACGAAACCAACGACCGAAGGCTTGTGTGGCGGACAATTTAACGTCTAGACCACCGTTCCCATTAATTTGACATGTGTATATGTTCAGTAGATCATATGGGCAGTCAATGCTAAAAATAGGTTTACTATGTTGCAAAAGTTTTGATATTATTTCCTAATTAAGTTCAAAATATACATGACTCAACACAAACTACTAGAATGGTATCAATTTAGTAAACCACATGTCATTATACGTTAACAATAGAGTCGCTTTCAATGACCGGTCAGCTCAACGACAAAACATACTTATGAAGAAATGTTTATCACTGTTTTCATTATACCAAGTTAACACTGAATATCACATTTTGTTCCTTTTATTATGTCTTTGTTAGTACTATTAGAAGTTATTATTGTTATTAACAATACTGTTGTTTTAAGTTATTTAATAAAATTATGATGAAACTCAACTAAACTAAATAAAAACAAACAACTTTGCAAATTTTATCGTTTTTGTCCCATGTCACTCACTGAATATACCGTCCATTTTAAAACTTATTATGTGCTTTGCGTTAAGGCAGGACACTGTTCCTTCAATTCCCTCATCTCGCTTTGTAGCTTAATTGTTTACCTGTTTTGTCTAAAGAGTAATCTTTCGTATTAACGATTTCGTCTGAAGTGTTTATCAACGTTTTCCATAGCACGGGCATCAACATCTTTTACATCTTCGTGTCAATTTCTCCAACATTCTTTTTAACAAAATCCAGTTTGCCCAGGCAAGTATTCATAATAAAATCCGTTGGTAGAGATTGTCCAGTGTTACTTGCATGTATTGCTACGGATTGTAGAGACCATAACCATTTAAGCATTCATGGTTATTATACAATTTGGCTGAATATTAGAATATTGTTAGTAAGTGTTTGCACGAGTTAACATTAAATCATTATAAACTTGTAAACAGGTACTGTTCAAAACAAACGTATATACATCGTTTCTTTTACTTCTTGTTGCATTTGTTTCTTCTTTAAAACTGTTCGTCGTTCGATTTTTCTTTGTTTCCTTCCATTACGCATAAAATCAATTATCTATATATCTCAAAATAAATTCTAATATTTAAAGATAATTCCTCGGCGAATATAATACATCATACTGATTTGTCTTGACCTTGAACTTCACAATAGTATTCAATGATATATTCTAAATCAAAGGTACATGTATGTATAATAACTTCATCAGTAAATAAATGCACATATCTTTCTCAAATAATTTCCATAAATTTTATCTCTCATAGTTCAGACAGAAATAGGTGTGCACTGCAACTTTTGTTATAAATTGTAATATCCTCAAAAGTCTGAAATATTTATCAATATTTATTATCACCTCGCAACACGGACAGTAGAAATTCCTTGCCGATGACTTGGTTAGATCTGCAACGACAATTACTACCTATAAATCCACACCATCTGTACACACCATTGCCAGAGAGACGTCCAC
This sequence comes from Mercenaria mercenaria, assembly GCF_021730395.1. Lineage (NCBI taxonomy): Eukaryota > Metazoa > Mollusca > Bivalvia > Venerida > Veneridae > Mercenaria > Mercenaria mercenaria. The sequence continues at coordinate 51,445,971 of NC_069370.1, forward strand.
ATCTACCTTGACGATTCTTTGAAACACGTCTCGTGTCAAAACAGTGTAGTCTATGATTGCGGTCCCGAAACACTCTACATAGTTGACAAGATGCTTTCATAGTATCGCTTGAAATTAATAACATTATGACTAAAATATGTGTTATCTTCAAACGCATGTTGACTCCTTTTTGTTTAGATGATTGTGCCTAAAAAGAAAAACAAATACGTTAATGGTCGTTTTGTTTCATTTTGACAATCTTTATGAAAATGCAGCATCTAAGAATGCTGACGCCTACAAAGCGGACTCTAGACTGATACTTATTAGATTGACACGATGACTGCCAAATTATAAAATGACGACAAATAGAATATTATCATACCTCGTTTTTATTGCAGATAGAAAATACCCCTCTTACGATTGCTAGAAAACTATGTCTTTCTGTTTTATTTCTATTGGTCTGCTGTCAGAGAAACATTGTATATTTCACAGTATCGATGCAAATGCATGAAAAAAGAATGGAACTATTCTTTTTAACTAACCTGTTTTCCATATACGTTTGTGAAATACTCGCATATTAAATTGCATTTATTTTCTTTTCGGTGTAATATAAAAACAATGATATTACTTTTCTAGGGACAGTAATATTGTCAACATATGGAGACATAGAGTCAGCGTTGGCTCCGCCTTAATTAAAAGAAGTCTCCTCACGTTGACAATTTTGCCTACCCCGCTCATTGTAATGTTATATCAATATACTGGACCCGTTTTCAATGAAGCAGCCATCTTTTTCATACAATCCGATAAACTAAGGATGATTAAATATTTTTCCATAGAACATATTTCCAATCTACCTATATCTATTTTTTATAATTGTGTTATCAAATTATAAATCCGCATAAAGTAAAATAAAGGTTTATATAAACATTACACATGTGAACCAGATGCGTTTGTTCTTTCATTTCTAATATTTTAGCCAGCCTGTACAAATGTATATTTGGCCAATTAGCCTCAAGAATGTATTTATATTAATTGGAGAATATATAATCAATTTTATACCTCTGTTCACCTGAGGTAACTGCTTTGGCTAATAGATCTACCAATTTAATAGATGTATATGTATGGTTCAATAAGCAAACACGAAAACATTTTATTTACATGGTTTGCTAATCTAGTATGTGTAGATCTATTAAATGCAGTTTTACATTGTCCATACTTCCTTGTTGTTAAGATGTAAACAATATTTACATCTGAATCATTTTGTGAATAAACAAACTGAAAAAGCTTACTACAACTCATATTTGATTTAAGGAGTACACTTACCTGATAGTACAAATATTTTTCCTTCCTGTCATCAATGACCTTACTTTCACCTTTACAAAATTTTACAACCTCTTTTCGTCCACTTCGGTTTAGAATTACTACAAAGCTGCACTGGGCAAACAACTGTTAATAATTCAAACTGTCAACATGTTTACATTCATCATGCTGCAAATATGGTCAAATAAGTAGCTGAAAACTGGCAGTAGGTGGTCTATGAATGTGCACATCAACTTCTGCATACCAAAATGTTCGTCAGAATATGTAGTTTTCAGAACTGCCTGATGCCAGTTTCTAGTCACTGGGCAAAGTCCTCAAATTCAAGATGGCCACCAACATGGCCGCTGATACATGAAAAAGATACCCAATGCATAAAATTGCAAAATAAAAACATTTAACTGTTGTAAATTATTTTAAAGTTATTATAAAAATGTGAAAGTTATAAATCTGCAAAATTATATGCATTTATCGATATGAAATACAACTTTTTGACACATTTTATACCAATTTTATATGGACTAAAATGTGATGAATACTATTTTCTTGAACATACGGTCAATATACTTTGTTTGTATTCCTCTATTTACTGTTGTTCCTTACACAATGCAATCCCATGTTGAATAAGTGATAATAAATTGTAATAACATTATTATTTTGTTAAAGGATACATTCGAATTATTGATAATATATATATTTAAGAGGGTGGGGTAATTCAATATAGAATATATCTAATAACTAATATCTAATAGGTAAAAAAAAAATTGATAATCATCTTCAGTTATGTTTACATCCTACTATAGTTTCATTATCAACACAATGTTTAAACTACGAAATATATACTTAAATGAAACGTACCAACTTTATTTAAAAAATGGCCGCCAAGATGGCTGCCGCAATGTTTTTGCTATGACTTATATTTTATACCGGCAGCAACACCTTTGAAGACTCTGCTATAGCTTGTTGATTTCGTTGTGTTATAACAGTCGTACATTATGTGGATTACTTAATTAAATTGTGATTTATAGAGTAAACTGCAATATTGTTTTTGATATTTATAAAATGAACGAAACAGAACATAAGTATATACATCCATACCAGATATAAGTTATAAATGTAAATATTTAATAAATGGATCTTTCCCCTACATCAAATACACAGTGAAAAAAACACTGCTTAATCAAATTATCTAGATCAAGGGAAACTTTCCCTTACACCAAAGTTACAGGAAATAACGAAATTGTCCGCTCTTCTATTGGAAATACAGGGCCTGAGTATTTTTGGCTGTTAGGGTCAAAACACACGTTGTGCACGTTCCAATAATGTCTGCCACTGTCTGGGCAGTCATGCCCAACAAATGTTGGCTGCCTAATCTGGAAATACCATGGGACAAACTGCCCAACAAATGTGGGCTGCTAAATCTGAAAACTCCATGGGACAAAATGCCCACCAATGTGGGCTGCCAAATCGGAAAACCCCATGGACAAAATGCCCAACCAATGTGGACTGCCAAATCTGAAAACCCCATGGGACAAATGCCTAACAAATGTGGGCTGCCAAATCTGAAAACCCCCATAGGACAAAATAATGAGCATTCGACTCCAGCATTAACAAACTATCGGGAATTTATTATTTCCAGTCGGTGTCCTGGTGAATACTCAAAATGGCCTGGACATTCCCTGCCAACCATGCGGTAAATGCATGGAAATAGATCCTTGAGAACATACACTATACAAAATGGTAACCTCCTTGGCTTAATATCTTACATCATATAAAATTTACAAGGGCAATCTCCCCTTTGTTAAACATCCTAAACTGACCAATCATAAAATAGGCAATTCATGTACATTATATACAATTACAAGTGTAACCTCCCCTGTTTTATATATCATGAATTGATCGGTTGTAAAATTTCACCTACATCATGTATAATTTACAAGAGTACTCCCCTGTGTAATTCAAAATATAAATATAAAAACTAAGACTCCTACCGTGATCATCACGGAGGACATTCTACCTTATAACTCTGAGAGGGTATGTTGCGTTGGGGTTGGAGCGACTTTAGAACTTATAGTCGGACTTGAACTATCTGCGTCTGTACTGGAGGCAAGCCTCTCTGTACGTTTGGGAATTGACTCCCTAGTAGCCTTAATATTTGGACATTCCTTATGCGGCGACAGATTGCCCTGTAATGCATTATGGCACTGTTGAAATTCCTTAGCACGTTCTAATCACGAGCGTATTTTAGTTTGAGATGGATCACATGTTCAGCTGCACTTACGTCCCGCATTCCATAACAAAAACAGGTTACAGCCTGTGATTCTGTCAATGCCTGGTCAACGGATGGAAATGCCTCAGTAGCTATTCTAACACCCTATATCACCAGTCGTCAAAATTCTCATCCGGGCATTGTGTAGCAAACTAAAGCTGGACTAGATATCTTTCAGTGGGGCGGGGAAGGGGTGGGGGGGGGGGGCGTGTTAAAGCCTCAAAATCCGTTCAAATTCTATAATTAGTTCTGCATAGGAGATGTTTTGCCTAAGTGATATTGAGTTTGAGAAGAACTCCCCCGCCTTCCCGGAAAGGTTCAATTCTATATGAAATTTGCTCTGTTCTTCCCCCACTTATTATAACGTGCATATGTTTCAAGCTTATGACGGAAGGCTCGCCAACTTGAGGTGCCATCATATGGTGGCAGTTTTGGCAGCTTAAAGTCTCTTCTTGGAATTTTCTTTTGGTCTCGCAGAAGTTTGTGCGAGGGCAACCCCATTTTGGTTCATAAACCGCACACCCGAGCTATTATAGTCTTGCAAACCAGAATTACTGGGGAGCACGTAAGGCGCCTGCTGTTGAGTCCCCAATAGCCGATAGGGGGCCCAAGTTTCATGGTTCAAGATCGAACCATTGGTTGGTAAATTGACTGGAGCCACAGCACTGACTTGATGTTCGTAAGGCGTTGTATCTCTTGAATCCGAATATAACAGACCAGAACCTCCCAAAGGGTACATGATCAGAGCCGCAATCGACTCATTTACCCTAGGTAAGATCTGTGCCTTGTGGCAGGCACTTGGAACGGTGCCCTAGCATGTATATGTGCATAAGCTGGTTGCGAATCATGGGAGTAGCCACGGCATCAGGTGGCATTGAAGCAGCCATAGTGTATGGTGTCGAGGCCACTAAAGATATATTGGCGGGCATTTGCGCTAAGGACGCAGTCGTATGGTAAGATGGCAGTTCAGCAACTGTAGTATTTGGGATTGAGGGAAGACCGGACCAAGCTATACTGGTTGGAATGGATTGAACCCCAGCGAAACACATTCCGGGTACCAGGGGTTGACACAAATGACTACCCCTGGGTTGCACTACGCAAGAAGGAGCTTGCATATTTGTACTAAGTGTGTCACTCATACAGTAGGGTGTTTGTGCAACAACATGGTCACTAGCTCCATGTGGAAAGGTTCGAACCACCGTTTGTTCCACCGGTGAGATGTGGTACAGGAGCCATATTCGGTACCTTTGTACTAATTCTAGGGACCTGAACCCCTGTGTCAACCATGGGGTAGGGTAGTCGAACCAGGGTGTTTTGATCAGGTGGACGGATATTATTCCAAATGCCACTTGTGGGTTTTGGTGCAGAAACTGTTGCGGGTACATTTGTGTCAATAGAAGGGGGTGATCGCCTGTGCTACCCATATGGTAGGGTGGTCTAGCAATAGCATTCTGGCCCCCGTCAGGTGGACGGGATTGATCCCAAGGGCCACCTGTAGGATGTAGTGCGGGCATAGTTCCTGGCACATTTGAACCAGTTGTAGGGCCCTGCAGTTCTGCTTCTCCCTTATAATTGGGCGGTTGTACCAAAGTGGACTGTTTTATGTCGGGCGGACACAGCCTATTCCATATTTCAGCCTGAGATTGTTGTACCGTACCCAAAACTGGTACAGCTGTACCATGATGAGGGTCAAGTACCCCACTCCCACTCATAGGATATAGCGGCATATACTTGGATGATGGTACAATTGTACCCTGTTGCGGGGCACGTTCCCCGGAACCACCCAAAAGATAATTTGACACAAAAGCTGATGAGGGCGTATTCGTACCAGGCGGAGGTACTTGCCCCCCCCCCCCCCCCCCCCCCCCCCGGTACCACTACTAAGACACGGATGCGGGCGTATTTGTACCATTTGGAGGTACTTGTCCTCTGGTGCCACTACTAATAATACTTGACACGGAAAGCGATGTGGGCGAATTTGTACCAACGGATGTACTTGTCCCCCAGTACCTCTTGATGCCATAGTCAGAACTGGTTTATATGCAGCAGGAGTCTGGCACACTTTGCCAGCATACAGGTTCGATGCTGCTTGACCCGTCGGTTCAGACATACGGGAGGCGGGGGCTCGGCTCCTCATAATATTCGCGTGATGCAATACCAAATATGAACTCTTTTCATTTGTATTTGGATAAGGAGAATGATCCCTCGTGTCACCCGTAAGGTTCGAAGATGTATGCACTGCTGGACCAGACATACGGGAGGCGGGGGCTTGGCCCCTCTGAACATTCGCATGACGCGATACCAATGATGAACTCATTTCATTTGTATTCGGGTAATGGGTATGGTCCCTCGCGCCACCCGTAAGGTTCGGAGATGTATGCATTGCTGGATCAGACATACGGGAGGCGGGGGCTTGGCCCCTCTGAATATTCGCTTGATGCGATCCCAAAGATGGACTCATTTCTATAAATATAAGTAAGCATTTTATTTCTACAGAAACAACTTACGTCTTACAAGTAAACTTTAAACAGGAAATACATTTTATGTATGAGTTGTGCGTATTTGACGTATACAATGATTTCCCATTAAAACGTGCCTAGATAGCTTCATGCATATGTTCTCAAAGACCTTCTTCAATCTAAGGCTTTTCTACATTTTGTTCTGCTACAATTACCTCATACTACAAAGTATGAGAAAACATATGCTTTCTTAAATAACAAATAAATAAAATTAAGATGTTGCTATTTCAAAACCATGACTTACATGTAGATTATTTAAATCTTATTGTGTCGGTTTGTATCAATCAATATGTGTTCAATGTATGTTGTTTTGAATTATTTATTCAAATCTTAAAAAGATGTCATTGCAGAGCAGTATTCCATATTTTACTGACATTATCATATCTCACAAGCTTACAACTGAACATAAAATGTCGAAGACATTATTACGTATGTTGTATATTAATCATTTTTACATTGATTTCTCTTTTTACAAGAAAATGACTAGCACGCAGTTCATAAGTTTAAATCAGTATTTTATGTAATTGCTAAAGAAATATTCTATTAAATGCTGTTTTAATCTTCGAATTTACATTTCAGCCTGTTTTAATTACTTTTAGCAAACATATGTTTACTTCAAGATCGAACCGTGTCATAATGTGAAAATGATACATTTTCATCATTTACTGATTACCCACACCAATTATGTAACTTAGTCTTATTAATGTCGGTATATATGCCACATTTTATTCATGTAATAGTTCTTTTTCACGTATTTGTTCCGTCAAGAAATAAAAATGCACATTAAAAAACCTGCACCTTGACTTAATATGAATTTTAAAGTATTACACATATTATATGTAAGTGTACGTAGATTTACCCCACCCACTAAGCTATTTACTTAGCCCTTGATTGTTGGATTAACAGATAATAATTTAATTAAAAGTCGTCATGTCAAATACTTATGATATAGTTTGTGAAATTCTGAACATAATAAAGCATAAAACTTGTAAAATATAACCAAGCAATTAAAAGTAGTAGAATTATTAAAAGAATGTATGTAAAACAACGATTTTTTGTGATCATTTTGCATGCAAAATCAATCAAATTTTGTAAGAATATATTTCAATTTACTTAAAGATGAAATAAACTATGTTTTAATCTATTCTACAACAGAAACTAGTATAAGACTAGGACGATGCCTTTAAATTTGAAATATATTGTCCAGTCAATATGTATAGTATGATTTTTAATTTTCGGCAGCCATATTGGCGGCCATCTTGATTTTGAGCACTTTGCCCACCACTTGCATTCTGGCATCAACTGGTTTTGGAAACTTAAGACTCTTACAAACATTTTGATATATAGTTTGCGATGTGCACATTCGTAGACCACCTACTCCTCATGGAGGTGAACTCGTTTGCAACAGTATCAGTTTACATGTATATGTATTTAGTTAGCTTTAACACTGTGAACAGACAGGGCACATAATTGTGACACCACTTCTTACTACTCTCACAAGTGTACAGAAAGACAAATGAACCAACCCTTGACACTTATTACATTGTGCCCATGAAACAATGATAAGATGGGGCCTCTTTGTCATAGCAGGTGAGTGACGTTTACAAATTATGCATTTGTCACTATCTGGCACATCCTCATCAGAGTCAGAGTCAAAATCTTCCTTGGAATTGGTGTTGGCCGTTTTACACCTGATGGGCCTGGTTTTCATATAGGTAGCACTGTGCTCTTCTTCGATGTGACCTATGATGTTCAATCTTTGAAAGAGTTATTCGAAAACGTTTCAGTCGGAAATATTTTATCGTTGTTAAAGCAGATAGGAATTTATCAAACAATCTAACATTTCATATTTTTCTGTACAACTTTTGCAATATTATTATGTTTGCAGCTGATATTTTAACACATACGTATATACAATTTTACAGGGATGATTTTAGATATGCTTTACATTATGCATAGTGTGCTTTACATGTTTACATGGATGTTGTTAGGTATGTTTTACATTTTTACGTAAATGTTTATGCTTTACAGTTGGCGTTTGCAATATGACTTCCTCTCGGCGATATATGACCATTTTGTGTCGGTTCGCCGTAAAACCCAACTCACTCACTCACTCACTCGACGTGACCTTCTTTGTTTCTTTGTGGTAGCATGCTTTTCTAAATAATTCTCAATTTTTATTTTCAAACATATCTTCCTCTGTGGTGGCCTTTCCATCAATTATTTTACTCAGAGTGTTTTTATATTTTTACATTTTCGGACATTTTCAAGAACTTTAACGCCCTTCTGCATGATATTTTTTTTCTGGATTTGAGGAAGATGTCACTGATTGTTGAACTTCCTCTGTTCTTGAAACCGGTGCTACTTTTTAAGAAGTGTTTCTATCAAAAGTGGTGGAAGGGGCTACTTGAATACCATCTACAACATCTGAGTTTATAGGAAATACCTCACACTTCTTGAAGGCTGACATGATGTTACTTGGTGTAATGGTGCGACTGTAAACTCTACTGGCTACTTTGCACGCATCATGTCGTGTAACAAGACACCCCCTGATTCCCGTATGTAATTATGACAGACAGAATCCAGGCTAGCTCAAATGGACCAAAGTAGCTGACATCGCGTAACTTGAGTGTGATGGCAAGACAAATATACAGAACCCACTGTATCAGACTCAGCGATACCTGACTTTTATACTCATCATTCATGATAAGAACATGTTTATTTTCATTACGCACACATATGTATTTGCTAAGGTGGACCTTCATGTACTGGGAAAAACATCTTTGTTTGATCAACCACTCTCTGACATAGTTCCATCAGTACCAGGACTGGCACCTGCCAGCAAAGAATCAAGCATACTAGTAGCTGGAGACAGAAAAATGGGCGAAACTTGATGACCAACGGCATTCACGCCTCCAATCAGTGTTACAGTATTTGACTTGCCAGATGTTACTGCTTGTGCCTTGTGATGCTTCCCAGACACTGTCTTAGGGAGGCTTGTGTTCTGTGCTTAGGCCGTTCTCATTCACATAGTACACTAGGTGAGACTTTTCCTTTAAATCATATTTGACTAGAATATTTTCCAGCTCCCTGAAGTAGTTATCAAGAACTGTTTTGTTGCTGACTTGGCCCGGGCTACATCTAAGCTCCTAGGTTTCACCACATTTAAATCAGGCCCTCCTTAACAAATTTATAAAACCATCTGTCTGTTAAAGAATGATTCTTGTTTTTGAATCCTAGGTGAATAGCATATTCCCTAGCCAGATTTATTGTTTCTTTACGTCTGTACCCATAACCCACATCAGTCATGACCCTTACATGGTGTACTAGAAAAGTTTCCTGCTCCTGGTTGAAAAATAGGAGAGGTGTTCCTGGTTGTAAAACATCAATGTCAGCCTTGTTATGCAGTCTGTCACACAAAGTAGTCTTGGGGATTGCAAAGTCTTTACTAGCTTTTCTGATTGTTATAGAACCTTTTTGTACTTTATTATATGCACCGGTCACTCTGTTGGCAGCATACAGCCTGTACGGACCTCTGACAGGGTTATTTTGCTGAAATAAGACAGAGACATATGATGTAAAAGTTACCCCAAAATTTCTGGTGTTCAGTCTAATTTACAATTAACTAGAACGAATTACCTAAGGACGGTAATGATTTGGTGTCGAACTTTTGCCGTGAACTATACTATATAATTTTAGGGAGAAAAGGTATATCTATTAAAATCAGTTTTGCTATTTTCTTTTATTGGTTTTACCTTTCTTTTTTGTCACAACGAAAGTAGCGTTGACAGCAGCTTATCCACTGTAAACATCTAAACATCCGGCAGTTGCGCATATCCGTTTAATGCAAATCAGCAAAATATGAAAAACATAACGGGGCTGGACGAAAAAAGGAAGTCGACGAAACGAGGTTTTTCAATGATAGTGTTTGTTGCGTAAAAATTTACTTAACTGTGAGCGTACATACAACACTACAATTAAGCAAAACCTCCACAACTGTGCATAAGTGCACTGAGCAGGGCTGAACGTCATTCATTAGCTTTATTACCATTTGATTGAAGGTTATTGCTAGGGCTGCATATAAAAGACATATGACAGTACGTAAAACCACTCACAGTCGTCGAAAAAAAAACATGCATGTAATTTTCAAAGTTCATGCTTTACTTAAGCTTTTAAGTTATTTATCACAAGAAATATTGAACTTTGCATAATTTACTTTAACTACAAAATACTAAACTTTTTTCATATTTTCAACTTTAGGTTATCATGCTTATACATTGCATTATACATTAAATGTTGGACTTTACAAAAATATAGCAAAACTAAAATGCTTGTTTTACTTTTTTGATGTTCTTATTTGTAAACATTATTTTGAAATATCTGGCACTTCCATGTTTTATGTTATCTTTTGTAATGAGATTAACATTTCAGTAATTTATTGTCAGCTTAAGTGAGAAAGTATTTTTAAAATCATTTTAAGTAAACGTTAAATGCTATGTGTTCGGCACAAGTTCTGCACTGTTTAGTTTATGATTAAATCCAGTAAGGATGGCACCTTCGGATTGCATATATCTAATTAAAACCGAAATCCGAAAGCAAGATTTCTTAGAAAGTTGCAGTGCTTTGCCACCAAGCACTATAGGTGTTGGATCTTTAACACAAAAGTCCATGCACTGCTATGCGAGAACTTACTGTTTGACATGACACATATCAGATCCAATACAAGCTTACTGATAAAGTAACTGGTAAAATGGCAATTTTTGTGACTTGCAGCAACTTCTTGTTGCTTTATCAATTTAAGAAGACCTTCTGCATTTTGATTGTTGTAATAAAATGTTATAATTATCCCCTTTTATATTAAAGTATTAAAATGTGAAATTTTCATATCTGTTTTCAGTTAAGTTTTTGTTTTTAATTTGCATTTGACAGATATAGGGATATGTCAACGGTTTTCGTCTAATCAAATATCATGTATTAAAACAGCGTGCAGCTTCCGAGTTCGGATTCAATTATTTTCAATCTATCTCGGCTGCGCAATCAAGATGGACTTACAGAGATAATCATAAATCTGACATTTTGCATTTCTAATGACTCGACAAATACAAAAAAAAGCACTTCTTATATTCATTCCTCTGGCAAAACATCTTTCTTAGATTAATTCTTATGCTTAAGCAATTCAAATTTCGAAAATACCTCCAGTTAAAGTCTAACGTGTATTTAACACTCACTGAAAACAGATAAGTGTAAATGTAAATGTAAAAAGTTTTGAACAAATTCATAACTTGACGAAAATATGATTTACAACTCTTAGGCTGGTTTGTACTTTAGTATCAGACAATCGTCATCGTCTCTGTTTGAAAGTTCAGATCTTTCCGACGGATTACAAGGAACACACTCATTATGCTCACAAAAGTATTCTTTTAAATTAAATATTTAAAGAGAAAGTTACATCTTTCTTTGTTGTATTACAAAATATAATTTGCAGGTCATTTTAATTTTTACTGCCAATTATCGAAACATTATTCCTTAGAGCTGATTAATATTTGTCTTATTTGTAACGAGATATACAATAGACTGGTGTCTCTAAATTATATTCTGGTACTTTTTCCGTGTATAAATGTTGAGTTCTGCTCAACCCGGGGCTAGAGGGCGTGGACGGTCCGTAGCTTGCATTTTCACTGCCGTCCATGAACAAGCCTGCAACATTTTCATTGATGGGAATTTTGGGCTACCTGTGGTTTTCCACTGTTTCATTTCATTGATCATGTTGATAAATCTTTATTACTTCCTTTAATACTAGTACTACAATATATCCAAGTATGCATAACGTTTCGGTCGAGTATATTTTATAGCCAGATTGTTTAATTTAGTATAATTTCATCATATTTTATTGTTTTTATCACATAACGTACAAAGGTAAACGAGTATTAATAGGAAATACACAGTCACAAAGACATTATATTATAATTACCCATTCCAATATATAAAAATACATTTGGTAAGATTGGACACACATTATACCAACATTATCAATCGTCCTGTCTGTCCATTGATGTAAAGTTAAGGTTGGATAAAATTAAACCTAGATGCTTAATTCAATATGAAAACATGTATTACTCCTTAAAGCAATGACATATCATTTAAAAGTATTATATGTTCATATGTGTCACATAACTTTACCCTATTTACTTTTAAGGGTGGGGAGGGGGGAGGGGTGGTGCCGAGGAGGAAGGAAGGGTCCAGACATTCGTTGCCCCATTTTTTGATGTTCCAAATGCTAATTCTTGCATTCTGGCAAGTAGTACTCGGACACAATGTTATATTTTCTGGTCCTTTGGGGTCATGGAGTACACTCAATTATACTATAATAGAATTCCGCTTAAGCTGGTGCTAGGTTGCATATTTCAGTATCTCTCATGAACAGACTCAATCAAACCTAATCTGCTATTATTTTGCTTGGTTGCACTCTGTGCTTCCAAACGGTCCTCTAACAGTTTTTCTTAACAGGAATAAATCTCTGTTAAAAAGGTGGAAAACCACAGGTTGCACAAGTGTTCTATCATGTTGTTTTACATGGAGAAAAAAGATTAATTATACATAATAGTGGGTAAAATCTGTGCTTAGTTATATGGTACCGTTTTGTTAGTGACAGCTCTTTCGACTAAAATGACCATGTTATTTTGAGAAAAGTGTGGAATTTTGTAATTCTAAAGAATTTAAACGCTGAAAAATGGTTATCATTGCAAATTTACTTCAGGGTTAACGTTTGCTTTGGTAAATGGAATTTTAGCTCACATGAGAACGCTGTACCCGCGTTGAGCTACATATATGTTCGTCGTCCGTTAGTGTATTGTCCACAATTGACTCAAACGATAACTCTTCCTTGAAGGTCAGTTTCAACCAAGCTTCATACGGATGTTCCTTGAGTGGTCCCCTATCGCGGTTGTTCAACAAATTACGCTTCAAAGGGAAAGATTACTGAAAATAGGAGACATCCTTGATATTGTTTCTAGATTTATAATGAGGTAATTGAAATAGCAGACTCATTCAAATATCTATGCATAACATTATATAAACATGGCATTTGGTACCGAACATAAAAAAATATAATTGCTTAACATGCATCATCTGCCTTGTATAACCTCTCCACTAGTTTTAGAAACATAGAGTTACCAGTTTCCCAAAAATGTCATCTATTTGATTCATTTGTAGCCTCCATAATGAACTTCGGTCAGAAGTATGGGAAACTCATGAAGCTACTGATATCGAAACGATTCATACCAAATTTCTAAGACGGAACCTTGGCGTGAAAAAAAAACCTACCAGTTTGTCAGCATTTTGCGGCGAATTTGAAAGGGTATCATTTGTAATTCAACGTAAAATAAATCAGTCCGATAAAAATTTAATTAAGACATTGTGTCAATGTGATAATAATATAGAGATCTGATATTAAAGCATGAGACTTATAAAAACTTTTCATATAATTAGGCCGGTTATATTACTAGAAAGAATGTCAGAACCTTATATTCTTGCATACCAGACGAAGATTTCCGGTATTTTCACCGGTGCTGGAAAACTTCATCTTACATCCCGTGGTGTATGATGTCTCTCGTGCTGTAAATGACGTATTGCGAACTACATATATGTAAAAGATTTATGTTGTAATTTAAAGTTTATTCTATAGTTCCTATTTGTTTCTTATAGTATATTTCTCGATTCAAAAAACGTAAGTTTATAGAAATGCATAACGTTACGCTGCAAGTGATAAAACAAAACTGGAACTAAACATTGTTATTTGTTTTTGACACGTCGTGACGTCTTTCCTGTTTACGAACGTTGATTTCCCGCGCTTTGTTTAAATACGCTGCTATAAGTAAATAGTTCGGAAAAAAAGTCATTTGTTTGATTTTATTGTTATTACAATTATTTCTTGAATATGGTATGCAAAAAAAAAGATTCTATTACTGGCTGCAGGTACAAAATGGGAATAGCAGGCTCTCGAGTAACTGTTTACGCGGTAACTCGGTTGAGCCTCGTTACCGCCTTTAACAGTTAACCTCGAAGCCGAATATTTCCATCTGCATTTACAACCAGTGAAAGAATTTTATAATAATTCCAATATTAAGTTTTATTGATGATTTATAATCTTAAGTTACTTATCCAGGAAAAAATCTCAAAGAAAATTCAAGCAAAAAAGCGCAGCTTACATTAGATTTTAATTAGATAAAGTATTGCAAATGATTTAATATGAAATCAATTAAATGGAATATTAGTATCATTTCTTTATTCACATGCATAATTTACATAATAAAGCAGTTCAAAAGCATTTTATAAACAATTGCCGTAACTATTTATGAATTTCGAGCAAATTTTGATACATTGTATTATTAAGTACCCCACACATCCGCAGTAACATCGTGAATACATATTCTTTTAACGAATCACCTTTGAATGTAGTTTTTCCTGTTTCTGATTTTAAGATACACATGTTTGGTGTTCAGCCCCTTTTAGAATAGAAATTCTATGTTTTGAATTTTGACACCTATTTTCTGAATGTTGACATACAACGCTTTTTCACGAAAAAATGGTAAAATACTAAACATAGCCTACTAGTACTTACTAGAAAAATTAAAATATCTTTTTTTTCTGATATTCAAATCAAACATTTATGCTATTGATACCAATAATTGAACAATACAGCATATGGTCCACAATAACGGCCATGATACTTAGATGTTACTTCAGAACTCCAGATGCGATATCTCAAAATGTGCCATGATATTTTAAGGATTTTTTTTCTGAGTTTCATTTCCTTACATACAACATTCACCGCAAGGTTTATGAGTTAAGATGACCAGCCTAAAGGGAAATAATGGGCTTTCAAGTGAAATATATCTAACAGCAACACGAACTTTCTGTGTGGAATAATATATTTCTTTTTAACTTATCAAACAACGAAAATTTTAGATACATACTTACAAAAATGGTATTCAAATATCAATCATTTGAATTTGCTTCAATCATATTGAATATTTAAACATGATTTTGAAATGGAAAATTGCATAGATTTTTAAACCAAACTTAGAACCTCTTCGCATAGCTTATTAATTGAAACAGGTAGATATGATAACAAAGAATATGTAGGTCCTGTAATTTGAATAAAATTGAAAATGAGTAATATTGCAGGAAAGAAACGCACTTCGTAAATTTGTTCAACATTACTTTTGAATTTATTGTCAACACTTGAATACATTTTGAATGGAAAGTAATTACCTGTTTTATGCTCAATTTCTGTTTTTCTCTTCTACAAATAAAAATTTCACCGTACTTGATGTATTTCCTTTTAAAATGGTTATAAACATTGCTGTTCTGCTTTATGCTAATAAGGGTATGCGTATTCATGAATTCCTTTGCTGCATTTTACTGCATGGATTTTTTGCGCCTACTAAAATTTCGCGTCGTATGTAAACACTTATCTGAGGTGGGTGTTACCCTAATGGTATGTTTATAGGATCATTAACTATGTTTTCTATGTTTACATGTGATTTGTCATGTCTGTACGCAAGTCTAGACATATTCTACATAATTATACAACTTGTTTATTTCAGAACTTTTGAATTTGCATCGGGTTCTGCTCGTACAAAATTAGCTGTGGTGAAATGCCTTGACCCCGCTCCACCGGACAAACACTTTTATATTTTGCTTCATTAATGACCGAAGACTGATATAATTTTTGTTTTGATATTCGTTTTGATAACACAAGTCAGCGAACAGGAAGCATTAAATTTATAACGTCAAATGGAAATAAATTTGCGAACAGTTAAAAAGCGGACGGTAAACAGGAAGTTGCTTCTTCTCATTTATAACTAATATAACGCATACCGGAAACAAAGTAGGAAACCCACTGTACTATTTCATATAAGGTCTGCAATCCATTGGACAGGTAGCGTTGTCCAATCGATGAAGCCTTGATATTTTTCTCCTTGTTTGGATTTTGTTTCCCGGCTTTTGCTATCACACTAAACTACATTTAGGGATGCAAAATAATAATAAGATAATAAAAATGATAATAATCTGGCCGTAGTTCCAAGTCAAAAAAAGTAATAGCACTCTACAACAAAGGTGTTCACGACCCTGAAAATAAACAAACGATATACATGCGAGGTCTGGTGCCAATGCAGTGTAAAAATGCTTTCCACACGATATATTGAAAAAAAAAACATGTACGAAAACGAGTATTTCTAAGTGTTTTTCCACTAATGGTAGATCCATTTTATCTTATCCTGTATTATATACTAGTATAATACTTATATTAAAGTTCTACGAATGGCGCGTCAAGAGCGGGCCAAAGGCCAAAAGGTCTACGCTGGTATGTCATACTGGTATGCTGTCTAGCGTTTATGATCCAGACATGCTCGCGTTTTCTTCTATTTATCTTGTTTAAGTGACCTAGTGACCTAGAACCTTTTTCATTTAGAAATGTTGGCCGTCATGTCGCTACCAATTCTTCGTTGGACGTTAGATCATGCTGTATGGCATAATGTATTTTCTCCGCCGCGTGAAAATCGCGCGAGTAGTAAATTTCATGTGACGAAAACTAAACATACAGCATTTAAAAATGAAAGCAATGCATTAAATTATTAAAGGACGTATACAATGTAGAAATAAATATAATATTTAGCACGACATTCTGTGTGGGATATTATTGCAACTCTTTGCATAATATGTAGTGTTTGTTTGTTTTGTTTTGGGTTGATCGCCGTTTTTCAACAGTATTTCAGTTGTGTTACCTAACCAGTGTTCTTGGATTCTGTACAAGAACAAACCTGTTCTCCGCAAGTAACTGCCATTTCCCCACATGAATCAGAGGTGGGGGACGAAAGATTTTAGACTCAATGTCTTTTATAAAATCGTCAAGGAGAACATACGCCTCGCCCTCGAACACACGATCCCGCGATCCGTAGATCTGCGCTCTCCCTATTGAGCTAAGCGGGCGGGCAATATGTAAAATAATACGGATATCCATCAGAACATTTTACACAAATAAAGAAGATCCTGTGGAAGTATGTAACAAAACCAAGCAAACTAAAAGCAGACTCCATTCTTTTGTGTTTGTAAATGAGGTAATGAAAAGTGCAAAACCCCGCGCGCCCTTTGCATAGACTTAGAAGAACTCTTTTCTAAAATCTTTTTACGAACTCTAGGATCAAAAGGGATCAGAAAAATAACACCGCGGATTTCAAGTACGGGAGACTTTAAGGCCGTCTCACAACACAGCTAATGTGAGTGTTAGTAAAGTAAAAACGAGTTTCCGTTTAAAGCATAGAACGCAGCTCAAAACATAGTTCATTTCAATGAAAGATACCATAATATATCATTTAAGTAGAAGTAAGTAAAATTGTTTTCGTAAGGTAGTTACACGAAACATCGTGTTTCGTTAATACTAGCATTTATTTATTTATTATCAAACATGTTTCAATAATCGAAGGTAATATAATATTCAGTATCAAACATGTTTCAGAAATCAATGATAATATGATATTCAAGATAAAAACATGTTTCAGAAATCAATGATAATGTAATATTCAATATCAAACATGTTTCAATAATCGACGATAATATAATATTCAGTATCAAACATGTTTCAGAAATCAATGATAGTATAATATTCAAGATTAAAACATGTTTCAGAAATCAATGATAGTATAATATTCAGTATCAAATATGTTTCAAAAATCAATGATAGTATAATATTCAAGATTAAAACATGTTTCAGAAATCGATGATAGTATAATATTCAGTATCAAACATGTTTCAGAAATCGATAATTGTATAATACTCAGTGTCAAACGTGTTTCAGAAACCGATGGTTAATAATAATATAATATTCAGTATCATACAGGTTTCAAAAATCGATGATTGTATAATATTCAGTATCAAACATGTTACTGAAATCAATAGTAATGCATATGTATACTAATCAGTGTCAAGTGTTTTATTTCCATGTGCATGAATATTAATCTATCAATATTCTCTAAGAACGTAAGCTGATTCTTTCAAATAAAGTTTGTAATGTAACTTAAGTAAAGATTCGTCTACAGGGTAGCAAAATAAACTTCGAAGTTTTTGCATATGTACACAATTATTGAAACACCCTCTGTGATTCTTATATCATGTTAAAGATGTTTTATGTTTTAAAGTATCGAGCCGGATGCCTTGTACAGATGCGTTTATATGCTGTGTACAAAAGCATTAAATGAAACCAGTCTTTGCCAGTCTCCTGATGAATAAGGTGAGCGTATTTTGTTTGAAATATTTGCTCAATATGAAAAGGGAATGTTTGAAAATCATGTACTGTATAAGACCAGGACGATGTAGAAATAAGTAGTTTATATTGCGTAAAATTAAAGATTCATACTTTCTCCATTTTTGTTCTTTTTTTCAATTGCATGAAGATTTCAGGCCCATAACCATCCATCGGTGAAATCCGGTTAACGTCAGAACTTTACGTGAACTTTCCGTTACAAGTTCCGTAACTTCTGGCGGTTGCCGACGATGATTAGAAAATACATTTTAACGCAATTTTGGGTTTTCTATAAGACGGACAAATATATAATTAACGATTATTTTATATGTATAAATATCTATATATATATATATATATATCTTTATTGCCTCCATTTTCTGAAGATGCACATAGCAAAATACATGTGAAGCAAATAGCAAAATAATACACGTCAATTTACATGTGATAGACAAACAGAAAATATGCACAGTTACAAAATAATAATGTACGATTGTAATAAAACACATAATAACAGGTACTGCCTAAGACTTTAAACTCAGTTTCTTCGAAAACGAAAAGGAAACTATGTTAATTGAGTCTTAATATTGTACATGAATGGGATTGAAATCTCAGCCACCTAAATTACATTCATGAGACAGTCATACAAGTGCATGATATTATATAGTCCCTACTATTTGTGCACTTGTTTTAGAAGTTCAGCACATAGAATCAAGAATGTTGGGTACAGATCGACAGTTAACACTTCAGTTAAGTTTTCGTCAATTTTACCAAGCATATAGTCAATGAGTTCATGAGTTGAAATTCGACTTAACATTTGACTGAGGGTAATACTCAATGATCTGACATTGGTAAGGAACGTATTTAGCAGTCTTTCACCGTCAGTACAGGGACACTCAAACAATAAGTGCACTGTTTCATTTTTGCTCTTCCGGAAACAGCGGAAGCAATCTTCCGGTTGGTCTGTTGGTCGCTTACAACAGATACAAGCAAGAAATTTCATCAAGGAGAGACTAGCTGGACGTAATTTAGCAACAGTCCAAATGCTTGACATACTAAGGTTCGGATGACAACGTTTGAAGTTGTCAAAGTCTTCGGACGAGTCCATTCTAGCACGCCAAGACGACTGTTCGTATGCGTATACAGCTCGATAACACAATTTTTTCCAAGTGATCTTTGGTGGAAAAGTACCATCTGCTTTGAACTGGTTCAGATACGCTGTGAGATTGTATTTGCACAATAAACGCAATAAGTCAGGAATAAATCCAAGTTTTTTAGTCTTACACATATCATGCTGACATAATCGCAGCATAAATACCTTTCCACATAGCTCATCGGGAGGTAATCGGCACAGAGTACCGAGGAACAATAGTTTTTGAGTGTCGATATGGGCTTGTAGTGAGGTAGCACCCAGCAGACCTGTAACCATATCCGACCGGGTTAGGAACGGGAGACCCTGTATTCTTTTCAAGCAGAAGTGATGGGCAACTTCCAATTGCTGGTAGCTGGTATCGGCTATGTCGTTCCATAATTCGCAACCGAATAGTGCTCGAGGTAGTACACATGTTCTGTAGAGTTTCATGGCAGTACTAGGATTTGATCCTGTACTTCCGGATACCATTCCAGTAACAGACATAAATGTCCCGCGAATTGTTTGTTTAACCGTGTCGATGTTATTTGGGTGTTTCCCTGACGTTGATTGGACTATACCTAAGTGTTTATATACTTCGGTTTCAGGAATGATAGTGTTTCCATATTTTGCAGGCGCTATAGCACGACAGCGCTGTTTTTTCCGGTCTAAGAGAGATGCGGCGCATTTTCTAGGATTATACATGTAGCGCCATTTGTTTGCATATATGTGACACATATCTAAGAGTTTGTTTAAGCCCTTTCGGGATAAGGACAGCAGTACTATATCGTCAGCCTGTGTCGGCGCTGCCAGCATAAGTTTGTCAATGTGTAGACCATGGGGAGATGTCTGTAACGCTTTCAGAAGAGCATCCACGTATACAGTATAGAAGAAAGGAGCACATATGGACCCCTGTCTTGTGCCTTGCTCAATATTGAAGGAACGTGAGAGATGACCATGCAGTAGCACACGGCTCGAGCATCCCTGAAACGAGTTCCAAATTAGGCGAAGCATTTTCCCTCTAATACCTATCCCGTACAATTTATAGATCAGTCCTCGGATCCATACGAGGTCAAACGCAGCTTTCGCGTCCATGTAACATACGTGAAGTGGACTGCCACGCTCACAGCAGTAGTCGCGGGCTTCTTGAAGAATGAAGGATACCATTTTACAACTTTTGTTTTTCTGAAACTTGGTCCAATTCTTTAATACTAAATGATATAACTTCTTTACCTCTATACTTGTTTTGAAAGACTGTTGAAGTAGATAAAAATGAAAAAGAGCAATGATGCGTACAATATTGTAATCGTCTTGTTGAATGTGGAGAAAAATTAAACTACATTATGTTTTAATATAACAAGTGCTTTTTCACACGGAATGATTTTAAAATGTGTAACAGATGCGGGACAGGTATTTTGACAAAATAGTTTCACATGATATTTTGATAAAGGTAAACAATTTCTGCATAGCAAGCATACGTAGTTTAAATAAACGCACCATTTTCGAATAAGTGTTGATAAGTTTATATTTTTAAACACAACTATTAAAATACTGAAAAAGATATTATAAAAAATAGTTTTGCCATAAACGAACAAATTGTATTTAGACTCGATAGATGTCATATATAAATAAATTCACCTATCCTTGAAAATAGCTTGTTTTATCACTAAACCGGTGTATCACATTTGATGGATTTTGGCCTTTCCGCAATCTGAATTTATCAATGTCGTTTTAATATGTAACTGATATGTTTTTATCACTACATACATCATTAGATATTTTGATGAAGACTAAAAGCGGAAATATTTGAAATTTGTTCATTTTAAACAAATATGTTTATTCTAAATGTAAAACTTTCCTGTTTCAAGTAGCATGGGAAGGTCGACGGAAGTCGCCTCCTGTAAGGACGGAACAATTTGTTTGCTGTCAAGCCCCAAGCAGGTTATATATTTACCTTCCCTGCGTCAAATCTAGGCTGATACTGTTAGAAATAGTACAAATTTGTGTACATCACCTAGCAGTGAACAGCAGTGGGGATACCAGCCGCGATCGGGGACTGGATCCGGATCGCTAACAAATCACTTTGCCACTAATTCCCTAATTTTGACCATGAATGTTATAAAAAAAGACCAGTCAGATGGTTTTAAGAATATTAAACGTTTTTATTTACATTGAGGTTACTTTAATACTTTGATCAAATTTTCTACTAATAATATACAATATCTTATAGCAAATAATATGATATATTAGATTGAACCAAAGCATCCTTTACATACAGTAATGAGCCAAATTGTCAAGAATTACAAATAACATTTATTTTCTACACCTGAGGTAGCTTTGAAACAACACTCGTAAGTTTATTCGCATCGTGTACTTGCGTATACCAATGCCACACAAATGCTACATCGGTTTTCCCCCATGTGTCAGTTGTTATTGGTAGTTGTTACTTCTGGTTGTAGTTCATTATTATCCTGCCTCTTGATAAAATCTATAATCGATCCTTTGGAAGCAAAGAACGAACCAAGCAGCATAACAGAAGACTCGGTTCATGAGAGAAATGTACATCACACTTCGCGCCCCCTAGCACTTAATCCATTTTGACTCTTTCGTTATATAAACGAGACTATTTTGTGTACATAAACTATGGTGTATTGAAACGACCAACTTTTGATTACCGATATGACATATTTTAACAAACTGTATGATAACAACGTATAATGTGGTTATTTCCGGTAAATAGATACAAAAGTTAATTTTGCAATTTGCTATGAATATATTTTGTAATCAGACTTTTTAGCTGCGCATTTCTATCCGTATCATCCGTATTCAAAAGCGATTTTCTGTCTGGCTTGTTCTCATTTACGAGGGAGATAAATCTTCCGAGAGCCGATCCATCAAAACACCGGCATGTGTTGCCAATCCTTCTACAACCTGTAGTGCAGTTTATATTATAACAGTATTTGATACGTCCATATCTACCGCGGATCGGGAAACAATAACCAGTAGACACCTCTGTTATGCTATTTATTATTACCAGCAGGATGAAAACCATCGCAAAGGTATAAAGCTTCGCAAACATTTTCCTTCAACGTCTTCTCGGTCACAGGTGTAACAATCTGGAAATCATAGCACATCTTTTACACGGTTAATTCTCAGTTAACAAAGACTGGTTACGTATGTATGAATGCCTTTCCTCAATCATGAATTATCATAGACATTCTGAAGACAGAATCACAGTATAAAAATAAAGCTCAACAAATATAATACTGTGATAAAATGGTGAGATATAATTGCTCCATAAAAAGAAAAAAGGTGTAATTGTATCCAACGTAATGCTTTTTTAATAATAATTACTTTGCTAGACTTGAAACGCAAAAAATATAAGATTAATACCAAAAACTTAAAAAAAAAAACTCACTTTCAAAATTTACCATATACGAGGGCTGGTCAAAAATAACGTACTTTGCTGTCAAATGTTGCATATTGTGTAAATGATAATGTGACATATACCATTGTAATTCGGAATCTTTCTTTAATTTGGTCATACATTTTTCGTAACATTTTTGGTGATAGGCGAAGCTCGTCGAACGTTTTATTACCATAGCTACGCATAACCGGCGCAGTCGCTTTTGACCTGTCGTGATTTGAATCCGATCGCTAATTTTCGCACTAATAATACACTTGTTTGCCCAAAAATGTGCAGCAACACATAAGGGCGACATTCACCTAGAGTTATAGCGTCATTCCGATGTGGGAGGCGGAGGAAAACAACGTTTAACAAAGTGAGTATTACTGTTTATAATACATGTAGTGTCGTCATTGACTCGCATGGATACTAAGACAATTGCCTAGTTATGGAGAAATTTTGCGACTGAAATTCATAAACTAAAGAAGCAGACGCCACAACTATGTTCAGTCATCCGTGTTTTTATCTTCAAGTGGTACAAACGATTCTTAAATGGTCCAGAATTGCTTAAAGACATCGAAGTTAGAGGGAGAAAACGGAAAAGCTGCGAATGAATGTTAACGCCAATGTATGAAGCCGTAGATCAAGACCAAGTTCTCACGTTGAGTACCCTGTCTGAGATGCGTGTCATAAGTGTTCATACATTTTATGTATTCTTACCAAACACATTCTTATGACTTAAATATTACTAATGAAAAATTATAAAATAAATTTACAAATATGAATTAATGCAAACGTAATGAAAGCATCACCATGAAAGCACGACGTCGTTAACGTCGTTGAAATATGATCGCCGTGCGCCTGGTCCGTGTAAGTGACTGTTTTCGAGGAGGCGTAACTCCTAAATGCAGGGTCATAATAACGTCAAATTTGCAGTGCAGTTAGTAGAAAGATTGCAAATTACAATGGTATATTCCTTGTTTTGTTTCGTTAAAGTATGTAAAAGCTAGAGATAAAGTCTACGTTACTTTTGAAGAGCCCTCGTATAGACGATTTGTCTACCCAACATGAATATTTATATATAAAAACCCATCTAAACTGTAGTAGTTGTTGCCTTGTCACTTTTATACAAGTAAGAAGACTATACCAGTAACATGATTTTTGATGGAGAACAATAAAGAACATAAAGCGTAAAATGTATATATTTATGCTCAGGCTTGTTCAGTCAAATTGAATGATAAAATGATATATTATGCCGTATTTTATTAATCATCCTTTTAAAAAAATAAGTTAAACTATCCGCCATATTCTATGACTAAATAGGATGAAGATTCTTTTAAGAACTAATTTGAATATTTTTTTCCATGTATTTCAATTTCATAACGTGACTACTGTCACTGTTTTATTAAAAATATTATTGGCCTGATCGACTACAAAAATAACCATATAAATTATTACTATTAATTTTTAATCAGAAAGCATGACTTTGGTATAGGAATGTAACTTACAGAAAGTAGATCCAACAGATTCCGTGTCTCAAACGATTATATGTACCTTTTATTCACATTTAACTTGTCGGATGTATTTTATTAAACCCGTGTGCAAAATGCGTGAAATAAGTCAAATACACTTATAAAAAGGAAATTGTAAACCCTGGCCTAAAGTTATTCAGATACGGTCCGAATCAGTTTAAAATGCGGGTCACTATAATTGTAACTTCAACGTTCTCGAATCTGAATATCACTTTTTATTGACTTGTCCAAGGTATAGCCATATTCGCACTAAATTCATACCAAATACATCGTGGCCAAATATTAACCTATAGACTGATGTCTTCAAATAAGAAGAAAACAATATTAGAATTTGTAAATACCTGAAAGAAGCATATAATGTAAGGAATCCAGATTTATAATTCTATACTTCAAAAACTGTGAAGTGAAGAAGCTTTGTGATGAATTGTATAATTTATATATGGCTACCATAATTATATTTAATAGAGTATTATCTAAATATATTGTTAAATATCTTCATGTATGTGCACATTGTAATTAAGATATAAAATGTTTTTTTCTGTTCATTAGCCAAAGGCAAGATATTGCCGATTTTTGCTAAATAAATGTGTTGTTGTTGTTGTGTTACTATAAACGTTTTACATGTAATCACAACAGATATTCCGCCAAAAGAATTTTTTTTAAAGTTATATTTGTAAAATCTAAGTATCTATGCACATTAAACGACAGTATGTTGTATCATTTATCAATTTTTCAAGCGACAAAATAAAAAAAAATGTCACGTTTTGACACGAAATGCTATTTCTTTTCGTAAAAAATCTCTTCTTTATACACCTGATTTGTTGTCCGCAAACAAATAATACGTAGACATGATGTTCGTTAATTAACTTTCATATCTACACTTGAAATATTTGTTATTAAATAAATGTCGTTAAATGTGGGATATTCCACGGTGGTATGCTAAAGACATACATTTTATAAAGATTAAATTATCTCGTGCGCACGACATCTTATCTCGTGCGTTTGACATCTTATCTCGTGCGTCCGATTTTTCTATGTACAATCAAATAACCCCATAGGGGGCGTTAGTTTGACCCCGGGGGTCATGATTTGAACAAATTTTGTAGAAGTCTACTAGGCAATGCTAAATTTCAAAATCTAAGATCTAGGCCTTCTGGTTTATTTTTAGAAAATTTTTGAAGATCTTTCTATGTAAAATCAATTGACCGCTGGGGCGGGGTCAATTTTGACCTCGGGGGTCATGATTTGAACAAATTTTGTAGAGGTCCACTAGGCATTGCTACATGTGAAATATCTAAACTCTACGCCTTCTGGTTTATTTTTAAAAAAAATTGAAGTTTTTCCTATAGAAATCTATGTAAAATCAAGTGACCCATGGGTCGGGGTCAATTTTGACCCCGGGATCATGATTTGAACAACTTTAGTAGAGGTCCACTAGGCAATGCTACATGTCAATTATCTAAGCTCTAGGTCTTCTGTTTTTTGAGAATAAGATTTTTGAAGATTTTCCTATGTAAAGTCAAGTGATCACTGGGGCGGAGTCAATTTTGACCCCGGGGTCATGATTTGAACAAACTTGGTAGAGGTCCACTAGGCAATGCTTCACATTAAATATCTAAGCTCTAGGGCTTCTGGTTTTTGAGAAGATTCTTAAAGTTTTTCTTTTCGGTTGCCATGGCAACCAGAGTTCAGCATGGAATTCAATTCCTTGAACAATTTTTGTAGAGCTTCACCCAAGGAGCATTCCTGTGAAGTTTGGATGAAATTGGCTCAGCGGTTTATGAGGAGATGTCGTTTAAAGTAAAAGTTTACGGAAGACGTACGGCGAGTGATCACAATAGCTCACCCTGAGCCTTGCTCAAGTGAGCTAAAAAGAAGATCCGTTGAAAGTATAGAACGCAGCTCAAAACATAGTTCATTTCAACTGAAGATACCATATAGGGAGATTGTTATATTCTATGAAGTTGTTTTTACGAAAATATATCATTTAAGTAGAAGAAAATAAAAATATTTTCCTAAGATGTAGTTAAACAAAAACATCGTGTTTCTTTATAGCATTTATTTATTTATTATCAAACATTTTTCAGAAATCAGTGAAAACATAACATTCAGTATCAAACACGTTTCAAATGTGCCCTTAATCTAAAAAATGTACAGTAGATGAAACATAGAAGCGCTCTTTCTTGGTTGCAACAAAAACTTTGCCGTCACCTCACGTTAACCTGACGTCATCCTAGGGTAAGCGTGTTTCAACTGAGAAAGGCACATTAGAAAGTAGGCGTGTTTCAACAGAGAAAGTCATATTAGAAAGTAATTTAAGTAAGGATTCGTATACAGGGTAGCAAAACACTTGGAACTTTTTCATATGTACACAATTATTGAAACCCCCTCTGTGATTCTTATAATGATCACGTTAATTAAAGATGTTTTATGTTTTAAAGTAGCTTATATATGTATTCATATCGAGTCGGATGGCTTATAAAGATGCGTTCATATGTTGTGTACAAAAGCATTAAATGAAACAAGTCTTTATTCAGTTGCATAAAGGTTTCGTGTCCATAACCGTCAATCGGTAAAACCCTGTTAACATCGGAACTATACGAGACCTTTCCGTTATATTACAAGTTCGGCAACTTTTGGTGGTTGCCGATTATGATTAGAAAATACATTTTAATGCAATATTTGGTTTTCAATAAGACGGAAAACATATAATTAACGATTATCTTATATACATAAATATTTATATGTATTAGATATATTTAGACCTGGTCAGCTTTTACTTCGTGCGATACATTAATATGATTAGAAAACCAACATAGTGGCTTTGCGACCAGTCCGGATGCGCGCAGTCTGGTCAGGATCCATGCTGTTCGCTTTCAAAGCCTTTTGCAATTAGAGAAACCGTTCGTGAACAGCACTGATCCTGACCAGACTGCGCAGATGCGCAGGCTGGTCTGGATCCATGCTGGTCGCAAAGCCACTATGTTGGTTTTCTCAAGGCACGGTTAAATTATAACTTCTTTACCTCTATACTTGTTTTGAAAGATTGCTGGAGTTGATAAAAATGACAGAAGTCATCGTTATTAAACCACTTGTAAACACTGTAAAATAATATCTATGCAAGAAATAGATCTCAATAGTTACGAGGTAATTATTGCAGGTGATATGAACGCAATTTGGAGCGGTATAGTTCAACAACCGTATAATTATGTGAAGTAGAAAAGTGATGAAATGACAGGGTTTATGTCTGAAAAATTTTCACCAAAAAAGTCTTTAGTATAGATTTGGCAAAGAATGTCTCTCATTTAACCCGGGGGTTTCAATTGTAAAATGAGAAAATAGAAATGATACGTACAATACTTTTAAGCGTCTTATTGAATGTGGAGAAAACTTAAACTACATTATGGTTTAATATAACAAGTGCTTTTTCAAACGAAACGATTTTAAAATGTGTAACAGATGCGGGACAGGTATTTTGAAAACATAGTTTACAAGTGTCACATGATATTTTGATAAAGGTAAACAATCATACGTAGTTTTGATGAACGCACCAATTTCGAATAAGTGTTCTGTCTGCTTGATTGAAAAGTTTATATTATTAAACAAAATACTAAAAAAAATATTATGTGAAGTAGTTTTGCTTTGGAAAAAGATTGACTTTGTAACTCTGAACGAAATGCTGATTTTACGATAAGCAACTGGTAAAAATGAAACAAAACTAGTTTTAGCCCCTTGAAAAATTAATGTGTTGAGAAAATTTGATACACCTACGAAAACAAGGTCCCAAACATTTAACCGCCGCAATTGGAGCATAGGTTCTTCCCGTAGTCTTAGTGAGTCGAATTTCTGCTAGGGGTAAAGAAAATATGGACTTGGCCTAAATGCTCAAGACATTCATTTATGGACAAAGTTGTTGCGCAGTATGTACGTCGTCTTCATTAATAGAAATATTATCAGATTTAAACTACTTCGAGAATATCTTTGAAGTCAAATCCATTCAGATTTACAATGGCTTGCTATGATTTTATACGAGACTTTCAAGAATGTGTAATTAAACTAATCCATAAACGGAAAAATTGTAATTAGTCTCAGTAGATGTCATATATAAATTCAGCAATCCTTGAAAAAAGTTGGTTTTATCACTATACCGGTGTATCACATGGGATGAAGTTTGGTCTTTCATATTTAACCTAACCTCGTTAATCTGAGGTTTAATATGTAACAGATATGTTTTTATCACTACATACATCATTAGATATTTTGATGTAGGTTAAAAGCGGAAATATTTTAAATGTGTTCATTTTAAACAAATATGTTTATTCGAAATGTAAAACTTTCCTGTTTCAAGTAGTATGGGAAGGTCGAAGGATGTCGCCTCCTGTAAAGGATGGAACAAGTAGCATGGGAAGGTCGAAGGATGTCGCCTCCTGTAAAGGATGGAACAGCTTGTTTGTTGTCGAGCCCCAAGCAGGTGTCATATTTACCTCTCCTGCATGAAATCTAAGGTGATACTGCTTGAAATAGTGCCAATTTATGTAAATCACCTAGCAATGAACACAAGTGGGGATATTAACATCGATCGGTAAATCACTTCGCCAATGATTCCCTAATTTTGACCATGAATCATACAAAAAGACCAGTCATATGGTTTTAAGAATATATAACGTTTTATTTACATTTAGGTTACTATGATACTTTGATCAACCTTTCTACTCTCTAAAAATATATAATATCTTAATATAGCAAAAAGTATGATATATTAAATTGAACCAAAGCATCCTTGGCACACAGTAATGAGCCAAACTGTTAAGAAATACAGATAACATTATTTTCTTGTACACCTATACCACTGGGGTAGCAAGAAACAGAAATCCTCTTTTACAAAAAAAAATAGAAGTGGCAAAGAACACTCGTTAGTTTATTCACATCGTGTACTTGCATATACCAATGCCACACAAATGTTACATCCTTGTGTGTCAGTTGTTATTGGTAGTTGGTAGTTCTAATTGTAGTTCAACGTTATCACGCATCATGATATTATCTGTAAAAAGATCCCTTGGATGCAAAGAACGAACCAAGCAGCATATATACAGCAGACTTGATTCAAGAGAGGTAATGAAATGTGCATCACACCTTGTGCCCCTAGCACTTAATCCATTCTGACTCTTTCGTTTATATAAACGAGACTGTTTGTGTACATAAACTATGGTGTACACTTTAGATTTCCGACATGACATATTTTAACAAACTCTATGGTAACAACGTATAATATGGTTGTTTCCTGTAAATCAATATAAAAGTTAGTGTTGCAACTTGCTATGAATATATTTTGCAATCAGACTTTTCAGCTGCGCATTTCCATCCGTACCACCAGTATTCAAAAGCGATTTTCTGTCTGGCTTGTTCTCTTTTACGTGGGAGATAAATCTTGCGACAGCCGATCCGCTAGAACACCGGCATGTACTGCCAATCCACCAACATGACGGACATTTAGTGGATATTTTCATACAGTAGAAATGTCCGTTCCTGAAGCGTTTCACACAAGCCTGACTAGACACTTCTGTTATGCTATTTATTATTACCAGTAGGATGAAAAACATCGCAAAGGTATAAAGTTTCGCAGGCATTTTCCTTCAACGTCTTCTCGGTCACAGCTGTAACAATCTGGAAATGATAGCATACGTTTTAGACGGTTTATTCACAGTTTACAAAGACTGGTTACGTGTGTATTTTTCTGAATGTGAATGCCTTTCTTCAGTCATGAATTATAGAATTCTGAAGGCAAAATCCCACTATAAAGTAAAGCTCAACAAAGATAAAACAGTGATAAAATGTTGATATAATTGCTCCATAAGAAGAAAAAATGTGTAATTGTATCCAACATATGAAAATGTTGTTTTTTATTTATATATAAATTATTCTAGACTGGCAACGCGAAGAATATAAGATTAATGCTAAAAAACTATCCGCCATATTCTTTTATTCTTTGACTAAAAAGGATGCAGATTCTTTAAAAGAACTCATTTGTTGTTTTGTTGGGTTTTATTTTTCAAAATCAATTACATGTATTTCAATTTTATAACGTGACTACTGTCACTGTTATATTAAAAATATTATATGCCTGATCGACAACAAAAATAACCATATAAATTATTACTATTGATTTTAATCAGAAAGCATGTTTAGGAAAGTAATTTTAATCAGAAAGCATGTTTAGGAAAGTAACTTACAGAAAGTAGATCCAACAGATTCCGTGTCTCAAACAATTATATGTACCTTTTTCACATTTAACTTGTCGGGTGTTATTTATCAAATCCCATGTGCAAAATGCGTGAAATAAGGCAAATACACTTTATAAAAAGGAAATTGTAAACCTTAAGTTATTCAAATACGGTCTACTTGGGTATTCCGAATCAGTTTTAAATGCGGGTCACTATAAACGTTTTCTTAAAATTGTAATGACAACAGATATTCCATCAAAAGGTTTTTTTTAAAAAAAGGTTATTTTTGTAAACTTTAAGTATCTATGCCCATTAAACGACCGTATGTTATATCATTTACCAATTTTTCAAGCGACAAAATAAAAGAATGTCAAGTATTTACACGAAATACTGTTTTGTTTGTTGTTTTTTTTCCTCAGAAAATGTACAGCTGCTCTCGTCTTGAGACACCTGCCTTGCTTCCCGGTGATGTACGCAAACAAGTAATACGTAGATATGGCGTTCTTTAAATAACTTTCATATGTAAATTTTGTTATATGTGTTATTACAAAAAGTCGTTAAATATGGAATATTCCACAGTGGAATGTTAAGGACATAGATTACATTTTTTAAGATTAAATTATCTCGTGCGCATGACAGCTTATTTCAAGAGCTCATCATCTTATCTCGCGCGTACGACATCTTATTTTATCCCGAGCGCACCACATTATTATTACTAGTATTATTATTATTATTATTATTATTATTATTATTATCATTAACATTATTATACCAGATTTATATAGCGCCCTTTCACACGTTCAAAGGCGCTTTACATATAGCAAACGCAGCCACACAGAGCGCGCAATTCATCCTCTACTAGTACAAACACAGAGCGATCTGACCAGAGGGACAGAGTGAGATAAAGCCCCCAGAACAGATAGAGAGAAATCCTTCATGTGAAACACAAGAGAAACAGAAAACAAATATAGCATTTTCAAAATAGTTTTACGTTAGTAAATAGACTAAGACTATAATAATCTGTCACCGGTTCGAGGGTAACTGGTCTTGGCGGCAATGGTGCTCTGCCGAGTTTCGGTAGAAACAGTCTCCCGAGACCCGGATATTCATATTCGCATGTTCAGCCTGTGGTAGATTATCTTTCTTGTATACCATATTAGACAAATCATGTAATGAGCAAAGGAAAATGAAATTATTTCTTTATAGCAGGAGTTCTTACAGCAGGAGTTTTAAACAAAGTGCGGGAAATGCACGTCTGGATGTTTCAAAGACGCAAAACAACAGAGTTCCGGTAATAAGTTCTATCATTTGTAGCGTAACGTTATCTTTTTCCGTAAAATATTTTTAAGCGAGAAATATACTTAAAGGAAAAAGAGCAACATTACTATCAAGATAGTTGATTTCTATCGATGTCTACATAAATTCCAATATTATCATGAATGAATGAATGAATGGGGGTGCTAGATGGGTTGTGTCGACATGGGTAATATCACCCGAAACGCCAGTCCGGTGTGCAAGACTGAAACGATCTATCATAGAACGTCTTTGCATCTTTTAGTAGAGTGCGTTGGATTTCCAGGTATTGCATGGCAATACGAAATTCTATATATTCTTGAATACAAAATTCAATATATTCTTGAGACTTGAACTAGGTCTTTAGTCATTGTGATACCTGTCTTGTAAAAGGGTCCAATGGAAATATATATAACCAGTACGGAAAAAAGGCATTCTTTTCTGTAGTAGACGTGTTTTTAGTTTCATAACGAATACTCATCGCCACTAATTTAATCAAATGAAAAAAGGAAGTAGTAGCAAAAATGGTTATAAAAAAGACTAGATGATTAAAGAAAAGATTCAATTTTGGTTGGCTTTGAAAGACACACCAGACATACATTAAAGTCACTCCTTTGTATCTTACTTAGTTCGATCTTGTTGGATTCCTATCCCTTCAATCATAACATAAAATCGCTGTTTCTAATATCATTTATTTGCCTTTTATCTGCAATAATTTCCAGTGAATGTTTCCTCAAGTATTTTATTCACTCTGATATTTGATGACAGCAGTGTTGCGTATGCTTGATGTCCAACCAAACCATTCGATGTTCCAGATGATTTTACGACCATATTTAGGATTAGACTCGATCTGCACCTACAGCTTGAACCGACAAACCCACACCTTTTTACTGTATGAGAACTTCTAGAACACCGACCATGTCCATTTAGGAAAGGTCCTGTGTCTTTACAAACATATCCTTCAGAAGTTACTCCTTTGTGACACAGCTGACCGGATACTTTCATTATACCAGTAACAATAGCGAAAGTTATAAGTACTAATGTTATTCTATACTTTCTTCTTGTAAGCATTGTCCCTTCATTCAGTTGTCCGACGTTTACGCTAACTTTGCTCCTGAAAATAAAATCACGATATTGTATTGAAGGAGAGGAGACATTAATTTTATTTAATTTAATTAATAAAAAAACATTTCAACATTTACGGAAGAGGTCCATTAGGCAGCTTTTGTTAAAACTTTTTGTTTGCTGTTGTTTGCGGCTGGGTGGGGAAGAGTCACATTGACACAATTCAAGTCATATGGCGGCACTTTTTCAGCGTTTATTAGCAGAAAAAGGCCCCAGGTACCCCTCCAAGTATTATCTTCAGGCACGAACGGGCACCTGGGTACAACTTACGAGCTTCCGTATGCCAGCTGAATGGTTTCTTCGCTCGACGAGTTCTACATAAAAAGCCAGGTTTCGAACTCACATCGGTGATGGGCAAGTATTTCAAAGACGGCGACCTTAACAAAGAAGGACCCCTGAAAATGAGGCCTTATTGTCAGAATTATGCAGCATGATAATAGGATGAAAACAGATCGGCGGTATGTGAACAACCCTGTAGTGATGGAAAGAGGTTGCAAAATGAAACAAGAACTGTCGGAGGACAGCAATGCTCGATTATTCGACAGTCTTTTCTATTGAACATATTGAAACAAAGTCATGAAGGGGCATAATTTTGTAAAGCAAGAAAAACAGATTTATGGAACATAAGCAGTGTAAGTCAGTTATTCACAGTGAATTAGTGTATGAAGTTTCAATTCATTCCAATAAGTGGTTAGTGAGATACCAGCTTACAATGATTTTCAATAAATACCTATAGCTTTCAATTTTTCATATTTTCATATATATCATCAAAAATAAATGAAACTGCTATTTAATGTAGAAGAGGGAATACTGAGTTGATATGTCAAAATGATATTGTCTTCGGATAAATAATAAGTAAATTCTAGTCCCAGTGACAACGTTATTGACGTCCCCCGACCCAATTTGTCTGTTTGTCCATTTTACATGAGCTAAAATGTTACTTGTTGCATACTATTTTTTAAGCTGCCTTTTCTTAAATTGTGTGAATATTGATGTGAAGAGTTGACTTTACGCCAATAACATCAAATTGTAAATTTGACTTCATTAAAATGTCTGGTAGGCGTATTGTGTTGGTCATCGCTTCAAAATCAGTGTTAAACAGAGATATTTATTTATTATTTATTTACGGTGCACCAACACAGTATAGGTTATATGGCGCCAAACAGGACTACAAATTTTGGTGTCATATCTCATTTACATCGGAATAAAAACATGAGGTATAGAATCAAAATTTGCATACCTGCTGGAATCACAGAGTTACTGCAAAACCAAGTGTTAAGACCCTATTAGTCGCCTCTTACGATCATGCAAGGGTAAAGCAGTGGTTCCAATTCTTTTCATACACAGATCGTCCCAGAACCACATAGGGCGTTAAACGGAGACATGAGATGTGTTTTGAATCGAAATTTAAGAAAATCAATTGTATTGATTAATTGTGTTTGAGTTGACAGCGTCATAATGACGTTGGGCCACTTTTGAGGAAGCGATGTTGCCTTTGATACAACAAATTGTGTATGCTCTGAAATCTGTAATTTAGATATTCATATTTGATATGTTCATATCCGTGATATTTTCAAATTTAAGCAAAATGGGACCAGAAATAAAGAAATGAGCACTTTCCGGGTATTTATTAACGACTCCTATAAATACAAAAACTTAACCGAATCGGAACGCCGACTTCGTCGACGAC
Source organism: Mercenaria mercenaria (assembly GCF_021730395.1). Taxonomy (NCBI): domain Eukaryota; kingdom Metazoa; phylum Mollusca; class Bivalvia; order Venerida; family Veneridae; genus Mercenaria; species Mercenaria mercenaria. The sequence goes on from NC_069370.1 coordinate 51,480,755, forward strand.
TCAGATGCAAACGCCAACGCGGACGCATGGGCGAGTCCAATAGCTGTACCTATTTTTGATATAGTCGAGCTAAAAAGGGAAGTATTCATACATTTTTTTATATATTTGGCAACGTTTGCAACAAACTACCATTGACATCTATAGGTCATTCAAAAATCCTAAACGTAACAACGCAACATTATAGACTAGCGAGTCTGTTCGTAAGAGATAAATAAATCACAGCTTCCAGAACCGGCTTTAGTGGAACTTTGCTGTAAACTAAAACTAAATTGCCTCCATAATTCGTAGTCCAGTAGGTCAAAAAAGAATGACTTTGACGTCATCAATAAAACACTTAACAACTGCCATAACATTTACAACATTCAGAATATCTTTTTTAAATCATCAAAAAAAAAACAAATAACATACTACGCTTGATTAAGAATGTCCATCCGAGTTTGTAATGAAATGTAACGCTGAACTGACCACAGTATCCCAAAGACTTGTGTTTATTTAAATCTGAACACATAGCTTACTTTACAAAAGCAGTAATACAACAAAAAATGTTAGTTACTCACTGCGTGTCCGCTAAAATGTATAGATTCTCTTTCTTGATAAATAATATCACTACCTAAGCTTCGGATGTTATCACGAACAAGTAATTTTATGGTATTATCTCATCCATGTGAAATATTTTCTAATAGCTAGGTTAGCTTTGATACTTCATTCCCTTTATACAATATATATATAAGTTGCCAACAATTAAGAAAAACATATTTCAAAAATATTTGTTATGCATCGTTGCTATTTTTACCAAAATATATTGAAATTTAGCACGGAACCAAATTAAGGATTTACATGACTAACTAAACAGTTTTATAAACAATTTACTTTGTGGCACTCCTTTTTATAAAAGTATTTTGTATTGCATGACAATTTGAGAGTTGTTGACATTATCTTTATCTTTGACTTGTTATTAGCATTCGTGACAGAGTCACTGACTCATAACATGTTTTCAACTGTATCATATAAGATATGCACTGTAATCACATATGAATCGTACATGTCTATTTTTGGTTAATCAGCATATTTGGTATTGTCTGAACGTATCGTTATAATTACACAAAAATTGTACATGTATCTCAACTAGCTGATAGTTTGTAGATAGACTTCCTTCATTCTTTATGCAATGAATTGCCGATTTCAGTGAAAAGCATAGGATATATTATTCCTTGCAAATATATCAATAACCTAGTTTTTAGAGGGTCCTTAGTTACTGCATGTATAATGAGAATAACAGTAAAGTGACTGCTGTTTTGTTTAATAGACTTGTTACAACAAAAGATAAACAGACATAAACATTGGAAAAGGCAAATGTTTCACTTAAATAACACTTAACTGTTTTATATGCATGTCTTTCGTGAATCTAATATGTATTGGATTTTATAAGGTTTTTATTCATTGTCATAAAAGTATCCAATTTATCGTTCAAACGGTTTTCAAAAAAAAAAAAAAAAAGAATATACTTACGTTTTGCAATACAAATAAAAATATTTGCTAAAAATGCAGAAATGAGCCGCGCCATGAGAAATTCAGCATACTAGTCCGTTTACGACCAGCATCCGCGCAGTCTTGACAGGATCCATGCTGTTCGCTTTCAAAACCTATTGCAATTAGAGAAATAATGAGCGAACAGATTGGATCCTGACCAGACTGCGCGGATGCTGGTCGCAAATGAACCTTGTTGGTTTTCTCATGATGTGACTCATATGTAGGTTGAACACCGGTAACAATTCCATGAGTGAAGAGTGAGGGTTTAATTTATTTATTTTGTTGTTGGATTTAATGAGGCTCAAACCCATATCGTTGAAGGGCAATTGCTTTGAAGTCCTTAGACCTTAGCGACTCGACTACAAAGACCCGAATCATGGTTACAGGTATTTTACTACATACAGTTTCTTTTCCTCGTAGAACCTTGAATAAGTTTTCCTTCGAAATATTGTTACCATTTCAAATTGAAGAAGTTGTACCACTACTGGATGCACATACCATTAAACATGGTTTAAAACCCTGTAAAATATCCATTAATATAGAAAAAACCGTTAATTAACCCCATTAATTCTTGCATCACTTTATTTAACAGGTTCTCAATATTAATGGGTTACATGTTAAAATACCATTAAAACACCCATTTTTGACCATGAATCATGCTGTTAAAAAATTGGTTTGGTAGCTAAAAAAGTTAATGGCTTTGAAAAAATAATGAAATTCTGTATACTTTGAATTTAACTGGAATATTCATGGCCCTTAACTTTGATTCAATGCCCATTAAATGTTTAGGTTTTGTTCGATTTCATTTAAGAGTAAAATTAATGGCCCTTGACAGCAATGTGATGCCGATTAAATCCCACATTCTGTAAAATGTGATTCGTATATTTTCAGAAGCACATTTTTTTGTTTTTTTTGTTTTTGGCTTGCGCCTCGTTCCATTGAATGCTTAGTTCAGTCCAATATTCTAATAGACTTAACACATAATACATTACGCAATCGTCATAAACCATGGTGTTATATTTAGTTGCATTAAAGTTATTTCCCCTTGATGCAGTTACGCCATTTTCTTCAAACGAAATCGTGTTCCTACAAAATTTTGGATTTCTTCCAATGAAAGTGGGATGAAAATATACTAATTTATTTGATAACATCAATCTACATTATTTTGGAAAGAGTAAATACGTATTGATGCATGCCACTTTTCTGTTTTTTCAGTCCAAATAATTAGCATTTGTATACGAAAGTTGGTGGGGTAAGGAATTTACATTATAAATTGTGTTCAGACCTGTTTAGATTTTCAAATTTTCCAATCCTCTAGTAGAAACTAAGGTTTATAGAGAAGTGAACAGTACACATGATTGTGAATATTTACAGTCTGCTTTAAGTTCACTTGGGGCATGGGCAGACCAATGGCTTCTTCGTTTCAATGAATCAAAGAGTGTGGTACGCTTGATTTGGGAGGATAATTGTGATGCAATCCCTCAAACATTTGCTCTTAGCTGTTTAAGTGCATGCACCTGAGTACTGAAGGAGAGCTAAATTGTGATCGCCCATTGTGTGCTGACATTGTCATCAACAGTGGCTTTTTGAATGCACATGATGCCTAATGTCTGTACCAATATAAACTTGGTCAGAATGTTTGTCAATAAAAAATGTTGATTACTTACAACTACCCACATGGTCACTTGATCTTAATAATAAAACCTTTAAACCGGTACCTATAAACCCTTCTCAGTACAACACAACACAATACAATACAATATCCATTTTTTTGTCTCATTTCACATGAACATATGACAGAAATGGGGATACAATATGACAAATGTTTGTACAAGGCTGTAACATGTGTTTACATAACAAAATAATGGGGAAAAAAGAATCAAATATTCTTCTGGCATTTTACAAAAACAGTACATATGTATAGATACTATTACATGTGTAGTGATACATAGTTTAAATCTATAAAGCAAATCTCAAGATGAAGTTGATATCTTAATGATGTCTAATTCTGGTGGTAAATTATCATGGCCCTTAATTTGATATACCATTACAATATTACAAACTCATTAAAATTGAATCTAAATTTTTAACTAATTCTTAATAATCAGCAGCCATTAAAAGAGTATTAAAACATTAATGGCTCTCTTAGTTTTTACTAATTAATATGAAACAAAGGGGTACTTTTTTTAATGGCTCATTAATTTAATGCCATTTAAGAAATTTTCATGGGGTTTTAAGGAGCCAATTGAATTATTTTAATGGTTTGTTTTAGCAGTTTTTCATGGCCCTCAAGGTCATTTTAACAAGGTATATTTTACCATGGTTTTAATGTATTTACTTTATGGCTTTTTAATATATGACATTAAAGCTATGGCCATGAAATACAAAAAGTAAGAGGTGAATTTTAATGGTAAAAATGTTTGAAAAAATTAAGGATAATTTCATTAGCCTTTTAATGACATGTGCATCCAGTAGTGTACCGAAAGCTCACTTATATAACAGGTTTTGAGTGCTATTTTTCTCAAACATTTTCTTGTGAATAACAAAAAAAAAATAAACGACGTGTATTTCCAAGCAGTAAAAGCCCCCTACCGGAAGAGGTATATGTCATATATGTAGCAAATATATAAACAACATTTTTAGATTAAAATTCAACTGAAATGTCTGTATATTATACAAAATAAGCCACCATATAAGTGAGATTTTATTGACAAATTGCTTGTACTTTAGAAATTAACAAAGAACCTTCATCTAATAGCTGATAGATGGACTTACATACGGACAAACAGGCGGATAGAGGCGAAAATAAAATGATCTGCATGGTCTACATATTGCATTCCATCTTTATTAAAGGTTCCGTGTACATTTTTCTATGATGTAATTCATCATTTTGACTGACAAAAGGACAGACAGATTGACGAATGGACAGAAAAGCAGGAAAAATGAAAGTGATATGTTCTCTATATTTCCTTATACCCATTTTCAAAAATTTCATGAACAAAGCCTTGTACTGTTTAAGTTATCACAAAATCCATATAATTTATTATTTGCCATAAAGTGACAATATATAAGGACGAGAATAATGTTCATGTTGCTAGCAATGCATATATCAAGTTTTATAACAAAAAGTCACGTGTACTTTTTCAGTCAGCAGAGAATCCGCTACCTTGTCTTATTATTTTTTTTTGGCCGTAGCACATTCTGTTATCATAAAAATAATAAAAATACAAATGCATAGTTTCTATATAGCCATTTTTCTCTGTTTCAAGTTTCATAGAAAATATCTTATAATATTCACATGACCAAAATCTACAATTTTCTAGTTTTAATCTTGTACTTTTACTATATAAATCATTTTGATATAAAAGCAACAAAATACCTGTAATAAAACGTGCATATACTCCAAATTGCCATCCATCTATGTACCAAGTTTTATGGACAATTATCTCGAACTTTTAAAGTTATCACAGGATCCCACTTAGTTTGACGGACTGACGGGTTGACAGACAAGGGGCAAAATCATAAGTCCTCTTCGGTAGGGGAGATATATATATATATATATAAATGCTGGAATATACAAAACGAAACTTTTAGAGAATATTAATTCATATATGCATTGAGTTTGCGACGTATTTTAGAGAAAACTGTAAATCTATGCAGACATAAAACTACAACTTACAATGCGCACCACATGGATGGTGATGTACCTGTTTCCAGTAAGTCATTATGTTTTTCTATTTCATCGTGATATGCTCACTGATGTTTTTATTTCTAAATTATACTGACTTCAAATACCTCATCGATGTGGGTTCGAGCCTCACTCGGGGCGTTGAATTCTTCATGTGAGGAAGCCATCCAGCTGGCTTACGGAAGGTCGGTGGTTCTACCCAGGTGCCCGCTCGTGATGAAATAACTTACGGAGGGGCACCTGGGGTCTTCCTCCACCATTAAAGCCTTTAAAGTCTCCATATGACCTAACATGTGTCGGTGCGACGTTAAATAAAAAAAATACAAAATAGACAAAATGAGATTATTGTCGTTTACTTTAACACAGCGCTCAATGTCAATGACTCATAGAGAGTATTGTAATCATCCAATTATCCATTTGTTCTTTAGTAGTCCAATGGTGTTGCTACTTCTGATGAGTTATTCTATTCATATGCATCTAGGAGTTTGAGGATAAGATTCAATGCAATATATCTCAGTACAAGGATGTTTGCATTTGGTGTTGTATGTTTAAAGTTTTCTTCATCTCCATATTTTGCGATATGACATATAATCATGATGTCAACGATGTTGGAAAGTTAAGTTAGCATTTACCTCAGTGACCTGGCATATAATAATATAAAACTGTCATAAGGAGCTTTAGGAATTATACGTTCGCTATTTCTATATCATGGACAGGAAATGCGCTGTTATACTGACAGAAAAATGATATGTAATAGCCGAAGTAATATTTGTGAAGCTACAAGATGTTTTATGAATTCTAGCAATTACTCTTATTTTTCTAACGTTCGTTTGTTTAGTGACAGTTAATGAAAGATGTTGTTACGGTAAAGCAATAGAATTACTACAGAATAAAGTATTTACGTAGTTCACTATACAAGATTAATGCGATTTTAACTACAAATGTATCACGTCGGAATCTATTTATTTTAATTTAACGCAGAAATTATTTTAATATTCAACTCGCTAGAAATCGATACCTTATAGGTGAGGCCACGTTGGATACTTTAAAGCTAAATTCTGAATCAAAATTTCCTTTTGGAGTGAACTGTTGTACATAATAGTATAAAAAGATACCTAAGTACCGAATGTGGTGTACGATTGACAATATTGCCAGTTATGCTGTATGCGGAATGGGTTACCGGTTTCAGCCTATATATCTGCTTCGCAATATATTAGCTATCGAAGGATTCAACAAAAAGCTTTCTCATGTAATTTAGTCTTCTCACAAATTCATCAACATAACACCATTAAATACAGTATTTAAACTACAGATGTAACATTGCAATACAACTTCACTTGATATTTATCAATATAATTAATATTCATATATATTATGCAATATAAACAATATAATTTTAAGTGTTAAGAGCAAAAGAGATCAGATACAAATGCACGGGGGTAATGACGAATTTTGAGCGATCGAAATGTAGGACATTAGCTAATCTACAGCGACAGCTTGAAGCGACGCAGCCACATCTGTTGTAGACATCCTATGTTGAACTCCCAGCACATGACCAAGTCCATTGTCAAATGGAGGGTATCTCTACAGACAATGCGTCCGTTTATGAACGCCTTTCGACAAAGTTGACCAGACACTATGCAATGTATCCCAAGAAGAAGGGTGAATGTAAGAAAATGCGATGTCATTTTATGTTCAGGTGCAAAAATTGTCATCAGAATTTGTGTGTACAGAATACTTATAACTCGTCTTCAGATTATGTTACACGGTTTATTGTATGTCAGATCAACAGAAACAAAATGGTGGCATTTCATTTAAAATTACAGTGTGACAGTTTTCCGGCGCGATTTCTGGTTAGGTTTCAAAGCAAAGCATTTAAGCCTCTCTGAAGCTGAAATTTCGCACAGAAAATCCATCATACAAAAATTGATCTAGTCAATCAGCGACAGTATATTTAAGAATTTCAGGAAAGTAACCACCACCGTACTCACAGTATTTTCAAATGCATAATTCAAGAAAAACCTGTACAATCAATACAAAATCATCAATCCTTTAGTTATCTTTGCAATTGTCTAACATAATATCAATTCTTTGACATAAGCTCTTCAACGTGACCTGTAGTAACTTTGATATTATATGTGAGTATCAGGCATATAGTTTCTATCGACCTTAAAGAACGCAGGAATGATACTCACGATCCTGCCAAAATGATACTCCAGTATATCGTAACATCTCACATTGTTTATTAGATAATTCATGAGTTTTGTCATATAAGTTTGACATATTGTTTATGCGGTGTAATGAACATACTAGACGTTTTTCATAATCATGTCATTATATCACTTAGTCAACACTAGAGCGTGCATGGCCAGTCAACACGATGTGAAATTTTGATTCATGCATATCTGGACAGTAAATAAGCTTCAAGTTAATGAAATAGTGTAACCTCGCATCTTTGCATATGACTTATTCTTAACCAAACTTCTAACAGAAAAGAATGCCTAAAACTATTTGGTACAATAGATTCTTTAAAGCATTTTACGCCGCATATAGAATATCAAGCTAATGAATACGCTATGTGCTTGAAATTTCAAACATTACCATGTTCTGACGCGTATTCAATGCTGGATACCCGTTAGTTTCTCAGAAATCTCATCCCTCCATATATTGGGAATATTATCAAATTACAATAAATAAAACTTATAAAGTGCTTTATTATTTTACATCTAAAATTTTAAGACAGCATTTAGAATTGGTAGGTCCTTATCGCCTAAGACCAAATTTGTTACCACCGACGTTTCAGTAGAAAGGCAAACTTCATATGACCTGTCAAAGTCATTTTCAAACTGACTGTCAGTCTTTTTGGTGAGTATTCAGGAATCACTTATTGCGTCTGATTGATACTGTTGATATATTTGTATGTATCTAGCGCAGAAACAGAGCTAATGAGTAAGATGACCATAGCTTTTGTGCCTGCAGGTGGCGATCCGAGTTTTTTATTGCAAGTAGTTTTTTTTTTCAGTCTTGTAGATTGACTCTTTTGTCGCATTAAAAAGAATCGGAGTGATCGTTCAATCCCATACAATCATGTTTTATTTTTATAATTAAAAGAAGTTTTTCTTTTTTGATAAGTTAATCATAATAAATCAGATTCCACCAAAATTTACTTCATTTCATTTGACAGCGGCACTGCTTCAGTTGAACAAAAATTTAGGATAACCAATGTTTAATTTGACACCTTCGTATGCAAATTAAAGTATCATTGATATTTTTTGGCCAAAACCATGATGAAGCACGCATACATTACAGGAAATATAGGAATAGAACGCCTCGGCATCAACCCACTTGCCGGACACGGAAACATCGAAAGAATAAAGCAGGTTAAGATATTTTGCCCGTTTCATATACCGGCTATAAATATCATATAATAGCCACTGCCTATTCTGCAATATATTAAACATTGAAGGATCCAACAAAATGTTTACTCCTGTAATTTATTCCCACTCAGTAAAAAATAATCAACAAAACACAGTTCAATACAGCATTTTAAACATATATTGACATATATTGTATCTGTGTAATTAACTACAAATTTACAATTGCAATACAGCTTCCCTTGATAACTATCAATACCAAGTCGGGAAAACATTACTGTGGAAACAACATCAATTTAAAGTGTTAAGAACGAAAGAGATCAGGTACAAAAGCTAGCTGAATTATCTTTAACGACCGAATAAATCATTGGGTAACGACATATTTGATTGCGCGAAGTGTAGCACATTAGCTGATCTACAGCGGCAGCCTTTACCGACGAACCCACATCTGTTATAGACATCCGATGTTGAACTCCTAGCACATTGACCAAGTCCATTGTCAAATGGAGAGGTATCTCTACAGACAATGCGTCCGTTTATGACCACCTTTCGACAAAGCTGACCAGACACTATGTAATGTATCCCGAGAAGAAGGGTGAATGTAAAAAAATGCGATGTCATTTTATGTTCAGGTGCAAAAATTGTCGTCAGAATTTGATTACTTGACCTGAAAAATATACAAATGATTTTAAAAGTATGACCGGAATCTAATAACGCACACGATTACTTACGTATTAGCTGTGTAGTTATAAATAATAATTTCATATGATTAATGTTGCATATATCTGTTTAGATTGTTTAAATATGCACAAGTGTTGATACTGTAAATCATGTCAGTGTGTACCAATTTCAACTTCTTTGTGTAAGCTAACATGACATATCCAACAAAATAACAACGTTTGATGAAGGTGAAGAGATTACGCAACTGGAAGCATTTCTAAGCAGTTATTGTAAATTATTACTACAGTTAAGTCTGATAAGCGTAAGTACTTAAAATATGCTTCCCATTTTTCTCAAAATGGCAGAATAACTAATTATCTCCGCATTTTTCCGGAAAATATCCTTTCGAGTAATCAAACATGTTTCTGTTAAAATGTCGTTGTCTTTCTGCTGTTTACTATCTGTTAGGAGTTTCAAATTGACAGCGTATTGCTTGTGAAAATACAAGGTTTTTTTCATATGCTGTTTGATCTATAGTTTTCTTTGGCTTACTGTAAATTTTCTGGTAAAATGTCTATCATAGAAAATATATGACACGCACATCTATGAAATTCAGAGATAAGTCTGATACATGTATATAATACAAAAGGAATTGTTGCTGTTACTTCGTTTTCACATGATATGAATTCTTATTGTGTAGGACTCAAGGATGCAAGTTATGATGTATACTTTAATCATTTCATTGTAAAGCAAATATTTGGTAACAAAATACACAGCAAAATGGTTAACCATCTACTTAAGTATACATAAGTAATTTTCATAGTACATAACAATTGCATACTGAGCCTAAATCAATTTCAATTATACCGAAGTCGCCAATAAAAAAATCTCAATCACTCAATAATACATCTATATCCCTGTTTAGAAGGTGTGGTCAAATATTCAAATCTCTAGGGTCACCGAGAGGGGAAAACTGTCAGTAATAACAAACATCCTAGCTACAGTCACCGTTACTGTGGTACACTCTGATCAACAGCTCAATACTTACTGTTACTGATTTTAAACCGAAATATAATTATCAAACCTGGTCTTTCAAACCAACCACGTGAATAAAAAGAAACTTTATAGGAAACTGAACGAGTTAAAAGCTGAATGAACAGCAACAACACAGAAAAACAAAATTCAACAAAGTCTATAATATGGATCGAGCATTTTGTTTAAAAATGAAGATGTTACGCTTATTCATCGATTATGCAGAGTGCTAAAGATATTAGGTACAATCAATTAAACTTACAGTTAGTCTGCAGAATCCTGTCAAATTAAACTTTCGAATTTTTTTAATGTTTAAGTTGTATAGGAAGACAGACAAAAGTTATAAGATCGGCTTTTATCTGACAAATAAATGTTCGAAAGACAGTTTATGAAGCTCTTATCTTGACACTTTGAGTTCATTGTGTTTTTATGATCTAAACGTGACAAGTAGATATCAAGTCATTTTCTGTTACTATTATCGGTGACTATTTATTCAGCGTTGCTGAAATTTAAAATTAAACCTTTATAAGAACTACTGCACTAATTGACCAACGCGGGCATGATGATATTTATCTACTATCCGCTAGCTTATTTTCTAACTGAAATGTTCTAGTCTTGAGAACATTTCATAACCTCTCATGTATAGACTGAATTAACTATTAGATATACACACATTCGATGTACACGCGAAAACCTATGTAAAAACTGACAGTGGATTAGCGGCAACAATGAGGAATCTTCTTTGTTTTTTTAGATACAATTTCGGACACTTAAACATTAGGTCACGTTTTCAGTTATTTCATTGTTTTAGCTCACACATGACCGCCATGTGTTTTAATGGCACTTAATCAGAATGTTTTCTTTAAAAGAACTCACTAAAAGACATCGATACTTGATCAGTTGGGGACACAAATGAGACCTCTAGGCTGCATTGTAAATAACAGAAAGCCTTTGGCACATGGTCAGAATGTATTTTTATCAAATCTTAGACAAGTAAATCGAAGTTGGTCATCCATTTAGAAATCTAGACCACTGCGTCAATCAACACATATTAACACACATGACAACTTGTAAAGATATTTCATTTCATGAAATCTAGTCTAAGTTATGCCAATATGTACTTAAAGAGTAGGTCGATATGGTAATGATATAAAAAAAGCTATTTTTAACACACGATAGTCTATCGTGGTTTTCTACCTTTCTACCTTGTTCATATAAAGCTAGAAACTTCTTCATCCGGGGTCTAAAAAGCCAGGGCTAATGATAGATAAGCCTTTTCACTCCATTCTTTATGAAATCTTGTTTCCACATCTAGGTGAATTTTAAAAATAGTTCATCTAGGGTCATAAACTGGGTCATTTGGCCACAAAATATAAGTAAACATTATTTAAACTCAAAGGGATATATTTCTTTCCCCTTTTACATGGAATCCGGGCAAATTGTGTGCTTTGACGAATAATATGCATTATTTGTAATAGGATCATCTGAGGTCAAATACTATGCCACTAAGTCAAATCATATCTAAAGGGCATGGAATGCCGTATATAGCAATCATCAAGCCTTTCATAACGTTGATCGCGTCAATATGGAAAAAGATATGTCAATTTGATATTTAAGAAAATGACTGATCATAGAGACAGCTATTTTAGTGTGTTTATTACATTATTTACACACTGCAGAATCTTTTATTTAGCAAAAGACCGTTTAAACAGATTAATTTTATGTTTCTTGAGTGTAAGATGTAAAACATTGTTATTTCCTTCATTATAGCTGGAAAAAAATATTATTTTACTGACTTAAGTAAATGCATGTACAAATATGTACCTAGAAATTTAATAAATCCGTCATTTTGATTTTTGTTGCCATAAAAACAAAATGGCCACACTTTTAATGCTCATAACTTTCTTATTTTGCGCCGATTTTGATTTTTTACTTAAGTATTACTTAGGTAAGAAGTTTGTTTTACTTAAGTATATTTGTTATTCATAAAACAACTTAATAAGTAATTCTTGTTTTTTATTGTGGACGAAAAACATTAAAAAAACCCATTAATTTCAGACAGATACAACATGCATAATTATGTTTAAAGTGCTTTTATCTGAAAACAACACTTTAATCGTACTCTCCACGCTATTTTATTTATTGACTTAAGTCATTTCTTACGTATCTTAAGTTTAAGCTGTTTTATGACTAGGACTTAAGTTCTTACTTAGACTTAAGCTAAAATCACCAAAACTTAAGTAAAATCTTAAACTTAAGTCAAAACTTATACTTAAGATGCTTTATGAATACGGCCCCTGATTGTTTACCTGATTTTATTGGATACTAATCAAACTAGAAGTATGCGTTTTGTTTAATGCAGGCTAAGTTTGGAACTGGTAAATCCGGGATTGAAAACTAGTTTCTATGTCTTATCATTCTGACCGGTTTTCCTATAGAGTAGTAAATCTGTCCTCCAGAGATTTAAACAGTTGTCATTTCTGATTTTGCCTGTTGATCTATATTTATCACAGATAACCCATTAACTTGATATAGCGTGATATAGGGACATTGTGACATAGCTATATGTAGTCCGTGTACAAATTACAGCATCTTGAGAGTTAACAAGGTTAAATTTAATCTGACCAAGTTACCAGCTGAGTTTTTACCCCAGTAACCCACTAACGAAAATAAATGTACCAGAACTCATGTAAATCAGGTAGAAAATGTTGCCTCTGTGGCGTTTGTATGTTTGTTTGTTTTTATTTTCTATTATTGTCCCTAGGAACCTAGTTTTCGACCCCAGATGATAAAGTTTCGCAATCATTATCATGCATTGTTTAGTCTGATTAGGTCTTGCTTTAAACATATTTTATTTGTAAGTCATTACATGAATAATATACAGCAACTGTCTTAAGGGACTTTGACAGAAAGCTAATGAGCTTATGTTTGTCCTTTTCCTGACCAGGTCTTGTGTAGATCAAGTAAAATGTAACATTCAGGAGTATTTTTCTATGCTTTGACCTAGAAGTTTCCTAAAATGTTTTAACAATGTTTTTCTAGCAGTTGACCTAGTGACCTATTTTTTCACTCAAGATAATTTAGTATCTAACTTGACCGAGTTTATGTTTGAAAAAACATTCAGACCGATTTTCACTTAAAATGAACCAAACTTTTGACCTCGTCATTGTAAATTGGCCAACTGTTGACGACAGCAGATCTTCTGATGATATTATTCTTTTTGAAATACCAATGCAAAGAAAATAGTATTGCTGTGAATATTCTCGTCAGCATATTACATAATTATGCTCAATATAATTAAGAACTTAGTGTTTTGGTGTGCATTTATATGGGTATGAACCTCGTTTGGACTTATTGCAAGTCCATAAACCGCACCGGCGATTTTTGGATGACTTACAAGAAGTTCCAATGTGGTTTATACCCGTATAAACGCACACAAAATAGCATTTAGTAATTATATTTACATTTTACAGTAGCTTGCTACAAAAATAAATTGTTTGCTTTCTACGAGTACCACAATTTTAAACAAAATGTCATGATATCTATCTTTTAAATTCTAAATAGAACAGCCAAAATGACCCGACCACGTTCACTTGCAATTCGTCTCTCAGTAACAATACAGTTCCTGCTTATTATCTAAAACATCGTTAAATCAAGTGAAAAATCATAAAGTTGTGTTGGTCTAATTTTGATCTTTCTAGTCTGACAAAAAGTTTTAGCTATAACTTTCTCTTCTTTTTTTTTTAAATTTTGGCGTCAATTCTTGAAGGAATTTGGGAATGACGGCATTTTGCCCATGTTTATTCTTTTTTGTAATTGACGTCAGACTGACGATCTCGCGGATAGGATCATACTTGATATCAATACGCCAATGTTGATTGTGCAAAAAAGAACCATTTTTCTTTCCATACAAAATGTATGGTGAATTTGAATATGCATTGCTGATTTCACACATCTGTAAAATTTAACAATTCTAAAATAAATAAAAAATAAATTGTAATAAATTATTCAACAAATTATTTAAGTTTGTAAATAACACTTGATTTTCCTCATACTGAGACAAATACGGTTTGCACCACTTACAGGATTTTCCTATACTTGTGCGTTTACTGAAGAGTTGATTTGCTATATAGGTTGTGCGTTTAACAGTTGATGAAATGTTCCCACTTCATTTACTAATAATTTATCACAACAGTTATTAAACATAATCTGGAATAATTAAGAATAGTACATTTCGTACCAGTATTTATCATTTCCTTCGTTAATGTCAGTAGTTTGAAAATATTCATGAAAATGCCATAGAGTCTTTGAACTCTTGAGTGCTGTAGAAGTAATAAATTAAACGAGACTTACCTGGAATTTAAGTTCAGTTATTATTCTACTGCTAATGAACTAGTATATTTAGATCTATTTTCGATCTAGGCGATTGTTTTATGACGATTTGACAAAGGTTATTGTGTCCGAATTATCAGTCTACAGCACCTTATCCATATGGGATAGTTGTTAATTAGTTGTAGTTAACTACTCAGAACTGGTATCCATATGGGATAGTTGTTAATTAGTTGTAGTTAACTACTTCGAACTGGTACAAACTAGTTACGTTGATTGGTTTGTTAATGAAAGAAAGTTTTAAAATGAAATGAAGACTGTGTGCAGGAGTATCCGGAGGAATAGCGGAGATTATTATGTACGGAGAAATGCGAAGTTGTAACAGAATAAGTTTTAATTTGAATAAAAGCCGAATACTATATATCGTTATTTCTCTTGATGTTTTATGCAATGCAATATGAAACATTCTATTACTTACTGAGTTCTACCAATGACTGTTTTCAAAGGCGACATGAGTGAGAAGTTTATGTATTTATCACAAACAATATAGTATCAGTTTTAAATATTGAAAAATCCCTAGATCCAGAAAAAATAGTTAGAGGCTACACTTAGGAATGTAGTGATTTAGAGAATCAAACAGTAGAACGTATTGCATAGTATGACAACGATTCACTATATAAATAATACAAACAGTTACATTCTGTTCTTCCCGGCTATTCGAGTGTTGTAATTAAAGATTACTTTATAATTTGTTTGAAAGTATATTAGTTTACATGATATTTCTAACATCCCACACTCCTTATCACTTAACATTTAAAACAAATAAGCGTCTATATCAAATACATGTATTATCTTACGGTTGTTAAGACAAATACTTGGTGTTTTTAGTTATTTAAAGGCGAGCAGTTAACCTTACCCATGATCCTGGATTCTGTACCAGAACAAACCTGTTCTTAGCAACTCCATACGAATAGAGATGGAAGACAAAATATTTCAGACAAATATATCTTTAATCAAATAGTCAGAGAAACCATATTCCTCGCCCGGAAATCGAATTCACGACCCCACGATCCGTAAACCTACTCTCTCCCTATTGAGCTAAGCGGGCGGGCTGTGTTAGCTAATAAAAGTTTTCACAGGCATCAAACATGAGTAAGCAATGATATTGCATCAAAGATATACATAGTCAGCGGCTACCAATCACAAGTTTTAAAGTAAAAAATATGGCATAATCATTATCACTTGCTCTCAGTCATTTTTTTTTAGATTGGACTTAACGTCGCAGCCACACAAGGAAGATACCAGGTGCCTCTCCGTGCATTATTTCATCATGTTTGGGCACCTGAGTGACCTTCCAAAAGCCTGTTGGATGGCATCCTCACGTGAAAAATTCAGCGTCTGAAGTGAGGATTAAACCTACAATGGTCGGGGGCAAGAGCTGTCAGTCAGTAGTATGTATGTCCTATATAGAATATACTGAATGTCAGCTAAATTAATAAGAAAAGTAAAGGTGTCAATAAATAAAAAAAAGCCCAAAGTAGTAGCACAGAATATGAATTTTATAGGCTTTTGTTAATGTTTACCAGAAACGGTCTCTACTTTGGTCATTTTATATCGTCCATAATGTCATCCAGTTCACTCGAAAATAGTTCATCAGGTTATCTTAAGTATACATATACCATGTGTGCATTTGGTGACTGCGGTGCATTTTATTACAGATGCTTGCGTAAGGAGTTCACCTGGCGGATCTAATAAAATAAATGCTAACAGTGGTAATTAGAAGTGCAATTCTATTGATAATATTAGGTTTCTGTATAAAAATTATGTATTTTCACTGCCTTTTTCAAACGCCATTGTTTTCCTTTTCCATCTCTTTACCTTTTCCTGGAATTTTTTTTCTATGTTTTTTTCCCTTGTAATATCCGTTTTATACACATCCGTGTTAACGAGAAAAAAATTCTCTAACCTCGGCTGCACGGTAGTTTCATTTTTTTGTCTTCGTTTAAGATAATTGGTCATGAGATAATTCTTGCTTACAGTGTTTTCAGGCGTATGTAGTTCTAAAATTTCAGTAAGCTGATTTCAAACTTCCATTCTTTTCTATATTAAACATACTTGTCTGTTTCATAACGAAAACATAATTGCCACTTTTTTAATCTAAACAATATGAAAACGCAACAACAGAAAACAAAACAATGGTTATAATGAAAGCTAGAACAAAGAGAAGTTTTGTTTGACTAAATGAACATACACAACACACTAGTTAAAGTGGAATGATGTTTAAACGCCTGTCTTTGAAATCTTGTTTGATTACTGACACAATATTAAACAAAGTTAAACATAATGTCATTGTATCTTGTATCATTTTTTACTTTCTTTTGAACAGTGCATATCTGAAATTTCTTCGTGTATGAACATTTTATTCTATTTGATATTTTATTACTTTGGTGTTGCGTACATTTAGGATCAGACGTAATCTGCATCGGCAGCTCGAACCGACAAAGCCGCATCCTTTTACTAAATGTATCCGAGAATTTCTAGAACACCGACCAAGTCCATTGAGGAAAGGACCTGTGTCTCCACAAACATATCCTTTAGAGGTCACTACTTTTGAACACAGCTGACCAGATACTTTCATAGTACCAGTATCAATAACAAAAGTTATAAGTACTAATGCCGTTATGTACCGTAGTTTCATAAGCATTGTCATTCCTTCAGTTTTTCTTCTTTCTCTCTTAGCTTATTCCTGAAAATAGGCATTATACTGCATTGGAGGATACGAAATATTTGCATTTTGCATAAAGTGGACCCAAGAAATATTTCAGTTTTGCAGAAGATGTACTTGCAGATGCTTTTGTAAAAGCAGTTTATTGAGTTATACACTGTGCTTCATTTAGACAATTTCGCAGAATAATTAAAGTATTTGAATCATGCAAATAAATCGGAGGTAAGCGATTTGTAATGTGATCAAAGAATGGAGGTTGCAGTAAAACTTTTCATACATGTATACATGTATTTGCAAATTTTAAAGCAAACTGCCATTCAAACCTATAAAAGATCCTTTGAAAACTTTAAACAAAACAAAGCTATTGACGGTTTTATCTAGTTCTTAGGAAATGAATAACTATGAAATAGTCCTCCAGCCATAAGACACATAAGAACTGCTATATTGTGAGGGATAATTACATCATTTTATATACGGAAAAGCACATATAGCACACTGCACTGCGTTTAATTTAGTCAATTATGAAATGTAACGCTAAACTGACCTCAGTATCCCAAGAATTTTTGTGTGTTTATTTAGAATGAAACACAAAATACACTACAAAATGTTAGTCACTCACTGCGTGTTACCACCGATGCTGCGGATGTTATCACAAATAAGTGATTTTATGGAGTTATCTCATTTCTGTCAACTATTTTTTAATAGCTAGATTAGATCTGACAAGAATTTCCCTATATATTAGATGGCTCCAACTACGTAAAAAATTCTAAAATCTTTAAGAAACAATATCTAAAATCTTTTAATCCATTTTAGATACTTTATGTGTCATAATTGTTGATCAGCTGTCGCATATTATTTAGTAAAGCAGTGTCAGACAGTTCGAAATGTAGAAAATGAGAGTAAACATATTTCATCAGTCATTCGTTTTTCAACATGAAGCATCTTGAAGTTCATACATTCCGAATTTCGGTGATATTGGTAAACATTGTTAAGCATAAAATATCCGGTAAGTCAGGGGACATCTCAAAATGCATTTTTGGACTGGTTGTCCTTCTGCATATGGAAGTCCTGTCAATGAGTTTATATAAAAATGTTTTTGTTTATGCTGGTTACTGGCGGCGAGAGAGGCATTGCATTTTGATAACCGCTTATGAACATACTCATTTGCGTTGTATGTCTCAAATATAGATCTTCCTAACGATCTGCTTTCCTATGAGAATTGTCTTTTGTCTGAAGATGACCACATTTTGTTTAAATCCAACAGGACAGTAACAGTGACACTTGGCAACAGTAGTAAGAACAACATTGAATTATAAGACGAATAGAAATAATTTGGTGTCACTAAACACATTAAAAATGAATATGAATATTTTATTTGCGATAAACTTATAATCAACACCAAAACATGAACGTATTTCAAGAATTTCATTAATTGTGCTATCTAAATAGATTAACGTTCGTAATATTACCGTCCGAACCAACCATTTACTACACCAATGAATGTTAAGTTCCTTTCAGCCTTGTTTAGAATTTGAGTCGATCTGCATCGACAGCTTGAACCAACGAATCCGCATCGTTTCTTGTATTCCGCGGTTGAACCTCTAATGCATCTACCATATCCATTAATGAAAGGCGGCGTGTCTTGACATACTATTCCTCTGCTTGTTAAAGTTTTCTTGCAAAGCTGTCCCGACACGGTATCAACAACGTTAAGAAAAGTTAACGCCACAACAATCAATGTTATTCTGTCTGGCAATCTGACAAACATATTCCTTTCTACGATTGGTCTTTAGTTTATGGATCTCTCTTTACCTAAAACAAACACTGAGTGTAAATTGTATTGCTTGATTAACATTTCGGATAAAATAATACAAAAAGAAAATTATATTATATAGATAACTCCTATCAAGAATGATTGAACAAAAAGTTCTTAGGATTCTATCACTTTTTCGTTTCGAGCAAACGAAACCCGAATGTTTCAAATTATAATGCTAATGTTACGAAGGTTCAGTAAATAAAAACTATTTTGTAAAAAAGTAAGAAGCACTTACCTCTCCCTTTCATCGAACTGTTTTGTATTGCATGACAAGTTGAGAGTCGTAAACATTATCTTTATCTATGACTTGTTATTGGCCTTTTCTACAGAGTCACTGACTCTTATCATGTTTTAACAGTATCATATGAGGTCATGCACTATAGTCAGATTATGTATTCCATGTTTCTAATTTCAATTTATAAAGCATATTTAGTATTCACACCATGCATTATTATAATGACAAAACTATTATTTAGAATTCAGACTGAGCATGAATGATAAGTTAGATAATATATTTTGGATCTTATTCAGCTGACAAGTTGTAGACTGTTCTATAACAAAAGATTTCCGATGTATTAATGAAGTGAAAAGTATCGGTCTCTACTGCACCGCTGATAAGGCAAGTCTTTAGAATTTTCAGTTATCTGAAGGCGAGCAGTTTCCTGGATTCTGTACCAATACAAACCTGTTCTTAGCAAGTAATTGCCAACTTCCCCACGTGAATTAGAAGTGGAAGACGAATGATTTCAGACACAATATCTCTTTAAATAAGTCGTCACAGAAAACATATTCCCCGCCCGGAAATCAAACTCACGACCCACGATCCGTAAATCTGCTCTCTCCCTACTGAGCTAGGCGGACGAGCTACCTGTGTATTCAACAGTAGCTAAATCACTAGCTAACAATAAGGTTTTCACATGCATCAAACATGAGTAATCACTTGCTACAAATCAGCGATATTGTATCAAAGATATACATAGTCACCTTCTGCCAATCAGAGACTTCAAAGTACACACTATGACATATTCATAATCACTTGCTATCAGTTATTTGTTTGGTTGGATTTAACGTTGCACCGACACAAGTATAGGTCATATGGCGACTTCTCAGCTTTGATGGTGGAGGAAGACACAAGGTGCCCCTCCGTGCATTATTTCATCACGAGTGTGCACTTGGTTATTACCACTGGCCTTCGGTAAGCCAACTGGATGGCTTCCTCACATGAAGAATATAACGTCTCAAGTGAGACTCAAAACTCACAATCTTGAGGGACAATTGCTTTATTTAAGTAGGTTGTCATATATAGAATTAACGGGATGTTACCTAAATATCATACACAAAAATCAGTATTTGTTTTTGTGTTCACGTTCATCACAAGCGATCTCTACTCTAGTAATTTTATATCTTCCATAATATCATCGAGTTTACTAGAAAATAGATCATTTTGGTTATCTTAAGTATAAAAATACAAGAGTATGCATTTGCTGATTGCGGTGCATTTTATTACAAACGTTTGTGTCAGGGGTTCACCTTGCGAGCTAATAAAAAAGAACTAACAGTGGTAATTAGGAGAGCAGTTCTATTGATAATAATAGGTTTCAATTTTAAAAGTATGTATTTTCACTGACCATTCCAAATCCCACTGTTTTCCTTTTCCTTTTCTTTACCTGTACACATTTTATTTGTATATTTTCAACTTTGTCATAATATCCGCTTTGTACATATCCGTTTAACGGGATAAAATGTAATTTTCTTTTTTTCGGACCTCGTCTACACGGTATTGATGCGGTAATATCGAAGTTTCCTTCGTTTAAGATAATTCCTTCTGAGATCATTCTTTGTAAGATCTTACAGAGTTTTCAGTCATATATTGTTGTTCTTAAATTTCAGTTAGCTGACTTCAAGCCTCATTAAACGTATTTTTCTTTATCATAACCAATAATAATCGCCACTACTTTAATCAAAACAATAAGAGAACGCAATATCAGGGAAAAATGTTATAAGGAAAGCTGGATAATTTAAGAACGAAAGAGTAATTTTGTTTCACCAAATGAACATACACACCACACTAACAAAAGTGGAATGATGTTCAAACGCCTGTTCTTGTAATCGTAATTGATTACTGACACATTGTATCAGAAAATTTTGTCATTGTATCTTATTTCGTTTATTTCTTTCTTTTAAATAGTGTACATCTGACATATCTTTGTGCATGAGCATTTTATTCAATCTGATATTTGATGACATCGGTTTTGCGTACATTTAGGATCAGACTTGATCTGCATCGGCAGCTTGAACCGACAAAGCCGCATCCTTTTACTAAATGCATCCGAGAATTTCTAGAACACCGACCAATGCCATTAAGGAAAGGGCCTGTGTCTCCACAAACATATCCTTTAGAGGTCACTACTTTTTTTGCACAGCTGACCGGATACTTTCATTATATCAGCAACAATAACAAACATTATAAGTCTTAATGCCGTTCTGTATATTATTCTTGTAAGCATTGCCATTCCTTCCGTTGTCCTTCTTTCTCTCTTACTTTGTTCCTGAAAATATTCATGAAACTGCAATGGAGGATAAGAAATATTTGCGTAATTGCATAATGTAGACCCAAGAAATATCACAACTTTTGCAGAAAAGGTGCGTTTTAATGCTTTTGTAACTGCGATTTAATGTGTTATACACCGTGCTACATTTATAGCTTGAATACGAAAAAGAAAACTTTTCATACATTTTTATATTTGCAAATTTTAAAGCAAACTACCATTCAGATCTATAAAAGCTCATTTTGAAAGTATTAAACGAAACAATGCCAAATTGTTGACATTTAATTCATTAGAAATGATAAATATGAAATACTCATCCAGCCATAAAACACATAAGAACTGCTATTCTAGGGGGATGGTTATATCATCTTTAATAAGGAAAAGTAAATGTAGTAGACTGCGTTTAATTGATTTTTTTGTTGTTATTGTTTGTGTTGAGTTTAACGCCGACTTTCAACAGTATTTCAGTCATGTAACGGCGGGCAGTTAACCTAACCTGTTCTCCGCAAGTAACTGCCAACTTCTCCACATGAATCAGAGGTGGAGGACAAATGATTTCAGACACAATGTCGTTTATCAAATCGTCACGGAGAACATACGCCCTGCCCGAGGATCGAACTCACGACCCCGCGATCCGTAGACCAACGCTCTACCTACACTGTAATGAAATGTAACACTTAACTAACCTCACTTTCCCAAAGATTAGTGTTTACTTCGCATGAAACAGAAAACTAATTTTACAAATGAAATTACACTATGAAAATATAAGTCACTCACTGCGTGTCCGCTAAAACATAGATCCTCGTTCTTTAAAAATTGTTTGACTAGTGAGGCTGCTGATGTTGTCACGAATATGTAATTTTATGGAATTATCTCATTCCTGTCAGTAGAAAATTTTCTAATAGCTAGGTTATATCTGATAAGGATTTTCCTATATATACAATATATTTCAGTTGCATCCAATTAAGTGAAAAAAATACTTTTAAAATGAGTGGATTTTTGATACTTTATTTTTTAAAATCGTTGCTCTATCGCAAATTTACGGTGCCCCTAAAGTGACATGTTACACACTTTTTTTCCAATTAGGTAATGTGAGACTTTTTTTATTTCGTTTAAACGAAATCATTTCGTTTAAACGAAATAATCATTTCGTTAAACGAAATAACTTATTTCGTTTAAACGAAATCATTTCGTTTAAACGAAATAAGTTATTTCGTTTAAACGAAATAAGTTATTTCGTTTAAACGAAATCATTTCGTTTAAACGAAATGATTATTTCGTTTAAACGAAATCATTTCGTTTAAACGAAATAACTTATTTCGTTTAAACGAAATCATTTCGTTTAAACGAAATAAAAAAAAGTCTCACATTACCTAATTGGAAAAAATGTGTGTAACATGTCACTTTAGGGGCACCGTACAAATTAAATCAAAGTACATTTTAAGTAAAGCAGTTTAAAATGTAGAAAATGACAGTAGACTTATTTCATCGGTCATTCGGTTTTCAACATTAAGCATCCTTATTAATAATAGTTGGCGAGCATTCACTCGGCGAGTCAGAAGGCACCTCAAAGTTTTTTTTAACAGGTTATCCTTCTGGATCTGAAAGTCCTGTTCAATGAGTTTATTTAACAATATTTTGCTTATGGTAGTTACTGGCGGTGAGAGAGGCACTGCATTTTTCGTGACCGCTCATGAACATACTCAAGTGAGTTGTTTACTTCAAATATAGAGCTTCCTGCTTTCCTATGAGGATTGTCTTTCTTCTGAAGATGACCACATTTTGTTTAGTTCCAGCAGGTCAGTAACAGCGACAATTGTCAACAGTAATAAGAACTACATTGAATTATAACACGAATAGAAAGATGTTGGTGTCACAAAACAAATTAAAACTGTATTTCACGAATTTCATTCATGGTGCTTTCTAAATGAATTGGCGCTCGTATTATTTCCGTCAGATCCACCATTTACTACGCCAATGAATGTTGAGGTCGATTGAGCTTTACTTAGAATTTGAGTTGATCTGCATCGACAGCTTGAACCAACGAATCCGCATCGTTTCTTGTAGTCGGCGGTTGAACTTCTAATGCATCTACCATATCCATTAATGAAAGGCGGCGTGTCTTGGCATACCAATCCTCTGGCTGTTAAAGTTTTCTGGCAAAGCTGTCCCGACACGACTGCTACCACATTAAGAATAGCTAACGCCACAACAATTAATGCTATTCTGTCCGGCAATCTGACAAACATATTTCTTTCTACGATTGGTCTTTAGTCTATGGATCGGCCTTTACCTAAAACAAACGTTGAGTGTAACTTGAATGTATTGCTTGATTAATATTTCGGATAAAATAATACAAAAAGAAAATTGTATTATACGGATGACTTCGTCTCAAGATGATTGAATAAAAATGTTCTAAATATGTTAATGATTTTAATACTTCTTCGAGTGAACAAAACCTGATCGTTTCAAATTATTATGTTTATATTACGCTGTTTTAAAATACTGTTAAACAATGACGTAAACATGTATTTGTTATACACCGTAGCTATTTTCACTTAAATATGTTAAGTAGCTGAACACACAATGGAACCGAAATTAAGTGAAAACTATTAAAGAAGTAACTTACCTCTTCCTTTTATCAAACTGTTTTGTATTGCATGACAAGTTAAGAGTCGTAAACATTATCTTTTTTTATGACTTGCTATTGGCCTTTACAACTGAGTCACTGACTCTTATCATGTTTTAACAGTATCATATCAGGTCATGCATTATAAATAGATTGTGTTTTGCATGTTTCTAAGTTCAGTTTATAAAGCATATTAAGGACGCTTGCTACAGTTTCGTAATTTTTTTCTCAATAATAGATTTTGATGAAATGTTTTGTATTAAAAGATCATGTTATGATGTGTTGAAAAATGAAATAAAAATACTAGGTCACCAGCTTTGTTTCAATTTCATTTGCCCCTAGATATGGTGCTATTTTAAACATTTTTCAAAATTTCTGTAATCCTAAAATATATTTCAGTAAAGTACAATAATCAGCATAAATTTGATTATCTAAGCATTTTTTAACGGTAAACAATATATCTATTTGAAACATGCTCAGGAAAATCAAAAGAAAGGAATACTTGTTCAGCAGACCCAAGGGCTATTTTTTTGCATTTTTCTTCTTCTGCTATTTTATCGAGTTTCACATAATAGAATTTAATCAAACTCTGCACATACCTTTGGTTATGTCTACCTAATCTAAAACAAAAAGTAAATTGATAGGACACCATATTAGATTTCGCTTAAATCAAATTACAACGAGGTGGGGTGTGGCGGGCATTTATACAACGCAGGTTGGTACGAAATACTCTTTCAGTGTTTGAGCAAATGACCTAGAAATATATATATATAGAATTATCAAACGGCAGATTTCTTAATAAGCGGATTTTAAGGTGTTTCTGAAGCATTTTGATGGCATAGAACGATGAAAGTTTCCGCCCATTTTTTTTAACAAAACCTATAGTTTACGAATGTACGGTACGGGATTAGAAACAGCTGTGACTCAATGCAGAGTTGGAGCGCTGGTATAAATAACAGACTCCAGTATATGTCGGACTGAAGCAATTTGAACTAAAAGTACTTTAAATGTATATATTTTGTCACCATGGTGATACTTACCCTAAACTTTAGTCAGTATATTATACATTTTGTACATTAAATGCATGCGAACATACAATAATTTGCGAATTTTTGCCGTACGCGACATTAGATAATCACTTCCGGGCATGCGCAGAAGACCGCACCAGCTCTGCAGTGAGCTACTTCGAAACCAAATTGGCACGGTGTTGGGGCAAATATCGTCTCGTCCGGAAAAACTGTAGCGAGTGCCTTTAATGGCCGGTTGCAGGACAGGTCGCCCGATAACTCGCGGATCAACGTTGAGCGGCGGGTTGAGTTATCTACCTATAATCTCGAGAATATTCGGGTGTCAAATGGGACGCGCATGAAAATTTCAAGTTAGTCGAGTAATGGATGATCGGCGAATCATGTTTTTTGAAGCATTTTCATGTATAGTAGGTGTATGTGTATACACGGTATAGCATTACCAGATTGAAAATCCTCAGGCAAAAGGGCGTGTTATTTCCCCCTATGACAAAGAAGTTTTAATAGAGCTTGTAGAGAACCATAATATCATAGAAAGCAAATGCAACAAGAGCAAAACCCTTCCAGATTTCAAGACATGTATTTAAAGCGACTAACCCACACATTGAGAATTGTAATTTTTTAAAAGATGTATAACCGAAAATCAAAATGACGCCACTATTTCATATATATATGAAACTAAATGGTTGATTAGTTTCTAGTTTCCAGATTAAGGGAACATTCGAGTTTTCGCAGTTTTTCTCACGCATTTTTATAAACCTTTACAACGCTTTATTTTGTAAACATTGGCTTTATTTTGTAAACATTGATACAAATATAGAATGAGACGCGACAGTATTTTATGACACTTGCATCACGTGGGCAGCATACGTTTATTTTGCTTCTAATAATAGAGCGGATAAGTATCTATAGGTATCGCACAGTACAGTTCGTTTTAGTAAACATCATGTTTTTAAACATTAAAGATTCCATTTTTTAACCTTAACTCAGGGTTCCATATTTTAGCGTGTCTTGTATAAGAAAAACGTGAACTCAAGCTAAGACAAAACATAATCAAAAAGTAGAAAGGTCATTTTGTAAGTAGAGAAATTTGGGTTGAAAACGTGTACACACGCATGACCTAGTAATCGAACTGTATTATGTCGTTTTTGATTTAAATACAAACAAATACAATAAGTAGCACTCTCGTTTAAAATGAAGATATACGATGGAAATCAATAGATGGTTTCACGGCGTTGTCGATGAAATTTGAAAAATTAAAAAAGGTCAGATGCAGAACTCGAGCAACCAGCATTGCCAAGTAAACGATTTGTCCACGCAGCTATTTGCACAAGCGATATAAGTTAAATTATAAAGTAATTTATCATGCAACTACTACACAAACTGCAAAGTGCCTGATATCATTTGCCTGATATTTTATTTACCTCCCATTTTTACACCAGCTTCCTGCCACATCGAATTTTACTACAGATGCAGTTTTGATGCTGCATGACTTCAAAAAATCAAATACTGTAATTTAAACTCATTTCCTTAAATATGCTTGTCTCCACATTTATCACACAGACAATATCACTTAATGACGTCACTGTGGAACGTTCATCATGACATCATAATGTTTACATGCCATTAGATCAATTCTTGGAAAGATTTACAATACACTTGACAATTTACTTATTCTTGATTTATGCCTCAGACATCCGTTTTTGTTAATTAGTAGCAAAAATATAGAATTTTTGATATCAATGTTATCAGGCTCGGCAGACGGAACCCTTATCAGAAATGGTAGACGAATGTTTTTATTTTTGATTTATTAGGATAACAACGATTTTGGACAGTACTCGATGAACAAAATACATTGCTAGAACATTAAATATGCCTCGTAAAGGTCAATATAGGTAAACGTTTGATTTTATAAATTCTCACACTACGATGTGTGGGTTAGTCGCTTAAAGAAATATGTATATAAAGAGGATATGGGTATATTTTTCTCAATCATTTTAACGTCAATGACGTAAACAACAAACCAAGAGATAAATGTCCTATAACGGGGGCATTTGTTACATTTGCTACGAAATGAATTCATTCGATTGATGAAAGTTATTAGAGCCTTTCTCAGCGGGGATTGATTTTATTTACACTGTCTTCTCTAACTTGCTGAAAATTGAAAAGTGTGAGGTTGGCATGCCCTAAACGCGTTTAAATCCCCAGTTTCCTCTATAGGTTACTGACCGTTCCTAGGCGATGCCCTTATTTTTAACTTGCCTTTCTCCTCAGTACCCCTTTTACCCTCATCGCCATATCCCATAACTTTTCCTTACATTTACGCTTACTTGCAATTGCTTCCTCTCTCCTTTTACCATGAGTAAGTTATTGTGCCAACCATAATTTTGTCCAACGGCCGTCTTTAGGCGGTGCCCGACTGTTGTTTTCCCTGCTTATGTGTGTACGTATATTATCTATGTATGTTTGTCTTTGACGGTGCCCGGCAGTGATGTTTTTCTTGCTTGTCCGTTTGTTTATCTGTGTATGTTAGTTGTATCTGTGTGTGTGTGTGTGTGTGTGTGTGTGTGTGTGTGTGTGTGTGTTTGTCTTTTGTGCGTGCGTGTCTGCGACGTTGCAGGAATGCTACGTTTAAGGAATGTGCTTTCCCTGTTTAATATTATTGCTCCACCTTCCCCCAGCATCCGATCATTTCATCTACCCCTTACCACCCAACCCTCATTTGCTGTATTTTGCATATATTTATAATGTACTTGTTGTTGGATTTTTGAAGCAACCCGTCTACAATATTTTTCCGATACAGCTTCTTTTGTTGCGGGTTGACTTTGCGATGCATGGCTCTATGGCTGTCTTTTGGGTGCTCTGTTGACTACTTTAGATAACTTACTAAATTTTTGCAATGAAATAAGTTCCTTTATGCAATAAACCTGTTTTAAAACTACATAAAAAATTGTTTTGGACGCTGTGATATCCTGCCATTAAAAATCAAATTGGATATGAATTAAAGTAGTTCGTGTATGTGATAACTGTCACGGACATTAGTACATCTTAAGATAGCACGCACAAAGACAATTTCTTTGAACTAGAAAGGCTTTATTCAACAACATTTTAGTACTTTACTCAATTAAATTGTAAAAATACATCGGGATGTTAAGATGTTCATTATCCACAGTAACCCTTTTTTCTGTTATAGGTCATAGGGCAAAATACAGTCAATCGACTTTCATTATTCATTTTGCGGTTTTTCGAATTTAGAACAAATAAATCAGGTAGGCAAATGTATAGACACAAGACTCCTTTCTTTTTATGTGTTAGTTAACTCAAAGAGAGATACGAGGTTATTTGTTTTCTCCTCAGAATATATTACATGAGCTTGCAAAAATCGACAATGTCCATTATTTCTTAAGGGAATATTAAATGTTATCTTTGATGGTCAATACGTTTTTACTCTGCAGTTTTGATTTGATCACTGATTCTTTTTATGGTTGTCCATTTTATTTAAGCAACATTTTGTGTCATTTTTCTTTTCTGTATACATGCATCTTGAAAAAGGTTCATTTAAAGCATTTAAAGCACAAACAGGTCCATGAAATATGATTATATCTCTACGTACTATCAAAAAGAACAATAAACAGTCGGAAGACCGGATGGACGGATGGCAAACCCGGTTTGAGGCTACAAATCCTAAACCATACATTCAGCTTTAGTGTTTCATTTTTGAGTCTGTTGTGCTGCATTATCGCCTAATTATATATGTCAAATCCCGCAAATATTTAGCGCCGCTTTCCAGAGGTACATGTAAACACTCGATTGTGCGTTCTGATGTGACGTGTGTTACGGGAACAACCACCGTCAAGGCTGAAAATATCGATAAAATAATTGTATTGTGCACCATAGTGACGTGATATAATTTGCAAATGATTATTACTTCCCTTTGCTAATCCTTGAAATGCTTTCTAATTACTTAAACAAAATGTTATGAAATATATGGAATTAAACATACACGTTTTGTTTTTTCTTTTCCTACAATAACTCTGTAACAGATAATTTGAAAGCTGAATAATGTCATAGTGTATTGCTGAATGCGATTGGCAACAACATATATGAGAAAACCAACATAGTGCATCCGCGCAGTCTGGTCAGGATCCATGCTGTTCACTTTCAAAGCCTATTGCAACTAGAGAAACCGTCAGCGAATAGCATGGATCCTGACCAGACTGCGCAGATGCGCAGGCTGGTCTGGATCCATGCTGGTCGCAAAGCCAGTTTCTTGGAATATTGTTTTCGAGATAATAGATATGGATTGATATGTAAGAACGGCCAGTTAGTTTACAAAATGTTTACATGCCCAGATCAGGGAACAAAAAACAACAAAAATCTAAAGACAATTTTACTCCTTCAAGAAGAGATTTCAGTAGAACAGTTACATCATTTGAATTATTTGCCATGGAGATTTGCGCTGCTATTTCGTTGGCATATTTCAGTAAAATAAACAAATTTTCATTTTTCTTATCGTGACAGTACGCGCTAAATTTGTTCAATGTTGCTGTAATCAGAGAAGAACGCCTTGGGTCCTTCTCAATGACAAGAAGACATTTGACTATATAAAAGTATGCAAACGACAAAGTATCGCCACGTATTTGTCCGTGTTTTTGAACATGAGTCTTCAGTGGATCTTCTAACGTTTCACACTCCCGTGAGTCATACATATAATCAGTGTTAGTGATGTTTCCTTTATCTGTCATATCTTCAAGTATTCGTCTTGCTTCTTCGAATTGATTTCGTTTCACAAGGAAAGTTACATAATCAATGGAACTGCTTCTGTCTTCGTTATAGACCTGTTTGAACATTTCACCAGCTTTATCTAAATACTCCTTTCTTAGCACTGATCCAAATGTATGTTCGTATGCGACGGAATGATAAATACACGCAAGATTGCCACGACATGATAAATGTTCAGGATTCTCAGCCGACAAGCTTACGACTGCTTCAAAGAATTTCATTGACAATTCGATGTCTTTAATTGCAAGTCCAAACGAATTCAGACAATGAATCAAAGACTCGTAGACTTTCAATGGTTGGATCCAATTTGTATACACATCATCTTCTATGAAATGCACTGCTTCTTGATGTTTCTGCAGTTCCCCGTCTTTGTCATCCGACTGTTCCTTGAGCAGTGAAATGCATATTAAGTAATATGTCGTGATAATTCCCTTCTCAATCGATTTTACCTTATTTTTGTGTTGTCAATATTCTTTTATATCATCTAAAAGTGGTTTGACCATTGTTCTAAACTTTAACTTGATACAATGACAGGCAAACATCTTATCTTCCATGAAGACTAAAATAGGTGTTATAGGATCTAGCCGAAGTTTCTCCACAGCCGATATTGCTGTTGTTATTTCGTCGTCAGTAAGATGGTCTATTAGATTGTTTTCTGGAAGGAAATATGTCGGTACGTGTTTTTTCTCCAAGCATTCCAGCAGAACATCCAACATATATAGTACGCAATTCCCCGGAAAGTATTTCCAGTAGTGAACAGGTAACTGTTCACAACAGTGTAGAAATACAGACTTGAATACGTAAGAAGACAAAATAGATTTTGATTTCATGCTTTGATAGCGTAGAATTTTCAAAAACACGTAACATTGTCTTAACTTATCGGTGACAACCTCGCGTGCCAGTCTGCCCTCAGACGCTGAAAATGATATTCTCCACTCTAATTCTGGTTTCTTACTGCTCTTGGATGGAACCGCAACAATATGACAACCATCATTAACAATCGAATCAACAAAAGGAAACTGCAACCACTCTGACTTAACTGCTCGGTCTTTTATTGAATTCGCAATTTCAGGCCATGGTAAACAGGGTAAAGCACAAACCAAATCTGTAGGTACGGTGCCATCTGGTGTATTCATATTTGCGGCAGTTAACTTAATATGGTTATCTAATGTTATTGCTGGTCCTTGAATCGTGACTTCTGTGGTTTCTTCTTTGTCATATTTAAATAGGTTAGAAACCAGCTTTCTCATGTATCTGGTACTACTAAGATACTGCTTCCCAACGTCACCATCAAAAACAAACGAATCATCATCTTGTTTTATACCTGGTATACAAATACGAGCATATCCGGGATGAACATTGTCATAATCCAGATATGCTTTAAAGTTTGTACCGTGGTTGTCCTGAAGTTTCTTCGTTGAAACTGGAATCATTTTGTTAATGTGCAATATATCTACATCTGATAAGTCCCCAAGGAACAGATCCTCCTTTCTAGTTACTGTCGTTGGTATATGTACAGGAATAGCGTATCCTTCAGCTCTGCTTCCAGTCACGACAAATGTAAAGTTGCCATCGAAATCTTCAGCAAAAAGTCTGTTTACTTGACAAATTGCGCCTTCGTAATGTTTCTTAACGGCGCTCCATTCTACTAAACGGATCGGAAGTAAAATATGTATTAAGTAGGGATGGGAACGAATACTGAAATCAATATTCGAATATTCGGTTTGCCATATTCGAATATATTCGAATATTCGGTTAGTTTTAATGGAAACTTTAAATTCTTATTAACTGATTAGCATATACACAACGTATGCATTTGTTTAAAGCGTGGATCATCGTAAATAAGGCCAAAAAAATGTTTGTTTCGGGTAACCCGATCCTACATAGGGAAACCCGCCGATCCTAGCGTTTTACTTCACGATTCTGTCAGTATAATCATGAACATATTTAACTAATTCAGTGTGTTAGCTTCAAAATGATACAAAAAATCAAAACGATTATAATTTAGACCGTCGCAATTTTATCTAAAAATAGCAGGTCGTCCCATTTAAACAAGTGACGCGCTGTTGTATTACCGCCGCCATTTTGAAAAATTTCAATCGGCGTGTAAAAATCGTCGTGTAAAATGCAAGTAAGGCAGACTTAAAAGCTCCTTCAACATGAACTTGTGCATCAATCATACGTTTTCTTGATTTTATTATTAACTACTTCCAAATTTAATTCGAATACGGCCGATTGCGGCTGAAAACCGATTCTGCGGATGGTCTGAAACGTCGTACAAAATATTGTGAAAAGATCGCGATATCTACACGTTTGGTATTGTTTTCGAAAAAAAAATTCTACAACTTGTTACATAAAACAGGCGCCAATAAAAATGAACAAAAGATAAAAAGATATCACATTTACGCCTAACACAAACTGTTAATCCGTAGCGATGACCCCAGGTAATTATGCATTGCAATTTTCTTGTTAATTGGACATCTTTTGACATGCATCTGACACATTGACGCCTGTTGCAAACTGTTAATAAGTAACGATGGCCCCTGCCAATTATGCATTGCTATTTTCTTGTTAATTGGACATCTTTTGATACGTGATAAACTAACATGACATGGGTTTTTTCTGTAAAATTAACATGCTCATATTGTCCAAAATCAATGATACTTATTTTGAAAAAAAAATACAATAATTTACGAATATTCGAATTTGATTTTCATATTCGAATATTCGACTGATTTTCGAATATTCGAATATTCGAACATTCGTTCCCATCCCTAGTATTAAGGTAGACAAAAAAAAAGTGTGGTAGCTCAGACGATGAATCAAAATCACTGAGATTGAATTCTACACCCGTCTCCATTTTCTGAAGAAAAAAAAAAACGGAACGTATATGTATTATATATTCTAGTTTGAACGGACGTTTTAAGTACATAGTATACTGAAGAAACCAGATAACCCAAAATTAGTGACTGTACTTGTAGGAGTTAGGTTTACATTCATATAAACATGTTGTTGATAACATTAAAATTTCCAAAGATATGAAACAAGCAAAGATTTAACTTAATTCTTTTTACTACCACATCCTATTTTATTTGAAAAGCACCAGAAATGCACACAAAATGTGTGTGTGTGTGTGTGTGTGTGTGTGTGTGTTTTCTTAAATAATGAATGCAAGCCATTTGTAAGAATACAGAAGCGTAGTTTATATTTTTCTACAAAATAGTTTTTAACAAATATTATCGATCCTTTTCGATTGGGTAAGACAGGGTAACCCTTATAATATTTATCGCTAATTTGTAAATTCCAGACATTTTATTAACGCACTATGTTGGTCTCTGTTCTGTAAAGAGAACATGAAGTAACCTGAAAATACACAATAAGTTAACATTTACAAATAAGTTGTTTAAATAGGAAGTACTTAAAAGTAAGCAAATCTTCGTTTAAACCAAAGCAAAAATACAAACGAAAACATTAAGATAAAACATTTATGTACAAAAGATGCAAAACGTTATACTATGTAATACACTTCGAGAGACGTATGTTACAACGTAAGTCGTTGTCTGAACGCACCGCAACGGCAACTGGCTACTGTATCGCTCAATTTGACCTGGTCAGTTTTAAAATAATTCGTCTGTTATTGAGTACACAAAAGTATTTAGCTATTTTCCAGAATAAAGTTTTATATTATAAGTTTGCAATAAATGGGGTTTGGAGGTTAACTCAGATAAAACTGAAAATCACAGTCTTTAGAAATCGAGGACGTGTATTATCAAATGAGAATTGGACCTGCATGTACAATGGCCATAACATTGAAAAATTATTAGAGAATGTTTAACTATACTGGCACTTTTGCATTGAATAAAGAACATTTGTCAGGCAAAACTTTAAAAGCCTTAAATGTTCTGTTAATAAGATATAATAATTATGCTAAAGTTAAAACCTAGAATTTTATGTTAGCTATCTAATGCTTTTGTCGGTGCTATACTAAACTACTCGTCAGAAATATTGGATTATACAAAATCGAAAGTAATTGAAAGAATCAAAATTTTATAAACGTATTTTGAATGTCTGAACTTTAACATGTAACCTAGGTATTTACGGCGAGCTAGAGAGATATCCTCTATATGTAACAAGATATGTTAGAATTATCAAATACTAAGTGTAAATTAGTACACGCAGATAATATCATATTGCAAAAAGCATATGAACAAAGATTAAGAGATTGTTAAAATGGCCATACTAACTGGGTTTCAAATGTAAAAAGAAACATACTTGGTGAATTTGGATTTGCTGATGTATTTAAAATCTAAAAAAGTAGACGTAAGTGTTTCTATGTGTCTTTAAGCAGTGACTAATTGATTGTTATACTCAAGAATAGAATGCTGCTGTAGTTAACAGTGCAGTATTTAATCATTGCAAACCTTTTAAGCAAGATTATTTGGATCTTAGAATGTATTACACACGATTACGGTCTTAGAATAC
Source organism: Mercenaria mercenaria (assembly GCF_021730395.1). NCBI lineage: Eukaryota > Metazoa > Mollusca > Bivalvia > Venerida > Veneridae > Mercenaria > Mercenaria mercenaria. Next base: position 51,515,376 of record NC_069370.1, read on the forward strand.
AGACTGGTCGTTATTCACGAAACAAGAAAGATGCTGCGTACACGGTAATGTGTTAGATTTAGAGAACGGTTTCCGCTTTTTATTTATTTGCCCGTCGTATGAAAATTTAAGGAAGGATTACATTAAAAGATAATTTTACCAAAGGCCTAGTATGTTTAAGATGAAACAACAGTTTACCAACACTAAACATGCTGTTATGAAATAACCAGAAAGATATGTTAAAGCTGCTATGTCTGTAAGACTTTCACTGTTAAATAATTGATATTGTTGTTCATCCTCTGTATTTTGTACCTTTAACTTTGTTATACAGTATAAAAGTGTTTTTGCAACTAAACACACGATCACGTAATACAAAATATTTGTAATTATGTACTATTTGTATGACGATGAATTATGTTCAAGTCTTAAATAAAATTTCTGTTCTGTTCTGCTGAAATTATTTACATAATTATAAACAATCACATTGATTACATTTATTTGCGTCATTGGCTACTGTAATGCTCAATTTGACCTGGCTTAAATTATATGTATACTTAGTATGTAGCATGCACGGTCTAGCTCGGAAATATAATATGAGCCGCGCCATGAGAAAACCAACAAAGTGGCTATCATTGATCTAGACCAGCATGCACATCCGCGCAGTCTGGTCAGGATCCACGCTGTTCGCTTTCAAAGCCTATTGGAATTAGAGAAACTGTTAGCGAACAGCATGGATCCGCGCAGTCTGGTCTGGATCCATGCTGGTCGCAAACGCACTATGTTGGTTTTCTCATGGCGCGGCTCATATCATTTTTTTCTAGGGCCACTGGAATACAAATGATTTTAAAATTATTGATTATATGCTAAACAATTAATGCGAAGCAATCCAATCTCAATTTAACTCATGATGAGCATTGTGGAGGGGATCTTGTTGTATGATGATTCAAAACAAACTTAATGCCTGAGGGTAATAGCATACATAAGATCTGCAAAAGCATCACTAGATGTAGCGTTCCTATCGGACTATTTTAAAGATATTAAACTATTTATTGACGAGGACATCATTTCCCCTTCTGTATTCGCATATTTCTATATCTGTCCATTTAATTCTCTGTCGGCTATACTCATTGGTTTCATTTAAGAAATGAAATTCTGTGCTGAGTAGTTTATGTAATGAGCCACTACTAGAAACGTCTTGAGATCATGTCACTGTCTCATGCAAAATTGTTATTTCGGTAGTTTGAACAAGACAAACAACAAAGAATAATTTCCAGGAGATTCTTGGTGTCCGGCAAGGAGGGTAACATTTTTTAACTTTAATTTTGTCGTGAGCCAAACTTCGAGAGGTCTTTAAACAGTTCATCAGAATACAATAATAGAGTTGTTCCGAAGTAGAATCTTTACAGACTTTACGAATAAATTATAAATGTGCTAATTAGTGCCATAATTCTACTATGATTAAAGGTATTTAAAAGAGGCAATATACATATCAGTGCACATTTGTTCCATGCATAATGACTAGGTCACGTAAAGGGACAAGGCTCGATTATAACAAAATGCACGAAGTGTCCGCAGAAATTAATCTGGGCCAACCGAGTCCGCCGTCGAGGGCGCTGTGAAACTGAATTTCTCCAACAATATCATTGATTGAAGAATTAAATAGTGATAGAAAAGAAAGGATTCCGAGACGGTAAAGATGAAAGAAGAGTTAGATAACCTGGAAGTGGAAAAAGCGAGACTCGTAAAAATGCAGGAGAAGGAAAATGTTCGCCAAAAGCTAATACAGAAGAGAGCAGCGTTCAACATCCTGAAAAGTAAAGGGAATTGGCTTTCTTAGCAAAGTCAGTAAAGTCAGAAATTTATACAGAAATTGCTACTTAATCAAACACACTTGCATTTATTAGTATTAATTTAGTTTATTCAAGCGAACTACCTCCTGTCTACAGTAAACTTTTTGCTTCTCCGATAAACGTGCCTCCTTTAGAAAATAAGGAAAGATGCAAGAAAGGAAGTACAAACATTAAGACTTTTCAGTTCGGGTGGTTCCGATACAACTTTGGACACTACCAGCGATTCGGATAGTTCCTCAAGCTCGGCAGCTAAGCAGATTCTATATTATATTTATTTCGAGGTTGCTGACTCCTCGGTAGCGGGGTCTGATCTCTTAGGGTTATGGCCGTTTAAAGTCAAACTAATCAATTGTAGGCCTTGCGAAATTTGAATTTGAGACCTATAATTACCGATTACAGGTCGATGCCTGCATGTGTTCCAAATTACAAATTGTTTTACTGTATATAGAAAAGTTTCTTTAATTCAAAGCCCCGATTTTACTTTTAGAAAATGTCAGGGTATTGGTGACGGTATATATATTTTTATTGTGTTTTAGATTGTATTTCCCCGTTAATTATGCCAAAACCAAAAGTTTTAATAAATATGTTTAGATGTTTTGATATTGTTGTCTGATTATAAAGATTATCTATAAAGAGACCCGCGACGCCCTTCCTGACTTACACATAAAACATCAAAAGGACTGCCACGGTCATAAACTGCCTACACTACTTTTTTATTAAAACCTAAAACAACATAATCACAATTTGATTTAAAAATTGTTTAAGAATTAATGCTACATCATGCATGATTAACGTAAAATAGCATGCTTTATTTACGTTCTCGATGTCACGTACACCAATGTTTACAATACTATCCACCGTATCGGAAAAGCATGCTACTGTATATATGCACTTTAACAGTAATGCATTTGCTAAAAAACGTTTTATCTACGTTCTATTTTACAAGACGATGCCTGGATGTATTCCAAATCAAATTTAATTTTGTTGTATATAAAAGGGGACCTGGGTGTTATTTTAAGCACATGTCTTCGTTTTGGTAGAGGTATTTTTTATTGTTTTGATCGGATGTTATTTTCGGTCAAATCTGTCAAAAGTTTTATTAAATGTTACACAATGTTTTGATGTTGTTTACTGAATGTTATTAATTACAAAATCATCTATAAAGAGACCCACGGATCCTTTCTTGATTTACACACAAACATCCAAAGGACAAATGCCACGGCCATGAAATGCCCACACTCTGTTTTTATTTTTTAAAAAAGCCGCTATGAAATCATATATTATAAACTTAAATACCGCATGCATTATTTACGTTCGCGATGTCACGTGCATGTTCACCAATGTTTACAAGTGTGCCCTCGGTAACTCATACAGCAGTATGTAATTTAATTTGAAAAAAAAAAAAAAAAAAAAAAAAAAAAACACGTTTTTTTTTTTTTTCATTATTCCAGATTTTTATATTCTTTTTATGCACTAAATTTTGTGCTCATAGTATGTTATTTATATTTTCTTTTAAAACGAAACTAAGAATTCAGATCATGCTGTCTGAAATTTTACAGGTACTTTTACGAAAAATAGACCGTTTTTATAGAATTTTGCTCACATTTCAGTCGAGGTTCTGGAATTCAAGCTTTATTGTTCCTCAAGCGATGTTGAAAATTTGAAACGATAATATTAATAAACGAAGGCACTATGCGCGTTTATCGTGCACGTTACATTTGCATTTAGCGATATTTCTATTCTACTTTGATACTTCCTATGGAGGCCTCTTTCACACACTTACCGCTTGCTACGGACCGTTCAACGTGTGCAACCATAGGTCCATATTCGTATTAATAAACAAGCGTGCTGGCCTAACTTTTTTATTTTGTTATGGTTCATTAAAATTTTAATTAAAAGATATAAAATTTTGTAAAATATGGTAAAGTTTTATAAAGTTTGGTAAACTTTAATATAATTGGATAAAAAGGAAGTCGGCCTTTGCCAAAAACGACCACACAATGAGATATACTTCTGACTTTTAATTATTCCGCAACTAAATTTAAAGTTCGCATGTCTGACACGATAAGTATCGCTTGTCCTTAAATTTGCTAGTATCTTTTCCGTTCATTAAACAGTTATCGCGTTATAAACTCCGCGAGGATTGTTAAATTTCGCAACTATATGTGTTGTACTAGCGAAATTTTAGGTGGCCCGAAAAGGACACCGTGCTATCCACAGTATCTAGATTACACTACAGCGATGTAGCTTTAACGAAACGTTTGTTTTATATTTTTTCATTTAACTGAAATATATTGACGATTCCTCTGATATACAAAATCATTTTCAGTTGAATGCTGAAGAATATACATTTATAAATAATACGAAATTCACATTAATTAGAGAAAACCGATGAAGCAAACTTACTTGTTAAGAAATCCACGTATACAGTGGAGATAAATATGTTGCAGGTATACTGAGCATACTCGAGAGCTGTAATTTTAAACGATCTCGTTGCAGAACAATATCAAGTAAAAACATGTTACATATATATAGAGAGAGAGAGATATCTAAAATCCATAATTTTAAGAGTCTGTCTTGACTTTTCTTCCCATATTCATTTGCATAACATATACTTAAGCGAAACGTTTTACTCAAAGGGAGACTAAAATTTAATTATTACATACGTATATATAGTTTAACATAAATACGTAGATGTCAAGGTCTATTTGTCGTGTTTATAGATAAACAACCTTATTTTCTCCCTCGCTGTGTTCGATTTATTTTTTAAACATACCTCCTAGATAAACAACAATAACAACAAGTATGTTGTAAAAGTAGGACAGACTGGTTACTGTCTCTCTTTTATTTTACATGCAACATGCATTCTGTAACATGTTATGAATTCGACATTTGACAGAACACATCTTGCAGACAAGATCAATCGCAATATATTATAATGTTAACTCACGTCTATATTATAACGTCTGAATTTAAAAAAATTTAACAGTTACTTAACTCCAAAGACTTCAAACTCAAACAGTAGATATTGATTAATGTTACACGGGTATTATTTGGAAAAAACTTTATGAAGCCACTGTGAAAAAAAAAACAGTTGCCAGACATTTTACTGCTTCTTGGTGCTTTCGTAACGTTAGGTTATCGAAACCGTCCGCGTGCTCACGCATGTAAGGAGAGGAAATTATAAATATTGTCTCGCTGCTTATACCACACTTGATAGACAATAGTTTGTTTCTGTGCTGTTTGAATTGTTTCCTGTCTTCTCGCACTGGTGTCATCATCGATCTAAATGTACCAAGAAGTGGTTGCATTAACAAACAATTACGGTCCATAAATTCAAACACTGGAGTTACTAGATCGCAGCGAAGCTTTTATCGATGTTGTCTTTCCAACGACTAACTGGCAGTTTCTTACAGCAGTGCAAGAAGGCTGACTTAGAAACGTACGAAGATAAAGCTGTTACTTCTTTCTGCATGGTTTGATAGCGCAATATTTTCAGGTAAATATAACACTTCTCTGATGAGCTGTGACCGCTTCACGTTCTCGTCTTCCTCCATTCTATATCTGGTTCGAAGCTAGGCTTTGAAGGCACACCAACAACATGACTATCGTCTGCAATAATTGATGTGACCACACGTGGAGTTAACTGTTCTGACTCTCTTCATCTAATTTCCCAGCACTAAGTTTTCTCTAGCCAAGGAGTGCAAATAAATGCTGGAACAATATCCGTAGGTATTTCATTGAAAGGCCGAACTTTAACTGAACTGTTTAACATTTGGTTACCGCGATCTGTAATAGTCATAGCAGGTTGATATTTTTCTTTTTCCTCATCTGCATTGGTAAATGTTTAATTTGAAAACATATAATTTGACAAATTATTACTGCTTTAGTAATTATGCCCTGTGTCTTCATCATGTAGACATAATTGGAAGTAACATGGAGGAGAATGCTTGTAATCGAGGTAACCATGATATTCACCACTTGGCTCATCCATATTGTTTGTCCATTAATGATACATAAAACATCAATGTCATACAGTTATTGACTAATGTTGAGGTCAATATGTGGTTTTACGGACCTGTAAAAATGATATTGACTGAGGACGCTGTCTATAATTGTTATATTGTATGCTCTTCTGATGTGAACTCATTTGATTGGCCCATATTTTATACATATAAGAAATGGGTGATATCACAAGAGTTATTATCACTTTTGCGGGTCAATATCGCTTTTTACAGACCCGCGCGTGCACCCCTTTCAACTAATCAAATGAGCGCATTTGAGAGGGGTATATAATGTAAGAAAATATCTCTGGTGTTAGTGGGATCGATCCATTCCGTAGAGCCTCATTTATTCCGATATCTTCAGCCTGACTTCCGGTTGGTATATACACGACACTGTTTTCGTCTAAAGACTGGTGTTCTGACAGGAATTTCTGATACGACTTATAAGCGGAACCATTCTTCCATCCTATCTATCCTATTAGAAGGAGAGTCTGGATAAAAGCTTCCAACAGAAGTAGTAGGAATACTGCTGTTACTGCTATAACGTTCCAGCAGTAACAGCAGTACTACTGATATTACTGCTACAACGTTATAGCAGTAATACTGTTGTTACATGTACTGCTGTTACTGCTCTACTGCTAACTTCACGCCAGTCTCACGAAAAGACGCAGTAAATAAGGGGTTTGCTTACGTTCGTACTACCATGAAAAGTCGATGTGGATTCTGTTAAAAGCAGCATATCACCCAGGAATGATGGAACGTTATTCGCACAGACAACTGGATAAACAGCATTTTGTTTCTGTCTCGTTATTTCTGGAATACTTTGTAATTCATCCAGTAAGATTTATGTCTTATGGAATGTTCCAAGCATAAGCATCATATCATGAAACTCATCAATCCAAGACAAAATTATTGCCATGGTAACGTGATAATCGCCTTTGACACGAGTTAATTACTTGCGTCTGCTTGAGGTCGTCCAAGTTTAACTTAATGATTGTCAAAGCGGTAAATACAGTTCTATGTTCTTTTAAGGATATTGAAGAATAAGAAGAAAACCAGTTGTCATGTCCCAAATGTTTTCATCTGTCGTAAGGTAAAAGTTACGGCATGCAAAAAGACGGCTTATTTTACAGATATTTAAGTTCTGCTACAATGCCACTGTTAATGTCTGATACTAGTATATTTGTATGGTCTGAGGACTGTTCTCAAAGACCTTCGAAGCAGATGCCTAAAAACTTACCGTTCCTAACAATTCTGCTTTCTGGCAGTTTCGTCAAACGTGGCATCATTTACAAATACAGTTATTGTGAAAATCAAACAAATGAATGTGTTTTGTAAATTGTGAAACAAATCATTCTGTTGAATTCAGTGTTTTGAAAATGAATAACATTTACATACTACAGTGGAATCCCCCGGGACAAGCTCGGGACCGGTTTGGAGTTGTAGTGTAATTGACGTTTATATAGCTGCTGATATTTCTGCTATATCCTACAGGTGTTGTCTTTTGATAAGGACCGCCTTTTCAACTTTTTAGGAGAAGGACTTGCGAAATCGTTAATTGTCGAAAAGAACTAATTGCTGCAGTCGATCAGACGAATTAATATTAATGTGTGGTAAATTAAACAGGTCAATGTATGTACATAAACATAAACTACAACACATATTGATGCACTGAATTGTAACAACAAATACTGTTGGATAGATAATGGCGACCATACTGGACACCATCTTTGCTTACATGGAAACTGTACATACTAGCAGTCCCTAATTAGGTTTTCTTCTTCCTTTTGCGATGATTTAACGTGTGGCTTCCTTATACATGTTTCTGCTTTTTTCTACATGGTATTAACCTTCCCACTATGGAAGTGAAAGCTGTTATCAAAATTTGGATCTTTTCTATTGATACTTTTCTAATGTTCCTAGATATTTGTTATTTCATGACTGCACTTAATTATTACCTATAATATACCTCTTTGATATATTGCAAATCTCTATTCAACGGATGAAAGCATAGTTTTGAAATTTGACATACGTTTAGAAAAAATATCTTGTTACTACCATGCCAAAGTCAAACTTTATTAATCATTGAATCTTTAAACAATTTCCACCCAATTTTCAAAAGCATACATTCATTTATTTTACTGTTAACCAACGAATTGCATAGCAAAAACGCATAATCGTAACTCAAACAGAGATAACATCGTTATACTACAAATGTAAGAATATTTAAATTTTCGTGATATTTGTGCACACTAGCAGCGAAAATGCTATATGTAGTATGTTTGCCTTGAAAAGCAAGAAAAAGGGGCTTAACAGCGAATGCGCATTGACAGACAGTAAATTCAAATGTCGTTTTTGTTGGATGTTGACCCATACGGAAACGATGTACGCGGCTCCTTGGCCAAACATGTTTCACATACTGCCTGTCTTCATGTGTTTCATCGGGTAAAAATTGTATGAGTTGGAAGGACTGTCTTAAATATTCCCTAAATATGCGACTGTAACTGCCTTCGTGGACAGGTGTACAATCATGCATCAATTGCAGACATCTGTTTCTCTGCATACGTATACGAAGAGGGTATATAATAATAGCAGAAACTGCTTTGCTTGTGTAACAAAGGCTTTTCATAATTTGATTAACATTTACTAAATGCCCTACCGTATCTTAACTAACTTTTTTCATAAATCAAATATAGCTCAAATGAAAGCTACAACATAACTACTAAAAAGACGTGTTGCTCCTCCACAAGAGCCATTATTTTGACATATTGACCAAAATTTCTTTATCTATGTTATATTATAAATTCATCGATTTTGCTGATATGTGAAGAAACTGGAGGATTATTCCAAGTATTTATTACACACACTTCATATATTTATAGAATCTAGGCGGAAGATTGGTTAAAGAAGTTCGAGCATAATCATGAGACGGGATTAAGTTTCAACATAGAACAATATGGAATTTGTTTCTGCTGTTATTAATAACTTGTCTTATATAAGCCGTATTTTACATAATTTTGGTATCATTTGACGCCTACACTACTGAATTAATTAAAGTTTTACGAAGCATACTAAAATAATTATACAGTTATTCACTGAATAAAACCTGTTTCATCGCTAATTCAAGGTCTTGTGTTACTACCATTTTTTTTTAGTTATTGTTCTCTAAAAGCCTAGTAGTACGTGAAAAGATTTCGAAAACTTAGGTAAACACTTGTTTTGATCGGTTAAAAATTCTATCCATTATGGAACAACATTTACGTAAGGTTTTGCCTCAATTTTCCATAATGTAATTGGAATTCCATTTGGATCAATTTGTACATGCCTCGTCGCAGATTTTTTATTTTAATATTGAGCCTTTCTCCAGCTATTGGTAATGATAACATCCGATTTAAGTAGGTCGCAAGTATGACAAAAACGACAGCCATTCATCTGCAGTTAACCAGACTCCTCTGTCAATACCTGTACGTTGCTATGCATAGGTTCTGTTTATTTTCCTTACGTTTTGCAAAGTAAAAATTTTAGTAATACCGACATGTAACACCTTTGTCCTTCAGTGCCTTTGTGAACATGTGTAAAGGAATGACCCTAACCGTAGTTCTTTTCAGTCGCCATAAATAAGGCACTAACTGTGCTTTTGTCGTTTAAATCCTTCATGGTCCGAGAGCTCACTGACTTTTATTGCAACAATTGTTTATACATTTTTGGAAACACTATTTCATATCCTTCATGAAAACCCATTTCTTAAGTGTCAAAGCCGTGCCTATCTATACTTTGTTCGCTTATGTTTGTGGTATGGGATGTTAAACTCACTTGTAAAAATTTAGGGGGTAGGGTAAAGTTTACGTCTACCAGTTTTTTTCACTGTTTAATTACAGTAGCTATTTGATTGTCAGTAAATGTATATATGTCAACCAATGTCAGCAAAAAGAAATTCATCAAAAAGGAATGAAGGGCAAACTTGATATTTAAGGTCAAAGGTCAAATTTATGTATAAATCACAAAAATTGGCATATTTGAAATTTATTTTTATACTTAAAAATTAGTTTGTTATCATAAGTCACTCAGTTTTACTTATGTAATGTGTTTATATCAGTTTAAGTCAGAAATGCAAATCTTATTGCAAAACGTCAAAGTCAACCCTGATAATTGAAGGTCAAAGTTCATTTTCATGCACAAATGTGAAAAATGTTACCTTTACTTTTTTAATCTGTTTAATATGTATTCACATTATTAGTCACCGAAGTTAATTTGTTTTAATGTCTGTATGTCAGGCAAAGTCAGCAGTGCAGATGTAACCTCAAAACTGCCGATGATAAAGCTTATATCAAAGGTAAAAGGTCAAATGTCTGTGAAAAATTGCATGAATAGCTTCATGTTTGAAATATAAATGCTATTCCTAATCATTATTAATAATTGCTCGTGATTTATTTTAATGTATATATGTCCCACAATGTCAGTAATAAAGAGATCGTCTGAAATCAGAAAAGTTCAAATGTGATATTCAGGGTCAAAGGTCATTTTCATGTAAAAGGAAGAAAAATGGCTCTTTAACTTGTTGTTAATATTTTGTCGATATTAGTCAACGATATCAGTTCATTTAATGTATATTAAATGTTAGGCGATGTCTAGTATGCACATATAATTTCAAAACATTCAAGGTCAACCATAATACCCTGAAATCCCGAAAATAAGCCGCGGCTTATTTTAAATTTTCGTAAGGATTTGGTGGCTTATTATCGAGACCGGCTTATTTTTGAGTCCGGCGAACTTTTGAGTACATATATTCAGTAACGGTTTAAAAACCGGCGTATCTTCGAGTACCGAAGTACTGAAGATATGGATGTCATATAGTTTGCTTTTTAGTAACAACATAGGCGTCGATAAATACTTATACTTCTGACATACCAGTTTTGTTACATTTTATTACAATTTCTTAAAGATGTTTTTCACAATTATTTCTAGCGGACAGAATTTTTTGTAACTTTGCATATTTATAGATTTATGTATGACAAGTTAAAATAAAAAATAAAAATGATAGGTACCCGTGCTTCTTTTTTCAATATTTAAAGTTTATTAAGAACACCAAATCGGTATTTTTGTCTGAAGAAACAATACATACATGTCATAATAAAACTACTGCAAACAATTATTTATTCAAAGTTTCACTCTGATGTTACTGTTTATGCATCATAATTAATGCAACCACTATAACTATGCATAAAATGTCAACATATAGATATATTAACTCAGAAATATTACTCTTGACAGATGTCGAAAGTATCTGAAACTGAGAAAAACACGAAGTATTTCTTACTGATATGAAAAAACTAGCGGACAGAATTTTACCAAATTTTATATTATGTAAGCTAGAACTAAGACAAAAAAATCTAAACCAAAAAAATAATATCAACCCGTGCTTGTTTTCAAGAAAAATTAAAAAATATTCACTCCACCCACAAAAGTATGTTTTCATTACCCCACCCACCTAAAAATTATGAACATTTTCTTTCTTACAAAACAAATTGCACAATGTTATTATCAGTTTCTTAACCAATTTTCTTACTCACCTGCGAAATAATGCTCCTTTAAGGTAGCATGCCTATAGGTCAAATACTTTTTGAGATACGTGCTACACAAGCTTTCACATACCATTTACGTATATATTTGACCACGTCAAGGGACATAAATCTGTTTTTACTGAGTGAAACCTCAAATAAAAGCACTGGTGCACAACTTTGCATGCTGAATTTAATTCTTGTGTGGTTTCATGACTCTTGGCGCATATACTTTTGAGGTACATGCGACACAAATGTTTAGACCTTTTATGTACAATTTGACTGTCAAGGGCCATAACTCTGGTCTTACTACGTGAAATACGGGACGGGGCACAAAAAGTATAACAACATTTTTAGGAAGTCACATTTGAACTCGAAGGAGATAGATCTACGTTAAAATTTTCTGGAATTTTATTTGACTTTGAGTCGGCTGCATCATTACTGGACGAAATAGTTTACTTTCAAATTGTCTGTCCACAATGTATTCGATTCGAGCACTTACGACTACTCCTCCAATAAAACACCATCACTTTTAAAGGTAAAATATGGATGCACGACCTATGTGTCAGTACATACGATATTTTTTGCGCGAGTGCGCTGCATATCCGACAATTATGCACTTTCGGCGGCGAATCCTGAACTTTACAGTGATTATCGCTTGCTGCGCGATTGAGCTGCGCACAAAATATTGTGATGAACTCCTTTAATGAAAATAGTCCGATGCTAATAGATAATTACCCATTAAAAAGTTTTGTCTGACCTAACAGACAATTAATCGGCCAACGGGTATGAATAACTTACACAATAGATGATAAACACTAGCTGGTACGTGTGGAAATAACACGATGGTAACTTTTGCTATCTCATTTGGTGTCCTTACAAAGTCATTGATACTATTACTCATACAAAAAACTGAACGGCTTATTTTTGAGTGCGGCTTATTTATGAGCCCTTTATGCCTGTAGTGAAATGGTGGCTTATTTTCGAGACAGGCTTATTTTCAAAACCGGCTTATTTTCGGGATTTCAGGGTATCAAAGGTCAAAGGTCAAAAAAGTGAGTAAAATGTTGCAAAAATAACACCTATTTGTAATATTTTTTATTGTTTAAAAGTATTTGTTTTGTCATTTTAGTAACTGACTGTTGTTCATTTTACTGTATATATGTCAGACGTTGTCATAGAAGAGAAAATAAGTCAAGGTCAAACCTGGTATTGGAGGCCAAGGGTCATTTTGTATAAAAAATCACAACCTTTACCATACTTACTCATTACTTTGATCAAAAAATAGCTTGTTGTTATAATTCACTGTTAGCAATTTACTTTAATGTATACATGTCAAGCAAGGTTAGCAATGTAGGTCTTATCCTTATAAGTCAAAGGCAAACCTATTATCAAAGGTCAAAGGTCAAATTTGTGTAAGAATTCACAAATAACAAGAATTTTGCAATGATTTTTGGTTGCGGGTTAATCTCCCTACCAAAGTTAAAGTGTATTTTTGACTATCATAGCATTTTTATTTTATTCAGAATCACATCCAAAAGATGTTCATGTGCTACACAAAATAGTCTCATTCATGCATAGTGCGGATGAATTATCAATGAACAAGCAATTCTTATTCAACCTGTATCCACTCACACTAACCATTTAGATTATATAAGATCCCGCTACCAAAGTTAAAGTGTACTTTTGACTATCATAGCATTTTTATTTTATTCAGAATCACATCCAAAAGATGTTCATGTGCTACACAAAATAGTCCCATTCATGCACAGTGCGGATGAATTATCAATGAACAAGCAATTCTTATTCAACCTGTATCCACTCACACTAACCATTTAGATTATATAAGATCTTTCAATGATAAGGTATTCCAGCCCATGGTTACATCACAAGCTGGGTCAGGCAGATTTCATCTTAGATAAGAGGCACATTAAATTTGTATTTGTTTCTCATTCATGTATATTCATAGACTGCCATTTTAAACAGAAAATAAACCTACCAAAAACCCGCAACCATCAGATATTTCAAGGCTTCTCTTCCCTATTGTGTAGGTTATTTCTGTCACTACTAGTAAAACTGATCAGTATTCATTTTCAAATATATACAACTGACAATATCACTGTTGAAATAATAATGAAAAGTAAGTCAAGGTCAAACCTGACATTAAAGGTAAAAGGTCTTTTTCATGTAAAAATTCAAAATACAGCATTTTTAATTTCTTCTTCGTTACAAATTATATTGTCATTTTGTTCATTGAAATCAATTTTGTCTTATGTTTATTTGTAAATCAATGTCAGCAATGCAGATCTAATTTCGAAAACAGTGATTGTTAAAGCTTATATCAAAGGTAAAAGGTGAAATTTGCGTGAAAGATCGCAAAAAGTAGCATTTTTGCAATACTTTTCCTTGTTTAAAAGTATTTTGTCATTATTAATATCTTATGGTTATTACTTGAAGTCTCATACATGTATATACATGTATCTATATATGGGTCAATGTCTACAATGGAGATATCATAAGACATGAGTCTAGATCAGCCCTGATGTTAAAGTTTAAAATTCATTTTCGGGTAATTAGTACAAATTATAGCACTGTAATTTTATTTCTTTGTTCAAACATATCTTGTTATAGCTTGATTTTAATTCATTTTAAAGTTAGCCTTTACTTCCTTACTTCCTTACTGCCTTCCATCTTCTTATGGCCGTTTTATATTTTATGATTAGATGCGACAATGAACTGCATCGTATTCTGCAGGTCGCTGATATCTCTCCACGGCTTGATCCCAAATGGGATGTCTGTTGGCCAAACTTTCTGGCGTGTGCTTCTTCCAGATAGGAACAACTCTGCAGAATGTGAAACGGTGTTTGTTCCTCTGATCCGCACTGACATTTAGCTTTCTCTGCAAATCCTAGCTTCTTCATATGTTTTCTCGGGCCACAGTCTTCAGTGCGCAGACGGAAGACAGTTAATTGGCTGTTTAGCTTGTGTAGATAGTCATGCTTTGGCGGGTAACCTCCATTTATGTTCTTCCAGTCTGACGCAAAGCTGTTCTTACACAGAAGTCGGAGCTTCTCTGTATGAAGTTGGAGGTTTGGGCTGTATTTGTCTGGTTGCTGTCTTTGCAAGTTTGTGCTCAGCTATTTCAAGCTATGCCCGCATGTGCAGCAATCTATCGAAATGCTACATTGTTGTTCTCAGGCAGGAGACTGATGTTTTTCAACAGCTGTCTGATTAAGTTGTCTGATGGACCTGCTGAGAGGGCCTGAAGAGCTGACTTGGGGTCTGTTAGGAATATATTGTCCCTTTTCTCCTCGCTCATACTGTTCGAGTGTCGCCGATGTGAGGGCTTGCATCTGGATCTGTAGTTGGAGCATCTCTTGCCGACTGTATGAGAGAGTATGAAGGAGGAGCTGTCTGAAAATTTGATGTAGGCACCACCCCAAGCTTTCTGAACTGCCTTTTCCACTGATCCATTGGTATATTCTTGGATGCAAGAGTGTGCTGGATAGCGGTTATTGATCATTTCTAGCGTAAGAGATTGTTGGTAAGCCTGATGGTGCTTTCCCTTTTCTTCTACTCCTGGCACCTAAAATCTGATCTTGGGAGCACATTGTCTGGGAAACCATTCATTGGGCTCGAGCGGCTCTGCCTCTGTGTCCAGTGCTGCTGCTTTCTATTTTGGCAGTTTTTGACGATGTGGATAAGACTCTGTATTTTCAGTATGTTCTTGGTTCTGCTCTCGAATTTTGAGTGGAGTGGGTGGGATGGTAGTCTCTTTGCCTTCTCTGCATGGACAAAAGCTTTGTACTCTCGTCTTGTCTCTAATTGTTCAGGGTTGGCTGTCTTTTCGATTCATTTTATTTGAGTTGTTTTCATTGCCCCGGGATTATACTCAGACATGAAATTTAACACTGTCCAGTTTATTTTTACTGGTTTTGGAAGCAGGTACCAATGAGGTTGATGCGTACTCTGCTATGTATCGTACGTTGCCTGTGTAGACTTGCAGAGGATCTTTGCATTTACTCCCCAACTTGTTCCTGCCAGTTATTTTCATAGTGGCGAGTTTTTTGAAGGCCCTCTTCTTTGACCTTTAATGTCAGATTTGACCTTGACTAATTTTTCATTATTATTTCAAGAATGATATCATCTGTTATAAATACATTAAAATGAATAATAATTAGTTAATAGTTTTTAAATATCATAAAAAATAATGAAAAATCGTTGCAAAAATACTGGGTTTTTGGCTAATTTTCACGCAAATTTGACTTTTGACCTTTGATAATAGGTTTTGCTTTGCCTTCTTTGGATAAGACCTACATTCCTGACCTTGCTTGACATATATACATTAAAATAAATTGCCAACAGAAATTTCTAACAAGAGCTATTATTTTTGAACAAAGTAATGAGTAAGTATGCTACAAATTGATCTTTTACATAAAAATGACCCCTGACCTTTAATACTAGGTTCGACCTTGACTTATTTTCTCTTCCATGACATCGTCTGACATATATACAGTAAAATGAAAAACGATCAGTTACTAAAATGACAAAACAAATACTTTTAAACAATAAAAATATTACAAACAGGCGATATTATTGCAACATTTTATTCACTTTTTTGACCTTTGACCTTTGAAATTATGGTTAAACTTGAATGTTTTGGAATAATATGTGCATACCAGACATCACCTACTTTTTATACATTAAAATGAACTGATATTGTTGATAAATATCGACAAAATACCATTAACAAGAAGAAAACATAAAGAGCTATTTTTTTCATTCTTTTACTTGAAAGTGACCTTTAACCTTTAATATCACATTTGAACTTGTCTTATTTTAGACTATATCTTTATTACTGACATTGTGGGACATACATACATTAAAATAAATTACGTGCAATTACAAATAATGATGTGAAATAGCATTTATATTTCAAACAAAAAGCTATACATCCAATTTTTCACAGACATTTGACCTTTGACCTTTGATATAAGCTTTACCCTTGGCAGTTTTGTGGTTACCTTTGTACTGCTGACTTTGCCTGGCATACAGACATTAAAACAAATTAACTTCAGTGATTAATAATGTGAATACATATTAAACAGATTAAAAAAGTAAAGGTAACATTTTTCACATTTGTGCATGAAAATGAACTTTGACCTTCAATTATCAGGGTTGACTTTGACGTTTTGCAATAAGATTTGCATTTCTGACTTAAACTGATATAAACACATTACGTAAGTAAAACTGAGTGACTTATGATAACAAACTAATTTTTAAGAATAAAAATAAATTTCAAATATGCCAATTTTTGTGATTTATACAAAAATTTGACCTTTGACCTTAAATATCAAGTTTGCCCTTCATTCCTTTTTGATGAATTTCTTTTTGCTGACATTGGTTGACATATATACATTTACTGACAATCAAATAGCTACTGTAATTAAACAGTGAAAAAACTGGTAGACGTAAACTTTACCCTACCCCCTAAATTTTTACAAGTGACTTTAACCTCCCATATCACAAACATAAGCGAACAAAATATAGATAGGCACGGCTTTGACACTTAAGAAATGGGTTTTCATGGAGGATATGAAATAGTGTTTCCAAAAATGTATAAACTTCTTTTGGCCTCAATTGTTGCAATAAAAGTCCGTGAGCTCTCGGACCATTCAAGAGTTTAAACATTGTTTTCGAACGTTGGCTAACATAATGTAATGACCTTCAAAATGATAAACATTCCTATCGAACGTTGGATCTTTTATTTGTAGGCTTACGTAGTGTAACGATCTTGTGCAGTCATTTAAAAAGGCTTCGATAATTTCCACGTGTTATTTAATCATGCAGAGAAATTCACGAAACAACTTATCTCGAGCGATCAACATATTATCTTGAGCGATTAATATATTATATCGAGCGATCAACATCTTATCTCGAGCGATCAACATATTATCTTGAGCGATCAGTATCTTATCTCGAGCGATCAACATCTTATTTCGTGCGCAGGACATCTTATCTTGAGCGATCAACATCTTATATCGAGCGATCAACATATTATCTTGAGCGATCAACATCTTATCTCGAGCGATCAACATATTATCTTGAGCGATCAACAACTTATCTCGTGCGCACGACATCTTATCTTGAGCGATCAACATCTTATCTCGAGCGATCAACATATTATCTTGAGCGATCAACATATTATCTGGAGCGATCAACATCTTATCTCGTGCGCACGACATCTTATCTCGAGCGATCAACATATCATCTTGAGCGATCAACATATTATCTTGAGCGATCAACATATTATCTCGAGCGATCAACATTTTTTCTCGGTCATCTTATCAATATATATTAAGGACCTTTGTGTGAATTCAGATCATTAGTAAAAAAATCAGTGATGATGCAAAGAAATAAATTTAAGTCCTTGACAAAAAAAGATTTAGTATGTAGGCTTCGCCCATATATTAAAGAATTTCCTTGTTTTCCCTTAATTCATGCATGCAATTTTTCTGCGCGAATTTATCAGTCGAACTGAAATTTCTTGCTATTCTAACATGCAGTATGCATCATTGGTTATGTTCATTTGTTTTTGAAGATAGGATGACCAATTATATGCATTGCTCTCCCAAATGATGTGATAAACTTGTACATCCACTTGTGGGAAGTTTAAAATATGTTGATCGCTCAAGATAATATGTAAATCGCTCGAGATAAGATGTTGATTGCTCAAGATAAGATGTCGTGCGCACGAAATAAGATGTTGATCGCTCGAGATAAGGTGTTGATCGCTCAAGATAAGGTGTTGATCGTTCGAGATAGATGTTGATCGCTCGAGATAAGATGTTGATCGCTCAAGATAATATGTTGATCGCTCGAGATAAGATGTTGATCGCTCAAGATAAGATGTTGTGCGCACGAGGTAAGATGTTGATCGCTCGAGATAAGATGTTGATCGCTCAAGATAAGATGTCGTGCGTACGAGATAACTTAATCTTAAAAAAATAACTTATGTCCTAAACATACCACCGTATTATGAATTAACATTAGATTTATGTCTAGAAAACGTAAAACGTACGTACATTCTCTATAAAAAAAACTTAATTTATTCATCGATCAAGTTTGACAAGCAAAGAAGTTTTTATGTCATATTTTTAGGCAAATCGTATGAAAAAAACAAATTTAAGATAAAAGAAAGATACTGTTGTAATTCTTAAGCTTTGAAACTGGCACATTAAATGTTATGAAAACGCATAAAAAAGATTTTTTTTTTGTTTTTACTAATTTTCTATTCAAAATTGAAAAGGATTTGTAAAGGGGTACCGGATGAAAACTGCCTTAATTATAAAGCTTTATAGTCAATGCTCGTTAAGTACGTATTCCTCTGTGGTGTATTGGTCAAAAACACACGAACATTTTTACTGCATAGGTTGCCCGGGTACGATTACCGACTCGGGGATGTTTGCTTTCTTGATCTGGCATTTTTAGACAGTTTAGAAACAAAACCTTGTGTTCAGACATAAAATGACCAAACTTCAACTTTAAAGATAGACTAAAGCTAACATCTAGAGGTACATGCCTTCGATTCAATATAACAATATAAATTTGTTTTTTCAAGTGTTTTTTTTTTTTTTTTTTTTGTAACACACTCGGCATTATTTTGATTTTCGAACTAAATACTTCTCAGATGTATATGTAATTGTCTTCAGATTGTTTATCACTGTTGATGCTAAGATTAATGTTCAGAGTGGCTTGAAGTCCCAGAGACGAATGTTTCTCGTTCAGCTGGGGAGATGAGTTTAGAATTATTGTGGATTTGCATCTGCAGGCACGACCAATCCTTGCACAGCTCATTTGCGCTCCACTTCGTGCACATCGACCTCGTCCTTTGATGAAAGGTTTCGTATCCCTACATCTTTTTCCATATTTTCTGCATTTTTGACTTTGGCATTCCAATAGAAATGTGAAGATGAGCAGCGATAAAAGAATAACGCTTATCGTTTGTGTTTGCATCATGTTGAGTTGCTATATATATATGTACGTTCGAATTCACATTCAAGCCTGAAAGTTGAATAAATAGTTTATTGCTAGCAATACTTATCAAATATTGTTCTGTTAACAATAACGGTATTAATAGATTAAACTATAAATAGTTATGCTTAAATGGCTGTTCACTGAAAAATAATGAATATATAAACTAGTTCGTTTTCGTAAAGCACTGGCGGGCCTACCGACACCTAGATGCCGTCATCGCCAGCGTTGAAGAACAATATTATTGAACGTATTCGCTATTAAACAGTTCACTCACCAAACTGGTATAGTTTCTCGTTTAACTGCTCAACAAACATATTTAAATTCTGACATTTTTGTGCAGATTTAGTTAAATTTATTTGTCTGAAACACTTTTTGAATCAATGCTTTCTGTGATAAAAGACTGCAAGACAATATATTAGGAATATAACACTCCTATGGCAGTAATAGGAATAGTTTTTTATAAAATAGTTTGTTTAGTTTTAGTTTCAATATATCGTAAAAATGCTATTTTGATAGCGTGATTTGCTATAATATAATATCAGCATTTTTCTAATTCAAATTTATCTTCATTTAACAGATCGCTTTAAAGTTTTAGGATAAACGACATTGCACTGTGAAAGTATTTATGAAAAATATTTTCTAACATCGGTGCTTTAAAGGTTAAACTCAGAGAAGA
Organism: Mercenaria mercenaria; assembly: GCF_021730395.1. Classification (NCBI taxonomy): domain Eukaryota; kingdom Metazoa; phylum Mollusca; class Bivalvia; order Venerida; family Veneridae; genus Mercenaria; species Mercenaria mercenaria. Next base: position 51,535,480 of record NC_069370.1, read on the forward strand.
CAAGTTAAAGTGATGCCAATAAAGATGGCATTATAACCTGAAAAGAACCTTCTACCACACACTTAGAATGATTATAACTTACATTAAGAGGCTGCAAAACACAGCCATAATTTACGAAAAGCCTATAAGGCCTAAAAAAGTCTTTGTTTCCGGTATCATGCTTAAATAAAATTAGGGTAAAATTAATACAAATAAAGGGGTTATGCCTTTAGAGCATCAGTAAGTTGATTTCTAACATCACTGACCATGTTTAAAGCATAGAAAGTGCAGTTTTGCAACTTTTTGTTAAAAAGATGGAAAACAAATCTCCACAAGGCCATAAAAACTTTTAGGGCCAGCCAATAATTTAGGGTGGGTCGGGATACCGGAAAAAAAATGAATCAACATGAGTTTTGGTAAAATTTCGTACTTCCGTATTTTGTCAGAAACATAATTATGAAATAAATTTTATTTTTACAGCGTAGGATGGAGAAGTCCTGGCTTGATCATCAGAACTGATATTGTATTTTCAAGAGTAAATACACGTGAAACAAATAAATGTCGACATTTCTATTTAATATATTACGTAATACTATTTTTTTCCATTTGCTGTGAGTAGAGATTACCTATGCATTTATAATTTTACCGAAATATTTCTGTAATTCATTAAAAAATTTGATTTATGCTGCTATTCTAAAAAAATTAATTTTGATGAAAATTTAATGGTACTTACTACTTTCGTCTAACTCCGTGTGTTAAATCTGGGCACGGGTTCCATTAAAATCTATTAATATGAGTTAATTATATTTTCAAGTTTTTTAACCAGTTCCAAATAAAATAATGTCTCGTGAAGAAAGCAGCGTACATGTGTAACAATCCTAGCATTGTATCAATAGGAAATAATTAGCAAGTATTCAACCCATTATGTGGTACTGTACTATGAACTTAAAGGCGGTTTAGTGGATGTTTAACTGGCGCGGAGAATAATTTCACTCGTCTGGTTTATCTCGAATAAATACGACATTATTAGTCATTAGTAATTTCACGTTAACAGAAATAATCAGCCCTTGATGTTGTTAAATGTTATGCACAGTCCATGTTTGGTGGCTGGCCCCTGAACAGTTAGGCGTTACGCCTACATTTTTGATAATGTAATGACAAAAAGTGGTAGACTAGGTAATGCTTTTCTCCTAAATCAGCGTGTAGTTATTTCAATTTCATTATCTAGTCTAACTTTTTGAAAATAGGATAAATGTGAAGTTGGTTTACTTCAAATGCGTTTTAAATGCACCGGTTTTCGTTAAATAGGTTACTGGCCGTTCCAAAGCGACGCCCTTACTTTCAATTTAATATGTATTGTATTGTTGGTGATGTAACTTGTCTGGTTCCCCTTGCGCACCACTCCACAGTTTCGTTCCCATCCCTGCCTCTATTTTTTTTACAAGGTGAAGTTAGATATTCATCATATATTAACCGGAGCTTCCAACTGGTGCTTTTACCACCAGCTGTCCCCGAACGGTGTCAACTGCATTCCTGTTTTCGTCCTTTTTGTATGACGCGCGTGTATCAAGGCTTATGATTACGGGAACACTGTTACAAAATTCGTAATAATAATAAATTTCGAAACTTCTTATAGAATCATTTACGTAAAACTGGACATTCCGTTAAAGAAGTTTCTGTTCAAGCTGTATGATGCTAACATGACTTCTGGCTTCAAGACAAAACTCAGACATGTCTCAGAACTTAAATGGATCAAAGGGCTCGGACGGTTTACATTGAAAAATTGCCTTTCGTGCAAATTGCTTAAATTAGATTGGCAAAAAGTATCATTCTTTTGAATGATAAATCTTAAAAAAATATTACGAAAACTTAAAAATTGCTCCTTTTATATACCGATATTTAACCCGACTATCCGAACGAAAATATAGATTTATGCGTCATTTTGACGTTACGTGAAACGCTATTCAACCTTTTGTATAGATAAAAGAAGTAATGGGTGGCTTATAACAAAATTATATTATATTTATATTATGCAGGCGAACATGATAATGTTCTTAAATATTTTATTTATTACCTTTTTAAACACACCGTGACTAACGTAGAAAAACAACCCCCATCTTTGATTCCGGTAAAAATACATTCGATATGAAAAGTTATTTATGCTGTTGATGATATATTACTGCCGTGCAAATCTGTTTGCGAGCCGATACGGCAGACATGTATTTCTGTGTATCAGTATACATTTACTATATGAAACATATATCAGCGTCTAAGGTGTCAGAAACATAATTTAGCCATATAATATGTTATTTTAAAACAAATTAATTTACGCGTAGGTAGTAAATTGATTAAATTTCTTTCGGATAAAAGTTAGCAGACTCGTTATATCTATTTAAGAATGCTTGAATTTCCGTAAGAAAAAATCATCTTTAAGAACAAGAAAGAAACTTGTTTTTCATTCAGTTTATAGACATGATTTTCAACGTTTTCTTTTAAAGTATACCACCGAAGAATGTCAGATGCGGAAGCAGTGTTTTGGTTACTTATAAAATATAACTGATTTGAAAGAACTACTTTCAAGGGAAACTGCTGACAAACTTCAGTGCTTTGAAGTCTTTCCTCTTAGTTTAAAAATAATTTCAATATGTTTTGATAGTGTTACGGACTTATGTGTGAAATGTCCAAGTTTACTTGCATTTCAATCAGTATTTCTGCAGAAGTGTTGAGATCGTCTACGTTAGCTCTCTTGGTAAAGTACAACACTTCAAATTACAGGACACAGGTTTGGTTCTCGGATGAGGAACTGCTTTTCCGTGATATCTTTACTAAACAGTGACTCATAGATGGTAGTTGTTGTTTAGTTTTGGAGTAAAATCAGCTGATAAAAGTTTAGAACACGTGAAAACAAATAGAGCAAGTTTTATCAGCGTTATCACAATCGTCATCGTTTCAACCCAGACTAACCGTATAATGTCGCCATATCACCTTTCCTGCGGATGATCGCGTTTGTTTGATTTGTATCCGAGGGATTAGAGCATGGGTGGCAGCACGGATTTTCTTATCAGAAATTTTCAGTGAAGGTACTGGATTATGTGAACGATCACGTTTGAAAAAAAACCCTAATAGTGATTGTGTGATGTTCCAAAATATTAAAAATGATCTTTCTCGTAGCTCAGTATAGCATCATGGGAAAATCCAAACAATAGAATGTTGCGTTTTCACATAGAAAAGAAACTCATAGGGATCAGTTGATCAGGTATGTCATAATTATCGTCGAACTTTTCGCAACTCCATATTTCTATAGCATTTTGCATATAACGACGATGTATTTTATAGATTTCAGTCTGAACTGTTGACATAACCGGTTTGTTTTCAATGAAAATGGAATTTTACCGCCACTTGGAACACACGCTCTACTTTCCCGCCAAAATATCACATATCATTAGATAAGCAGCTGATTTATCTCAGAATTGTTTGTGTTGCTTTAAATGTATATTCATATAGCATTCTAATATTAAAGTGGATCATGAGACAACACTAGAAAATAGCTTATAATATATTCTTGTTTCGATGAACGTATATAAAGAATATTTATAATAAATGCATTAAGATGATATGATGCTGTATAATGATGATGTCATCCCCGCCGCATCCCCCACCCCCACCCCAACCCCAATCCCCAACACACATACATTTTATTAATGTTGCGAAGTTCCGTACTTGCGGTAAACTGTGTTTTTGCTTAAGCCAGGAATACTGGCTATTTAAATTTAAACTTTAAATAACAAATGTTTTACAACAAACACAACTTTAAGCTGGTACTCCGGCATTGTCTTTTCAGCATCGTAAGTAAAATCTTTTTATGGTTTGATGCAGGGTAAAAAATAACGAGTTTCGGTAATCTTTTAAGATAAAATCATAGGTTAAAAATATTTGCGTTTTCCTTCAGATAATCTTTAATGTCAGTGTTAAGTTAGGAAATACACTGCTTAAACATCTCGTTCCTCTATATATCATTTATTTTTAATGTATCTGTTTGCCATGCTTAGATGATTAAAGAGTACCGTTACCTAAAGTTATACTATAACATACCTGTGTTTGCGTGTCTGCATAAGTTTGCAGACGTATTTTAGAAAGCGTATTTCAAAATAAAAAAAAGAATATTTATTTCCGAGGAGTAAAATCAAATTCAACAAGGAAAACATAATTTAAATACGTTTTTAGAGCTAGTGCACTATATTTTTTTTTTGTGTCGCTTGATTTGAATACATGTATTTGTGATGTCCCCTAGGTAGACTGTAAGAATCTGTAAGAATACTGGTCGAAGGTGCCGATGGAATATCTGGCTTAATGTTAACAGTTAAGGCGGTGATGAGTCTCGGCCGAGTTACTGCAAAACGCACTTTATTATTATGGTAGTGTATGAATTTACGCATTCATTCATAAACTACAGCACATGAGTAATATTACACCACGGGGTGTAAGACGAACTTTTCCATAACTGACAAAACCACGTGAAAATCTTGTCCGGCAGGCAAGAAAATAACTTCAGCAACGTACCAAATTAATTTCATAAAACGGATATTGTCAATTTTCAAGGTATTGAAACAGCGTATTTCTTAGAATAATATAACGCTACTTATTTTTAAGAGCTAACTTGTAGTTTTATAAAGAATCAACAACTTTTAATTATTTCATGTCCATATTTTTCATAAATCTTTCCTTGATTCTGCTTATCTTTTCCATATAAATGTACATAATGTTGAGAACCATTCAACTGAGTTCTTGCTACTTAATTTTTACGAAATGTAATGTTTTTGGTAATATGAGAAGCACGTGTAATCGGTAATCTTTTTGTTAATTTTTAAATTGTCAAAAAAAAAAAAAAAAAAAAAAAAAAAAAAACACAAAAAAAGAAATATAGTTGCATGTTACTGTTATGACTCCCGACACCTGAAGTCCTTTTAAGATTCAGTGTTTGATAAAAACAACTGTTTTGTATTATTCGATAAATGCATCGTCAAGAGTTTGAAATAATACTACTATTTAGTGTAGTTTTCTTAAAGCGATAATGGAAACTTATTTAAGATAAAGAAGATTTTAAAGCCTGAAGAAAAGATAAAGCTTGTTAAAAAGTTCAGAGAACGCTTAAATGAGGTCAGATCTTCGTAAAATACTCGTCATCCGCAAACAGTAAACTTTACAAAATTTGTTACATGATAAAGGATATTAAATGATCTATATGACCATATAAAATCTTAAAAGTTTATCCTTTGCGGGTATCGTTTTTTTTCTTAATTATATACCAAAAATCACCGTTTTCTTGCGTTATATAGCATTTCCCGCACAAATGACGTCATCAGTGACGTCACAACTGGTAACGTGAGTAACGTTCTTTTCGCCACGGTGTTCAATATATGACTGTAGATGTACTAGCCATACTTGTTTATCAAAATATTGAATTTTATTTTTTTTCCCATTTATTTTAAGTCAATTTGTATAGGGAAGCGTACCAAGCCCTTTCTACAAATACTTTCCATTAGGTTTAAAAGAATGAGTGTTGTTGATTGCCATATGATACTAAAACGTTCCGGTAGACATGCTATGCTATCATGTTTAACCTCTTTACCTGTTTCTTCGTTGAGGCAAATTGAACAAGAAGCTGATAATATTTATATGCGTACACATCCATTTTACGACACTGCTTCATTGATACAAACTTATACACAACATTTTCTTAGACCTCATATTGATTCTGAATCCGATCATAAACGAAACTTTCTAAAATTATCTTTCATAAATAAAGGAATCGAGTTTATTGATATACCTAGTATTCTGAGAGACCAATCTGTAGGTAACTCTATTCCTAAATATTTCAAGAATTCAGAAACACCTATTATCTGTTACAAATATAATAAACCAGTTAGAAACGTTATATTTAATTACAATCAAATTGTCTCGGATTTAGATAAAGAATTTAATGTTCGAAATAGTTGTAACTGTAACGAATCTAAATACTGTTACCAACCAGCTGGCCATGTCATAACGGGTAATTGATAAAAGAATCAAAGGTCCAAAACATAGAATTCCCTCGTCCATTAACTTTGAAAGATGTCTCTCTGAAATAACTCAGTCTATTGATGACTATATTAAAAAATGGTGTCGGAAGGAAAATGCAGATCAGAACGCTCTCACTGAATGGAAAAAGAATATATTTAAAATCATTAAAACTCGAGTTAAATTTTATGAATCAAATCCTTCCTTATTACCTCCTAAACCCCCATAAGTTTTCATCATACAAAGTTTAATATAATAATACGCTTTATCCAGAAGTTACATACAAAATTTACAGTTTCAACTATGCAGGAACACAAAAGCTTCAATATTTATATTATTTATGACGCACTTGATACAGCAAATAATCCAAAATTAAACTGAAACATACTCAAAAACTATACCATTATCACAACTATGATTGAATGACTATTACAAAAAGAAGTCATGCAAATCTCATGTGTTATGAAATTTTAATGTCCGACTTGACGACAGTCAAAAGCTGAAAAAAAACCTAATCATTCTATTATTGATTTTCTACTCTTATACTAATTACCACATACTCTTATAAACAAAAGCTCTAGACTTTCAATGCAAATTCCAAAACTATAGCACTACAAAAGAATACACCTTTTTGTTATCGTTTGACTGCCTAGTCTATATTACAATTAAAACACTACGTACAGTAATGTATGTCGCTCCATGGATTTTTAAGAACATCATGGTGTTATATTCTGTTATTTGGTGTCATCACATGTAACACTTTAGCATTTACTGTATCTAAGAACTATAAAACAAAAAGACATTACATAAGTTGATTCATTAAATGTATATTATATTTTTATACATTTTACTAATTATCCCTAATATTATTAAAGACAACATGCAGTACATTTGACTGATGAAAACAATTTGACAAGAAAAAACGTTTTAATACTGGCTTGCTTTGAATCTAAGCAATTCTTTTGCGCAACAGTAGCAAAGGAGTATATAACTTTTGAGCTTGGATTCAGGTTATCTGAACTACTAAGTTTTAATGCAATAATATTAAATTTATACAATTTGCAATATTAAACTTAGCAAAATGTATAATTGGTATCTATGGTAAAAAACTCATCTTGCTACCATTGACTGAATTTTAATTCTATATCTATTGTTTAAATGAAGTAGACATAAACTTAGTTTATCAATGCTAAAGTCACAAATGTTTGAAATTATTACAGCCTTTTAATGGAACCTCAAGGTATCTTGATGATATTTCAAATATGGACAACCAATATTTTCCAGAAATGGTGAAATATATTTGCTCTAAGGAGTTACAGCTTAACAAGGCTAATACTTCAGATTTAGAAGCGTCATTTCTTGATCTAAATTAAGGAATTGTGAATGTTAATCTAGAAACGAAAATATATGATAAGAGGGACGATTTTAATTTTGAAATTGTCAACTTTCCCCATCTTGATGGAGATGTCCCTCGAGCAACATCATACGGTGTCTATATTTCATAGCTTATTCGTTTTGCAAGAGCTTGCTCAAAGATAGATGATTTTAATGACAGAAATCTTCATATTACCAAGAAATTGTTACAACAGGGTTACCGTTATCATAAGCTACGGAAAGCTTTTAGTAGATTTTACTACAGATCTTCTGAACTATTAGAAAAATACAATACGCCCCTTAAAAACACTTTTAAAACTTGGATTTACACACCCGGAATACTATAGAGATGTAGTTTATAAAATTCGGAAAATTAAACATACCCTTATTTTAATCAAATTTTTGTAAAACTGGTTAAAAAGTTTATTCAAAGAGGATACGATGCGAAAATCGTGAAGCAAAGTGCATGTTTAGTGATAGACCCTACTACAGTTAATTGCTACGCTTTCCTATTTGATGGTGCGATGACTAATAAAGTGTAGGACCCCATGATGCTTTTCTCCTAAATCCTATTTACAAAGGACGGAGGGAGTTGATTTTTCTTAGTCGTGCCCTGAAAAGTTAGGCTCTTGTTGCTCTGACTTCAGATAAGTTGTTGAGTACACCGGTGTAATTGTACCTTAAATTTACCTTAATTTTATGTTTTGCTTTATTTATCTGTTACCTTTGCACTAATGTTAGAGCCCTTCTCAGCGGGGATTTTATTTACGTTGTGTTGTTTAACTTGTTGAAAATAGGGTAAGTGAGAGGTTGGCATGCCCTAAACGCGTTTCTTTATATAGGCTACTGACCATTCCAAGGCGGTGTCCCTATTTTCACTTGTTTTCTGTCTCATGTATTTTATATCGCATGTGTAGTCCTTGTTGGAATTTTATTAACTTTCCATCTCGTATTTTGTTTTGCGTATGTAGTCTTGTTTGTTGTTGGCAATTTATAAACATTGTCTTGTCTAACTTATTGGGAATAGGGTAAGTGTGGAGTTGGCATGCCCCCAAACGCGTTTAAACCCCCAACTTTTTGCATCCCCTCCCCCTTTACTTTTAGTAAGTTTTCGTGGCTCCTCTTTGTTTTGGTAGCCGTATCCCAAGACGGTACTTGGTTGTTTTTTCCTACTTGTGTGGGTGCGTTTTTAAGCTTGTGAGTCTATAACGGTGCCCTACTGTTTTCTTATGTGTTGCTTATTCGTTTTTTAGCTCACCTGAGCAATGCTCAGGTGAGTTTTTGTAATCGCTCGATGTTCGGCGTCTGTCTGTCGTCTGTCGTCTGTCATCATTTAGCTTGTGTATGCGATAGAGGCTGTATTTTTCAACTGATCTTCATGAAATTTTGTCAGAATGATTACCTTGATAAAAACTAGGCCAAGTTGGAAAATGGGTCATCTTGAGTCAAAAACTAGGTCACTAGATCAAATCAAAGAAAAACCTTGTGTATGCGATAGAGGCTAAATTTTTCAATTGATCTTCATGAATTTTAATCAGAATGATTACCTTGATAAAATCTAGGATTAGTTTGAAAATGGGTCATCTGGTGTCAAAAACTAGGTCACTAGGTTAAATCAAAGAAAAACCTTGTGTATGCGATAGAGGTTGTATTTTTCAATTGATCTTCATGAAATTTGGTCAGAATAATTACCTTTATAAAATCTAAGAAAAATTTGAAAACCGGTCATCTGGGGTCAAAAAGTAGGTCACTAGGTCAAATCAAAGAAAAACTTTGTGTATGCAATAGAGGCTGTATTTTTCAATTGATCTTCATGAAATTTGGTCAGAATGATTACCTTGATGAAATCTAGGCCAATTTTGAAAATGGGTCATCTGGGTCAAAAACTTGGTCACTAGGTCAAATAAAAGAAAAACCTTGTGTATGCGATAGAGGCTGTATTTTTCAATTGATCTTCCTGAAATTAAGTCAGAATGATAACCTTAATGAAACCTAGGCCGAGTTTGAAATTGGGTCATCTGGGGTCAAAAATAGGTCACTAGGTCAAATCAAAGAAAAACTTTGTGTATGCGATAGAGGTTGTATTTTTCAATTGATCTTCGGGAACTTTGGTCAGAATGATTGCATTTATGAAATCTAGGTCACGTTTGAATATGGGTCATCTGGGGTCAAAAATAGGTCACTAGGTCAAATCAAAGAAAATCTTTGTGTATGCGATAGAGGCTATATTTTTTCGATTGATCTTCCTGAAATTAAGTCAGAATTATTACCTTGATGAAATCTAGGTTCAAGTTTGAATATTGGTCATCTTGAGTCAAAAAGTAGGTCAGTAGGTCAAATCAAAGAAGAACCTTGTGTATGCGATAGAGGCTGTTTTTTTTTCGATTGATCTTCATGGAATTTGGTCAGAATGATTGCCTTGATGAAATCTAGGTTGAGTTTGATTATGGGTTATCTAGGGTGAAAAAGTAAGTCACTATTTCAAATCAAAGAAAAACATTGTGTATGCGATAGAGGCTGTATTTTTCAATTGATCTTCATGAAATTTGGTCAGAATGATTGCCTTGATAAAATCTAGGTCAAGTTTGAATATGGGTCATCCTGGGTCAAAAAGTAGGTCACTAGGTCAAATCAAATGAAAACCTTGTGTATTAGATGGAGGCTGTATTTTTCAATTGATCTTCCTGAAATTAAGTCAGAATGATTGCCTTGATAAAACCTAGGTAGAATTTGAATATGGGTCATCTGGGGTTAAAAATGAGGTCAGTGGGTTAAATCAAAGAAAACCCTCGTGTATGTGATAGAGGCTGTATTTTTCAACTGATCATGAAATTTTTTCAGAATGATAGCCTTAATTGGTGAAATCTAGGTTAAGTTCGAATATGGGTCATCTGGGTTCAAAAACTAGGTCACTATGTCAAATCAAGGAAAAACCTTGTGTATGCAATAGGGGCTGCATTTTACACCGGATTTTCATAAAATTTAGTCAGAATGTTTGCCTTGATGAAATCTAGGTTAAGTTCGAATATGGGTAGTCTGGGATCAAAACTAGGTTACTAGGTCAAATCAAAGAAAAAACTTGTGTATGCGATAGAGACTGTATTTTTCAATTGATCTTCATGAAATTTGGTTGGAATGATAGCCTGGATTAAATAAAGGTCAAGCTCGAATTTGGGTCATCTGGGGTCAAAAACTAGGTCACTAGGTCAAATCAAAGAAAATATTTGTTTATACTCAAGATTTTTGCTCCAATTTCTTATGATAATTGGTCAGAATATTTTTTTTATGAAATCACTAGGTCAAACATGTTTACACTGTTATGGTGTGTTTCTCAGGTGAGCGACCTAGGGCCATCTTGGCCCTCTTTTCTATGTTATTCAGTTGATCGTCGTTGTGTGTTTATCTTTGGTACATGAGTGTCTACGCTATTGTGGTTTACGTTGTAGTGCGACTGTTTTTAAAGAACATGGCATTCCCTTGTATATTCGTCCTTGTTCAACTTTCCCCTTCGGAGTCCTCTCCCACCCCCGACCCCATTTCGCCCCTTGCCATTTCCTTCCCCTTTATCAATATTAAGCTTATATTAATATGTACTTGTTGGATGTTTGAAGCAACCCGTCTGAAATATGTTTCCATTACAGCTTCTTTTTGTTGTGGGCCTACTATGTAAATGCGTGGCTCTGGGGCTGTGTTTTTGGTGCTCTATGCTTCCGAGAAATCTACCCTTACCTATTATCTTTTATACTGCTTTGGTGTGTGGCCTTGGTAGACTACGTTTTGGGGAGCTTATCTTTCCCTGTTGAATATTTGTCCTTCCTTTTCGTCCATTTTTCTTTTGTATATTTCATAAAGTTAAATGCACTTGTTGCTTGATGTTGGAAAAAAGACCGTCTGCTATTTCATTCCAGTAGTTCCTACTTTTGGCGGGCCTATCTTGCAATTTATGCTCCTGGCTATGTTCCTCCCGGAAATCTACCCATACGTTTTCAACCTGTGCTTAATTAGTGACTAGATACTCATGGTATTAATCACTTTTAAAGACAGTTATGACTTTTTTGTAAACAAACTTAACATGTGTACACCCGTCCGCACTTCGCGTACGCCCGTCAGTCCGAATTTTTCAACAGATTCTTGTCCGGTCCTTACTTGTTTTAAATCTTTCAGCTGTCGCAAAATAAAAAAGTATAATCTTGAAAAGCGCCTATGGCCTAGGAACAGCTGTCTTAGGACAGCAACGCGCGACTGTCAACTGAATGAATTTAAAAGTCGAAATGGGGGAATAATTTTGTGAAAATATAAAGTACAGTTATGGAATCCGTGTACTGTTTGTCATCACAGTGATCAAATATGTCGAGTTGCAATCCGATCTCATTAGTAGATAGATCAGCTGACATACAAAAACTCTCGAAAATTCCTTAGTTCAAAGAGGAGCATAACTTTGTAAACAAGGCAGTCTGAAAGACAGCTTGATCCCCCGCCACTGCTATGGATAGTGAAAGGGTAAAACCTTTGATTTTAGCTGTGACCTTGACCTTGAACTGACATGGCTGAATCATGAGTTCTTGATGAGGTGATCATTTGACCCAAGTTTGATGAAAATCCTTCAAGGGGTTAAGGAGATACAGAGTGGACACGAAATGGAAGGCTCAAACCTTCGACCCTTAGTTGTGACCGTGACCTTGAGCTGGCATGGTTGACTCATAATTTCTGCACATCGTTCTGATGAGGTTATCATTTGACCCAAGTTTTATAAAATTCCTTCAAGGGGTTTAGGAGATATAGAGCGGACACGAAATGGAAGGCTCAAACCTTTGACCTTCAGTTGTGACCTTGACCTTGAGCAGACATGGCTGACTCATAAGTTCTGCACATCGCCTTGATGAGGTGATCATTTGACCCAAATTTGATGAAAACCCGTCAAGGGGTTTAGGAGATATAGAGCGGGCACAAAATGGAAGGTTCAAACCTTTGACCCTAAGTTTTGACCTTGACCTTGAGCCAGCATGACTGACTGATGGTTCTGCACATCGTCTTGAGGAGGTGATCACTTGACCCAAGTTTAATAAAATTCCTTCAAGGGGTTTAAGAGATATAGAGCGGACACAAAATGGAAAGCTCAAACATTTGATCTTGCGTTGTGACCTTGACCTTTAGCCGGCATGGCTGACTCATGGGTTCTGCACATCGTCTTGATGAGGTGATCATTTGACCCAAGTTTTATAAAATTCCTTGAAGGGGTTTAAGAGATATAGAGCGGACACAAAATGGAAAGCTCAAACCTTTGATCTTGCGTTGTGACCTTGACCTTGAGCCGGCATGGCTGACTCATGGGTTCTGCACATCGTCTTGATGAGGTGATCATTTCACCCAAGTTTTAAAAAATTCCTTCAAGGGGTTTAGGAGATATAGAGCGGACACAAAATGGCAGGCTCAAACCTTTGACCTTGAGTTGTGACCTTGACCTTGAACCGACAAGGCTGACTCATGGGTTCTGCACATCGTCTTGATGAGGTGATCATTTGACCCAAGTTTCATGAAAATCCTTCAAGGGGTTTAGGAGATATGGACCGGACACGATTTTGTTACGGACGGAAGGACGGACGGAAGGACGGACGGATGGACGGAAGGACGGACGGACGCAGACCATTCCTATAATCCCTCCGCCACGGCGGGGGATTAAAAAAGGCAAAATAGAGTTATTGAATCTGTTAAATATAAGTCAGTTTATCACAGTGAACAAGTGTTTGAAGTTTTTTTTCCATTCCCACGAGTGGTTACTGAGATACCGCACCAGCTGACATAGAATAAAACTGAACCGAATTGGGACGCCGACGCACAGAACAGATGAGTCCAATAGCTCTTCAGCACCTTTCGTTCGAAAAGTTGAGCTAAAAAGGGATGCTGTAAGTAGCATTCAGACATCTTCCTACGTCTAGTTGAAGGTTATCTTAATTTAGATATTATATCTATTGTCAGATATATCATACTCGGATATAGCGAAACGTCGGTTATAAGGAACTCGTCATGACATTTCATCCGTTTAAAACGAAAATAGTCCAAAATTTCAATATTTATTGCCATTTGTAACACATTTAAGTATGCTAATTTATGAATTCGTGGCTAAATATTTGAAAACATTGTATTTAATTTATTATGAATTCATATATAGTTTGAAATATTACAATCGTTTATTTAAACGCCTTTATTTGTAACATGGAAAAATAGGTGAGAAAGAAACGCAATAAACTCTCGTCATTGTAGGTAACAGCGCAATTATGATTAGCATATTTCTTAACTCAGTGTTACATAATGATCATCTGAATACAAATTCCAAATTGATCAAAAGCAAACAGTTTTCTAGATTAACAACAGATGTACACTTCACGTGGAGTTAAAGAATTATTTCGACGAAATATAAATTCTATTTCTTCCGGTTTTACTAATACGGTAAAACTGAATTTGAATACAAAATAAGAACAAAATCAATGATAAATCAGCAGGAAATAATTTATTTATGAATATAAATTCGTAAATTAAGCTTTATTTTATTGAAACAGCAAATAAACATACATGAAGTTTTTCATGTCCTGTTTGTAATTCGCTATATAGATATAGAGTTCCTCCAATATATCGAACACTTTTCATGACCATTCCATTCACAAAATCACTTAGAATTCTGTGTAATTATCAAACATATTTCTATTGTCAACTGCATTGTCAAATGTGATTTCAAGTCCATCAACCGAATATTTCTCTAAAACTGGAGGAAGTGCATTTAGGACTAAGCTGTTCTTACAACGGCAGGTTCTGCCTACCCTGGCACAACTCATTGTTGGACCTTTCCTTGCGCACAGGCCTTTACCTTTTTTATTGAGTTTTTTATCTTGACAAATTATCCCATTTCTTCTTTTTATTTTATTACATAGTTGACCTTGAACTTCTAACAAGAAAGTGAAGACAGCCAGCGAAATAAGAATAAAAGTTATTTTGAGCGGCGTCATGTTGTCGAAATCTCAGTAATCTTCGTCCTGTTTTCATTCAAACCTCAAAATATTCTGAAATCAATAATAAATTGACGTGTAAAATAATAAATCTGTTCTCTTACGCTAATAATGGCACGTGTTTCATGAATGTAAGCTGGTAAAAATATAATTTTTTCAATTTTAGCATAGCAATTATAAAAATACTTTATCGTTAAGATTGCTTCATTGATAGTCGCCCTTCTAGAACGCCATAAAACAAAAAGAAACGTTTTGTTTATTGACTTCTCGCTCTTAAATGATTATATCAAGAAAAATGCAAATTTCTGCTACTCACGCGATATCACTTTACGGGTTCTCTTAAAATCCCTTGTTTACAAGTGAGAAAAATTCTACTTCTTCTATCAGAACAACTCAAAAGAAATGGGATTGTTACAAAACAGGCTCCAGACAGGCGCATTGCGGCTAATGAAGAAAATAATTGTTTCACATTATTAATATTATTACGGAAAGTGGTAAAAGCTTATTATATAATAATAATAATAGGTTCTCTGTATTTTCCGTGATTATCAAAATATGGTAGGAATGTGATGTTAATTTTCATAATTATTTTTGTTAATTTCTGAGGAATGTTAAGCGAAATGAGCCGATTACTGTCATTGTTTTATCCATTTAACATTCCGTCACTTTTAAATGACATTCTATAAAATACGACCTTTCCGAAAAGAAAAACAATATCTTGCTAAACTTTGTTTGGCCAGTTGTTTGTCATTCGGAATAACAGGCTTATTTGTTCTTTTTCGTTGTAGTATTCCCATTATTAATATAACATGAAGTAAAAATACTGGAAAACCACAGGTCGCCCAACACGACATAATCAAAACTGTTGCAGACTGTTGACTGCGCCTGTTCATATAGACGGTGATAGTAAACGGTAATGGTAAAGCTACTTTCCATGTCCGCTAGCCCCGGGTTATGCAGAACTCAACAGTACACATCTTGTAAATACCAGAATATATTTTAGACACCCGCAGATGTATTCATATGGCGGTGCATATGGAACTTTCAATGATGCACACAGTGCAATTCCATGAAAAGCGGCGTATGGTCCCCAGTTAGAATAATGGCTTAGCCCTAAACTAAAAATCAATGAATAGAACTCAACAAACTGGCACTAACAGAAGGGTTCTGGGGTTATAGAGCCTGCATATCACAGTAACTGCCAACAGAAAAAAATAAAAAGCAGGCGCCATATCCAACGGGTGATTACTCAATACTCAAAGCTATCAAGGCGGGAGTACTGGAACCATCCAAGCCGAAGAGTCCAAGCTGAAAATTAAACAATACACTAATACACTAACATAAAGGTCATGCTGAATGATCTGAAGAGATCGAAATATAACACATTTCTGCTTTTGTCCTAGTTTCTTGCTTACTTGATTTTGATACGATCAAATTCAGTTACAGTTTTCTAATATTTGTTATGCACAGTCTATCCTTAATATCGACATTTACTTTGAATGGCATTGTTTCAAATGAAATTTGTTTAAGTTTACCTGTTTTGCTTTTTTGTAAGTCTTTATATGTAGCTTAATTTCCACATCTTTTAAGTTTAATTAAGAAATAATAAATCTGTTCCTATATTTTATCAGTTAATAAAATATGGGCAGGAGTTTGGATGCGTAATAATTAAATCACGAGTGCGTAGCAAGAGTGATTTAATTATTCGCATCCAAACGACTGCCCATGTTTATTTAAGAAATAATAAATTTGTTCCTAGTGGGGTCGGGCATTTCCGAACACTTAAGCGTGATTCTCCATAGTGATGAAAGACAGAGGGTATTGCCGAACTAGGCAGTTATTTATAGCTCACCTTTATCTAACGTACGGAAATATACTCCTTACTTGTATTGTAACCGTTATATAACTATGAAAACATGTACTTAAAGAAGGTGACCGCTCGTGTCTATTTCCGAACATGGAGTGTCAGCCGAACAGACTAAAGGTCTATTTCCGAACATGAGTGTATTTTTTAAAAAAGGTGAAATTAGACAACAAAACGTTTTATTTTCAAAACATTGATAGCAATTAGCTAGATCTATTTTATTTTGACGTTTCATTTGATTATTTTTAGACTTAATTAGAACTAATGCGAACGATTTCATTCAATATTAAAGACCCCCAAACGGAAACAAAGCAGCGTCTTCCTCTTCCATTTAGTTAGCAGCAATTTGTGTTGTGCCAGTCAAGATTTCCTTTTCTGTTAAGAACGGTTTTAGGGCCTATTCTGTTAGTTCCTGGAGAAAGGTATTTTACTCAAATTATCAATTTTAATATAATTGTTGTACATCTAGAGACATTAATTTATTTATTTTGCTTTAAATGAGTCAAGGTGCATATGCATGTGTGCGAGTCGGCGGGCTAATGCAATAAAACAAGCAAGTGTGCAATACTTGCATTGATTGGTCACAAGTTACGTTTTTCCTAATTATGTTTGTACATAAAGCATGTTTTTCATCTTAACAGATCTTAACATACCTTGACCCTAGGCCGGATCAAGAAATATTTGATTTGGGTGGGGGAGGTGGGTGGGTGGGGGTGGGGGTGGGGCGGCGGCGGAAGAGCAGAAGTTTAGAATGAAGGTGTCATTGGGGAGGTGCATAGCGCAAAGATGAAATAGGTCAGCCACTGTTGGGGAGGGGATGTCAAGGGGGTCTTCCTAAGGATTATTATACGGATATGAAATGGGGGTCTCTTGTGCATTTTTGGTCTTAGGTTTGAGGTACTTGAGGGCATATTCCTGTCAGTTTAGGGGGTCAGGGGGTTCTCCCCTGCAAAGTTTTGAAATACAGGTGGCCTCTGGTGCATTTTCTGGTGTAAATTTTGAGGTTCTTGAGGGAGTAGGGTGGGGGAAGGGGTCAGGTATGAAATGGTTGCCTCTGGTGCGTGTTTGGGACTAAATTTTAAGGTACTGGAGGGTTATTCTTGTCATTTTAGGGGGCTAGGGGTTCATGCCCTGGAGGTTTTTTTTATAATACAGGTAATTGGAATGGCCGCCTCTGGTGCCTTTTTTATCTAAATTATAAGATACTGGAGAGGGTAACCACCTCATTATTGGGCATCAGGGAGCTCGAGATCTCTTTCCTAGAAATTCTGATGCAGGTATGAAATGGTGGCCTCTGGTGCATTTTTTTTTGTTTAAATATTAAGGGAGGGGATACCCCCTGGAGAGGGCTCTCCCCTGGAAAATTTAAAATGGTGGCATCTGGTGCATTTTTGGGGGTCTAATTTTTGAGAAAATATTATTTCTTTGCCGAAATAAATGTGTGTAAGTTTGATGAGTATGGGTAACTTTTCAGCCAACTGGACATACATAGATCTATGTACTTTATAAGACAGTTAACATAACGTTCGGTCTAGTACTAAATACAATACAAACTGTGTTCGGAAAAAGACGCTCTGTGAAAATTCATTAGTGTATTTCCGAACACACAAATTACGTCATTTAAAGTGGTCCATTGATCTCCAACAGCCGTGAAAACATAGTAAAATGTACATGTATACAAATGTGTTTATCTACTTATAAAAGCCACAAACAGAAATGCTTTAGACACAAAACCTTAACTCGTGATGTTCGCAACCTTATCGTTTTAAGTATTTTTTATTAACACTGTCTGGTATACTTACTGGGTCGAAGTTTAAGCGTCACTGTAACGTGTGTGTAAAATCAATATGTAGAAACCGAGTGAGGCTTCCAATTTTAATTGTTTTGGCCGGTTTAGAACTTTGTGCAATGTCACTGACAAAAGTTATGACGTCATGTAAGAATGTTCGGCTCAGACACGCCAGTCGGAAATGCCCGACCCCGCTCTATATTTTATCAGTTAATAAAATATGGGCAGAGTTCGGATGCGTAATAATTAAATCACGAGTGCGTAGCACGAGTGGTTTAATTTTCGCATCCGAACGACTGCTCATATTCTATTAACTGATAAAATTACTGGAACATATTTATTATTTCGATTCTAACAACGCAAATAATTCGTATTTTACAGTACTACATTTCCAGCGTAGAATACGTCATTCGGATCATATGCAGTTACAATTTACCCCCATGGTTAAAAAGTGTTGCATAGCCAATGGAATGTATAGATATTTATTCCTTTTTATTAGAATTTTGAGAAGTTTTCATAAACTAGTTATCTAACAGCTCGCAAATTATTTATGAACAGAATAATCAAATTAGGTAAGTTGACCCTGTGTTACGAGTTACAAGCATAAATTTTATATGACGTCACATCACTATGACGTCATACTTTATGTCATACATTTATGACGTCACCGCTGAAACATAATTGAGCTACTTGAATTCGCTCGTAGGGATCAAAACGTGTTTTACGGTCCTACACACATCAGTCAGTATGACTTTTTATCATAACTATGTTTTTCAAATGTTGTTTTCAAACGTTTGGCCCTGAAATAATTCGTATGTAATGGAACAGAAGTAGAATTTCTTATGTCACAATCGTAGGGGTGAAATGTAACGGCCAACCATATTTTATCGTAGATTCATGTATAGGCGATTTTGCTTTATGTTCATATAGCAGTTGCTGCGGATTGAGTTAGAATAATTGATAAAATTATTGGAACATATTTATTATTTCGATTCTAACAACGCAAATAATTCACATTTTACAGTAGTACATTTTCAGCGTAATACGTCATTCGGGTCATATGCTGTTACAATTTACCCCTTACGGTTAGAAAGTGTTGCATAGCCAATGGAACGTATAGATATTTGTTTCTTTTTCATCCGGATTTTGAGAAGTATTCAAAAATTAGTAATCTAACAGCTCGCAAGATAATTATGAACAGAATCATCAAATTAGGCGAGTTGACCCTGTGTTACGAGTAACGAGCTTAACCTTTATATGACGTCACATCATTATGACGTCATACTTTATGTCATACATTTATGACCTATCGCCGTGCCCAATACGAACCTGAAGTAAATGGTCCTAGCTACAGTTTGAGGCCAAGGCTGGGGTTGATCTAGAGTTTGATGGACGGTCATAGAATTAAACTTGCTATTTTTTGACCATATAAATCAACATTTTGACCATATCGTGAATTTCTCGATATGTATCGAGCCCCAACGTTAGTGACATATACCTATAGTATACGCAAAGTATGATAGCTCCACACACCAGGGTAGGTCATGTTTAGATGCATGGTCGGATGATATGCATTGACTAGTATTATGTTACGTTATAACATTGTTCATGTCCCTGCTTCCTTGGTATCCTATATTGATTTATACATGGGTAGATGTATCCGCTTTATATCTTTAATACAGTCAATAAAAAGACTTCCAGTCTCAAGTATTTAGGTGAGGTGAAGAAATCACAACATTAACTCACTAACATTTTTGACCTTCGACAGATGGAGAGACATTCAAATTTTGAGATTGAGAAGGCAAGACACTTAGTCATAATTTCGACTTAACTTAAAATATCGAGTTACGTAAATCGAAATTTCGAAAAACTTAGACCTAATTTCGAAAAGTTTAAAGCTAATATATTTATAAATATGCAACATTGATACTCATTTAGGCATGTGTTGTTCGCGAATAGAATATGTTTCTTGATCTTTGGTTTTACAACTATCAGATTTGTAAGATCTTTTGGAAGCCTACGCAAGCGGAAGAGTAGCAGTTCGGTGTTGATGAGTCTGTTCATTACAGACAGAGAAATGTTCAAAATCCCTCATGGCCACTGACATAGGCTTAAGCGGATTTCTTCCATTAAAACGTACAAAACTCCATATAGCTACAATACTTGATTTACACTTGATCCGTGTAATGCCATTTCTTATATTCCGTCTCGCTATATCTTAAACAACAACAAATATCAGTTACACCGATGGGTGCTTCCCGAAATATAATTATTGCATGTTCAAAGAACAAAAGTGGAATTCATTGACAGGGCACGTGTAGTTTACTAAAGTAGGATAATCAAACGGCAATATTAACTAGAAGATGCTTTAGTAGAAAAGTACATGTCTCCTCAAAATCATATCAGTAATAGGCAAGAAGTTAAAAGGGTTAAGGAGTGATAGCCAAAGAGATACTAAAGGTTGGCTTAGTGACTGAAATACAACATGTATCATTTACTTGGCATGTATAATCATCCCAGGAAGTTTGAATATTCTGGGCGAAGTTGTTCTCAAGTTATTGATTGGAAACTGTTTTCCATGTTCATGCCCTGTGATAGGGTGATCCCAATAAACCAGCGGTAATCTACACTAAATAACCTGTCACCCTATGAAGTCTGAAGGTTCTAGATGAAATACGTCTTCAGTTATTGATCGAAAATGAAGTGTGACGGACGGACGTACGGACGCACCAATCAGACTGACGGACGAGGCCAAAACAATATGCAATACATAATAACAATTATAAATCATTCTTTCGGAACATGAAGATAATATGCGAGTGAAGCATCCTATGAATTTTCGAACCAAAGGTTACTGAGAAATACTCATCTTCTCTTGATAGTAAAATTTCCTTTAAGTTATTAAGTTTCGCTAAGTTCCCACCAATGGCTGCAAGAAATACACCGGAAAAGAATTTCAGAACGGACGAAAGGATGGAAGAACAGACGAAGCGGCGACTATGTTTCCCCCTAAAATGATTTCGTACGTGCAACGTGTAAGTCTCTGAAGAATAAAACGCAACCAAGCATAAGTAAAGCAGACCTGGTTTTACTGAGTCTGGAAACGAGAAATTTATCTCGGCTGTGCGACAAAAATGTTTAAAAGTTTTAAGGTCAAATGTGGAGGTCATATGACAGTTATTGTCAGAAATATATATATGGTCAGTTTGTAGATCTTTCCACATCGATTGTTAAGTGTGAGTATGAACATAACTGGGTCATTAATTTGGGCAGTATGCGAAACAGTAAAATGGACGGACAGTTCGATCGCCATATACACAGGGGTATAAAAATCCGATTACCCTAACAAAATTTCGTAAAAAGAGAGAAGAGAAGTGGATTTAAAACTTACATGACTTGAAATTTTGAATCAAATTTACAACTTTCTCTTTTTTTGAGCAATTCAATAGCAAATAAAGGAGGAAATAAGTTTTACAATACAAGGAACCAACCAGGCGACCTGTTCACAGTACAATAAATCAACAGCTTATAAGGAATTCGGGGTAACATGATTCAGACTACACCAGAAAATATTTCAATTACAAGGAAAGAACACTGAAACTCCATTTGAAACATCAATACAAGCATTTTAATAGACTGATACCTATTTATTCACATAATATTAACAGTATTAATATTTTGTAACGTAAACATAGGTGTTAGTTTACGGGTTACACTACATTGTAATATTCGAAACTTCTTTTACATTTCTTCTATATATTTTGCTGCTCACCAGAAATCACATTAAACGTTGAGATGTGCTGCTTGCCACTAAATAAAAACAGTTTTCCTGACGACGTTTTTCAAACCGGAGGATATGATAGCTATCTCATCAGTTATATAATTATTACTTTAACCACGAATGCGTAAACATTAACAGAAATAACAAAAAAAAAATATTTATGCCAACACTGTTAAATTCGTTACACATTTGGACTTGTTAGAATGCATTTAAATTTTATAAATTATAAAACAAATGAAAAGTAGCATTTTGGTTCTGAAAACTTCTGAAACATTAATTCATCACATTTGTGAAAATATATCCGCGACAGTTGCCGTAAATAATTATTTCAACATAATGTTGAATCACTCAATACTCTGAGTAAGTGTCATTTATATTAACATTGTCCATGGTATTTCCATTACTCTGTATGGTAAGAGAAACATCAAGTGTAGCTTTGAGTTCATCAACCGGTTGTTTGTTTTGAACTGGAGGACTTGCGTTTAGAATTAAGCTGGACTTGCAACGACAGGTTCGGCCTATCCTGACACAACGCATATTTGGTCTGCTCCTTGCGCACTGTCCTTTTCCTTTGATAAAGGGTTTCCTATCTGTACATGTTCTTTGATTACATAGTTGACCTTGAACTTCTATAACGAAAATAAAGATTGCCAGCGAAATAAAAATCAGTGTTATTTGGAGTGACTTCATTTTGTCCAGATCTTTTCAATGTATGTCCTCTGTTACTCAAACCTGAAAAAGTGCTGCAATTAATAATAAACTGGCAAGATGTTTTCAAATTCAGAATAGTCTGTTACGCTTATAAGAATGTGAACACTGATACTATGAATTAAATTCTAGATCAATAAATTTTTCCATTGATAATCACAGTTTAAAATTAAACAATTCTAAAAGGAAACAGGAGAAAAGTAATATTCAAAGAATTCAGCCTCCTATAAAGTACCCAACATGAAATAAGGGTAGTACCCCACATGAAATAAGGGTAGTACCCCACATGAAATAAGGGTAGTACCCCACATGAAATAAGAGTAGTACCCAACATGGAATAAGGGTAGTACCCCACATGGAATAAGGGAATATGTAAATGTATATACGATTAATTTTTATCGATTGTATTCCATGTAAATTGTATCATTTATTCGGCTTTAAATGTTTCTGTTTTGATGTTCACATTTCCTATTTAGATATATGCAAAAATAAAAATAAACGCGTTCTTAACTGATAATCGTTCTTCTAAATGGCTTCTATAAAGACGGAATTTGCAAAATTGTGCTACTCACTTGCTTTTACTCCCTTATTTTAAAAATAATTTTACACTGATTCTATAAAATCCTTTGTCGACCAGTGTGAAAAAGAAACACTTCTTCTGTCCGAATAGCCCTAAAATGTGGGATGTGTCCTAAACAAAAGAAGATGCAAGACAAGCGCACTGCGGATAATAAATGATATTATCATCCTATATTACTGGTATTATACCAGTAAAGGGCACTTCATGTGTTGTGAACATGAAACAATGCAGGAATTTATGTTAATTTGTATAATTGCCATTTATAATTTCTGAGGAATTTCGGGATCAGAACATTCATATAGCTCTCCGTTGGTTTTCTTGTTCGGGCAATTAAAAAATGGAAAAATGTATTCTATGCTTTCAAGGATCTTTTCACAGATTTTATTTGAACCTTTGAGTTTTGCGTCTTTATCAACAATTTTCAGTCATATAAATAAGCGCAATACCCAGTTGCATATATAGCTGCCTGACTCGAACACATCACGCCGTAGACACGTGACATGATACCCCTTCCCTGACACCGGGCTAAGTAGTCCCCAATGTGTTTAATATAATACAATTTCAATAGTTTTACTTGTCTGTTTCACTTTTACATACAAATTGTTTGACATTCTGAATAGCTGAATAATTCAAAGGTGTTTTACATAGAATCCTAGTTTCGCGCTAACTCGAGCTTGATACACTCAATTGAATTGAGCAGCATTTTCCTAATATTTATGATGCAGAGTCAATCCATATATTATCCTTTACTTTCATTTTTCAAAGCATTAACTACCTGCTTTCTTATTAGTATATAACGTATTTTCTCTTCGACAACTATTAAAGTCAACTATTGTTTTATTCCGAATGTTAGAATTTAATAAAAAAAATGCGTTGTAGCGAATAGTACTGCAAATTGCAGAAATACTGATCTCTCAAAAATTGCGAAACCATAAAATGCCGTAGATAATGAAATGGGTTTCTCGTGTTATTTGAGTAACGGACTATAAAAACATTCATTTTTTAGCTCATCTGACTTTTTGGGAAAAAAAGATGAGTTATTGTCATCATTTGATCGGCGTCGGCGTCTGCGTCGGCGTTGCCTGGTTAAGTTTTATGTTTAGGTCAGCTTTTCTCCTAAACTATCAAAGCTATTGCTTTGAAACTTGGATCACTTGTTCACCATCATAAGCTGACCCTGTACAGGAAGAAACATAACTCCTTCCTGTTTTTTGCAAGATTTATGGCCCCTTTTGTACTTAGAAAATATCAGATTTCTTGTTAAAGTTTTATGTTTAGGTCAACTTTTCTCCTAAACTATCAAAGCTATTGCTTTGAAACTTGGATCACTTGTTCATCATCATAAGCTGACCCTGAACAGCAAGAAACATAACTCCATCCTGCTTTTTGCAAGATTTATGGCCCCTTTTGGACTTAGAAAATATCAGATTTCTTGGTTAAGTTTTATGTTTAGGTCAACTTTTCCTCTTAAACTATCAAAACTATTGCTTTGAAACTTGCAACACTTGTTCACCATCATAAGCTGACCCTGTACAGCAAGAAACATAACTCCATCCTGCTTTTTGCAATAATTTTTGCCCATTTTGGACTTAGAAAATCAGTTTTCTTGGTTGAGTATTATGTTTAAGTCAGCTTTTCTCATAAACTATCAAAGCTATTGCTTTAAAACTTGCAACAGCATTTCACCATCATTAGCGGACGCTGTACATCAATAAACATAACTCTATCCTGCTTTTTTGCAAGAATGATGGCCCTTTTTAGACTTAGAAAATCATGGGTAGGACAATATTTCTATTATACAAAAAAATCAGATGAGCGTCAGCACCCGCAAGGCGGTGCTCTTGTTTTTTGTTACCGCTTATCTATAAGATGTACATATTTATAAAATATTTCAATTTTCATTCAACTCACAAGATTTAAATTTCTCGGTCGGTAAATAATATAATATAATAATTACCTTGGTACTCTCCATGCACGACAGTGGCTGCCGATGGTTATAGGCTAATCACAACCAAAATAAATGTAAACCTCTGTAGGTCTGTCACAAATAGTCAAAATATAAATAGTGCTAATCTTTTTTCCTTTCCTAGTGCCTTTTCTCAATAGCAACGTGTTACTTTTACTCTGCCGCGTTTCAGTATGTATCATTGAAATCGGCATGTTCTATCGCATGCTAGATAAAAATGGCGGCGTAAGAATTTAATGTCTCGGAAAGAGAAATTGAAAGAAGCGAAAAGGAGTAAATTCAGCGGGTTGTATTTCAAGAACTTTAGTTTTCTTATATAAAAGTTAACAACCCCTTTTCTGTTTGTTTTTCTAAAGTAGTGACATAGTTCTTTATGGGAATATAAGTCTCTGAAAATCTAATATGCTAGAAAATGTGGAAAACCGTTATAAAGTAAGGGCATTTTATATAAAATAAAGAACAGCCGGATTTAGTGGTGTTCAGCCTTCCATCAGCAGGTTTTGGCGCTCCTTATGCGATAAATTCGTTAAATAGCATTATATGACTACGAACTCTTCAATTCGCTTTAATCATCTAGGTACTCGGCGTTGCATAAAATAAATGAAAAACTTCGACAAACAGAATGTCAATTTTAACAATTAAAACAGCAATTTTAAAGTGGGTGTTGTAAAAGTCTCCCCGAACTAGGACTCAGGGTTATATTTTCTGGTTCTTTGGGATCATGGCGTAAACTCAGTTATACCGTGATAGAATTCCGCTTAAGCCGGTGCTAAGGGGCGTGAGGGCTGTTTCACATTTCATTACATCTCATGAAGATACTCAGTCAGACCCAGTCAGCTATTACTTTACATGGTTGCATCCTATGCTTACAAAGGATCTTTTAAAAGACTTTTAGCTATTAAAATAGAAGTATTTAGGTCTGTAAAATGTCTCTCCGTACTTGGACGCAGCGATGTTATTCTTACATAATTTATTCTTATGTTAAGAGCTTGTTTTGTTTGATTTATTGTCGCACCGAAACAATTATAGGTCATATGGCGTCTTCTCAGTTTTGATGGTAGAGGAAGACCCTAGGTGCCTCTCTATATATTATTTCATCTCAAAGAGACACATGCGTAGAACCACCGACCTTTCGTAAGTCTGCTGGCTTCATCACATGAAGAATTCAACTCGAGTGAGGATAGAATCCATACCAGTGAGGGGCAAGTGATTTGAAGTCAGCGACCATAACCACTCGGCCACAGATTGATTAAAATCTTTTAGGATATCTTAGTGTTCCCGGGAAACACATTATAAATTCTGAGTTGATTTTTACTCTTGCCAGAGTTAAAAAAAAGAAAATAGCACATTTTTATTTCAAAGCAGCCTACTGCCTTGCTTGTCGACCTTTAATTTTACCAAGATCTTGCACAGGTGTAAGTTACGGAAGGCCTTCAAAGGGTTTTTGTTATCATCACCGTGAATCAATAAAGTAAAATATTCTCACTTTCGCATTTTTAGAAACAAATGAAAAATGTTTTCAGTGTTAGATCGAAATGATTTTCATGATTTAAGCACCAGATGCAATAATTTTACGAACGGCGTATACTCAAGTAGCATATACTCATTTTTTTTTCGTTCTTTTTAGATTTGTTAGTGTTTTGTATTTGCTATAAACAGTGAAATCTTGACAATTACAGTCAGGGGTGGTAATGTACGTCGCCAACAGATGCGCGAATCACTTCATAATAGGTCCATTTTCACGACACCTTGATTCGGTGAGTAAACATGCGATTATTTCATTAAGAAACCTTTACCTTCTTTCATAACAAAGGGAAACACAGGAATTGCGCATGCGCTATTAGATTATACCCGTTCCGCAGTATTACTGAGGTAAATTAAGGACTAATACCGTATTTTGACGAAACAAATCAAACAAATCAAATCATTGAAAGAAAGAGTTGTTTTACATGAAAATTGAACAAACTATAATCCAAATATTTATCTTCAAAACAGCTGCAGTTTTACTGATACACGTTGAATTCCGAAAAGGGAATAAAGCGGCTGCACTTCTGTCTAAAAACCAAACATTTTCATTGTACTGATATATATTAATATTTCTTTTGATGCATTTGCAATAATGTCCCAGAGCTAAAATTCAATAACAAGGTTTAACGCAGTTTGCATGTGTTTATTTTTTATTTATTTTCAAGAAGCATTCTTTTTTAAAGGGGGACGACTTTTTGAGCGAATCGTTCGGGGCACTACTGTAAAAAATGTATTGAACAGGAAAATATGTTGTTTGTGCACCCAACATTCTGTGGTTTGGTGATGTACTGTAAAACATTAAATGTGAAAACAACTCGACTGTAGAGACAGTAAAGATACATTGTCAAACAAGTAACAATTACGAACGCAAGTAGAATTTGCGCTTTCGCTTGCCGCGTTTTTATAAACTTAGTTGCTCTTCCTGTTTGCTGGTTTATATCTTAATTCTAGTTTGGAGAATGTCATTGTTAATTTTGTAGTGGTTTGGAACTGTTTGCTTTGTGAGTATGGGTACAAAATAAACATGTAACGTGTTAACATGTAGTTGTAAACAATTATATAACTATTTATATCATTTATTTACGCCGTCCATAGTTGTTTGCAGCTCCGCCGGAACCTATGCACCATCATAGTTGAGCAAATGAGTTTTCCCTTAAATTTACACACAGCTGTCTGTAAATCAAATCTCACATTATGATGTTGCGAAAGGAATAATTTTGAAAGTTTATGAGCATATAGGCAGAGTCCGAAAGTGTAGAAAGGATTCAGACCAGACCCACGTTGAATTTGCCCAAAAAAGAGCAGTAAATTGATAGGTGGTGTACCTCAAAGAAAATTGGTACACTTTATAATGTGCTGAGGCAGCTAATGTGAACTGAAAAATTTAAAATGCGTATTTGCACAGAAATGAAACTTTCTTGAATGAAGCAAATCAGTTAACTCATAAAGTTTTCTTCAACAAACCAAATATTTTCAACAGGAAATCCTCTTTTCCACAAGATACTTCTAGGCCTAGGTTCTCAATACTTCTAATACAGGAAATTCTCAAATTCTCAAAATTTACAAGTAATATTTCTACTTAAAAGCCCTTGTCTCTGCCTACTTGCAGCCATTGCGTGAACACCGGAGACATTCACCTAAAAGAGATGATGATACAAAACCTACAGGCCTTACCTCTCTGAGATTTAACCCCGAGTCTTATACTTATTTTAAGACTATTATGGAGGTCCGGGAGTCGACAATGCACAATGGAATATCTAAGACATAAATTAGGGCGTTTGTCAGACTGTACAGACCTTAAGAGACCAGCAAATATTGTCTTGAATTGTTTAATTAACAATATCGTTATAACAAAGATTTGTGTTAGATGTAATTTTAAATGCGCAGTACTGATTCTAGCTGTACAAAACTGCAACGTATTGACAATAACGTATGTATTTAAGCGTAAGTAAATGTTTCTAGAACATTCTGCATTATTGGTGTTAAAACTACTTTACATAAATCTTTTGTTTATCGATTGCTAAAATAGCAGTATACTGAGATCATGATCTCATACATGGATATTTTTAATAATAACTACACGGAATGTGGTACATGTACATCACGTAGTACACTAATAAACATAAACTATAATTAATATAATACGACAAGACAATGAATGAAATGTCCGAGTTTTCTAACAATACTAATCAGTGAAAAGAAAACAATCTATATATCAATATTTTTGATAGTTTATTTTTTTAAATGTTGCATGATGTTAAATGTATTGTAAAATGTTTACCATTTTGTTTACGTAAGATATAGTCACGTACGTTACTTGAGAGACAGTAAATTATAAAGCATACCTAGCATGTTGTCATTTTAAAGGTTTAAAAGCTAAAATGTAATTTAAGATCTCTAAAGTTTATTATCATGTATGATCGTATACTAAGAAGGCAGAACTCAGCAAATTAATGTCATCCTAAAAAATTCTCCCTTTAAGCTGAATGTCCTGTCTCATAGAAATACAGTATGCCTCGACTGGAATGAAATAATAGAGACAGAATTCAAACAACAACTAGTATGCTATCAGCTCCGTAGCTTCACAGTATAATTACTATTAGTCATTGTGGAATTATTGACATTCCCAGAAGTTTGATAATTACTGATCATTAGGGTCATTGTTAAATGTTATAAATTAAAATGATAGGGAGATAATATAGTGTTGTATGGTTTTACTGTTTCTAAAGACTAAAATGTTTGCGATGCTATCGCTTTCACTTTTAGAGCTATTTTGAATGTGAATTTATCATGACAAAGGCTGTTTTAACACGACAGTCGAATATTATACCTTTCAAACGTTGAAATGACTTTGTTTAGGGACATGCTGACTGCGACAAATGTTGAATGAAATACAAATCTGCTCCCATTTGGCACTGTAAAACGTCTTTTCAAACAGGTGCTTAAAAGTATTACAACAAAATTTACATAATATTTTTATAAGATACTTAAATAAAACGTTGTTAAGTTTACATTGCGTAGTTATCAGCAACAAGTTTGTCTTCACATTGTGCTTTATGAGTAAATTTATCCTCGCCATGTTGATTATTTTTACAGGGATATTTATGGCTTCTTATGGGAGAAGCATCTTGTGAAACACTTAATATCAATCCGTCTGTCTGTTCTTGATTTTTCTACAATTCTCTTTGTCTGGGCTCTAAATTGGTAACTATTTCAACTGTCACGAAATTAGAACATTACTTCTAAAATGCACAAAGAATCCTAAACATTATAAACTGTGTATCCCACAAATCGATGATGTATTACTAAGCAGTATTCAAAACATGAGCCGCACCATGAAAAAACCAACATAGTGGCTTTGCGACCAGCATAGATCCAGACCAGCCTGCGCATCCGCGCATTCTGGTCAGGATCCATGCTGTTCGCTTATGGTTTCTCTACTTGCAATAGGCTATGAAAGCGAACAGCATGGATTCTGATCAGACTGCGCGGTTGCGCAGGCTGGTCTGGATCCATGCTGGTCACAAAGCCATTATGTTGGTTTTTTCATGGCGCGGCTAATATATTGGTGTTACATGCACAGCATTCATACTTCTATGTCCAATTTTAGCTTAAGTGATGAAATATTATCTCTATTGTTCCGGGCAATGTTTTGTATTTTGTTTTACATATGCCATCGACTGCCCAACACAATTCAGTTCATTTTGAGTAAATAGGTAAGTTGCTAGTTTACATTTAATACAATTATTTACAATACAGTGTAAGGCATTTTGCAACAACAATGCTTACAATTTCTAATTTAATATTGAGAAACTTCGCTCTACGGATGTTTGTAATACCGGTGGCTTTGGTAACTAAGTCATCAATTATATTTCAATATTTCTTACACATAGTTGCATTAACAGTTAGTTACAGATATAACAAAGAGACTGTATGTCAACAAGGTTTGACTGTTAACTTTAATTTTTATTATGAACATTTTACTTGCAAATATTAGTTTTTTTTAGATTGCAATCTTTAAAATAAATGAAATACAACAGTATGTAATGGTTAACTACTTTCTTTATATATTATTTGTTAACCATAACAATCAACATTCAATTTGGTAAAACTATGTCCACGACAAACCACGTTCAATATATTAATTATTCCATTTACAACATGAAATCAGTCAGTAATCTGTGTCATTTGTATTGTCATTGTCAATGACACTTCCAGCTTTTCCGTTACTCTGTATAGCGAGAGAAATATCAAGTGTGGCCTCGAGTCCATTAACCGATTGTTTCTCGTAAAACGGAGGAAGTTTGTTCAGAATTAAACTTGACTTGCAGCGACAGGTTCGCCCTATCCTTGCACATCTCATACTTTGTCCTTTTCTTGCGCACCTGCCTTTTATATCTTCGCATGTTTTTTGATTACATAGTTGACCTTTAATATCTATTACGAGAGCGATGATTGCCAGCGAAATAAGAATCAGATTTAGTTTAAGTGACTTCATGTTGTCCAGATCTTCTTTTGTTTGTTCCCTTTAGATTTGAGTCTGAAACATCATAAACTGTCATTATGTCAAATAATCAGTATTTTCTCTAATCTTATATTGGCACATGTTATCAGGATAGAAGCAAATAAGTTTTGAATTAAGCAGCAAACTCAATTTAAAACAAAATGGTTGTAAGAAAACGTTTTCATTCAGATTTACAATTAATTTTCTCAGTTCATAATGATACATTTTCCAAAATACTAGGAACAACAGAAAAAGCCATATTCAAAGAGCACAGCTGCCCATACCGCAATCCACATAGAAAGAGGGGTATCGTTTTCTACTAGTATTCGATGTAACTCATTGCAGAGTTGGAGGGGTCTTCTGCGCATGCCCGGAAGTGATTATCAATTAGACGTACGGCAAAAATATGTATATTTTTTTTTGTATGTCCGCACGCATTTAGTTTATAATATGTATAATATATTGACTAAATTTTAGGGTTAGTGTTACCATGGTTACAAAATATAACCATTTAAGATACTTTTCGTTCAAAATGCTGGAATCCGGTATATACCGAAGTCTGTAATTTATAACGGCGCTTCAAGTCTGCATTGAGTCACAGTCATTAGTATTTCCTATTTACACGTTTACTTAAGAGTACGGGATGGTGAAATATTACTTTCGAGCATCATAATGCGGGGTTTTAGCATAAATTCTATCATGAGGCCCGTGTTCAAAACACACATCGGCTATAAATTTGAATAAAGTCAGATCAAAAGGCATGGCCCCTAAACTCAAGTCGGGTTTTTGTTTCGAGACATGAACATAATGAACTTACTACAAGTACTACTAGTACATCTCTATTTTCCAAAAACATTGTTTTTACTTTGATGCAGAAATATACTCCTATGTGATGATATCATTTACTGTAACCGGTATTCTAAATTACTATGCGCGGATCAATTGAGAGTGATATGTCATGCGCAAATATCGTTATTATGTTTTTGTTGTTCTATGCCAAATCGTTTTCGTTGTGAATTTAACAACATGAAAATGACAGAAAAATCAGCATTAATTATTGAAAATATGTTTTTTTTTTTGTATTGAAAAGAAATAATTTCTTGAAAAGTTTATAACAACCTGATTTAATCATATTTCATGAACAATATGATATAACATAAAGGTAAAACTATGACTGATATAGATTTATTCTTTACAATTGATAAATGTTCAGTGTTTCCTTACGTAAAGACTAAAAATTAACTATACCTTGTATTTTGAACAGTGAAAATAAGGATTATTGCAATGTTTGCCCTTTTTACTTTTGTGTTTATTACTTGTTTAAATGCTGAAAAATTATCAAGGAGCTAAAATATTTATAAGCAATTAAAAGGATATTTTCCTCTTTGTTCTTTGTATTTAGAGATATCGTCACTATTAATAAATATTTTTTAACAATAATTTAACCACTTGTTTATGCTACCGTTAATATATATTTTTTATTTTTGGTTGAGAAAAGAGTGGTAATAGTAAGCTGTTTTTGTTTTCCTGGCAGTACTACATGAACGTCTTTATTACTATGGTTGAATAGTGAAGTTTCTTGAGTTTAAATACTGAAAATCATCAATATCCCTGTTCATTCAAAATATGGAGACAAGAGCGGTAATAGTAAAGTAGTAGTAAAATATAGTACATAGGAAATCGATATAAGTTGGCCGTAGCAGTAGCAGCAGTAGCAGCAGTAGCAAAAACGTGAAATTGACAGAAGCAGTAGTAGCAGTAGCAAAAACGTGAAACTGGCAGAAACAGTAGTAGCACTAACAGTTTATTGAGCAGTAGCGGTAGTAGCAGTAGCAGTAGCAGCAGTAGAATCAGCAGCAGTAGCAGCAGTATCAGAATGGTAAAAATTGCAGTAGCAATAGCAGCAGTTACAATAGCAATATACTACTGCTACTGCTTCTTGTGCTACTTTAAAAAGCTGAAAAAATATATGAAGGATTATATTTGACCCTTGATGCTTTGAAAACATGCCTGAACATGGCTGAAGGCGGGAATAATAGTTTAGCACATGCTTTAGATTTTTCAAAAAGTACCATTATTATGCTGCTCGCCAGTAATCTCATTGGTAAAAAGCTAAGATCTGCCACTGATCACTAAAGAAATATTTAAAGATGTCTACAAATTTGTTTACTATTTATTCTTGTTCTAAAACGCTTATATAAAAAATGAAATGCTGCAGATATTTGCTACTCACGTGTTATTCCTCCTTGATTTGAAAACTGACACCTTTTCTACTAAAATCCCCTGTCTATCAGCGTGAAACAAGTTCACTTCTTCTTTCAGAATGGCTCTAAAGAAATGGGATTGTTGCCTTGAAAAGCAGACTCCAGACGAACACATTAATGGCGGCCAATTAAGGATATAATTAATAACGTTATTGGTATTGTTCTATACAATGATAAATGCTTGATTTACTGTAAACGTTAAAAATATAGGAATGTTATGTTAATTTACATGATTATTACTAATAATTTCAAAGGCATGTCGAGTCAATAGGCTCAATGCTACCATTGCATCCATTTAACATTCTGTTGCTTTAGTTGACATTCTAAAACTGTACGACATTTTGGAAAAAAAACCCACTCTTTACGGGCAATAAAATGTCAGGATTTCAACAAGGTTGGCATATACTTTTATAACATTTTATTCATTTAAGGTGGAATGTGCCTGAGTTTAAGTTATAGGATTCCGTTTCGACAATTTGTTTAATATTAGATTCAGCATATTTCTCAGTTAATGCATAATTTACATTTTGATATTTCTGTAACTTTTTTCTCCGCAGGCCTTCAAACACGTCTATCGACGTCAATTTTTAATGAACCGTGAATTCATGTCCGTCAGACCTTTTTTCGTTAATCGTTCTTTTCAGTCAACAAGTATCGATTTGCTCATTACTCATCATTCCATATAAAATGTTTTAAAGTGATGTAAAACGTGTGGAGATCATTTTAACATCGAAAAAGTCGATATTTACATTAAAGTGACGTCAGAGGGACAGGTACGACCTTGAGTTTTGAATAAAATGTTTCCTTTAATCTTGTCTAATGTAAAATCCAAACGATAGAATTTGACGAAAAATCTAACACGATGATGAAAACTTTAATTTCTGTCGTTTGAAGGAATAAACTTATGGGGTCACCATATTAATTTTCTTGTAATAACATATTGCGTTACTCCTACCGCTAAATTACAAGTAAACTTTTCTGATATATTCCCTTTCAAATTTTAGAATTTTACTCATTCATCAGATTCGTTATAAACGTGAAAGAGGTGTTGTTTTTTTTTCAGAAGAGGTTTTTAGAACTGTGTAACTCGCGATTTCAGTGCGAAACGATTTCAATGCAGAATGTGTAACATACGTTAATGCAACAACTTTGTTTGAAATACTGATCATCTAATTTTTGAAATTCGCTATTAATATATTTTTCTATATAATAATGCTTATTTTATATCATTTTTCCCATTAAAAGAACCAATAAACAAATTGTCCGTTGTAATACACAGCTAAAAATAAAAAACGTTTGCATATGCAGTTGTATAATATTATATACATGAAGTTTTCCTTCTTGAAACACAAACAAAATACGTCATTTTTGTAAAATATCAGAAATCAATATTATACAACAGAAAGTTCAACAGGAAAAATGCAAAATTCGCTTTTGTCTTGAACTAAAATATTCTTAGCTTTATAATATTTAATATTACAAAATCAGTCAAAATTTGTACGAGCAGTAAATTCGTATAATATTTTTTATGTAGTACAGATGTTTAAAGACACTTTCCCGATAAATATTCTGAAGGTTTTGATTTCAGACGTATGACCCTTGATTTCGCCCCTCGGTCGTAGTAAAGTTTTCTTGTACTTGTTTTTCTAATGATGTTAGCCCTAACCTTCCCTAAACATACACGCACGCACAGTGATACATTTCTTAATCCAGTTAAGTAACATGCGTCCATTAGGCTTGTATGGCGTAATTACCTGCTCTACGCAAAAAGTGCACATATTTTGACGGCGGACTTTGCTTTTACAGGCCAGATATTTTGATGCTATTTGAAATAATAAAACTAAACTTGTATATATGTGTAAACAATGATACAAAAAGTTTCTTGTGTAATACCATCCCAAAGTTACGTATGCATGTGAACTTATCCTTATAAACTTCAGATAAGTGATTCAAAATTGTTAATTCTGAATTTTTACACATCAGACGCTTAACGAAATAAAAATACTCGTCTCGTACAAATACTAATTATTAATGTCCTGTAAATGCGAAAATTGAGCCACCAGCCCTCCGTACAAAGTCACGACTCTTGAGTCGCCCATACGGAGAATTGCAACATACAATTACATATGTTTATATTAACCCTCAGTTGAGTAACATCAAGTCACAACTTTCTTTTATCCCGCCCGCTTAGCACGCTGAGTAGAAGGAGCGCAGATCTGTGGATCGTGAGTTCGCTTCTCGGGCGAGGTGTAATGATTTGATAAAAGCACGACTCCGAAATCATTTGTCCTCCAACTCTTAATTTATTTAGTGAAGTTGGCAGTTACTTGTTGAGACTACAGAATCCAGGAACAGTGGTTAGGTTAACCGTGTTCTCCCCACCCCGCCTCCTGAACAAACAAACAAAAGCCTTTCTTTCTTCTTATACTTTATGGAATATCTAACAATTTTAGTAGAGATTTTACTCGTATTTGTGATATTTGATAGATTCCGAACGTTAGGAAAAATTATTATTTATGGAATATGCTTCTGTTATGTGTCTGGGCATACAAAAATAAGCCTCCTATCAGTTAAACCCTCATTGCAAAGAATGTTATAAAACCGTTATAAAGTAAGTGCATTTTATATGAAATAAAAACAGCCGGATTTAGTGGTGTTCAGCCTTCCATCAGCAGGTTTTGGCGCTCCTTATGTTACCTATTACCAGCGTTAAATACGTTAAATAGCATTATATGACTACGAACTCTTGCATTCGATTTCAGCCCAGAGGTACTCGGCGTTGCATAAAATCAATTCAAAACTTCGACAAACAGAAATGTCAATTTTAACAATTACAGCAATCTTAAAGTGCCGTGTGGTTGTTGTAAAAGTCTACCCGTACTCGGACTCAGTGTTATATTTTCTGGTTCTTTGGGATCATGGCGTAAACTCAGTTATGCTGTGATAGAATTCCGCTTAAACCGGTGCTAAAGGACTGTTCCACATTTCATTACCTCTCATGAAGATACTCAGTCAAACCCAGTCTGCTATTACTTTGCTTGGTTGCATCCTACGCTTACAAAGGATCTTTTAAAGCTTTTTTAGCCATTACAATAGCAGTATTTAGTTGTCGTGTAGCGGCTGTAAAATGTCTCTCCGTACTTGGACGCAGCGATGTTATTCTTACATAATTTATTCTTATGTTAAGAGATTGTTTTGTTCGATTTAATGTCGCACCGAAACAATTATAGGTCATATGGCGACTTTGCAGTTTTGATGGTGGAGGAAGATTCTAGGTGCCCCTCTATATATTATTTCATCACAAGCGGGCACATGGATAGAACCACCGACCTTTCGTAAGTCTGCTGGCGTCCTCGCATGAAGAATTCAACGCGAGTGAGGATAGAACCCATACCAGTGAGGGGCAAGTGATTTGAAGTCAGAGACCATAACCACTCAGCCACAGATTGATTCAAATCTTTTAGGATATCTTAGTGTTCCCGGGAAACCATTATACATTTTGAGTTGATTTTTACTCTTGCCAGAGTTAAAACACAGAAAATAGCATTTTTATTTCAAAGCAGCCTACTGCCTTGCTTGTCGACCTTTAAATATACCTAGATCTTGCACAGGTGTAAGTTACAAAAGGCCTTCAACGGGTTTTGGTTATCATCACCAATAATCAATAAAGTAGAATTTTCTCACTTTCGCATTTTGAGAAACAAATGAAAGAGTTTTCAGTGTTGGGTCGAAATGCCTTTCATGATTTAAGCACCAGATGCAATAATTTTACGAATGACGTATACTCAAGTAGCATATACTCATTTCTACATTTTTTTTTCGTTATTTTTTTTTCGATTTGTTAGTCTTTTTGTATTTGCTATAAACAGTTATTTCTTAGGCAATTACAGTCAGGAGTGGTTATGTACTTCGCCAACAGATGCGCGAATCACTTCATGATAGGGCTTTTTTGTATCACGACACCTTGATTTGGGGAGTAAACATGCGATTATTTCTTTAAGAAACCTTTACCTTCTTTCATAACAAAGGGAAACACAGGAATTGCGCATACTAGATTATACTCTTCCGCAGTATTACTGAGGTAAATTAAGGACTAATTCCATATTTTGACGAAACAAATCAAACAAAACCAAATCATTGAAAGAAAGAGCTGTTTAACATGAAAATTGAACAAAATATAATCCAAATACTTATCTTCAAAACGGCTGCAGTTTTACTGATACACGTTTAATTCTGAAAATGGAATAAAGTGACCACATTTCTGTCTAAAAACCAAACATTTTCATTGTACTGATATATATTTATATTTCTTTTGATGCATTTGCAATAATGTCCCAGAACAAGGTTTAACGCAGTTTGCATGTGTTTATTCTTTATTTATTTTCAAGTAGCATTCTTTTTTAAAGGGGGACGACTTTCTGAGCGAGTCGTTCGAGACACTACTGTAAAATATGTATTGAACAGGAAGATTGTTGGTAAAGATGTTGTTCGTGTACCCAACAATCTGTGGTTTGGTGATGCACTGTAAAACATTAAGTGTGAAAACAACTCGATTGTATAGACTGTAAAGATACATTGTCAAACAACTAACAATTACAAACGCAAGTAGAATTTGCGCTTTCGTTTGCTGCGTTTTTATAAGCTTAGTTGCTCTTCCTGTATGCTGGTTTATATATTAATTCTAGTTTGGAAAATATCATTGTTAATTGCATAGTGGTTTGGAACTGTTTGCTTTGTGAGTATGGGGTACAAAATAAACACAGTGTAGATGTTAACATGTAGTTGTAAACGATTATATAACTATTTATGTTATTTATTTACGCCGTCCATGGTTGTTTGGAGCTCCGCCGGAACTTATGCACCATCATAGTTGAGCACATGAGTTTTTCCTTAAATTTACACACAGCTGTCTGTAGATCAAAGCTCACATTATAATGTTGCGAAAGGAATAATTTTGAAAGTTTATGAGCATACAGGCAGAATCCGAAATTGTAGAAAGGAATCAGACCAGACCCACGTTTAATTTGCCCAGATAAAAGAGAGTTAATTGATAGGTGGTGTACCTCAAAGAAAAT
Source organism: Mercenaria mercenaria (assembly GCF_021730395.1). Lineage (NCBI taxonomy): Eukaryota > Metazoa > Mollusca > Bivalvia > Venerida > Veneridae > Mercenaria > Mercenaria mercenaria. Next base: position 51,573,949 of record NC_069370.1, read on the forward strand.
AGGTACTCTTTATAATGAGATGAGGCAGCTAATGTGAACTGAAGAATTTAAAATGCGTATTTGCACAGAGGTGCCAACTTTCTTGAATGAAGCAAATCAGTTAACTCATAAAGTTTTCTTCAACAATCCAATTTTTTCAACAGGAAATCCTCTTTTTAATCCCCCGCCACGAGTGGTGGGGGTTATAGGAATGGTCTCCGTCAGTCCTTCCATCTTCCGTCCTTCCGTAACATTTCGTGTCCGCTCTGCATCTCCTAAACCCCTTGAAGGATAATCATGAAACTTCGGTTAAATGATCACCTCTTCAAGACGATGTGCAGAACCCATGAGTCAGCCATGTTGGCTCAAGGTCAAGATCACAACTCAAGGTCAAAGATTTCAGCCTTCCATTTCGTGTCCGCTCTGTATCTCCTAAACCTCTTGAAGGATAATTATGAAACTTGGAATAAATGATCACCACATCAAGAGGATGTGCAGAACCCATGAGTCAGCCATGTTGGCTCAAGGTCAAGATCACAACTCAAGGTCACATGTTTGAGCCTTCCATTTTGTGTCCGCTCTGTATCACATAAACCCCTTTAAGAATTTTCATCAAACTTGGGTCAAATGATCACCTCATCAAGACGATGTGCAGAACTCATGAGTCAGCCATGTTGGCTCAAGGTCAAGGCCACAAAGCCGAGTCAAAGTTTTGAGCCTTCCATTTTGTGTCCGCTCTGTATCTCCTTATCCCCTTGAAGGATTCATATGAAACCCGGGTCAAATGATCACCTATCGAAGACGATGTGCAGAACTCATCTGTCAGCCGTGCCGGCTCAAGGGCAAGGTCACAACTTAGGGTCAAAGGTTTGAGCCTTCCATTTTGTGTCCACTCTGTATCTTCTAAACCCTTTGAGGGATGTACATTAAACTTGGGTCAAATGAACACCTCATTAAGAACTCATGAGTCAGCCATGTTGGCTCAAGGTCAAGGTCACAACTCAAGGTCAAAGGTTTGATCCTTCCATTTTGTGTCGCTCTGTATCGCCTAAACTCTTTGAAGAATTTTCATCAAACTTGGGTCAAATGATCACCTCATCAAGTCGATGTCCAGAACGTACGAGTCAGCCATGTTGGCTCAAGGTCAAGGTCACAAAGCCGGGTCAAAGATTTGAGCCTTCCATTTTGTGTCCGCTCTGTATCTCTTAATCCCCTTGAAGGATTCATATGAAACATGGGTCAAATGATCTCCTATCGAAGACGATGTGCAGAACTCATGAGTTAGCCATGCCGGCTCAAGGTCAAGGTCAAAACTTAGGGTCAAAGGTGTGAGCCTTCCATTTTGTGTCCACTCTGTATCAATTATTCTCCTAAACCCCTTGAAGGATTTACATTAAACTTGGGTCAAATGATCACCTCATCAAGAACTCATGAGCCAGCAATGTCAACTCAAGGCCATGGTTACAACTGAAGGTCAAAGGTTTGAGCTCTGTATCTTCTAAACCCCTTGAAGGATTTTCATGAAACTTGGGTCAAATTATCACCTCATCAAGACAATGGGCAGAATTTATTGGTCAGCCATGTCAGTTCAAGGTCAAGGTCACAGCTCAAGGTCAAAGGTTTACCCTTTCACTATCCATATCAGTGGCGGAGGATTTAGCTGTCTTTAAAACTGCCTTGTTCATGAAATACTTCTAGGCCTAGGTGCTCAATAATTCTAAAACAGGAAATTCTCAAATTCTGTTTGCTGTTTGCTTTGTGAGTATGGGGTACAAAATAAACATAGTGTAGATGTTAACATGTAGTTGTAAACGATTATATAACTATTTATATTATTTATTTACGCCGTCCATGGTTGTTTGGAGCTCCGCCGGAACTTATGCACCATCATAGTTTTGAGCACATGAGTTTTCCCTTAAATTTACACACAGCTGTCTGTAAATCAAAGTTCACATTATGATGTTGCGAAAGGAATAATTTTGAAAGGTTATGAGCATACAGGCAGAGTCCGAAATTGTAGAAAGGAATCAGGCCAGACCCACGTTGAATTTGCCCAGATAAAAGAGAGTAAATTGATAGGTGGTGTACCTCAAAGAAAATAGGTACTCTTTATAATGAGATGAGGCAGCTAATGTGAACTGAAGAATGCGTATTTGCACAGAGGTGCCAACTTTCTTGAATGAAGAAAATCAGTTAACTCATAAAGTTTTCTTCAACAAACCAAATATTTTCAACAGGAAATCCTCCTTTTCATAATATACTTCTAGGCCTAGGTTTTCAATAATTTTAATGCAGGAAATTCTCAAATTCTCAAAAATCAAAATTCACAAGTCATATACCTACTTAAAAAGACCTTGTCTCTACCTACTTGCAGTCATTGCATGAAAACTTAAGACATTCACCTTAAAGTGATGATGATACAAAACCTACAGGCCTTACCTCTATGAGATCTAACGTCGAGTCTTATACTGATAGCAAAACTATTCTAGAGGTCTGGGAGTCGACTATGCACAATGGAATATGTTAGACATAAATTAGGGCCTTTATCAGACTGTACAGATCTTAAGATACCAACAAATGTTGTCTTGAAGTTTAATTGACAATACCTTTATAGCAAAGACTTGCGTTAGATGTAATTTTAAATGCGCAGTACTGATTCTAGCTGTACAAAACTGCAACGTATTGACAATAAGGTATATATCAAAGCGTAAGTAAATATTTCTAGAAAATTCTGCATTATTGGTGTTAAAACTACTTTGCATAAATCTTTTGTTTATCGACTGCAGAAATAGCAGTATAATGAGATCATGATATCATACATGGATATTCTTAATAAAGAAAACTACACGAAATTTGGTAGATGTACTTCGCAGAATAAACTAATAAACATAAACTATAATTATTATAATACGATATACAAGACAATGAACGAAATGTCTGAGTTTTCCAACAATACTGATCAGTGAAAAGAAAACAATCTATATACATGTATCAATATTTTTGATAGTTTAAATTTTTCAAATGTTGCGTGATGAATTGTACAAGGTTTACCATTTTGTTTACGTAAGATATAGTCACGTACGCTGCTCGAGAGACAGTAAATTATAAAGCATACCTAGTATGTTGTCATTTTAAAGGTTTAAAAGCTAAAATGTAATTTAAAATCTCTTAATTTTTTCATGATGTATGATCGTGTACTGGCAAGGCAGACCTCAGCAAAATAACTGTCATCCTCAAAAGTTCTCCCTTTAAGCTTAATGTGCTGTCTCACAGAAATACAGTATGCCTCGATTGGAATGAAATAATAGAGACATAATTCAGACAACACCTGGTATACTATCAGCTCCGTAGCTTCACAACATAATTAAGGTTAGTCATTGTGAAATTATTGTCATTCCCAGAAGTTTGAAAATTACTGATCACTAGGGTCATTGTTAAATGTTATAAATTAAAATGATAGGGAGATATTATAGTGTTGTATGTTTTTACTGTTTCTAATGACTAATATGTTTGCGATGCTATCGCTTTCATTTTTAGAGCTATTGTGAATGTAAATTTATTATGACAGAGGCTGTTTCAGCATGGCAGTCAAATATCATACTTTTAAAACGTTGAAATGACTTTGTTTAGGGGCATGCTGACTTTTACAAGTGTTGAATGAAATAAAAAATCTGCTTCCATTTGGCAAGGTAGTCTCATAACTGTAAAATGTCTTTTCAAACAGGTGCTTAAATGATAAACTATTTGTATAATTATCAAGACCAGTTTAAGTATTACAACAAAATTTACATAAGAAAGTTAAGAAACTTGAATAAAACGTTGTTAAGTTTAAATTGCGTAGTTATCAGCAACACGTTTGTCTTCATCTTGTGCTTTATGAGTAAATTTATCCTCACCATGTTGATCATTTTTAGGGGATATCTATGACCTCTCATGGGAGAAACATCATATCAATCCGTCTGTCTGTTCTTGATTTTTCTACAATTCTCTTTGTCTGGGCTCTAAATTGGTAACTTTCAACTGTCACGAAATTAAAACATAACCCCTAAAATGCACAAAGAACCCTAACCATTATAAACTGTGCATCCCACAAATCGATGATGTAAGCAGTATTCAAAACATATTGGTGTTACATGTACAGCATTCATACTTCTATGTCCAGTTTTAGCTTTAGTGATGAAATATTATCTCTATTGTTCCGGGAAATGTTTTGTATTTTGTGTTACTTATACTATCGACTGCCCAACACAATTCAAGTCATTTTGAGTAAATAGGTAAGTTGCTAGTTTACATTTAATATAATTATTTACAATACCATAAAAGGCATTTTGCAACAGCAATGCTTCCAATTTTTAATTTAATATTGAGAAACTTCGCTCTACGGAAGTTTGTAACACCGGTGGCTTTGTTAACGAAGTCATCAATTATATTTAAATATTTCTTACACATACAGTTAATGTGAACTCGCTTTATACGAATTTTTGGATAAAACGAACAAAATTCGGATTCCCCGGCCGATTCCTTCTATTTCCTTTGTAAAATTGTTTCGGTAGTTGCATTAACAGTTAGTAACAGATATAACAAAGAAACTGTACGTCAACAAGGTTTGACTGTTAAATCTAATATTTTTTATGAACATTTTATTTGCAAATGCGAGTCCTTTTTAGATTGCTATCTTTAAAATAAATGAAATACAACAGTATGTATGGTAAACTACATTATTTATATACTAATTGTTTCACCATAACAATCAGCATTCAATTTGGTAAAACTGTATCCACGACAAACCACGTTCAGTATATTAATTATTCCATTTACAACATGAAATCAGTCAGTACTCTGTGTCATTTGTATTGTCATTGTCAATGACACTTCCAGCATTTCCGTTACTCTGTATATTGAGAGAAATGCCAAGTGTGGCTTCGAGTCCATTAACCGATTGTTTCTCGTAAAACGGAGGAAATTTGTTCAGAATTAAGCTTGACTTGCAGCGACAGGTTCGCCCTACCCTTGCACATTTCATACCTTGTCCTTTCCTTGCGCATCTGCCTTTGGTATCTTTGCATGTTTTTTGATCACATAGTTGACCTTGAATATCTATCACGAGAGTGATGATTGCCAGCGAAATAAGAATCAGAGTTAGTTTAAGTGACTTCATGTTGTCCAGGTCTTCTTTTGTTTGTTCCCTCTGGATTTGAGTCTGAAACATCATAAACAGTCATTATGTCTCATAATCAGTATTTTCTCTAATCTTATATTGGCACATGTTAATAGGAGAGAAGCAAATAAGTTTTGAATTAAACAGCCTTTCTCAATTTAGAACAAAATGGTTGTAAGAAAACGTTTTCATTCAGTTTTACAATTAATTTTCTCAGTTCATAATGATACATTTTCCAAAATACTAGGCAAATGTCCAACAAGAAAAGCCATATTCAAAGAATTCAGCTGCCCATACTGCAATCCGCATAGAAATAGGGGTATCGTTTTCTACTGCTTATCATGTACGCTCTTAGAATTCGATGTAATTCGTTGCAGAGTTTGAGCGGTCTTCTGCGCATACCTGGAAGTGATTATCAGTTGGAGCGCACGGCAAAAATATGCATATTTTTGCATGTCCGCATGCATTTAGTTAATAATATGCATAATGTACTGACTAAATTTTAGGATTAGTGTTACCATGGTTACAAAATATAACCATTTAAGATACTTTTCGTTCAAATTGCTGGAATCCGATATATATCGGAGTCTTTAATTTATACCGGCGCTCCAAGTCTGCATTGAGTCAAAGTCATTAGTATTTCCTATTTACACATTTACTTTAAAGTACGGAATGGTGAAATATTACTCTCGCGCATCATAATGCGGGTTTTAAGCATAAATTGCATCATTATGCCTGTGTTCAATACACACATCGGCCATAAATTTGAATAAATTCATGGCCCCTAAATTCAAGTAGAGATGTTTTCGAGACATGAACATAATGAACTTACTACAAGTACTACTAGTACATCTTTAATTTCCAAAAAGATTGTTTTTACCTTGATGCAGAAATATACTCCTATCTGATAATATCATTAACTGTAACCGGTATTCTAAATTAGTAAGCGCGGATCAATTGAGAGTGATATATCATACGCAAATATCGTTATTGTGTTTTTGTTGTTCTATGCCAAATCGTTTTTCCTTGTGAAATTAACAACATGAAAATGACAGAAAAATCAACATTAATTCTTGAAAATAAGTATTTTTATATTGAAAAAAAAATCTTGAAAAGTTTATAGCAACCTGATTTAATCATATTTCATGAACAACATGATATTATATAAAGGTAAAACTACGACCAATATTAATCATTAGATTTAAGTTTATGCTAAACAGTTATTAAACGTACAGTGTTCTCTAACGTAAAGACTAAAATATACCTTGTATTTTGAACAGTGAAAATAAGGAATATTGCAATATTTGCCCTTTCTACTTTTGTGTTTAGAAGTTGTTTACTTGTTTAAATGCTGAAAAATAATCAAGGAGCTAAAATATGTATAAGATAGCTATTCTAATTTCCTTATTTTCCTTTTGTATTTAGAGATATTATCATAGTTAATAAATATTCTTTTAAAATAATTTGACCGCTTGTCTATGCTACCGGAAATATATACTTTTTATGTTTGGTTGAGAAAAGAGTGGTAATAGTAAGCTGATTTTGTTTTTGTTTTCCTGGTACTACATTTTTACTTTTAAATCATCAATTTCCCTGTTCATTCAAAATATGGAGACAAGAGCGGTAACAGTAAAGCAGTAGTAAAACATAGTACATAAGAAATCGATATGAATTTGGCAGTAGCAGCAGTAGCAAAAATGTAAAATTGGCAGTAGCGGTAGTAGCAGTAATAAAAACGTGAAATTGGCAGTAGCAGTAATAGCAGTAGCAGCATTACTAAAAAGTGAAATCGGCAGTAGTAGCAGAAGTAACAAAAGTAGTAACAGCAGTAGCAATAGCAGAGTAGCAGTAGCATCATTAACTGTAGCAGCAGTAGCAGTAGCAGAAATAGCAGTAGCAGCAATAGCAGTAGCAGTAGAGTCACTAGCTGTAGTAGTAGTAGTAGTAGTAGTAGAAGTAGTAGTAGCAGTAGCAGAAGCAACACTTCATTAAGCAGTAGCAGAAGTAGCAGTAGCACTAGCAGTTATAGCAGTAGAATAAGTAGCAGTAGTGGCAGTATCAGAATCGCGAGCAGTAGCAATAGCAACAGAAGCAATAGCAGCAGTAACAATAGCAATATTCTACTGCTGTTGCTGCTTGTGCTACTGTAAAAAGCTGAACAAATATAAAGGGATGGCATTTGGTCCTTAATGCTTTGAAAACTAAGCCCGGATACGGCTGAACGCGGGAATAATCGATTAGCACATACGTCTGGCTTTTCAAAAAGTACCAATATCATGCTGCGCGCCAGTACTCGTATAAAAAGCTAAGATCTGCCACTGATCACTTAAGAAATATGTAAAGATGACTACAAATATTTGTTTACTGTTTATTTTTGTTCTAAAACGCTTAATATATCAAAATGAAATTTTGCAAATTTGTGCTACTCACTTGTTATTCCTTCTTGATTTGAAAACTGACACCTTTTCTACTAAAATCACTTGTCTGTCAGTGTGAACCAAGTCCAGTTTTTCTTTCAGAATGGCTCTAAAGAAATGGGAATGTTGCCTTGAAAAGCAGACTCCAGACATACGTATTGTGGCTTATTAAGGATATAATTGAATATGTTATTGGTATTGTACTAGACAATGATAAATGCATAATTTACTGTAAACGTTAAAAATATAGGAATATTATGTTAATCGACATGATTATTACTGATAATTTCAAAGGCATGTCGAGTCAATAGGTTCAATGCTATCATTGCATTTATTTAACATTCCGTTGCTTCCGTTGACATTCTAAAACTGTACGACATTTTGGCTAAAAGCACTCTTTACGGACAATACAATTTTAAGATTTCAACAAGGTTGACATATACGAGGGGCGTTCAATATGTAATGTTATTCCGTATACATGTAGTTCTGTAACTGCTGGTTATTTTTAGATGCTGTTTTCGGCACATTGTAGAGCAACTTATTGGGAACACAATGCTATATAAATTATAAAAATAGGCAGGTTCAAAGTAAAAATATAATCATTTTAGTGAGGTGTACTCAGGTATACTGGACCATAATTATGATTTAGGTTTTCCTGGGCATCCAGTGTCTCAGAAAAATAGAATAACTTGTAAAATCACAAAATTCTATCATTTTTCTACGAGGTACAGCAATTTGTAATGAGTTTGCTTTTGTTTTAAACTATTTATTGCATTTTTTATTTTACAACACAACTAAAAAAATCTAAACTCGAGGTTGATTCCATCAGGAATGGGTGTTGAGAGCGATTAATCAAAGTTGTAAGAACTAGCTTCGCAATTGAGAATTAAGATACTAGTATCAACTTAAACGATGATTATCGCGCCTGACAAAATTGCAGAGGCTTATTGTACTAACCTTATCATTTTTCGAGTAAAAATATACACACTCAATTTAAAACTGTTATAAACTTTTTTATTGTAGTTTTCATATGTTTTTGTGAAGATCATGATTTGTTTTATCTGTTTAAACTGAAAATTGAGCTATAGTTCTAGTTGTTGAATAGTAGAATCAAGGAATTGCATAATACAATCGCAATAGTTTGGACATAAAATTGTCCAGTATACCCGAGTACACCTCTCTCAAATGATTATATTTTTACTTTGAATCTACCGATTTTTATAATTTATATAGCATTGTGTTGCCAATAAATTTCTCTATAATGTGCTGAAAACCGCATCTAAAAAAAAACCAGTGGTTACGGAACTACATACGGAATAACATTACATATTGAACGATACGGAATAACATTACATACTGAACGCCCCTCGTACTTTTATAACAATTTATTCATTTAAGGTGGACTTTGCCTAGTTTAAGTTACAGGATTCCGTTTCGATACTTTGTTTAATTTTAGATTCAGCATATTCCTCAGTGAATGCATATTTTACACTTTTGATATTTCTGTAACAATGTTTTCTCTGCAAACCTTCAAACACGCCTATTGACGTCTATTTGTGATGAACCATGAATTCACGTCTGTCAGACTGTTCTTCGTAAGTCGTTATTTTCAGTCAACAAGTATTGGTTTGCTTATTACTCATCATTCCATATAAAAAAGTCTTTAAGTGATGAAAAATTTGTGGAGACCATTTTTACATTAAAATCGATACTTACTTTAAAGAGACGTCAGAGGGACAAATATGACGTTGAGTTTTGAATAAAATGTTTCCTTCAATCTTGTCTCATGTTAAATCCAAACGATAAAATTTAACCAAAAAATACACGATGATGAAAACTTTATTTTCTGCCGATTGAAGGAATAAATTATAGGATCTAAATATTAATTTTCTCGTAATACCATATCACATTACCCCTAATACTACATTTTAAGTTAGCTTAATTAAGCCTTTTTCTGATATATTCCTTTTCAAATCTTAGAATTATACAGTCTCATTCATGATACTCGACATAGACACGAAAGAATTATGGTACGTGAGAAAGGTTTTTCAGAAGAGGTCTTTGAAACTTAGTAACTCCAGATCATGTAAGTTTTGAAATTCGCTATTAATATATTTTTTCTATATAATGATGGCTATTTTATGCCCTCGAAGGTGGGCATATTAAAGCTGCTCTGTCCGTACGTCAGTCAGTACGTCCATGTGTGCCTGCGTCCGTGTAAATTATCTTTCGGGCCGTAACTCTGTCATCCATAAAGGGATTTCAAAATAACTTGGCATAAATGTTCACCACAATGAGACGACGTGTCATGCGCAAGATCTAGACACTTAGACGTCAAATGTTAACATCGTCTGTTTCTGATCCGGTCCATAACTCTGCCATCGATAAGGGGAGATTTAAGAATCACTTGGCATAAATCTTCCCTATAATGAGATGTCATGCCATGCTCAAGACCCTGACCCTAGCTTCAAGGTCAAATTCACATTTAGAAGTCAAAGGTTAACATGATCTGTTTCTTGTCTGGTGCGTGACTCTGCCATTTATCAAGGGATTTGAAAATAATTTGAAATAAATGTTAAACATATTGAGAAGATGTGTCGCACTTATGACCGTGGTTCTCAGCTCAAGGTCAAGGTCACAAAATGATTCATATCTGAACTTTTCTGACATATATTGCATTTTTGGGCAAGCTTCGGTGGAGGGGGGAGGGGGTGGCATTTGTCACCAGTAATGACAGCTCTTGTTGTAATTTTTTCTTATTAAAAGTACCAATAAACAAGTTTTCTGCAATGTAATACACAGCTAAAAATGAAGGACGTAAGCATATGAAGCTGTGTATATACATGATGTTTACGTTCTTGAAACACACACAAAATACGTCATTTTTGTAAAATATCAGAAATCAACATTATACAACAGAAAGTTCAACAAAACAACTGCAAAAAGTCGCTTATCTTGAAATAAAATATTCTTAGCTTTATGATATTTTAAAATCAGTCAAAATTTGTAGGAGCAGTTAATTCGTATAATTTATGTAGTAATAAAGATATCCAAAGGAACCTTTCCGATAAATATTCTAAAGGTTTTGATTTCAGACGTATGACCCTTGACTTCGCTCCCTCCGTCATAGTAAAGTTTGCTTGTAGCTAGTTTTTCTTCATATTATCCATAACCCTCCCTAAACATACACGCACGCACAGTCATACATTTCGTAATCCAGTATAGTAACATCCGACCATTAGGCTTGCATGGCTTAATTACCTGCTTTTCGCAAAATGTTCACATACTTTGACGGCGAAATTTGCTTTTTTTGCCAGATATTTTGATGTTCTATGCAACAGATGTTATTTAAAATAATAAATCAAATTTCTATATGTATTAACAATGATATAAGAAGTTTCTTGTGTAATACTATCGCAAAGATACGTATACATGTGAACGTATCCTTATCAACATCAGGTAAGTGTATTGCTGAATTGTTTCAAAATTGTTAATTCTGAATTTGACAAACCAGACGCTTAACGAAGTCAAACAATATATCTATACGCTTACTCGTACAAATATGAAACCAGGGGTTGAAAATTGAGCCGCCAGTCCTCCGTACAAAGTCACGAATTGGCAGATACTTGTTGAGACTACAGAGTCCAGGAACAGTGGTCAGGTTAACTGCGCTCTCCAAACCCCCGAACATAGCAAAACAAACAAAAGACTTTCTTTCTTCTTACACTTTATGGAATATTTAACAGTTTTAGCAGAAATTTTACTCGTATTTGTAATATTTGATAGATTCCGAATGTTAGGAAAAAGGTATTATATATGGAATATGCTTCTGTTATGTGTCTGGGCATACAAGAATAACGTTTCTTAACACACATATCTTAGAGTTTAACCCTCTGTGCAAAACATATTATCAACTACTGAAATATTTATGGCATATATATGTACATAGGCATATTTTTTTTTGCCCCAATGCTATAAGATGCATGAAATATAAGTTCTTTATGTAACTATTTTTAGATATCTCATAGATAATACGTCACGGAAATAGCGGAAAGTGATGGAATTATATACAGGTACCTATAAAAATAAAATGTTGAGATAATTCAAATACAGGCTTTTTATTTTATTTTTGTTTACAACGCCATGTACATCGATACATGATTTTTCATGTACTATGATAATCTTGTGAGATAACTAATTTTAATCTTATCAAAGTGATTTTAACTTTGAATAAATTCATTGCACTGTTATAACTGACTCTTTTGATTAAGTTCTACTTCAAATTGTTAAATAAATGTATTTGTCCTGATCACGAGATGAAAGAAAACCCATTGAATTACGTTTTTTTTTTCCTGGCATAGGAGTAGAGTGATGTGATTCAGCGCAACGGTAATTGATTGTGAATTTTGTCGCATTTTCATATGTTAAATATAATCTAAACATTAAAATCTGAGTTCGAAACCGAAATAATTTCGTCCAAGTTAACAGTTTCAAGGGCTATTTCAATTTAATTATACTAAGAAAAATGAAATAGTACAGTTTGTCTAAAAACGAGAATGTGTAGGGGAAAGAATACGCTTTCTTGTGATTTGTAATGCTACGAGAAAATGAATTAATTGATCCCATTTTTTCATTCCTTCAATCGACAGAAAATAAAGTTTCCGTCAGTTTTTTGTCAAATTCTATCGTTTGGTTTTATATGAAATAAGATTTAATGAACATTTTTATGCAAAAGTCAAAGTCATATTAGTCGCTCTGACGTCTTTTAAACGTAAATATCGACTTTAATGTTAAAATGATCTCCACAAATTTAACATCACTTTAAGAACATTTTTATGGAATGATGATTAATAAGTAATTCAATACTTGTTGACTGAAAAGAACGATCTAACGGACGTGAATTCAAGGTTCATCAAAAAAGTACGTCAATAGGCTTGTTTGAAGGCTTGCAGAGAAAAAAAGTTACAGAAATATCAAAAATGTAAAATATGTATTAACTGATGAATATGCTAAATTTTATATAAAACAAAATGTCGAAACCGAACCCTATAATTTCAACTTAGGCGCAGTCCACCTTTAGACGAACAGCTTTAAAGTAAAAATACCCTAAAATACCTAAGATTTACAAACGGGCCAGTTTGGTTAGAAGGCAAGTAAATGATGACCGAAACAATATCATTTTTTTCTTCTGTAATTTCCTGGAAACATTTTTAATGATATATCAATAATTAGTCAAGACGTACACCTTTATATTCTTATCAATGATATGTGTTGAAAAAAAACCCAACATCCATCTGTATCTTTGTCAGATTTTAAAAACGGATAGAAGTCACAGAATAAGCAAATTCGAGTCTTTGCACAATTCTTTTTTATTGCATTTTTAATTATGTTGTGACAAAATATGTCTCTGATTGTGTCAGGAGTTTGATAAATGCTCTGTTAGACTATTAGGTATTGTCAAAAATATTAAAGGGGAGTTAGAAGTTTCCTTATTTGCATATTTTGTATGAAATAAAGCCACCTATGCTCAACCCATTCAATGACAAGAATATTATATAACTGAATTCTATTGATCATAAAAGCTCTGCTGCTATTATATCTTTCAAAGTCTTTTTACCCTCATTTACAAATAGAACTTCTTTCTCGTGAAAGTAGTTACAAAAGCGCATTACGCGTGCTTTATAAGGACATATTTTCCATATATGTTGTAATTTGCATACCGTTGGGACCAAACGTATCTCTATTATACTGAACTCTTAGATCTCGAAAATACTGTATTTCGGTAAATAACAAAGATATTTTTAAAACTGTTTGCTGGGAAATATCTGGCATTTATGATCATGAGTCTGGGCGTATAAATGTCACTGAAAACTACAAGGTAATTTTACGTTATCAGAAAGTTCGTTCTTTTGATGTTCGTAAATACAGTAATGAGAGACTTTGTACAGAATTGTAAGTACATTATGATTATGACATTACAAAGAAAATTGCTGTTTTCATAAATTTTACGTAGTTGTAGATTGAGCATTCATTTAATTTTCTATATTTGTAATGATATTGCGAGAACAAATTCCATACATGAGTTTACTATTGGTCAGTTGAACATAAGTAAGGAAGAGACATATGAAAGCAGGTTTTAAACTTGCCAGTCACATCGCCTACCACATACCACCTCATATACAATCAAAAAGGAAAATGTAGCTTTAAACTAAAAAGTGCGGTTTGTCTCATAAGCCCTGTTACTAACCTTGATTGTGTCCCAAAACATAGGAAAGTTGCCATGACCAGTAGTCGTAAATGTAAAAATAACATCCTAAAGATGTATCTTTATTATATTTACCCACTTCATGCAAACGTTAGACCTGCAGACGGTTCTAAATGCAAAACTATCATTTCATTAATGTTTTCATTAGTTGTTGAAATAAAACTGGATTATGTTTATAATTTTCAATGTTTCAAAATGTGAGTTTTTCGTTTTATAGTTACATTGTTTCGGAACTACTCTTAAACACTTAAGAATATAAATTATGAATAATCGGAATAATTTTCCAAAATCTACATCAATAGAAATATATAACTACAAATACATATAAAAAGAGTTGTTCTGACGTTTAAAAATTTAAAAGAAATCTCAAATTTATCAAAAACTTATTAAATTTTTTTGCTATTTTAAATTGTATTTGAGGAGACCGTATTTTTTTGATATACTTGCATCCGCCGCAATGTGCAATTGTTTTGGCTATTCGTTATACTTGCATCTGTCACTCTGTGCAATTGTTTTGGATATTTGGCATACTTAAACACGCCGCTCTGTACAACTGTTTTGACTATTTGCTATACATACATCCACTGCTCTTTACAGTTGTTTTGGCTATTTGTCATACTTAATCTACCGCTCTGTGCAATTCTTTTCACTATTTGTCATACTTAAATCTGCCGCTCTGTACAGTTGTTTTGGATATTTGTCATATTTCAGTCTGCCACTCTGTGCAATTGTTTTGGCTATTTGTCATACTTACATCTGTCGCTCTGTACAGTTGTTTCGGCTATTTGTTATACTTACGTCTGACGCTCTGTGCTATTGTTTTGGCTATTTATTATACTTATATCTGCGGCTCTGTGTAATTGTTTTGGCTATTTGTTATACTTGCATCCGCCGCTTTGTGCAATTGTTTTGGCTATTTGTTGTACTTGCATCTGCTGCTCTGTGCAATTGTTTTGGCTATTTGTCATACTTAAACCTGCCGCTCTGTACAGTACAGTTATTTTGGCTATTTGTTATACTTACATCTGCCGCTCTGTGCAACTGTTTTGGTTATTTGTTATACACTGTGCAATCGTTTTCGCTATTTGTCATACTTAAATCTGCTGGTCTGTGCCGTTTTTTTTTTTGGCTATTTGTTATACTTGCATCCGGCGCACTGTGCAATTGTTTTCGCTTTCTGTCATACTAAATATGCCACTCTGTACAGTTCTTTGGCTATTTGTTATACTTGCATCCGGCGCACTGTGCAAATGTCTTGGCTATTTGGTACTTAAATCCTCAGCTCTGTGGAATTTGTTTGGCCATTTGTTATATTTACATCCGCCGTTCTGTGCAATAGTTTCGACTATTTGTTATACTTCAATCCGCCGCTCTGTACAATTGGTTTAGCTATTTCTGTACTTACATCCGCCGCTCTGTGCAATTGTTTTGGCTATTTGTTATACTTACATCCGCTGTTCTGTGGAATTGTTTGGCTATTTGTAACACTTACATCCGCCCTGTACAATTGTTTGGTCTTTTATACTTACATCCGCCGCTATGTGCATTTATTTTGGCCTTTTGTTATACTTGCATCCGCCGCGCTGTGCAACTGTTTTGGTGATTTAATAAACTTACATCCGCCGCTCTGTTGAATTGGATTGGATATTTTTATACTTAAATCAGCCGCTCTCTGCAATTGTTGTTATTGATACATCCGCCGCTGTGTGGCATTGTTTTTGGCTATTTGTTTTACATACACCCGCCCCTGTGTGGAATTGTTTTGGCTATTTGTTATATATACATCCGCCGCTCTGTGAAATTGTTTTTGCTATTTGGTTATACTTACAGTCGTCGCTCTATGAATTGTTTTGGCTATTCTATATGGTTCCTCGATTTTACATAGATTTTTGTTGTATCTTTTACAGTTAATTGTCCAACATTAATAGGGGATATTATATGAGTGTATGTTCATTTGAATGTATTAAACGAAAGAATACAGTAGTAAAATTGGAGGCTCTGATTAGCATTTTATCAATTTTGTTCAACGAGTTTAATAAGCTTAATGTGGAAAGACACAAAAAAATATTCTTTTAACACATGTTATCTTTTTCTGCTGAAACATCAAATTTCATCTTTCTTCAACAATTTTACACTAAGTCATTTCGACAAACGTCTCCTGTACTTAAAACGACATCACTGTCAAAGCTTTATTGATGTCATACTACATTAATGTAATGGCTTTCTGTCACTCCAGTGACGCCAAACATATGATAATATGGAAAAATTACGTGTTTCGCAAGTAAATGGATAAATGTGATGAAAACCACTGAGAAGACATAACATAAATAAACAAATGAGCCGCGCTATGAGAAAACCAACATAGTGGCTTTGCGGCCAGCATGGATCCAGACCAGCCTGCGCATCCGCGCAGTCTGGTCAGGATCCATGCTGTTCGCTTTCAAAGCCTATTGCAATTAGAGAAACCGTTAGCGAACAGCATGGATCCTGACCAGATTGTGCGGATGCGGACGCGGATCCATGCTGGTCGCAAATGCACTATGTTGGTTTTCTCATGGCGCGGCTCAAATGTGTTCATTTTAACAATAAATTCTATTGTGTTTGGTGCTTATTCAGCAAACATATTTCGCTTGTTTTCCTACGAATATAAGAACTTTACATGTAACATTTAAAATAGTAAGTATTTGCTCTACAAACAGTCAGAGTTAGATGTCTGTACAGTAAGAAAAATTCAACCTGTAAGACGATTTCGGCAATATAGCTCTAATATTTATCAAATTTCGTTTACTAAAATTTTTATATGTACCTGTTGTAACAGTCGTTGACTCATATCGTTTCTTACACTTTGCTGTTGTAGTAGTCGTGCACCGGTTCTTATCAGTAACTGTTGTAATAGTCACTTACTCGATGTATTGTTTCTTATCTGTAATTGTTGTAGCAGTCGTTAACGCTAAAGCCTTACAGTTTGAGGGGAAAACAATCGACAACACCAAATCATAGAAGGAAAGGGTTGTTTCACATGAAAATTAAACAGCTTAACAACATGTATACATATGACTCTACACAACAACTGTCAGTTTACTTATATTCACATTCAATTCCGGAAAACGAATGCATAAAGGAGACACACTTTCGGCTTTAAAACTCACCTTGTTCGAAGAATAGTTACATATATTAGTTTCGATTCAATTGCAGTAATGTCCCAGTGCTGAATTTCACATAACTAGGTTCAACGTAGTTTTCATCAATTGTTTATTTTCATTTCTTTATAAATGATATCCATTTCCAAAGCGGGATAACTTTTTGAGAATAGTTTATCAATCGTACGGAACAGTACTGCAGAACATGTAACGGTCAGGTAGATTGTTGGTAAAGATGTTGTTCGTTCATCAAATATTTCTGTTTATTTTATGCTAACTAATGAAATACTGTATTCTATCAGTTAATTATATTCATATTTCATCACTCACACTGTGAAAATATGAAATCTATATTTTCACACTGTGAGAGATATAGCTCCGCCCCCTCATTACATTGTGTATGAATTTTAAATTATTTGCTTAAAACAGGATGAAAATTGTAGCCGCACTTTGTTCTTTATAGTATATTTCTCGATTCAAATTATTTTACTTACCGTTATGCAGCAAAAAATAAAACAAAATGGAACTTTATGTTGCATGCGTCTTTATAACGTCACAGCACGTCTGACGTCATGTCTGTTTACGCGCGTCTGTTTCCCGCGCTGAGATTAAAATAGTTCGCAAAATGCACATCTCAACGTAATTGAGCATAAAATAAAAAGAAAATTTGTTTGTTTTTCGTGAATATAGAATATATCTCACCTCGAAATGAGAAAATATTTGAAATTTTCTCACTTCTCAGTGAGATATATTCCATATTCACTCAAAACAAACAAATATCCTCTATGTTTTGATGATATACTCGTAAACCTTAACTCATACCGTTTCTAACCTTTAATTGTCCTTCTACGTATATGTTCTAGCAATGTTTACTCATATCGTCGTATCTTATCAAAACGTTTTGTCGACGTGTTTGGGCCTGAACTTTATTCCAGTTTTTTGAAATAAAAGAAGTGGAAATTATTTGTATCATTTATGTTAGTCCAAGTCTGTCTAGACAAATAAATCTGCAAAATATGCAAATATCTTAGATAATGAAAATTATCATATATTAAAAGACATGCAAATGTGTGCAAATTCCGCTATCAATGTTTTCTTCACCCGTATTTATCTAATTCATCTTGGACTGATGTTCTCTATCCAGACCATCTGTAGAAGTCAGTGACTTCTTAAATCTTACCACTTCCTGCTTGACTTTGCAGACTTTCATCTCGTACATATCTGACCAAGTCCAATACAGGAAGTGTGTTCCAGTTTATCAGCAAGTTTCTGTTTTCTGCAGATAGAAAGGTTGCAGATAAGCACACGTTCTCCTGTGTAAAGGAAAGAACTATATGTCTGTGGGCCTTTGCGTTGGCCTAACGGAGACGATCGCGAAGTTCAACAACATACACCGAGAGCATGCCTGAAGACAAAGTGTAGATAAGAATAAATGTTAAGTCTATGATACCTGCCAAACAAGGTAAGGGGAAAATTCGACACTTTCGTACCGAGTCGCGTTGTAGGCATGTACTAGACCGAGAACATGAGCCTTCCAACCCGACTTTGGATGCTCCTTTAACGTACCAAGCATTTTAAGCAATGTCTGGTTAACCTTATTGGTCATTCCTCTGCCCACATGATGATATGATGTGCTCGCCAGCAAATCCGCAAATTTCTTTGGTAAGTGCTTACTCAAAGTATTGTCACAGGTTGCTATGTATTCTGCCCAGAAAACGATGTTGTCAAACAGAATCCAACCAGTAGCCTTTGTTGTCTGATTGCGGATAGGGCATGCACGTGTATATCTACTGAAACGGTCAGTCAAATCCATGATGTTATCAAAAACCTCCTTTGGACCGTTCTAAAGAAAAAAATGAGTTATGAAGACTGTCCATAGGTGCCATTGACTGAATAGGTGTCAGCTCAGCAGTGGTAGCTAGAGACTTCCGTCGCGTGCAGCGGTCACAGTTTCTAATGTTGTCTGCAGCAAAGGTGTCCATCTTGGCCAATAGAATCTTCCCTTTATAACGATGGCCTGAGGTTCAAGATCGAAAAAGTAGCAGGTATTTAGCAGGGACAAGGTCCATTCTGATTTGGTCGTGGTACGCTGTGGATGCATTTTAATCATTAAGGCAGTCATGGTATTTAATCTTCAGTATTCTCAAATTAATTTTCTTGGCTAGCCAGATCACAACAATAATTTTATCGAACGTATTGCCAGTACTGTCATTCTAGTTGCAAGTTATGCTTGTTAAACCAATCGTTTCCGGCAACGTTTTTTGATAAGAATACCGCTTTTTTGGCAGCTTTTATTTTCATGCAGCAAAATTCTAATTTTATCGCATTATTTTAGCTTATTAGCTTCTGTTATTACAAGATATTGTGTACTTTGTATTTCAGAATAACTTTTTAAAGAAATCTCCGAGAGCAATGTTGTCCCGGTTTCTCTTTGGCTTTGGATGTGTAGTACCTGTAGCTTTGTTAGGTCTTGCTTCATTCTTAGTATTTTTCCGCATAATTTCTAACGAAAAAGTGAAACGAAAATATATAATAACTTTCATACAACGTCTTACAAAATCTTATATATTTCAAGTAAATACAGAATGAAAACAGACCCCCAGTTTTTAAAACTTACAATTTATCTTAAAAATAGAATAAAACTAGAAAATGAAATAGCATTGATGTGACAACTCAGCATAAAGCCAAATGGTGTGGATTTGAAACATGACAAACATGTAATAAAAAAAGAAAAGCTAAACAACACTCTTCATTTCTCATAACTAAACGAATTTGTAATAGAGTTTTATACCCAATATATTTTTTTTTCAACTCATTCATCTCGTTTTTTAAACTTTCTTTTTCTTCTGACATTATATCTATTCTTCATTTGAAAATATCGTACATTGCAAAAATGAAAATGAAAGTACTCCTTTATAGCATTGCTGTATTTGTCGCTCACCTCTGATGTACCGTACATGCGCATTAAAAACCAGCATCTGCGCATGATTACCAGAGACTTAATTTTATCAAAACCAGCATGTGGCTAGTCTTTCTATTTAGAATTGCTTTGCCTAACGTAACTCTTGTTCGGCTAATACAACATGACCATATTCAATGCTGTTTTGGCCATTTCTTTTTTAAGTTATTCGGTATCAGACGAAAACATCCCTGTATCCAAAGTGTACAAATGGAGGTAATTAAAATGTTTTGCAAGAAATGTAATGTGCTTGTGAAGAAACGAATTTCTGTCTCCTAGAGTGATAAAAAGAAATAATTCATTTGCAGTTTTCCGTCTTTCGTCAATTAACACAAACCATTACCCTGCTTAATTTCTAATCCAAAGTGGTGTCCACTAAAAATGTACTCAGAGAATAGCTGGCTTGCACTGGTCGCATGGGCAGTATAACTTGCCTCTAGCACAGTAAATGATAAACAGAAATTTATATTCAATAAATAGCCCCTCAATAAATCCTCGGTAGAATGTCCGCTTTTGAGTGCGGAGAAGCGGGGTCTAGGGTTCGATCCAAGACAGCGGCATAAAAACGACGTGAAAATTGTATTAGTAGCTCCCTCGCTTTAAGGTTTGTACCAGCTGGTAAAATAAATGCAGGTGAGTAAAGGATACCTAGTTTATCGCTCAAGAGTTACATAGCTCGTGTTGTATGTTGATTATATATGCGACCTAAAATAAAGCTTACATTTCTTATTAAATACGATACCCGTTTTTGTATAACGAATAAAACTGAAAGTAAAACTATTTCACTATTTATTATTGTTCGTTATTGAAAACTTTGTCACATCTTGCAATTTATTTCGAAAGATATCAGGGTAAAATGATTAAACACATACTTTTATGAAAATGGCTCCTATGATGTACCAATGAAACACATGTCACAATTAAATGTATAAAACGTCATAGCAGTTAGAATACTTTAGTCATCCTTTAAAAGATAGGAATTTAATACATCCGTTACATTCCTTCTCAAACCTACTTTCGCGTTGACGTCTTTTATTACTGTATTGACCATTTTACGCATTTTTTTACTATACAGTTTTTCTATTGTCATCCACTTTGGTTTAACTCTGTGATAATTTCCAGTCGTGTTGCTTGAAAGACAATATAAAGAATTGAAAGTCACACTGATGTTAAGGAATTTCATCAAATTATAAACTTCTGATACTGTATTTTCCTTCAGTCTTTCATATACAAGCACGTGTACTGGTCTGTCAAATTTCGCTAGCCAGAAGGCAGCCTTATGTCCCCAGGTATTGGCGCGATACTTTAAATACTTGTTCCACTCTGAAATAAAGAGGCATACAAAAACATGTATATATAGACAGGTACCTAGCAACCTCATCTAAACGATGTTTCCACATTTCCAATACAGTGCAACATCTGTAGAGCAACACCCTTTGGGTGTTATGTAGAGGTTGTTGTTCTGGCGTGGTAAATTTGATAGTATATTTCAGCTTTAATAGGGAAATTTTGATGATGTTGTTATAGAGAGGTTTTTGCTTAAGAGAGGGCCGCTCTGGAGAGGTTGTACTGTATTAGAATGGACGGTACACTGTGTGAAAATATGCAATGTTAAAAATAATCATAATTTATTTACATATAATATTTTATATATATTAGTTGTGCTATCAATTGTCAAGGATTTTCATGGACCTTTTCTTTGTTACATATCAGTAGTAGATGCTATATGACAATTTTTAGCTTTTGAAATAACTATTGCAAAAGAAGTATAGAAAATGCAAAATTAACTTCTTTTCGGGTTTATTTACATTGTATAATTAAGTTTGTACTAAAATAATGATCTAGGGTTTTTGTATATACTGTATTTACAGGTAAAATGTATTTAATTTACTTTTGTTTTAACATTTTAAACATAACATACTTCCATTTTTGAACACCCTTGAAGGAGCAACACCTTCTCCCCTGTTGAAAAATGTCTTGTGAGGTGGTTTCTGTGCATTCTTTCGATTAAACTCAGCAAGCAGCGTATGGTAAGGATTACGGAGAATATAAATTGCCTTTGAGTAGTTTAACTGCAACACGCCCATCTTAAGACAGTCCGGGTGGCCGGTTGCATTACTTCTAGAATGCGTTTTTATTATAAAAACCTTTCCACGCGCTGGGCACAACTTTGAACCAACGAAATTCCAGTCTTTGTAGACACTTCCACTGTGTAATCCTGAAAATGAGATATTGCATATTAAGTATGTTTTCTTTCTTCTGTTTCAACAAATGTGTATGTAAACGTCTTTATTAAAAACCACATGCATTGACAAATTCAACCTGGCCGCTTGAATCATTTTAAGAAACAACGTAGCATCTGCAAACGGTTGAAATAATAGGGAAAACATTTTTAAAGAAATCACAGCTACTCTATTCACAGGTTTGATACAACAATATCTTTTGACATATATTGTTTTTTCGGACGAGATAAATTTTAATGGATTATTGCTTTCCAATGAAAATGTGTTTGATTGATGCACATGTTAAACTTTATAAATATCCGATATTCATGATTCATCAATAACATATGGCATTTATGTTTCGATTCCACACAGGTACATGTAAAACTAACCATTTATAATAACAAAATATTGAAACTTTAGATTACATGACACAAACTAATACAATTACACCTTATAAATGTTTAAGATTTTATAAGTGTTGCTGTATTGGTAAGATATCAAAGTAACACAAAATGAAAACAAAGTATTCTGAAACTTCTTATTTACCTGTGGCTGTTTCTATAAGTTCTCTCGTCCAAGTATTCCCTGACCCTTGGTAGCTGGCTAGAGCTACAAGTGGTCTCGGGGCCCTCAAATATTCCCATGTTTGAGTACAGTTAAAAGTCCACAAATTTCGTTTCAAATAATTAATCTTAAATCGATTGTCAATACAGCTAGTACCTTCTCTGGAACATAAATTTACTACTTTTCTCAACAAGCTGTCACGAACATTTACATGTTGATATCTATTCAGCAGCAGTTTGCAGCTCCAACTGTCCATCGTGACGAACTTCAGTCTGCTAAGATTATCTGCTAGATAGTAACCCAAGACAGGAATACTGAGCGCTAGTAAAAGTTTTATTATAATAAATGTTTTAAATCGCCACGTTTTCATAGCCACTAAAACGAAAGACATTATATTGTCACACTACTAATATTGTTGTTATATCCTAGCTCTGCGTTAGTCATGAATTATGTGGAACATTAACACGTACTATCTTTCATTACCAGTGACAAATGCAGTTTTTGGTTAGTTCAATAGAAGCTAAGAATATGACGAAAAGCAGTAAATAACTAAATAGATTCCCGAAGAAAAATATTTCTTGACGGAAATGAATAAATGTGATAGCATTAAAACGTGTGCCTAATTTCACTTCCCAAAAAAATGAAATTTCATATGCTCTCATAATTAAAATCGATATAATTCTTACAATTATTTGGAAAAATGAGTTTACTTCCCGTCTGAAGAATTATTTCCTATAAATGTGTAGACATGTTCAAACATAACCGTTTATATTGAACATACCTGCGATGGTCATAACCTCGATAGTGTGAATGATTTTAACTGTGATACTGTTTTCTGTATGTCGGTTATTTTGTATTCTAACACGACAAGCAAATAACCTACATACATGTAGAGCAAAATCAATCTCGGGTTATTCTGCAATAAACCATTCGCGTGCAATGACGTCATTCAATCCAGGTGCGTAGCACGGTCGTAAAAAGTAGTTACCATTTTTTCTAACACTGTGTTAGAATCGAAATAACAAGTTCCCAAGTGAGATTTATCACAGAATAACCCAATTTTTTCGTTCTTATGCAAAATAATATATCACTCAGGCCTACGGCCTTCGTGATATATTCTTACGCATAAGAACTCAAAACTCGGGTTATTCTACGACAAACCACGTTTGGGAACTTATTATTTCTTAATTAAACTCAGTTTTGTTATATCTTCCGGTACATGATATTCATTTTTACTGTAATAGAATTCCGCTCAAACCGGTGATAAGGTTTATGATGGGTGTTGCACATTTGAGCCGTGCCAGGTGAAAACCAACATAGTGGGTTTGCGACCAACATGGATCCAGACCAGCTTGTGCATCCGCGCAGTCTGGTCAGGATCCATGCTGTTCGCTATCAAAGCCTAGCCTGGAATTAGAGAAACTGTTAGCGAACAGCATGGATCCTGACCAGACTTTGTTGGTTTTCTCATGGCGCGGCTCATTTCATTTTTACCTTTAAGGAAAAGACAAAGTCAAATTGTGTCTGCTATAAGCTTGCTTGGATACGTAATCAGTTTCATATCGCCATTATATTATTATAATTTTAATGTACTTGTTGTAAGATTTTGAAACAACCAATCTGCTATATCTTTCTATTACAGTTTCAGTTTACAGTTTTGATGCCGGCCCATTTTGCGATGCATGGTTCTCTGGCTGTGTTTGTGTTGTCCTGTGCTTCCAAGAAATCTACCCTAGACTTTTATTTATCTATCTGATTTGGTTGCACTCTTTGCTTCCTTGGGAACTTCTCACAGATTCTGTTGGTAGATAAAACACCGAAAGCCTTACATATTCTGTGTTTAACCTATAAGAAATCTGACTTGAAACTGACGACATTATATATGTCAGTAATTCTGTGCTTTTTGGCTCTGTGAATGTGAAAGATTGGGCTATACAAAGTGTAAGGAATTAGAACGAATATGTTTGAAACTCTGATCATTACAATGCCTTCTAATTTGTCACCAGTACTGGTTTTGCATGTAAGTGGCCTAGAGGGTAATATTTATCGCAATCGATGCAAAATAAAGGAGTATAAACTAAAATAAAAAAACTTACTGTGCACTCGTTATATGTATCTCGCCATATTAGAGACATCAAATATTGGTGTAAAGTGAGAAATTTTGTCTATAAGATGACTGTGTTAGAGCTTGTACAACCTTGGTTCTATATGTCAAAATGTCATTGATTACTATGGTTTTTTTCCAATTTTTTTGAAAGCTTAAAATAACGATCACTTTGTTGACATCAATTATGTTTTCGGATGTTCAGTGGCAGATTTTATAAGCAAGATAGGGCTGCTACACTGGATCACCGTATGGTAAACAGTGAGTATAAACATTATGCTCTGTGATATAAGAATGATTTCATGTCGATTTTGAATCCCTATATATTGGACCGCGAACAGTTGTTGAGTTGGGTTCGGACAAAGAGTGATGACAATGTACCTATATTTCTAGCAAAGAGGCAAAATCAGTGATCAGTCACACATCTTTTATTCAGATATAAAGTTCTAGCAGTTCTAAGGTAAAATATTCAGTAGTTTACAAAGTATTCATTAGTTCTACATATCTCCAGTAGTTTATATATCGTATGCTTATGTCAGGGTTAATTAAGAATTGTGGAGTCGATGCATTCAACATAGGGGTTAATGTCTTCAGAGTGGAGGAACGATTGACAAATGAAGACCCGAAAAACGGGTCTCTTATAGTTTTAGCACAGCTCCGCATACGTGAACGGTACGTGACATACGTGGAGATAGCTACTACCAAATCGAAAATGACGTGACATAAAACCTACGGTGACACCGGAGCAACTGGAAGTAAACAAATGTCGCGGAGAGAAAGACCGATATAAGCGATGTATTTCTCGCATATCTTTCTAAATAACAATATTCCAAGCGAATCACCGATATAGATTGATCAAGAACAGGTTGGGCTATCGATTAATACTTACATAAACTACGCGCATCGGAATCGATTATGTAACTTCTGGGTCTGTGCGAACAAAATATACATGTACAAGTTTCAGGTTACTAATCGTGTTTAGATCAGTTGGACGGCCTAACAATATTCACTGGATGATACACAGGAAATACTGTATAACGTGAACAGATATAATGATTTTCAACTTTGTACATTTTTGATGTTCATATCTTAGCTTTGGGATCTCCGTATAAACGATGTATGAAAACATATTGTCATATTAGACCATCTAACGATAAATGTATCGAATTACTGAATATTTTAAAATAGAACTGTATTGATAAAGATATCTAATGTTAAGGGAGCTATGCCATTAAGAAAAGCAATTTTAGTATATGTACTCGATGTGACGTCATAAAACAGTAATATGTATATTTTCATTTATGTAAGTTTTCGCGATTCAAGAGAATAATTCTTACATGGCCCGATTTATTTTCCTGCGAACAAAAGAGACAGAAACTGTGTGTTATTATGCCATAAAATCAAGTTCGTACGTCGTAGTTATTATGTCATGACGCCAAAGCTGCTGGAAAAGAAACCTATACAAATCAAGGTGATGGTTTAGATATCATCAAGGATAATACAATATGTATGTAACAACAAACTAAGGGTATAGAGAAGTGTCATGGTGCAAAATACATTTTGGGGGCTAAAAAGTTTTAAAATATAATTGGAACTGTGAATTTCTGGAATCGACTCATAAAAATGTCAATTTTTTTAAGAAAGCGAAAGTTTTCATGGTTATCGTAGTAGAGAATTATAGCACAAAAAATTTAAGCTCATGACTATTTTCTTTTTTTAAATCCAAGATGTCCACCAAAATTTAATATTATATTTAATTTTCATTATACATGAAGATCTTTTACAAATAGTGTGAAAGATAACCAGCATCATATAAGATACGCATATTTCATTTCAAAACACACAAGCTTCAGTCTTAGGCAATGGAGGTGGTTATCAAGAGAATAAAGCATTGACAGCAAGTTAGAATACCGGTAAGTTCAAAATGACCTTTTTATTGAAAAGGCAGATTAAACGATTCCCCGGACAAAGCCTCGGACGTCCCTCTACAACTAAACATGGTTCGGATAGAGCATATTGGAAACGTTCACGAACACCGGCAACAAACAAAAGGGTTTTATGCAAGATTCTTTTGTAAAATATTAGAGCTACCGGAGGTAAAGAACAACAATAGTAACTTGTAAATTCCACTTAATTCTGATCCATAGAAAGTGATATCGCCGCAGAAAGTGATATTCTGGAACTATTAATTATTCTTCAAAACAGACTCACGCTATAGAAATATAGATCTGTCAAACATCAGCCGACCAAATGTAGTTTCTATAAAGGCTTAATCCAATCAGCAGCATCGTTACTAAAGAAATAATAAGTTCCCAAACGTGGTTTATCGTAGAATAACCCTAGTTTTGAGTTCTTTATGCGTAAGAATATATCACGAAGGCCGTAGGCCTGAGTGATATATTGTGTCGCATAAGAACGAAAATCTCAGGTTATTCTACGATAAATCACACTTGGGAACTTATTACTTCGATTCTAACACGATATACTAGCATCAACAGTGTTAGAAAAAAATGGTAACTACTTTTTACGACCGTGCTACGCACCTGGGTCGGATGACGTCATTGCACGTGAGTGCTTTATTGCAGAATAACCCGAGATAGATTTCACTCTACATGTATGTAGGTTATTCGCTGGTCGTGTTAGAAATTTCGATAATATTGTATACTGAGTGCAAACATTGTTTCGAGATAGTATTTACACTGTCATGAAATAAAACACCTATTTTATGATAATATCGGTAAATAACCAAGTCTATAAACCTGAGCAAGGTGATAATAATTTTTACCTTGGTATATCGACTTCGGTAAATATTACCTTGGTCAGATCCATAAAGTTGGGTGTTTACATCATCATACAGCTACTGTTTAATCTGCATTCACTGCACAGGTGTTCAGCCAATATGTTGTCAATTCTGACAAAATTATGCCATTGTTGTTAATCGATCAATATGCTTTTTGTCGCATTTTATTTGCTACTCAGTCAAATAGTCACCAATACTTTTCCGCTAGATGGATATTAAAGTAGGTTTACAAAATTCATTAGTTTAGTTTTTTGAAAGTAACAACTGAGCCGAAAATATCTGCCTCGAAGAGCCAGTTATATAACCGTTAGTAACACTACTGAATATATTCCCTCAAATAAAACACAGTTGAAATTTTTGGTTTCTCAAATTCCAATGGATTAAGCATGTTAATTCGAGATTACCTAAATTTGAATTAAAAAGATATACACGTGTCTTTGGGACAGGACTTGAAATTGAGTTCAAGATACCGGGTTTCAACTGTACATGAGTAAATTCTTTGGAAGTACTGAGCACTGCAAATACAGCCAGAGTCACACGTCACAAAGTAAGACAACCATATATAGAAACTTGAGTAAAATGATGTATAAACGTTTATAAAAATCAATTGACCTGCTAGTAACCGTTACAAGCTCAAATAATCACAGTATTTTCACTGATATATTTGATGTTTATCGAAGCCTGTCTTCAAACTTTTATTTTCTCTAACAGAGTATAAATTCAAAAGGAGTCAAATTGAAACATACCATGTGCATATTTAAAACACTTCTAGATATGCTTTCAGAATTAGTATTGTCCTTATCATTGGAATCTAGGGAACGGAGTCTAGTAGGGTGTCCACAATATCCTGGCACTCGTACATCTGAGTTTTCCATTCGTTCAAAGCAAAATATTGAAAAAGAAAAAACGCAAACAGAAAAATCGGATATGGTAGTTCTAGGAAGAATAATATAAACTGGATAGTTCTTTGAATCTGGTTTCTTAGACCTGTGTCATTGCTTTTACATAATTTGATTGCTGATTCTGTCCTGTGCATTTGGAACATAGAATAAAAATTGGGGATTTGCGTGTGATTAAAAACGTGTTAGCTTCCCTCACCCCCACTAACCACCAACACTCCATCGATCATTACTCCGCTGTATTCTTTAACATATTTGTATTACAAAATGTACTTTTTTGTTATGTAAATGTCTATTGTTTACCTGTCTATACATACGGTGATGTAGGGTTTTAGGGAGGGTGTGTTGCATGAACGCTATTCCTGTTCGGTCTTTCTTTGGTCTTCTTCTATAGATGCGACTCATATTTCTAAATGTCTTTTATAGAAAACAAAACTGCAATATTGCAATTTGCGTAATTGTCTAAAAACGAAGATTTTGTCTTTGTGGGGTACAGTACTCTCAATGCCGATCAGCTTCATCCACGATACAAGGAGAAGTTGCAGAGTTGGTTGACGCCGCAACCTAATTTCATATATTTAAAAAAACAATTATTATAAAGCACAACATTTAACCTATTTTGCACTAACAGCAAAATGAAACATTTAAATGTAAAATCTACCATTAACATCAACTACAAAATGATTTATAAGCATACTTCTCAAAAATTTAAGGTTTAATTCACATGAACACGAGTGACTCTGGGACAAAATTTGTTGCAATAGTATAGCGAAGTTTTCTTTTAACGTGACTATATTTATTCTGTTCAAATTCAACCCTGACCTGCAAATCTAGTTTGCATGTTAAACATTGTTAACATAAATATCATGTACCAGAAAAAAACTAAACAAGTGAAAAACTTATTTCAACTAGAATAAATGTTTTACATGTTAATTTTGAAATGAATTACGTAACATTGTCACAACAATGTCATTTAAACATGTTTTGTTATGAAAATGAAAAAACAATATAGCTTAATGTTGTATAACGTATCTTCTCATTACGTCGTTCGTGCAGCTGCATAATAATTACATTATAAAATCAGTTAAATAGTTCTTGTTAATTACATTACTAATTCTAAGTTGAGTTTTTTAGGATCGCGGAAGCCTAATGACAGGTAATCGTTCTGTTTCTGCTTAAATATTTTAACTTACTTAGGTAGTTTTTCTTATATATCAAGTAAATCGAAAACAGTCGAAATATAGAAATTATATCGGAAAACGAGTAATTCTTGGCTTACTAGATACTCAAAAACTTTCAAAACGCCTCAACCATATTTAACAATTATTTTATTCTTACAAATTGTATGCAACTATTTTATATTTGTTCGTTATCAATCTTTAAGTCTTATCCAATTTTCTACTTTAGCATTTTGCAACACTGTATTAGCTCAATCTTATCATTGAAACTACTGGTCAATTAGTTATGTTTTGACGATGCCACTCTGCAATTTCCGTGTGATTACTGGTATTATAATCTGTCATTGGTTGTAGATGCAGATCGGAATATCAGGTTCGAGGATAACTTGTTTGGGCGGTAACGAGGCACTGTCGAGTTACCGCAAAAATAACAGTTACCGAAGAGCCGGATATTCCAAACTCCATCTACAACCATTAATACATTATTTCTCTTGCATAATGCATTTTATAATGTTTTGTATAAACAAAGCCAAAAAGAAATACTTTCCTCGTAGCATTCTTTCGTATGGTAGCGTATTTAGAAAAAGCGTGGGAAATTAACGCCCGTAAACAGAAGTGACGTCAGGAATTTTCAAAAACGCATAACAACAAAGTTCTCGTTTAGTTTTATCATTTGCAAGTTTTCCGTAAACTTACTTATTTTGAATCGAGAAATACACTGAAAGGAACGGAGTCTTTGATTTCTACGCATTTAACATAACCAATATATAATCAATGCATGAATCGTTAGTTTCATTAACACTGCGAATCATCTGGCTTGGGGATGCCCGACGGGTTTTGCCGGGCCGGCATGGGTAAAATCACTGGAATACAATCATATGCATTCTCGTTCTTCGGTCTAACCATAGCTCAACGCACTCATTTCTTTCCGTAAGAAAACAAACAACGAAAAATGCCAAAAACATAATGGAGAATTCGTAATTTTCCAATTTTCCTTTCGGGCCCACTGCCTTAAACAAATCATAGGGTCTATTTATTGTTGAAAACAATGTAAGCGGGGAACTTGGGAAATTTACAACAATTTACATCTTAAACTGATCACACAACTTGAAAAAAAATCTGAGGCGCTATATCAAACAATTATCACCTGCACAGAGTGCAAATATCGATGGTAAAATGTTACTCGGTTTCGTATACTTCTTTCAGGTTATAGCTTTGGTGGCCATGGAAAAACTGTCAATGCAGGAGTTGTCCTAGCATGGTTACTTTTTTTTATAAATACAGCAAGCATTTTATCAGTAAATTTTAAGCCTTTAAAATAGCACATTTTTTCTGATGGTTAAACCGTTCAGGTACAATAAAATGTTAATACAGAAACAACCTGCTGGGAAGAAAACATTTAAGAAATATGACAGAACAAACATAGGGACGGGAGCCAGTTTAGAGCTGTCCGTTTGCTTCAGATACTTTAGGTGGAATTTTTTTTTTCATATCAAAAATTTTTGGGGAAAGGGAGGAGAGAAAACAAACATATTTAGTAAATTTGTGCATGTACGTGCCAACTCTACTTCTACACTAGCCTGACTGATTTGAGCGATGCATTAGTATGACTGCTTTTAAACCTTAAAATGCATCTTTATGTTTTTAGAAGCGTTGTACTGTGGAATGCACTGGTCTTTTTGACCGCTGTACTTGTGTGAATTTTATGAATGCCAGCACAGCAGTTTCAAATTTTATTGCATTCTTTTGAAAAAAAATATATGCGTTGCAATTAGATTATTCTTGATCCAAAATGATGATCAGAAAGCTTAATACTAACATATTTTGTGTCAAATTGTATGACATTATCTTAAAACGTAGAAATGATGTGACTTTTGTTTCAAAACCGCTATATTGAAAGTACCATGTTGATAAACACTAACTAACTTTTGCACAAATAATTTTGGAGATCCACATCTTACACTTAATAAACTTTTAAGTAACATACGGTGTACATGCGAACACAACTTATGTCGGAGATCTAAGTAATTTGTTTTTTATCCGACACGTGAATATGACATCGTACATATGCTGATGATCATGTTTGTCACAAACGATGTATATTTATACATTTAAAGCCTATTTAAATAAAATCTGGAAAGTAGATCCCTCGGAAGCACCGAGAACAAGGCAAATAGTGAAAATTGCAGACTCGGTTTGATTGAGTCTGTTCATGGGCAGTAATGGAAAAAGCAACACTGACGACGCCCTCTAGCACCGGCTTAAGCAGTATTCAATCTTCAAATCTAAATGAGTTGAAATCAATGATCCCCGAAGGACCAGAAAATATAACAATACTGAGATGAAGTTAAAGTCTAATCGAATCCATTATTGTCATTCGCAGTGTTTTCTGTGTAAGGCATTATTTTAAAGTTAGAGCTGCACCTAATGGGGAATCATAAGCTCCTTCTCAAGCTGTGTATGACAGGCAAATGTAAATAATTATGCTTTACAAACAACACTTAATTCTGCAGTGAATTGGGGAAATGAGAGAGAATTCAGAATGTAGGCGAGTGATACTAAGACACAATACCAAGAAAGTTAACAGGAAGTAAGCAAAAATATATAAAAATAAAGGGATCCCTGTGACACGTGATCAAACCAATAGGGATCTGTCTCAAGTTGTTGCTAGACATTGTGAAAGTTTGAATGCCGTAGCTATTTTACACCAGAAACGAACAAATTACCAGAAATTCAGTTAGGTGCCTGTGACCTTGACCGTTGAGTCGCTGACTTCAAAGTCGAAAGGGATTTTTCTCTTTTAGTGTTCAATCACAATGTAAAGTTCCGTAGCTATAATACTTCACGAATCATTTCTTGTCTCCCGGTAATTGTGTCCTTGACATTTGATCTAATGATCCCCCACCCCTAAAAAACAGGATTTTTCCTCAATAGGTCCTTTGTCATTCTGTAATGTATAAAGTCTATAGGAATATATTTTGTGAGTTTGAACTCAAGAACGGAATAAAAACAGAAATTCAGTTAAGCCCTTTGATCCAGACCTATAAAAAGAAAATATTGAAAGTCGCTCAACGCTCGACAAAACGAAAATGTTGCAGACTCGGTTTAGTAAGCCACTAAACCTTTACTACACCCCAATAGGGCCTTCCGCTAGTGGGTGTCAGTTACTGTGTGACGTTTGAAAGCTGTAGTTGTTACACTGTTTTCACTAGTAAAGTATTTTTATATTTTAGAATGGAAAGTTTTAAGTTTGTACAAGGGTGTGTAATATTGTTATATGTGGTGACCTTCACGGTGCAGAAAACTGAAGATGAAAGAGTAAATGAGTATTTGTCCGCTGTGGACGGATACAACAAAAGAGCCGAGGCGATAAGCAACCAATACTGGATAGCTTCATGGGCGTACTATACCAATATAACTGACTACAACATGAACAAAATGGTATAAAGCAAAATGAAATTCATATTTGAGACGCACCATGAAAAATTCCTATTGCAATTCGAGAAACCGTTAGCGAATAACATGGATCCTGACCAGATTTCGCGGATGCGCAGGCAGGTCTGGATCCATGCTGGTCGCAAAGCCACTATGTTGATTTTCTCCTGGTGCGGCACATTTTACTATTTAAGACTAACAAGATGATATGGCACTCGACATGTTAAAGTCCTAAACATTCTGACAAAACATATTTCGATGAAAACATTCTCATTATTATACAGGATGTCCCAGAATATATGTCCACTAAACAAATGTTTTAAAAATAACTTTCTCACAAATGCTTAAATATTGACAAATTTGGTCTCAAAGGAACAGTAATGGCTGTAAGTTTTTCCTCATTACCAGAATAGCGTCATGCAACGTCACGGTAACGTCTTATGACGTCATCAATGACGACATTAATATTCAGGCTTCCAAGATGGCTGAAGTACTAAACTTGTTAGGCTCTACTATAAAGATGGCAAATTTCCATCTATTGTGCGAAGAAAGTTGATTAAAATGCATCCATCAATAAAGGCACCTTCCAATAAACAAATCATCCGAGTGGTTCAAAAATTTGAGCAGCATGGAACAGTTTTAGATCGCAGGAAAGATAATGCCGGGAGACCAAGAAGTGCCCGTTCCAAAGAACTGATTCTTTTACGAGGAGAACGGCGGGTGTTGTACCGTGACTGCTAAACGATGCTTGAAAATTCTGCAGAATAAGTTTATTCCAGAACTGATAAGAGAGGGAACAGTGATTGAAAGATGTTGGTTTCAACAAGACGGGGCGACCCCCCACACTGCAAATGATGTTTTAAAGTGGTTAGAGCAAACATTTGGCACCTGCGTGATTTCTTTGAAAACCGACAAAGTTTGGCCCCCGTATTCACCAGATCTCAGCCCCCTAGACTTTCACTATGGGGATACTTGAAGGACAATGTTTATTACTCCAAACCAACATCCATTAGAGAGTTAATTAGAAATGTGTCCATGGGACACAGATGGCCCCACTACATGACAAAGGACAGGGGTCATAACTCCTACAATACTGAATGAATCCGGACGCGAAACCCCAAGTGCACAACTGCACATGCTGACCAACATTCCTGTAAAGTTTTGTGACTCTACATACATCAAATACTTTCAGAGCTAGGCGTGACAGAACACTAAAATTACCAATTTTTACAAAGTCAGGGGCCATAACTCCTATACGACTGAATGAATCCGGACGCGAAACCCCAGGTGCACAACTACACATGCTGACCAACATTCCTGTAAACTTTGGTGACTCTGGGTCAAATACTTTTGGAGCTATGCACGACACAACATTAAAATGACCAATTTTAACTAAGTCAGGGGCCATAACTCGTACACAACTGAATAAATCCGGACGTGAAACCCTAGGTGCACAACTGCACATGCTGACCAACATTCCTGTAAACTTTAGTGACTCTAGGTCAAATACTTTTGGAGCTACGTGCGACACAACATTAAAATGACCAATATTTTACTAAGTCAGGGGCTATAACTCCTACACGACTGAATGAATCCAGACGCGAAACCCCAGGTGCACAACTACACATGCTGACCAACATTCCTGTAAAGTTTTGTGACTCTACATCAAATACTTTCAGAGCTAGGCGCGACACAACACTAAAATGACTAATTTTTACAAAGTCAGGGGCCATAACTCCTACATGTCTGAATGAATCCGGACGCGAAACCCCAGGTGCACAACTACACATGCTGACCAACATTCCTGTAAAGTTTTGTGACTCTACGTCAAATACTTTTGGAGCTAGGCGCGACACAACATTCTCGGATGGACGGGCGGACGAACAGAGGACGGACGGAAGGACGGATGGACAAGGGCAAATCTATATGTCCCCACATCCCCCACCCCAAAAAGTGGGGGCATAAAAACCGCTATTCGTAGAGAGATAAGAAAGATTTCAAGAGACACATGTGCCAACGTCATATGTAACTGCGGATTGAGCTATTCAGGCAAAATAATGGCGGTCAGTTAGAACATGTGCTATAGAAACTGTAAGTAAATAATCAAGGTAATTGTTTGAAGTACAAAAACTATGTATGTACTCTTTCAAATGAGATATAGCCTAATTTGCTTATGTGTGACTCTTCTTTGAAAAGTTATTAACATTTGTTAAGTGGACATATATTATGTTTACAATATGAAACTAACTTGTTTGTTTCCATTCAAGAATATCATTCCTACAGTATATTAATCTAACATTTTGTATCTGTAATTATTTCACATTTTCAGACGGAAATGAGCCTATTGTATTCGGACTTTGCAAAGAACGAGTCTGTTAAAGCAGCCCAGTTTAACGTATCCGCACTAACAGATCAAAGTTTAAAGAGACAGATTGAAATGATTCTAGACATTGGGATATCAGGCTATGACGATAAGGAAGTCCTCAAACGGGTATAACTTAATGCGCTGTTAAGTCATTTCTAGTATTTGTGCCGTATTATATAACTGTTATATCCTTTTGACCGCCGCTATCATATACCGATATGCTACCACCGTTTCGCCGTTCTCCATTGCCGCTACTGTTTTGCTGAAGGGCTACCAGAGACGACTTTTACGTACCAGAAAAAACGGGGTTGCCTATTTCCCTAGTTGAGTAATGAAGGTTTTTGGTAAAAATCGGTTTATCTCCAAATTGAGCAGAGAAGCAGAGAAGAAAATCGCTAAAATGTATTTGTTATGTAAAACAGTCGATATACTATGTTCGTCATCTCCATTTGTACGTTAAATCACTATGTTTATGCTTGTTTTTTTGTTTTTTTTTTTTTTTTTTTTTTTGTTTTTTTTTTTTTATTTGTTTGTTTGTTTTTTCTTTGTTTTTTGTTTTTGTTTTGTTTTTGTTAATTTAAAACGCAAAAGTTTACCATGGTACTTATAAGCGAATTAACCTTAGTACCGCTAGTGTCTGCGATCGATGTATAGTATACAAAACTCATCAGTGGTAGATCTGTTGTTTTCAGAATCTAAGAATGCCGAAGCCGCATAATGCAGACATGGCAAAATAGCGAAGATTGCCATGCGCAGAAATAAGTAATTAATTGATCTTTTTTTAATGAGGTTGTTAATTGACTAAACAAACAACCTGTAAAACTAATTTGTATTTCTGAATAATCATCTCTAATTAGCCTGAAATGCATTTGTCTTATAATTACAGTTAGCGATATTTTAAGTACATTCTTGGACACAATGTGATTCATTTTCTTTCCAAAAGTACATGACACCTGTGATTTATTGCGTTATATAGTGCAATATATCTTATAAATGATTCAAATGAATAAACAAGCAAATACGATGAATTGGTATCCCCCGCCGAAAGTGTTTGTGGTGAGGAATGGCAAAAAGTATATCCGGCAAAAAGTTAAGGATGTTACTAAAGAGCAAATAATTTCATTAGTCAAAATCAATTTAACAGAAAACAAATGTTTAATTAAAGAGTACATAATAAATGTATGATACTTTGATCCTGACTAAAGAATTTATTTTGAATGGAATATGCTTACTGTAATAAGCTTAGCTTTTAAAATTAAATGCAGTTAATTGAAATGTGAGCTTGAAGTTTAACTGGAACGAAATATTGTCTTTGAGTGGTTTGGCACCAAGTGTTGCTGTTTAACATGTACATTTGAATTTAAAAGAACAGATGTCCTTAAGAGAACATAAATAAGTTAGATATCTTGAACTAGGTGGGGGCAAGGTTTGGGCAGTTACAACTTAACATGTTGAAGGTTTGAACATTTAAAAAAAGAGAAAGGAATGGAAATACATATATATGTATATATATATATATATAAATATATGTTTATATTTTGTTAGGGGGACGGGGGGTGTGAACAGGTGAGGAAACAAAAATTCACATGTTGATTATAAATATTGATTGAAAATTAAAAATTAAAAAAAAAAAATGGGGGAAGGAAGTGGGGGAGGGGGGGGGGCAGGG
The DNA here is from genome assembly GCF_021730395.1 of Mercenaria mercenaria. Lineage (NCBI taxonomy): Eukaryota > Metazoa > Mollusca > Bivalvia > Venerida > Veneridae > Mercenaria > Mercenaria mercenaria. The sequence continues at coordinate 51,611,106 of NC_069370.1, forward strand.
GATGCATGATCGGTGGTGGGCATGACTGGGTGGAGGAGCAAGGTGGGGGAATGGTACAACTTGCATGTTGATAAATATTCATGGAAGGTTTGAAAAAATCTAAAAAAAAGGATTTTTTTTTCTTTTTTGGGAGGGGGGCGGGGGAGGGGGTTGGGAGGATGAGGGGGTGTGACCAAGGCAATGGGGTGACCAGGTGTGGGTGCACAACTTCATATGTTTATAATAAATGTTCATGGAAAAGAATGAAAGAAATTTAATGAAACTCTCCATAATGGTAAGTCTGTTATGTACAAATATGTGGATTTGTGTACAATTGAAGGGCAATAACTCTTAAGCTACACAATAAATCTGAACGAAATTGTGTGTACACAACCATATTATGGTGATCTAAATTCGGTTTAAGTTTCATAGTTCAAGAAAAATTATATCAAAAGTTATGATGCAGAAATTGCCATATTTATAGTACCCTATATAGTTAACACTAGAAACTTCTAAAGGCCATAACTCTTGTGTTACTTGGGCAATCTGACTGAAACTTGACGGGCCGCATAACCTCATAGTAATGGACATGTGTGAAGTTTGTTTGAAAAAAAACTAAAATAAGAAATTATTTTTTTCGGGGGGAGGGGAGCGGGAGGCGGAGGGGGTGTGACCAAGGTAAGGGGGAGACCAGGTGTGGGTACACAACTACACATGTTTATAATAAATGTTCATGGAAAAGAATGAAAGAAATTTAATGAAACTCTACCAAATGGTAAGTTTGTTATGTACAAATATGTGGATTTTTATACAATTAAAGGGCAATAACTCTGAAGATACATAAGAAATCTGAACGAAATTGTGTGTGCACAACCACATTATAGTGATCTAAATTCTGTTTAAGTTTCAGGTCAAATATATCAAAAGTTATGATGCAGAAATTGCCATATTTATAGTACCTTACATAGTTAACACTAGAAACTTCTAAGGGCCATAACTCTAATGTTACATGGGTAATCTGATTGAAACTTGACGGGCCGTATAAATTCATAGTGGTGAACATGTATATGAAGTTTTATAAAAATATTCCCAACCACTTCCTAGATATGGCTCGGGACGGACGGACGGACAGATGGACGGACAGATGGACGGAAAGACGGACGGAGGGACGGACGGACAACGCTAATACTATATCCCTCCGACTTTCGTCGGGGGATAATAAGATTACTGTATACGAATATGGTAGCAATATTAGTGAAAGTATATAATTCATAGTAAATTTTAAAACAATAACAAAAAATAATAAAAATACCCTCTATAGATTCAAGAATTCCTGTTAGTCCAGCGCTGTACAATGTTGGTAATCAGGGACCTCATTTTCTTGGTACGTTTAAGGCATCTGTGGTATACCTTCGGTATACAATAGATGTACTAGCACCCCTCCTCCCATTTCTATACGCCCGAAGGGACGTATTATGTTATGGGCCCGGTGTCCGTCCGTCCGTCCGTTAGCAATTTCGTGTCCGCTCTGTAACTCTTGAACCCCTTGAAGGATTTCAAAGAAACTTGACACAAATGCTCACCTCACGAGACGACGTGCAGAGCGCACATTTTGGATGTCTCAATTCAAGGTCAATGTAACACTTTGGGGTCAAAAGTCATATGAGTGTGTTTCGTTTCCGCTCTGTAACTCTTGAACTGCTTGAAGGATTTCAAAGAAACTTGGCACAAATGTTCACCACACTGGGACGACGTGCAGAGTGCTTGTTTCGGATGACTACATTCAAGGTCAAGGTCACACTAAGGAGTGAAAGGTCATATATGACTTTGCTGTGTCCGCTCTGTAACTCTTGAACTGCTTGAAGGACTTCAAAGAAACTTGGTACAAATGTTCACCACACTTAGGCGACGTGCAGAGCGCATGTTTTGGATGACTCGCTTCAAGGTCAAGGTCACACTTAGGGGTCAAAGGTCATATATGACTTTGCTTTGTGTATATTGCTATGCATTGCAGTGCTCTCGTTTTTATTTGGCAGATCCCTTCTTGTTCTCTTACAATAATTTTTTTGAATTACTTCCCTTTTGTGTTACTATAAATAGCTTATTTTGAAATTTTTTTATTATTGGCAGTAGGGAAAAACCGAGACCACTTTTCTGTGGTATAACATGGATGGTACATCCAATTTTTAGATGTATTTTGACATAACTTTACCAGGTAGGAATTTTTTTCTGGACTTTGAATTTTTTTTTTTTCTTTTTTTTTTTTTTTTTTTGAAATTTCTTCTTTTTCTTGTTCCTGTCCTTTGGGCTTCAGCAGTCAAGTTCTTTAAATTTTGCTCCCATCCTCTGATGTAAACCCTTCGGGCGTATATTGCCCCGCTTGGCGGCGCTCTTGTTATGGTATGCATTAGGCTGTTATGGTAGCCGAAAGGATATATAGTTTATTATGTTATAATTAAGGTCATGCCCCTACATTTATATAAAATTTCATGATTTAGTAGTAACTTTTGTAAATAAATTGTAAGAAAATACATATTCAGTTAGATGCATATGGTGTTTATGATTAACAGCCTGTTAATAACAAACAAACACACACACGCACGCACGCACGCACGCACGCACGCACATGTAGAACAACATTCCAAAGCTTCAGTGAGAAAGTTACGTATGGAAGTTATCTGTACAATAGTACTTTAATTAGTCTTGTTATAGGTTTGATGCTCAAAGATTGTTCTTGTCAACTCGCAGTTGTTTTCTACGAGCAGATCGCAAATCTTGAGGCTGAAATGACCGGTATCTATAGTGCAGCAAAATGGTGCAAAACACCCGATGATTGCAAACCTCTAGAACCAGGTTTGTTTGTAGGGTACAGTACATAATTACTTAGTAAGCTGGGTTTTTTAAAAAAAAAAACAACTCTTAGTAAAAATAAGAAATGCAGTACCCTGTACAGAAATGTGATATCGAGGGGATAATGTTTTCACGCAAAGCGTTACTAATATCCTTACAATCACCAGAGAATAATGGGAACTTCTACTGTCATTGCTAAAATGGGCGTCTTTAGGAGGGCTTAATCAAAGGGCCAAATGGGCCTAATTTGCTCACCTGAGGGGGGCTGTGACGTTTTGACCTTGCTTCTGATCAAGTCTGAAGAACAACCAATAAACAGTTTAATAATTATTTAAAGGAAACCACTTAAAGCGGTCAAACAAAAGTTTTCGAACAAATGTGAGAGAGGTCCATTATCCATCAAGCAGTTTATCAGAAGATGTCGTTCAAAGGATTTTCTATTTCTAATTCTGGTAGCCCCTAAAATCAGTCATGCTAGACCATTTGAATATACCTGAATGAACCTTACTCGGATGCTACAGACCAGGTTTGGTGATGAACGGTTCATAAGAAGTGCTTTAAAAGTTTGTTTTGGTTTATCTTTATCTCTGGCGGCCCATAAAACCAGTCAAACGGAACCAGTTGAAATGTCTCGACAAATCAACAAGCGTAAACATCATGTTTAGAAGACAACTGTCAGACACTTTTATTTCAAAGTAATAAACTTTCCCATTTACACTGTCTTTACAGTAAAAGAACGAAAATTTATATCACAATAGCCCGTCTGGTTTCTATAGCTGAGTAATAAGTACACAAAACGGTCAATTAACAGGCCGTGATTGCTATGCTAAGTCTCAAGTCATTCCTTCCCTAACTCTGGTTTATTTCTTGAGGAAATGTTCAGTTATAAAGTTAAATGTATAATATTTGTGATATTCAATGTAGATCTGACAGACATGATGACGGAAAACAGAAGTCATTCCTCCCCTTACTGTGGTTGATCTCTTAAGGAAGTGTTCAGTTATTAAGTTCAGTGTATAATACTTGTGAAATTCAATGTAGATCTGACAGACATGATGACGGAAAACTGAAGTCATTCCTCCCCTTACTGTGGTTGATCTCTTAAGGAAGTGTTCAGTTATTAAGTTCAGTGTATAATATTTGTGATATTCAATGTAGATCTGACAGACATGATGACGGAAAACAGAAGTCATTCCTCCCCTTACTGTGGTTGATCTCTTAAGGAAGTGTTCAGTTATTAAGTTCAGTGTATAATATTTGTGATATTCAATGTAGATCTGACAGACATGATGACGGAAAACTGAAGTCATTCCTCCCCTTACTGTGGTTGATCTCTTAAGGAAGTGTTCAGTTATTAAGTTCAGTGTATAATATTTGTGATATTCAATGTAGATCTGACAGACATGATGACGGAAAACAGAAGTCATTCCTCCCCTTACTGTGGTTGATCTCTTAAGGAAATGTTCAGTTATTAAGTTCAGTGTATAATATTTGTGATATTCAATGTAGATCTGACAGACATGATGACGGAAAACTGAAGTCATTCCTCCCCTTACTGTGGTTGATCTCTTAAGGAAGTGTTCAGTTATTAAGTTCAGTGTATAATACTTGTGAAATTCAATGTAGATCTGACAGACATGATGACGGAAAACAGAAGTCATTCCTCCCCTTACTGTGGTTGATCTCTTAAGGAAGTGTTCAGTTATTAAGTTCAGTGTATAATATTTGTGATATTCAATGTAGATCTGACAGACATGATGACGGAAAACAGAAGTCATTCCTCCCCTTACTGTGGTTGATCTCTTAAGGAAGTGTTCAGTTATTAAGTTCAGTGTATAATACTTGTGATATTCAATGTAGATCTGACAGACATGATGACGGAAAACTGAAGTCATTCCTCCCCTTACTGTGGTTGATCTCTTAAGGAAGTGTTCAGTTATTAAGTTCAGTGTATAATACTTGTGATATTCAATGTAGATCTGACAGACATGATGACGGAAAACTGAAGTCATTCCTCCCCTTACTGTGGTTGATCTCTTAAGGAAGTGTTCAGTTATTAAGTTCAGTGTATAATATTTGTGAAATTCAATGTAGATCTGACAGACATGATGACGGAAAACAGAAGTCATTCCTCCCCTTACTGTGGTTGATCTCTTAAGGAAGTGTTCAGTTATTAAGTTCAGTGTATAATATTGTGAAATTCAATGTAGATCTGACAGACATGATGACGGAAAACAGAAGTCATTCCTCCCTTACTGTGGTTGATCTCTTAAGGAAGTGTTCAGTTATTAAGTTCAGTGTATAATACTTGTGATATTCAATGTAGATCTGACAGACATGATGACGGAAAACAGAAACTACGACGGACTACTTGTGGCTTGGAAAGGATGGAGAGATGTTAGTGGTGCAAAAATGAAAGATATGTATGCAGAGTTTGTCAACCTAATGAACAAAGCAATCAAAGCTGGTGGTTTGTAATAATTAATAAGTACTTATATGTCTATTATGTTTAACTAGGCAGAAAGCAAGCAAGAGGTACGAAAGCGCCTGGGTAGGATCTCGAGACTACGTGTAACAGTTCATTCGATACTTTGTTTAGGCCTAAAAAAATTCTTTGTTTCCGAACATTCTCAAAAAAAGTAGGGTAGGTAGGTCGGGAAAAATTTTTTTTTTTGGAATTATATCCATTAAGGCAGACTTTTCAGAAATTATTTTTGTGTCAAAAAAATGAATACAAATAAAGGGTATAATTCCTTAAGAGCATCAGTAAGTTGATTTCTAACATCACTGGCCATATTTAAAGCATAAAAAGTGCAGTTTTGCAATTTTTTGTTAAAAAGTTGAAAAAAAAATTCTTCAATGCCATAAAAACATTTAGGGTCGGGGCAAAAATTTAGGGTAGGTCGGGATACCAGAAACAAACAATTTTTTACGCCTTACGTAGCTAGATCACGTGGTCTTTCGCGTATACATTATTATGTATTCCCTCCAAGTGCAGTACTGGTTTTATATTTCTGTCGCACCTTTTTCATTAACTTACCTCGATCAGTTTGCAGTTTCAGGATCGATTTCGTATAGCTCTTTTATAAAAGATCCTGGATTTGCCTAGGAAATATATCTAGAATAAATGAAGGCAAAAGTCATGCTTAGTTTTACACGGGTATATCATGAAAAATATCAAAACTTTGACATCTAATAGATTTTTTACTTAGTTGTGTTTAAACTTGTGTTATGAAAAATAATGCAATGTTTCGTAAAACTTACACTTTAAGGGAAGTATGAAGACATGGGGGCATATTACAGATCTTGGTATGAGCAAGATGATTTTGAGGGAGATATGAACCATTTGTTTGATCAGTTTATACCACTGTACGATCAACTCCATGCATATGTTAGAAGAAAGTTAAAAGATAAATATGGTGCGGGCAACTTCCCGGAATCTGGCCATATTCCCGCTCACATCTTTGGTATAAAATACTTTTTATATGAATGTTTGGTTATTTTATCTTTGAGTACCATAGTTACTATAGCAACATTTTTACAGTAGATTAGTAAGCACATACGTCTTCGAGGGATTATACAAGGTGTTATGCTACCTCTTTTGAAGTGAATTTTAATTTTGAGTTTTGCAATTTTGCATGAAGTATAAAAATCGATTATAAAAAGTCACTTGATGGAAGGTACACAAACAGTAAATATAAATTGAATTAGGCATGAAATGTCTTTTTGAAATAATAAGAATTTTCTTTTCTTATATAAAGATAAAATGACATAAAATTGCTTTTATCTTAAAAGCATGATAAATTGTTCAACATAAATAAACACAGACAGTTACCGTAACAGTATATTATTTTGTCATCTTTCAATGTCACTTATTTCACGTTTTTAGCTGGGTTAGTGTCTAGCGGGAAAGTCTTGCTTCAACGTAAATGATACAGAAATACAATTAATAGAGTAAGGGGAAGATAATCATAGACTCCAAGTGTCGGATCAAAATAATTTTCTGTTTGTCAGGTGACATGTGGTCTCAACAGTGGAACAATATATATGATATATTGGAGCCTTACCCTGGTCAGGGACGGCACTTGCTTACAACAGAAATGAAGGATCAGGTACTGTTAGTACTACAGTAATATAAGTACAAATATTTAGCACATTTTTCATTATTCGTTTAAATGGGCTTTTTTTTCTACTCAAATCTAAAGGCATGATTACACTATCAAAGGAAAAACATTGCTTCTCTTTAAATCATTATCATTCCTCTTCCTCCTTGACTGAGTGGTTAAAGCCGGTGTCGTTGATCATTTCCTCCTCAACGCCAACAGTTTGATGCTTACTTTAAATTTAAGATCTGTTTATTTGAAGAAAACTGTTCACTGGATGGTTCTAATGAATAGCCCTCCTGTGCCTTACATGATGCCTTTCGGGCCATATTGTGTATTTCCACAATTTGCAAGTTGTTAAGTCACCATTTCTGGTCAGAATGATTTAATCTCCATCAAAAACAAGTACCATTAAATTAAAAGTATATTACTTTATTGGACATCTAATAAAAACAGTAAGATGACAATGCGTTACAAAATTGTTATATTTTTGATACTATAATCGGTTTTGATACTATAACCGGTTTTGTTACTATACCATGTTTATCAAGATAAATCTTATATAGAAATAAAATTAATTCACATTTTCTGAATGATTATGACAGAATTATAATGTGATACGTATGTTCCGTTTGGCGGAAAAGTTCTTTACGTCAATTGGTATGGGTCCTATGCCAGAGTCTTTCTGGAGATTTTCCATGTTGGAGAAACCAGACGACGGTCGTGAGGTAGTGTGTCATGCGTCCGCATGGGATTTCAGTAACGGTACTGACTTCAGGTAGGTGTTATTATGCTAGGTACAATATAATGTATTTAATATACATAAGTTTATATTATGATTCATGAAGAAAACGTGCTAGCTAGGAACGTTTGCCCAAGATAAACATACCATGTTTCCAAACGATTTGATTGTAGACACAAGCAAACCATATAAAAAATTGTTTTCGTGGCGAATGTGAATTCAGAAAATGTGCTATTTCTTTGTCGAATTATTCTTCGCAAGTAGCTACAAAACTTTATACGTAAAAAAATGAATGGCTTCGATAGGCTGCACTTTTACAAATCGCCATGACATACATTGACCTTAACAAGGATCGAAAATGCGACCTTTTGCTGTGCATATAGAGTATACTGGGCAAAAACAATTTCAAATTCAAAAGCTTAACACATATTTGTAACAATTTATGCAAGTATCTACATAACTGTTACTTCAGAATCAAACAATGTACGACAGTGACCAAAGACCAACTGATAACAGTGCATCACGAAATGGGTCATATACAGTATTACCTTACGTACGTGGACCAGCCCATTCTGTTTCGAAGCGGGGCGAATCCAGGTTTTGTTTTATAAAAACATTCAATCGTCAGCCACTAAAATCATATTACTTTCTGTTACTGTTATAACGGTTTAGAAATATCTGTATATGTAATTGCATTTTGTTTGCATATACATAATGTAAAATAATACCCTCAACTTACTGAATGTTTGTTTCATGTCAAGGCCTATCGACAAAACGAATTTGACCGTCAAAATTTGATAACTAGTTAATACTTTTTTTATTAAAAAGTTTAAATATTACTACTAGTAATGTTAAATCGTGTCGTCATCGTTATTCGGCAACCATATTTTCTGTTCGTTTTTTCGAATTCAGATGGGCTCGATATACCTCAAGATTAACATCTGTTAATGTCGAATCTGCTCAAATTAAGACATAATACCTTTTAGCTAGTCATCCTGCTTTATTTATATTGTGTAAGAAAAATGATTTTCTAGCTGTTTAGCACATGTTTGTTTATAAAATATGCTAGTAATGTTTTAAAGGTAAATGTAGTTTGATTTGCGTGACATCCTAGTACTCTCTGCTGCAGGTTTTCATGAAGGTGTAGCGGATATTGTCAGTCTGTCTTTTCAGACTCCGGAACATCTACAGAAGATAGGGCTTCTGGAGAACCTCCCAAACGGGACAGGTTGTTCATTTTCTGTTCTTGTTCTTCTTGCAAAAGGTGTATGTAATTTTTCAGAAAGCGATTATTCCAGCTGTATCATTTTCATTATTATATATTTTGTTGATATCATTTATGTTAATGATGTATTGATCTTACTTTTTTGTTTCACTTTGTTATTTACTCGTTTTGCATTTAGAATTATCTCCTTTTTAATTTGTAGAGGGTGACATCAATTTTCTATTTCAAATGGCACTGGAAAAAGTTGCTTTCCTGCCATTTGGTTATTTGATTGACCAATGGCGATGGAGTGTGTTTAGAGGGGAGACAACAACAAGCAATTATAACGCGGCATGGTGGAATCTGAGGTCTGCAACGGTTTGCCATATTATAAAAAGTCCAGATATATTTTCCTTGTTTCAGTTTTCACAGTATTTTAACATGGAAACCGGATGTGTTTTTCTTACTTAGAATTATGAAACGAAAATACGGATGTGTTTTTCATATTCCGATTTTCAACGAATTGTGACAAGGTATTAAACCATTTCCTAAAATCAGATATCAATCTTTAAATCCTTGGTTTCTTCTTCGTATTCGTACTCATTTTGGAGATTGAAAATAAATAAACCTCAACAGAATAACGACTTCTGTATAAGCGCCAAATTATGTCAGATCAAAGAGACTGCTCTGTATATTTCAATTTTTTCATTAAGACTGAATGTTTCTGATTCTGTTTATTAAGTTTAGCTATGCTATGGAATCAGTGATCTGATCTGTGATCGCATTTCTGCGAAAAGTATTGAATGGGCCTTTGTTTTCACTCAATGGATATATACAACAAAGTATGCGTATTTTACTGGCTTTTGAAGTAAGTAGTGTGCCGATAAATAATGAAACTAAATGATAGCATTTGTCCATTCCAATTTCTGTTTTTAAGGTGTCGTTACCAAGGCATAGCACCACCTGTTGCACGGTCAGAACATGACTTTGATCCTGGAGCAAAATATCACATAGCGAGAAACACTCCTTATATCAGGCAAGGTTTCATTCTTATCAACCATTTATTAATTGATTGTTTACTGATAAAAATATTTCTAACAATATTTATCAGTTACAGTTGAATATTTGAGCTACGCCATGAGAAAACCAACATAGTGGCTTTGCGACCAGCATGGATCCAGACCAGTCTGCGCATCCGCGCAGCTTGGTCAGGATCCATGCTGTTCGCTAACGGTTTCTCTAATTGTAATAGACTATGAAAGCGAACAGCATTGATCCTGACCAGACTGTGCGGATGCGCAGGCTGGTCTGGATCCATGCTGGGCGCAAAGCCACTATGTTGGTTTTCTCATGGCGCGGCTCATTCATACTTATTTGAAGATTATTCGCATCGGGCATATTGCTCTGCGTTTGTAAACCTTATTGGCAGAAATTAAAAGAATTTAAATGAAGCTATTCAAAAGGAGCGAGACAAGCATTGATGTTTAGATATGTACAACAGTATTTTGCTTAGCTTTTTATCTAGTTTGTCATAAAATAGAGACAATGTGTAGAAAAGTTTTAATAGTTTTGAATGCGTCCAAATCGATCAAATTTGACACAAATGCTCTGCTGAAACAAACTGTGTCGATGAAATTAAGAACGTGAAAGGTAAAAAATGAAAAGGTTACGATTCTTGTTTAATGTGAGTTGCCGACGAGTGTCCCCACCTGAAATGAATTGAACAACTTCTTTTCCAGTCAAGCCATCGGCAAGTGTCACATTTACCTCCCTAGCATCTAGTCTAGGCCGATTATGCTGGAAACAGTACCAATTTAAGTAAATCACCTAGCACTGAACACTGGTCTGGATATCGGGAATCGAATCCGGACTGCAGGCGTTATAGTTCAAAGTGCACTGACTTCCTAGTGAAAACCGATTCAACTAAGTGCCGCTATATCATTGTTCATATAGATTTAGTTATTGTCTTTTTAAAGAGGTGTTTATAGGACAGTAAATTGTTTCAACAAGATCGTTGCTGGGACATTCTACATATGTGTATTCCGTAGCTATATGTTAACGTATAACGCCATAAAAGTAGAATCAGAACACGCTTGAGAAGAAATGAATGCTTACCAAAAAGCCATTTTTTAGAATTAGCAAATTTAGTTGTTTTTTGTTTTGTTCATTTTTCGCAAGAATACTGTAACGGTATGTGATTGTTTCCAATTATAGGATGATTAGCATTTGCAGTAACCCTTGAAACTTACGCAATATTGCCACTGAACTGTTTCTACATTTACAAAATTTTTACTCAGTATCAACAATAGCAATAACCAAAGTATGTTTTATTTACCTTAACTTTCATTAAATTTGATCTGAAAAGATTCATTCATCACTGACAGGTATTTCGTAAGTACCGTTGCCCAGTTTCAATGGCATAAGGCATTGTGTGAGCTGATAGGACAAGCAGATCCACTGCATAGATGTGACATATACCAAAACAAAAAGGCAGGACGAAGACTACAGTAAGATAGTTGACTGTTTAGGAAAGGTTTCATTTTTAATTGAATTACTGGAACATTAGTTTAATTTTGAGGCAAGTATGAATAACACTTGTGGGTGATCAAGTTCCTTTTAAAATGAGTCCCATATTAACCAGCTTCTTGAATGTTTTGAAGACATAGTCATATAACGGTATTTAATGTTTGATATTGTCCAAGATCATTGTCCTTGATTTGAATGCGTCTTTTTATGAGTAAGTAATAAAATGTGCAACAATCATCACGTCCCCTAGCATCGGTTTGGTGGAAAATTTTATAAACTTTAAGTCAAATGAACTTCATGATCCCGCCCCAACCCCCTTCCCCAAACAATTAATGAAAACAACATAATCAATGTTTTTGGACGACTTAACTGCTGCAACACTGCACGTTTGTCGATTTTTTGAAAGTCAATTTTAATTTTAGACGGTTGTTTGGCGACATAGAAATGCAACTTAATATTTAGACTGATTTAGTATCTTTGTAAGAAGTATTATAATATGCAACAACCCTCAGACACCAATCGAAACTTTATTATATCATAATGATAAACAAAATAACAAAGTGCCAGTCACACTAAAATTAGACAGCTGGTGTGAGTATTCAATTGTATAAATGTATTTTGTTCACGCTCTAAACTTTGACTAACTGGTAACTACTGACGCTTCTTTGTTGTGGTTCGTGAGTTTGTTGATTATTTTCATTAAACCAACCTTCCCTTCCAATAGTTCAATAATAATTCATTGTATTTACATAAAATTACATAAATAATAACAATGTTAATATTGATATTTATATGTTTTGTAGATAGGTCGGGCAACAAATTTTAACAGCATTAGCCACAACATCAAGTAATTTTTAATATTCAGCAACTTTGTAAAAGAGTACCCTACATGACCCTTTATGTTCATTTTTCGAAGAATATAAAAAAGCACGATGGTACTTTTATATTAAGGAGACATTTTACAGAGAGATGTTACAAATGGGTGCATCGTTGCCATGGGGTAAAGCTATGGAGAAAATAACAAGAGGCACAAGTGGTTTTACAGATAAACTCAGTGCCCAACCCCTCCTTGATTACTTCAAACCTTTGCAGGTAATTATTTAGTTCATCCCATTCTATATTCGTTTGACACTGTTTAAACATACACTTTATCCGTTACATGTATTAACACATTTAGAAAAAAAGAACCCACATTTTTTGCTTATTCATATGTTTGTTATTTTCTCACTGAACATAATACGAATAAGATAAAATGTATATCAATGCTCATTATGTCTAGTATTGAAATATTTCTTATTATATTCAGGAATGGTTATATAGTCAATAATGATAGTAAATTTAAAAATGATATAAACTAACAGGTAAATTTACGTAGTTCTGATATTTGGTGACATTTAATTTAAGGAATGGTTAGACTCTGAAAATAGCAAGACAGGAGAAAACATCGGTTGGAACCGAGATAGCTGTCCAAGTGGCTCGTTTGTTAACTCGATGTCGTCGATGTCGGAGTTGTCGTCGTCGTTTGTTATCGTTTCTATCTTAAATATAATACTTCTTCTGTTTTGTAACTGGCAAATATATCTTTTTTAAAAATGAAGGGATCTGCAAAAGACATCTCGCACAAAACTAAAAACAAGTATTATTATCAGACAAGGTCGGGTTCTAAGAAAACAGTTCTTCAAACTGTTACTCTACATCTGTGTTTGTATGGATTTGTAAAACATTAAAATAAAACATATAAACAACAAGAACAAATTAAAGGAACAAATAAGGGAATATAGTGGAACAATGCCTAGGAACGTTCAGTATCAAAAACACCACCGGGGTGTTCCAACCGGTTAATTGTGCACAAACTCTCTTTCTTTATCCCGACTACGTTCTAAAGATTTACTTAATAAAAATAACACCCGTGTGATTACTCCTTTACACAAAGCTAAGGTACCAAATTCATGCATGTTATATTAAAGAAATGTAAACTAAAAAAGTAATAGTGGTGTAGGAACTGTTTGTTTTATTTTGCTGGATCATCCTATGGTAAATAACATCAATCAGAAAAAAACGGATTATCCGTATTCTAGATATAATCCAGATAACGGATAACGTGAAGTATCATGTATTTAAACTGCAGTAATAATGTCTGAATGCGTGTTAGGAGGAAGAGTCGGCATACACTCCTTTCATAAAATAATCTTTAAGAAGATCATTCTGAAGCACTGAACACATCCAAGTAAAATAAACCAGACTCAGATTGACTAAATCTGAACATAAGAGGTAACGAAACATGAGTCCAAGTTGGAGGACAAACATAAATTTCGGTAGCTGTTGCACAGCTAGCTCCCGTTGGAATGCTATTAACTGTTACCTGTTGGAAAATTTCATTCACAAACCGGACATTAATGTGATCAATGTCAATAAAAAACATTGTGCGATGTTAATAAAACTTGCTAAATCCTCGGTCATATTTCGAAATACTTTGACTGAAATGTTGCATTGGTGTCCCTAAAATCTTGAAATAAATGAAATGCACTTTACAGAAGCGGAAGAAAGAATAAAAGAGAAAAGATTCAGATTTGGACATGATCTTAGCGCACACGTTGCGACAAAGATAATACCAAAACGACTTGGCGTTGTAAACTAGAATAATTGCAACAATATTGATAAATCGTAAGCAGTACAAATGATTTCAGATTGCCTGTATACCTTTATTAGATGTCCCCTTGTCGACGAAGAAATTACCCCTCTAACATTAGATATTCACAGAAGACTAGTTAGTATATTGCAAGACATTATATTTTCAGTCTCAAAAGGAAATATTATCACCCAAATGCATCTAGGGTTAGCAATGGCAGTACATCAGTCAACAAGAAATAAAGGCTTGAGGCAATTACACAATAGTGCCGGTCATTATTGTTCTTACACCTAGACGCGCCGAAACATCTCTGTCGAAAGATATTAGAAATTTGAAATGTTTCAAATCCGTAAAATCGTAGACGGTATACCTTTCCAAAATTTGCTGCTGATAACTTTTATCTGAATAAGCAAACTCTTAAGTGGAAAGAATGCCATGCAAGCAACACAGAAAATCGTAGTTCAGGGAGAAATAGAAAGTGTTGATCATAAGTCAGTTTCAGTCGGATCATTAGATGCTGTTCAAATGCAAGAAATGGTACATAGTCTACTTTTTACCACAAAATATTGTTGTAACGTAAAACAAACATAGCATCCAGTGAAAACTAACATGATGTCTGTGTAGCATTTACAATCGTAACAGAAATGATTTAGCAGTGGTTCTTAACATTTTATTGAAAATGTTTTAACGTCTGTTTTTACTATCTCCTCTGTATTGTTGTTTTAAATATTATTGTTTTTTACCTGTAAAGATTTATCAAAATGTCTGATCACACCGACACTAAACCCGAGGAGCAAAACTTTGCATGATATGGAAACTATGTATGGTATGTTAAACGTACGGTGATAAACTGTGTCCTGGCGCTTATACAACTGTCTTTTCCACTATTCGAGAAAGCATTTTATATGATGATCCTGATTTCTCGTACATAGACTGACCTTGCATCTTGGGAAAGAGCTGCGGCAAGTAAGGGCACAATGGGTTGCGCGAATCAGACACGAAACGGTTATTGTTGCTTAAGCAATAAAGTCAAATGTTACTTAAAATAAACAAACGCCCTTAGCAGTAACTAGACTAATGTTGATCCTTTAGGAATAAAGCTTGTTTGTTTGGGTTTTTTTGTCAAGAAAGGTAATCGCAAATATTAGTTGTTCAAAGAGGCCAATGCTCTGTGGGTAAACAATTACAAACGGCAATCCAAGTCTTACAATCTTGATATTTCAAACACGTCTAGATTCGGCAATACAAAATATGCCAATGAAAATAATATATATACTGTAAAAACTATTGGGAAATACATGTTACTATCTACAGAACTTCACAAGAACAAAATAATCACACACTCCTCAGAAATAGTGTTTTTTGTCGATTGTCGATGAAACGAATGCATAGCAAGTCAGATTTTGGACGAAAAAAGGTAACGTACAAGATCTTTCCTCTAAAGCTAAATTCTTTAGGGGGAAATGATACTCAGCCCTTTTACTTAAAGGATCAGTAACAGTAACTGCTGTTAAATCAAGATCTTCTTGGGAGGTCCAGATTATTACATTGCACATTTTCAAGCTTTAGGATACTGCAAGCTTTACAGTTTCTCAGAATACATACAGCAAACTTTATAGTTTCTCAGGATACTCCAAGCTTTATAGATTCTCAGGGTACAACAAGCTTTATAGTTTCTCACAGTACTGCAATCTTTATAGTTTCTCAGGATACTGCAAGCTTTATAGTTTCTCAGGGGTTTGAAACCTTTATAGTTTTTCAGGGTACTGCAATCTTTATAGTTTCTCAGGGTACTTCAAGCTTTATAGTTTCTCAGGGTACAACAAGCTTTACAGTTTTTCAGGATACCGCTAGCTTTATACTTTCTAAGGATACTGCAAGCTTTACAGTTTCTTAGGATACATACTGCACACTTTATAGTTTCTTAATAGTTTTAAGGTACTGCAAGCTTTATAGTTTCTCAGGGTACAACAAGCTTTATAGTTTCTCAGGGTACAACAAGCTTTATAGTTTCTCAGGGTACAATAACCTTTATAGTTTCTCAGGGTACAACAAGCTTTATAATTTCTCAGGTTATTGCAAGCTTTAAAGTTTCTCAGTGAACTGCAAGTTTTATAGTTTCTCGGGGTACAACAAGCTTTATAGTTACTCAGGGTACTACGAGATTTATAGGTTCTCATGGTACAACAACCTTTATAGTTTCTCAGGGTACAACAAGCTTTATAACTTCTCAGGATACTGCAAACTTTATACTTTCTCAGAGTACTGCATGTTTTATAGTTTCTCAGTGTACAACAAGCTTTATAGTTACTCAGGGTACAACAAGCCTTATAGTTTCTCAGGGTACAACAAGCTATATAGTTTCTGAGGGTACAACAAGTTTTATAGTTTCTCAGGGTACTGCGGGATTTATAGTTTCTCATGGTACAACAAACTTGATAGTTTCTCAGAGTTCAACAAGCTTTATAGTTTCTCAGAGTACTGCAAGCTTATAGTTTCTCAGGGTACTGCAAGCTTATAGTTTCTCAGGGCACTGCAAGCTTTATAGTTTCTGTGGCTACTGCAAGAGTTATAGCTTCTCAGGGTACTGCAAGCTTTATAGTTTCTCAGGGTTCAACAAGCTTTACAGTTTCACAGGATACTGCTAGATTTATAGTTTCTCAAGGTACTGCAAGCTTTACAGTTTCTCAGGATACTGCAAGCTTTATAATTACCCTGGATATTGCAAGCTTTACAGATTCTCAGGATACATACTGCAAACTTTATAGTTTCTCAGGATATTTCAAGCTTTATAATTTCCTTCCCATGGTACAAGAACCTTTATAGTTTCTCAGGGCTCAACAAGCTTTATAGTTTCTTAGGGTACTGCAAGCTTTATAGTTTCTCAGGGTTAAGCAAATTTTATAGTTTCTAAGGGTACAACAAGCTTTATAGTTACTCAGGGCACAACAAGCCTTATAGTTTCTCAGGGTACAACAAGCTATATAGTTTCTGAGGGTACAACAAGCGTTATAATTTCTCAGGGTACCACGAGATTTATAGTTCTCATGGTACAACAACCTTTATAGTTTCTCAGGGTACAAAAAGCTTTATAGTTTCTCAGAGTACTGCATGTTTTATAGTTTCTCAGGGTACAACAAGCTTTATAGTTACTCAGGGTACAACAAGCCTTATAGTTTCTCAGGGTACAAGAAGCTATATAGTTTCGGAGGGTACAACAAGCTTTATAGTTTCTCAGGGTACTGCGAGATGTATAGTTTCTCAGGGTACTGCAAGTTATATAGTTTCTCAGGGTACAACAAGCTTTATAGTTGCCCAGGATACAACAAGTTTTAAAGTTTCTCAGGGTACTGCAAGCTTACTAGTTTCTCAGAGTACAGCGAGCTTTGTAGTTGCTAAGGGTACTGCTAGCTTTATAGTTTCTCAGGGTACTGCAAGCTTTATAGTTTCTCAGGGTTTAACAAGCTTAATAGTTTCTCATGGTACCGAAAGCTTTACAGTTCTCAGGGTACAACAAGCTATGTAGTTTTAAGTGGAATTCAAGTTTTATAGTTTCTCAGGGTACTGCAAGCTTTACCATTTCTCAGGGTACAACAAGCTTTATAGTTTCTCAGAGTAGAGCAAGCTTTATAGTTTCTCAGGGTACTGCAAGCTTTATACTTTCTGTGGGTACAGCAAGCTTTATAGTTTCTCAGGGTACAACAATTTTTATAGTTTCTCAGGGTACTGCAAGCTTTATAGTTTCTCAGGGTACTGCAAGCTTTATAGTTTCTCAGGGTACAACAAGCTTTATAGTTTCTCAGGGCACTGCATGCTTTATTGTGTCTCAGGGTACAACAAGCTTTATAGTATATTGTAGAACAAGTTATAGTTTCTGTGGATATGCAATCTGTATAGTTTCTTCTTTCAATTATTATTCAATTTCAGTTATTATTCTTTCAATCCATGCATAAGTGTGTTGCCGTGGTAATCAGACAGCGAAAAAGACTTTAAAACTCCTCAAAACTACTGACCCGATTTTGAAATGAGTTAGCAGAAATGTTCCGTGGGTGGCCTCTACCAAATTTTATTCAAATCATTCTGTTTCGTTAAAAACATGGCTGCAAGGGGTTTAAAGAAGAACTCCTGGCTAATTTCAAAATGATTTTACAGCAATACTCCCTTAGTGACATAATAGTTTCTAATCATTCTGTTTCATTAAAAAAACACATGACTGCCTGGAGTCGGGGCTAGTTTCCTCTATATGACTATGTGGAAAAAATCTTAAAAATCATCCTCTGAAGCTGAAGCTCAGGTGAACAATCTAGAGCCATGGTGGTACTCTTGTTTATAGTAGCCGCCGTTAACCCACCAAGAGACTGTTATCAGTTACATTGGAAGGCTAGTGCAGGATAGATAAAGCGCTCAGATTCCAGAAACTTCCCTTGTTCTTTAGCATGTCAGGGGTAAAACACCAATAGGGAGTCGAACTAGTGATCCTGGATTAATAGTCAGTATTGTCAACAGACCACTTCGACCGCTCTATTTTATCGCGAAAATGAAAGATCCTGCTAAAATGCTTAAAATTAAGCTTTATAAAGTCTGTTCGCAATACACTATTAGTAACGGAGATTGATAATACAGACAGAGCTATTGAGAACCAATCCATATTTTCAGTCTGGTTTTGTCTAAACTGATACATACACAGACACATGCATAAACGCGGGCTTGCTTCGCAAATATGCATTGGTTTGATTACGATGCCGCATTATAACGATGGCATAAAAAGAAAATTTGTTTGTAATATGGGACTATATGCTTTGTGTTAACCTACTAATCATATTGTAAAACTGTGATTATTTAACCCTCGTACTTGAACCAATTCTATTTAAATTGCATGTTATTCCTGCTTTATAAATTTGTGTTTTCTTTGAATTAAATTCTCATTTGATAATTATTCAAGAAAGACCGGATCGTTTCCTACGTTGCTCCGTGACATCCAACTTCTGAAGTTATCATTTTTTCCAAATTTATCCATATTATGAACCTTAGAGGAATTTGTTGGGTTTTGAGTCACATCGTCCAAATTTAGCTTTTGATAGCAAATTGGAGACTCCATGTACCCATCGGGACATTATTTCATTATGGGCGGGCAGCTTGGTAGAACCGACGACTTTCCGTAAGCCAGCTGGATTACTTCCTCACATAAAGAATTTATACAAAAAGAGAGGTCTCGAATTCAAACCACGGTCAAGTGTTTCAAAGTCAGCAACTTAACCACCCTGAAGTAAGTTGTAGAACTTAATATGTAAATTTACCGTTCCGTTTGGCTTTTGTTTTACGAAAACTCTGCGCTTTAAGAACATTTACAACAATAAATTAGGTAATTTTACCAGTATTAAATCAATTTGATTACAATGCCTAACAAATAACTGCCCAACATAGCGTCACAGTCGCCTAAGTTTCTAGCATTCAGTCACAGTGAAGCCCTAACGGAATACAAATTGGTGAATTCATACAAGTTGTCTCGAAATCACAGTCAATTTGCCAACGAGAGTAGGCAGTAATCATATAGGATGTAAGAGGCAAAAAGTCTAACACACTGCACGAGCAATTCCCAGTAACCATTAGACACACACCTGCCGCGTACCAATATCAACATTGATGCTGTTTGGCTTTATATGGATATCTAAACTTAAACATCTTAAATAGTCCTTTTCACTGTTTATAATAATGTCAGGTATCATTCTTTCTCTTATGCAGCTTTTAATTAATTGATGAAAATGTGCATTTCAATCTGTTAGTATATCAACCTAAAGAGCTCTTGCGTTCAAGGGGCATGCCTCCAGAGAATGTCTTTTTTCATAACAACAATAGCTTATTTCTTTGTAACAGTAATGACAAGGTGATTCAAGTAAATTTATTCTTAGCTTAGTCTGCATAATATGTAGTGAAACGTTATCTAATGAATAAATTGGAAGGAATTTAGCAGAGCTTTACTCTTGAGAACTACTCAGATAATGTTGCTAAACGTTGAAATGTCTTGTTCCACAATGTGCATCTAGAAGCATTACTTCAAATGTGCACCAAAAAAGATTCGGATAGGGTGTGGGACGCTAAGCATATTGGTAAGAACTGCGCTGTGGTCCTTTTCTCACACTTAAACGTATTTGTCCAGAAAGCCTACTGAATAAAGTGACTCAAATAACTCATTATATATATTATACAACATAATCCCAGTACCAAAACATAAGATGCATGCAATTCATTTGGAAATGAAAACATAACTTATCAAAAGAAATTCAGAATTCTACCCGCCATAAACACTAAATATATCAAACGTGTGTTGTCGCCGAACTACAAGCCATATTTATATATTTTTGTTGTGGAAAACAAATTGCTTACCTTCCATGGAATCGCAATGAAAAAAGACATGACATCTTATTGTATATAACAATAATGATAGTAATAATAATAATAATAAAGACTTTATTTAACGAGGCTACATATTCGCCAAAACGATCTTCCATATGTGCCGCAACATGTATATATAACAGATTTGTTGTTCTTATGTAAAGACAAGATATAGTGGCACTTCTTCATATTTGTAAATATAAACATTGATAGTATAGTATCTTTAAACAAAACATTAATATGTTTGTTTGTATAACCATTACTGTGCGTTAGGTGTAATGTTATCTAGTCACTAAAATATTTTATCATTAGATATTTACCTCGAATGCATAAAATCCTTATCAAATTTATTGAACTTTACTAAACATATAAATAAGGTTTGCATATACAGCTACATTTATAATTAAATTAATTAATAATGTTATGCAGTAACAATGGATTGTTAAAAACTGCCGTTTAGTGGTAGTACACATTTATACTGTGTGTATCTATACAAGTACACAGTCCGTTGTGCATAGTATTGATAATACATAAACGTGTTAATTTTATGTTTTACATAATCTATATAAAGTAATTGTTCATGTTGTATTTTTAATTTGAAAATTTGATTGAATATACCATTAAACTAGTACACGCCATATACATGTGTAGCTAAGCACAGAATAAATGTGTATTTTTTTAAATCAATGTTATACATGACATCTTATTGTGAATTTAGCTCTACAAACACAGTTAGTATATAAATTTAGTCAAGTTAAACTTATTTGATGAAGATTTTCTACTTCTAAAATTGCTATCTAAAAATATATCATTTTAGAGAAAGATGCACGTCTCTGATATGTTCTTTAAGAAAACTTCTTATCGAAATAATACTTTGTTCTGTTTGTAATTCTTCATATTTAAGGTATTTCTGCACATTTGATAAACAGAAATTAAAGTCGTAACGGCATTTATCCGGTTGACACAGAATATTAACTTGGACTTAGGAATAATTATGGAAATGACATTCATTTTATGAAATTAATGGCAGTCCATGAGTGAATTTATTAAAACGGCAATTTTTACAATCTTTTTAAAGACTAAATATGATATTTAATGTTTGATTCATTAAACAAGTCAAATTAATGTCTTGAAATCAGCTTGAAATGTGGAGATCTCTTGGACCATGGGCAATATCTCAATAACAATTACACGGATATGTACATTTTATTTCACCGTATTACAGACTATATGTTTATTTACGGCTGCGAGAAGTTTCATTTAATATATATCATAGAAAAAATTCTTTTCTCGAAAAATGCAGTCAAAATTGTAATTTTTCTTTAGACTTCCATTACGAAAATGTGTTTGAGGTTCAAGTGTTTTTAAATCAGTCAATCAAATAATCAAACACTCGACCCTAATATTTTATTTGTAGAAATTTCTGAGTACATTTTGAAGTTTTTTTAATATCAGGATTAATTAAATTCTAAAAAAAATGATCCGAACGTGCAGAACTACCATAAAGGCAGACTTTAGTGCATTGCAATGGTTTCAATACTTACTGCTTGTGTACGTTAACAAGAAGCCAGGTCTTTCAATTAAAAAGTCACTGCAAAAATTGATAGTCACGACGCTCCCGTCGCTTACAATTTCGCCAGTCGGATAAAAGCCAGGTTGGTTTCCAGAACAGAAATTGTCTCCACAAAATCTCCCCAAATCGCCTTGTCCGATAAACTCACCTAAACATTAATTTTATATTTCGTTAATTTTCTTTGAACGCTTTCTTAATTAAAATACGGAGGTTCTGCGTAATAAACTGACGTAGGTACGTCAGCAATAAGATAACTTCTTTAGATTAACAAGTCACTATCAACAAAATATGATATTATGTTTTCATAAACATATGTTTATGTATATATGTTTTCGCAATATCAACATTATGCAATAAACCGTGACTGTTAGATCAATGATAGAACGCATTACTGTTTAATTTAAATGATTTAAGTATAGCATGGAAACAAGGATTAAAAACAAAACAGCCACGTGCAAAGAGCGCAGCCCACTCAACACGAAACACTACAGCAGGAAATGGAAAATGGAGAGAGAATGTAACAACACATGCAGTGAAGTATTTTTCAATAATCGATACCTCGCATCTACATTAAATGCTAGCCGTGTCAATCATTTTTTAATTTATTACACACAGATTTTATCAAATTTCTTTACATTCTCAACATGCGTAAATGCTATAATCAAAATTGGTGGAATTAAACCAGTCCGAACGTGCAATGTTATAGCTGGACTAGTCAAACCTGTTTTGAACAAGAAAGTCTTGGTTATGAAAATAATGCTTTTTGTGGGGTTGAGGATTTGACGTCACCTTTTTGTTGGTGGATGGAGACCCTAGGTGTGCCCCTCCATGCAATATTTCATCACGGGCGGGAACCTAGATAAAACCACCGACCTTCTGTGGCTTCCGTACTGGAAGAACCTTATTCAGTTCTCAGAATAGTTCCACATATTTGATTTCGTGTTGAAACATAAGAAAGGTGATAAGTTTGTTTTGCTTGCTCCATTTTAAACATTCAATACAGTTTCAAAGCCGACAGTTATCAAAACATATGTTAACATACCGTTATCAATTGTGACCCAGTCCCAGCTGTCACAGTTAAAGTCCCTTTCTACTGCAAAGAATTCAAATTTGATAACTACATTCCATGGTGCCACAGACCTAACTATCCAAGTACAATTTGTATCAGGAGGGTAATTTTGCAAATCTTGAATGAAATTTGGTGATGTCAGTGTCTTTAATATTCCAGGAACGGCTGAAAGCTCCTCACCACAAACTAAGAAAAAGAATGTTACACACATATATATATAACAATAGTATGCGTCAAGATTTTCATCAAACTCACTGAAACTAAAAGGGACTTTCATATGCTAAAAATTGTCGATTTTTTTTATAATTAATATGATTTTGTTGTTAATTTCCAAAATTAAAAGTACCTTCACTTTACAGTAACGCTATTTCAATTATTGGCCAATCTTCTTTCTTGTTGGCACTCCGCCCAAACATCTAGAGCATAATTTTATTATGGTCATTTTTATTGGAGTTTATCAACACATATTCCCTGACATTTAAATCCTGACAAATTAGTATCGATAAAGTGTGTATCAAACATACATTTCGGTTCTTTTAGGGGGCATTGTGGCTAGCAATACATAGCGTCGAGCTTTCAGAATTGTGAATTTTCCTTGAAATTAGAAGGTAGTTTCATTTGACTGAAGAACTTCTGTATAAAAATGTGTGTTATAAGCATTACTGATATATAGAAACTATCGTTTTCTTAGTATAATATAAAGAAAAACTATTCTGTACGTACGTTTATGCATGAGTGAATTAAAGTGTTTTGTTCGGGTGTTATTTTTTCTTTATGTATGCTAACGTATTCTGCACGATGTCAAAATAATATGAATTTTTTTTAGTTTGAATTGTGTTTTTTACATAAAACATCAAATGATTCTGATTTATTGTAAATTTTCAATCATTTTATATGATATTGTAGTGTACATGTTGATACATTAAGAATGTTTTACACATAGTGGCGTATTTCTGCGTTAGAATACTATAAAAGATCAAGTTACCCCTGAATGCAATCTTGCATAGACAGTTTTTAACAAGCTTATCAACTGCGGCAAACAGAATTTTATATATGCGCGTTCAATGAAAAAACGTAAACGAATAGTCACAATAATGCAACTACCGTAGTTTCGTCTTAACCATGTTTGTTTGTTGTTGTAGCATTTGCACAATCTTTCGGAATACGTTATTCTCGTATTTTTTTTTAAACGAAGAAAACAGGCATAATTCCTGCAATATAAGAATTCTATCTTATGTTTTCTCCTTTTAAGTGACAATTAATTACAGTACTTACTAAAATTTGCTCCAGAATTTGGTCCAGTCCTTACTCCTGGCGCACAGAAAATCAAAACAGTAAGACACAAATAAATAAACGCCATCATCAATTTCCGAGAAATTTTATCTTGTACCTAAGACAACTTTTCCTTTACTATAACTTTATCTCTACGATATAGAGCTACTAGTATATTTCATAAGATCCTTACATGTGATGTTTTCATTGGCTGGTGGGAGGGCATATATGAAACAAAACATCTTTTTGTATGTATTCCCATTTATAATTTATGACTATTGGAAATTAAAGTTTAACATACACTGTCAATCTCCAACGATATGTAAATTATTCTCATCACATCTCGTTCAGTATCGCTTCATGCTAAAACATATTTTCGTTCGTTAAATAACAGTTAGACTAAGTGCTAACGAAAATAAGCTTGTTCATATCTATATTGTGAATCATATACTAAATTTTGCTAAGCTGAATGTATTCGAAAATATCGTATATGTGTATAAATAAGACAGAAATATGTGCTGTCTCTGTCATTGTTAACATACCAAGCCTGATCAAGGTTCCTGTATGCACTTTAGTGTGGTCAACAGGACTCATTAAACGTCTCTCTTTAATCTTAAGGATGTACGAGTGTTGTTTTTTTCCAGGATATCCGCCATTTGGAAAAATGTTTCTTCGAATATTTCTTTCTTACAAAATTTATGCCGAAAATAAATGCTAAATCATATAAATATGGCTAATTATGTGAAAAAAAATCACCACTATTTTTGACCAGCATTTGCCTTATTCTGATGTAAGTTGCGCAATGGGATAGGGACACCGGACTGACCAGTCCTATAGTTACCCTCTTATGGTGAGCGCCAAGCGATGGAGGAACCTATACCATTTTTTTTATTTTTTGATGACACAGGGTGCGAACCCACGACTTTCCGCACTAGGCTACCAAGGCGGTCTTATAAAACACTGGGAATTACCTGGTTGTTTAAATGGTTAAGGGGAGCGGGATTGAGTCCCACTGGGATCAAGACCACGTCTTCTCATATGACACCAGTACTGGTTTATCCAGGAAGCGGACTCGACTGTGTTTGAAGCTTTCGTCACAATCGAGCTAAAAGAAATTAATATAAACTACACGGTTAGGGTTGTTTTCAAATTCAAATGATACAGATGATTCATGATTAAAATATCATTTTCTCTAACAAAATCAAATTAATTTTACTTATCTAAGTAGCTAGTAATTATATTGTTTTAAGCTAATTCTTTGATAAAATATGGGTGGGGTTTGTATCTAAATTGGGCGTGTTTTATCTTCTTGATTGGAATGCTCAAAATTTAAGCAGCTACTTTCACAGCTGGTTCTTTAATATAGATAACAGGTAAATCTAATGAATATAAATTATCAAAAGTAGCTAGTCATTAAAAAGATATAACAACATCAGTTTTTATAAATGGTTCTATAGCTAAGTTCGATTTTGAGGTCAGCGATGTTTTTGTACTTTCAATAATGGAACGTTCCATTATTTAGGTAGTGTTTACCAATACGATTTATCCGACATATATGGTATAATAATAAAATTTAACAGAAAATGTACCGCCTTAATAGCCGTGATAATACAGGTAGGTATAAGCATTGCAGTCTTTGTATTTTGTGGGTGTGGGTTCGATATCAGTCGCAAACTCTTTATTTAGTTTTTTCATCTATGTAAATTTTCATCTTTAACATATTTGAAGCGTTATGTAAATCCAGTGAAATTATATGGAAGTCTGTTGCGTATTGTCATATCTTTTTTTATGTAAATACAGAATAATATATATATAACACAATTGATGTGATGTATATATGTGCAAATAAAATAAGTTATAATTTCATGTAAAGCTCTGCTAGAATTTTTTTTATTGTGGACTCAGACTCCAGGAATCCACTGACACAGCTGACGAAACTTGACGCTAGTGAAGCATTCTGCATTAAAAGTGCATGACAATAAAAATGAAAAAGTATGATTTGAAAATATGTGAATAAAAGAATGAAATCAGTTTAATTACACCTAAAAAATTCACTGAAAAAAAATCTTGCTGATTTCCCTAATCGATAGACGAGTCTATGAAATGAACTCTCAAACTATAGCTACACTGTTGGTTATTGACTCTAACGTTCTCATAATACAAATTCTGACATTTCGTTAACATTTAGCGACATGTTGAAAACAAATTAAAAATTCTGGCCAGTTTTACCTTACTTATTTCAATCAATATGTTTAGATTGTATGTCTCAAACTCTGTACTCATTGGTATTACAAGCCGCGATAAAAGATCTTTAAGGGAAAAAACACGAAGCCGCTGTTATACATATAGATCTTGCATATTGCATATGACAATTCTTACTATAGTGTTATAAGAGACTAAATGTTAACAATTACCCTGCTAAATTTCTAAAATGGACTGATCCATCTTTCAATTTTAATAGTACCACTTATCATTAAAATGGGTGTTCACTGAAAATTTACTGAGTGAATAGCGAACAGTGCAGATCAAGATCAGCTTGCACAGATAATCTTGGTTTTGCATTATAAAGCTTTCATTTAAATACACATCAGTTAATATGTGATCGAATTTTACAATTAAGCATATACGTATATTTGAAATATATGAGAATTGGTTAAAAATACTTTAGACAATGATTTTGAAGCTTACGCTGGAGGGATTGACCATTTAGTTAATTGCTACAAAGTACAGAGAACAGGAATTAGATGAAAACACGGGAAATGCTGGAAAATTAGACAAAACATATACTGACGAGATTCCAAACGAAGGTGAAATATTTATTTGTAGCGATCAGCGTGTGGGTATTAATCGAAGTGACAAGCCAAACAAATCAAAAGTGAATATACCTTTAAAGTTGTCAAGAGTGATTGATCAGACTGAAATCATCATTTCAGATAGTATTAATATCATGGTTTTAAACATATTTATTCCCAACAATATAGAAAGGATTAGAACGAAAAACAAGTCTTATATAGTTCTTCTATCAGTGTAAACTTCAAAATCATTGTTACAGTAATCAGTAATAACACATGTATGTCTTCATCTTTGCTTCTGAAAATAAATTAAAGATAAATTATTTTGAACATATCCGTAAATGACCAATAATTAACAGCTTTATTTAGGAACTTCTTCCACTGACAACAAATATATTTTTTAACCTAACTAATCTTTTATGGAGAACTATTTTATTTCTCTTTGTATGAAAGCTTTAGGATGCAAAATGATTTAATATTTAATATTAACTGTTAATTCAACGAACGTAAGTACCAATCTCTAGAATAAATAGAACCGATAAAAAGAAATACAATCTAGACTGATTATCACTGTTTTACAGCGGCGTTTATAAATAATGCATACTGCAAATAATTCCATGACCTTCCAGGTCTTAAAAGCGAAACAAACAGCCAGAACCGGCGTTTTTACAGAAAATTTCCCTCTGCCGTAAATGGCATCCTATACGAGTGATGGACAACGTTAAAAATAACCTCTGCGGTAAAGTTTATCATACCCGGGTCCCTTTAGAGGGCAAGAACGTCGCTGTAGAAGTACAGACATACTTGAAATTGCAAGGATTATCCACAAATGAATGATCGTTTGGTGTGTAAGGTAAAACTAATCAAATTATTTTGTAAACACTGAAATGAGCCGTTGAATATGAGTTTGGCATTAATTATTGAAACAGCTGAATACTTCTCTTTTTCACAAAGTTAAGTACTAGGATTAGGTACCTCGAATTATATCAAAAGGATATCATGGATACCAGTTGCTTAACCTACTCTGGGCACATGTGTTACGCTGTCGTACAGTCATACTGCACAAGCAAGAGGGCTGTAGTGGCCTTGTATATCTCACCTGAGAAACTCAAAAACATGCGAGGAATTACATGACAAAAATGATGAAAATTGTCTATATTGATACTTGATATTTTGCCGTAGTTTAATACAAGTAACCGGATGAACAAGCTTTGAAATCTGTTTAGATTTCATAAAGTCAAACATAGCAAAATTCAATAAAAACTGATTTCTATGGTATAAAAAGGGGTTTTCCAAGATTTTAGCTAATGATCTAGTATTTTAACACCCAGGTTACAAATATAACATGTAGATCAAAGGCAAATGTGCCCTGTTAAGTGCTTACAATGCTAGTGATGATACCAACCGACGAAGATTAAAGAAGAAAAACTTTAAATGAACAAATAAACTGAAGCCAACATAAAAGTAGTGATCAGAAGTAAATAAAGTAGGTGTTTTTTCAACAAATGACCAAGTAAAAAAATATGGATTACATTTGTTTAAAACAGTTTTGTCAATTGATGTAGAACGTGCATTCATTTCTCGTGGCTTACACTTAACAGTTATTTATAAGTCATCCTGCCAGAAATTCAGTCGCATCAAAATTAAAGTGCATCAATTTCATTCAAGAAAGTTTCACATCTCAAAAACCGTTACTAAAATATTTTTTTGCGTTTGTGCTAAACATACTCGCTCTCAATGAGGATAATAATTCAAGTAATTCTATACGTAAAAAGTATAACCGACAATGGGCATCATCAACAAAGTTGAAAACCGGTATTTTTGTTACAACCTACGTAGAATGTTGTTATATTCACCATTTAATTCAAACGTGTTCAGATGCTTTTCTCATTTTGAAGTACTTCTCTGATCGTTCATGGGTATCTCGCTGTGAACAGGGTACCACAAAAGACTGATGTCATCAAATATGATTTCAACAAGATAAATGTATTTATTGTTGCAGACAAGGTGAGCAAGTATCTTTAGGCATCCTCACCAATCTACTACTTACGTAAATCTCATAACTGTAATCTTGAAAAGTTAAAAATATTTTCTGTAGGGGCCTTCTATTAAACTATTATATCAAGGCAATTTAAAGGCAATTATCACCTGCTTTGAAAGCATTCATGAGTGGGAAATTACTCATAATAAAATGTTGTACGACTTTACATTTTTGCATTCATGTTTTCTTGTTATTTTGGCATGGTTTCGATAAGGAGCTCACTCAGTATTATTTTAGTTCTTTTACGCTCGAATCTGAACTCAGAAAAAGACAGAAGGAATGTCAGTATAGGCTCTTTCAAATATTACACAAAATCATCTAAACCGCCTCCGTAGCCTAGTAATAGAGCGCCCGCTTCGAGGACAGGCGGTCTAGGGCTCGATCCCTGGCAGCTTCATACCAAAGACTTAAAAATGGTACTAGCAGCTTCCTCGCTTGGTTCTCAGTATTATGAGAATAGTCCTAGGACTGGTCAGCCCGATGTCAGCATAATGTGACTGGATGGGGTATCATGTCAGGTGTCTACGGCTTGATATTCAGTGAGGCAGCACTATAAAGATGAGCATTGTGCTCACTGCTACAAGTAGACACCATCGTTCATATGACTGAAAAATCATCTAAAGAATTAATTTTCTTGCTGAGACTTATAATATTGATTATAATGGTTTAAATCCAAAAATCTCTGCAGAGTTGTCCTTCTTGCTTAAAAAAATATTCGTAGGTGATCCTCTTCAAATATCAAATATTTCTGTTTTTAAGGAGATGAAGACAAGTATACATATTTGTTTTACTCCCTGTAAGATTCTGACATTTTCTTTGGTTAAAAGGCGGTCACGTGATGACCCTTCCCCCTCCCACCCGCTTTATTTTTATGGAGGGTCAATAGATTGATTTAGGCTATCAATACGTGATCGAGACAAAAAGCAATTATATGGTTTGTTAGTGACTCTGCATGGAAATATGTGGGGTCAGAATGATAGTATAGGGATTCCCATAACGCCTCTCCACTATTTGTCATATTGACCCCACACATTTCCGTGCAGGATCACTAACAACTAACACATCGAATAATTAGTAGCAATAAGTTACCATTTCACATTGAAAACGAAAAAGAAAACGGAAAAGATAAAGTTGAATTTTAAAAGTTTTTAAGCAATCACTTACAATGCTTCCTATGATATGGTCTAGCCAAAGAGGTCGTACATATCCCATGACCATATTCATTTTTTATGTGCCAAGGAGATTGGTAAAGAAATGAGATCGACTTTGTGTTAGAAGACAGATTGACGTCGGACGGACGGACGATGAAATGGAGCGTTGACGGACTAAGAGTAACCACAACATATTATTCTTGAGCACTTTGCACCGAGGTGAAATAGGGCTCCACTCCAATATTTGAATTACACGAAATTGGCTATACGACTCTCGCTGTCGCTATCCGTCGCAAAGATAAAATGCATGCCTTTGTCTCACGAAGGGACAAGAATTTAGTCGTTGTAAAGTTTGCTATCAACAGCAATGCAAGGGTGCAAGACTTGATAAAAATACTAATTCTCACCTTCTTGAAAGATTTGCCCTCAGCATAACATTAAGAAATGGACCTCCACGATAATAAATGTCAGTATCCCTAGAACGTTTTCACGTATGTTCCCCTTTTTTTCTTTGAAATATTGCAGAAACAATGATTCGAAACCAAATCTCCTTAAGGTTAAGACGTCGGAATTGGGTGTACCGATGGCCGATGCCGGCTGCAAATATTCAATACAATTTCAAGCAATAATCAGACAGACCCAGAAATCGACTTGAGACCACATTTTCTGTGTAGAAAGAACAGCAGTAACAGACGGCCAAAATCGTATTCATATTAAGCCATAATCTGAACTTATGCTACCAGCATGTTGAAACGGTAGTATCGAGTGAAAATTAATGCAAATCATGTCAACATGTTTATAAAAAGAACCACGTGGTACCGTTTTCAAAATAGCTCTATTTCATCTTTTTCAAATAAAATTCACGAATGTAAGAAAGTAATAGAAATAATACACTTTTAGAACACCCTATATATGTGTTATGCATTTAAAAACTTTGCATTATGAATAAGGGTATGGAAATGATATTTTTGTTATGAACGAAGCACGACTACCACTAATGAAATACATTTTATTTGGATGTATACAGATTCAGTGGTCGTCCTGTGAAAAGAATACATGATATCAATTTAAGTCGTAATACCATTCAATGAAACAAAAGAAAATACCAGTTGCTCTAAAAATAAATAAAAATGTTAAGCTGATTTTACGTTGAAGAAATTAAAACCGTTAACGTGGTAGTGTGAAACGTGGAGCGTAGAGCTTCAGCCTGTCCAATATAATATCGGTGAATCTTCCATAACGAAATAAATAGGATGGTGTTTAGGTCTTGTGGATTTTGGGAGGAATTAACCAATACTGCATTTTATACATAAACTTAATAAAAGTGGGAATAGTGATACATTTGTATAACATTTTTGTCGATAATTATAAAAAAAAGTCATTTTAACAGATTGTACGTGTGTCGTTTATCAATTTATGTAGTGTTTGTATATGACAAAGTCCGTCGTTTTGCAGTGTTGCAAGAGTACATGTTGTTTTCTGACATCATTTTGTCCATCCTTGGGCTTTTCCAGACCGGCATCTGCAATTTTTACCAACAAAACCACATTTTCCTTTAATACTTGCACACAATCCCTTCCCGTCCTTTTTTATTGTGTCTCGACAACCTCCATTTAGCATCTTACAACGTTGTCCATTTACTTCAGTTACTATGGAAGTTAATAGAAAACCAACAATGATAAGTGTAAGCCAGAGTCGTGTACTCATCTTAACACACACTCCAAAATACTTCGTTTAATCCTGTTTTCTTTCAAATAACCTGAAAAATCAATCAAACAGAGGAATGTCATTCGTGCACATAGTTATAAGTGTTTCAATGTACTAACATATTTAAAGAAACAAACAACTTTTTATATAGTTTGTATTGTACCAAAGACTTTTTTTTTACATTTGTGGCCACATACAACCAGACAATAAAATCTTTATTTTTTTTTATTTTTTTGAAACAAGAATTACACCAGGCTTTTAGTCGAAAAATAGCAAATGGATATCTTAAGATAAAAGTAGTCAACCCTTATCGTGCTGGACACAACTGATTCTGCCTTTGCGGGCAGTGTGGATCATGATCAGCCTGCAAATCCGTGTAGTCAGATCATTATCTGCAATGTTCGCCATTTAGTCAGTATCTTTTGTTAATCACCCCTTTTAACAGTAAATGACACTAATTGGAAGATGGACAAGTTCATTATAGAAATTAAGCAGGGTAAAGGTTAAACAACAATATAAAGTATGATATATCTTCACAGCAACAGATAATACAATTAGATTACTAGAAGTGATACCCATATGCAATATCACTGCGAAACAATAAACAAGAAATCTTTAAAAATGATGTGCGAATTGTAAATAAGAAACCAGTTACCGATTTTCATAAACATTCATCTTTTCATACTAAACATTCTCAATGTAGCAAAACTAAAATACACTTTAAAAACTTAAATGGTTATCTTTAATTTTT
Organism: Mercenaria mercenaria; assembly: GCF_021730395.1. Classification (NCBI taxonomy): domain Eukaryota; kingdom Metazoa; phylum Mollusca; class Bivalvia; order Venerida; family Veneridae; genus Mercenaria; species Mercenaria mercenaria. Next base: position 51,643,888 of record NC_069370.1, read on the forward strand.
CGCAAGAATAAGGTAGGAAGATATTTTTGTTATGACCTAGACCGACTTCACTAGAATAATTTATTGATGAAGATTCATGAGCGTCTGTGAGAAAGCATTAACTGATTAATTAGTGTTTACCCTTAATGACAAAATCCAGTTGTAACAAAATAAAAGTTAAGTGTTTTACCGTTGAAGAAAAAAACCATTAACTGTATTAATGGGTGGTTCAAGTGCGAAGAAAGATATCTAATTTTAACTAATAGTGGTTACCTGTAGGGTCCAAAGTTTCATAATAAATAATAAATGTGGAATAGTGATTAATTGCTCCAGCAAAGTATACAAAAGACCCATTAACAGTATTGTACGGTGCGTTATAAACATTTATTAGTTTTAGTATAGCAGCCCTTTGAAGGGAGTCATTTTTTCCCACTGACAAGTTGGCTTGCCGGCCTAATACAAAAACAACATTTTGACTTAATACATTGCACACAAATCCTTACACGTTTTTTTTATTGATTCTCACTTACTTTCCATATAGCATCTACACGTTGTCCAAATCAGTTTGGGTTTCAGAAAACCTTGACAATATAATGTAACAAAAAGTGAGGTTCACTAAACACACACTGCAAAATATTCATAATCCTGTTTTCATAAATAAGTGAAATCAATCAACATAGATTCCTTCGTGCAGCTAGTTCATTCAGTGTATAATTCAAATCATTTAAACAAATAAAAAACATATTTAACTAGTTTATAAAATTTTTTACATAGCCACTACAACAGAAAAAATCTTTATTATATTTTAAATTTTTATAACAAAATATCAGCAAACAGGCATTTTAAATAGCAAATTGAAAAATCCAAGAAGAAAGAGCCTTTCATATACTGGACACAATGTAATCAGCCTTTGAAAAGCAGTCTATACATAAAAGACTCTTATCACACCCTTATTCATGTGATACGCAGACCGTATTCAGCTCTTTCTTTAATTTGATATATGTTGGTATTTGAACAGTTTTTATCATATTTATTAAACTTACTTATCATTTTGAGATATATCAATATTCTTGTTAAATATACTGAGCCAAAGTTAGCTTTAAAACTGTGAACAGCGTCGTTTAGGATAAACGCTTTGTCTACGTTTCACTCAGCGTAGCACAATCAACAGAGTGAAAGAAATTGACACTCTCGTCCAATCAAGCAGAGTGTTGCATAAATCTTCCATTTTGATAAATTATCTATAATGCGTTATCAAGTAGTTTGATTTGCAAACTGAAGTCACGTGGCATAGGTAACGAAAACGAATTTAGACGGCGTCGCCGAAAAACAAACGTTTTACTGTGGCTACACACAGGTTTGATGTACGAGTATAAGCCGACAGTATCAACTTTCTTAATAATTGGACAAACATAAATTTACATACATACTATGGTTATAATAATAGTTACCGTAACACTACGGATTTTTTTTCAAGTTTGACGGGTAACTACTTCGTGTTTAACATTTAACCTGGCCACAAAAGGTTACGAAACATGTCATATGTTTGTGAGGGTCTAAAGTTTATCGGACTGCCGTGTGCCCATAAATATACAAAAATGTGCTTTTTGTTGTAGTGCGGACCAGAAATCAAAGATGAGCTCCGTATTTTTTGACCCTCAAGAATACTTCCTAGATGTTAACAAGAACGCCCCGTATAGAAATGAATGACAGGAAAACTCATTGACCTAACATACGATTCCGATATCTATAAAAGTACTTCGGAAACACCCCTAAAAATTGAATTAAAGTAAAATGAACGTTATATTTTTGAGGACCTGCATCGGCAATATTTGTGCAAACAATTGACCCGCATCGATATTATGTATGCAAACGATCGACATGCAGCTGCATGATTTATTTAAACGACCGGCTTGACCCGTTTTAAATTAAAAGAGCAAACACAGATATAATAGAACTAACATTATTCACTATGAACAATCACATTGACGATGGAAATACAATTTTAATTCTGCAGAAGGAGAAATCAAGCAGATCGTCAAGAAGGTTTTGTTGGGTTTTTGAAGCAACCCGTCTGTAATATTTTTCCGTTACAGCTTCTATTTGTTGTGAGCCTACCTTGCAAATGCGTGGCTCTGAGGCTGTGTTTATGGTGCTCTGTCTGTGCTTCCGAGAAATCTACCCCTCCCTTATTATCTTTCATTTGCTTGTAAAATAATTCCTTTCTGTGGTGATAACCTTTTATGTTTTAAAGGTCATTCTCGTTGCCTTAATGATTAAACCAATATTTAAATCCTTTTTAAGTGTTCCTATAATATGTTACTGATGAAAACACAAAACATAAATACAAAATCAGGAAAACAACTTACTGTACCAACACTACAAATCCTTTATACTATATCTTACGACGAAGAACCTACGTATTAATGTTTATACAAGGAAAATAGAAACCTGGAATTTTGTTTTGATTAGTTGACATTTATGTAAAGAGCAAACAATTCTGGATAATTAGTGACTTGATGAGAATATTAATTTCTCGTATGGCTTAGAAAACAATTTCACCGCTACTGAACCAGTAACAAATTGTAATAAGGAAAAGAGCTGTCGACATCAAACTGTAATAATTTACAGTCTGCCTGTTATTTTTACTAAAATAGCTTATTTTGGTAATCGGAGAATAAAGTGCCATGTAGGAACACTTTTACTACTGGTTGACTGTAATTTTGTAAACCGAGGTGAAAAGAGATCGATATGAAGTTGCAAGTAGCAGTAGCAGCAGTAATAAAAAAGTGAAATCGGCAGTAACAGTAGCAGTAGCAGCAGTAGCAATACCAGCAGTAGCAGTAGCAACATTAACAGTAGCAGCAGCAGTAGAGAAGCAGTAGCATTAGTAGCAGCAGTCGCAGTAACAGCATTAGAAAAAGTACTAGTAGCAGTAGCAGAAGAAGAAGTAGAAGCAGTAGCAGTAACAGCAATAGCAGCAGCAGCAGCAGCAGCAGTAGCAGTAGTAACAGTAGCGGCAGTATAAGCAGTAGTAGTGATAAAAAAAGGAATCAATTGTTTATCTGCCGAATCAATGGCGTCTTCGTTTGAATCAAATGAATGCAATCCTCAAGTCCTTCTTCACATTGTCGTCATTAGAATCGTCTAGTATCTTAACGTCTTTCTTTATGTGATAGTTAATTACTTGTCAAATGAAAATGATTTCACTTTTTGACACATCTATTGATCGGTGAACAAATTATGCCCTTTTACATGGTGATATTTTTATGGAGTCTGTTTTCTTGCGCAACTTTCCTTCCGTGGTGCACTTGTGTTTATTGGACCTGATCCTTTATCGTATACATAATTCATTTTTAAAATGAGTTTCCCGTAATTATACGGTTATTTTTCAAAATTTACAGTCTAAATGACATATAAGGTATGACAGAAACAGTGTGTGGTTAATGCTGACGTACTACACTGACTAATCAAACTTCCCCGCCGGTAGTTGAAACAGCACATAACTCAGATTTAATTTTTGAACAAGTATGCTAAATCAGATAAGTGATAAAATGAAAAAAGGTGAGGTATTATTTTGTGTAAAATGACACTTTGACTGCTAAAAAATGAACGAGAGGAAAATATCAATCCCTTTTAGAACGCTTCGTCTTGTTATGGCGCTTGTGTATGTTCATATAAAATTAAATAGAGAAAACAAATATGAATGTAACTCTAGTGTGTCACGGTACTGTACTTTACATTTCACTATGGACATACTTGTTCAGTTCGTTGCTTTGTATTGATTTGAAATATTTTTATCGCTTTCGTTGTCAGATTTAGGCCAGAGAAGGCTCACACTTTTGCACTTACATGCTTTCGACTTTTCAAATTTCATCATAACAAAGGAAACTCAGTTTCAAATAAAAATGTATGAATTTTTCCCTCTGGTTTAGTGAGGCAACAGCTATTGCTTTTTGCTGTGTTATTTAGAAGATTTCGATAGGAATAGAAACATGCAATAAGTAGAAAATAATAAGTGCATGATTCATATTGCATTTAGAAATTTGTATCTGAAAGTAAACGTTAATTAATACCTACATACAGATTAAAAGGAATAAAATCCTGGTAGTAACATTTTAAATGTTACATATTTATGCTCTCCCTTTGTTTTATCGAACGTATATTCAACGCTTTGTATTAAGTTAGTAAATGTACCTAGTAATTATATGTTAAATGTGTTTTTTAGGTAATGGTCATTTCCTGTCATTGGTAAACATCTAACTTATATTTGCTGTAAAAATCTATAAAATTGCAACATAAGTTAGAAAGTCTAAAATCTGTTTATAATCATTTCCAAGCTTTTGTGAATAACACAAACATGCATTCTTGTGAAGATTTTCTGATTACCGGAACTATTTTCTTAGAGATAGGGACTCAAGCCGAATACAGCATCCCAGATCAAGCTTCTATTAAAACAACCCTGTTTTATTTTATCAATGGACCATATATAATCGGGTACGACGGTAGCAATTTGGAAAACGCAAAATCACAAACCATTATTTAGCGAAAGCAAATAGTAATAATCAGTTAGAAATTATCATATCAACACTGCATTGGCACGTGAGTAAGCGTCCAACCCAATACACCCGTTATACCCGACACAACTAATTAATCAGTATAAATGAAAACTAAAACACAATTAAGTGGGAAAAGGCCGCGACCTTTTTTTAAAGATTTATCATTGCTTACCTACCTGCTTCTTTGTTCCGATGAGGTCTATAAACACCTTATGGACCATTTAAGAGGTCCATAACAATTTCCAGACCTGTCCTACCTCTACTGTCTACACGAAAATGACGAAAAATCTCAAGTGCCTGTAGCGGGAATCGGACCCGAGTCGCTCGGATGATAGTCCAATGCTCTAACCACTAAGCTAAATTGTCGACACACTTACGCACTTGTCAGAGATTAAATGTAAAGTTATACTTAAACGACCGAAACAATGCAGTAGAATTATGAGAAATCCGTGCCTGTTATTTAAGGTGAACGCGTGACTGACTCCGTAAATATAGTATCACTTGTTTCAAAAAAAGTACGTTTTAAGTGAGAACTTTCCGACCAGTTTTGTATACATGTATCTTGAAAATTGATCTAAACATGACTTATACATTGTAGAGACCGTACCATAGCTCTTCGCATACTTTGATTTTTCAAACTAAAGTGATTTTTATAAGTGCACCGGTTACGATAAAAATGTAAACAACGGACTTTGTCTATAAAACTTTGAACTGAATGAATGACAGTCGATCTTAGTCATAATACTGACTGATAGTGAATGCTAATGATTCCATGTGTTGCAGAAAGGTATTAAGTTTGTAACTGTTATTTCCCATCAATTGAAATCCTCTCAAAACTGGTAAAATAATTACTTATATTTGGACAAATCTCACCGTCTTTGCCGTTCGACAGCTGCAAAAAGGGCAAACATAAAATATTCAGTGTAAGTAATATTTCACTGGTACTACCAGTTAGTAAGTTCATACTCTAAACAACACGTCAGAGAAATTTGGGCAGATTTGACCGATTATGACGTTGGCAGCATTAGATTATATTTTTTCTTTACACAAAAAATGCCGTTAGGTAACAAAGCGAATACGCCGATAATCTGGAGTTCACCGATTATTGTTCCAGTTCACGCAATGTAATCCAGCAATTAAACTGCATAGCTATTAGCTACTGCTGTTATAGGGAAGTGGTAGAGTGCCTGCCTTAGGTGCGAGAGGTACTGGGTTCGAGTCCCAGTTAGAGCTTAACTATTTAGATTCTGCTAAAGCATAGTTTTGCTGTTAATAGACTGTTCCAGATGTTCTAAATTTTTAGCACACAGTATCATGGATCATTATTTAGCAATCCAGATCAAAGTTGAATGTTAAATCAAATGCACCCAATTAGAAAATATTGACTTTATTATGTCCCTTTGATGTTTATGCTCTCCATGTTCAAGAAGAGTTACATTTCCTTGATCACAAAATTTTCGTAACACAAAAATATTAAATGCTCATAACTCCACACTTCTGGTTAAAATATTGTCTATATTTCTGTTTTTGAGAAATATATGGACATTTGTATTCATTTCAAAGCTTTTTAACTTCAAACCTATGATTTGAAAAACTTAGGTACTATCTCTATACATTGTATACTGTAAAGGTTGAAACATTAAATTCTAAACAGGTCTTGATATTTGTCTGAAAGTTAAATAATACAGGCAAACTCGTCCGTCTTGGAGGAAAACGCTTCATGAAACAGGACATTTAATTTTACAAAGAAAAATAATGACAATAATATACTCAACAAAATTCCTAAAAGGTCAGTTTATATTGTATTACTATTTTGTCAATAATGCATGTATTTCACACGAAATTTGAAATACCGACATTTGAATAGGTACTGCAGCTAATTATAAATTTATTTTTGGCGACTCACGGCCAAAGTATCCGCATTAGGCGTTTTGACCAATATTGCATATTTTGCACGTGCAGGGCATGTGCACCAACATGCACGTGTTCGTTTACACTTTTGGCATTACTGACGAAATTCCTACTAGAAAAACACATATCATGGTGAAATTGACACAAGAGTAACGCGATCGAGCTGTCGAAATTATGCTAGCTGGGAAACATTTACGACACGTGTTTAATTATTTTTGCAATTCAAAAGAATTTTGATATAATTTGTTTGTAGCTGTTACTTTGATGGTAATTTCCATTTTTTAACCTTATTTCCGTTTACAAGAACTTTCAATCGTTGGTTATCTACCATCCGCGCTCTTTTGGCGAAATTTAACCCAAGTATAATTCATTGAAGTGACCGATTTTGAATTTTGTTGTAAAATTCCGACAGCCCGGGCGCGTTGCTCTTGTGTCAATTTCACGATGGTATGTGTTTTTCTAGTAGGACTTTCGTCAGTAATGCCAAAAGTGTTCATTAACACGTGCATATTGGTGCACATACACTGCACGTGCAAAATATGCAATATTGGTCAAAACGCCTAATGCGGTTACGTTGGCCGTGAGTCGGCCAAAAATAAATCAATAATTAGCTGCAATACCTATTCAAATGTTGGTATGTGAAATTTCTTGTAAATGCATGCATTATTAACAAAATAGTAATACAATATAAACTGACCGATTAGGAATTTTGTTGAGTGCATAATTGCAAAAAATACAAACAACACAAATTTCCTCCAGATTAATCATTAATCTGCTATTGTAAATTGTGACGATTTTCTGTACAATTAACATGGAACATAAATTTAGTAAATAGCCCAGTTTAATGATCGTGATACATTCCAAACGTGTCTGAAATAAGTTTGACATTTTAAACATATTTAAAGGCAGTTTTTAGGTAGCAGCAATTGGTGGGAAACTGGTCTTATTTTCTGAAAAATGTTCTTATTTTGCTGAATGTCGTTAATCTAATCAAATTAACAGTTGACATTTTATGCCTTTAAATATCATAAGATATTTTGCATTGTACAAAGTTTTGTCGGCCTGTCTTTCATTCGTGTAAAACTGTCAGTTTCCTGGATTCTATACTGGATTCAGTATTTACATCCACAAGTATCTGACAACTTCTTCACGTGAATCAGATGCGGTGGACCAGAACTACTTTAAACTATATAATATTTATTCAAATCGTAGCCATGTCAATTAAATCAGAGGCCTCAAACTACAAACCTCTTAAGTAGTTGTACTCATTATATATATTGTCAAGACGACTAAAGGTTATATCTTCTGATGGTGTGCGCGCAGTCTTTTAGCACATTTCGTTGTGTCTTCTTGCCGTGTGCCTGATCACGGTATATTATGATAGCAAATGTGTTCTTGTGATAATGTAATGATAAATCTATATCCATACCTTTTTATACGGCAATGTATATTTAGGTAGCAAATTAAAGAACTAAATAAACTTAAAGTTTCTTATAATAATTATGAAAAACAAGAGCTGTCACTGTTGATGAAAATGCCCCCGAAGTAGGCCCAAGAATGCCACAGTTGTATGCTCAAAAAATCACATATCACTTTGTGACCTTGACCTAAGAGGCCTCAATGAAATATCTCCTCAATATGGTTAACATTTGTGTCAAACTATTTTCAAATCCCTTGATAAATGACAGAGTTATGGATCAGACAAGAAAGACCTTTGACTTCTAAGTGTGACCTTGACCTTGGAGCTAGGGGTCTGGGTCCCGCGCATTATATGGAACATTTATGCCATGATGCCATGTAATTTCAAAATCCCTTCATCAATGGCAGAGTTATGGACCGGACAAGAAACAAACCATGTTAACCTTTGACCTATAATTGTGACATTGACTTTGGAGCCAGGGGTCTGGGTCTTACTCATGACACGTTGTCTTTATATGAGGAACATTTGTGCCAAGTAATTCCAAAATCTCTTAATGAATGGAAGAGTTATGAACCGGACACGACACATATCCTGTTTACCTTTGACTGCGACCTTGATCTTAAGCATGACAAATCGTCTCATTATGATAAACATTTATGCTAAGTTGTTTCAAAATCCCTTCATGGATGGCAGAGTTCATACAGACCATGTTAATCTTTGGCCTCTAAGCGTGATTTTACCTTAGAGTTAGGGGTCTGGGTCTTGCGCATGACACGTTGTCTCCTTACGGTAAATATTTATGCCAAGTAATTTCAAAATCCCTTTTTGGATGGAAGACTTACATCCCGGACAAGAATTTACCGGACGCACACACGCACGGACGGACAGTGCGATTTTTATATGTCCATCTTGGGGGCATAAAAAACTTATAAAATACCATTCGCGTCAAATTCTGACTAATTGACTAGACAAACATTGATGATCTCAGAAAGAGACTATAATCTTCTGAATATTTCCCAAATGTGCACGGATTTTTCATGCAAAACAAAATGTCATGTCCTAGTTGCTGACAAATATATTTACCGGTGCGTAACAAGTTGGTTCTTTTGGTATATTAATAGTATCCAAAAAAAATTGCAGCACAAAATTGTCTTGTTCCTTCTTCTGACTATTTGTTTTTAATCATACATACACGTTACAAACGTTCTTCAAATCCGAAACCAATCTAGAATATGTAAAACTAAGAAGCATGTAGGTAAGTCAGTTATCATTCTCGAAATAGGTCTGCATATTGTTTATAGACCTGTGAGGTGATTTGAAAACCTCGCTCGCTACGCTCGCTCAGTTCACAAATCCCTCACAGGTCTATAAGCACAATGCAGACCTATTCCTCGAACAATAACTATTGCAAATGGCAAGGTGATATTATGTTTAAAATGAATACGCTATACATACAACTCAACATGTATACTGGAAATTACATTACTTGATTTCATTTACCATAAAAGCGGGAAAAAACTGACAAGAAACAAAAATAAATGAATCAATAAATAGATGTAATCTAATTTGTATCCTAGCAAAAGAACAGTTATCCTGAGCGATAACTGCATAGAGAAAACTTGCCAAGGATACACATGAGTCGATTGCGAGAACAGAAGTATGTTTACTGATAAATCAAAAGAGTATACTTGCAAAGAAAAGCCAAAATATCACGGCATTATAGTATATAATACAAACAATTTTCTTTCAGTTTCCGTAGCCAATGTGTAACACATTGAAATGCTCAGACTATCCCTCGAAATACTGAACAACGGAACTAATTCAAGCATGCTCAGATATATACCAAACCAGTACAGGTTGCGAAGTTATATTCGAGACTATTATCTATGATATATGTCTACACTGACTCGAAAGCTAAAATTCTAAAATAAATATTTTAAGACTTTTTTACGTAAAGTATTCAGTTTACAAAAGACTTAAAAGAAGTCCCTGTTCAGATAGCCACAGTCATGTGATCTAACTTTTAAACAAGATTTGAATGTTCTCCGATATAAGCTGTAACATTTGATAATATTCCATAACTATCATAGATACTTTACGTAACTGCCAAGCCTGAATTTGCAAAATGCAGGAGCAGTAGAACACAAAAACAAATGTTATCATTATTATGATTTTTTGAATAACAGTGCTCATCATGAACTAATGCACGATACACATGATAAGGACGGGGGACAGTGACCTATAGCTACTGTAACCTTATGCCTCCAATCTCATCACTGATCTTATACTACTGGTATACAATTAAGGTTGCAATGGGAAACGGTGGCACGTATAGGAAAACAGCAAACATCCTTAAAGCATGTAAGGGCAGAGCCATGAACGAGACCACAACACCGGCATACTATGTCAAGGCTCCCTGTAACACTGTTAAGGGCTTGATCAGCAGCTCCTTAGCTGGACTGGACGAACAACCAACCACGGCTAGAAGATACAAGGCGCATTTTCACACGCATAAGTATTCAATTTACTTGATAGATTACTGATTTAAAATATCAATTTGAGAAGAACACATTTGCTTTGGTACTCCCCTACTCACCACCATGCAATATCAAAATAAAACATAATTCTGTGAAAACGTTTACAGTCGCGACATAAATGAATGTAAACGTAACATGTTTCTTCCAGAAAGAGTTTCTGGCAGTTTAACAGAACATTTTCTGGTAGTTTATCAGAACATTTCAAACAACACTAACACCTAAAATATTTGTCCATTTAGATACTTCATTTAATATCCTAGACAGTTCATATCCACAATAATCTCACGGAAATATTGCTGTTATTTAAACTTCTTGAACCCTTACATGTTTCAATCCAAAGAATCCTAATAGTCTTATATATGGATTCTATCATTCAACAAAATTGACCAGTTATTGTAATATATCTGTAGGAGTAATATTCCGCTATTGCCCTGTTCCTAAGTAAGGTTGCGTCTAAAACTGATCAACCATGCAGGAGCCTGAAGAATAGATGAACAAAAGCAGCAAAGATTTCCTATTCATATAAACTATATAAAACTATAAAGAATAACTTGAAATATGGAAATGGGTGGGTGGGATAAATTCGGTGAAATTCTATGTTGCTCCGCTGCTAACAAGAATCGAAATGGCAGAGCAAACGTGACGAATCCAAAGAACGAAATTCACGCTTTTTTTATTAGCTCACCTGAGCGCTCAGGTGAGTTATTGTGATCGCTCGATGTCCAGCTGTCTGTGTGTCTGTCTGTCTGTCGTCTGTCAACATTTAGCTTGTGTATGCGATACAGGCTGTATTTTTTAACTGATTTTCATGAAATTTTGTCAGAATGATTACCTTGACAAAATCTAGGTCAAGTTCGAAAATGGGTTTTGAAGTCAAAAACTAGGTCACTAGGTCAAATCAAAGGAAAACCTTGTATATGCAATAGAGGCTGTATTTTACAATTGAACTTCATGAATTTTTGTCAGAATGATAAACTTGATGACATCTAAGAAAAATTCGAAAATGGGTCATCTGGGGTCAAAACTAAGGTCACTAGGTCAAAGCAAATAGAAACCTTGTGTATGCGATAGAGGCTGTATTTTTCACTTAATCTTCATGAATTTTGGTCAGAATTATTGCTTTAATGAAATCTAGGTTAAGTTTGAATATGGGGCATCTAGGTTTAAAAACTAGGTCTCTAAGTCAAATAAAAAAAAACCTTGTGTATGCAATAGGGGCTGCATTTTACACCGGATCTTCATGAATTTTGATCAGAATGTTTGTCTGAATGAAATCTAGGTTGAGTTTGAATATGAATTATTTAGAGTCAAAAACTAGGTCAACCGGCCAAATTAAAGAAAAACCTTATGTGCGCAATAGGGGCTACATTTTACACTGGATATTCATAAAATTTAGTCAGAATGATTGCCTTGATGAAATCTAGGTCATATTAGAATATGAATTATCTGTAGTCAAAAGCTAGGTCACTAGGTCAAATAAAATAAAACCTTGTGTATGCGATAGAGACTGTATTTTTCAATTGATCTTCATGAAATTTGGTCAGAATGATAACCTTGATGAAATTAAGGTCAAGTTTGAATATGGGTCATCTGGGGTCAAAAACTAGGTCGCTAGACAAATCAGATAAAAACGCTGTGTATGTGATAGAGGCTGTATTTTTCAATGGAGGTTCATGACATTTGGTCAGAATGATTGCCTTGCCTTGATCAAATCTAGGTTAAGTTCGAATGTTAAATGAGATGTGAAACCAAAATTTGTAGTCCTGTTTGGCGCCATATAATCTATTCTGTGTTGGTGCGCCGTAAAACCCAAATAAATAAATAAATAAATAAGTACGAATATGGGTAATCTTGGCTCAAAAACTAGGTCACTAGGTCAAATTGAATAAAATACTTGTTTACACTTAAGAGACCACATTTTTGGTCCAATCTTAATGAAAATTGGTCAGAATATTTGTTTCCTTAAAATCACTAGGTCAAACATGTTTACACTGTTATGTTGTGTTTCTCAGGTGAGCGACCTAGGGCCATCTTGGTCCTCTTGTTTTATAATGCCAAGGGAAACAAGCAACGTTTTCACACGAATAAATGCTGTGATATAATCGTTGTCGTCAGGACCTTCCTATATATTGGATAGGTTTACAGGGATCCATGAAAAATAAGCAGATTTATTATGCACAAATGCAACTTAAATCCAAATATTCAGCTTATACCTATATTTATAACACAGCGGGTTTAATACATTTTTAATTTGATTCAGTATGTATTAGCAAAATTAGCATATAATATATCCTTTGGCTACTGTTGTCCGAATACATATTATACAAAAAACACGCGTACATTATATACATTATATGGCAAACTACAGATCAGCTCACGCGGAAACCCCATTCTACTCTATCCTCGGAGGATGGCCAAAACGAGTACCAAGGCTCCGACTCGAAGTTTCTTCGAGTCAGCCATTTTCCGTCAAGGAATTTCGTTATCTGAATCCGGGGATTTATGCGAAGTCACTCGAAGGAAATCCTCGAAGTGACTCGAGATGAAATCCAATTAGCGGAATACACACCTATATTGGTTTCTTTTGTTTCCGAGTCACTTGACGGAATCCCTTCATGTGACTCCGAGACGAATAATTAATTACCTATACAAATTTAAATGGGCCTTCGAGTAACTTCGAGGACAGATTTCAAATTACTCGGAGCAGGGTGATTATATTTTACATAGTGATAAGCAAAATAACACAGAATTTGTAAATAAAAATAATACCTATTAGTATTTTTATCGTACTTTAAATAAACCAAATTTTTCTGTTTACTTATGATATTTTATCACTTTTTGAGTGGATACGGCAGTAGTATTTTTATCTTATTTATAGTACCTTCCAACTGAATAAAAGAAAGACCATTTTTATAATGAAAATTAATCATTTCTCCTATACTTTTCATAAATTAATAAAGGTCACTTTTCTTTCACGGTCATTATCTTAACGTTTATCTAGTCTTATACAGTTTCTAATTTAGTCCATTTTACATCAATCTATTTCTAAATCTATTTTGCACTGTCAGAAACTATTTCAATATAATATTTAACAAATAACTATTTTTAACGGCAGTTATTTGAAATTGTGTTTAGTTTTATATAATTCTTAATACTTAACATTTTACTTTTCTAGCGGGCGTATTCTAAAAGTTTATCTAGTTATAAATTATTCATAATTTAGTGCATTTTCATGACTTTATTTCTAAATTAAATTCGCAAAGTCAGAAATTATTTTTATATCAAAATTTAACAAAGCAGTTTCCTTTAACGGCGCTCATTTGGAACTTTGTTAAATCATAAGTGATTAATAATTTAGTCCATTCTACATAAATTTACTTCTAAATCTAATTTGCATGTATTTTGAATATCATACTAAACAATTTACTTTTAGCGGGTGTTATTTTAACGATTATCTATTTATAAATTATTCTTAATTGAGTGTATAAATTATTACACGACATTTTTCCTAAATTTAATTTGCAATGTCAGAAATTATTTAAATATCAAAATTTAACAAATCACTTGCCTTTAACGGTGGTGATTTGAAAGTTTGTTTAATTTCGTATGATTAATAATTTAGTTTATTATACACAAATATACCTCTTAATCTAATTCGCATGGTCAGAAACTATTTCAGTATAAAAATTCACAACAGTTTCATACATTCAATTAAAAGAACAAGCTAATTATACAAAAACAATCCGTCCAAGTAAGGAAAAACTGCCTCGAAGTTTCGTCAAATCATCTCGCGGCACTCGAAATGACCGATTTATTGTTTATTACAGACTCGGAGTCGCACGGAGTGGCCATAAAATACCGGAAATCATTATAGTGTTACCTGTATAATTTCGACTCGGAGTTCCGTCAAGTAAATTCTCGGAGTGACTCGACGAAATTCCGCTAAAGTAATAAAACTATAACAGTCGGTGCTCCGAGTCAGAATTAGGCAGTACTCGGAGGAATTCCTCGCTATGCAAGATTTTTCCTTCGAGGAAAAACGGAAAGTGGGTTTTCCGTGTGAGCTGATCTGTACAATGACTACTTTTTACACACATATCAGTATGGTGTAAGATTTTTGTCAAAATTTTACTTTGGCCACACCTCTATATTTAAACAAAGGTGCAATCACAAAAACACACGTTTATTCATACTTTGCAGGTGCTTTTCCATTCAAAAACAAGGGTACATCTGTAAAGAACAGATTACAAATAAAATCTGAGGTGCACTTGTAAACACCAGACAAGTGCAGTTGACCTATAAAAATGTACTTGTGTTATTTCAAGCGTACCTTCAAAATATGTATCTCATTCAAATGTAAAATTATGTTTGAACGCAAAATACTAACAGTTCTATAAGTGTAAGAAGTGGTAAAGGATCAAAACGCAGGGCAACGTCATAGTGACGTTGCAATTTACACTCAAATTTAATTTAAAATGTGCATCAATCAAATAACTTATATTGAATTAAGATAAGAGGCAAGTAACAAATATTTGTTTAAATGAATATTGAGACAGTATTATGTCCATAATTTGATATTCATTTTATAATTCTTAAAAATATAATAATTTAAAGGTCTTTATTTACAAAAAAAATATTGTATGTATTATTTCTCAGATTATATTTCTACTTAATTATAGTGATTTTAAACTAATGGCACCATTGGTATTTGTACAGTTATAAATCATTTTTTTAACAGAGTAACCTTGTACAAAGCAAATAACTTGTCAATGTCACATGGCGGATATTTGACATTATTGATTTGAAATCTATAATACGTTAACTGTATACTGCAAAGGGCAGTTAGAGGACTATGATAAAAATGTAGTGTAAACTGCGGGTAAATAATATATTAAAAAGGATATTGTGTACAAATTTCAATAGGCTATGTTGATACATCAAGTAAATATCTAAGAAGAAAAGTCACATTCATTCTAGATCACGCCCCATACTTGAACGGAGAGGACAGTACAGAACTGGACTTACTTAGATGCTTATTAAAATCTGATTACGTTACAGAGGTACATGTATTAGAATTGTGCAAAACATGTTAAAATGGACCAGATCCCATTGTTACATTCAATAGTTTTGATCACAGGGGATATGTTTCATGTGTATTATCGAAATCAACTTTAGCGTTTAGAATTCGGGTTACCATTCATATCGTAGCGATGAAAATACCTCAAGTTAATTTGCTGCATGTAAGCAAATGTATTTCGCATTTTAAATGTATGTTTTTCGCCAAATAATTCAACGTAATTTCATACATAGGTGAAATACACAAAAATAGTGTACTATTATAATAAGATTTTCACATGAACATATTATTCAACAAAGGCGTGTCGACAATTTTTGAATATAAGTTATATTTCATCAACATGTCTATTCACTATGAAATAGTTAGATGTACGGTAGTAATGCGCTGTTACTCGTGCGTTCCTTATTCTGTACTTCTCCGGTTTGCATCCGTTTTTGCCCGGCTTACCTGTTTGACGGCTGGACTACTACTGTGCAACAGATATAATGTATGTTCAACGGACGATAACTGACAATACATTCGTCAAACGTTCGAAGAACATTTTGTCAGCTTCTCATGCGTTGCGCTTACGTTTTTACGCGGTACGAAACCGTTACTAGTACGATGATGTCCGTTAATTGGACGTTGTCTGTCGTGTATATGTTCGTAGATCTTGCGGTCATTGTCCGTTTTTTTTTTCGTTCTATGCAACGAGCAGCAGCAGAGATGCATTTCGTCACCGTATAACTTTCTGCCGCAATTTTTTATACGTTGGGAGTCCGTTAACGCTATACGTTTTAGTGGGACTGACCCATAAAAATTCCCTTTTCACTTTGGTTTTCGAATTAACTTTTACCGAATAAAACGCAGAAACTTAAAATAAACAGATGAAATGTAACATAGAAAAAATAGTTAATTGAAATCAACCGTTTTACGGCAGGTATCTAACACATTTGATATGCATGACACTTCAGGTGAAAACAAAACTGTATCAATTAAAGATTGTACATACATCATTTCATTTTGTAAGTTTGTGTTTTGTGGTTTCAGTAGAGAACTGAATCTACAAGCAAATCTTATTTCTTGCGGATTAATTTCACCAACTGTGCTTTAAACAAGTAAGTTTTTTGGATTTTATTGCACGAACTTACTGCTTAGGAACGTATTTCATATAGTGATTGAACTGACAGTTTGTTTATTAAATTGTTTTACTGTATTTTAACTTCTAGATTTAAGCGCCGCGGATAAACAGTGGAATTGTCAACGACAATTTGCAATACATTGACCACACGTTGACCACACTTTTCTTTAAAGATTGCAAACGCAAAATTTATTTAACACAATAACACAAACAGCAGCTACAATGCTCTAGCACTACCAACAAGGTAAATATTAAGAAAACATATGTAAGCCCAGATAAGTATATTTATATATTTACGTATGGTATTTAAAAATTCTCAACTCATAGTTAACATTGACCAACCTTTCGAGATATAATGTCAGAGCACCGAAATATTGAATGCATCAAGCTTTCATAAGGTATTTTAAAAAATGTAATACATTATGTCAAATGAGTACGTTCTCTGAGAGATATTCCCTTGTAAGTAGAAAAGTTAGATTGCGCGTGCTATCTCGCGGAATGAACCATCCTTGATACTGATACGCCAATGTTGTTTATACAAAAATTAATGCATTTTTTTCTTTCCATACAAAATACATAGATAATGTAGATATTCTAATTTATATAAATTTCTGTTGAAGACATACATAGAAGAGTAAAACTGTGCTAATCCTGCTGTGTCATATGGCTTACCATAAGTGAGCCACGCCATGAGAAAACCAACATAGTGCGTTTGCGACCAGCATGGACCAAGACCAGTCTGCGCATCCGCGCAGTCTGGTCAGTATCCATGCTGTTCGCTTTCAAAGCCTATTGCAGTTAGAGAAACCATCAGCGTACAGCATGGATCCTGATCAGACTGCGCAGATGGTAGAATAAACACGCTGAGCATACTAGCATGCTACTTTGAGAAAATAGGATGGACGTTAAACGAAATAGTACGTAACTCAGACAAGATAGTATGTTAAGTGGATATGATAGCATGTTGCTTTCAGAAAATAGTTTGATATTTCCATAATTTCATCGTTACGGAATTCCATGGAACGCCAGAGCTGGCTAATGTTAGATGAATACAAGGTATTTTCTTTATTTAGAGTAGTATCTTCTCAAGATCATGTTATGCCTTGTTTATTATTGTGTTATTATGTTGATTAGCAATGCTGTCATTTCTAACGTATGTACTCTTTTGTCAGAGTGTCGTATTATTTTGTTAAACGACCATCTTGTTTTCTTCAAGCAACATACCTTCATGTACAGTGTGTTTGCTACCTTGTCAGAGTGTTGAACTTTTTTGTCAAACGTTCATTTTTTTCTCAAAGTAACATGCTATTATGTCCAGTGTATACTGTCTTGTCAGAGTGACGTATTATTTTGTTAAAAAACACCATATTTTCTCAAAGTACCATGTTATCATGCCCAGTGAACATACTATCATGTCAGAGTGATGTACTATTATGTCAGATGATCATCCTATGTTCTCAAAGTAACATGCTATCATGCCCAGAAAACCAGGAAGCTTTTAAAGGTGCATTAATATTTATGCGCATCTTACAGCACAGTGTGTTTTTGGTGAATGTTTTATAAAAGCAATTTTCGGTCGCTGTGCAATTAAATGGTTAAATTAACGATAATGCCGCATAAGTATTTGAAGCTGATGCTTTAGGAATAAAGAAATCGGACTGATACAATAATAGTCTTTTTCTTCAGTCTTCTACACAGTGATCTCCCTTACCTATATGCAGAGATTTCTGTTCTGAGGTTGAAGGGAAGCAACTCCTGTGCGCAGTTTGACTTTTCTTAAAAAGACTGCCCCAGTCAAAATAAGAAAAGTCATATTTGGAAAGTAATTATTTTGGACTGGTAACACGAGGACTTTGGTATGCACCATTTATTCAATCAGCTACTGAGCTATTTAATGCTATTTGGACAAGTAATTATTTATGTGCACCATTTAATTCAAATCATTTTATGATATTTAAACGGACAGTATTAGGACAATTTTAAGAACAAAATCTAATAAAGTTTTCCTGATATATCAAAAATTGTATAAAATTTGTTTTATCCAAGTTAAAATATAATTAATTCAATATTCATCAGTAAAATCAAATCAGCTTCATTATGCCTTTGGCTAATGTTTACATTATAGACATTATAAAGAATTATTTACATTCACTAAATTGTTTGTATGGAAATTAAAAAGCGTTTATTTTCGTATAAACAACATTGGCGTAATGATATTAAGGATTACCCTTTAGGCGAGATATCCGTTCAAACGCACAAAAACAGCATTCAGTTCTTAAACAAATACATTATATGACGAATCATTAATATTTTTGCTGTGGTGAAACAAGAGATTGGACATACACAATTACACTGACAGGACTGAAGAAACTTATAACAGGTAACTCTAATATTTGACAAACAATGTGTAATCCTTTATATGAAACATTACTATTTTGAAACCACGCTCGTTTTGTTTTCCTACAACTTATCTTACTTGAACAGAGAGATGCAATAGTACTTGATTAAAACAAAAATCTCTACTTCTTGCCTTACTTGAACGAGGAGTGGCAGTTTCATTTGAGTGAAAAAGAAATATGACTATTTCTTACCTTACTTAAATGGACAGTAGTTTTACTATTTGAGTAAAACAAAAATATGACTAGTTTCTTATCTTAGTTTAACAGAGAGTGGCAGCAGTACTTGCGTAAAACAAATGAAATGGATGCCGCCCGATTTGTATTTGCGGTGGCGATTTAAGATTTTGTAATGTAATCGCAGAACGAGAACGATTTTGAAGTATTTTGTTCATACAGTCAAAACAGATGGGCATTGGACGGCCTTCCGGGCATGCCGGGCGTGCAGTTTTTAAATCTGACAGGGACTAGAAAGAGCCCGGGTGGCGCCCGTGTAGAATATATATGAAACCATGGGGATATCTTTTAAGTCTGACGCCACCCGTCCGGTGACCGGACGATTGTATCATGCCGTGAATATACTCACGGTGAGGATGCGTACACCGGATATTGCCATTTAGTGATAAGGTATTTTCCGAAAACGTGTATATTTTTCGTCAACAAGGTATATAAAACAGCTATTTACTATTGTATTATACTACTACAGAAGAAAAGAGCATTACTTTTCATAACCAGATACAGTGTATATGCTCTCACAAGCATAAAATGAGTCAGTCTTAAGTAGAAATGCTAAAACTTGTGATAAAATGACGATTATCATTTGATAAATGCATTCCGTGAACACATTTGTCCCGATACCATTACCTATTTGCATTTTGGGGGAAATCTGAATCGTACGATTTATTTAGTTACATACAAAGAAAAAATGTGCAAAATTTCAGCTTTGTAAATGCTCAAATCACGGAGAAATTGGTGATAAATGAGCGTCGATGGTGTACTGTGTATTGAGTTTTCACAATAATAATTGTACTGTGTATTGCAGTTTGGTGTACTGAGTATTGATATTGAAAAACGTGCATATTTTCAGCATTTATGGTCATTAAATAGACAAGGCATATAATTCCATTGGCCCAAATGATGGAATGTCTTTTTCTGTTTGCAGATGACATTAGACTTCACAGCGAAAATTTGTTTTAAAAGTAGGAGAAAACAGTGTCATGTGGTATTCTTGAAATATATTTTGCACACTTCATTTGCAAGATATATGCCATTTCTATGCAAACAGTTCGTTATCACTTTTATGTGATCAACTTCCCTGTTGACCAAAATAGTATACTTATTGTCAAGGTCAACTTTGAACTATAACAAACGACCAGGAACTGACTTGAAGATCGTTCCGATTTTTCTTTCATGTATTCAAATTGTTGAATGTAAAATGTTTACGATCTTTGGTTTAAACATATTTATTCCCAGCTATATACATAACTATATTTATATACTAACATTACAAGTACAGTTGGTGGAAAGGGTTAGAACGAAATACAAATCTTATAGAGTTCTGTACATCGCCGTGTATGTGTCTCTAGATTATATTTTGGTACTGGTAGCATTATGCTAGATGGCGTGGTAGGTAGCATACATTTCCACTGCCGTCAGTGAACAGGCTCCTCGCCATTTGCCCTAATCAAAGGTTTCTTTCTGTGTTTGCAAAGTGGTCCCTTTTGTAAGCGGGTTCCTTTTTGAAACATATACATGTATTTTTACATTTTCTGAATCAACAGTATTTTTTCTGTTTTTTTTTTTCTCTGCATATGTCTGGTGCTATCTTGTAATTTACTTTTTGCGGTTTTGGTCGTTAGCATACTATAATATTCTTGTCATTTGGGTGGTGTTCAACAAAATGACATACAATGTCCTTCGTCGAGCCATTAACACACATAAACAAGTTGAATCTGCAACGAAAAAAATCACAATATAGTATTTATTAGTAGGGCCGGGCTTTCTGCAAGATATTGAGTGTAAGGCTTAGTGGCATCCCCATGCAAAATTTAAAAAGATACCTATAACTGTTTTTGAGATAATTCATGTAATATCAACTTAAACAATGCTCAGTGGAAGAATAGAATATATATACATTTACAACTGGTAAGCATAACAAAAATTATTGCCCACTGTTGCACTATGGTGACTATGAGTTACGTTTAGAGCTTACTGTATGAATTACAATAATGTAAACTCTATAAATATCAATGTAAAACATCACATATCTTCAGGACTAAAGAAATTACTGTTTTGTACTTTGAAAAGGAAATGATAATGTACATTTTGTAAGATTAATTCTATAAAACTCGGCGATAATGTAAACAATACACAGTACAGTAAAATGTGATACACGTCAATACACCGTACATATAATTTTATTTGAAATACACAGTACACCATCGGCGCTCATTTATCATCGATTTCTCCGTCATTTGAACATTTACAAAGTTGAAATTTTGCACATGTTTTCTTTGTATGTAACTTAATAAATTTACGATTCAGAATTTTTATCACAAGACAATAAAAGACGATATCGGGAGAAATGTGTCCTTACCTGCATTTATCAGATGATAAAGTTGCCATTTTATCACAAATTTTAGCGTTCCTTCATAAGCTTGACTCATTTTACGCTTGTGAGAGCATATACACAGTATCTAGTTATTAAAAGTAATGCTCTTTTCTTCTATAGTAGAATAATACAATAGTAAATAGGTGTTTTACTTACCTTGTTGACGTTAACGTGACGTCATTATAGCGTAAGAGTATTTTAACAGAGACAAGCATATTAGAATAAGAACTTCCTTACATCTTTTATCGATGTTTCAGCAAATAACTTTTTATTTTCACTACAGTATGTTCTTTGATTTCTATGCCCCTGAAGGTGGACATATTAAAATCGCATTGTCCGTCCGTCGGTTCGACCGTTACTTTGTGAATTCTTGTCCGGGCTGTAACTCTGCCATCCACGAAGGAATTGTGAAATAGTTTGGCATAAATATTAACCTTCATGAGACGACGTTTCATGTGTAATACTCAGACCCCTAGCTACAAGGTCAAGGTCACACTTAGAAGTCAAACGTTAATATGGTCTGTTTCGTGTCTGGTTCGTAACTTTGCCATTCATCAAGAGGTTTTGAATTACTTAGCATAAATGTTTATCATAATAAAACGACGTGTCATGGGCAAGACCCAGATCCCTAGCTCCAAGGTCAAGGTCAGTGTTAGATTTTAAATGTTAAAAGGGTCTGTTTCTGTGTCCGGTCCATATTTCTGCCATCCATGAAGGAATTTTGAAATATCTTGGCATAAATGGTAACAATAATCATGCGCAAGACCCAGATCCCGTGCTCCAAGGTCAAGGTCATACTTAGAAGTCAAAGGTTAATAGGATCTTTTTCGTGTCCGGTATATAACTTTGTTATCCATGAAGGGATTTTGAAACAACTTGGCACAAATGTTTACCATAATGAGGCAATGTGTTACGCGCAAGATCCTGACCCCTAGCTCCAAGATCAAGTTTACACTTAGAAGCCAAGCCAAAGGTTAATAGGGTCTGTTTCATGTCCGGTTCGTAACTCTGTCATTCATCAAGGAATTTCGAAATTACTTGGAATAATTATTCCCCATAACGAGAAAAACGTGTCATGCATAACAACCAGACCACTAGCTCTAAGGTCAAGGTCACATTTAGAGGTTAACGGTTACATGGTCTGTTTCTTGTCTGTTCCATAACTCTTCCATCGTTGAGGAGATTTTAGAATAACACGGTATAAACGTTCCCTATATTAAGATGACGTGTCAGACACAAGCCCAAGACCCCTAGCTTCAAGGTCAAGGTCACACTTAGAAGCCAAAAATTAACATTGTATGTTTCTTGTCCGGTCAATAACTCCGCCATTCATCAAAAATTCTTGTCACAATTCTTCCT
This sequence comes from Mercenaria mercenaria, assembly GCF_021730395.1. Lineage (NCBI taxonomy): Eukaryota > Metazoa > Mollusca > Bivalvia > Venerida > Veneridae > Mercenaria > Mercenaria mercenaria. The sequence goes on from NC_069370.1 coordinate 51,666,857, forward strand.
TATGATGAGTTGGTGTGTCATGCTCAAGACCAAGACCCTAGCTCCAAGGTCAATGTTACCTTCGGAGAACTTTTTTATCTGGTCGCAAAATGATTCATACCTAAACTATTCTGGTTTATTTTGCGCAGACAACTGTAGCATTCTTGGGCACACTTCGGGGACGTTTGTCACTAATAGTGCCAGCTCTTGTTTGAGCTTCAATTCTAAATACTTAGTATATTTTGAGAGTTATATATACTTGTATTTTTCCCTATAAAATGTCAAGGTCAGTAGTGGCTATTGTCAAGTTACCTTAAAAACACACCAAAAAATAACTGTAATATTTTGTATTTCCATGATGGTAATTATACTTTTTTGTATGGAGAAATGAGAAATAACAAGTATCTAGTTACAATTTGACAGTAACAGATATAAGGCTGAGACAATGTATTTAAATGTCTAAATAAATTATTCAATTAGAGTAGTAGTATGCACGGTACTTCATGTATTAAGGTGAGTTTAGACCACACTTTGTTTCTTCAGTGTAAGATAGTTATTATTCTATGTTTAAAAAACTATACTGAGAAGAGAATGACTGAATAAGTTTGCAGCTGAAGTTGTGAAAATAGGGCCTAGATTGTCAACCTGTCATCTTGTAGAATAGCTGTATTATACCAGTATTACCAGAATTATTTGCACGAAGTTCATGTGGGAGGAAAAAGTAGACCACTAGGTCGTGGTGGGTCTTTAACACTTCTAATATCTTCTTGAATACCGATGGATAAAAATAAATGCTATAGCCTATAATTAACGGTTAATGCGAATACGATAACGTTACGCACAGATAGCCACACGAGAACTACATGCAGATATAGACTTGCAACAGTTCGCTACTGCGAAAACATAAAGTGGTATTATTGGACTGGGAATTTATGGCATGTTTAGGGTCACTCAGTGTCCAAGACTTCTTTGCATTATGCGAGCCGCCGGCAGTCTCTTTTGCAGGATGAAAAAAATGTCTTAGATGTTGAGGTTAAATAAATGCCATCTTCTCCGTTGATCAGATAAGGGATGAAGCAGAAGGAACCTACGTAGTGATATGGGCACTGAAGTGCGCCGTCCGGCCGCCGCCCGGCCGCCCCCCGGAAAAAATTAACCTTCGTGCGGCAAACTGTACGCCCCCCCCCCCCCCCCCCCCTCCACAAACACACAAACTCAAAGTCCCCCACCCCTATGCACTCCTTCGCCTATGATTAATAATGGATAAATTATATATTTCAGAATGAATGTTAACGTGAAGTTCGTACAATCGTGTGCATTGCTGTTATGTTTGGTGACATTCACGGTTCAACAAACAGAAGATGAAAAAGTAACTGAATATTTGACAGCTGCGGATGGATACAACGCAAGAGCCGAGGCGTTAAGTTACCAATATACGTTAGCTTTATGGGCTTACTATACGAACATGACAAATTACAATAGAAACAAAATGGTAGAGTTGTACACTTATAAGAACTGGACCAATTCGTTTAAGATAAATAGTATCAAGACAAATAGTATTAATCATTTAAAGTTCAAAAATATTGTAAAAAAAGGTTATAATGTAGAAAGTTTGCAAAATGCAGGGTCTCACATAATACTTGATGCCGCTTTATATGTCGCTTTTGCACATACACTTAACATATAATCAGACAGAGTTCTAATGATGTACGTAAAATGTTCAACTGATACATGGAAATACATATATTTGTATTTCAATCTATACGTTTTTAAAGTGGGTTTACCGAAGCGGCTCAAAATCCCTTTTCACTAATTAGGATTTTGTGGTAAAGTTTCTCATTTCTCATTTTACAGCAGGTTCCTTTATTTTTTAGTCAAATGTTGTCCAAGTCTATGTTTGTATTCATTTCTTTTAATTTCCCCCATAAAAGAAAATATTGACATTGGAAGCTGATTGGACGAGTGAACGTCGTAATCAATAAAAATGGACGTCATTCTGGAATATACGATATTCGTATTTCAACAAGTCACGTGTCAAACAAAACTTAATAATGCGCACAACAATTATGTTTAATCACACGTTATATATTACAAACTCTGGTAAGACGACATACAAAAGGGCAAAATATCATTACTATGCTACACTTGTGTAAGTATTTATTTCTTTAAACAATTTCCAGACCGAGATGAGCCTGTTGTTTTCGGACTTCAACAAGAACGAGTCAGCTAAAGCAGCTGAGTTTAACGTATCTGCACTCACAGATGAAAGTTTAAAGAGACAGATTAACAAGATCCTGGATGTTGTAGTCTCAGTCTATGAGAACAAAGATGTTCTTAAACGGGTATTAATTATACATTTTGAGATGTGTCAAACTGAAACTGGAAGGTCGGTCCTGAGTTTATGGCGATGATACAAAATGAGTGCTATTTTATTTTTAATACTAAAATGTAACTTGTCTGTCAAAAAGATGATTGTATTACAAAAGTTACGCCAATAATATATGTTATAAGGTCATTGATCAAAGCTGAGAGAGCGTGTGCAATGAGTCTGGAGTTTCCACTTTTTCTATTTTATTGTTTCGTATATTTCGTGCTTTTAAAAATCAGTCGTCATTTATCGTGATTTTTTTTTCTTTTAACAGATAACTAATCTTAAGGCTGAAATGACTGGTATCTACAGTGCAGCAGAATGGTGCAAAACAACTGCTGATTGCAAACCGCTTGAACCAGGTTTTTATACCGTTAAAATGTTTTATATCTTAAAAAAAGTAAAGCTTCGTGTATAACAATCGCTGTTCCGACTTGCTTTGTATCAAGATGAGATAAACGTATTAACTATATTGAATATATATACAGATTCTCTGTTGAAACAGAATGTTTTTGAAGTGGTGTTGTTACCCTTGTAAATAAGAAACAAAATATAATTATGTTTAAAGCTCCAAATGCGATATAGGTATGAGTACACTTTCTGATTTGCGCACGAGAATAATCTATACTTAACAAAACAGCCAACACGTTATTAGTTCTTTTGCCAGTATTTAGAAATTACTGGAAGTTCAATTATGAAATTTAGTCTATGCTTACAAAAATATGCTGTAACAGTTGATAAGTTTTCACAATTTAATAAAAAATCATATTATTATATCCTAAAAATTCGCCAATTTTTAAAAAAAAAGTCACAAAAATACATTAAGACATATAGCATTTTCAAACTATTGAAAAACCCTGAGGGAAGAAAATGACAACAAATACAAAGTAATGGCGTTGTCATGCCCTATTGTCAAAGAGCATTTAATATCTGTGTGCAATTTGAACATTTTCTTTCTGAAAACTTCATTATTTCTATAAATCGAATACATTCTTTTTTAATTATTTCCTACTTGAGAGCGAACACCTGTCATAGATTTTCTTAAATAACGTATCTAAAAGCGAGTAAACCTATTTAGATCTGATCGACATCATGACAAACAGCCGAGATTATGATGAACTTCTTGCTGCTTGGAAAGGATGGAGGGATGTCAGTGGCGCTAAAATGAAAGATATGTATGCAGAATTCGTCGGCCTCATGAACAAAGCTATCAAAGCCGGGGGTAATAATTTAGAAGAAAACATATTCAGGACTACAGTAACATTTATCCAGATGATTAATTAATATATTGATACTGTTATTGATACTGTAATCAATTCTTCCATGCTTTCAGAATTAGCACCAATAAAAAATTGTCGCTAAAATATAATTCAAATATAAACAAACATGCACACTTTTATTAAACCACTACAATATTGACAATGCGTCGACGTACGCCTGGCAAAATACAAAAGACGATTCAGAATTTAATTATTACAGATACTTAATTAACACACCCTGAATCTACGCACTCCTTAAGTTATTCCGCGGAGCGTGTTATCACTCGTATTTCATCACGATCACAAGGTTAGCTTTTTGTAAAACCGTTTATTATGCTCAACATAACTGAAACTGAAAGATCTGTGAAGTACATAATACTGGTATACCATCTAGCAGTAACACAAACTGTAAATAACTTTCATTTAGAAAGAGTCTCTTTGGACGGCTATTTACACGATTTTATTTTTACATTAAAATCGGATAATTACTGAGAACTAAACTGTTTTCTAAATTTAAAATCAAGTAGATCTCGTTTTGTTTCGTATCCTCTAATTGGCCAACGGTTTTATTCAGTTAAACTGTACTGGATTTTGATAAGTTTATTTCTGTACTTCAAGTTTTAATCTAGTCAGATCTGTTCAATTTGTATCTTTCTTAAGTGAGATCATGTCAAAGAATTTAACTTACTAATACGGAAAATATTTCGTCCATATTACATTCTGCATATATAGAAATGTAGAAAGGATTTTCGGAAACATAAGAATTCCTTATTTATTTCGTTCCTGATGCCTTCATCAGAAAATAAAAAGTCAAGTCGACAGACTGTAAATTGTTATTATAAACAAGACGACGACGAAGTATTCGACAAAATGAAATTTCTTTCGACAGCTCAAACGACTCGTTCTCAGCTTGTCAATAGTTTGCATAGAAAGCAAGGTAAAAATCAGTCTTAGTTGGATTCAATGGCTTCGGTTGTTTTCGTTTGTTTTTTTTGTTTTTTTATCAAAATTCTTTTAATATTACCGTCCTGTCAAGACGTGTCGGAAAACACGGTTACAAGTTGACCTCACGTCGACCTACTACATTTGGCGCTATACATGAGCGATGACATAGTGCCTCTCTATTTCATCTAATTGTTTATTTTTAAAGGCATGTAAGAACCCAAATAAATATAGCAGGAACCTACTTTAATATATCTAATCACTCCGAGTCGGTTATACGTCGCGTGTAAAAATTATTCCGCAAGCATGTAACTCGATCTATTATAACATGGTTCTGCTGTTATCACTTATTGAATGGCTTGCCGGTAAATGGTCAAAACTATTGCCCGAGATTCGCCGGAAAAGATCTTTTACTTTTAGACTTTGACCTTGTAAACAAGTGTTGAATAAACACGGGTCAAATGGCACAACTGCGGTTTATATAAGGACTATCGGCGAAAACGCAATTGTGTTTCAGCTATTTGTTGATCTTTGAATTTACATTTTTGTAGTTTCTATTCAAATATTATGTAGCATATTCTTGAAAGTTTAAGGAAATAAGCCAACTTAATAATTGATAACAAATATTAGCTTGAGTTTCTCTTTTAGGAAGGTATGAAGACATGGGAGCGTATTACAGGTCTTGGTATGAACAGAACGATTTTGAGGAAGATGTGAAACGTTTGTTTGACGAGTTAAGACCTTTGTATGATCAGCTACATACATATGTTAGGAGGAAGTTGAAAGATAAATACGGAGCAAGCAAATTCCCTGAATCTGGGCATATTCCCGCTCATATATTTGGTAAGTAAAACTGCTCAAAGCGGAATGAACTTAGTATATGTTTTGATATGTTGTGTGCGTTTTACTATTTCCACACGATGAAATGATTAGTTCATACTATGTACTTGTTGTCTTCCACTATTGGAACTATACACCTCTAGAAGTCGTAGAACAAGGAAAGATAAAGCTTAAAAAGATTAAAGTTATTTATGGTCGTGCTATTTCCCCTTATAGGGTATTTTTGCATAGATAGATTTAACTCATTTTCTGTTTGTCAGGTAACATGTGGGCGCAACAATGGGGTAACATATATGATATTTTGGAACCGTACCCTGGCCAGGGACGTATTTCACTTACAGCAGAAATGGAAAACCAGGTATGTTATGCGTGGCAGTTTTCTTTAAGAAGCAAAAGGGATTTTACCTTATCAAATTCAAAATGCCTTTTTTGACATGAGAGTAAATGTTATCGCCTTTTCTAAAGAAGTTTTCATCCTTTTTTGTGGGGCGGGTGGCGGGGGGGGGGGGGGGGAGTTTGTGACCAAATGGTCAAGGTAACTGGCGTTAAATCTTTTGTCTTGAGGCTGCTGGTTCGTCATCAGCTCAAAGTAAAGAAGTGTTCCGTGGGACACTTATTGTTAATCTTAAAGTCATGCGTCCTACATTGTGTCTGTGTGACTTCAATCCCGATGACATAAACACATTTCATTTTACTGACATCATAGTGCGTCTGTTAATGAGAGCTAATGAAATGTGCTACACAGCTTACTCCACCTAGCACCGGCTTAAGCGGAACTCCATTAAACAAATATTTACTGAACCGGAAAATATAACAACTTTGTTTCCAAGTACAGGGAAACATTCTATGGTCACCACAAGTTATTGAAAGATTGCTGTCGTGTTAGTTGGCACAATCTACAAGAAGGTCCCTTGGCAGCATAAAGCGTTTCCAAAGAAAACAAAAATTTGTTACAGAGTTACCAAGTTACCTAGAGGCATTTTACGCAAACATATTGCCAGTCAGTACAACACTTCTTCTAAGTAAGGAGGCACCATACTTAAGGTAGTTCTGCACGTTTGATAAACCGGAAATAAATGCAATGAAAATCATTTTATGAATTATGGCAACCCGTGAGTAAATTTAGTACAGTGGCACTGTTACTATCTTTTTAAAGTTAAAATATGATATTAGAACATCTGACACATTAAATAATTCAAAACAATGTCATAAAATTAGCTTTAAATATGGGGTTCACATTAATCATGGACAAATATCTTTAAAAAAAATAAGTACACGAACCTATAATATTTTATTTCACCACATTATAGACAATATGTTTATTTACGACGGTGAAATGTTTTATTACAATCTACATTGTAGAAGAAGATTTCCATTCGCAAAAATGTTATGAAAGTTGTAATGTTCGCATTATGCAAATTGCATGAGGTCCAAATATTTCAAATCAAACTATCAAAATAATTTAGCACACAACCCTATCTTTTTTATCTGCTAAATTTTCTAAATATATTCTGAAGTTTTGAAAAATCTGGGTTTAAACAAATTATATATTGTAGAAACGATTTCGATCCGAACATGCAGAATAACCTTAAAGGTCCATAATGCTTTATTTTATTTTATTTTTAGAACAATTTAAACAGATTTCCAAATAGATGTTATACGGGCTAACATAATTTAAAAAAGCACCGCTTTTAATATGCACTGTTATAGTTAGAGTCATAAAGGGAGGTTATATAAAAACTATAGGTTAAATAAAAGACAAATGTAAGGGTAGATTTCCCGGAAGCACATAGCACCCCTAACAGCCATAGAGCCATGCATTTTAACGTAGGCCCGCAACAAAAAGACGGCTATAATGGAAAATATTGTAGACGGGTTGCTTAAAAATTTCAACAACAAGTACGAAGTGTCACGGACGGACATAGCTTATTCTATGTCCCACTTTTTATTCGAAATTAAAACAGACTTGGTTTGACTGAGATTGTTCGTGAGAGGTAATGAAATACCGGTACAAGTATTAGTTGCTGAGATATTAAGGTTACACTTTTTTCAAAACGTTCAGTACAGAAAACAAATTTATTTACTTATGTCTTCTTTGCATAGAATTATAATGTGACACACATGTACCGTTTGGCGGAAGAGTTCTTTACATCAGTTGGTATGGGTCCTATGCCAGAGTCATTTTGGAGGCTTTCCATGTTGGAAAAACCAGACGACGGTCGTGATGTGGTATGTCATGCTTCGGCGTGGGATTTCAAAATCGGTACTGACTTCCGGTAGGTGTAGGTATCTATTGTATGACGATGCAGAAAAAATGTATAACGTGCACTTAAAAACGATCTGGTACAATTACATGGATAACTGACTTTTAAATGGCGTCGTTTGACCTAAAATAAACATTATCTTACAGAATTTTGTGGTTGTGTAGTTACGTGTTGTTAATTAAAATATATATGTTAGTTGTATACTTAGAGATTGTCTGAAATCCAAATGAAAATTCTAAAGACATGTTAGTACAATTTAAATTCCTGTGAATGTCCTTATTAGCATATATTTTAAAACAAAAACACAAATTTCTATATATTTTTATTTAAGAATCAAACAATGTACCACGGTAACTGAGGACCAACTGATCACAGTACATCACGAAATGGGACATATACAGTATTACCTTCAATATATCAACCAACCAATTCTGTTTCGAAGCGGAGCAAATCCAGGTTGTACTGTATAAACAAAAATAAAACGAGTTGATCGTTTAGTCATAAAGACCATTTTACTGCTAGTAAAACAAATATCTTTATTTTTTATTGTGTTTGTTGACTTATCAAATCTGAATAAAAATGAATATGATATGACTTAAAGGTAGTGTTTTTTTCTTGTTCTCGGGAACCACAGGCAATGCATGCTATTGATCTGCACAAATTTCATTTTTGGGTTACAAATAACGATGAAAAAGAATAAAAAATCGATTATTTGGCATTTCATGTATCACAAGCTTTTGTTGAAACAACAGTAATAATTTTGTTGTGTAATTTAATTGCTAAATCTTGAAGATATTCAATTTTATGTTTGTACAGTTTCATCAAGATTAATGTCTAAAATGCAAATAAAACAAAGATGACAACGTAGTACTCTGTGTTGCAGGTTTTCAAGAAGGTGTAGCGGATATTGTCACACTGTCTTTTCAGACTCCGGAACATCTACAGAAGATAGGACTTTTGGAGAACCTCCCAAACGGGACAGGTAATTGTCGTTGAAATAAAGAATAATGAGTACACGTGTACGCGCCTCAATATATTTAATCAACGAAGGAAAAAGCGCTCCTTAGATTAAAAGAACTAAAACGGCTATAGTAAAGGAATATATAGCCATTTCAAATGATTTATCAACCTTAACTAGCATGTATCAGTAAAGAATTTATAAGACAGCTATGATGTTTTCTGATAGTTTCAAAAAATGCAAAAATAAGTATTTCACATGGGAAACGTGTTACTATAATAGCAATATCTACTAAAATAATAAGACTAGATCAGTAAAAGTTGTTATAGGTATATGGTAGATATGGGCTATCATTTAGTAGATCTACCGTTTCTAAGTTCAAAGACTTTGTAAAAGTACTACGTATTTAATCAACGCAGGAAAAACGCGTCTTAGATTAAAACGTAATAGGATCTGTAGCCATTTCAAATTATTTGTCAACTTTAAATGATGTTTAAAATTAGTGATAAAATACTAAATTGATTTTATTGTTATTATAATTTGTTAAACTATTTTCTGTTACTAGAATTGAATGTTGCTGCATATAGATTTATGTTTTATTTTTGATATTTGAATTCTTATGTTATTTTGCATGTTCTTTACGTAGAGGGAGACATCAATTTTTTATTTAAAATGGCACTGGACAAAGTCGCTTTCCTGCCATTCAGTTACTTGATTGACCAATGGAGATGGAGTGTGTATAGAGGCGAGACAACTAAAGAAAATTACAATGAAGCATGGTGGAGTCTGAGGTTTGGCATCAATGATTGAAAAAAAAACTTAATATGTGCATTTTTCTTCTTCAAACATTGAATAATTTCCTTTGTGGATTGTTCACGTAGAAAGAAATTTCGTTTAATCTGTATCTTATTATTATTTATTTACTTATTAAATTCAAATTTAGTCGTTTTCTATGTAAAACTGTAAAGAAAGGCGTTTTTAGTGAAATAGCATAAATTGCTATGCATCGGGCTGTCGATCTATTTATCTATATTTTACACAATTACATCGAATGTTGTATCTCAACTCATCTTACACAGAAATAACAAATGTGTTGTTCAGCATTATAGTCAATGCCTCAGATTTTATGATATTCAAAGTTCTTTTGGAAAGTAGGTTGTGTTTTCTTTAGTGTTAGAGTACTGCCTGACTTTTTTGTCTCTGGTATAAGCTCCTTGAGGATTTCGAAATTATTTTAATCACAATTACATAATGTTAAACTAGTGTAATAAAGCTTCGACGTTAACGTCGTTTTAAGTATGAGAGACGTTGGTCGAATTGACATTGTCTATAATAGGTAAGTAAAGAAGAAATGTTAATATTTCAGCATTTAAAGCTAACATGTGACAAAAAAGAATATTGCATTAAATATTGTGCCTCTCCACACTGCATTTTTAAACGAGTTGAATGAAACTGTTTAAATACTCAACAGAGCCTCGCATTTTATTATTTTGCAGGTGTCGTTACCAAGGTATATCACCGCCTGTTGCAAGGTCAGAAAATGACTTTGATCCTGGGGCAAAATATCACATACCAGCGAATACACCCTATATCAGGCAAGTTGATTCTCTTAACTTCACATCTCGATATCATATCTTGAAAATATGAATCCATATTACTTAAATTCCAGAATTTAACTGCATATTTTATTTCCTGGCTGAGATATTTTCATAAAACAGGATGGTGAGTATTACATAAAATAAGTGTCACATATCGTCAGTTGCATCAGCATTCTTTTAAATGGGGGCCTCTGTGGCCGAGTAGTTGATATCACTGACTTCAAATCACTTGTCCCTCAGCGGTGTTGGTTGGAGCCTCATTCCGAAGTCACGGGAATTTTTCATGTAAGGAATCATCCATCTGACTAAGGCAAGGTTGGTGGTTCTTCCAAGCTACCCGCCCGTGATAAAATAATGCACAGAGGTGCATCTAGGGTCTTCATCCACCATCAAAGCTGGAAAGTCACCATATGACCTATAATTGTGTCGATGCGACGTTAAACCCAACAAAATATCTTTCTCATGAGTGATATTATTTTCTATTCCACACAGGTATTTCGTGAGTTTCGTTGCTCAGTTTCAGTGGCATAAGGCATTGTGCGAGCTGATAGGACAAGAGGAACCACTACATAGATGTGACATATACCAGAATACAACGGCTGGGCAAAGGCTACAGTAAAAATCTAATTATTTGTCAAAGCCTGGAATGTTTAATTCATTCACATAACATACGGGCAGAAATGTTGTTTGATAGTTTTCAAGAACAAGTAAATGATAATTTCATTACATAAATATAATATCTTAGAGGTCAAAAATTTTTGGCTAGTAATACTTTGACAATATTTAATAATAATTATGAATAAAAGGTAATAATAGAAGTGTTTTGAGACACATCTCGTGTTTGCTTCCGTCTATTATATTTGATAGGTACGCTTTCTCTTTTACTTGTATCTGACGGAAGAGTGGGAAGACTGCATGATAGGCAGTTCGAATGATCTGTTTTTTATTTTGACCTCTGACCCTGAAAGGTGTTTTTCAAACCCCACTGCCGTCAGTAAAGGCACTGAATACACGGGTATATGGTTCTTTAAGTCTGTTTTTGCTATTGCGTTTATATGGACCTGGAGGGGGGAACTTTTGTTTTCACTGTCCTGTGACTTTGGAACATTGTGGAGACTGAGAATTGGGTACGCACCAAAGCCATGTTTAACTCCCCGGTTGTGTTTTTTGCCACTGATCGTTCGTTAAGGCGGCGCATCAGTGTCTTCCTTTATTTTGTCTTATTGTTTAAACTGGCTTTGTAATGTGCAAAACTTTAAAAACACTGCTGTTTTGATTTACTTCTGCGCCACTGTATTCTTGGAACGTGGGTATGTATTTCTCTTGCATATTTTATTTTAGCCTCTTTTTATCGGGACAGGGTTGCAACTGTTTGCCACTGTTAACATTTCTATATGATTAATTCCTGGTTTTCTTACAGTTGCAAGTACATTTGTAAGGAATGGATTGTATACACTTCAGTTGTATTCCGCTCTAACCAGGATTCGGATCCGTGATCTTTGAGCTTTAGATCTGAGTCACTGTGCATCAAAGTGTCGTTACAGTTTTGTACGCATTATACTTCAGAGAGATGTTACAAATGGGTGCCTCGTTGCCATGGGGAAAAGCTATGGAGAAAATAACAAGAGGCACAAGTGGTTTTACAGATAAACTCAGTGCCCAACCCCTCCTTGATTACTTCAAACCTTTGCAGGTAATTATTTTGTTCAACTTCTAGATTCATTTACGTACCAAAGACCCATTATAGAATAACTGTGTTCGTTTGAGATCATACTTGATTTGCATTGAAAAATAGGGAATTGCAAGTACCTACTTACCAACTGACACAGGCATATATAAAGCCAAAAATATGTTCCATATCTAAATATTTTATTGAATTAAGTAGCAGTACATAAATTACTTGATGTATCTAGTAATGTTTAGACCACAACAATTGCCTACCTGTCATATTGTAGTAAGCTGTATTATACCTGAATGGTCAGAACGATTTTCATGGTAGAGGATAAGGGTAGGCTATGGTTTGTTTTTAAACCAAAACACGGCCATAAAAAAGGTGACTGCACGCTCATCTTTTTAATGGAGAAATGTGGTACTACAGTTATTTTTTGTATATTTAAGGAATGGTTAGAAGCCGAAAATAACAAGACAGGAGAAACCATAGGATGGACACGGGAGAATTGTCCGAGTGGCTCGTTCATTGACATCTCTTCGGCTGCTTCAGTGATGACGTCGTCACTTGCTTTCGCCTTGAGCTTTAATATATTACGTTTTCTGTTCTTTAACTAACATGCATGTTTGAAAACTGACAGAACAGTTTGCACCTTTTGTGAAATAGTATTCAGAAATCCAGATCATTTTCATCTATAGGAAGAATCGTATAAAGAATCTTGAAATCCGTCTGGAATAAATCATTTAGCTGTTCATATAACGATAAATCACTTTTTTTATATCTTGAACACTATTACATTTAATACTATTGTTGTTTGCATATACATGTACATATTTGTATAACCATTCTATTACAAAAAAAAACAAATGATTATCCGCTTTTTGCGATAATAAACTAATCTGCAAGTTTGTTCATACCTATTTCTTCTGCACTCTATTCGTTTTATTTTTGATATATTTATAATCTGAAAGTCACGTTATAATATACAACAATTCAACCTTAAGATAAGGATTTTCTGACATTACCTTTAAAAGCCTCCTATTCGCATAAAAACAAAAAAGATAGTAAAATTTAAAACATATAAATTACCATTCATGTGACCGATCAGCAATTATTTATAGTGTCTTGTGATATGTAAGTTTAAGTTCATATTTACCTTGGCCATTATGTTATGTTAGTTATCCAATAAATTTTTATCAATATTTATGAGTCATATTTTCGTATTCGTATTTTTAAGGACGGGCTGCTTTCCAATGTTTATAAAACTCATGTGATACTTCCTTTAACAGTAATTCGAGCTCAATCTAACTCATTTTAGAAATTTGTTTGAAAAATAGGGTATATCATATATTCAACAATGCAAATTGTTTTATTTTTGAAGCAATAGGTACCATTTAGACATGTACCATATATTCTCTAATTAACGTCCTCCACCTAACCCCCCCCCCCCCCCACCCGCTGTTTTCCAAGAAGTTAATATAGAACACAAGTGAATACTGAAAGTATTGTAGCGTTATAATTGTTGTTACATGTTTTAGTTTATATTTACTGTTGCTGCCCGAAAAAATAAAATAATGATAATAATAATAAACCATAGAGTATACATACCGATGAAGCACATTGATAAAAAGGTATAGCGGGTAATTTAATATATAATATCTTATACCATATAATAAACTGTTTTATCATTCCCTATATTAAATATTGATAAAGTAGTAAATTAGTAGTGAACATTTTTCTTACGTAAAACTAACATCCACGAAATGACTGTTCTTGTCTATTCGTATTTTCTCCCTACTTAGCTTATTTGAATGAGCTACTTAACTTATTTAAAACGGAGAATGGCAGTACCACTTGAGTAAATGTAATAAAAACGTATCCACTTTCTTTACCTTAATAGGGATGATCCAGAAGCAATAATTCTTTTAAAATGAATAAAAAATGTAAAATGATACTCTGTAATGACTATTTCTTTAAATGAATATCCAGACAGTATTTGGAAATAATTTGATATTCATCTTATACTTCTTGAAAATATTGTAATTTAAAGGTCAATATTTATTCATTTATCATTTCTCAATTATACTTCTTGTTAGTTCTAGTGATGTCAAACTAATGGCATCGTTGATATTTGTACATTCTAGCATAAAACTGCTGTTCTTATCATTTTTCGGGGGTGTCTTAACAAGAGAGAAAACGTGTGTTAACAGAGAGATTTTCGCGCTCATGCACTGTTATAACATCTTTTTATATATGCGCGTTCCGTGGTAAAGCGTAGACGTATTACGGCCCCAAAACAGATAATTCAAATAAAATGACGTCAACGTGAAAAATCAGCTCAGATATTCCCGCGCATTTCATGGAAATTTAATGACGTTGGGGATAATGTAATTATTTAGTAGCTTTTTTCCGCGTTTTATGATAGAATAGCGTAAGCTCATGTTCATTTCATTCTTTAGAATCCCTTGGGATACGTTGGTGCCCGAGCCTGCAGAGCTCGGGCAACAACCAATCCCTTGGGATTCTGCAGACGTTATAATACGAAAAGACATGCGTTATCCCTACACTGATAAGTCGTAACCTTGTACTGAGCAATCAAATGGCGGAAATGTGACATAATTTATTTGAAATCTATATGAGTAATTTTAATTAGACATTTTTTGCCGTAGCATGAACTGTATGCTGCGATTTCACAGCATACAGTTCACGAGGACTATGGTAAAAGTGTAATGTAAACTGCGGATAAATGACATGTAAAAAAGAATATCCTGTACAAAGTTCAATAGACTATGTTTATACATCAAGTAATTATCATAGGAGAAAAGTCACATTATTTCTAGATCACACCCCGTGCTTGAACGGAGATTGATAGAACCATTTAAGGTAAACGAAACTTGATCTACCTACACGCTTATTACTGTGGTCCATATAACCATATATTTCATAGTTTTCATCACAAGGAATAGGTTTCATTTTCATCAACTTTATATTTTTTATCGAGATCAGCTTTTAGGTTTAGGATTTAGGTAACTATTTTATTTCATATCGTAGCAATGAAAATACCTTAAGTTAATTTGCTGGAAAAAAAGGGTATAATTATGTTATTGTATTACTCATTTTAAATGTATGTTTTTCGCCAAACATTTTTGTTCAGTTATAAGTCAGCGTAATTCCACACATAGGTAAAATAAACACAATCATACTGTAATGATCAGAATTTTCACATGTCCATATTATTCTACAATGGCGTATTGACCACTTTTGGATGTAAGTTATATTTAATCAACATGTATAGTCACTGTGAAATATTTAAAATACAGAAGCTTTAGTTGAAGGCAAGTTATTCTTTAAAATTCCCTTTTTTCACTAGGTTTCCGAATTAAACTTAACCGAATTATAAAACCGCGCATCCGCGCAGTCTGGTCAGGATCAATGCTGTTCGCTTTCAAAGCCTAATGCAATTAGAGAAACCGTTAGCGAACAGCATGGATCCTGACCAGACTGCGCGGATGCGCAGGCTAGTCTTGATCCATGTTGGTCGCAAAGCCACTATGTTGGTTTTCTCATGGTACGGCTCATATATATTTTGATTTTCTGGTACGCGCTGAAGAAGCAAATCACTTATTTCTTGTATAGCAAGCTATTGTACAAATGTAAACGTAAGTGCTGAATGATATTAATGGATCCATGCTGGTCGCAAAGCCATATCCATCCGCGCAGTCTGGTCAGGATCAATGCTGTTCGCTTTCAAAGCCTAATGCAATTAGAGAAACCGTTAGCGAACAGCATGGATCCTGACCAGACTGTGCGGATACGCAGGCTGGTCTGGATCCATGCTGGTCGCAAAGCCACTATGTTGGTTTTCTCATGGCGCGGCTCATATCATATATCGATCTTTTAACTTCTAAATAGTAAGACGTTTGGCTGTGCGTGCTATCTCGCGGAAAGGATTATCCTTGATACGACTACTGTTACACCAATGTTGATTATACGAAAATTAATGTTTGTTTTTCTTTCCATACAAAATATATAGTTAATATAAATATTCCAATTTATATAATTTTCTATTAAAGACATACATAGAAGAGTAAAAATGTGCTACCCCCGCTTTGTTATCTATATGATCTTTACAGTTTATCAATTATTTATTAGTGAGGCGAATATAATTATAATCACTCAAAGTAATAAACGTCTTCCGTAACGTTCATTATTAGTATTTTGTAATATATTATATGTAAAGACTGTACATTTTAAGCAATAAAATCTATAAGAATATTTATTTGGTAACCAAGCTTTGGTTTTAAATTGTCAAATGGAATCAGTTGATAAAATTTATATTCCAAAGCAAGGTTTTCGTCTAATCCATCTGCAATTGCTCTCTTTGATGTAGAATGATTGATATATACACACATCTAGGGGTATAGAAGCCAATGTTAATCCCACTCGTGATCGAAATAACACCCTGAGTGATATCTTAGGTCTTTCTCTACCAACCCATCAAAACTGAAAAGTCAGCATAACTATGCTCTACTAAATTTTGGAAGCGTATCTAAAATCCAACAAAAACCGGCAATATAACCGGTAATTAAATAAGATATAACCTGCGGACGTTTTTGTTCATAAATCATGATCACGTCTGCTTGAACAAACTATAAGTGGTTTGTTTATAACGTATCCTTCTAAGTGCGTAACGATCTAATGACACC
Source organism: Mercenaria mercenaria (assembly GCF_021730395.1). Lineage (NCBI taxonomy): Eukaryota > Metazoa > Mollusca > Bivalvia > Venerida > Veneridae > Mercenaria > Mercenaria mercenaria. The sequence goes on from NC_069370.1 coordinate 51,683,440, forward strand.
GTTTTGCCGCCTACCGATATAAATCGGTGCCATTGTAAATCAAATTTAAGAAAACAGAACACCGTAATAAATTATGATAAATAACAAACGTATTTTATATAGGTGTGATTGTAACAGATTTTTAAAGAGGGACAGTATTCACCAACGACTGTTTCTTAGCATTAATAAGAAGTACAAAATCTTCGTGTTTGGCTTTCAGTACAAAGGTCGAAATATTCGTGCATCTCTGGCACATCAAGGTCGTAGTTCAAGCATTGCTTGATATTACCAGAATTTCATCGTTCCGGAATCCTGTTGGTAACGTAGCGTCTTGGTAGTTTTAAACGTAAACATGCGAAGCTCAAAATCTGTATTTATTTACGTTATTTAAAAAGCGAAATATAAAAATGAAATGTTTCGCATATTCCACAGTTGCAAAGAAGTACAATCATTTCAGGACATTTAACTTATATTCAAATTTGTAACATCAATGTAAACAACTATAACAAACAATGAAAGGTTTTTGACTAAATTTTATTACATGTTGTCCGAACTTCAAAAAAAAAACAACATTGAAACCTTAAAACACTTCTTCAACTTCCCCGGTCCAGCAAATCAGGAAAATTTAAATTACCTATGATAAATCAAACGTAATATTCATTTGTGCTTCTGTTTTGATCAAGAATGACAGCATATGGTCAATTGACCATCCATCATTGCGTCCGTCCGACAGTCTGTCAGTCCGTCCGTCTCCTCGGCTTCAAATCATTATCAACTCTTTGCCAAAGAAGCCTTAAACTTGGTAGTCATGTTGGTCTTGACCGGGCGAAGTATCGATCGGTTTCTCAAAGATCATGGTTACAGTGATATAAAGCTGAAATTCGGTAAACGGTAGATAATTAAAGAGAGCTTCGGATAAGCCGTGATTAGCAGATGTCCTATATCGATTTTTTAAATTGATTTGTCAAAGGTCAAGGTCGCGGTGATCTTGAGCTACAAATTCACGGGCAGGAACTGTTACACGAGACTCGATTACAGAGGATATCATGTTACAGATTTAGGATATTGCTGCTATAGTTTTTCCCTGATAACGTTACATCAAATGAAGGATAATAACGTTACATCATTTGAAGGATAATAATCGCTAACGGAGATTTTTTTACCAAATGAAATTGAAGAAATGGTACAGATTTATCTCTTTTTCTTGTTTGGAAAAATATAAAATGCATTTCTAGATTAAAGGTACATGCTTAAATGCTTTTTTATCGATGCAGATAAGCATAAAATACGGTTGAAATATCTTTTAATCAATTCTTCCTTTTTGATAATTATAAATTAAAATTTCGATTTTTATCATATCATAAAACGCTTGACAGACTTCATTATGCTGCGTTTCGCATGTTAAGGAGGTAGGATACCTTGTTACCAGGGTAAATTCAAATTAGTCGAACCGCAGTGATTTTTTGTATTTCGTGTAATTTAATGTTTTAACTGCTACAATCTCAGTTCCGTTTATCTCTGTCCCTTCAAGTACAATTTTTATCCAGGTTTGAAGTACATGACCCTCTTAAGGTATTTTATATAGAAAGAAGAAGGAAAATACGGATATTTAACACTTTTCAGTGTATTTTGGTTTCATTGTTATCCGTAGAAGTCTGCATAATTAATAGTTTTACTAGTATGCGCATTAGCTTTCTAATAAAAGCTTAAAATGTATATGTCGCGGGGCCCGTGTTTCCATGGTAACGCATTTTCTCTCATTTTTCAACAATTATGTATGATAACGGGTTTTTCGACGGCTTCAGTGCCATTCTGTTATTGACCAACATGGAATATTTGGGTAATATGATTAGCAAAATACCTAGAACTTTACATGGTACTATGTTTTTCTTAAAGTTTAAAGTAACCATGGCAACAGAGATGTTTAAAATAGCTTATATGTTGCTTTTTATCGTAATTTCTTATAAAAAAATATTATATAAAATTATCTTTCTTGTTAATGTAGCTTTAAAACATCTTATTTCTAACGTTAGTAATATTTTCGTATGAATTGCAGTTAATTTAACAAATTTCACAGCTTAAAATACTTACAGCAGTGCCCGTCATCTGACATTTTTATTGAAAATCGTTCTGCATGCTGCTATTATTCTCATGGATATTGTTGAAATGAAAATAAAAAGCCGAAGCTGTGTTCCTTAAATAGACCAGTGTCAACGCTTTTGAATTTTACAATTAGACATATAGGTCACGGGCTTCGTTTCCATGGTAACATCAATTTAATTCAAGACACCACAATTTAATACTGAAAATTGAGCTTAGTTTTAGTATTTAAGTAACAAAATATCAACGGAAACTGGGAAATAGGTATAACAAATCAAACTGCCCATTTTTTATTTGTAAATGACCGTAATAAGTTACCTTTCAGCCAACTATATTCCCAATCACATCAGTTACCATCATCCATTTTCTTACATTCCGCATAACATTTCCATATAATTACATAAAAGAAGCAAAATATTGATCATTTTTCAGAGCAAAAGACTAATAAAAAGTATTTCAGCAAATAATGGCTGTTTGAAAATAGTTCAAATAAAGAAAAAGCACAGAATAACGTACTTTCAAAATAAAAGCTATTAATTTTGCGCGGTAACTGACACGTAACGTCATGACGTCAATGACGTCATTTTAAGGCAACAATGTTTTGAAGCGTTTCTGCGGCAATTCATTCATTATTTCTGCATTATTAAACCATTAAACATAAGATCGGAGGCAGGTTCAAGATTTATTTCCAGAAGAATGGATATACAAACACATTTAGTTTGTCGTAAACGTCGTCGTAAATGGTCAAGTTAGCTTCCGGTTGGACATGCGCACTTACAAATATCAAGGTAACCTACCTCCTTAAGCTATATCTCAAATGACGTGCATACCATTGATATAAAAATACAATTTATATCTTTTTAAAAAGAGATAAATATTTACCAAAAAACAACCGACAGAGATTATTATCCTCATATGATGTAACGTTATCCGGGAAAACTGTAGCAGCAGCATCCTAAATCCTTACATGATATCCTCCGTAACCGAGTCTCGTGTAGCAGTTCCTCCCCCGTGAAATTGGTTTTTAATCGATATCTAAGGAACGCTTCAGCAAAGGAACTTCAGACTTTAAATTTGAGTATTCTGTAGCAGCAGCATCCTAAATCTGTAACATGATATCCTCCATAAACGAGTCTCGTGTAACAGTTCCTCCCCCGTGAAGTTGGTTTTAGTTGATATCTAAGGAACGCTTAAGTAAAGGAACCTCAGACTTCAAATTCAGGTCGGTTTTGGCTGACTGAAAAAATGACCTGTATATTTGTTTTGATGCTTTAATTGCATCTGATGTACGATAGTATGTAAATAACCAGTTTTGAATAATAAAATAACTAAATAACTGCAAGCCCGCTTCAGGTCAACTATAACATTTTCAGTATCTGTTTGTGCCGAATTACTAGTGAAAAGTCGAATAACTTGAAATTGGAATCTTGAAATAAGTGTATCATATGCTATAATATTTTATCACGGTTGAGACAGTAATAAAGTCGTAAACCGGGCTATCGAGACAATGCAACCTACCTAAAGATAACCTAATGATAAATTAGCAATAAAATCATCATTACAAATAATCCTGTTCAGTGTTCTATGGACTATTTTACATATCATAAAAATCCGCCCAATTTTATTGCGCAGAAGTTTTCATTTTGGAAGCTGTTTTGAATGGAAAGGGAGCTTTTAATTAGATGAGGTAAGATCTTTTTAAAATGGCATAGCTATAGGTTTCTCAGTATCGCTAACAACTTAATTTGACTATTCCAAGTTTAAGATTTATTTTTTCAGATTTTTATAGACTAAGTTTGCATTTAAAGTTACACTGATTTTTTCCTATTTTGAATTTAATATTAACAAAGTATAATCTTTCTATAAAAATATTTCATGAAGCTTGATCTAAATACTTTCATACAGAAAATAGATATATCGAATGCATGTGCGCCCTTTCGAGTTGATTTCAAAGTTACACATTTGAAAAAAAAATATAAAGATGACCCAGAGATTAGCATTGACCAGCACATAGGAACAGAAAGACCTGATTCGTAACACAGCTAAGATTGCCAAAATTGTTCTTATTGAAAAAGTAATAACTTATAAAAATCAAACCTATAAGAGGATCCTTTGGAAGCATTGAACGCAACAAAGCAATATAAAAGCAGACAAGATAGGTTTGAGTTTGTAAATGAGATCTGTGCAAAATAACTCATATCCCCCGGCACTGGCTGATGTGGAATTCTTTTATCGGACTCAGTCATCCCAGAGGACCAGTGATATGGTAGCACTGAGTTATGCATTTCCACCGTTAAAAGTGATGTTCGGACGGACCTCCCTGGCCGAGTGGTTAAGGTCGTTGACATTGAATCACTTCATGCCCCTCAACGATGTGGGTTCGAGCCTTACTCGGGGCGTTGAATAAGGCTACTATTACAGCTAGTAAACTTTACTAATATAGTTTTTTGTTTCGAATAAAAATGATCACATTACAAAATCTTGATGCAAGCGTATCAACATTATAATTAAAGACATCACGTTTATTGAATGAATGATACCTGTTTACTTACTTACTTAACCTATCTGTTATTTGTTGTAACATGTTGGTTAAACTAGAACGCTTACTTTGCTCATTTACCAGCTAGATGTACTAAAAAATCATTTATGACATATATGATCCAGCATTTGCGTTTACATCACCCAGATGAAATGCAAAATTTTTTAAATCGGAATTTGATTGTAGTCACATTCTTGGTAATTTCAGACATTTTTATGAAAACGATCAAAATTTTCCTAAACTGACATGATAATACACAAGTTCAACAATTGCGTCAAGCTGCACCTAAGTTGACTTAGTTTAATAGTTACCAAGTTCCTTACTTTATTATGCGTGACTCACAAATAAATCACAGCCTGTATAATAACAGTCGCCGAACGATTCTGAAGCTTTTTGCTCACGCAGTCACAAAACAAGCGGGAATCGGACGCTTTCCTACAAGGAAATGTCGAGCGGGCAGTTTCCAAATCTGACAGAGATCTAGACTAGCTACTAGTCTGATAATAAGATTTTTTTATATACTAATGTATTTCCTTGTTAGATATCTTTCATTTATAGAGAGCTCCCTGTTTATTGACTGCTCCCTTTTGAATATCTGGCTGTATTACATTCGGCAGCAAGAAAAGATAACCATGTTATAACTATGAAGGGAAGTAATTTAACATAAAATATGAGAAGAGACTATGACTGGCAAATGTAAGGACTGGGACCAGTCTAACAGGGACCATACGGTGCCCGTGTGTAGTATATATTAACCATGTGTACATCTTTTAAGTCTGGCGGCATCTCGCTGGTTCTCATGCGATGCGATGACTGAACGATTAGTTTTTAGGGCTGCATCTGCGTCAACGACTTATTTGCGTTTTGCGCGTCGCAGGCAGTCTCTCTTGATGGAAGAAAATAGCTGAGATATTGAGGTGAATTAAGTGCCATCTTCTCTGTTGATCAGATAAGAAGTGAATACGGCACTTCAGTTGCCGTTCGGCCGCTGCCCGGAAAGAATTAACTCCGCTTATTCTGACAGACATCTTCTGATATCATAACGCTCATTGTACATTGCATGGTGCAATGCCTCGTACAGATGATCGGACGGTATGGTTGACGGGCATTTGATGGTAAAATTTGGGACAGAAATCGTAATGTCACCGTCTGATTTAAGCAAGTGCAGTCAGTGCCCTTTACGACATTCGGGCATTGCTCTGACAGTGTATTAACAGGCTCTCCGAAGGTCGAAAAGTCGACCAGTCTCCGCTGAATTTTAACTTTCCTCTAAACATTTCTCGAGTGCCGTCCGTTGAGCCAAAACTAACTTGCCGACGTCCGATTTCACCTTCCGCGGGACGGTCGCCGAAAGATTTGCTCGATTATCTCTAAATCATCGCCGTCGGCAGTTTGCACTTTGTTTGAACGAAGAGTGGCAGTTTTGTTTTCTGGGTAAAACAATAAATATGTCTGCGTTGAAATCTATTTGTCGAGGACTAATTTTCATGCATCTCGTAGCTGTGTCAAACCTCAAAATGTAATCCAAACGAAAAGTTCCCCTTTTATATCTTCATAAGTGGAAATCGAGGAAATCATATCCCAATGAAATAACTGATTTGTGCAAAATCACGAAATTTATACCTACGGAATTAAATGATTTAGTAGTATTGTTTACCTTACCTAAAAGAAGAATAGGATTACTACTTGAGTAAAACGAAAATAGATTTAAGGACTATAAAAATACGTTACTGTTAAAACCAGTAACAGGTACAACTTAAGATATTCATATCTCATTATTTTTTTTATTCTATTTTATAGTTTTGATAAAGTCGGTTTTATTTTCATCAACGTTATATTCATGATCGAAATTACTTTTAAGATCAAGGGTTCGAGTTACTGTTTCATGCCTTGTCGTAATAAAGAAAATACCTAAAGTTAATTTACTGTAAACTTATACTGAAAACTTTTCTCTTTTGGGGACAGGGATATTTGTTATTGTCAAGCTTAATTATAGGTGAAATGAACAAAAACATGGTGTATGATCAATATAACATGTGTCTATATTTGATTTACTATATTTAAGTCAACCAGAGATCCATCAGGCAGTGCTTTGTAATATTAAGTAAGTTATCCCTTAAGACTTACCTTAAACTATTTCATTTTTTTCAACATTTTCAACATTTGCAAACAGCCAAAAATAAAACTCCACCCGCTGTCTAATATAAGCGTTTTTGAACGTTTTTTGTCATAAGAAGGACGCTATTAGATCTGGTGTAAAAAATATATGAGCCGCACCATCAGAAAACAAACATAGTGCATTTGCGACAAGCATGGATCCAGATCAGCATGCGCATCCGCTCAGTTTGGCCAATATCTATACTGTTCGCCACGCCAACGGTTTCTCTAATAGCAATAGGGCTTGAAAGCGAATAGTATGGATCCTGATCAGACTGCGCGTATGCCCAGGCTGGTCTGGATCCATGCTGGTCGCAAATGCACTATGTTTGTTTTCTCATGGTTCGTCTCATATGTAATCGCATTTCATTTCAACAAAATTCAAAACACAGGACGATAATGTAAATTATAAAAGTTGTTCCGCGTGTTTATGAAATATTGTAATGTTTTTATAATTGTTCATCCGTTCTGTGGTAGATATCCAGTATGTGTTACATTTCATGATAAGGCGTAACTGTTTCTATCATCACTTCATTTTTAAGTGTACTGATCTTAGTAGTTGCATTTTGACTGGATTATTTCATCAGCAGAGCTTTAACTAAGCAAGTATTTAATAGTTTTATGATCTATAGTGATTTAAATGATACCTTTTCAACTGAATATTTGTACTTTCCTTCATAAAAGCACTTCAGACAGCGGATAAATGATGGAATGGTCAATGGTAATTTACACAAGATCGCCTAGAAATGATATACGGTAACGTCAAGGATTTCGATCAACGCTATGTTGATTACACTTTTCGCTATTCAATACTTTTGATAATGCACGATTGCTTAGTAGTTGTACTTGAAATTGTTAACGTTAACAGTGAATTTTAAACTTTATTTATTTACTATTGCATTTTATCCCTGAAATTTGACCAGATATCGTGGTGTTTAATTCTCAGAATGAAAATTATTTATTTTACATATAATGGTAGCTCACTATGACAAATATACAAGCAAAGTAAAAAAAGTGTGTAAGTTTGATTGTCTTCCCTTTCCCAACACCGCTATGGGTTCGAAACATTGATTGCAATTCAATTCTTTCGTTTGAGGAAGCCATCCCCTTAGCTTACGGAAGATCGGTCGTCCTGTCACGGCTTCAACCCATTCTTGAAATAACGCCGCGAAGGGGTACCTAGCATCATCTACCACCGAAGCTGGAATGTTGCTGTATGACCTAAAAAGTGGAAGTGTGACATAAAACTCAATAAAAATACAAGCAGAGAAAGTCTTTACAATGTGTTGTTGATTTATGGTCTGTTCATAAATCAAACGCACTTCATTTGTCCATGGAATCTCTCAGAGGAAAATATATAAGATTAAAAAGAACTATAAGTGGTATGTTTTCATGTTATATTACCTACTTAAACATAGATTGAGGGGCCAATAAAGTCTACCATGCACCCCCCTAGACTTTTCTCATAGGTACCGAATTGTTCGGCAGGACCAACTGTAATAATTTGAGTTTAAACATTTAAGCCTTGAGTTTTCATGCCTAGAAACGTATCATTTTATGAGACGTTGTTGAGAAACAAAAAGTCGCGGCTTTATTTCAGTCCTGAACTTTTTGTAGAACTTCTACTAAAATTGCAAAAATGTCGCGGATTTTTCTGTTCCTCGACTTTTTATAGACTGGCGAGAGATAAAATGTAGAGTCAAACGATCTTGCGGTTGATAAATTATGTTCCTTGCGACATTTTGTACGATTTATTATACATTTAGTTTTACATAGTTTGCGCTCAAGCTTTCGTTAGTCTTATGAAATTCATCCTTAAACCAGGGTAATATAAAAGCCTATTCTGGCACTACAGTCATACATATAAGAATATAAACTCTACAAGAATATCAACTGGAAGCTTAGAACGGAACTTAGCAAATAGTAGACTCGGTTTGGCTAACTGATTGGGTCTGCTCGATAGGTTTTGAAACGTTCAACACCTCTCACGCCTTCTAGCGGAATTCTGTTACGGTAAAATGGAATGTACTCTAAGATCCCAAAGTACCAGAAATTATAATAAAACTGAGTCTAAGTATGGGAGACTTTTTACAGCCACAAAAATGGCACTGCGGATTACACCAATACAGTATAAATCAAATGGTAGTTCTCTAACTTACATGTAACGCAGTTACCACTTCCCCTTCGGCCAGTGACCCGAAAGGTAACAGGATAGCCTCCACATAATTATGATAAATATACAAGAATAAAGAAGCATATTGATCACATATTTGGCGTCGTGGGAGTGAAATAAAGCCTTTATATACATTTGATAATATGCTAGTGTAATAAAACCTTGACGTTGATGTCGTTTATTTATAAGAAACGTTGGTCGAATTTACTTGGTCTATAATAGGTAAATAAAGACGATAATTTGATGTTACTACAAAAAAAAAGCTTACATGTGAAAAAAGAATATTCCATTCGTCTTTTCACATTGAATTTATTAAACTCGTTGAATAAAATTGATGAAATGCTCGGCACAGCCTCGCATTTTATTATTTTATTCAATTCATTTAATAAATTCGCTCATGTAATATCCTCTATGTACACAAAATAATTGTATCGGCATATTTTTTCTACCAAAGTAATCTATTAGACTAGTATTTGAACATGTTTCATATGATGGCAACAATTTTACAGGTCAAAGATATATGTGTGTGTGTTGTGCGTGTGTGTGTGTGTGTGTGTTCGGGTTTAACGTCTTTTTCAACAATTTTTCGTCATATGAACGACGGTGTCTACTTGTAGCAGTGAGCACAATGCCCAACTTTATAGTGCTGCCTCACAGGAATATCACGCCGTAGACACATGACATGATACCCCACCCAGTCACATTATACTGACACCGGGCTGACCAGTCCTAGCACTACCCTCTTAATGCTGAGCGTCAAGCGACGAAGCTACTAGTATCTTTTTTTACGTCTTTGGTATGACGCGGCCGGGGATCGAACCCACGACCTCCCGCACTCGAAGCGGACGCTCTACCACTAGGCTACCGAGGCATATCATCGATATGTTGATAATAGTATGTTTCTTGTTGTTGTTTTTAGCTCACCTGTCACGTAGTGATAAGGTGACTTTTGGTGATTGTCCTTCGCCGATCGCCCGTCGTACGTCCGTCGTCCGTCCATCCGTCCGTCCATCCGTCCGTCCACAATTTCTTGTTTACAGTATTGAGACCACATTTTGCTGTCAATTTAAATCAAACTTGAACACAACTTGTATTTGCATAATATCGCGGTTCCATTCGGAACAAAACTTGCCAGATCCCATCATGGGTTTCAGAGTTATTGCCCCTTAATGGACAAAAGTTGTGCCTTGTCAACACGATGAGACTACATTTTGCGACAGATTTTAATCAAACTTGTACACAACCTGTATTGGTGTTATATCTCGTTTCCTTTCCGAAAAGTGGCCACATCCCATCATGGGTTCAGAGTTATGGTCCCTTAAATGGCCAATATTATGGCTTTTTCAGCCATATAGAGACTTTATTTATGGTTTGATTTGATACAAAGTATCTTTAACAACAATAGATCTTGGATTCTATGATGAATCCTTCAGATCCAATTATAGGTGCCGGAGTTATGGTCCCTGATAGACTCCTGAAAGAGCCAAAATTTGTTGTTTTTTGTCCTTGTAAACACGATAGATGTGAAATTTTTCATTCGATTTTAATCACACACAAATTAAGTCACCATAAGACTTCGGCTCCTTTCCAAAACCAGCTAGATTAGATTTCATCATGGGTTCTAGAGTTACTGCCTCTGAAAGCGGCAAAATTTTCTGTTTTACCCCTTTATGCTTTGATTTCACACAAACTTTCACAGAATGTTTATCTTGATTATCTCTAGGCCAAGTTAGAAACTGGGTCATATAGGGTCAAAAACTAGGTCACCAGGTCAAATCAAAGGAAAAGCTTGTAAACACCCTAGAGGCCACGTTTATGACCCTATCTTCTTGAAACTTGGTCAGAATGTTTATCTGGATGATTACTGGGCCAGGTTCGAAACTAGGTCATGTGGGGTAAAAACTATGCCACCACTCAAATCAAAGAAAAAGCTTTATAACACTATAGAGGCCACATGTATGACCCTGTCTTCATAAAACATGGTCAGAATGTTTATCTTAATCATTTAAAGGCCTAGTTTAACAGTTGAGCGATATAGGGTCACTATGGCCCTCTTGTTTATTTAACAGGTGAAATATTTTCTATTATGCTTGAATCAGAATGTAAATATTTACAACAATTTGCCGCCTGTATATCCAACACGGGTTTTTTAATTGCAATGATCACCTTCCTGTGTTTATTCTTAACAAAAGAGATTTAATATTTAGCATTTGCGTAAGAGCGATCCCAATGTATGGGGGAGTGGGAGTGGGAGTGGCAATGGGGGACCAGCCGGCTTAACCTATCCATATTTTCTCTGAAATGTTTATCATATCATAAAACATGTCACGAAAATCCTTATCAGTACCGCAATTACTCAATTTATGTTTTATCTACCGTTATTTCTGACAAAAATAAACAACTTCTGGGGTCAAAGCATAGCTTCCCCCACTCTCAAAATCTCACCCCCTCCACCCCATGCTCCTACGCCTATGATTAATCATGGAGGAATTATATATTTCAGAATGAATGTTAACGTCAAGTTCGTACAGTCGTGTGCATTACTGTTATGTTTGGTGACATTCACGGTGCAGCAAACAGAAGATGAAAGAGTAACTGAATATTTGACAGCTGCGGATGGATACAACGACAGAGCCGAGGCGTTAAGCTACCAATACTCGTTAGCTTCATGGGCTTACTATACGAATATAACGAATTACAATAGAAACAAAATGGTACATTTATAAAAACTGAGGCAATTCGTCTAAGATAAAAAGTATTAAAGAGAGTTGTTGGCACTCCAAAGATATTGTTAATAAAGGTTATAATGTAGAATGTTTGTAAAATGCAGGATGTCATATAATTTGTGATTTGATTTTATATGTTCCTTTGGCATATAAACATAACATATAATCTGGGAGAGTTCATAGGTGTACCTAAAATTTTCAATTGATGCATAGAAATACATATATTTATCTTTCAATATACGTTTCAAAGAAAGTTTAGGTTTACCGAAGAGACTCAAAATACCTTTTCACTAATTAGGAATGAGTGGTAAAGTTTCTCACTTCCCATTTTACACTTTTAGTTTGCTTTATTTTTTAAATCAAATGTTGTCCAAATCGGTGTTTGTATTCGTATCTTTTAATTTCCCCCATAAAGGAAAATATTGACTTTAGAAGCTGTTCGGACAAGTAAACGTCATAACTAATAAAAACGGACGTCATTCAACTGAATATTCGTATTTCAACAAGTCACATGACAAACGAAACTTTATATTGTGCACAACACTTATGTCTAATCACGCATTATATTTAAAACTCTAATAAGACGACATGCAAAATGGTAACATATCATTACTATGCTAAACATGTGTAAGTATTTATTTCTATAAACAATTTCCAGACCGAGATGAGCCTGGTGTATTCGGACTTCACGAAGAACGAATCAGTAAAAGCAGCTGAGTTTAACGTATCTGCACTCACAGATGAAAGTTTAAAGAGACAGATTAACAAGATCCTGGATGTTGGAATCTCAGGCTATGAGGACAAAGAAGTCCTTAAACGGGTATTAATTATACATTTTGAGAGGTGTCTAACTGAAACTGGAAGATCGGTCCTGAGTTTATGACAATGATACAAGATAATATTTTATTACATGCTATTTCATGTTTAACACATGAGGTAATTGGTCTGTTAAAACGATGATTATATGACAAAAGTTACGCATCTAAAATTTATTATTAGGCCATTGATCAAAGCTGAGAATGTTTGCAAAACAGGCCTCTGCGTGATGATAGTTGAAATATTCAGTCAGTCTTATTTTTTTGTATATATCTTAAAACGTTCTCGTGATGTTTTTGTTTAAACAGATAACTAATCTTGAAGCAGAAATGACTGGTATTTACAGCGCAGCAGAATGGTGCAAAACAAATGCTGACTGCAAACCCCTTGAACCAGGTTTTTATACTATAAAAAATTTATATCTCAAAGGAATGCAAACCCTTGTGTATAAAAATCCTCAGTCCGACTTGCTTCGCATCAAAATGAGAAAAAAATGTATTTACTGTAATATTTAAGATCCGCTTTCGAAACATAATATTTTCGAAGTGCATGTTATCGCATTTGATAAGAATAAAAAAATAATACTTAATGGTCTAAATGAGATGTAGATATGAATATACTTACTTGCGCAGGAGATTAATCTCTAAGTCCCCTATAAAGAGATATTCCTTCTCCCTTAGCAATATGCATGTAATGAAATGTTTATTCTTTCTTACTCGAGAAGAGCATTTAAATAATATATCTAAGATCAAGTAAACTTATTTAGATCTGACCAACATCATGACAAACAGTCGAGATTATGATGAACTTCTTGCTGCTTGGAAAGGATGGAGGGATGTCAGTGGCGCTAAAATGAAAGATATGTATGCAGAATTCGTCGGCCTCATGAACAAAGCAATCAAAGCCGGGGGTAATAATTTAGAAGAACAACTATTCAGAACTACAGTTACATTTAACCATATGATCAATAGTTATACTGGAATCATTTCTTCCAGTCTTACAGAATTAGTACAAACACAAAATTGTCACTAACATATAATTCTATTATGAAAAAGCACATTTTACATTTTAGCACGACCACCGCGTCTTTTAACACGCCAATCGCGTCGACATACTATCTTGTGCAATACAGACGGGGAGAAAAATTGCTAAATATGACTTTTTCATATAAAAGATGATTCAGAATTCGTTGCTACGCTTAATTCACACGCCTTGAACCGACGATAACGCGCAGAATACTCGAATTATTCCGCGGAACGGGTTACCATCCGTTTTTTAACTACCAAAATACAATTACGCATTGACTTGTACATGCGCAAAGAGATAGTGCCTTTCTATTACATAAAAAATGTATAAGCATCGAAATAAGATATAGCAGGACCCACTTTGATATATATAAACACTCCGAATCGGTTATACGTCGCGTGTAAAACTTCACCGTGAAATCATTCCGCAGGCATATAACTCCTGATATTGTTTCGATCTCATAATAGTGTTCTGCTGTATTTTATACACTTACATTGTATTGAATGGCTTGTCGGTCAATAGCCAAAACTTTTGCCCGAGGTCCACATGAAATTTATAAAGATTTGTTTGTTGTTTGTTCTTTTTTTGTTTTTGTTCTTTTTTCATTTTTGGACATTTTAGTTTTTTAACCTAGTAAGCAAGCGTTGAATATAGACCGGTCAAATGGCACAATAGCGATTTGTATAAAGAGTCTTGTAATAAAATTGTTAAGATTATCGATAAAATTCGACCAGTTGAAACCTGTTAAATATTCGACAGGTGAAAACCTGTTAAACTAAAAACGACAAAATTGCATTTCAGCTATTAGTTGATCATAAAAAAATAGGTTCTATTCGTGTAATATGTAAAAATTTCTTGATAGAATACACCTCGATGTTGAGGAATATGATAATAATTGATAACAAACATAAGCTTGAATTGTTCTTTCAGGAAGGTATGAAGACATGGGAGCGTATTACAGATCTTGGTATGAACAAAACGATTTTGAGGAAGACGTGAAACGTTTATTTGACGAGTTAAGACCGTTGTATGATCAACTGCATGCATATGTTAGGAGAAAATTAAAAGATAAATATGGAGCAAGCAAATTTCCAGAATCTGGGCATATTCCCGCTCATATATTTGGTATGTAAAACTGCTCAAAACAAAAGGAATTTAGTATCTGTTTTAATATGTTATATTGGTTTTACTGTTTCTGTGTACTTGATATCTTCCACTGTTGGAACTATAGACGTCTAGAAGTTGTAGAAAAAGGAAAAGACAACGCTTAAAAAAGTTAAAGATTTCTATTTATTCATACATTTCATGCTATTTCACCTTAGGGTATTTTTTGCGTAAATATGTTTAATTCATTTTCTGTTTGTCAGGTAACATGTGGGCACAACAATGGGCCAACATATATGATATTTTGGAACCGTACCCTGGTCAGGGACGAATGTCGCTTACAGCAGAAATGGAAAACCAGGTATTTTGTGCGTAACAGTTTTCTTTAAGAAGCAAATGATATTTTACCTAATCAAATCAAAATGCTATTTTTGACATGAGAGTAAAAATCTTTTATCATTTTGTTTGGGGAGAGGGGGGGTGGAGCTTTATGAACAAATGTTTAAGGTAACTGACGTTGCATCGCTTGTCCTGAGGCTGCTGGTTCGTCATCAGCCTAAATAAAAGAAGTGTTCCGTGTTTGGAAGCTGTTTAATTGGCTTGTGGAATGCTGTTAATTATACATTGGATCCCTCTGTACACGAAATGATGACGGGAGTGACACTTAGTGTTCAACTTAAACTCGACATCTGTCCTGCACATTGTGTATGTGTGACTTCAGTCTCGCTGACACAAACACATTCTATTTTACTGATAGCATAAAGCGTCTGTTCAGGAGAGGTAATGAAACGTGATACAGCACTTACTCCACCTAGTACTGGCTTAAGCAGAACAAATAATAAAATTATCCCAAAGAACCGGTTTGTTTCCAAGTACAGTGAGACATTCTACGGCCATCACACGGCTTTAATAACTGCTGTTGTGTTAGTTGACACAATCTAGAATAAGATCCTTTGTTACACAAAACATATTGCCTGTCAATACAACATCCTCTTCGAAGTAAAGGAGCAACATAATTAAAATATATATCAATCATAATTACAGAAAAAAATGTGTAAAGGTAGTAGTTTAAAAATGGCAGAAAACTTATAAAACTGAAACTGAATAATTTTATTAAATGCCTATTTTTATACAATGACATATCAATGGCGTTGTACATAATAATATTAATACTATTTATAACAATATTAATAACGATAATAATAATAACAATAATAACACCTTATTTTAACAAACAGTCATTACCGCACCCCTCCCCTTGAGGTCATTTTTACCCTGTTGCGAATACCAGTGCTTAAAGCATTACATGGTACGCTGCATATAGAGGTTCAAACCCCCCGGTTAATGGTGCCATCATATACTATTTAAAAAAGAAATACTACACACTACCCTACCCATAGAGCCTGTACCAACAAATGCGTTTAATTAAACGAACCTTAGAAATATAAATGTTGAAATGTAAAACCTTTAACACAAATTCAAAAACTATCACCTGCTGTTATCGCATAATAATTAGTTATCAAAACAATTAAAACAATGCCACGACATCTCTGAAATACAGTGTCTTAAGATTTTTATGAATGTGTCAAGTGATTTACTTTTGCGTAGTTTATTCCAAAGTTTTGGACCAATAGTACAGAAACTTTTATCATTGTATGTTTTGCACTTGTTGTATGGAACAACATAACGACATTCAGAATTTTCTGACGATCTCAAACCTTGTCTACTTGGAATATACTCTACAAGCAATTCTGTTAAATACATAGGTGCTCTGCCAGTGTGACAGCTATACATTAAAGAAAGTATCTTGAACTCAATTCTTGCTTTCACCAGCTACCAATTAGTGAAAGCTTTCAAATGTTAATATCTGTATTTAAAAGAAATTAAATGTATTACTTTCGGAGACAACATTTATATGGTTCTTATGGAACTTGTGAAAGTTAACATGCATAGAACTGCACTGCATACCATCTTAAGTAAAGCAGTCATTACGCATTTTTACCTCTATATACAATAAATTTATAACTTATGCCTGGGTTCGCATTCTGGAAATCTACAATTGTTAATAGCTTTTTTAGTATCTATCAGTAGCAATAATCTTACTTTAAATACGATCTCGTTTCTAAATTAATGAGGAAAATATAAAAAAACACACGTTTTGTACTCTATCATATTAAAGGGAAGAAACTGCATCCAATAAAGAACTTTAACTTGGATGCATGTGACCTTTTCCTTTCAGAAATGGGTCTTGGTATTGCACAATGCAGATTGTCTTGTAATTGTGATTTTCTACGCCAAGTATTTAAAAATACATACATGCATTTAAATGTTACAGACCAGACAAAGATTTGGCAAAAATCTTTGACATTGTGCTAGAGGTCAGGGTCTTACATGCAAAGTATCACCTTGTAATTATGACTTTTTATGCCAAGTTACTTGAATACCCATCGATACAAAGTAAAGTTGTAGGCAAGAGAAATCATTGCCTGTTATATTTGAACTCAAAATGTGACCTTGACCTTTAAGCTAAGGGTATTGGTCTTGCGCGCGGCGCGTCGTCTCATTATGGGAACAACTGTACCCAGTAATTTCAAAATCTCTTGATGGATGCTAGAGTTATGGGCCAGGCACGAAGTGTGACGGACGGACAGATGAACGGACGGAGCTTACTTCTATGTCCCCCTTTTTATTCGAAATTAAAACAGACTTGGTTTGATTGAGATCGTTCGTGAGGGGTAATGAAATATGAGTTACAGAATTATTAAGGTTACATTTCTTTCAATACATTCAGTACAGGAAACAAAGTTATTTACTTGTGTCTACTTTGCATAGAATTATAATGTGACACACATGTACCGTTTGGCGGAAGAGTTCTTTACATCGATTGGTATGGGTCCTATGCCAGAGTCATTTTGGAGGCTTTCCATGTTGGAAAAACCAGACGACGGTCGTGATGTGGTCTGTCATGCTTCTGCGTGGGATTTCAATAGCGGTACTGACTTTCGGTAGGTGTTTCCAGGATTCAGTAGGTATCCCTTGTATGATGATGCAGCAAAAATATATAACAGGCAGTCATAGGGAAAAATGATCTTGGTGCAATTAAATAGATAATTTGACTTTAAAATGGCGTGGCGTGACCTAAAATAAACATTATCTCACAGAAGTGTATAGTAGATACATGTATTAATTAAAACATATGCTAGTTGTATGCTGACAGATTATTACCGCGTTCGGACTGTACATCCGTATTATTCTAGTACCAGCTCTAATTGGTGGTTAAAATAAAAAAGCCATGAAAATATAATCTAGTTTGCATTCACACTAGGCAGTGGAATGTAGATTTAGGTATATACATGCAAGATTCATGAATATTTATAAGCATTGTTGCATTATGGGAAGTAAACATGGATGTAGAAACATGATTGTTTTAGGGAATTATTTGTAATAAACAAGAAAAGATAACAAATAAGGAGGTGTGCAGATATACGAAGCAGATGTAGAATTCACAGCCATTGCATCCATTGTTAATAAACACTAAAAGAAAACCATGCGGTATTCATTCCCCCGCCAAAATGTCAGATTTGGTGCGAAAGCCATAAATAGATTTTAAACCGTAATATTCCACATGTGTGTTCACACTAGTGAAATAAATGTAGAATAATTTTAATGTAACATTAAAACTACCACTTTACCTTCAAAAATACACATTCTAATACACATTGTGTGTGGACGCAAACTGGATTAAAAAATAAATCCGTTTTAAAACATATTTAAACTGTAGTCAGAAAAGGCTGTTTCTGAAATCCAACTGACAATTCTGAAGACATGTTAGTACAGTTTCATTTTTAGCATATATGTTAATACGAACACACAAATTTTTATATATTTTTATTTAAGAATCAAACAATGTACCACGGTAACTGAGGACCAACTGATCACAGTACATCACGAAATGGGACATATACAGTATTACCTTGAATATATCAATCAACCTATTCTGTTTCGAGGCGGAGCAAATCCAGGTCGTACTGTATAAACACAAATATAACGAGTTGATCGTTCACTCATTTAAGTCCATTTTACTGCTAATAAAACAATTTTTTGAATTGCATTTGTTGACATATATCAAGTCTGAATAAAAATGAATGTCATATGAACTTCAAAGGTAATGTATTTTTCTTGTTCTTGGGAAACACAGGCGATGCATTCTCTTGATCCACACACAATTTATTGTGTTACGAAAAACTAATCCATTTCTGCGATGAAAAAGAATTAAAAAATCGATTATTGGACATTATTCATGTATTGCAAGATTTTATTGAAACAACAGTAATAATTTTATAGTGTATTTTAAGTTTAATTGTACAATCTCGATGATTTGTATAGTTCATTCAAGCAAAATTTTCCAAAGGCAAACAAAACAAACATGACATCCTAGTACTCTGTGTTGCAGGTTTTCATGAAGGTGTAGCGGATATTGTCAGTCTGTCTTTTCAGACTCCGGAACATCTACAGAAGATAGGGCTTTTAGAGAACCTCCCGAACGGGACAGGTAATTGTCATTGAAATAAAGAATAACGTGCACTACTTACAGCTTTTGATTTGAAGACATTTATTGCTTACTGCAACTTGTTTGCTTTTGAAAAACTAATTCGATTATATAGCGCAATGAGGACACGGCTACGCGCCTGCGCAGGTAAACGCGTCTTATATTTAAAGAACTAAAACGGCTACTGTGAAGGGGTTATGTAGCTATTTCAAATGATCTATCAACCTTACAACGGGAGGGCCTAGATGGCCCTAGGTCGCTCACCTGAGAAACACACCATAACAGTGTCAACATGTTTGACCTAGTGATTTCATGGAAACAAATATTCTGGCCAATTTTCATTAAGATTGGACCAAAAATGTGGTCCTTGAGTTTAAACAAGTATTTACTTTTATGATTAGATCTAGGAGTAATGTTGACCCAGATGATAGTTAATTCGGATTAGAACCAGTTCATACAAGGCAAACTTTTACCATTTCTACTTGCAAGTAATTAAATTACACACTTACCTTATGACGAAGGTTTTCCTTTGACATTGATTGTTGTTGACCCAAGCCATATTCAAATAAGCTTTCCTTTCATAAAGGCAACGAGTCTGCAATGTCATGTCAATCATTGAAACATGGTTCATACGTACTACTTACAAGGTTTTTCTTTGATTGATCTAGTACCTTTTTTTGACCCAATAAATATTCACAACTGAACTAAGCTTAAAATGACTGGCAATTAATTATAATTATTTAAAAGGTCATACAAAAAACAGCCTTATCGATCACAAATGTATTTCTGTATTTGATAGTGAACAGTTTGTAGATGCCCAATTTAAACCAGTCGATTTATCAGTATGATTATCTGCTCAAATTTAGTGAAATATAAAAATACGGCCTATAATAAAAGGTTTGCTTTATTAGCACTGATGTGGATTAGTTTTATACCCAGTTGTTAACATTTCCGAATCTTGGAATTAATCAAGTAGACAATTTTTGAAAAATTGCTATGAAACAAGAAAAATAACCCATATCACAAACACAGGTTTTCTTGATTTGAAGGAGTAGATGACCTAGTCCATTGATCCTCTAGTTAATACCTTTTCGAAATTGACCTAGTTTATAAGTAATCTCCCCAAATAAAATTTTGAAGATCAATAAAAATAGACTTTAACCATACACAATTCTTGTTTCACTATGAAAATGTAGATAATTTTAGTAATACCATATTCAACTTGCCTAAATTTTACAAGCAATTACCATGTGTGATCCAAACTGGATAAAAAATAAAATCGCGCTCTTATTGCAATTAAACGTTTTCGTAGTTTGTGCCTAGTGAACTCATTTTAAAATCCCAGTTGACATTAGTCGAACTTGCATTAGAATTTTATAAGGCTAAACCAATTTTACAATAATTTTGCATGAAAATCATGTAAAAATACCTCTATCGCATAACAGTTAATTTAGAATTTGGCTAGTACTAGTTTTTGACCAGATGATTCATTTTCGAATTGACCGAGATCAATCAAGGTATATAATTACTAAAATTCATGAACATTGAAATATCATTAAGTCCATTTACGCTAATAACAATTTTTTTGAATGGCTTAGTTTTATTCTCAGAACAATTGAATGTACTAAGATTTTAATCAGTAATTATTTGTTCCAAATTTCATGGAAACACATTGAAATTTCGATCCCAACATTTAATAGGTTTCGTAAATTGACATATTTCTGTTTTGATCCCCAGAATGACATCATATTCGAACAGACCTAGAATTTTATTGAAAGCATAATGAATCTAATATGTATTTTAAGATTAATGTAAATCGAGTCTATTCGTACAAAGGATTTTCCTATTGACCAGAACCTATTTTTCATCCCAGTTGATCCTTTCCGATTTCGGCAGAGTTGATATTGTTAGACCTTTTGACAAATTGCTGAAATCATGAAAATTATAGGCCTTTAAAACCACAAGGTTTTCGTTTATTTGACCTGTGAACATAGCTTTGAACTCCCAGTACTTTTCGAATGACATTATTGTTATCAAGGTTGAACTTTTAGACAAAATTTGAATCAAGGAAGAAACGCCTACGCATACACAAGGTTTATCCTGTCTTAATTAGGACCTAATAGGTACCAGTGAAGGTATGTACGCTTTAATTTATATTAACAAGACTATGCCATAGTTCTGAAACCGAATACAAATGCAGTCATATTTCTACAAGGTTTTCATGAATACAATTTTGCCAATTTTATTAGGATGCCAGTTTTTACCAAGTTGATCCATTTGAAACAAGATTTGCTTGATATACTTACCTTTTTATCCACAGTACCATTCTTAACAAAATTGCATAAGGCATCATTTGACAAAATAAGCCTCTATGCATACAAGGTTTTATTTTATTTGACTATTGACCTAGTTTTGACCCAATGATTCATTTCCGAAATGACCAGATTTACAAGGTAATATTCTGACATAATTTATGAAATCATTGAAAATACAGCCTCTATCGCATACACAAGTTTTTTTGATTTGACATAGTGACCTAGCTTTTGTCCCAGATGACCTATTCGCAAGTGACCTAATTTTTTCAGCTAATTATATCAAAATTTTGAGATCAATTGAAAACTGCAGCTCTATTGAAACAATAGTTTTATCATACTGATTTGACTAGACCTAGTTTTCACCCAGTTAATCCATTCCGACTTTTCCAGCTATAGTTAATATTTTGAAATTCATGAGATAATTGACAAATTATAGCCTATCGATCACTAAGGTTAATTGTACTTTTTCCTGTGCCTAGTTTTTGACTCCAGGTGACCCATTTTCGAAATTGGCCTAGATTTTATCAAGGTAATCATTCTGACTAAAATTTATGAAGATCAAGTGAAAAATACAGCCTCTATCGCATACACAAGGTTTTTCCTTGATTTGACCTAGTGACCTAGTTTTTGACCCCAGATGACCCATCTTCGAACTTGCCTAGATTTCATCAAGGTTATCATTCTGACCAAATTTCATGAATATCAGTTGAAAAATACAGCCTCTATCGCATACACAAGCTAAATGTTGACAGACGACGGACGACAGACGACAGACTACGGACGCCGGACATCGAACGATCACAATAACTTCCCTCAGGTGAGCTAAGAAAATGGACCCACAAGAGCACGATGCACTTTATTAAAATGAGGTCACACTCTTCTTCTTGCTCATTCGTTATCTCAGCCGATGACGCTTGAATTTCCCTTACTAGCGTAGAATTTGTGTAAGGCTTTTCTTTCAAAATTGTTATTATTTCTTGACGTATTAAACGCATGATGTTTATGCTTAGTACTAAAATACTAAATTGATTTTCTTGTTATTATAATTAACTAAACTTTTTTCTGTTACTGTCATTAAATGTTGCTTTATACAGGTTTAACTTTATTTTTGATATTTGAATGTTTATGCCATTTTGCACGTTCTTTACGTAGAGGGAGACATCAATTTTTTATTTCAAATGGCACTGGACAAAGTAGCTTTTCTGCCATTCGGTTACTTGATTGACCAATGGAGATGGAGTGTGTATAGAGGGGAGACAACTAAAGAAAATTACAACGAAGCATGGTGGGATCTGAGGTTTGGCATAAATGATTAAAGCCATAAAATTATTTCGTTCGTGGCATATTTCACCTAAACATATTTTTATATGGTATATGTTTTATTTACTGTTCATTTACTTCCACTGTATTTAATTTAGATTTAGTTGTGTTCTATGTAAAACGGAAAATTAAGGCGACTCTAGTGGAATAGCATAAATTGCTATACGCATCAACAATCGATGCAATCTGCCGATCTAACAATCGTATAGATCTATATTTTACACAATTGCATCGAATGTTCTATCTCATATCATCTTACACAAGAATAACAATTTTGTTGCGCACCACAATAATCAATGCCTCAGATTTGATAACATTCAAAGTTCTTTTGGAAAGTAGGGTTGTAATTCCTTAATCCGGTATTCTGAATGATTCTAACCCATAGTAATGAAACTAGGAAAAATGTTGATATTTACGCGGAGATAGTAATATGTGTCAAAAAGACATACTTAAATATATGGATGTCTATATTACAGTATTTTTAAAAAGTGAACTTAAAATGATTTACATATGCTCGACAGAGCTTCGCATTTATTATTTTATTCAACTCGTTTAATAAATTCAGTATGAAAAGGCATTCTATTAATTTATATACTCGCACCAGTATATCGATGTGTCACAGATCTGACTGATAGGCGTCTGATTCAGAAGACCACTTCTTGTCAAATGTTGACAGATGTTGCCCAACTAACTAGATTTCAGCTTCATATCGATATGATTTTTTTAAAGACATACTACATATAGTTATTATATGTAGATATGCGATATGTGCTCTGATCAAGAGTGGTCTTTTACACAGATTTGACAGTATATATATTAATATATATTTTGCAGGTGTCGTTACCAAGGCATATCACCACCTGTTGCAAGGTCAGAAAATGACTTTGATCCTGGAGCAAAATATCACATACCAGGGAATACACCCTATATCAGGCAAGTCGATTCTCTTAACATAACATTTTAATATCATGTCTTGAAAATATTAATCCATATTACTTAAATTCCTGATTTTAACTCGATATTTTCTTTCCTAGCTAAGACACCGATGTAGGTTTGCACCGATGTAGGTTTGAACCTCACTCGAGGTGTTGAATTCTTCATGTGAGGAATCATCCATTTAGCTTACGCAAGGTCGATAGTTCTACCCAGCTACCCGCTCGTGACAAAATACTGCAAGGAGGGGCATCTGGGGTCTTCCTCCACTATCAAAGCATGACCTATAATTGTGTCGGTGCGACGTTAAATCCAACAAAAAATCTTTCTCATGAGTGATATTATTTTCTGTTCCACACAGGTATTTCGTAAGTTTCGTTGCTCAGTTTCAGTGGCATAAGGCATTGTGTGAGCTGATAGGACAAGAGGAACCACTACATAGATGTGACATATACCAGAATAGAACGGCTGGACAAAGGCTACAGTAAAAAAAAATCTAATTATTTGTCACTGTCTGGAATGTTTTACTAATTCACATCACATACGGACAGAACTGTTGTTTAATTTATAGTTTTCAAGAAAAAGTAAAAGATAATTTTATTACATTATTATAATATCTTAAGGGACAAACGTCCTTGGCTAGTAATAGTGTGATAATATTGAATAACAATGAATATACTGCTATGAATATACTCTCCAGAGCGACCATCTCTTAAGCAAAAACCTCTCTATAAAAACATCATAAAAATTTCCCTAAGCTGAAATATATACTGTCAAATATACCTCTCCAAAACAACAACCTTTGCATAACGGTCAATATTTGTATCTCCCAAAGGGTGTCGCTCTACAGAGGTTGCACGCTAGTGCTATGAATAAAAGGCGATAACCGAAGTGTTTTCAGACACATCTCATGTTTGGTTTTCAGTTTTTTACATTTGATTGGTACGCTTTCTTCTTTATTTGTATCTGAAGGAACAGTTGGAAGTCTGCATGACAGGCAGTTCTTGCAAGCCTCTGGTACTGTTTTTTGTGTTTTACACATCATGCATTTTGCTATTGCGTATAAAGGGACTCACCTGGAGGGTTTTATTACTATCCTGTGACTTCGGAACATTGAGAATGGGGAGGGGATGCGCATCAAAGTCATGTTTAATTCCCCAGTTGTGTTTACTGACACTGATTGCCGCTGATCGTTCCAAAGTGTTCAATTTATCATTACTAACCTTTTAAAACATTGACTGTATGATTCAATTTCTGACCTCTCTTCTTGAAACTGTGAGGTATTTTCTGGCATATTTAACCTTGTTTTAGCCTCCTTTTCCGCGACAGGGTTGCCAGACTCTATCTGTTAACATCTTTCTACGACTAATTCTTGGTTTTCTGACCATTGCAAGTGCATTTGTAAGCAGTGGATGGTACACACCTTTGTTATATTCTACTCTAACCAGGATTCGGATCCGCGATTTCTGAGTTAAGAGTCAGACGCTTTAAATCTGAGACACTGTACTTCCGAGTGTCGTTATAGTATTGTACACATTATACTTCAGAGAGATGTTACAAATGGGTGCCTCGTTGCCATGGGGGAAAGCTATGGAGAAAATAACAAGAGGCACAAGTGGTTTTACAGACAAACTCAGTGCCCAACCCCTCCTTGATTACTTCAAACCTTTGCAGGTAATTATTTAGTTCATCTTCAAGATTAATTTACGTCTACCAAAGACCCATTACAAAATAACTGCGTTCTTTCGAGATTATATTTGATTTTGCATTGAAAAATTGGGAATTGCAAGTACCTACTTACCAATATACCTACTTACCAATTGACATTGGCATATATAAGGCTAGGCCAAAAAAAATGTATTCAATATATAAAAAAAGTATTGAATTAAGTAGCAGTATGTATTTAGTAATGTTTAGACCACAACAATTGCCTACCTGTCATCTTGTAGTAAGCTGTATTATACCTGAATGATCAGAACAATTTTCAGCCATACAAGGTAATTGCAAGCTCATGTTTTCTATTAAACGTGGTGCTAAATCGTTTTTATATCACCTAACTGTTAACCATGTTAGTACTACAGACATTTTTGTATATTAAAGGATTGGTTAGAAGTCGAAAATAACAAGGCAGGAGAAACCATAGGATGGTCCCGGGAGAATTGCCCAAGTGGTTCGTTCATTGACACGTCCTCGTCTGCTTCAGTGATGACGTCATCAGTTGTTTGCGCATTGAGCTTTAATATATTGCGTTTTCTGTTCTTTAACTAACACGCATGTAAGAAAACTGACAGAAAGTTTTGTCCTTTTTGTGAAATGATATTCAGAAATCAACATCATTTTCATCTATAGGAAGAAGCGTGTGCAGCATCTTGAAATCAGTCTGGAACAAATCATTTTGCTGTTCATGTAACGATAAATTACTTTGTTTTAACTTAAAAACTATTACATTTAATAATATTGTTGTTTGTATATGCATGTACATATTTATATAATCATTTTATTACAACAACAAATGGTTATCCGCTTTTCGCGATAATGAAAAAATCTGCAAGTTTGTTCATACCTGTTTCTTCTGTACTTTTTTCGTTCTATTTTTGTTCTTTATAATCTGAAAGCCACGTTATACTATACAACAATTCAACCTAATGATAACACTTGTCTGACATTATATATAAAAGCCTTCTATTTGCATAAAAACAAGAACATTGTAAAATTGAAAACATATACATTGCCAGTCATGTGACCGATCAGCAGTTATTTATAATGTCTGGTGATGTGTAAGTTTTTGTTCATATTTACCTTGACCATTATGTCATGTTAGTTATTCAATAAATAATAATTATAGTATTTATGAGTCATAATTTCGTATTTCATTTAAGAATTGGCTGCTTTCCAATGTTTATATAACTCATGTCACCTTTTAGTGATGTTTCCCTTAACAGTAATTCGAGCTCGATCAAACAAACCTTGTAATTTTCAACTTTTTACATGGCATTTCTTGTTTGTCTGTTTGTCTGTCCTGTGAGTTTGTCCCTTTAACTAAAACTATTATTACTTCTATACAAGGACCACAACAGTTATATCCCTTTGAGTGCCAATTTTATTTTATTTTAACTCTAAAGCACACATTTTTCACCACCCATTTTTTAAATTTGTTTGAAATATAGTGTATATCATATATTCAACAATGAAAAGTGTTTTGCTTTTGAAAGCAATGGGTACAGTTTAGCGAAGTACCATATATTCTCTAATTAACGTCCTCCCCCTAAAAAACACCCTTCTCCACTGTTTTCCAAGAAGTTAATTTAGGTCACAAGTAAATACCAGAAGTATGGTAGCGCTATAATTGTTGTATTCCATTCATTATAAGTTACACGTTTAGTTTATATTTACTAAAAGGGCTTTAAAGGCACTATTCGCCAGACTTTTGTTCAAAGTGATCTTTCTTTGTATATAAGTGTACGTTGGCAGCTCTTATAGCAAGTGTTTTTGCCACTGTATCCATGAATCACACAACATCAAGCTGTATGAAATCAAACGAATGAACTAGCACGCAGAAAAGTGCCATTCAAATATTCCAAACTAAATGTAACCACAAGTCACCCCGTCCGAACATTCAAAGGAAGCATGGATAATTTTATTTAAGTTGAGCACAACCGCACTCATGCACCAAGCATCACCACATTCCGACAATTCTACATACAAAATTCCATTTAGAATTAACAGTTCTTTTAAGTCTTATTTACTCTATTCTTAAACATTTTAAAGGGGTATTTACATCCTTGAAAACTTATTTAAAGGTGTATCATTGTTGAAACAGATATTTTGTATCCTTCATTTAAATATCGAGGTGTGGCTAAAGGTTACATTTGAGCAAAACATACACCATATATCACTTACATTAATTTAACACTGTCGCTGCCCGAAAAAGAAAAACAGTCATGCATTTTACATACAGATGAAACACATTGGTAAAACGTTTTAACGGGTAATTTATATAATATCCTATACCACATCATTCCCTGTATTTAAGAAATTAATAAAGCAGTAAATTAGTAGTGAAATGTTTTATAACGTATAAATAACATCCCCACGGATTGACAGTTCTTGCCTATTTGTATTTTTCTACCAATTTAGCTTATTTGAATTGAACTACTTAACTTATTTAATTGGAGAATGGCAGTAAATGAGTAAATTTAATGAAAACGTATCCACTTTCTTTACCTTAATAGGGATGATCCAGAAGCCATGATTCTTTTGTAATGAATAGAAAATTTGTAAAAAGATACTCTATTAAAATCTAAGATCTGATGTATATATATGTATCCCCACGACTTACGTTTTCGACGGACATACGTTTTCGACGATGTCGATATTTCCAGTTAATTTGCATATCCCGCGCATGTCAAGTGGTGATCACGTGGTATTTTGGTAGAATAAACAAAGTTCTACACGTGTCCACATTTTATAACTTAATCAAATAAAAATGGAAAGTAAAATGATAAATTAATATCAACATACCGTTTTATACATCTTTTATTTAATCCCAAAACTGGTACTTGAGTGACACTCTCATTTATTCACTTAGAAGCATGAAAATAGTTTAGATGTTCGTCTGCAGACACGGCCATCTTTGTTGTTATTGGTCGTGTCATGCTTTTAAAAAACCTATACCATACAGTAAAAATATCACGATCTGATTTAGATGACTCCCTTGCAGAATAAACTAAGAACGTTAAAGCCATTCTTTAAGATGTACTTACATTGCAAATGTTAATTGTTAACAATTCAGGCAGAAATTGATAAAAAAAATCCCATCTACATTGTTAAATGGGTGTTACTTAATAAATGTTATGGTTGGGTGCAAAGATCTGTATGAGTAACACGGAGCAGAGCCGATTTATGCAAGGTGCCCAAAGTTTAACAATCAATAATATTTAATAAATGCAAATTTGAATAGGACTTACCAATAACTCACTGAAAATATATTAAATACCGTTGAATACGGTTAAAACGTTGATAAAATGCATAACAATAACTGTTTCTCGTGATAGGTGATGCTTTGTACTACATTCAATGTACGGTATAGATTTTTAGTGTGATTGGCGGGAACCGTCGAATACGTAAGTCGCAAAGTGCGCGCAGGTGCTTTCAACCAACTTCCGTTTTTATCCGAATTGAACTTGCAAAATCAGATTTCCGGATAAAAACCACATACAAAGTGAAGGTCTTGTATTGTTTTGTCGCTTGACAAGTAGGCAATTTAATTAGTCTCCTTTCCTATTTTTGGCAATCGTATGATTCCTTGCGTCGTCGAAAACCGATGTCACGGGGATACAATATGTACCTCATTCATATATACAGTTACGTCTGTACATAAACTGCGGATAAATGACATGTAAAAAAGAATATCCTGTACAAATTTTAATAGGCTATGTTTATGCATCAAGTAATTATCATAGAAGAAAAGTCACATTAATTCTGGATCACACCCCGTACTTGAACGGAGAGTGATAGTACCATTTAAGTTAAACGAAACTTGATCTACTTACACGCTTATTAAAATCTGGTTACGTTACAGATAAAATCTTAGACAGGTACAAATATTAGAATAGCGCAAAACAGGTTGAAATGGTCCATATCACACAGTTATATTTTATAGTATTCATCACAGGGAATAGGTTTCATTTTCATCAACGTTATATTTAGCGTTTAGATTTAGTATTTGGGTTACTGTTTTATTTCGTATCGTAGCAATGAAAATACCTTAAGTTAATTTGCTGTAAACAAAAGTGTACAATGATGTTATTGTATTACGCATTTTAAATGTATGTTTTTCGCCAAATAATTTTGTTCAGTTATAATTCAGCGTAATTCCATACATAAGTAAAATAAACAAAATCATACTGTAATGATAAGAATTTTCACATGTACATATTATCCAACAATGGCGTATTGACCACTTTTTGATTAAGTTATATTATAATCAACATCTCTATTCACTGTGAAATAGTTAAAATACAGAAGCTTTAGTTGAAGGCAAGTTATTCTTTAAAATTCCCTTTCTTCACTTGGATTTCTACCTCGTATTAAAAGTGCATGCTTGGATGTTTTTTTATCGATACAAATGAGCATAAAATACGGTTGAAATATATTTTAATCAATTCTTCCTTTTTGATAATTTTATATCAAAATATCGATTTCTATCATAAAACGCCTGATAGACTTCAATATACTGTGTTTCGCATGTTAAGCCATATCTCAAATGACGTAGACACATTGATTTAAAAATACAATTTATATTTTTGCTAAGAAGAGATTTTTTACCAACTAACGACCGACAGCGATTATTATCCTTCATATGCTGTAACGTTACCCGGGAAAACTGTAATAGCAGTATCCTAAACCTGTAACATGATATCCTCCATAACCGAGTCTCGTGTAATAGTTCGTCTCGCGTGAAACTGGCTTTTAATCGATACCTAAGGAATGCTTCAGCAAAGGAACCTCAGACTTCATATTCAGGTATTCTGTAGCAGCAGCATACTAAATTCTGTAACATGATATCCTCCATAACCGAGTCTCGTGTAACAGTTTCTCCCCCGTGAAATTGGATTTTAATCGATATCTAAGGAATGCTTCAGCAAAGGAAGCTCAGACTTGAAATTCAGGTTGGTTTTGACTGAAGAAATGGCCTGTATATTTGTTTTGATGCTTTAATTGCATTTGATGTACGATAATATGTAAATAACAAGTTTTAAATACTTTAATAATTGCAAGCCCGTTTCACTTAACATTTTCAGTAGATGTTTGTGTTGAATTACTAGTGAAAAGTCGAATAACTTGAAATTGGAGTCTAGAAATAAGTGTATCATATGCCATAATACCTTATCACGGTTGAGACAGTAATAAAAGTCGTAAACCGGCCTATTGAGAGAATGCAACCTACCTAAAGATAACCTTAATGATAAATTAACAATAAAATCATCATTACAAATAATCCTGTACAGTGTTCTATGGACTATTTTACATATCATAAAAACCCGCCTCATTTTATTGCGCAATAGTTTTCATATTGGAAGCTGTTTTGAATGGAAAGGGAGCTTTTAATTAGATGAGGTAAGATCTTTCTAAAATGGCATAGCTTTAAGTTTCTCAGTATCGTTTACAAATTAATTTGACTATTCCTCGTTTAAGATTTTTATCAGATATTTAATAATTTGCATTTAAAGTTCCGCTGATTTTTTTCCTATCTTAAGTTTAATATTAACAATGTATAATCTTTCTATAAAAAACATTTAATTAAGCTTGATCTAAATACTTTTATACAGAAAATAGATATATCGAATGCATGTGCGCCCTTTAGAGTTGATTTCAAAGTTATACATTTGAAAAACATTGACCAGCACAACGGAACAGAAAGACCTGATTCGTAACACAGCTAAGATTGCCAAAATTGTTATTATTGAAAATGTATAAAATCAAATCTATAATAGAATCCTTTGTAAGCACAGAACGCAACAAAGCTATATAAAAGCAGGCAAGGTATGTTTGAGTTTGTGACTGAGAAGTACAGTTCTGTGCAAAATAACTTATACCCCCGGCACTGGCTGAAGTGGAATTCTTTTATCCGACTCAGTCATCCCAGATGACCAGAGATATTGTAGCACTGAGTTATGCATTTTCACCGTTAAAAGTGATGTTTGGGCGGACCTCCCTGGCCAAGTGGTTAAGGTCGTTGACTTTGAGTCACTTGCCCTTCAACGATGTGGGTTCGAGCCTCACTCAGGGCGTTGAATAAGGATACTATTAGAGCTAGGAAACTTTACTAAGTAGTTTTTTTTTTTTCAAATACCTATAAACGATCACACAAGAAAATCTTAAAGCAAGCTTTTCAATATTATAATTAAAGACATCGCGTTTTTTAAATGAATGATATCTGTTTACTTACTGTTGTAACATGTTGTTTAAACTAGAACATCTAACTTTGCTCATTTACATGCATAGATGTGCTGAAATAAATATTTATGAAGTATGGTATCTAGCATTTGCGTTTACAACACCCAGATGAAATTCAAAAGGTTTTTAAAATGGGAATTCGTTTGTAGTCATATTATTTGGTAATATCAGGCATTTTTTTATGAAATAGATCAACATTTTTCTGAACTGAATACGCAAGTTCAACAATTGTGTCAAGCTGATGCCCTCGTATATCTAAGGAGTAACATGAATTGTGCAATATTTATAGAGCCAACCTAAAAACAAACTATAAGTATTGCTGTACATTGCACTCCACTATAATGGAATGTATATTGACATCCCCGTGGATGATTTCTCAAAAATACCTCTTATGTTCTGAACGTGCAAACCGTTACATCGGACCATGTCTGTTTAAACTTTAACAGGCTGAATAGGCCTGAACAATGTAACGAACCTTTGAGGAATATTGTAAAGATGCAAATTGTGTGTTCAGTACTTTACACATCAAAGGAAACATGAGACCGACTGCATCATGCTTCAGTACTTAAAACGTTATTGGAACATTAGACCGGCCGCATCATGTTACATAACTTTACGAAACATTTGACCGTCTGCATCACGTTTCAATACTTAAACATTTGGCCGTCCGCATCATATTATAGTACTTAACACATTAGAGGAAACATTTGACCACAGTACGTTTCGCATTGAAATCAGTATTACTCCGATCGCATCATGTTACATTACTTCACACATTAAGCTGCATCAGGTTGTAGTACATTTCATATTAGAGGAAACATTTCGCCGACTGCATCATGTTACAGTTCTTTACTAATAAGAGGTAACATTTGAATATCTGCATCATGTTGCAGTACTTTATTCATTATAGGAAACATTACTGTGACCACGCCATGTTACAGTACTTTACACATTAAAGGAAGCATTAGACCAACTGTATCATGTTACAGGCCATCACACATAAATGGAAGCATTAAGTCAAATTCATCATGTTACAGCACTATACACATATAAGGAAGCATAAGACAAATTACATCGTGATTTACACATTAAAAAATCATTTAAATGTAGTCGGAAATAATAGTAGACAGATCTGATAATATACACCATTTATTCAATCACCTACTGAGCTATTTAATGATATTTGGACAAGTAATTATTTATGTGCATATTTAATTCAAATTATTTTACGTTATTTATTATATATTTATAATATTTAAGACAATTTTAAGGGACAAATCCGATACAGTTTTTAGCTCACCTGTCACATAGTATCAAGGTGAGCTTTTGTGATCACCCTTCGTCCGTCGTCCGTCGTCAGTGCGTCCGTCAACAACTTCTTGTCTGCACGATAGTGGTTTCATTTATGATTTTATTTTAACCAAACTATCACACAACTTGTATCACCATACGATCACGGTTCCTTTCTTGAACTGGCCAGATCCCAATATGGGTTCCAGAGTTATGGCCCCTGAAAGGGCCAAAATTAGCTATTTTGATCTTGTCTGCACAATAGCAGCTTTATTTATGATTTGATTTTTACCAAACTGACACACAACTTGTATCACCATAAGATCTTGGTTCTTTTCTTGAACTGGCCAGATTCCATTATGGGTTCCAGAGTGATGGCCCCTGAAAGGGCCAAAATTAGCTATTTTGACCTTATCTGCACACTAGCAGCTTCATTTATAATTTGAATTTAATCAAACTTGCACAAAACTTGTGTCACCATAAGATCTCGGTTCTTTTCTTGAACCTGCCAGATTCCATAATGGGCTCCAGAGTTATGGCCCCTGAAAGGGCCATAATTAGCTATTTTGACCTTGTCTGCACAAAAGCAGATTCATTTATCATTTGATTTTAACCAAACTTGCACACAACTTGTATCACCACAAGATCTTGCTTCCTTTCTTCAACTGGTCAGATTCCATCATGGGTTCCAGAGTGATGGCCCCTTAAAGGTCCAAAATTGGCTAATTTGGCTTTTGCAGCCATATAGAGACTTCATTTATGGTTTTATTTGATACAAACTTCCAAAATATCTTCAACAACAATAAATCTTGGATTCCATGACAAATCAGATCCAATCACAGGTTCCAAAGTTATTTTATATCTGATTACCTCCCCTGATTGGAATTAAAATGGATTAATATCAGTAAGTACTTACAGGACTTATTTGAAATTTCATTATTGTTATTAGTTGGACTGAGACAATCAGGGGTAGATAACTATGGACTGATTTTATGTCAAATTACCTCCCTTTATTTCAAATTAAAATTGTTATATCTCCATAACTACTGAAGAATCTGATCTGAAATTTCATTTATGTCAACAGATTTATTTGGCAGATCCTTCTCTTGTCCACTTACAATATTTTTTTTAATTACTTCCCTTTTACGTTACTATAAATAGCTTATCTTTAGTAACTTCTTTATTATTGGCCATAGGGAAAACACGAGACCAGTTTATGTGGTACAACATGGATGGCACCTCCAATTTTTAGGTGTATTTTAACATATCTATACCTTGTAAGATTTTTCTTCTTTTTGGTTAAATTTCTTCTTTTTGTTGTTCCTGTCCTTTTGACCTAGATATTTTTTCTGAGGACCTTCTTGTCCTAAAGTGCAGTGATAACAGGTGAGCGATATGGGACCATCATGGCCCTCTTGTATTATATATTAAACATGTTTTATTCATGTTAAATACAAATATATAAATAATTCAATGTTTACCTCTAAAATCAGCTTCACTATGCCTTTGGCTAATGTTAACAAAACAGATAATATTTTAATTTACAAAATATTTTGTACGGAAAGAAAAAAACATTTATTTTCGTATAAACAACATCGGCGTAACGATATCATGGATGACCCTTTCAACAGGTAAGTTATTTTTTCAATTAACGAATGTGTAATTGTATGAATTATTATTTTAAAAACACGCTCTTTTGGCCCTTTGGTTTTCTTATTTCTTACCTTATTTGAACGAAGAGTGGCAGAACTACTTGAGTAAAACAAATATATGTCTACTTTCTTGCTGCACTTGAATGAGCACGAGTAAGGTAAAAATAATACTATTTCTTACCTAACTTAAATGGAGAGTTGCTGTACTATTTGAGCAAAACAAAAATATGATTACTTTCTTATCTAAGTTCACTTCGTTTAATAGGGAGTTACCAAGTTCCTTACTTTATGCATGAGTCACAAATAAAACGGACACAGCCTGTATAACAGTCGCCGAACAATTTTGAAGCTTTTTGCTCATGCAGTTACAAATCAAGTGGGCATCGGACGGCATTCCTACAAGGAAATGTCGGGCGGGCAGTTTTCAAATCTGACAGGGACCGGACGGCGCCCGTGTGTAGTATATATGAAACCATGGGTACATCTTTTAAGTCTGGCGGTGCCTGGCTGGTTTCCATGTGGTGACAGGACAGTTGTTTAAAGGGCTCCATCTGCGTCCACGACTTCTTTGCATTATGTGTGTCGCCGGCAGTCTCTCTTGATGGATGAAAAAAAATCTTAGATGTTGAGGAGAAATAGGTGCCATCTTATATGTTGATCAGATGAGGAATGAAGCAGGAGGTACCTACGTAGTGAATAGAGCACTGAAGTGTGCCGTCCGGGCAACCGCGCGGCAAAACTCTAATGGACATCATCTGATATCATAACGATCATTGTACATGGCATGGTGCATATAAGGCCTCCTACAGATGCCCGGACGCCGGGCGACTTTGAAGGTAAAATTTGGAATAGAAATCGTAATGCCACCGCCCGATTTAAGCAAGTGCCGTCAGGGCCCTTTCCGACAGTCGGACAATGACCTGACAGTGTATTAACAGGCTTTCCGAAGGTCGAAAAGTTTTAAAATTTTAACTTTTCTCTAAACCTTTCCCGGGTGCCGACCGATGAGCCAAAACTAACCTGCCACCGTCCGATTTCACCTGCCGCCGGAAGACTTTGCTCGGTTATCTCTAAATCCTCGCCGTCGGCAGTCTGCACTTTGTGATCGAGGCATTAATTGAACGGAGAGCGGCAGTTTTTACTGGGTAAAACAACAAATATGACTAAGTTGAAATCATTTATATTTGCCGAGGACTAGTTTTCGTGCATCTCTTAGCTGTGCCAATCCACGAAATGTAATCCAAACGAAAAAAGTTTCCATTTTTATATTTTCATAAGTGGAAATCGTCGAATTCATATTCCAACGAAATAATTGTTTTGTGCAAAACCACGAAATTTTATACCTACGAAATTAAATGATTTAATAGTATTTTCACCTTTCTTGAAAAAATGAAGTACTACTTGAGTAAAACAAACATAGATTTAAGGACTATTATATACGTTACCGTTAAAACCAGTAGCAGGTACAACTATTAACTATTATAATATTGCTAAAAAGAAAATGTGAAACAAGTCATATCACATTATTGTTTTATTTATAGTTTTGATCACAGCGAATCGGTTTTATTTTCATCAACGTTATATTTATGATCGAAATTACTTTTAAGATCAAGGGTTCGAGTTACTGTTTTATGCCCTGCCGTACTAAGGAAAATACCCCATTTTAATTTACTGTAAGCATTATATTGAAAACTTTGATACTTATTTTAAGTGTTCTTTTGGGGGCAGGGGTATTTGTTATTGTCAAGCTTAATTATAAGTAAAATGAACATAAACATAGTGTATAATAAATATTTTTATGTGTCTATATTCGATTTTCTACATTAAAGCAAACAAGAGATCCATCTGGCAGTGTTTTGTAATATCTATTTAAGTAAGGAATTGTTATCCCTTAAGGCTTACCTTTCTCCAGACTATTTCATTTTTTCAACATTTACAAACAACCAAAAATATGACTCCACATGCTGTCAATTACAATTTAATATGTACAATTTGAACGTGTTTGTCATGAAAAGGACGCTATATAAATCTGAAATAATAAATATATGAGATGCACCATGAGAAAACCAAATCCAGTCTAGCCTGCGCATCCGAGCAGTCTGGTCAGGATCCATACTGTTCGCCACGCCAACGGTTTCTCTAATTGCAATAGGGTTTGAAAGCGAACAGTATGGATCCTAACCAGACTGCGCGGATGCGCAGGCTAATCATGATCCATGCTGGTCGCAAATGCACTATGTTGGTTTTCTCATGGTGCGGCTCACATATAATCACATTACATTTCAACAAAATTCAAATAAACGAGACGATAATGTAAATAATAAAAGCTGTTTCGCGTGTTTATGAAGTACAGAAATGTTTTTGTAATAGATCATTCGTTCAGTGGTAGATATCCAGTACATTCGGTATGTGGTGTGGTGCACTTAATGATAAGTCGAAACTGTTTATATCATCAGTTTAAGTGTTTTTCTAGAGAAACTGATCTTAGTAGTTGCATTTTTGATGGGATTATTTTATCAGCAGAACTAAGTAAGTGTTTAATATTTTAATGATCTATAGTGATTTAAAATGATACATTTTCAACTGAATTGTTGTACCTTCCTTCATAAAAGCACTCCAAACAGCAGATAAACGATGGAATGGTTAATGGTAATTTACACAAGATCGTCTAGGAATAATATACGCTAGCGTTAAGGATTTCGATTAACGCTTTTCTCTGTTCAATAGTTTTGATAATGCACGGTTGCTTAATAGTTGTATTTGAAATTGTTCACGTAAACAGTGAGTTTTTAATACATTTTTTTATTTATGATTGCATTTTATCCCTGATATTTGACCAGATATCATGATGTTTGTTTCTGAGAATGAAAAGTGTTTATTTTACATATAATGGTAGCTCACTATGACAAATATACAAGCATAGTCAAAACAGTGTTTAGGTTTGCTCGACTTCGAATTACTTGCCCATCACCGCTGTGGGATCGAAACATTGACTGGAATGTAGAGTTCTTCCGTGTAAGGAAGCCATCCTATGGGCTTACAAAAGATCGGTCGTCCTGTCACGGCTTCCACTCGTTCTTGAAATAACGCCGCGAACGGGTATCTACCACCGAAGCTGGAATGTTGCAGTATGTCCTAAATTGTGAAAGTGTGACAAAAACCCAACAAAATACAAGCAGAGAAAGTCTTTATAATTTGTTGTTGATTCATGTCCTGTCCATAAATCAAACGCACTTCATTTGTCAATGGAATATTTCAAGGAAAATATATAAGATTAAAAAAAACTATAAATGGTATATTTTCATGTTATATTACCTACTTAAACATCCTAAACTTATCATCAGTGTAATTCAATGTCATTGTAAGTCTATTGTGAGAAAACAAAATACCACAATTATAATACACTTATACCCTTATAATCAAATATCTTTTTTTCGATAAATAAGACGGACATATTCGTCAAATTCTATTTCATATAAATGATTCAGAATATGCAGTCTTTAAAACGTCCTTGCCTCATTGGTACTTCAGAGTGATGGTTCAACAAGTCTTTTATATAACCATACTTTCAGCATTACGGAATTATCAATGACATCACTTTTTAAATTTATGTTATTAAAACGTAGAAGTTCAAAGTGACATTTTCATGTTATCACACTGCTCAAAATCGAAGGTTTATCGTTATTGAATATAACAACACTGTACGTCAAATTATCAAGTGTTCTTAAGGTTACGTTATCTTTTACAATTGAGCCGTGCCATGGGAAAACCAACATAGTGGGTTTGCGACCAGCATGGATCCAGACCAGCCTGCGCATCCGCGCAGTCTGGTCAGGATCCAT
Source organism: Mercenaria mercenaria (assembly GCF_021730395.1). Lineage (NCBI taxonomy): Eukaryota > Metazoa > Mollusca > Bivalvia > Venerida > Veneridae > Mercenaria > Mercenaria mercenaria. Next base: position 51,721,920 of record NC_069370.1, read on the forward strand.
GCTGTTCGCTAACAGTTTCTCTAATTGTAGTAGGCTTTAAAAGCGAACAGCATAGATCCTGACCAGACTGCGCGGATGCGCAGGCTGGTCTGGATCCATGCTGGTCGCAAACCCACTATGTTGGTTTTCTCATGGCGTGGCTCATTTTAACTTTTCACAAGTTATTCGTTTAGCAAGAGCCTTCACAAATTTAATGTTAGCGAGTCACCGCTGTCGAAACTACGAAAAGATATGACATTACCTTTTACTACAGGTCGTCCGATCTTCTAAAATTTCAATTAAAGCCCTAACTTTAACTTAAATAAATGTACATATCATTTATGAAAGAGGATGCATGCAGTTATCGTGACATGAAGTAACTTCCTCTGTAGTTATTCAATACGTTCTCCTTCTTAAAATTAATGGAAGGAGTTTGGTTTCATTTTTTACAGTGAATTATTAATTTGAAATATCTTATTTCATTATTCACACATCAATTGATCATAGATATTTATAAAGATTGGACGGATATCACAGTTGCAATTTTCCAAATAATTATGAACTGAAATTGCTATTATTTTCAATGGATAATAGACACGTCAAAACTGGTGATTATATCAAAACCATTTGAGAAACCAAACTCATTTCAAAGTTAATCTCGTCATATTTTGAGATATCTAGAATACTGTAATATAACCATAATACACTTCAAGACTTACGAAGATATTGACGAAATCATTTAAAACAAATAAAAAGTGGAAACTCAATACGTCGTTCAACACGACGAAAATGAAAATGTTGCAGGTTCGGTTTGATTGAGCCTATTCATGGACTGTAGTGGAAATGCAAGCTACCGTCCACGCCTAGGCAGATTTCAACATATGCACATTTTGCAAGTACACGGAACAAACTGACTAACAAAACCACTGGTATCTGTGAAATTTGTTTTGTTTTTGTTGGGTTTAAAGTCGCACCGACACAATTATAGTCATATGGCGACTTTCCATCTTAGATGGAGGAAACCCCAGGGGCCTCTCCGTGCATTATTTCACCACGGGCGGGTAACCGGCCGGGTAGAACCACCGACCTTCCATAAGCCAGCTGGATAGCTTACTCACATGAAGAATTCATTGCCCCGAATGAGGCTTGAATCCATATCGATGTGAGGCAAGTAATTCGAAGTCAGCGACCTTAACCACCCGGCAACGGAGACCTTGGTGTCTGTGAACTGGAAGTCTTTGAGACGGCCATGGAGGACTTCACCAATGGCGGCACGGTCGCCTTCCCGCGCGTTCACCAACAAATCACTGTACATTGTAACATTTCGAAAGGCGTCATTACAACTATATTATTTAAATGATAGGATGCAAGTTAGCATTACATTTTGGCTTAGGTACTTGAATTGTCATAGGAAAAAGAAGAAATATTAAATACATATGCGTGGTGGCGATATTCATCATTTCAACTTTCTCTTGAAGCCCAGAAAGAACCCCGTCGACTATAGACGGATAAGCTTACTGCTTATTTTACCATTTCAGTAATGTCACTTTGAAAAGAAGATTTTAATACTTCAGCAATTTTAACTAGGTCATCCTGGCTGAATGAAACATTTGTTGTGCTGGAATCGTCATCCATGGTTTGCGATGCAGTGCGGGATTTTTTCGAATCAAAACTGTCCAATGGCGACGACAAAAAAACGTTTTTTATTTGTATTAGGTTCGGGGGTAGAATTTTTACCTGATATATGTGAAGTTTTTTTGCACAAGACTGTATATAGAGTTTGTCAGGAGTATATATGCATACTGTGCTGTGACCACTGGCGCGTAAAGTTAGCGTGAAAATATTTTAGTTTCAAAAAACATGCATCTTAAACATAATGTCAAATCATACTTCTCGACTTTTAAACTTAATCCTTTTATACATCCAGCACAAATTTTCAACCTCCAAAACTGACACTAAATCATATAATTTTCTGTTTTCAAGTCCCACTCAGAAAAAACACAACTTGCCGCCATGATCACGTGACAATTTTGTAGAGCTTCTACTAAAATTGCAAAAATGTGGCAGTTTTTTTTCTGTTCCTCGATATTTTATAGACTGACGAGAGTTAAACGTAAATGCTTCCGGCCACCGGAGTCAAAATTTTTCTTGCTGCTTCCAACAACTATTATAAAATATCGCGGTTTATAAATTATGTTCCTCGCGACATTTTGTACGATTTCGACAGATTCTTAGGTTCTTGAGTCCAAGTATGGGGAGACTTTTTACAGCCGCAGAAAAAGGCACTGCGGGTTACACCAACACAGTACAGATCAAATGGTGGTTCTCTAATTCTGTCTTCATAGTAGAATAAGTCACGCAACATATTAATGAAATAATGCACGGAGGGGCACCTAGGGTCTCCCTCCCCCACCAAAAGCCGGAAAGTCGCCATATGACATATAACTGTGTCGGTTTGACGTAAATCCCTACAAAAACAAAGACAAGCCTTTATGGGAACGTTCGCACCGCATGACATTGTCTTTTCGGAGAAAAAATCTATTCCTGTCTATAAATTGATCTCTGTGAACTTAGTGATTTATTATACATTTAGTTGTATACAGTGTAAGCTCCAGATTTCGTTTTAGATGGTTGGTTTCATTAAATTCGTCAGCTAAAAGCCCATACTGGCATTACAGCCATACATATACCTACAAGAATACCACCTGGAAGCTTAGAACGAAATTAAGCAAAATAGTAGTAGACTTGGTTTGGCTTAGTGATTGAGTTTGTTCCTGAGAAGTTATGAAACGTTCAACACCTCTCATGCTCCCTAGCTCCAAACGGAATTCTACTATGGTAATATTGAATGTACTCTAAGGTTCTAAAGTACCAGAAAATATAACAAAACTAAGTCCAAGTATGGAGAGACCTTTTACAGCCGCAAAAAAGGGCACTGCGGGTTACACTAACACAGTACAGATCAAATGGTGGTTCTCTAATTTACACGTAGATCATTTACCCCTTTGGCCAGTGACTCGCAAGATAGCTAGATAGCTTCATCATATGAAATATATACATGAATAAAGAAGCATATGTACACAGAATAATTATATCGGCATATTTTTCTACCAAAGCAATAATTTGCAAAAATAGCCTTTCAAAATATGAATAGTATTTGAACATGTTTCAGATGATAGCGACAATTTTATAGGTGTAAGATATATCATCGATATGTTGACAATAGTATCATCTTGTTCTTTTGTTTTTGTTTTAGTTAACGTATGAAATATTTACTATTATGTTTGAATCTGAAGGTAGATATGTGCAATAATTTGCCGCCTGTATGTCCTAAAACGGGTACTTTAATTGCAATGGTTACCTTCCTGTTGTTTACTTTTAACAAAAGATATTTGATATTTAACATTGGCGTAGTAGCGATCACAATTTTGGGAGCGGGGTGGGGGGGGGGGGGGGGGCGCCGGCGGAAGTAGGTGGTGGCAGTACTGTCCCTGAAATTTTGTCATATCACAAAACATATCGCATCAAATCCTTATCAGTACGTCTTAATGCTGTCTCAATTTTTTTCCTTTATCTACTGTTATTTATGACAAAAATCAGTTTTTGGCGTCAAAAGTTTGGGGTGCAAAAGCATAGCTGCCCTAACTTTCAAAATCCTCCCTCGTGCTGCTACGCCTATGAAATTTAGTCATGGAGGAATGATATATTTCAGAATGAAAGTTAATGTGAAGATCGTACAGTCGTGTGTATTACTGTTATGTTTGGTGACATTCACGGTGCAGCAAACAGAAGATGAAAAAGTAACTGAATATTTATCAGCTGCGGATGGATACAACGCCAGAGCCGAGGCGTTAAGATACAAATATACGTTAGCTATGTGGGCTTACTATACGAACTTAACAAATTACAATAGAAACAAAATGGTACGGCTGTACATTTACAAAACCTGGACCAATTCGTTTTAAAATAAATAGAATTAAGACAAATAGTATTTATCCCTTTAAATTCAAAAATATTGTAAATATAGGTTATAATGTAGAATATTTATAAAATGCAGCATGTCACATAATATGTGATACCATTTTATATGTCACTTTTACATATACATATAACATGTAATAAAAAAGAGTCCGAGAGACCTTATGGTGTACTTAAATTTTCAATTGATACATGGAAATACATATATTTGTCTTTCAATATACGTTTTTAAAGTCAGGCTCAAAAACCCTTTTCACTAATTACGACTTTGTGGTAAAGTTTCTCATTTCCTTTTTAACAGCAGTTTGCTTTATATTTTAATCAAATGTTGTCCAAGACGATGTTTGTATTCGTTTCTTTTATTTTTCCCCATAAAAAATACATTGACATTGGAAGCTGATCGGACGAGCGAACAAATGGATGTCATTATACGATATTCGTATTTCAACAAGTCACGTGTCAAACGAAACTTTATAATGTGCACAACATTTATGTTTAATTAGACGTTATATTTAAAACTCTGATAAGACGACATACAAAAGGGTAACATATCATTACTATGCTTCACGTGTGCAAGTATTTATTTTTGTAAACGATTTTCAGACCGAGATGAGCCTGTTGGATTCGGACTTCAGCAAGAACGAGTCAGTAAAAGCAGCTGAGTTTAACGTATCTGCACTCACAGATGAAAGCTTAAAGAGACAGATAAACATGATCCTGGATGTTGGAATCTCAGGCTATGAGGACAAAGAAGTTCTTAAACGGGTATTAATATACATTTTGAGAGGTGTCAGACTGAAATTAGAAGGTCGGTCCTGAGTTTATGACGATGTTACAAAATGTGTTCTATTTTATGTTTAACAAAAAGGTAATTGGTCTATTAAAAAGATGACTGTATGACAAAAGTTACGCCACTAAAATGTGTTATTAGGCCATTGATCATAGCTGAGAATGATTGTAAGACAGGCCGCTGCGTGCATTCAGTCAGTCTTATTTGTTTTGTATATCTTTGGCATTTCCATCTTTTAAGTTATCGTGATTTTGTTTGTTTTAAACAGATAACTAATCTTGAAGCAGAAATGACTGGCATCTATAGTGCAGCAGAATGGTGCAAAACATCTGACGACTGCAAATCTCTTGAACCAGGTTTCTATACCATTAAAAAGTTTTATATCTCAAAGGAATGCAAAACCTTGTGTATAAAAATCCTTGTCCGACTTCGCATCAAGATAAGAAAAAAGTTTTAACTATAATGTTTAAGATCCGTCGTTGAAACATAATGTTTTGAAGTGTATGTTGTTGCTCTTGATAGTAAGAATAAAATATTAATATTTAAAGGTCTAAATGAGATATAGATGTGAATATACCTTATCTGTAAGTCCCCTGTAAAGAGATATTCCTTCTCCCTTAGCAATATGCATGTAGTAAAATGTTTATTCTTTCTTACTTGAGGAAGAACACTTAAATAACATATCTAAGATCAAGTAAACCTATTTAGATCTGACCGACATCATGACAAACAGCCGAGATTATGACGAACTTCTTGCTGCTTGGAAAGGATGGAGGGATGTCAGTGGCGCTAAAATGAAAGACATGTATGCAGAATTCGTCGGCCTCATGAACAAAGCAATAAAAGCCGGGGGTAATAATTTAGAACAACTTTTCAGATCTACAGTTACATTTAATCAGATGATCAATAGTTATACTGGAATTAGAATAAAACACAAAATTCTCACTCCAATATAATTCAAATATGAAACCAAAAACATATATTCATTATAACACCGGCTATCGCGCCTTTTAATCCAGTCGACATACTGTCTTGCGCAATACAGACGTCGAGAAATATTGCTCAATTTGACAAACTATTTCATATAAAAGATGATTCAGAAATTAAATATGACAGATCGGTTATTCCGCGGAACGGGTTACCACCCGTATTTTAACACTATCAAAATACAATTACGCATTGACTTAAAAAGATATATAAGTATCGAAATAAGATATAGCAGGACCCCGCTCACTCCGAATCGGTTATACGTCGCGTCGTGCAACGCTGCCGTGAAATTATTCCGCAGGCGTATAACTCTTGGTATTATATTCGATCTTATAACATTGTTCTACTGTATTTTATACACTTATTGAATGTTTTGTCGGTCAATAGTATACAAGGGTTGAATATAGACCGGTCAAATGGCACAACAGCGATTTATTTAAGGAGTCGTGTAATAAAATTGTTAAGATTATGGATAAAATTCGACCAGTTGAAACCTGTTAAATATTCGACAGGTGAAAACCTGTTAAACTAAAAACGACGAAATTGTGTTTCAGCTATCATTTGATCATAAAAAAAAGTTTCTATTCGCATATTATGTAGAAAAATCTTGATAGAATACACTTCGATGTTGAGGAATTATGCCAACTTAGTAATTGATAACAAATATAACTTTAATTGCTCTTTCAGGAAGGTATGAAGACATGGGAGCGTATTACAGGTCTTGGTATGAACAGAACGAGTTTGAGGAAGATGTGAAACGTTTATTTGACGAGTTAAGACCTTTGTATGATCAACTGCATGCATATGTTAGGAAAAAGTTGAAAGATAGATATGGGGCAAGCAAATTCCCTCAATCTGGGCATATTCCCGCTCATATATTTGGTATGTAAAACTGCTCAAAGCGAAAATAAATTTGGTATAAGTTTTAATATGTTATGTGCGTTTTGCTATTTCCACACGATGATATGAGTATTTACCAATGATAAGTTCATACTATTTGTTGTGTACTTGATGTCTTCCACTGTTGGAACTATAGACGTCTAGAAGTCGTACAAAAAGGAAAAGACAACACTTAGAAAGATTAAAGTTATGTATTTATTTCATGCTATTTCACCTTAGGGTATTTTTTGTGTATATATGTTTAACTCATTTTCTGTTTGTCAGGTAACATGTGGGCACAACAATGGGCCAACATATATGATATTTTGGAACCGTACCCTGGTCAGGGACGTATTTCGCTTACAGCAGAAATGGAAAACCAGGTATTTTGTGCGTAACAGTTTTCTTTAGGAAGCAAATGTGATATTTCCTAATCAAATCAAAGTGCTATTTTTGACATGAAAGTAAAACGTCATCGCCTTTTCTAAATTTTTTATCTTTTATCTTTTTTCGGGGGTGGGGGTGGGGAACACTTTATGACCGAATGTTTAAGGTAACTGACGTTGAATCGCTTGCCCTGAGGCTGCTGCTTAGTCATCAGCCTAAATTAAAGAAGTATTCCGTGTTAGGAAGCTGTTTAATTGGCTTGTGAAATGCTGTTAATTATACATTGGATCCCACTGTACACGAAATTATGACGGGAGCGGCACTTAGTGTTCAACCTAAACTCGAAATCTATCCTACACATTGTGTATGTGTGACTTCAGTCTTGATGACACAAACACATTTTACTGATAATAAAAAGCGTCTGTTCAGGAGAGGTAATGAGATGTTATACAACACTGACTCCACCTAGCACCGGCTTAAGCTAAACTCTATTGAACAAATATTAAAATGATTCCAAAGAACCGGTTTGTTTCCAAGTACAGGGAGATATGAAGAGGTATGTAGGTTAAAAATGGCAGAAAACTTATAACTGGTGAAAGCTGTCAAATGTCAATATCTGTATTTTAAAGATTAAATGAGATTGCATTTTTAAATTCATATGAAAAAAAAGGAAGAAATAGAAATGAAATGTATTACTTTTGAAAACAACATTTATATGGTACTTATGGAACTTGTGAAAGTTAACATGCGCAGAACTGCACTGAATACCATCTTAAGTATAGCAGCCATAATGCTATTTTACCTCTATATACAATAAAGTTATAACTTACCAAACCGAGTCTGCAATTTTCACTTTTTACCTTGTTTTCGGTGCTTCCGAGGGATCTACTTTTCAGATTTTATTTACTTCACAACAGCGGGTGTTAAGTGCTGTGTGGCGGCCGTAAAATGTCGCCCCGACTTCATCTCAGTGTTGTTATATTTTGCAATTTTCACTGTTTGCCTTGTTTTCGGTGCTTCCGAGGGATCTACTTTCAGATTTTATGCCTGGGTTCGAATTCTGGAAATCTACAATTGTTAATAGCTTTTTATTGTCTATCAATAGCAATCATCTTACTTTAAGTATAATCTCGTTTCTAAATTAATGAGAAAATTTATATAAAAAGCACATGTATTGTATTATATCATATTAAAGGGAAGAAATTGCCGCCAATAAAGAACGTTAACTTGCATACATGGGGCCTTTTCCTTTCAGAGAGTGGTCTTGGTATCGCACAATGCAGATTGTCTTGTAATTAGGATTTCCTACAAGTTATCAAAAAATACATCCATGCATATAAAAGTTATAGACCAGACAAAGAATTGACAAAAATCTTTGACACTGTGCTAGAGTTTATGGTCTTACATGCAACGTATCATCTTGTAATGATGACTCTTTATACCAAATTACTTGAATACCCATCGATACAAGGTAAAGTTATTGGCAAGTGAAAACATTGCCTGTTATGTTTGAACTCAAAGAGTGAGCTTGACCTTTAAGCTAAGGGCATTGGTCTTGCGCGCGGCGCGTCGTCTCATTATGGGGGACAATTGTACCGAGTAATTTCAAAATCCCCTGATGGATGCTGGAGTTACGGGCGGGACACGAAGTGTAAGGGACGGACGGACGGACGGAGCTGATATCTATGTTCCCCTTTTTCTTCGAAATTAAAACAGACTTGGTTTGATTGAGTTTGTTCGTGAGGGATAATGAAATATGAGTTACAGAATTATTAAGGTCACATTTTCTCTCAATTACATTCAATACAGAAAACAAGTTATTTACTTGTGTTACTTTGCATAATTTATAATGTGACACATGTACCGTTTGGCGGAAGAGTTCTTTCATCGTTGTAGGGTCTTTCACAGATCATTTTGAGGCTTTCCATGTTGGAAAAACCAACGACGGTCGTGTTGGTTGTCATGCTTCGGTGGATTTCGATAACGGGAGATTCGGTATGTTTCCAGATACATTCCTTGTATGATGATGCAAAAATGTATAACAGGTTGGTCATAGGGAAAAAAAGATCTGTGCAATTAATAGATAATTCTTTAAAGGGTTCGTGCGTCACCTTAAAATAATTAAGGTACTTCCGCCTATCTGAATTTAGAGTGACCTCATGATATGTGAAAATAAGGAACAAAAGCTTTCAAATGCAGTGTTCCAGAATACAAAAAACAGCTCAGTTTGCAAGACTGAACTATAAAGTAGCTGTATAAAAGTAAAACTAAAATTTGGAAAAACAAAGAACATATTTTACTGTAATTTTCAAATCTTTGGTTAGATTTAAATCTTTCAAATATTATTTTCAAAATCATGAAGGCAAAGTGTCAAAGTTCAATTAGTGCATAGGAGATATTGTTTACTGAATAATCTAAACATTATTACAAAAATCTGTTTTTCAAATATTTGACCCCTATGTATTAACGAAAATAATATCTGTATGTTGCTATTTCCTATAAAGTATTTGCAATTGCGGACAATATTTTTTATCTATGGTGTACCAAATGCCTAATTTAGTCAAGTCTCAGATTAATGTGAACAGATTGCAACGATCCAAAATTATTTTCAACGATTGTAAAAGTATAAGAAAGTTAATTATATAGTGGCAATTTATGTACAAGTTTACGCGCTGTTATCTCACGGAAATTGGCGAAAGGAATTTTCGACTTCTTGGTAACTACCGAATTACTAACTAATTACTCATACGCAGGCATCGTTGGCATTTTTGGGCCGATATTGGTACATCCTCCTAAAATAATGTTTTTTTTCCCTTTTCAAAAATGAAAATTCCCCTGATGTAGATGTTTGACACAATAGAATGACCTCTTTAATTATATAGTGCCCTAAGAAATTACTGTTGCAATTAGTACACAGTTAGGATGATGAAAAGTTTAAAGTGTGAAAAGTATTACAAATACATGCTAAACTTCACTTTTCGTCTTAAAATGTCGAAAATTCCTCCTGAGGTATGGTACCTCTCCCCAAAAGTGTTAGTGCCCTGCTTGTTTATTTTATAAATTATAAAAACAATCAATTCGAAATATTTGCTTTATCACATATTGAAAATATTTAGACAATATGAAACTTAGGCCACAGTATTTCCGATACTGGTCGGGAAAGTCGATGTTAAGTATTCTTATTAGATGTTTCATCGTCGTAACTAACCAATTTGATCTATCGACTTTTAAATATATGAGAATAATTCAGCATTTTTGAAAACACAGTGAATAAACGCTGAAAAAATGTAAGCCAAATAGTTAAGGTAATCATTGTATCAGTTGTAGTATCTACGAAACATTTACAAAATGCAATAGTTGAACTTGTCACGCGAACTGATGATTAATAGCATATTCAAAGTAATTTTCTGCTCTGTGTTCTTCGTAAAAATGATATTTTTTCAACTTAGATTTAATGATAATAAATGTTGCATTGAATTCGGCTAGAAGGCATGACTTAATTACTGCGGTGTTGACAGCAAACAGCTGGTCAGTATAAGACTGTTACGAAACCAAGGATACGAGTTCTTATCTGAAATTACACACATTGGATCAGTGTTCAGTATCACTGAAAATGAAGACTTGCTATTTGCGAGTGCACATTGTTTTCTATCGTGTAATATAAAGTAGCTAGAAATATGTACACATGCATAATCTCATAAACACTTCTTTAATGTATTTTCCTGAATGAACAAATAATGCTCAACTGAGCACATCTTTAAAGTAAATTCAGTTTATTACACGAGGTCAAAATGCACGGAGTTCGTGATATACATGCCTTAATTCACATGGTTGAGTGTAACATTAGTTAAATTTGCTTCGTTTTATTCTCACGGAAAATCGGAGGTTTTTTATATGGCAATTAAGTTAGACATCATGATTTAAAGTGAAAGTTGATTGTTTTTACAGACGTAAAATCTGAAACAAGTAAGCACTTTTACATTTCAGCAATGTTCCCGGTGAACTTCGACATTGTTCGAGGAAATCAGTTTGGTCCTGAATGCGTTTTCGGCTGAAAACGTATTTCCGGAAAGATCTAAAATGGTTATTTGGGGATTTTTGTTTTATTTATAAATTCAAACAATGCATATTATCCAGTTTGAAATGATGAAATTACTTAAGAAAAGTTTCGTATTTACCAGAGTAAATTTTGTCAGCGATCTTACAAATTTTAAGTGAAAGGCTTCTTGTCAAGGGGGTAGTAAAGCGAAAAAACATCATTAACATTGCTTTATACTTTAAATGTGAAACGGTAAAGATTTGGATCGGTAGTGAAAAACTTTTACTAATGGATTTCTTACATTAGGAGGACAACATATTCGTAAAAAATCAGGTACGACATCATATTTTATTCCTTAAAAATAACATAGGCGAATATTTTAGCTGTGCACGTTTATTCGCATTAGAGGTTTAACACATTTTGAAAAAGTACGCTCGTAATATTTGCATTTCTTATTTGAAAACTAATATTTATGCATATTAGGTTGCATACGATACAAATTTGAACTAAATGTTCACTTTCATTTTCAAGCACATGGAATATTCAAGCGTAGCTTTATGCTCGCAAGTTACCACAGATATATCTTTTCAACTTTTACATACATTTTTTGTGTTTGCATTTCGAAAGCTTTTCGAGGTTCTGATTTTTCACATGAATTTTAATTTCAATTTGCGGAAATACTTAACTCACGAGTGTTTAGTAAATACGGGATTAGTTGTATATGAGAGATTTACGTTTGGATGTACACGGTATAATTCTGTACAGCTCTATTGTATTAAATAAAAGCCATTAAATTAGTTCATTCACACTAGGCAGGGGAATGTAACTTAAAGTATATACATGCAAGATTCATGAATATGTATAAGCATTGTTGCATTATGGGAAGTAAACATGGATGTAGAAATATGGTTGTTTTAGGGAATTATTTGTAATAAACAAGAAAAGATATCAAACAAGAAGGCTTGCAGTTATACGAAGGAGATGTAGAATTCACAGCCATTGCATCCTTTGTTTATAAACACTAAAGATAACTATGTGGTATTCTCCCGCCAGAATGTCAGATTTGGTGCGAAAGACATAAATAGATTTTTAAACCGTAATATTCCACATGTGTGTTCACACTAGTGAAATAAATGTAGAATATTTTTAATGTATCACTAAAACTACCACTTAACATTCAAAAATACACATTCTGATACACATTGTGTGTGGACGCAAACCGGATTAAAAAATAAATCCTTAAAACATTATTTAAACTGTAGTCTGAAAAGGCTGTTTCTGAAATCCAACTGAAAATTCTGAAGACATGTTAGTACAGTTTCATTTTTAGCATATATTTTTAAACGAACACACAAATTTCTATATATTTTTATTTAAGAATCAAACAATGTACCACGGTAACTGAGGACCAACTGATCACAGTACATCACGAAATGGGACATATACAGTATTACCTTGAATATATCAATCAACCTATTCTGTTTCGTGGCGGAGCAAATCCAGGTCGTACTGTATAAACAAAAATATAAAGAGTTGATCGCTCAGTCATAATTTTAAGTCCATTTTACTGCTAATTAAAACAATTTTTTAAATTGCATTTGTTGACATATATCAAGTCTGAATAAAATTGAATGTCATATGAATTTTGAAAAGTAATGTCTTTTTCTTGTTTTCGGGAAACACGGGCGAAGCATTATATTGATTCACACACATTTTTGTTACGAATCGAATAACTAATCCATTTCTGCGATGAAAAAGAATTTTAACAAATCGACCATTTGACATTATTCATGTATAGCAATATTTTATTGAAACTGCAGTAATAATTTTTGTAGTGAATTTTAAGTTTAATTGTACAATCTCGATGATATTCAATTTTACATTTCTATAATTCATTCAAGCAAAATTTTCAAAAGGGAAATAAAACAAAGATGACATCCTAGTACTCTATGTTGCAGGTTTTCATGAAGGTGTAGCGGATATTGTCAGTCTGTCTTTTCAGACTCCGGAACATCTACAAAAGATAGGGCTTCTGGAGAACCTCCCGAACGGGACAGGTAATTGTCATTGAAATAAATAATAACCTGCACCGCTTACTGTTTTTGATTTCAAGGCATTTATTGCTTACTGCAACTTGTTTGCTTTTGAAAAACTAATTCGATTCAATGAGGACACGGCTACGCGCCTGCGCAGCAAAACGCGTCTTAGATTAAAAGAACTAAAACGGCAATCTTAAAATGGTATGTAGCCATTTCAAATGATCTATCAACCTTAATAAAATGTACCCACAAAAGCATGATGCACTTTATTAAAATGAGGTCGCACTCTTCTTCTTGCTCATTCATTACCTCAGCCGATGATGCATGAATTTCCCTCACTAGTGTAGAATTTGTGTAAAGGTTTTCTTTTAAAATTGTTATTATTTCTTGACGTATCAAACGCATGATGTTTATGTTTAGTACTAAAATACTAAATTGATTTTCTTGTTATTATAATTAGTTAAACTATTTTCTGTTACTATCATTAAATGTTGCTTCATATAGGTTTATGTTTTATTTTTGATATTTGAATTCTTATGCCATATTGCATGTTCTTACGTAGAGGGAGACATCAATTTTTTATTTCAAATGGCTTTGGACAAAGTGGCTTTTTTGCCATTTGGTTACTTGATTGACCAATGGAGATGGAGTGTGTATAGAGGGGAGACAACTAAAGAAAATTATAACGAAGCATGGTGGGATCTGAGGTTTGGCATACATGATTAATAAAACTTAACATAGGCATTTTTCTTCTTCCAGTATAAAATTAATTCGTTTGTGACATGTTTCACCTAAAATAAATTTCATATTATCTATATTTTATTCACTATTTATCTACTTATTTAATTCAGATTTAGTTGTGTTCTATGTAATGATTTTGTAGTGAAATAGCATAAATTCCTCTGCATCAGGGACTGATCTAAAAGTGTATTCATATTTATTTTACACAGTCTATCTGACCTTATCTTACTCAAGAATAACAAATGTGTTGCGCACCACAATAATCAATGCCTCAGATCTGATGACATTCAAAATTCTTTTGAAAAGTCTGGTTGTGTTTCCTTGAGTGTAAGAGTATTGCCTGAGGTTTTGTCTCTGGTATAAACTTCTTGAGGATTTCGAAATTCTTTTAATCACCATTACATAATGTTAAACTAGTAGAGTAAAGCTTCGACGTTTAATAAGAGACGTTGGTCGAATTGACATGGTCCCCTGTGGAGTTTCCACTTTTTCTATTCTACAATAGGTAAATAAAGAAGAAATGTTGCTGTTTCAGCAGGAAAAGCTAATATGTGATAAAAAAGAATATTACACTAAATAGTGTGCCTCTCCACACTGGTTTTTTTAACGAGTTGAATGAAACCTATTAAATGCTCCACAGAGCCACGCATTTTATTATTTTATTCAACTCGTTTAAAAAATTCAATATGAAAAGATAACCTGTTAATTTATACTCACACCAGTATATCGATGTATCACCGCATCAGCGGAACTTCGGGTAGATCTGACTGATTCAGAAGACCACTTTTTGTCTCATTTTGACATATGTTGCCAAACTAACCAGTTTTCAGCTTCAGTCGTTCATCGATAAGTTCTTTAAAGACATGTGTGCTTTGATCAAGAGTGGTCTTTTACACAGATTTGACTGTATATAAATTGATATATATTTTGCAGGTGTCGTTACCAAGGCATATCACCACCGGTTGCAAGGTCAGAAAATGACTTTGATCCTGGAGCAAAATATCACATACCTGCGAATACACCCTATATTAGGCAAGTTGATTCTCTTAACTTCATATTTTAATATCATATCTTGAAAATATGAATTCATATTTTTTAAATTCTTGAATTTTATTACATATTTTCTTTCCTGGCTGAGACATTTTCATAAAACTTCTAATAGGATGGTAAGTATCACGTAAAAATACAGGTCACATATCGTCAATTGTATCGGCATTCTTTCTAATGGGACCTCCGTGGCCGAGTAGTTGAGGTCATTGACTTCAAATTACTTGCCCCTCACCGATGTGGGTTCGAGCCTCACTCGAGGTGTTGAATTCTTCATGTGAGCTTACGCATGGTCGGCGGTTTTACCCAGCTACCCGCCCGTGATAAGATAATGCACGGAGGGGCATCTGTGGTCTTCCTCCAAGTCACCATATGACCTATAATTGTGTCTATATGACGTAAACCGAAGAAAAAAAAATTCTCATGAATGATGTTATTTTCTGTTCCACACAGGTATTTCGTAAGTTTCGTTGCGCAGTTTCAGTGGCATAAGGCATTGTGTGAGCTGATAGGGCAAGAGGAACCACTACATAGATGTGACATATACCAGAATACAACGGCTGGACAAAGGCTACAGTAAAATCTTTCTAATTATTTGTCACTGTCTGGACTTTTTTATTCATTCACATTCACATCACATACGGGCAGACATGTTGTTAAATAGTTTTCAAGAACAAGTAAATGATAATTTTTATTACATTAATATAATATCTTAAAGGGCAAAAAAAATCTTTGGCTAGTATTACTTTGATAATATTAAATAATAATGAATATACTAGTAATATAGTAATGAATAAAAGGTGATAACCAAAGTGGTTAGACACATCTCATGTTTGGTGTTCAGTCTTTTACGGTTCTTATTCGGTTGGTACGCTTTCCTCTTTAATTGTATCTGACGGAACAGTTGGAAGGCTGCATGATAGGTATTCTTGAAAGCCTCTGGGACTAATTTGGTTTTGATTTTGACCACTGGCCTGTTCCGTCGGGTCCTGAATTATGTTTATTAAACCCCTTTGCCGTCAGTAAAGGCACTGAATACACGCGTATATGGTTCTTTAGGTCTGTTTTATAGCATGTTACACGACTATTTTTGTGTTTTACACATCGTACATTTAGCTATTGCGTATATATATAGGGATTCACCCGTAGGGGTAACTTTTGTTTTCACTATCCTGTGACTTCGGAACATTGTGGAGGTTGCGAATGGGGTGCGAACCAACGCCAGGTTTAACTCCCAAGTGTTTTTTTGTTTGTTTTTTTTTATTATTTATTTATTTTTTTTTTTTGCCACTGATCGTTCTAAGCCGGTGTGTTCCCTTATTTTGTCTAAAGTTTTACTTAGGCTTTGTAATTTTTGTTCAAATGCAAATCATGTACAACACTTTAAAACACTGCTGTATGGATTCATTTCTGCCTTGCTGCGTCCTTGAAACGTGGGTATATCTCTGGCATATTTAACCTTGTTTTAGCCTCTTTTTTTCGGGAAAGGGTGGCAAGAATTTGCATCTGCTAGCATCTTTCTACGACTAATTGTTGGTTTTCTAACCATTGCAAGCGCTTTTGTAAGCAATGGATGGTATACACCTCAGTGATATTCCGCTCTTACCGGCATTCGGATCCGCGATTTCCGAGTTAAGAGTCAGACGCTTTAAATCTGAGTCACTGTGCTTCCCAGTGTCGTTATAGTATTGTACGCATTTTACTTCAGAGAGATGTTACAAATGGGTGCCTCGTTGCCATGGGGAAAAGCTATGGAGAAAATAACAAGAGGCACAAGTGATTTTACAGATAAACTCAGTGCCCAACCCCTTCTTGATTACTTCAAACCTTTGCAGGTAATTATTTGATCAACTTCTAGATTCATTTACGTACAAAAGACCCATTACATAATAACTGTTCTTTCAAGATTATACTTGATTTTGCATTGAAAAATTGGGAATTGCAAGTACCTACTTACAAATTGACACTGGCATATATAAGGTTAGGCCAAATAAAATGTGTTCGATATCTAAACATTTTATTGAATTAGGTAGCAGTATGTACATCACTTGATGTACCTAGTAATGTCTAGACCACAACAATTGCCTACCTGTCATCTTGTAGTAAGCTGTATTATACCTGAATGGTCAGAATGATTTTCATGAAGTTAATGTAAGCGAAGGGGATAAGGGTAGGCTGTGGTTTGTTTTTAAACCGAGACACAGCCATGTAATTGCACGCTCATCTTCTCGATTAAAAATGTGGTGTTAAATCATTTATATAAAACTTAACCATGTTAGTTAGTACATGTTTGTATATTTAAGAAATGGTTAGAAGACGAAAATAGCAAGGCAGGAGAAACCATAGGATGGACCCGGGAGAATTGTCCTAGTGGTTCGTTCATCGACACGTCATCGTCTGCATCAGTGATGACGTCATCAGTTGCTTTCGCATTGAACTTGAATATATTACGTTTCCTGTTCTTTAACTAACACGCCTGTTTGGAAACGGACAGAACAGTTTGCACTTTTTGTGAAATGGCATTTTGAAATCCAGATTAGTTTCACCTATATGAAAAAGCGTATAAGGAATCTTGAAATTTGTCTGGAATAAATCATTTTGCTGTTCATATCACGAAAAATTCTTTGTTGTTTCTTCAAAACTGTTACATTTAATAATATTGTTGTTTGTATATACATGTACATATTTGTATAATCATTCTATTACAAAAACAAATGAGTATCCGCTTTACGCGATAATGGGAAAATCTGCAAGGTTTGTTCATATCTATTTCTTCTGTAATTGTTTCGTTCTTTTTTTTTTTGTTCTTCATAATCTGAAAGCCAGGCTATAATAAAACAATAATTCGACCGAATGCTAACTCTTTTCTGACAGTATATAAAAGCCTTCTATTCACATAAGAACAAAAACATTGTAAACTTAAAAACATATACATTACCAGTCATGTGGCCGGTCAGCAATTAGTTATAGTATACCAGTACTGTCATGTGTATGCTTTTGTTCATATTTACTTTGTTCATTATGCCATATTAGTTATTCAATAAATTTTAATCAAGTTTTATGAGTCATATTTACATATTTCATCAAAAGATGGAAAATAAGGATTTGAAAAGTATCATATTGTTTATTATTTAACTTTTACTGATGTTGTAAATATTCTAGATTATATAACCTAAAACGATGTATGCAAGAACTATAAACGTTTTCTTTATATGGGTTAAATGCACAAAAAACGAACACTTTTCTAATTTCAACACCACAGTCTTGGGTTGCGACTGTATTCTTGCCAGATGTTGCCGCAATTATGCACAGGAAATAACAACTAACAGTTTCAGTATATTTGAAAACACTGTTTGATACGAACTGAAATAGAATATAATCGGGGCCTCCGTGGCCGAGTGGTTAAGGTCGCTGACTTCAAATCACCTGCTCCACACCGAAGTGTGTTCGAGCCTCACTCGGGGTTTTGAATTCTTCACGTAAAGAAGTCATCCAGCTGGCTTACGGAAGGTCGGTGGTTCTACATGGTGCTCGCTCGTGATGAAATAATGCACGGAGGGAAACCTGGGATTTTCCTTCACCACCAAAGCTGGAAAGGTGCCATATGACCTATAATTGTGTCGGTACGACGTTAACCCAACAAAAAAAAAATCAAATTGATTTAAGCTAGTGGTTGGCAGGAAAATGTCTCCCGCAAGTATTTTTAAAGGCCTCCATGATGAAAAAGAAACACTATTCCTTAGTCTGTTCCGGCTGAAAGAAGGCATTTCAGTGGGACATAAATTCACTGTCACTTTGGATAGAAACAACTATCAGAAAAGATTTTTGATGATGAATCCAAAAGAAATGTAAATTATATATTTTGAACTTGCGAAAAATTGACTTCTTTAGAATAATGTGTTAAAGAAGTATTGTCTGCGTTTTATTAAGCTAAAACGACGAAAGATAAACAGATATAAAGATATAACAGATAAGATAAAAGATATAACGGATAATTATAAAAAGTTTGTTAATGTTTTCTTCAAACGTTTTCAGACAACGATGGAACCGGCATAAACTCTTGTAGTAATGATTGTCGTTTTGTTTTCGAACATTTCCTAAACTGGTGACTGGTGAGGCTATTGAGGACACCGATCACAAAATCACTGGTAGTATTACTTATTTCAATTGATCGTTTTACTTGAAGGAATTCCAAATTTCCTGAACCTTCTCTACACTACTTAACTTCCATTACGTGCCATGCTTCTTGATCCTGACTTGATGAATGTTAAACTTAGCTATTGTTTTCTTCTGACACCTTTTATCCTGTGCGCGTTGAAATTTTCATAGTAAAACACAAATAGACCCACATTTTCCATAATTTCACGGGTAGGATGTACTTTCCGACCAGACTTAAACATGAATCACAAATGATTTTGCTCAATATATGATGTATAATATGACCTTAAATGCATCATTTTATTTGTAGGAATTTAAAATTTATCCGAGCCCTCCAGTACCAACACCCACACTGGTGTCTATATTCCCCATGCTTCTACGCCCGGCCCTGCTGCAGAACCCCCTTATTCAGAATCAGAGACTGTATAATAATGATGATAAATATTCAGGTTTGATAACCTAGAAAGAGTAGGATGTTTTTGAATACAAGACGAAATAAACACTAATAGTATACTGAATACATCTTGTTAATGCCTGCCACGTCAGCATCATGCGAACAAATAGTACCAAATTATACTATTTATCGTGATATCGAGTTTGCCGAAAATTTCATACAAACACAGTCTAAGTGTTGAAGTCATTCAATAGTTAACATTAACTCTGCGCCTCGCTATTAACCGTCATAATTGCAGTCTTAAAATACCATGTGAGGGCCTTAAATGGCTCCCTTTACGTGGACTCAATGATTGTTTGAGATCAAATAATGTCTATTAATTTCATATAAAATCTTATTACTTAAAACGTGATTCCGACACTTTCTAGAATAACAGATGTACAAAGATTCATATTCCCATAAAGAACTTTATCACTACTATAGCAAAAGAAAAAGAGCATTGATATAAGACAAATACAAATGTACAACACTTCGCCTGGTTCCCGGTGTGTACTAAAAGTACCATTGCGTAGCAGTTAAGGGGCAGGTAATCCAGATTATACAGCCCTCTGAATTTACTCCTATTTGGTTGAATCAATGCCTCTTTTCGAGACATAAAATTCTGACGCTGCCATTTTATTCAGCATATGATATGAGCATGCAGATGTTTCCTTGAATGCTACAAGTACATGCTTAAACGCAGAAGAATAAAAGAAAACACGATGATACGCCGAAAGGAAGAAATATTAGGATTGTTTATATTTAGGTTTCTTGTGACCTGTGATTTGGTAGTGACCATCATGACATTGTATCTATGTCACAACATTCTCCTGAAACCAGTGATGCGGGCGTGTGAATGCTGCATATTTTATCACCTTTTACGAACAAACTCCGCCAAACCGTGTTTACTATTGTTGCACAGGGTTGTGTCGTATGCCTCTGACAATCTTTCTGTAAATATTACTGATTCATACCCATTTACAAAGCTAACTGTGAAACGTATTTCTCTGGGCACAGGGAGTCGGCGGCGCCAACCGCCAGCAATCTGAATTCGAATCACGGTTGCGGCTGATATCCCAGCTAATGTTCAGTGCAAAGCAATTTACTTAAATTGGTATTGTTTCCAGCAGTATTGTACTATCAAAGACACTTTTAGCACTCCTATCCGATAATCGAGACGTATACGTAGAAATAGTAAATCGGTTTTGACCCATACAAAAATGAAATAGTTTTGCCTTTTTATAATTTAAAGGTTTCCAATTCTTCAAAAGTGAACACCACTTTCGTAAAAATTCTAAAACAGACATTCACTTCTACTAATTGCTTCCAACTACTAGTACATATTATGACGTTCAATCTTTGAAAGAGTTATTTGAAAACGTTTCCATCGGAAATATTTTATCGTTTTTAAAGCAGATAGGAATATATAAAAAAATCTAACATTTCATATTTTTGTTTACATCTTGCAATATTTTTGTTTGCAGCTAATATTTTAACACATACGTATATACATTTTTACATAACTGTTTTTAGATATGCTTTGCATTTTTGCATGGATGTTTTGGGGTATGTTTTGCATTGCTCGTGGTGTTCTTTGCATTTTTACATGGATGTTTTGGGGTATGATTTACATTTTTACATCAGTGTTTATGCTTTGCGGTTGGCGTTTGCGGTATGACTTCTTCTCGGCGATATATGACCATTTTGTGTCGATTCGCCGTAAAACCCAACTCACTCACTCACTCACTCCAACTACTAGAGCATTCTCATAGTTTCATCTTGAGCCATTATATCATGTTGCCAATTACTCAATAAATTGTATGTTTGTGTACAGATCTATTTGTTTGAGATTATTTTTCAGTTCTATGTCTGCAAGACCGTTTTCGCCACTGATTAAAACCCGTGGCCAATTTATGACCACCACGAGTTAGTTTACAATATAAAACATACAATAATGTATTTACGATAAGTTTACAGAACAAAAAAAAAAAACAAGTGACAAAATGTGTAAATCTGTATTTGCGAAATGACCATGATTACACAGGCAATTAGCATGTTCCTCCACAGATTCCTATGTTGGCGTAGTGACTTGGATCATTGTTGTTATAGACATGGGTTAGTATGTTGTACAATGAGTTGTCGATCTGATACAAGTGGGTCCTTGATTGATACTCGGACGTACAGAAGTTACTTCCGCTGCATCTGTAATTAGAAAGTGTAGAAAAGAATTGGATGAAAACTATTTATATTGTGAAAACATTATTTAATCATATTTTTGCTATAGACTTGCACTTTTCATCAGTACGGAAAAGACATTGCCCGACCAGAGGTTAAGAATGCTAAATAACGACGTTTTTCTTTTTGTTTGTTTTTTTTTTTTTTCGAAACAGTACAGTGGTGCATTTCTGCCGCAATGGCATTATACAAATGGGTGAATATCTAAAATTGGAACCAGTCCGGCAGAAAATAAGATTCCCTCAAAATACACTGCGCATATATATATATGATTTTCAAAGGCATTTCTGTTATAAGTTTTCACATTTCGGAATTTCAAGAAGCGTTTTTTGACATTCTGATATTAATACATACTTATTTATTTTATCATCATGATTCACAAAATATTACATATATGCAAAAATAAATATAATAATAATAATATTTAAATAATATATACGCAGTCTAATGCAAATCTGTTAAACCAAGAATAACGAAGCTTATCAGTTGCTGTTAGAAAATAACTTATTTACAATATTTACAAAAATAATACAAACATATGAAGTGATCCAACAGATACAGATATGCTCTTTATCTAATGGATTTGCGTTTCTACCTTTTTGATGACAAAAAGGCATAGAAATTTACTCACAGATCCATGTGATTGCCAGTTCCCCTATAACGCTGATGATCGGCGTTAAAGTATACACCAGATCCGACGGCGAAATATTCCTCAACGGTTGCCATGGGATAATAATCGGCCCACAAACGCGCCGACTTGGCATGATTGTATGCTGTATTTACCTGTTAACACATTGATAGAAATGCAATTTGCTGTATTAATATCAATGCAAATTGCTATACTGATATAAATGCAAATTGCTAAATTGATATAAATACAAATTGACGCCTATTTTATCTCCTATTACGTGAGTGAAAACGAGGATGAATATTTTAGCTTTACATTAAGTGTAATATTATATTCTAAAACTGGTACGATATTTCTCAGAACATTAATAGCCCGAAAACTTAATAAGTGTACTTAAGATTTTTATTTCAATGAACTTTGTTGTCTTTCAAACATTTTTACCTGACTTCTTTCGGAGGCAGTCAACCCATAATTTTTTACTGTGTGTGCGAATTCGTGTACAAGTATATTGTTTGTTTTATGGTATGGGTCAGCACTGTTACACAGAATATTGTCATCTAATATGGCAGTTCTTCGTCCCCCTGCTCCGGCGACCGTATACCATTTTCTTCCGTCGAAGGTACAAGAATTTTTGCAATGACCAGCACAGTTAGCTGCAATATAAGTGATATTATACAGCGATTCCTTGCAAGGAAGCTGTGTTCCTTGCTGGAACGTGTCGGTTTTGTTTAACATTTCTCCCTATGTTCCAAACAAATATGAGCCGCGCCATGAGAAAACCAACATAGTGCGTTCCATCAGGATCCATGCTGTTCGCTAACTGCAACAGGACTTGAAAGCGAACAGCATGGATCCTGACCAGACTGCGAGGATGCGCAGGCTGGCCTGGATCCATGCTGGTCGCAAACCACTATGTTGGTTTTCCCATGGCGCGGCTCATATATAAATAAACTGTACAAATGAGGTTCAAAATTCTTATACAATTAGGCCAATGATATGAAACAGAGAAACTCTGTCAGAGATACGAGATGAAAAGGAAACTACCACAGAAATGACATAAAAGACATTTATCAAAGCTAGAAATCTATACTGAATGAGTGAGGTAAAAGCGGCTAAGACATATAAGATGGTATAATTCTACCAAACATATATTATACACTTATGGAATGGCTTGTCGGTAAACAGCGGGGTCCTAAGTACTGAGGGTGGCAATCCATTCAGTAAATGTTTCATTACCTGACATCAAAAATCAAATTCTCATATTTTTTCCTAAAATTTGACATAATTCTAGGAAACTTTAGTGCTGGATTATAGATCGCCCAATAGCACAAACTATGGCGATTTTTATAAGGAATCATAAACATGCTATATAAATCTTAAAGATATCGATTGGATTGAATAAATCTACGAAAACAAGAGCTGTTTGTAAATCATGTACGCCTCCCATTGATGGGTTGTCCCATTATCAGCCCGTGATCAAAATGACCTTTATCTTTGACCTAGTAGCCCTAAAACAAAAGGGGTCATCAACTTCGTAAGCCCAAGCATGTTATCAAATTTGAAGGTTGTTCTCAAATAATTGAGTGGAAACAGTTTTCAAGGTTGACGACCCTGTGACCTTAACCTTTGCCTTGCTGACCCACAAAACAATAGAGGACTTCTATTTCATTAACCCCAATTATGCTATCATTATATTATGCTAGTTTGAAGGTTCTTGTTCAAGTGATTCTCAAGTAACCCTGCAGAAATAGTTTCAATATTCGAGTCCCAATGACGTCGACCCTTGATCTATTGATTCCGAATACAATAAGGATCATTTAATTTATAAGCATAGTCATGCATTCAAGTTTGAATGCTCTGGATCGATTTAAGTTTGAAGGTTATTGGTCGGATGGTTTTCAAGTTATTGGATGGAAACATTTTTCAAGGTTCCGGCCCCTGTGACCTTAACCTTTGACCTATTGATCCCCAAAACAATAGGGGCCGTGAACGTTATAAAACATGCTGTCATATTTGAAGGTTCTGGTTCGAATGGTTCTCAAGATATTGATAAAGTTTTAAAGTTCCGGCCCCTGTGACATTGACCTTTGACCTTCAAGACAATATGTGTCATATTATCTATAAGCGCAGTCATGCTATTACATTTGAAGGTTCTGGGTCAAATAGTTCTAAAATTATTGGGCGGAAATCTTTTTCAAGGTTCCGGCCGCTGTGACATTGACCTTTGACTCACTCACCTAAAAACAATAGGGCCATCTACTTTATATAAGCCCAATCACGCTTTCAAGTTTGAAAGTTCTGAGTCGAGGGATTCTCAAGTTATTGGGAAGAAACCAGTTTCAATGTTCAGGGCTTGACCTTGACTTACTAAAACAAAACAATAGGGAGTGTTCATCTACTTTATAAGCCAAATCATGCTATCAAGCTTGAAGGTTCTGGGTCAAATGGTTCTCAAGTGTTTTGACGTAAAGCGTTCGCTATACTGACAGACAGACCGACCGACATACCGACCGATAGGTGCAAAGCAATATAACCCTGCTTCTTCGAAAGGGGCATAATAAGATAGAAAACATAAATGAGCCGCGCCATGACAAAAACCAACATAGTGGCTTTGCGTTCGCGCAGTCTGGCCAGGATATATGCTGTTCGCTTTCAAAGCCTATTGGAATTAGAGAAACTGTTAGCGAAAAGCATGGATCCTGACCAGACTGTACGGAAGCGCGAGCTGGTCTGGATCCATGCTGGTCGCAAATGCACTATGTTGGTTTCCTCATGGTGCGACTTAATTCATGAATTTAAACGAAACATTTGACATAAGTCAGGAGGCATGCAGCTTACTCGAACCACAGTCGGCAGGATTCCTTTGCGCTGCATACTCTGGATAAACAGTCAAAGTTTCTGCTTTTGAGAATATTCCTATCTTAGCGCTAGATGCAAGTCTGTTGAAGATGGCGGTAGGCATATATTGCGTCATCTTCTTGGCAGTGCATGCGGCCTGTTTAAAAAAAAGCACAATTTGTTGATTATGATTATCAAATAAAGGTCACATTTAATGCTTATTGATTTTGCTGTATAAAAACTTACAGAGTAAGTTATTTTTCGGCAAGTCCATTTTTAAAGTTTAAGTTGAAAAATGGAGAATGTCCCCGGCGGCTTGACTAATGATATTACAGACATTCCTGGCTAGCGTAGACAGAGGTTTTTAAGGAAATACATTCATTTTGTTATTTTTTACTAAAAACTAATTAAATGAATCAACTACTGTTTACGAATTTTCAAATGGTCTTGTTCTACGTCTGAAATGTGAAAAGCTAACTTATATAAACCTTTTCTATTGAACCGGGTAACATTACATTATCAACTTTAACGTCAGTTTTTAGGTATGAAAGCAGGTTATTATTATATTCTCATATACTGTCTTTTTCCTGATGAATTATCATTTCAGCATTATTCATTGCATCTTTTGATGTTTCTGGTGATACCTCATTGCAATTTTCAACCAGGATGTTCGTAAGAGTGGCGATAGAGCATAGGAATATTATACGTTCCGTTTTAGCGTCAGTGTGCATATGTGTGTGCGTGCGTGCGGGCGTGTGTGTGTTACGATGTTACTCTAAAACATTGCAACATGTATTGCTTCTTTTGTAGCTAGTGGCGGTTAAAGTGCATACATTGGGTTGGCGTTATCTGTTGGAAAGGGTTAAAGGTATTAAGTGGCGTTTGCGGTGATTTAACTTCGAAATATATCTTTTGAGGCGTCTGATGGGTTTTGTACCAATATTTGAATTTCATATTTATCTATAGTATGAGCGATAGAGCAGTATGAAAAATGGACGTTTTTACAATTGCCATATACTATTGTCACGTGAAATAATGTAAAGGTTTGCTTTTATTATAGGGTCACCCGTTTTAGAAATGACCAGGCGATACTTTTATCTAGTACATGTTTACCTCCTGAATGTTATTCTCTTACGCCCACCTTCGAGCAGGTGAGTAATCGTCGGCCATTTATTAATTGCTTAACGCTTAAGAAACCGGCCACGTCGAAAATGATTCCCACTGGGATTCAAACCTCTGACATGCCGTTCAGTAGACAGATGTTACCGTGTTGGTTACATTTATAATCTAGGCTATTTTATTCAATGTCAGTTGCTTAACATACTAGTCGCTATATTCTCAATGAAAATATTTCAACAATTTGAGTTTACTTTTTGTAAAGCTGAAAATATAGATGAATGGCATATCTTACTATATTCATCGCATGGTCAGACACAGCGTATGTTCCATCAACTCGAATTCTATAACCGCCTTGGTCATGACTGGAGATAACACCGTTATGGTAAACATATTTGGACTTCAGTGACAATCTGCGCAAACGTTGTTCTGGATTTAGAACTTTCATAATATACGACCTACAAGGAAAATTAATGAACTGGGTTATTAAAACAGTCAGCATTTAATATAGATAACAATAAGATGGCTAAATGTCAAACTTTGGGACTGATAGCATGATTATCAATATAGTAAAATGAAAGGAGAAACATTGCTTTTTTATTCAGATGGATAACAAAGCTCATATACTCTTTTCTTTGTTTTATAGATAGCAATGTTTCGTTGTGTGTTTTTTTTTTTGGAACGGCTCTAATATACATTTCTGTACCATTTATATAAAAACTTCCAAGAGTACAAATACGCTCATAGGATGTATTACATCAAATGACACAATATAATTTGGTCGGACTTTGCATTACGTCTCTAATTCAAACATTTCTGTGTTGATATTTAGGTTCTACGCAGTTCTTACCCATTTGATATTTCCTCGGGCCAGTCATCTGGGAGATCTGGCACTGGTGGCGGAACACATAAGCAACCTACAAATAACGTAGACAATACATCTCGGCTACTCCAGAAGGAGCGTTTTCAAAGATGTGGACCGATGGGGGTTGGGGGGTCAACTTGCCAATCCTATCCACAGTTTTCTAGAAAAAGTTTAGACGATCAAAAAAAAAAGATCTCAAACGTTACTTTCGGTTGAATGTTGCAATGAACTTTTACACTAAAAGCTTACTTTATGATCAGATCTGCTCTTCTGCTCTTCACAAAAGAGCCTTTACCTAACTGTGCCACACCCGCTCTCAGGTAGGGAGGTCTCTATCTCTAATACCCCCTTGTTCCTACGACTGTGCTAGTAAAACTCGAACTATGATACATAATTTTTGTAACGAGGTATATATCTAAAACCTTGTCTGATAAAATATATTGATAAAAAGAATGCTGGCTACAAGTACGTGCAAAATAACAGTCCCTTTTTTCGGATATAGTTATATTTTAGTTATAGTATAATCATCCCAGTTGAATTATCCCTTGAGACTAGACCTATGATCCGCGCCATGAGAAAACCAACATAGTGCGTTTGCGACCAGCATGGATCAAGACCAGCCTTCGCATCCGCGCAATCTGGCCAGGATCCATATTGTTTGCTAACGGTTTCTCTAATTGCCATAGGCAGTATGGATCCTGACATGGCTGTCTGGATCCATGCTAGTCGCAAAGCCACTATGTTGGTTTTCTCATGGTGCGGCTCATATTACTGCTACCACCTCGGCTTCCAACATTCGACGGTAAATCATTCAAGTTCCAGTCACGTGTTTGGATTCTTTAAATTGGAAAAAAGAAAAGAAAGACACAAGAACGAAAAGCTCGCAAAGCAAAGTGAAAATAATTTCAAAATACCTTTAAAAAGAACCAGTGCCAGTGACAAAATGCAAAACACTGTGTTGCCCATGATTCCTTCCTTGCACACAGTTATAATGTGGTTTAAACAAGCGCTCAGTCTGTCTATTATAGACAATTGTGATATCAAAAGGTTAATATATCGCTCACTTACATACAAGTCATTTAGTATAGTCCAGTGCAGACACTTTAAAACTGAATTACATTTTGTGCTTCAGTTCATTGGTCAAAATACGCTGAGTCTTAATTTCGTTCCAAAAAGGAAGTAAAGATAATTTCTCAAAGGCAGTTAAAAACTATGACAAAGCTTATCTTTCTGTTAAGGATGTACGAGCGTTTTTTTTTCAGGATATCGGCCATTTTGAAAAAATGTTTCCTCGAATATTGCTTTCTAACAAAAGTTTTGCCAAAAATTAATGCTAAATAATTAAAATATGGCTAATAATGTACCATTTAACCAAATATATTATGCTTTTTGCGGAAAAAAAAATTTCACCCTTATTTTTTGCAGGCATTTGCCTAAAATTGACATAAGATTTACAATGGGGTAGGGGTAGTTAATTTCATATATCTATTAAAGTAGATCAGGTTTGGTTTTGATATTTTTCTGACTGATACATATAATGTTAAGCTATAAATAAAATAAAAGTTTTTAACATAGCACTTTATATTATCTAGAAAATATAAATTAAAACAAAAAGAACAAAATATATCAAAATTCACCACTTTTTAACAGTTTTTTCTTAATAAATCTCTTAGATGCACGGTGACCCCAACTTTTTTTCTTTCCATTTTGAAGCATTTTTGTGTGTCAATAATGCTGCAAAATATTTTGAAAATCTTAACGTCAGAATTTTTTTTGTAGATCTAAATACGATTTTTCCATTGAAAATAAAGTGGGTGGGGTAATTATGTCAACATGTAAACATTAAACAGACTTGTTAGTGACACTTACGCTTATATAATACTGACATCACCATATATTCATATTAACATGTAAGACCCGAAATCCCTATAAGATTAAGTAGGATATTATATGTTTTATAAAGTACCAACATTTTTTCAATTTTACAAAATTTCAGAAATGCGTAAACAGTGGGTGAAGAAAATACCCTATAAAATTAAAACGAGTTCGGTGACCTATGTTTTTTCTGCTCTTTTTTGTCTTAGAAACTAATGTTCTTCAAGCTCACAGGGTATGAAAAAATTCTTAACGTTAGAAAAAATTCGCTCGTACATCCTTAAAGTAATGCTCTAGTACACAAGCTCTTGCAACATTTTTTTCAGTACTAAATGTGAATTTCAGTGTCACTCAGTAAAACGGACACAAAAAAAAAAACAACTCTTTTTTGGGGTGGGGGGTGGAAACAGCAATATGGGTGCCTTATGTATGATTAAAGCGTGTTCAGTTATCATTAAACCACAAGTGCAAAGTAAATACGTGAAATGTATCGTGCGAAATGAAGTTTTTATAATAATATATAAAGTGAACAAGCATCTAGTGGTGAAATGTTTCAACATCTGTTTAAATAAAAGTAAAAGCTAAAACCGGTGTTTGATCGTTCGTTAAATGCTAGCTTAATATTGGATATGCATGAATGGTTGGTTTTGATGCTGTAAAGAGAATAGCGTTCTTCTCATGTACTTATGTAGAGAGGGAACCTATAATTGAAAATTATGAATTGAAGAAATAACGTTGGTAGCTTATATAAAACATTACAGATTGGGTATAATTATTCTTATGTCTTGATTTATCATTTTGAAATATGTTATTGAAAATTTCCAGAAAGTTCCTATTTAATTTCCATGTAGTCGCTCTTGCATATAGTTCAGCATATCAAGCAATTGATAAATATTTAATCCCCAATTATAACTGAATAGTTGCGGGAAAACTTATCTCAATGCAAAAAAAGGATGTCATGCATATTGTATGACATCAGAAAATGTTTAAGATCTGATAAAGTTAATTCAGATTCACTGTTTAAGCGAAAATTTAGGTACTGTATGCCACATCATAGAAAAAACGCTTCAGTATTTACTATGAAAACTGGCATCACATCACTTCAGTATTTAACCGTACAGTTGCTTCGTTCTTCTTGAATATATTTTTGATACAAAAAATCGAGATATGTATGTGTTGAATATTTCAAGGTGATGCTTTTTGTAGTAAAAATATATTCAGGCATATGTGTGGTGCGTTTTCATATCTCGTCAGTGTATCAAAAAGGTAAGAGTAAGATCCGTGGGAACAACAAATACAGTGATCAGTTGTTAAAGTTTGATTAACCACCTTTAAATCAATGGGGAATTAGTATGACGTATGATAAATCAAAATAACACCTAACAATGACCTACTCTGGACTTAAAGGTCGTGGCCATACTTTCTGTACTTCCCATAATAGTCTCTTATCTGACAGATGTTGTCTAATCAACAAGTACATGTACAGCCGAAGATATTTTGAATATTGGTGACACCATTTGAAACTGTCATACTAAAATAAATCTTTTAAGGAAAAGCAAAAAATAAAAGTTTAGATCGTAGCACCATGGTTGTTTGTTAACGGCATTTAAGTTCAACATTATTATATACGTATTTGTTAAATATTAAATAAAATTGATTCTCAGCCACATTTTGTCATCCCGGCATTTTATTCTCAAAATTTGAATGCTCTTGATTTTCGTGTGCAAGTATTGCTTACTTTATCCAGAATAAAGAACCAAAAAGTTTTTAAAAAGTGCAATGCCGTGTTTTTACTCACAATTACTTACAATTCATAATTTAAGCACTTTATTTTGGCATTTTCTGCCTAACGCTGCAGAAGGAATATATATGCCTTTTATATATTGCTCTAAGAGGAGACTTTGGTATTGGAATAGCCCTCTTCCTTCAGATAAAATTCTGGACCTGGCATGAATACATTTGCCACAGCTTTGATAAGCTAAGGAGATAATGCGTTACAAGAGACAATAAACTTCCGCCAGGAGCTCAAATTGGCCCTAATGTTTCAGAAGATTTGGATTCAGGTAGAAGGATAATTACTATATGCAACATAAGAAATTTTAAACATGATTTGCAACAGGTTGCACTTTTTGCAACTCCTCGCGACTGCTGTAGGAAAGGCTTATAATACGGTAATCAGCTTGATGACTGGGGTCTGTATTTATGACACTGTGTACATTGTTTGCGAAGTTATTTTCAAAATATATTTTCTTTAACTTTCTGTTGCTTGTGAGAGATCTTTGTTTCTTTGTTGTACTTATCTTTTTCTCTACAGACCTTTTCTTGCTTTTCTTCAATTCGTTTCGTCCAAACTCCCTTACAGAACAGAAGTCATCCGATGTATGCAAATCTATGACGAAAACTAGGACAAAACATTGTAAAGAAAACTATATGTGTATTATGTCTCCGAAAAAGCAAATAAAGAAGTTTTAATACTGACTGTCAAAAATGCAACTTAAACTACTTAAATTATGAAAGTACTTTGATTTTGAAGCAAATAAATTACTCTCAGTTGTTTTGTTGTTTTTTTTTTTTTTTTGTAAAAAAGGAATATCACATCCATTTTTGTCGTATTTTGTTGATTGCTACATAAACATTTTAGTATATGTCTAAATTACTCCTTTATATCACAAATCTTTTTCCAAATATTTTGAATTTGTCACTCTTATCACTCTTATTAGATAAAAACATCAATGTCAAGAACGCCGGTGAAATATTACAAGAATTTTTCCTTCTACATACCGTTGATCTGTTATAATTAAGGAGAAGGTTCACTTTTGTCCCAAAACGACCTAAACAAACAAGGACATATATCAAACAGGGAATGCCATGTTCCAAAAGCAAAGCCTCCGCAAAACGATACCCACAGCACGCATACATGCACAAGCATATGGTATACCTCACATTACGAGGTAATCTTGCCGAGGTACATATGCGTTTGGTGTGTGTTTTCGTGTGTGTGTCTGCAACAAATGTAGCTTCAGAGGACCCACACACATCAACATCATGAGGTACCCCATCTTTCTGACGTACATAGGTTTTTCAACGTTATAGCGAGCTTCCATCTAACACCTATAGACGCAATCGGCATGTCCTTTAACGCATGTTCAGAGGTTAACATACCGAGGTAATGGGACATATACCTCGGTATGTATGTGTGTAATTCAATGATTTACCTCGCTACGTAAAGTATACCAACGCAACAAACACACACTCACGCATGCACGCACAGAGAGAGAGAGAGAGAGAGAGAAAGACACATACACGTACACACACGCGCGCGCGCGCGCGCACGCTATAGTTCTTGATTTTTGTTATGTAATAAATTCTACAATGTTTAATTTTCACAAGAGAAGATACTCTAATATTTGTTTGCTTATCTATTTAGCTACAGTCGATAAGTTGCGGTACTGTTTTGTGTAAGATTTTGTTTCATTTTGTTCCTGACATATCTGTATATATATATGAGTTTAAGCTGTAAGTATTTGAAATAATAATTGGAAAAGGGTCACTACCATGCAAGTCATCCAGAACTTTCCATTCAAAATCAAGAAAGATGTTCGGTTGACAAATTGTCAAATCAAGCGAAGAAAAGTTACCTGTTGCAGGATGAAGATATGTTTTTGATTTATCATTTAATAAACAGAGGGCATTTCTTTCTATAAAAGTTTCAATAATTTGACCTCTAGTGTTGCTGTCAGAACAGCCCCAAAATTCCTGATGACCATTAAAATCTCCCATAAGCAAAAAAGGTTGTGGTAATTGTTTTATATGATCATCAAGATCTTCAAGATTTAGTTTAAATTTGGGAGGTATGTAAATCGAACAGATAGTAATTGGTCGATGCAATGTACCGTTCATTGCAACTGATTGAATACTTGTATTTAGAACAATTTGTCTGTGCGGACATGCATTATTAATAATAATAGATGTACCACCAGAAGCTCTGTCAGTGTTAGTATTTATGAAGTTATACACTGAATAATTTTTGAAAGCTATTTTATCCGTTTCCTTTAAAAACGTTTCACTAAGGCACATAAGTGAAGGATTATATTTTGATAAGAGAAGGAGAATTTCATTATAATTTGCTTTCCACGGCAATTCCACTGGATAATTTTACTTTCCATTTACAATGGTAAACAAAAATTGAACGACTGGAAATTTAAAGTATTAGTGTTGCATTGACTCAGAAGGGAACCTTTTGATCTCCCCCTCCTTTGTGCTAGTTAAACTGGACGGAGCAGATAATGGCGGATCGTCATCATCCGTCAAGCGGTTCATATCAAGAGGGAACCGGTTATGGGTTTGTATGGGATCATTTGACCGTTTTCCAAGCCAATCAGTTTTCAAGTCAATTTTTTGTCTGGGTGTTTGACTCACCCCACGTTGATTAGAATTTGATGTAACATTTTGCTTTGACGATTGCGAATTTGCGTAGTTTGGAACATTTTGTACAGCTGGTGGCAGCCTTGGTTTAGCAGCTGCATTTTGAACTACTGGTTTCTGGACAGGTTTTGCAGCAACATTTGGCTTTTCGGTTTGAACAGTTGGGACACGCACAGAATCAGTCTGCGTAGACGCATCAATACATTGAGTTGATTTGTTTGAGCTAGATTTTGTTATGGAAGAATCTGTCGATGTCAGTGATGGAGATACGAATTTAGCATTGGCAATTTGTCTAGCTTCAGGAAATCCAATGCTCTGTGCGAATTTGACATGGAGAACTTCCTTTTCAATCTTCCATGTCTTGCAGTCTCGAGACCTGGCTGAATGCGGCTCGCCGCAATTCACACAACGCATTGGATACTTGCAGGTGTCATGTTCGTGAGAGTATCCATCCCGGCAGCACTTTGGACAAATATGTTCAGCTTTACAGGTGTTTTCGTTGTGGCCAAACTTGAAACAATTGTAACACTGAAGAGGATTTGGTATGTAAATAGTAAAATTTGTACGTAGATAGCCAATGTTTATAACAGAAGGTAGGAATGGAATGCCAAATGTTAGAATGATAGTATTGATGTGGATTTCTTTCCCTAATTTTTTTATTTTGATACGTCTCGCAGCTGTCACGTGTTGAGCAGTAAGTTCTTTAACAATCTCCGTCTCTGATACCCCAGCAAGATCGGGACATCGAATGACCCCCCTTGTGGAGTTCAAAGTACGGTGCGGTATACATTTACACGGATGGTTAAAGAAGGATGTAATGCCAAGTAGATTTTTAGCGTGTGCTGCTCTGTCAACTTCAACGAGAAGATCACCAGTACGCAACTTTTTAACTGATTTAGGAACACCAGCTATACTTTCTATAGTTTTCTCAATTGCAAACGGTGAGATACTTGTCATTTTAAAATCTTCGATATTTGTTTGAATGAGAAGAAATCTTGGAAATGCCGTATTTGATGTGAGAGGTTGATGAGAATTTTCACCTTCCATGCCGTCAGAATCCGTTTCGGTATGCGGTCGTTTTTTATTTTGATTTTCCATACTGAAATATTAAAATTCGTCACTCACAGCCCCCACCCCCCGCGGAGTCCAACAAGGGAACATGAAAACAGAGCGGATGTCCAGCTCATACATGTTAAGGATACTGTAGTGATATACTCGGCCAGGTATTTTACAATCTTGTTCATATCACCAGCTATATTGCAGAAAAGCAAACATGGGATTCAAGGGATTGTTACTCTACACACCCGATTGGCCCTAAGCCACCGCCTTCTAGGAAACATAGACTGAAGTACATATGAAAATATATTGTTAAATAAATTTGTGTGAACGTAATATGAAGTTTGTTCAGCGCAGTAAAATGTGACAATAGAGCAGAGCAAAGACAGGTTTTGTGTAACGTATTTTGTTTCAAAATTATGTTTGTGAAAATATAAAAATGATCACATGAAGATGCAGTTTGAAATAAACAATAGAAAATGTAAACGTAAATGTGAGATTCCCTAGGGCTTGGCATGACTAGCCGATTGATCGTATCGGGTCAATACGACCGCCAGAACGTCTACACCGAATTAGAGGCCAAAGATGTGTATTGGCACCCACATCCCGGGAAGAAGATGCGCACATGCAAACAAGTGCGCATCATCTCCCCGGGATGATATGGGCGCCTCAACATCCAGGACCCTCCTCTCCGGCTTACGGGTCGCCACCCACGGCAAACAGGTGGCTCCATTTTCGGGGGAGTCGTACCCCTCTGCATGGAGATACAGCCAGCATTTTCTATCCCCCCGCCGGCAAGGGGCCCAAAAAAAAAATAGTATAAAGGAAATTACACGTAAACAAGATATTAAACCGCATCATTACGTGTCCGTAAATTACAAAACCTAGCAATGTAAGAGCGTAATTAAGACCCGAAAAAGTCTCCACAGTAACCCAAGTCTGAATATTTTGGCTCATATAGCAGAAAATAATTATCAAAAAAATAATAAAACATTTCAACATTTCGATCCCTTTTATGTATCATGTATAAAACATGGAATAAAATGTATGAGAAGATTCATTGCCATAGAACGTTACCGGTCAAAATAATAGCAGACTGTTTTATTGAGTCTATACATGAGAGATAACGGAATGTGCAGCACCTCTTACTCCGCCTAGCAGTGGCTGAAGTGGGACTCTATTATACAGTAACACTGAATAGATTCCATAACACCAAAAGACCGGAAAGTACCGGTAAGCCAAGCATGCGAGAAGTTTTAACGACTGCTGCTGTGTTCGACATCACTCTATCTGAAGATACTATGGAGACAAAGAATACAACGTTTTCCGTATGATAATTATTATTGTGTTTTTCATATATATATAATATAATGGGCAATTAATAATGAAACATAGGGTAGGTATGGCTTATTTTCAAGTTTACTTAACTTTACTCAAAATAGCTGTACTATAGGTAATTCAGTGATATTTTTAGAACTTTTAAGCTCTGCTTTAATAATTTTTGCCACATGCAAATTTGATTCAATGTTAACGTCTTGCCTTTATTTAATTTTTGGATTTCAAAAAGAATTCTTCGAATTTCTATGTTATACACGAAATCACCTAATACTGAGGAAATCTGTTAAATTAATGAAAACAAGCATGAATATCCAACAGGAAAAGCCACGTTCTAAAATGCAGCCTCCCCATACCGCAACTCAAGTGCACATGACTAACACATACAAAAAAAACACACAAATAAAACACACGAGGACAAAAAGAGCAAAGAAAGGCACACCGTAGAGCGCCGCATTGGTACGGTCTGTAACAAAAACAATACAACACCGCTGGGATCTTAAACCGGTTAATGGTGCTCTTAAAACACGCTTATTAAAATCTCTTTATCTGATTCTTATAAAATTATTGAACCATTTTGACAATGCACAGTAAAATATATCATTAATTAAATAAGACTTGCAATCATGTTACATGTAACAAAAGTACAATGATCGTGTCATGGATTGGAGAGTAAACAGCTTAGTCGAGCATTATCTGTTTTATTTAACAGGTTAGCAAGTGTCTCATGTGATGACATATTCCGTTTTATTATTTTTTGACGGTTAGCCCCAACATTTTGAGAAAAAATGTCAAACAACTTCAAATCATAGAAAGAAAGGGTTGTTTTAACTAAAATTTGTAAATTACTCTACAAAACAAATGTCAAATTACTGATGTATTTGTTGAATTTCGGAAAAGGATTGCATAAAGGTGTTACTTTTTCGGACAGTTCAGAGCCTTTATAATCTTAGCATTTTTAAATATCTGTGACAAATCTTCGTTTTGATGCCTTTGCAACATATGCCATAGTGCCAAAATTTAAGTATGTTAAACTTAGTTTTCGGCAATTGCTTATTTCACTTCTTCACAAATGACATTCATTTTTAAAGGAAGAGATTTTTGAGAATATTGTGAGTATTCTAGCTGTCGTACGGGACAGTACGGTAGAACAAAGATTATCGGTACAGATGTTGTTTCTTTACCACCGATGATATACACCTTAAATAAAATGTAAATACTTCATGTTTCATTTCATTTATGATAAACTATGTTATATGTTTCCCCGAGAGCGCAGTTTTTAAACTATACTCCTTGCTGCAAGTGCTCATCTATGCTGAGCTAAAATTTACGACTGCATCGTCCGTTAACAAAAGAGTCGAAATTAAAACGATAATTTGATTTTTTCAGCTCTATTTTATAAGCTATGAAGTTAGAAATAATTGTAGTTTTAACATACGATGAAAACAATCATTATTAATATTACATATGATTTTATAGACAGTGTATATGTATAAATTGTCAGTCTATTTACTTCCTAATCCTGGTCAGTTCATGAGTCCCAGGCTCCAATTTCACGAAAAAAAGTCTTAAGTAATTACTTTGTTATTTTAAAATCGTGCTACTGTTCAAATTATTATTATTTAATGTTGATTTTTTCTATAACAATGTATTTATAGCTGGATTACATTGTTAGTAATTTTTGTCTGCAGTATTTATTTCAGTCGCGAAAATATGATATTTCTATTTTAAGCACGAAATAGCGAAGTTAAGTATTTGCGCAAGTATATTCCTTATTTATATTTTCTGTGAAATTTAGAATTGTTGTGTTTTAATCTATGAAACAGTCATATGCGGTTATGAAAAAGATGAAAAGGTCAACATTAAAAACGCATAAAGAGCAAAAAAAGCATTTGAAATAATAGACTTAGCTAGGCAATTGCTTAAGTTTCTGTCAAGAAGACTTTTCAAAGTAAGGAATAATGACCACGCCCTCTGGCAGCCATGTTGTTTGACGAACCAAAATAACACACTGGCCATAGCTTTATCAGATCAAGTGGTTCCAACGTTGTTTGAGCGGTGAATTTTACGCCGATCAGATGGAGAAATATGGCCGATACTACAAATTTCTGGAATTGTAAGTATGATTTAAAGGAATTTCTACCCGTTAAATAACGAATCAAATGAAAACGATGGGTGCACCTGGAGCGAAAATGTGTCTATATTTTAGCACATGTGTCTATTTAGCTGAGATATGTGCCGTTTATTCAAACACTTCTGTACAGTCCGGCGGGGGAAGGAGATTTTTGACAGTTTTTGACAATATCGCCTCAAATTTAGTGTTTTTCGGGAGCAAGTAACTGTTAAAACCCTTTTTATGTAAAGGGCTACCTCTTAAAACAAGGTGTGTGTATTTTAATAGAATTATTCAGGGTTGTTTCTGAACAATCAGTCGAAAACCTAATGCAACGCCGTTTCGAGTGGGTCGCTATGCAACGCAATCAAGTTTATACCGTTCTGTGTCTTACTTGCGAAGTCTTATCCGTCTTAAAAACAGTCATTATTTTCAAAGCCTAACAATGAATAAATTAATTTGGATAGTTTTATATCATCATATTGATCCCGCCATTTCTAATATATTGTACTTTTACATTTTTATGCTCGCTTAACATTTAACATATTTTTGCGGACATTGTCAAAAAACATCAACACATAAATTAAACATAAAGCAAGGATGAACATCGAACAATATCATTAAGTAAATAATAGTATTAGTTCGTTCAAATAAGAACCAGTTCACGGATATTTTTCTCCTCCACGAATGGTACTGAACAGCATGCCAAAATCGGGTTGACTCTTTGAATCAGTATAGTTACAGTTGGTTACTTTCAGTCCCTTAAAACCAATACATTGCAATTTCATTACTGATTTGTTGTGCATTTAAGCTGTTCATACAAACTTAAATAAAGTTTGGTCCATGATAAAAGTATTGATCAGTTGTTTGTATATATTTTCATTCATATTCCTGGTGAAACGTTCATTTATTTTCAGAGAGATAAATCAAAGAGACCGTTAAAATTGGCCTGGGAAAAGGCAAGATTTTATTGGTCCTCCATAAAACAGAAACGATGTAATAAAACTCTACGGTCGCCGTTTAAAAATTAAAATACAAATGAAATACAGACACCAATGAAAAAAAAGTTTTGTTGGAGACAGTTAA
The DNA here is from genome assembly GCF_021730395.1 of Mercenaria mercenaria. NCBI lineage: Eukaryota > Metazoa > Mollusca > Bivalvia > Venerida > Veneridae > Mercenaria > Mercenaria mercenaria. Next base: position 51,760,949 of record NC_069370.1, read on the forward strand.
ATAATACAACTGTAACACGTCTCTCTTAGTATTGCTAGTCCGTTTATTTTCTTTCATTGGTGTCTGTATTTTATTTGTTCATTTAAACATTGATACCACACCCATTAAAATCCGTTCACTTTAGCTGTGTCTATCGCTCGCTAACATTGCCTACTCGTGTATACTAATACAAAAATGGTTGGAAGAAGGTCAGCGTACACCGTACGGTCCTGTATTAAGAATCGTTGTGTTCTTGGCGTAGGATGTAAAGACATTTTTAATGATATATGTTCTGTTTATGGGCATAATGAAATATCTTTTTCGACATATATTCGTTGGTTTAAGAAATTCAAATGTTGGTTAGTTTCAACAGAAGATGAACCACATGGCCGTCGGCCGAAAACAGCAACGTCTGCCAAGATGGTTGCTAGAGTGAAAGAAATAGTTGCTACTGATGCAAGATACACCGCTAGACAAATAGCTAGTATGGTTGGCATCTCATAAGAGCAGCTCATACAATTCTGAAACGTAATTTGAAAATGAGAAAGATCTGTGCTAGATGGATTCCCCATCTGTTGACAGACGAGCAGAAAAGGGCATGCGTGCAATGCGCAAACTTGTTGCTTAAACAGTTTCCAAATTACAATGCACGATCTTTCGCAAATGTCGTCACTGGTGACGAGACATTGGTTCACTTTTTTGAGCCCAAACGAAAGATTCAGAACAAAATATGGTCAACAAAGTCTGGCAAAAGATCATGCACTGCACTAAAGTTCTTCGAAAACTAAAGAAATATTTCAAAACTCGAAGACCCGCAACTGGTTTGGCCAATGTCAGACTACATGAAAACGCGTCATCGCACAAGGCGTCTATTGTACAAGACTTTCTGAAGCAGGAAAAGGTTGTTGTGCTCCCTTCGTCACCCTCCTTATTCGTCTGACCTTGCCCGTGTGACTTCTTTTTGTTCCCAAGGCGCAAAATACCTTTCTGGTCGAAACTTTGTGCAGCGCAAACACCTCGGTTCTGCAATATTCCAGTGTCTTCATAGTATACCTAGAAAATACTAAGAAAAAGGCTTCAAGGATTGGATTAGAAGACTGAAATTTTGCAAATCTGTTGAAGGTGAATACTTCCAGGGGACCAAATAAAATTTTCATTGAAATCTATCAAGGATACATTTTTATGTGCTCAGATGCATTCGTATTTGAACAATCCTCATAAAGAGTCAACCCGCTTTTGGCATGCTGTTTAGTACCATTCGTGGATGAGATAAATGTCCATGAACTGGTTCTTGTTTTTACGAACTATTACTATTACTTACTTAATGATATTGTTCGATGTTCACCCTTGCTTTATGTTTTTATGTTGATGTTTTTGACAAGTCCGCAAAAATATGTTAAATGTGAAGCGAGCATAAAAATGTATTATATATATTTAGTACAATATATTAGAAACGGCGGGATCATTATAATGATATAAAAGTCACTAAATTTATTCATTGTTAGCCTTTAATGACTGTTTTAAGACGGATAAGTACGCAAGTAAGACACAGAACGGTATCCACTCGAAACGGCGTTGCATTATGTTTTCGGCCGATTGTTCAGAAACAACCCTGAATAATTCTATGAAAATACACACGCTTTGTTTTAAGAGGTAGTCCTTTACATAAAAAGTGTTTTAACAGTTACTTGCTCCCGATAAACACTATATTCGAGGCAATATTGTCAAAAACTGTCAAAAATCTCCTTCCCCCGCCGGACTGTACAGAAGTGTTTGAATAAACGGCACAAACCTCAGCTAAATAGACACATGTGCTAAAATATAGACACATTTTCGCTCCAGGTGCACCCATCGGTTTCATTTGATTCGTTATTTAACGGGTAGAAATTCCTTTAAATCATACTTACAACACCGGAAATTTGTAGATTCGGCCATATTTCTCCATCTGATCGGGGTAAAATTCACCGCTCAAACAACGTTGAACCACTTGATCTGATAAAGCTATGGCCAGTGTGAATAATTTGAATACTCTTTGTAGATGGTTACACAGGAACCATTTTTGTGAAATCATTTCAAAACTAAAGTGACTACACCCTCTGGCCGTCATATTTTTTCACGAATCGAAAAAAATATATTATCAGTCTTGGTAGAGGATCACACAAGAACCATTTATGTGATATTATTTTGAAACTGGGCAAGCATTTTCAAAAAAAGATTTCAAAAATTTCCATTATATACATATAGGAGAAAAAAGACCACGACCCCTGGTAGCCACGTTGTTTGGCGAACTAAAATAATTTGAATAATCTTGGTACATAGTAACACAAGGACCGTTTGTGTTAAATTATTTTAAAATCGGCCCAGTAGTTTCATGCAAAGAGATCTTTTACGTTTCTATTATTGTATTCATAGAGGGAAAAGTGACCACACCATCTGGCCGTTTTTGTTTTTTTTTTCATGATTCGAAATAATTTGAACAGTCTTGATAGAGGGTCACACAATGACCATTCGTGTCAAAATATTTTAAAATCAGGGCAGCGATTTAATACAAGATCTTTTTTAAGTTTCAACTTAACACATATAGGGAAAAGTAACCACGCCCGCTGGCTGTCATGGCTGTCATTTTTTTGACGAACCGGAATAATTCTAACAATCTTGGTAGAGGGTTTACATTAAGACCATTCATGTTTAACAAGCCATTTCGAAACGAGCTCTTTCATAGTGCTTAACCGAAGCTGTACAGGCTCAATGTCATCGGGACCATTTTTCCTGATTTGTTTTACAATTTGCTCTGAATACCAGTCTTCAAAAGAACTTTTAAGTTTGACTTGACAGTCTTCTGCACAGACAGGTCCATAGGTTGTAGGCGATCTGTGCAGCAGGCTGGCACATATACAACTGCAATGTTATTTTTCTTCAAGTGTTCGAGGAAAGGCTCAGTCATTTGCGCACGGAACACATCAAAACTGCTCAACGCTTTGGATGTTGCAGGCAGGCCAAGTTCTTTGCGCTTCGCGCTTAGATAAGGTAATATGATATTGTCAACATAACTCAGCTGTGTCTGAGAGTTGGCCTAGTGATTTTCTGTATATGTGATGTCCCAGGTTTTAGGAAACTTGTAGTTTGGTAGACATCGAGTAGTTTTACCAGTGAAGATGATTTGCGGTGGAAGAAAATCACCTGTGGAAGAATAAAGAACGTAAGACAACGTATACGATAAGGTGTTAAACCCGAGAGTCTATTTTGACAGGCGTCACTGTTCATAGTCAGGATTTTCGTGCTTTTTCAGTGACAATTTAAGGTTAAAAGATAGGACTGGAGCAGGCGTTTAAATTACGAGGCTATTATACTAGTTCTCTACTTTATCTGCTTTACAAGCAGTGCTTCCCTTTCGCTTAACATAGTTCATGCGCCGCAAAAGTGACTTGGCCCAAGATTTCGATATGTTCATCATGCCGCCGTTTTCAATCAGCAGTGATCTGTCAGTTGCAGAAACGACACCTTTGGCTAATGATTTCCCAATAGAACTGTTAACTACAGATCCATTCTGTCTTATGACCTTAACATAGGCCTACACCTTCTCATCCAGGTCTGAGCCTAGCGTTAGCGGCCCTCCCATTTTTTTCGGCTGAATCTCAGCGACCTCATCAAAGTCCAACTTACGTTTTCTATCACTCATTACAAGTTTATATTTGTCTCTCATGTACCCGGCAGAGCTCTCATTTAACCTCGGAAAATTATCACTAAATTTTTTCACCGTCTTTGAAGGTCCATTTTCAAGACAATATTTGCCAATGTCCGCCCTATCTTTCGGAGAATACACATTGTACTTCACTTTCTTCCTTGAACTGGGTTCTGGAGAGTCCGATATTTTCCGCATTTCAGCATTAACCTCTTTTAGCATAGTAGGGCCTAGTAATTCCGTTAAGCCCTCATCCTTGTCAGAAGGAACAGGGTCCAGCTTTCGATAATAATTTAGGATACTCATATTGCAAAAAAAAAAACAACAACACAAGAACAACACATTTAGTCCGTGTGTTCATTTACTGTGAACAGTGTAATAGACTCAAGGGAAGTCGACCTCCTCCTTGGTGTCCTGGATGTGAATCCAACGCGAGTAGTGCGAGTTGTCGAAGAAACTTCGTTAGACTGAACTGCGTTCTTGTTCTTATCTTCCCTACGTCGGCGTCTGTAGCGAATTGCGAGAAGCGCTACAACGCCACCTGCAGATATGATGACCACAAATAAAACCAAAAGTCCCGCTACGACTGCATGCCCACAGATAACTGAATTGAAATGAATTAATGAATGATTTTGCTATCATAATGAAATTATCTAAAGCTTAAACATATGATACTGTGGAAAATACTTTGAAAAACTTATAATAAAAAAAATAGAAAAAAGAATACCAACAATGATAATAATGATAGTAACAATACTTTAAGTAATTACCTATCACCGGTTGACTGCCGTCTGTGTTTACTGTTGTCCATATAGTTGTATTACTGAATGTCGTGGTAGCATCATCATCATCATCATCATTATCATCACTGTCTGTATCGATATCATCACCATCATCTGCACCGTCATCATTATAGTCGTCGTCATCATCATCTGCATCATCATCGTTGTCGTTATTGTTATTATCATCATCAACTGGGCGGACTGGAGGTCTAGGTTTGAGTTCTGGTGACTATAAAACAACAAATGTGTTATAATTTAAAATCTTTAAATTATATTTGGCATTAATTCTATGCACTCAATTTTTAGACATAATTATGTTGATTTTTAATATAAATTATTTATTTACTTATTTATTTGGGTTTAACGGCGAACCAACACAGTATAGGTTATATGGCGCCAAACAGGACTAATATAAATTAGAATTTTAATTAGGAATTAAAAATATGGGTAATCTAATTATATGTCTGTGATGCCCATGACACTTACATAACTAAGTAAATCATCTGGAAAAAATGTATTCTCTAAAAAAAAGGAAATCAGGCAAATAAATGTTCAAATTTGTTTCCTTCATCCATATTAACTGATTTCATTCTAATGTAATAATAATAATAATAATAATAATAATAATAATAATAATAATAAAAAAGTGATAATTTGCTTACCGACAAGCTGCGTACTTGTAACGTGTGCGCATGTCTGTGCATTCAGCGTTGCGTTGTTTGTATTAAACAGTTTCGTAGCTTCAGTGCATGATGATGTCGTTCGTGGTAATACAATGTTCATCTTCAGCGTTTTTACCCACTGTGCATCGGTTATTTCCACTCCCGTAACATATCCATCACCAACTGCAGAAAGAACTGTCGTTACTGCATGACTGTGGTAGTAGAATGGTCTGTGCTCCACTAGTATGTAACCTGCACAAAACAGCATTACCTATACATTCACAATTTGTCTTTTCCAACTGTGCCCCATATACACTTAAGGTGGTAGACAAAAATATTAACAAAAATACAATCCACATGATAAATGCTAAGCAATCAACCTTTTCTAAAGGATGCCTTGATCAAATGATAAGCATTGCCAGCTAGAATCCAAATAAATAGACATATTTTGTCCTAAAGTCACGTGACTACCACTTTTACTTTTTGCACTGTTCTCCCTAGTTGATCTAGTCCCGTGAAAAATGAACTCTTCAAAATTGAATTTAACCGAGAGTTTGGAAATGAGTGGTCCCTCTAAATACAAACATTTCCTGTAAAAGATAACGCAGCTCTCACGAATAAATAGGCAGATTTCTTATCTATAAATCTGCTTTTCCCGTGTACATATTTAACGTGGATTTCAATAACGTGGTTTCTGAAAAAAAATGACAAAATGTTTAATTCGTTATCACATAAATAAATAAAAATAATAATAATGGCAATGTACCGGTATAACGTTATTATAAATTAAATTTATATTCAATCACATTTCGTTACTCTTAGTGATCTTTTGAACATCTTTAAACATCTCTTCGTATTATCAATATACTGCACGTAGAATTTAACATAATATTATATACTTACGTAAGATATACTTTTGGACCAGCCATGGATTTATTCTTTGCTAACATTGATATAATTTCCAAGGATAATATATGGAAAGCAATGCATAAATTTGATTCAACGTAATTTGAGAAAAAATTTGAACAGTATTTGAGAAAGAGTATGAAGTAACCAACCAATCAAATTGTGTTTATAGTGATGTGATCAGTTCCCCACCTACTTTATGTAATGTTCTTTCAATCAAAAATAATACTTCTCGGAAAATATTTAGTAACCATATTGATAATAACATTAAGAAATGTACTTTATTAAGTAATATCCATAATTACTATTTGAAACATTTATGTATTATCTTGTATTAATTATATAAAGTTGCTCCTGCAACAACGTTATGAATGTCCGCCATATTGTTTCCCAGAATTCTAGAGGGCGACCCAGATTTTACGGGAAACGCTAATTTCAAATGAAATCATAATGTAAACAAAAACATTCATATAAATAGTCCGAATTTTAAATCGTTATCAGTTGATGATTGGAGATTGATCTGAATTGGAGAAGATAACATTGATATAGAATAAGATAAGATAGAAGAAGAAGATATATTTAGCATGAACAATACTCATAAATTACAGGTATTTGTCAATGAATGGTTATAGTTATATATTATTGTTGTATTAATATATATTGACATACTTTTACACCTGGTTGTGTGTAAAAATAAAGATAGTAAACTTTTATTGCTTGTCTTATTTAGCGTTTTGCCCTCGGTCCATCCTAACAATAGTAAGAAGTATTAGGTAACGCTTCACTACAGATTTGTTCGGACTAAAGAAGATAAAAAATAATATTTATGTTTACTTTTCCTTTATTTTCAATATATGAATTTCAAATCAGATGTCAAGCTAATTCACTCAGTTAGCGGCATTTCTACAAGAGACTGATACACGCTTTTCATAAGCCTCAATCTAGTCTCATAATCTGTATTGTACATGGTCGTACACTTATGGTCCCAAAGTAATTTCTTTTCCCAAAAAGCGCACGAATTAACAATACTATTAAAGCGAGTACACGTTTGTGACAGTCTCAACGCGCTTTTGACGTCACAAGCTAGTGTTATTCTATTTAATATGCACAGAGGTAAGTCAACGTTATTGGCGTTAATACAATCTTGTCGTCTAACATCTTTCAATCTTGATTTTCTTGGAAGCTGGTGTGGGCACATAAGTCACTCGAGCAGGAATGCCTGCATATATATAAAAAGGGAAATTTGTAGGTACATGTATTAGCTATTATATGAAAATCCAGGTTAAATATTTACTCTTTCCATTTCATAGTCTATTCACGAATTAGATATTCAAAAGCACGCACTTACCATTGTTCAGGTTTTCCCACTGCACATCACGAAATTTCACGGCGGCCAACCAACCATCACTGCGGTATCAAGCCTGTTCTGCAACCTCAAGGGATGGAAGCAATTCTTCGTCTGCAGACATTTTTCCAACCTGAACTGTACGAAAATCCAACGCTTTTTTGCCTTTGATGGGAGTCTGTCTGCAATATTGTTTATTGATACAGCACGTTTTTTAAAAATATTTCAATCTCATTTTCCGTTAGTTTTAATGATCTATATTTTGAAAAATTGCATTCTACAGAAGTTGCAATCTCACTTGGTAAAGTCTTTTATAATAAAATAAGCAATATACATATTTATAGTAGTATATCTAACCTTTAGACAGAATTACTTTTTTCCACGTTTTATCCATACATTTCTAATATTTAAGAATATCTTTAATTTCCGTTCAGTGTCCGTATGCTTAAGAACTGATAGCGTTCATTTATTTTTATTTACTTTATGTACTTTCGCAATTCATTTGATTGCACCAATTGGAAAACTCCAAATTTCATTCGTCAATTTAATGTAAAGCATAATTACGTGCTCCGTTTATAAATACAGGTCTAATATATATTGCCTTTAACAACAGTTTAATTGTCATTGATAATTACATTATATACATAACATTTTCTAATGCATTGTAAAAAACAAGCAACTATATAAACACTGTAATCTTTATTTTTCAAAATATCAAAATAGGAAAGAAAACAGAAACCGTTTGAAATACCCAGTATAGTACTTATGAAAACACGGGCTAAACAAGCTGGTAGTATTTTAATGGAGTTAAATATTTGTCTTAAAATTTCACGTGATGATAATTGATCGTTATATATCAGTATACAAACATGTAAACATTTTGAAGATTATCTATATTCGCTTTTAAACAAAAATAGTTCTAATGCATTGTAATATTTTCCCCCCTAAAAATGTCTAAATAAGCAGAAAAAAAAGAAACAACCATTGAAACATCCCATTGAACTACTTATTCTTGAATGGTGTGAAATATTTATCCTTAATGCGTATTATAATTGACAATTATATTAATATACATGCATATGTCATATATTCTTTTATGAATACATTTGAAAACAATATTTTAATGCATTGAAAAAAAATCAGAATAAACTGAAAACAGTATCAAAATTGACAGGCAATAATATTAGAAAAGGCAATAATATAAGAATACACTGAAAACAACATCAAAATAAACTGAACGTAAGTTTGATAAAACCGCGGCATTATTTACAAACGAAGGTTTTGTTTTTCGCAAGATAAAGATTCGATTCTCAAGTTCGTATGTTTAGTTTATCCTTGATATATTTTGTAATGGCCGTAGCTTAGTGATCTGTTGCTTGAAAAGTAAAATCTTTTTGTGTCTATTGGGGTAAGCATACGACGTTCAGCTAGACATGGTACAGGGCTTTCCATAATTTCTTGTAAAGCGCGATTTCCAGTGTAACACTGGTCCAGCTCTAGACACTGTCTGTATCGCTCAGGAGTTAATCTGGTGGGGCACCCTTTAAGTGCACTTTTTGTGCCATTGTCCGTCAATATTGAGTAACACTTTGGCAAAAGAACAACGGATTCCAATATTTCTTTGTCTCCCATTTCCAATTTAAGTTTTCCCGGATCTTTCCTGTTTGCGTCATTTTTCAGACGGTGGCCTTCAGGCAAGGATGAAAAATCAAATAGATCACTCTTTTTTAGGAAAATATGGTCGACGTCTTCAACGCCTTGCACGTTAAATAACCAGCTGTTCGTGTCAGAACTTAAGACTATTACACTAGCTGTAGGGAACTCTTTCAGAAGAAAGTCATGAAAAAACTCATACATTCTGAGCTTTGATAACTCAAGAACTGAGAAACCTATTGCGATAGGCTTGTTCAACAGCACCTTTTCATTATAAAGTTGAACGGCAGCAAGATTTTCCAAATATTCGGCATTTGTGCAGATTTTTACATTAATCCGTTTCTTTTTGGTTCTCTATTATCTTACCTGTAACATGGATGAAAAATTAGAATATTCTATTTTGTTTATATTCTCCAGTATGCATTATTATTAGGCAAATTTCATCCGACAAACCTTTCAATTTAAATAGATAGATAAAACAAATCAGTAATGCAAACAAATCAATATATTATATTTTGCAATTTACCTCAATATGCATACACTAAATGAATACAATTGTTGCGTTTTCTTATTGAATGAAAAATATATATTTACCGAAAACGTTCTTTGCTAAATTTTTGTATAGCATCCCATCAAATTCATTTGTGACTTCCTTCCGCTTCCCGCAACTAAATGTCATGAATTCTAGAAGCTAGTAGGACTGGGAAAATTCTATGACTGTATGGGCATTTTGTCAGGTTTTTAAAAGTCCGTAATGCAAGCATAATAATCAAACAAATAATTTTAATTAATTACATGTAAGAGATGTTTGTTATGTAAGTAAGGAATCTAATTACTAATATGTATTTCTACGGTTTGTTTAAGTCTTTTTACCATGGTTTTCAACAACAATCACTCTTTCTCCACATGTAAGTGACAACTTCTCCACATGTGTAGGACGAATGGAATGCAGAAATTCAGCAGCATGTTTGAATTTTACATACCTCGATTTGTCGGACCTGCCCGCTTAGCTCAGTAGGGAGAGCGTTGGTGGGATCACGAGGTCGCGAGTTCGATCCCCGGGCGGGGCGTATGTTCTCCATGACGATTTGATAAAAGACATTGTGTCTGAAATCATTTGTCCTCCACCTTTGATAATTCATGTGGGGAAGTTGGCAGTTACTTGCGGAGAACAGGTTTGTACTGGTACAGAATCCAGGAACACTGGTTAGGTTAACTGCCCGCCGTTACATGACATACTGTTGAAAACGGCGTTAAACCCAAAACAAAACAAAATCGATTTGTCGAAGAGAGTCTGACTAAACTTTTTATCACCTTTCAACGTAATACCACATTGATAAACGAAAAAAAATAACAGGGATACACTGGCGCCTTTAATTACAAAAGCAACGTTGTAATGAACAATTTCATTTATGATAATAAATAAGATATTGATCAGCTTTATTTAAAGCTTTTCAGTAAAATACGGGAATATATTTTTGGAAATAAAATATTTTCACTGTTTCAATTACCGAAAATATCATTTTTATTATTCATTAATGCGGAACTACATTTGAATGCGGAAGAGTATGATTTATGAATAATTGGAATGCGCATGGTGTTCGTCCACTAATTGAAATATATTTATATCTTACACTGACAGAAATAAAGTTCCTATAATATCTCTCTTACCTCCGGGTACTCTAAATCAACAACGAGCATTTAGCCTTTCGCAGAATCCTTGGAAACCTGTGTCATATCTAGTCTTTCTATATCATAATCGCAGTGATAGCGGAAACCATATACTGGAAGAGGAAAGTCTGTCATGCAGCTTGGGTATTGAGAATTATAATCCAGAAATACTGTTTTGCTGACAGGAGAATCAGGGTCTAATCCAGACAGGTCTGGAGAATTGGCTGTACAACGTCGAGGGAATCCAACACCAGTAACGCACCACCACCACCCCCCCCCCCCCCAGCCACCCCACCCCAGTGCATGCAGAATAGTGTTATGCATGGCTTCATCTGTTATCAGATCCAACGTAACTTCAGAACTGTACAAGAAGTAGTCAAAGCTGTAACCCGGTAGGCTGTAGTGCTGCAGGGGATCCAGGAAGAAATCTTTCATTAAAACATTCCTGAAATTTTCTACCAAATCTGCAAACAACACACATCTTTTAATGAGGTATTATTTCGATCTTCTCAGATCGTTCAGCACGACTTTTATGTCGTGTTATTGGTATACTGTTTAGATTCTCAGTATGACCATTTCGGCCTCGGTAGTTCCAATACTCCCGCTTTCATAGCTTTGGGTATTGTATAATCGCCCCTTGGAAATGGTGCCTGCTTTTTAATTTTGCCTTTTGGCAGTTCCTGTAATATGCAGGCTCCATAACCTCAGACTTCCTTTCTAAATTCCAGATTGTTTAGTTCTGCCCATTGTTTTCTCGTTTAGGGCAAACGCTTAATGTTATACGCAGGTTTCCACGGAATTACATGATAGCGTATCATTGAAGGTCCCCTGTGCACCGCCGTATGAACACATCTGCGGATGTCTCTAAATTGTTTTTGTACTTTTAGCATGTGTAAATGTTGAGTTCTGCTCAGCACGGGGCTAGAGGGCGTGGACGGCAGCATGCATTTCCACTACCGTCCATGAACAGGCTCAATCAAACCGAGTCTGCAATAGTTTCATTTTTGTCGTGTTGAGCGACCTGTGAAGTTTCCTCTTTTTCTGTTTTATTATCACAGCAGCGTTGTTTGTGCCGTGTGGCGGCCGTAAAACATCTCCCCGTACATTCAGTCAGGGCTGTTATATTTCGATCTTCTCAGGTCGTTCAGCACGACTTTTATGTCGTGTTATTGGTACTGTTTAGTTTCTCAGCATGACCATTTCTGCCTTGGTAGTTCCAATACTCACGCTTTCATATCTTTGGGTATTGTATAATCACCCCTTGGATATGGTGCCTGCTTTCTTAATTATTTTGTCTTTTGGCATTTTCTGTCATATGCAGGCTCCATAACCTCAGATTTCCTTTCTAAATTCCAGACTGTTTAGTTTTGCCCATTGTTTTCTCGTTTAGGGCAAACCCATTATTTTAACTGGGGACCATGCATATGCCGCTTTTCATGCAATTACACGCTAGTGTATCAATGAAGGTTCCATGTGCACCGCCGTATGAACACATATGCGGATGTCTCTAAATTGTTTTTTTTTATACTCTTAGAATGTGTAAATGTTGAGTTCTGCTCAACCCGGGGCTAGAGGGCGTGGACGGCAGCATGCATTTCCACTACCGTCCATGAACAGGCTCAATCAAACCGAGCCTGCAACATTTTCGTATTTGTCGTGTTGAGCGACCTGTGGAGTTTCAACTTTTTCTATTTTATCATCACAGCAGCGTTGTTTGTGCCGTGTGGCGGCCGTAAAACGTCTCCCCGTACATTCAATCAGGGCTGTTATATTTCGATCTTCTCAGATCTTTCAGCATGACTTTTATGTCGTGTTATTAGTACTGTTTAGTTTCTCAGCATGACCATTTCTGCCTTGGTAGTTCCAATACTCACGCTTTCATAGCTTTGGGTATTGTATAATCACCCCATGGATATGGTGACTGCTTTTTAATTTTGTCTTTTGGCAGTTCCTGTGACATGCAGGCTCCATAACCTCAGATCCCCTTTCTAAATTCCAGATTGATTAGTTCTGCCCATTGTTTTCTCGTTTAGGGCAAATCCATTATTTTATCGGGGGACCCTAGGCCGCTTTTCATGGAATTACACGCATTGAAGGTTCCATGTGCACCGCCGTATGAACACATTTGCGGATGTCTCTAAATTGTTTTTGTACTTTAAGCATGTGTTAATGTTGCGTTCTGCTCAACCCGGGGCTAGAGGGCATTTCCACTACCGTCCGTGAACAGGCTAAATCAAACCGAGCCTGCAACATTTTCGTTTTCGTCGTGTTGAGCAACCTGTGGAGTTTCCACTTTTTCTATTAGGTAATCATCTAAGCTTTTCTTTTTAATTGATGACCATATCTCTTGAATCTGACTGTACTCTTCATCAGTCAGACTGGTTTCCGCGATTCTGTTGCTAAATGCAGATATAGGAGGGCGATCAGTTTCACATAGACGTTCAGGACAATCCAAGTAGTCGTAGAGCATATACTGCCTCCGAATACTTACATCTATATGTTCTTGTGTTATCTGTCTAAGCGTGAAGGTAAAAGCTCCAGTTCCAGATTTGTTTCTCAAGCTTTCTATAAAGTCGTTTAAGGAAGTCTTTAGAAATCGACTAAAGTCTATGAAGCGGCAACGCTTGATAAATATTAAAACAAATGTGTCAATTGTCTGGGATATAACTGTTATAGACTCGGCACCAAATTTCCCAACAACATGAATTATTAGTCTGCCTTCGTGTTTACTTAAATTCTGAAGAGTACAATAGAAATGTTGCTTTCAGAAAAGTACTTGTCTATGTTAAAATTATTTCATACATAACAGAATTGTCATTTTCATTAATCGTTTTTTAATAACGTGACTTACAATGTTAGAGTTAAATTTTAAACCCTATAAACATCTGCTATAGAAATAAGATAATTATCTCCAATTGTATTTACTTAATGATATACCTCTAGCACGATTGGTAGAAAATTAACTTCCTTCTGCCGCAGATTTCACGCGTTGTGACACCTTCCTCTGATTTTCCCTGCAACAAAAATAGACAGTAATCACTGACCAAATTTATGCATGTCGTGTATGAACATATTTCAAAAACAGAACACTGCCACTTAAGCTGTGCATAAATGAATATGGGCATGGTCACGTGAAAATAGTTCAAGCATTTGATTTAGACCTTACCTTAAATTTTAAAACAGTGACATTAACAAATTAAAATAATCACCAATAACGCTAGTGCTAATTAACAGTTATTGCACTAATGTCTTACCGCTAACATGAGAGAGGTATACAACAATCCGTTCACCAGGTAAAATAGGATCCCTGCAGACGAATCATACGTCATTTGACGCCTCCATATTATCAAGGCCTTCATTACATACCGTAGTTGGATAGGTCTGTTCAAGAATATGGAATACTGCGGTTTCTTCGGCTGCCATATCAGCCAAAAAATGTTCAAATATATCTTCTGCGTTGTCACCGCGGTAGAAAACGGGATCTTTTGGATGAGAATCATCAATACTGATTCTCTGGTATGAATATGCACACGGGTCGAGTCGCCTCTCGCGGTTTTATATTCTTCTGTGTCTTCATCATTGTCATACAGCGGACAAGTGTAAGACGAAGAGCTGGCTACGATTACGAAACTAACCTTTAAAATTCGTGTGTAGTTTCTAAACTTTAGCCATTTTTGCTTAACGCTAGGCATCACGCAGACGACATTATCTTCACCTTTGGAACATATTTGCTCGTGCTCATGCATACTCTCTTGTGAATACCTCGGAGTAAAACATCTTCTGCATGTATGCGACCTGGGATGCAACGAGGCGGTTCAGGTATTTTATAGCACAATAATGTGGCTTTCTGGATCTGACAATGCTATTAAAATTAACGTCTTCCATTTCTTCTAACTGGCCGCTTTCATTCCCATCACCTATTCTTTCCGGAAGTAATAACAAATCAACATGTCTTTACCTTTTATGGTTAGATGAAATGTGAATGGGAAATATTTTTTCCTCGGCACCATACAGATTTATGGAGATCTTGTTTTTCTCTTCAAAAGCTTGAAAACTTGTCACTGGCATATGGCATCCAGAACCCCCAATTCCTTCAAATGACAGGGTGCTTTTGTGCTGATGAAGGTCCGACCATGGAAAAGTTCCAACCAGGTCAGGATCAGTATGAAGAGCAGCTAGTATGGAGTAGCGGAAACATTCTCCATCCAGCGCTGGTGGTCCCGTTACATTTAGAAGGCAATTCTTTCGGAGCAATGTCTGTGGTATGACGTAATTGAAGCATGATCTCCTTAATGGTCTATACTTTAGTATGTATTGTCTGTTCCATGAACTCAGCAGGTTTAAGTCGCCAATTAAATCCCGTTTTACGAAAGACATCAAAGCTATTCGTTATCTGGTGTGCGTCATCTATCTGACCATTAGTTGTGTCTTCAGACAAAACCGGCTTTGTGAGGAACTTTAACACTTGAGAGGCCTCGTCTACAACCGCGCCGTTGATATATCTTTTGTCCATGTTTACCTTCACGGCAACATACCACGTCGCTGCATTGTTCCGAATTAATGTCGCTGTCATGTGCTTCAGCCCTGTTAACAGATGCTTCAGACCTGATTCTATGTACTCTGACGTGGTGATGTTTTAGGTATACGGCTGATGAAAACATTTTTGACAGCGATTGCACTGGAACACATTATTTGAAATGTTACTACATCAGTTTCTTTTAATATATCTCGTTAAAGATGACTTGCACGAAAAGGATTTACGACATTTGCTGCAAATTGGCTTATTTGTATGGTCTGTAACACCATTTAGGTTATTACGGTTTCCCTTTCTCACTAGGTACTTTCCTGTTTTGCAGAGTCTATTCTCCTTGTGTCTTTTGAGAATCCATTCCTTTTCAAAGTTTTTCCCACAGTCTCGACAAATGAGTTTCTCTTTGCTACATACGCCGTTCTCAAGATGAACTTTTAAATTGCGTGCTTTTGAAAAAATCGGCTGTTGCAGGTTTTGCAAATATGTTCTTTGGATAGAGGAACACACGGTTTCTTCTTTACATGCCTGTTTAAGTTAAAAATATTTGAAAAATTACATTTGCACTTTTCACATGCATACGTTGAATATGATTCTTTTTTGTGTTTCATGTAATCTGTTTTATTTGTGAACATTTTGTTGCAAAGTTAACATGAATGTCTGGCTTTATCTTTATTGCATATATTGTTCTGAATGTGCCGTTTCAAATTTGATTTTTTACTAAATTTTGCATTGCACTTGTCACACGAAAGTATCGTATGTTGTGAGTCGTTTGTTAAAAGAGTGCTTAATCGCTGTAATTCCCTCTGAAAGTCATCATCGTTCACAGAGTTTTTATCATATACAGAAGCCCAAAAGTCATTATCCCCCATATTTACCTTTATAATTCAATTTTCATTGAAAATAAATGCTCGATTTAGCGCTTTGATTTGTTGTCCTAGCTCATGCTTTTTACTTATACAGTTTTTCAAGTACATACAATATATATTATAACAAGAAGTAATTATGTTTGCACGTCGCTGACAGTTTTGTCTGCCCGACTCAGTTTTTGAAAGTTTTCCCCTTAATTTTAGACCTTTTATTTCAAGATACAGTTCTTTCACTATCTTTGATGCTTTCTCACATCTATTACGATATGTCTTATATTTTTTAATGAACAGAGTCCAATTAATAAGACTGTGTATTCATTTTAGTCATTTGATAGACAGAACTCAGTCCGAGAATCGGACCTTTAATGGCGTTTTAATACCAGTCCAATAATTGGCGTGAAACAAACCAAGTGAAACGCGAATGATTTTATAAAGGAATGAACAGATGACCAAAACAAAAATTCTCATTATAAGAAAAAAGAAAGAAAAGTGAATTAACTTTACTTGAATGTTGCTAGCGATGGTTTAAATGAAAGCCTTCCAAGTAGGACTTTGTTGATGCACTCATCCAAGCCATCTGGCAAGACTCTGCCTACTGGAGCAGTTAAGCAAACGTTGGAGGACATCCACAGAAGAAATATATCATTTGCGAGGAAATACAAATGTAAAATGTAGATGTAGTTTTCAAAATCAAGCAGTTGCGATGTGCATTCTTTAGAAGATGTGAATTATCTCCGATTTTAATTCTGATAATTATTAAGAGATTCCCACTTCTGAGGACAATTCGTACAATCACCATGTCCACGAAAACTGCCTTTGGAATTATATTTTTTTCAAAACACAATCTGATTCTATGACAGTCAAATTCTATGACAGTCAAAAAAGACATTGTTTTTTTTTTCTAAAAAAATCACTTTGAATTTTAGAAAACAAAAACTATTGAATTAGTAAAATTAGTTGAAACATGTAAATAAATGTTCAACTAAAAGGGCACACCATACAAAGATGTTCAGCCCAAATACGACAGTTAAAAAAAGACTTCCTATGTAGCTGGCTTTACAATGTAGTGCAGTCAATGTTAAAACCACTTCTGCTCAATGCTGGCCAAACCCTAGTCATTTCACTGAAATATGTATTTTCATTCGTGATACGCATATTCTGACAAACTTCTAATGGCAACTGTATCAAGAAAAGGTCACTAGCAATACATTATTGGCTCAAAACCTGATTGACGTTATAACAAAAAAACGGATGGTAATCCAAACTAGCTAGTCAGCTTTAAAGTTATTTCAACACTTGTACAAGCTAAAATCTAGTGTTATATCTTAATTTTGGAATGATATTCACATGCGTAGCTTGATTATTTCTTTTAAATAGTTGTGGAATTTGTCTCTTTTGAGATGCAGTACGATTGACTCATCTCACGAAATTTCAAATGTATTAATAAAGAATGTGAAAAGATCCTTTTTAGCTATGATGAATAGCAGCAGACTCGGTTTGATTGAGTCTGTTTATGTGAAGTAATGAAAAGTTCAACACCTCTCACAACCCCTAGCACCCATCGGCTTAAGCGAAACTCTATAACATACTTGTTGAATGGACTCCATGGTCCCAAAGGACCAGAAAATATAACAACCCTGAATCAAAGTACGGGGAGACTATTTACAGCCGCCACACAATACTTAAAAATTGCTGTTGTGATAGCTCATAAAATCTGTAAAACAAATAATTAGACTTTGGTACAAAAGCAAGGCCAAAAGAAATAATTCTAAGGTGTAAGAGGAGTCCTCTTTCTAAATATTTGTCTACAACCTTCTAAAAATTGATTCACAGCCATTTTTCAAGTCTAACCACATTTATCCTGACTGCATTTCACATAGCAAGTGGTATCCTATATGTGATAGGAGCGTCAATTACCACATACCTGTAGAGGATTCTACTGTTTAGTTAAATGCAGCCTATATTCTAAAGAAGAAATTGCTACCTAGCTAAAGCACATTTTGAAAAAAATATAGATATTCTACTTTGACCGCCTTAGTGAATGAGTGTTGTTTTTTTTAGAAGATTTCACACTTTCAAGAGTGGCTACCAAAGTACTTTCGCACGAGAATGTTTTAGTATTAGACTGTCTACTTACGTTGAGTGGTTAAAATTGGTGGTTAATATTGTTAGTCATACCTAAACGTCAAACGTAGTTATACAGAATGCAGTTACAATACATATTACTCTCTGCATGTATGTACACCGGCACCTTCTGATATTTTATCATTAGAAATGTTAATGTCATTATAACCGTATTAATTACTGCATAGCATAAAGCGTAATGTGTTTATACAGATGCAATACCGTGTTCAAGGTGAAGATAAAACAATATACAGTCAAAATATCAATGCGTACGGTATACAATATAAAGTCAGATAACGCGTTTGAATGCATGCCATACAAATCAGATTGAGATTTAATTATACAATTAGAACACTAAGTCATATTGAAGTGTAATCTAAACAATACTATACAGATCAAAATGCGTGTGGTAATGCAGCTGTAATACATTTAGCAGATCAGGAGCATGTTATGCAATTGTAATGGAGTACAGATATATATTGGGGATGAAACGATATGCAAAGAACATTAACCTGGTCTGTAGGTTAAAGGTCAAAGTCACAAATTAAGCTGTAAGGTCAAATCTGTCCGTCATATTTAGTGTCCGGAGCATAACTTATTAGCCATTCAAGGTATTGACTTTAAACTTGGGATATAGATAGGTGGTGATGAGGTTATCTGCAAAATGAATGAAAGTAATAGGTCAAATGTCAAAATCACAGCAAGGTCAAATCTGCCAATCGTATTTCGTGTCCAGAGCATGATTTATTAATATAAAAGGTATTGAATTGAAACTTGGAATATAGGCAAATTATAATGGGACGATGTGCAAACAGCAACAATCCAATTTACAACAACTACGCTCCTCCTTCTACTTTTTTGTCGAGCCCGCTGGCGGTAAGCTCAAGAAAGTTGTCACAATGGCGGTTCGATGTATGTGCGTCCGTCTAAAACTTATCCATGGATCAAGGAATTCTTAAATAACGGCACATATGTTTACCTACATGACACGATGTGTCACGAGCGAGAATCTCATTGATAACTTAAAGGTCAAAGTCATATTTTGAATTTTTGAGGTCAAAGGTCAAAACTCGGTGATGTTTTGCTTGTCCGGGCTATAACTCAGCCATAGATAGAGAGATTCTTAAATACTTTGGCACAAATGTTTGCCTCCATAACATAATGTGTCACGTACAACAACCAAATAAGTAGCTTAAGGTCAAGGTCATACTTCTAGGTCAAAGGTCAAAACTTGGTGAAGTTTTCTTTGTCTGGGCTGTAACTGTTTGCCGCAATCAGTTCTGTCGCCGCCAAAATAGTATCATAAATGTTAGTCTTTTTTGACAGCTGTCAGTCTTGACATTTTGCCCCTGGGAATCAAGATTTTATTCATTTAGTTTCTTGCCTTTTAGCATTTAGTCACGCACACACAAACGCACACACACATACAAGCTGGAAAAAGCAACAGTGGCGAACCGCTCATGTATGGCCGGCGGCCAAATTTATTGTGGACACGATAACTCATAGTAAAAAAGAAGGGGGTTGAGAATGCAAAGGAGCGCAAATGCAAATTGAAAGGGGGAGGCGATTGGGGTAGGGTGGACAAAGTGAAAAGTAACGCCAACAACAAACAAGACAACATACGCAACACAAAATATGAGACAGACAGAAAACAAGATGAAAATAAGGACACCGCCTTGGAACGGTCAGTATTCTATATAAAGGAAACTTGGGGTTTAAAAGCGTCAACCTCGTACTTACCCTATTTTCAACAAGTTAGACAAGACAATGTAAATAAAGTCACTTCCCGCCGGGAAAGGCTCTACCATTAGTGACAAAATACCAGCTCATATAAAGTAAAACATATAAATAGGGTCAATCTAAGGTGTAATCACACTAATGTACTCAACAACTTGTCTGACGTCAGAGCACTAAGAATCTAACTTTAAAGGGTACGACTAAGCAAGCTGTTAATTGTAGGATTTAGGAGAAAAGCACCAAGGAGCCTTACACGTTGCCAGGGACAAACTGTTAATAAATGATCAAGCTCATTATGTGCAAAGTTAAACTACAATTACTAATGTTTAAAACATAGATGTAGATTAGATGGTTATAGTTGCCAGCCTCTCAGTGAATAGAATCAAACTGGGACTGCACTGTATGTTTAGGGAAGGTCATTCCAGGAACGAATTGTTCTTTGAAAAAAAGGAGTTAAAAGAATGGTACTGCATATTGAGATTGTGGGATCAAGTAATTCATGTTTCTTGTAGGTACTGGTATGAGATGGTTATGGTCAACTGCAATATGACAGTATTTTATTTTTTTTTTTTTTTTTGAGATATATATAGTAAGGGAATTTTTGATGCGGCGTTGTTCAAGGGATTGCAAGTTGAGATTTTTAAGCATTTGAGCGACACAGCTTGTTCACCTATAGTTGTTACATACGTATCGAGCTGCAGATCGTTGTACTCGTTCCATTTAAATTTGCATTTGGGGGATTTTTGCCAAGGGTGTCATATAGAAGAACAGTACTCAAGTTGTGGATTGACATAGGTGTTGTAAACTGTTTCTTTTACTTTCTGTTGTTTGTTTTGACGTTTTTTTTTTATGAATCTAAGTGAATTACTTGCTTTTAATGTGATGTTATCAATATGTTAAACAGTTTTGACCCACTAAGATCGTTACTTAGTGTGACGCCCAGGTACTTAGCAGTTTCTGTAGTTTTAGTGCTATTTAAGGGAGTTTATATTTGTAAATTATAGGGTTTTCCTTTCGAGTAATCCTCAATACCTCATACTTATCCGGACTGAACTCCATTGACCACTCCTTTTCCAAGGTTCCTTAGGATGAAGATCATTTTTGATTGGGAATCAAGGGAGGATTTAACCGTCATGTAGATAATACTATCAGCCCGCCCGCTTAGCTCAGTAGGTAAGAGCGTTGGTCTACGGATCGCGGGGTCGTGAGTTCGAACCTCGGGCTGGGCGTATGTTCTCCGTGACTATTTGATAAACGACATTGTGTCTGAAATCATTAGTCCTCCACCTCTGATTCATGTGGGGAAGTTGGCAGTTACTTGCGGAGAACAGGTTTGTACTGGTACAGAATCCAGGAACACTGGTTAGGTTAACTGCCCGCCGTTACATGACTGAAATACTGTTGAAAAATGGCGTTAAACCCAAAACAAACAAAACAAAGATAATACTATCATCTGCAAAAAAGTCGTTGCTTACTTTTGATGGACTCAGGAGGTCATTTATGTAGGCTAGGAAGAGACCATGGCCAATGACTGATCCTTGTGGAACCCCAGACAGAACAGTACAGGTAGTTCATCTGAGGTGAAGCCATCCACAACTACTGTTAGGGATCGGTCCTTGAGAAATGACCTGATCCACTTGGATACTAATGGGTTGATTCCCTGGAAATCGACCTTATGAATCAGTTAATGGTCAACCTTGTCAAAGGCTTCACTGAAAACCATTACGATGACATCAGTTTAATTGTTGGTCATTCTCAAGATTGTCAATTACCTCTTGTGTGAAACTTATAAGTTGTGTTCATACTGGCTAAGGAGATCGTTTCTGTCAAAGTGGGATTTGAGACATGAATATGTTCCATTGATTTAATTAGAGGCAATACAATGTTAGGGGTAAAGGCCTTAGTTGCTAGCCTTGGATTTAGGACCTTTCTTGTAGACTGGTGCAAAGATTGCCCTTTGCCAGCCTTTTTTGGACTTGACCTTTTCCAAGAGATAGTTGGAATATCTTTGTAATGATTGGGGCTATCTCTTGGTGAAGTTCTTTTAGTAATCTTGGTGACATTTCAACAAAGAGACTATCAAAAAGTCACGCATTCAGCCAAACACTTGTAAAATGTTCCTTTCACAGGAAATATTGTACACTTTTATGATTTGAAACATTAACTTTTATCCAATAAGTTTATATCTCATTGATTTTATTATTTTTCCAACTGTACTAGACTCTTCCACGCGTTTAATACTACATATTAACTCTGTATTTGCTAAGACAGATCAGTGTAACAGACTACAGCTGTACTTGGGCTGAACGGATTGGTACGGTACAATACAGAGAATAAATACACCGTCACATTTGGAATATCATGGCCGTTTTCCTTGTTTGGTCGTAGAAACAAGAAATGAAAAAAACATTTGACATTCCAACTTGCATGGCTTATATTTCCAGGGAGAAAGACGCAAAATAATTGGTATTAGGTTTAGTAAATGATTTTTCTCTCTAACAATTCAGTTCATGATTGCCCGAGCTTAGCCGCACAACCGTCGTGCCGAATAATAAAATTTTTTTTCGTTTCTCAGGACGGTCGTGCAAATTTTTTTAGTTATTCGCATGACGATGTCAACCTGATGTTTCTACTTTTGCAGACGCGATTCATATGAATTTTCCCTCCCCACCCCCCCCCCCCTCCCCCCAACCTCTCGGTTGCATATCAAGCCCCTATTTCTGGGGAAAAACTAAAGCCCCTGTTTCTGGGGATGTACCAGGGCCCTCTATCAGCCACTTTTACTGCCGAATATTGGCTGCTTCCCCTGCCAAAATAGTATCCTTTTTTCCCCATCCAGAGAAAAAAAATCCTCTGTAGGGATTTTTGTAGAACGGAATAGCAGGGCGCAGGGCCCTGCACTTTTTTAGCGCCGCCCCTCTGCCCGAAATCGACACCCTTTTGCCTTTCTTCATCGCCCCTTTGCCCTTTTAGCACCAACCCTTTGACCATGAAATTAAGTATTTCTAAACAAACTACCCTTTAATCATATATCCAAATATCATCCCAAATAATTAATCAATTTATGACACACACCGATTTGCCTGAGGCATTTATGCAGACGATTACATACGACAACCAACTGTATCGTAACAAACATCAGTATTAGATATGTCTTCAATTAAAGCAAACTGCATAACAGAATGAAAAGGGAGAGAGAAAAAAGTTTTTTAGTCTGCTGCTTATTAAAATTTAAATGCCTATTAATGGCCAGTAATTATCAGCAAATTAGCATGACACCTTGTGTCAGTTTTGATGTTCACAGTTTGATCTTGGTTGACAATAATAGTTGATCTTTAATTAGTATCAGAATATCTATGATTTTTTATATTTTTTTCATCAAAATATTATTAAATTCATATGATATTAATTTTGTTTAAAGTAAAATACACCACTCATTCTTTTACAGAGCATATTATTAACAGCAATCTCAGATTGTAGCGTAGACAGTCAGCGCGAAGAGTAGTTTCCCTTAAGGATAACATGGTGTAATAGGCCTCAATTTCACCAAAGGTGTAAATACAACTTGATAATGTAAGCTTTAAAATGTCACACGATAGAAATAAGGTGCATATTGACAAGTTATATAGCGACAGAAGTTCTCAAAAAATTTCCTAAAGATATCACCGCCCCCGGTAATAATTTTTTCATGAGTTATCTCCCCAGAAAACTAGAAAAAAATGATTTTCTCCTTTTCCCAAAGGGGAATTTTAGATTTCTTTTTGATATTTGTATCAGAATCATATAAATTTATAATGCAGCTTTCTACCGCAAAATTTTCTCAAAACTCTAGTTCAGATTCTCATAATCAAAGAAATTATATATTTCCCATAGGCGTCAATGTTAACTTCAGTACCGATTAACTCCCCCAAAAATGATAAAATTTGAAAAATCTCTCTGTGAAAAGTTTTTAATTTTGAATGTCTTTAAAGTGACCAAATTTCATTTAGATATAAATGTACTTGTAAATTAGATAAAGTTTGTGGAAGTTGCATTAATAACAGTATATCTTGACCCCTGAAAAGCTGATCTTGACATGATATAATTGCAGTTACCAGTAGTATGTTGAGAAAAAGAAACAGCTTTAGTGTAATGAGAGTTATACATGTTATAGTTCTTACATAGTATGTTATTCTTTGAAGGCAATGAAAATTCCCCCTTTTGGCTAAAACGACACGAAAATTGCCCTGCCTGAGGGCTGCGGACCCCTTCCCCCAAAGTAGAGTGAGGGCCCTGCTAGGTCAAATCAAAGAAAAACAGTGTGTATGCAATAGAGGCTGTATATTTCAATTGATCTTCATGAAATTAAGGCAGAATGATTGCCTTGAAAAAATCTAGGCAGAGTTTAAATAATTATGGGTTATCTGGGGTCAAAAACTAGGTCACAAGGTCAAATCAAAGAAAAATATTGTGTATGCGATAAAAGCTGTATTTTTCAATTAATCTTCATAAAATTTGGTCAGATTCAATGATTGCCTTGATGAATTCTAGGTCAAGTTAGAATATGGGTCATCTGTGTCAAAAATTAGGTCAGTAGGTCAAATTAAAGAGAGATCTTGTGTATGCGATAGAGACTGTATTTTTCAATTGATCTTCATGAAATTTGATCAGAATGATAGCTTTGATGAAATGAATTAAGGTCAAGTTTGAATATGGGTCATCTGGGGTCAAAAACAAGGTCGCTAGGACAAATCAAAGAAAAACATTTTGTATGTGATAGAGGCTGTATTTTTCAATTGAGGTTCATGAAATTTGGTCAGAATGATTGCCTTGATCAAATCTAGGTCAAGTTTGAATGCAGGTCATCTTGGCTCAAAAACTAGGTCAAGTTGAAGAAAATACTTGTTTACACTTAAGAGACCAATCTTAATGAAAATTGGTCATCTGGAATATTTGTTTCCATGAAATCACTAGGTCAAATATGTTTACACTGTTATGGTGTGTTTCTCAGGTGAGCGAGCTAGGGCCATCTTGGCCCTCTTGTCTTTGTAATTACGGGATAGATTTGCTTTAAACTTAATAAAATAGTTATTCCTCACCATCACCCACATCATATGGCACAAGGGCCATAACTCTCACAGCATTATTTCATGAATTATCCCTCCTTTTACTTAGAATTTCAGGTAAAAGTTTTGATGCACTTTCACTATATCTGAGTTATTACTAAATGGATTTGATTCAAACTTAAAACAGTTGTGTAACATCATCACCCACATCATATGACACAAGGACCATAACTCTTGCATCAATATTTTATGAATTATGCCCCTTTTTGCATAGAATTATACTTACATAGTGTTTTGATTCACTTACATAGTGTTTTGATACACTTTATCTCTGATTTTACTTAATATTTTTGACACACTTAGACTCAAGCTATTGTGCAATATCTTCATCTACCATTGGAGCCATTAAACACTCCAGTAACAGCTCCAGTTTCCTCAGATGTGCACAGTTTCACAATCCAGCATAGAAATAGTCGAGTGCACTGTCTCCTGTGACAGCACTTTTTGTAGTCTTCTACTGCAGTTATTACTTTATGTAGGGCTTTTGTTAACCAAAGTTTTGCTGTAAATTATGTTCAAGAATTCAGTATGCACACTGAAAATTCCGATCAAAGGTGTATCGCCAACTTCAAAAAATTTATGGATACACCAGAAACCACAACTTGTGATGTATACAGCAACACCTTTCTCACTTTTCAGTTATTGGATTGGCTGCTTATGCCCTTTTAAATGATGTTTATTAAAACGAAATTGGTTGGGAAAAGTTGACAAATCTGTTCAGTTGAAACAAAGAAAACAGACGCTGGTAGAACATGTTCAGCCATAGATATTGTCTATTCTGTCATCAGCAAGCAGACAGTTGACAATTGCAATCAAAATAAATGCAAAGCTTGCAAATATACAAGCACTATTTAGAAAATCTGCAGTGTACCTGACAAAGTCAATATTGTTTTATATTTATAAGTTAAAGCAAGGAAAAACCTTGGTACGGAAAAGAAGGTATGGGATCAAACAGTAATCTGTCTTGGTTGCACAAACAATAAATGAAAATCAAAGATATATTTTTAAAGCACTCAGTAGACAAAGAAATTGAAAGATACATGTAGTGTAAATTATCATTTGTTACAGCTTCGAAAAAATCTATAACTTTACCAAAATTAAATAACCAACTTTAAAGCTGTATTATATTACTTACACAGATACTGATTTTCTTGCAGATTAGACCAGTAACCAGTGCAGACCAACCAACCATTCATTCCTCCAACACTTCTACTCCATGGGACCATGAACCAGCCTATTTGCCTGATACCTATGTGATCTAAGGCCTTCTGTTGAACAATACAAAAATACTTCACCATGCAGTTTTGATATTTATTTAGAAACATTTTTATGATGTTCATCATAAAAGTCTCTTCCTATGTAAAGCCTATAAATTCCATTGTGAAACAGTTCTTCTTTACGTAGAATGTTTTTCATGCATTGAAATTTGAGGCAACCATGACCAAAAACCATTTTCACACACTCGGTCTAAAGCCAGGTTGTTCAGAAGACGACGTCAAAAAGGCTTACAGAACTCTAGCAAAGAAGTATCATCCAGATAAAAATAAGGATCATGGAGCTGAAGAAAAGTTTAAAGAAATTGCTGCAGCTTATGATGTATTGAAGAGTAATGACCGGAGAGAAATTCATGAGAGGGAAGTGAATATACCAAAAGACTCTGGCACTTCTCATAAATACACTTTTACGAGAAAAACTGAATCAAATAAGCATGAGGACCATAGTGAATGGTCTAGAAAGTATGGAAAAGAATCTGAGAACAGGTACAAGAATTCCACTTTTGGAGGTTATGCTGATGAAGGTAGGGATCCTTTTGGTCATAAAAATGAAAAGAAGTCAAATCAGAAGTCGAAAAAGAAACCATCAACACGATCTAGACCAAGGAGGCCTTGGTCACATGAATGGACAGCACCTGATGACACTGATCATTTTTATGATCCGCGTCCACCAAAAGCTAACTTTTCGTTCGCATTCAAATCATTTGTTGATGATTTAGGAATGAGTTTTGATGCATTCTTTATGGGACCTGAAATGCCAAGAAGTTTTGGATTTTCAAGTTTTTTCGATGGGCCAGATCCATTTGAGGAGTTTTTCGGTAGAGGTAATTCTTCTTAGCAACACTTCCTGTCATTTTTGTTGAAAGGTTAATACTTGATATTGTGATATCCTACTTGATATTGTGATATCCTGCAGTGCATACTACCAATAGCTTAAGGTCTGAAATTGTATAGTGTAACTTACTTATTTTAGTTTAATTGTGGTGAAAGCTTCAAACATGTTCAAACCACTCCCTAGTCTGCTTCCAAGAAAAACAAGTACTGATATCTTCAGAGAAGGTGTGTTTGTGGTTTAAGTTGGGCTCGCAAACCCAAAACACCTAGGTTGAGCGGCTGACACCTTAACCACTGCCACTCCTCTTTCAGCTTGAATCTGTTTTGTTACATTTCCAATGACTTGGCTGATAATTTTCTATTATATATATGGCCATGTAATATTATTTGTACAGTATAGGAAAAGCTGGGTTTGTCTTTGATAAAGTTATATATTAAGCTTGAAGAAAACCTGGCAAATTTGTTTTTATTAAAAAAGCAATTTTTCAGAATGAGTATTTTTGCCAGATTTCTTTGTGTATGGTATTTATGATGTTACCATAGCATGACTAACTAGATTTGATACTGAGGCATGAAATAATTTTTTGTTGAGCCCGCTTGCAGAAGCGAAGACATAGTTGTCCAAATGGCTGTTCGGTGTATGTGCGTGCATGCGTCCGGATTTGTTTGTCCGGACCATAACTTTGACATGCAAGGAGCAATCTCGTTTATATTTGGCATGAATGTTAACCTCAGTGAGATGGAGTGTCTTGCGCAAACCGCAGGTTGCTGTCTCAAGGTCAAGGTCACATTTGGAGGTCAAAGGTTAAATTCAATAATGACTTTGTCCGGAGCATTTCTTCTTCATGCATGGAGGGATTTTGATGTAACTTGGCACAAATGTTCACAGACATGTGATGGAGTGTCGTGCACAAGAACCTAAGGTCAAGGTCACACTTAGAGGTCAAAGGTCAGATACAGGAATGACTGTCTGGAGCATTTCTTTTATCATGCATGGAGGGATTTTGATGTAACTTGGCACAATTGTTCACCATCATGAGACGGAGTGTCATGTGCAAGAACCTAGAATTACTTCCCTTTGTTGTTACTATAAATAGCTTATATTGTAATGTTTTCATTACTGGTCATAGGGAAAAATCAAGACCACTTTTCTGTAGTACAATATGCATGTTACATCCAATTTTGAGGTGTATTTTGACCTATCTCTACCATGTCTACTGGTAAGGATTTTTGTGTGGACTTAGATTTTTTTTAAAGATTTACTTTCCTTTGTTGTTACTATAAATAACTTATATTGTAACTTTTAGCAATCATTTGTTATTTGGCATAAATGTTTGCCTCAATGAGACAGGGTGTCATGTGCAACTCCTAGTCCTTTTGATAGCTGGCGGGCTCGACATGTTGCCCATGGGCATCTAGTCTGTTTGTATTTATTTACAACTTTTGATTATTTAGCGTGCTGCAGGAAAAATTTTTAGAATAGGTGTGATAGGTAAATGATAAAATCATCATTAATTTTAATTGCCTTCAGTCAATAACAAAAGTTTTACAAAAACGCAGTAACTGTTCAATCCAGGACCCTAAATCATTAAATTATAATTCTGAAATGTAGGCTCACTCAGTTTGTGTCCTAGGACTGGATTATGGAAAAACTTTTAGAAGTTTCTTGACTCATTTTTTAAAATATTAAACCATGCCTTCAATGTAGAGAAAATATATTGATAGAAAGAAGCAAAAGTTTAGTATACTTTTAAGTTAATCATCTGAAGTGATATGAAGTGTCTGTTGAAGGGTTTGTCAGAGTATAGCAAACAAAATGATAGATTTTTGGCCTTATAAATTTATTGCTAGATTTTTTAGAGATTTTTGTTTGCTAAATCATCAGAGGTTTGTGATCCTAAATACAGTCAAGCCTGTTTATGAAAAGAACCTCTCCCTGCCACAGAGAGATAAAGAAAGTGTTTTATTTTAACAGATGGGCTATAACCCTGGTTACAAGTAAAAATTTTCGATCATCCTTTGTTATTAAATTTGGAGAGAAAATATTAACTTTCATACACATAAAATAGGATATATATCTGGTCATTATTTAGGGAATGGTTTTTTATACGGGTTTGACTGTAAATAATAAACCACCTGTCAGATATTATCTATAGCAAAGCAAGGCATGACCTGTTATCATGGATCAGTATTAACCAATTAGTGTGTGCCTATTGCAGTAAGAAATTATTTAGTGGTGGTCATGCGATTGCATATCAGTACTGAAAGCTTTATTGATTAGAAACACTTCAAGCTACTTGCTTTGGTGTTTGCCAATTAAAATTGAAAAAATGTGCAGTTTGATTTAACTGGAGACATTCAGTTGAAATAGTTCTAACAGCAGGTTTATAGTATATTTGTTGCTGCATGTTTTTCTCCTAGGCACCCCTAGTTCATTTAACACAGCACGATCACAACAAAGGCACCATAAGGAAAATGTGGCAAATGAGCGAGGAGCCAATGGGCTCAATGAGGAGTTCATATTCACAACTCGACCATCCCGGTCACATTCTAGAACTACCAGTAATAAAGAAAATTATGGAGGTTATGGCACAAGTGGCATGAACTTTGATGACTCAGATGATGGTAGGTTTTAGATGTTCGTTGACATGGCAAGATGGCCAAGCAATGATAATTTTGACAGTATCATTTAGATGCTTCTTGTATATTCTCAAGTACTGTAAAAGCAGAAATTTTCGCGAGGGTTAAATTTTCGCTATATTAGTGAGGCGCTACATCTTGCGAAAATGAATCCTCACGTAATTATGCACCATTAGTATAATTCTAACTCTAGCAGGATACCATTTTTATAATTTCGTAAACGTTAGACTTTGCGAACATACTCAAAATTTCAAATTCATGAAAATTTGACCTGGTGAAAATATGTGCATTTACAGTACAAGATAAGACTATTCACAATAAAATCTGATGATTAGCTTATCTTTTTATGCCTGGTCTAGTTTGATAGCATTTAATGATATAACAGTACTTATGATACGTTCACTGAATTTATCATATAAAATGTAACATTTAATGTCAGATAACTCTGATTTACTTTAAATCAGCCATTCACCAAACTTGAACAAACTTTAACTACCAGTACACATTTTATGGTGTGACATTGACTTTATTAAATAGATAGGTTACATCAATTTTACAGTCAATAACAAAATTGCAGGCAAACAACATTCAAGGTAATAGATAAAAATATGGTCAGAACTAGATGTATCAGTAATGCCAGCTGAGTTGTGTATATAAGGAAAACTTGATAGAACCTGGTTTTTAGACAATTTCTGAAACTTAGCTTGGATTCTTTATCAGTTACTCAAGTGTGTGATAAATCACTTATAGTCTTCAACATATATTTTAGGGTGACTGTTCTAAGAACAGTGGGAGCTATTCTATTCATGTTGGCATCTAGGATGGCATTAGCATCACACCTTTGTTAAAGTTTTGAATGCAAGATCATATCTGAGTAACTATCATATGCATTTGATTGAAATTTCATGCAAGACTTTCTAGTCACCAAACCTACCAAAAGTAAGCAAGTTAGATAACTCTTGGCTAAATTTTATACAAATAATTGCCCTTTTTCGACCTATGAAATTCGGTTAAAGTTTAGCATGCAACAGAATATTAAGCTGTTACTCAGTAATAGCTTCATATATTGAATTGAATCTTCGCATAATGCTTTTCTCTCATCAGACCTTCTGAAATTACCAAGTTAGTTAACTCTTGGTAGAGTTTAGTGGTAGTAATGGATCTGCTTAGACTCAGAAAATTCAGTTAAAGTTTTGTTAGCAACACAAGCTGTTTCTGAGTAACAACTGTATCATATTTTATAATGGACAGAAACTCCACAAAAGACACCATCCAATGGTATATAGTAATTTTGATTAATCATTACTGTATAATCATTAAATTTCGTGGGCATGAAATTTTGTGGTTTTGGTCAAAACAGCAATTTTGTGGGGATATGAATTCGTGGATATTGACTTTTGAACATAAAATGAATGGGAATTTTACTTGTTCATTGGGATTAAATTTTGTGGATTAACTCAACCACAAAATCCACGAAAATTAGTCCCCCACGAATATTAATGATTTCACAGTGTGGCCTTTATTTGACTTTGAAAATTTAATTTGGTTAAAGTTTCACGTGCAAGTTGTTCTCATTGCAATAATGAATTAATTGCAATTAAGACAACTCAGTTACATAAGTCTTTGAGAGTTATTGCCCTTGTTTGACTTGTAAGTTGTTGATTAGTTTAGCATGCTGTCAGTTCATGTTGTCTTATGGACACTTCTTGTTTGCATTCATAAGTAGTCTAATATGCCCATTGACATGTTGCATGACAGTACATGTAGATGCATGTTAAATGATTTTTGATGGATAACAATATACTAGTGGTAACGAGTCTGTTTGAATTGGTTTAAACTACTTGTTTTTGTCAGTTTAGGTGATCAGTTAGTGTCTAAAATCCTTACAAGGAAAAAAGCTAATGCAGGGGCAGATCGAATGTGGGGGTGGCATATGCTAGACATCTGAAGTCTGACAAACATATATTTTTGGTACCCTAAATTTGAGACATCAGTGATTTTAAGTAAAAATTTGCCTCCATACCCCTAGGCACTGTGCTTCAGCCTACAAAGAGCAGAAATTCTGGATCGACCACTGTTATATTCATTTAGTTTATAATTATGTACTAAGCATCTGTAAATAGTTCCATTTCTCATTTTTGATTGTGTAGGATGTACAGAGATACTAATCTATAGTGTTATAATTGCATTTACAGATGATATGGACAGCAGGTTATTCAAGTGTACATATTGTGAGAAGAGAATGCCTTTTAGCAAGCTTGTAAGTGGAATAAAACAAATCATTTAATCTTGACAAAAGTTTAAATTCTCACAACATATTTGTTTAAGAAAAACAACCTTCTGAACCATTTTCCATTATAACCAGTCAGAAAAAAGATAGTGCACTTTAAATAGGCGCCAAAAGTAGGATTATGAGCTTCACCTTATCCAATCAGATAAAATAAATGTCAGCGATCCATTTTACTAATTATACCCCCACAAAACGAAGTTTAGGGGGGTATGTGGGAATGAGCTTGGCGGTCAGTCGGGACTGTTGGTTTTCATGGTTTCCAGATGATAACTCATGAAAGGCTTGACCAATTTAAATAATTTTTGGTACACAGGTGTAACATCAGAAAATACAGGTCAGGTTCGACTTTAGAGTCAAAGGTCAAGGTCACTGACCCTGAACAGTTAAATGGTTTCTGGATGATAACTTGAGAACGCTTGGGCCTAGGATCATAAATTTTGTTACACAGGTGTAACATCATGAAATACAGGTCAAGTTCGACTTTGAGGTCAGTAGGTCAAAGGTCAAGGTCACAGTGACTCGAAACAGTTAAATGGTTTCCGGATGATAACTTGAGAACGCTTGGGCCTAGGATCATAATTTTTGATACATAGATGTAACATCATGAAATACAGCTCAAGTTCGACTTTGAAGTCAGTAGGTCAAAGGACAAAGTCACAGTGACTCGGAACAGTTAAACGGTTTCCAGATGATAACTTGAGAACGCTTGGGTCTAGGATCTTAAATTTTTGTACACAAGTGTAATATGATTAAATACAGGTCATGTTTTGACTGAGGTTAGTGGGTCAAAGGTTAAGGTCACAATAACACGAACAGTTAAACGGTGTCCAGATGATAACTTGAGAACGCCTGGGCCTAGGATCATGAAAATTGATAGGGAAGTTGGTTACGACCAGCAGATGACCCCTAATGATTTTGAGGTCAGCAGGTCACAGGTCAAGGTCACAGTGACCCGGAACATTTAAACAGTTTTCTGCCAATAACTTCACAACGCTTGGGACTAGGATCACGAAATTTAATAGGGAGGTTGGTCATGACCAGCAGATGACCCGTAATTATTTTGGGTTTTAAAGGTCATTTAAACCTTTTCCGGAAAATAACTTAAGAACGCTTTGGCCGAGGATCATGAAACTTCATAGGGAGGTTAATCATGACCAGCAGATGATCTCTATTGATTTTGAGGTTAGTAGGTCAAAGGTCAAGCAAGTTCAGCTCCGACATTGGCTTAGTACCGTGACAAGGCCATATTGTGGGGGTATAATTCGTCACTCCTGTGTCAACTCTATTTTTTGTTTGTTAAATGTCGAAGTTGATTGCTAGTAAATTTGACAAGGAAGGCACATGTATTTTACCTGATTTTGAGCTTTTTGATATGTACTAGAAAAAAAAACTGCCATCTCTATACAGAGTAGAAAACTTTTGATTCATATTTTTAGCTCAGTAAAGACACCTGATTTTTTGAAAAAAATGATGACTTATTGTCATCACTTGATCGGCGTTGGCGTTGCCTGGTTAAGTTTTATGTTTAGGTCAGCTTTTCTCCTAAACTGTCAAAGCTATTGCTTTAAAACTTGCAACACTTGTTCATCATCAAGAGCTGACTTTGTACAGCAAGAAACATAACTCATTTCTGCTTTTTGCAAGAATTATTGCCCGTTTTGGACTTAGAAAATATCAGATTTCTTGTTTAGGTCAACTTTTCTCCATAACTGTCAAAGCTATTGCTTTAAAACTTGGAGCAGTTATTCGCCATTAAAAGTTGACTCTGCACAGCAAGTACCCTTACTCTACATTGCTTTTTGCAAGAATTTTGGCCCCTTTTGGACTTAGAAAATCATGGGTAGGACATCATTCCTATTATACAGAGACAAAAAAATCAGATGAGCGTCAGCACCCGCATGACGGTGCTCTATTTTTAAGTAGAACTTGACAATGAAATGGTTATTATTTTATCCATTGTACAAATTCATTATGTATGTAAACAAGTGGTGTAATAGAATTATAATAGTAAAGTATATTAGGTGTACTTCAAGTATATTTTGCTTCTGTGTCTCATTACTCTATGTTTTTAGCTCACCTGTCACATAGTGACAAGGTGAGCTTTTGTGATCACCCTTCGTCAGTCCGTGCGTGCGTCAACAATTTCTTGTCTGCACGATAGTGGTTTCATTTATGATTTTATTTTAACCAAACTTGCAAGAAACTTGTATCACCATAAGATCTCGGTTCCTTTCTTGAACTGGCCAGATCCCATTATGGGTGCCAGAGTTATGGCCCCTGAAAGGGCCAAAATTAGCTATTTTGACCTTGTCTGCACAACAGCAGCTTTATTTATGATTTGATTTTTACCAAACTTGCACACAACTTGTATCACCATAAGATCTTGGTTCCTTTCTTGAACTGGCCAGATTCCTTTATGGGTTCCAGAGTTATGGCCCCTGAAAGGGCCAGAATTAGCTATTTTGACCTTGTCTGCACAATAGCAGCTTCATTTATGATTTGAATTTAATCAAACTTGCACAAAACTTGTGTCACCATAAGATCTTGGTTCCTTTCTTGAACCGGCCAGATCCCATAATGGGTTCCAGAGTTATGGCCCCTGAAAGGGCCAGAATTAGCTATTTTGACCTTGTCTGCACAATAGCAGCTTCATGTATCACCACAAGATCTTGCTTCCTTTCTTGAACTGGCCAGATTCCATCATGGGTTCCAGAGTTATGGCCCCTTAAAGGTCCAAAATTGGCTATTTTGGCTTTTGCAGCCATATAGAGACTTCAATTATGGTTTTATTTGATACAAACTTCCAAAATATCTTCAACAACAATAAATCTTGGATTCCATGACAAATCAGTTCCAATCGTAGGTTCCAGAGTTATTTTATATCTGATTACCTCCCCTGATTGTAATCAAAATGGATTTATATCATTAAGTACTTATAGAACTTATTTGAAATTTCATTATTGTTCTTAGTTGGACTGAGACAATCAGGGTAGATAACTATGGACTGATTTTATGTCAGATTACCTCCCTTTATTTCAAATTAAAATGGGTATATCTCCGTAACTAATGAAGATAGTGATCTGAAATTTCATTTATGTCAACAGATTTATTTGGCAGATCCTTTTGTTCACTTACAATATATTTTTTTTAATTACTTCCCTTTTACGTTACTATAAATAGCTTATTTTTAGTTACTTTTTTATTTTTGGCCGTAGGGAAAAACCAAGACCACTTTTCTGTGGTACAACATGGATGGTACCTCCAATTTTTAGGTGTATTTTGACATAGCTATACCTTGTAAGAATTTTTTTTCTTTTTGGTTAAATTTCTTCCCTTTGTTGTTCCTCTCCTTTGGACTTAAATATTTTTTCTGAGGGCCTTCTTGTCCTCAAGTGCAATGATAACAGGTGAGCGATATAGGGCCATGATGGCCCTCTTGTTTGTTTTTGTAAATAAGTACCGAAAATGAATGCTGCAGATTTTCTACCCAACCCATACTCTTTTCAACTCTAAATCTCTGTAGAATACTTGTATAAATGTATAGTTAAGTTTATGTGTGGTTTCAAGAAATGTAATATATTGTACATGATTATGTTCAGTCGATGCATGAGCCTGGGTGTGCATTGCGTCATGGTGGAAGGTTTGATGTTAGCGATGATGAAAAGAATGAGAAGGCCCATGCTGACGATTCATTTGATCGTATGAGTACCCCAGAGGAAGACCAGTATCCCCAGAGAACTGGAGACTGGAGACAGACACATGAGGAACTGTTGCGCAACATTAGACGAGCAAAACGTGCTGCACATGCAAGTCAAAGGCGCTACAATTCTGCAACAACAGCATCAACTAAAGATACTGAAAGAGATAGTGCTAGAGATGAGGGTGTAGGTGAGTAATTTGACTGTATTTGATATTTCTGTACTCCGAATTCTGACATGTAAAAAAAGAGTGAATGCAGTGAAATAACTATTATTTGATAGGGATTAAATTTTATGGATTTTGTTTCAGTCAACAAAGTCAAATCCAAATAAAAATTTCCCATTTATTTCATCTCATAAAGCTATAGTCATCAGATTCATATTCAGATGAAATAACCTTGTTGGCAGCAGCTACCATAAAAGTTAAAATTCACGCAAAATAAATTACTAGTAATTTCAAAGTATAGTCTCAGCTGAGTTGTATCCATTTGCTTATGTCTGAAACTAAATGTAGACATCTTGCTTACATCTTACTATTTCTGTGTTTGATCCCTTAATGTATCATGATTTGAAAAATACATTTAAAATCATTTGTCCTCTTATCTCATGTTCTAGTTGGAAGGTTGTCAATTACTGTGAAATTATTTCATTTCATGGGCATCACATTACATGGTTTAAGTCAAGCATGCTATTTCGTGAAGATATGATTTTATGGATTTCAGTTTTTAACCTTTATCTTGCTAAATTTCTAAAAGTCTGGTGCATCATTTAGTTTTGGCAGAACCACTCATTATTCAAAGCGGTGTTCACTGAAAACTTACTAACTGAATAGTGAACAATGCAGACCATGATCAGACTGCGCGATCCTAGTCTGCACTTGTCGCAAAGTCAGAATCACTTGCCGCCAGCAGGCTAAGGGTTAAGAGAAAAGGAATGGAAAAGTTATTTTTTCACTCAAATTCAGTTTGATGGGTTGGTACAACCTTGAAATTCATGAAAACTGTTCCACTGGTGTTCATGATTTCACTTACTTGATAACCAATTCAATTATGGCCCTTTTTTATGCTCCCAGCATCTACTGATGCGGGAGGCATATAGTGATTGTCCTGTCCATCAGTTCGTTTTGTGAGTCTGAGCACACAATTGGTACCTTAGGTGGTAGGAGGTGTGGCCTAGGACAATAGAAATCCTTTGTATTCATTCCATAACCACTTAATTCTTTTTTTCCTTAAGTGGTCATTCTATTGTTTTCAAACAATGGAATAACCACCTAATACATGAATCATATGGGCGTCCGTGGTGAAACCAAATGGGACCGTTTCGTCTAGCATCAATACCCCTTACTAGAATGACTTGATACTAATGCAGGTGTAACCTGTGACCATTCATCATCTTCGGACATCACCTGACCTCAGTTTGACCTTTACTTCATTTTGGACTTAGGTTGCTTTATATGGGCCATCTCTTGGTTAACCAAATGGGACCGTTTCGTCTAGCATCAATACTCCTTACTAGAATGACTTGATACTAATGCAGATGTAACCTGTGACCATTCCTCATCTTCAGGCATCACCTGACCTCAGTTTGACCTTGACCTTGACCTCATTTTGGACTTGGGTTGCTTTATATGGGCCATCTCTTGGTTAACCAAATGGGACCGTTTCGTCTAGCATCAATACCCCTTACAAGAATGAATTGATACTAATACAGATGTAAACTGTGATCATTCCTCATCTTCAAACATCACCTGACCTCAGTTTGGCCTTGACCTCGTTTTGGACTTAGGTGCAAAATCTATCGACAAGGATGCCACTGGGGGCATCAAGCGTTTATTGAACTCAGCTCCTTGTTTAACTTAGAAAATTTGGTTGAAGTCTTGCATGCAAGTTGTAACTTACCATTGCCATAATAAAACTCAATAAAATTTGAAATTGTTATACATGTAAATGGTTAATCAAATAACCCAATTACATTATTCTTGTCAATTTATGGCTTAGTAGCTGTCAAAAAGTAGAGTGAGCTGTTAATTTGGAATAAAACACACTTATTTTATTTACAGCTCAGGTAAATTGTAAGTGGTGTGGTCGGAATTTCAGCTTGCCAGCTGCTAAGCAACACATTCCATTCTGTGAGAAATGGACCAAGGAACATGGCACGCCTCTCAATCCTGCAGGAAAAACAACACCCAGAGATTTTGGAAGCAAAAACCAAAGAGGGAGACAAGTATACTGATATATTGACCTTTTTCAAGTGTATATTCAAAAGATCAAAGTGACATCCGGCCAAAAAAGAAATATTTCTCTTTCTAATTGTTCAATACATTGTCAAATTGTTCAATTTTAGTCATATTTTTTTTAATGACAGATTTTTTCAAAATAATTTCCTAGATTCAGAAATTTTTTTGGAACGTAAAAATAATGATAGCTCATTAACAGTTACTTTTGCAGTAAAATATGACTTTTGTTTAGAATTTCAATCAAAATCAAGAAAATATGGGGTGTAGTAGTCCCTACCAGTGGGAACCGGACTTAGGAAAAATTAGAACTCATTGAGAAAATCTCAATTTTGATAGCATTTTCGCATATAGAAGAAATTGTACAGGGTAGATTTTAATATTACTTCTCACTTTTGTAAATTTACATAATGTGTTATATGGTAAAACATGTAAGTCTGTGCACTTACTACTTAGATATTTTCTATCTGAAGTATTAATTAGTTGGAATTATTGCATATGATACCAAATATAGTAACAAATTTGCGCAAAATTTGAATGTACATTGTATGTGAGCAGCATGAGGCCAATATTAGAGGTCATTGACCTGGTGTACCAGGGTATTGATATTTCATGTTTTCGGAATGAATGACGTTATGCCATGACTCGGTTTATCAAACAAGCAGAATCACCTTAACGACTGACTTAACAAGCAGAACCACCTTAACGACAGACTAAACAAGCAGAACCACCTTAAAGGCAGACTAAACAAGCAGAACCACCTTAAAGGCAGACTAAACAAGCAAAACCACCTTAGCAACAGTTGTTCATCTAACAGTCTCATGATCTGAATAAGATAAACTGTTTATAAAGGTTATGTCAAAAATATTGTGGTAGGTGAAATTAAATGGAATAGCAAGATTATTTTGATATTGACAGAGTGGTCAGTAAAATTTGGAAGTAGTAATTCTCCTCAGCAGTTTATGGTTTAAGACGAAAACTGCTATATGATATTTAGAAAAAAAAAAAAAGCGCAAAAAGATTCCACCCTGTTTTTACAAGGTAGGAAAACTTATCTTTGAAATGTACATACCTTTAATTGTGTATTACAGTATGCAAAACACATCACACGTCCACGTGGTAAATCAAATGATTCTGACGCGTCACCTAGAAGTCACTACGACCACTTCCCTAATGTCGGAGTACATACAAAGAGGGAAACTATGGGTAAGTACAAACTACATGTTAAAAAGGTCGTGTCAGTAGCCCTGAATAAATGATTTATACAAATGTACAGTGATTTATTATATCAAAATATATCAGTATACTTATATTAAGTACTTCTTTAATGGTGATATTGTTAAGACAATACAAGCATGTCAGTACAGTCATGTGGAAACAATTAGAAATTGAAAGAAATTGCACAGAAAATTGAAAAAAAATATTTTCCTTGAATATTCAGATGATGGAATAATGATGCAGCCTGAAAAAGAACAACAAGGAAAAAATGCATAGATACAGAAAAATAGTCAAACGAAAATAGATACAACCATTATGTATAGGAATGAAAATGTTTGACAAGTGAATGCTTAAGTTAAAGTAATTATGTTTCCCACCACAAAGTGATGTTACTGTAGGAGACATTGATTTCTTACAGTTTATGTGTGTGTGTCTGTCACAAATCTTGTCTGCACTCGAAGTCGAACATTTTTCATTTGATCTTCACCAAACTCGAACAAAATGTGTTTGACCATACTAAGTCCTCGGCCAAGTTTGATAACTAGCTAAATCGGCCCAGGCACTTCGGAATCATGGCCCTCGATTTACCAAAAATCGGCCTTTTTTCTTTTGTTCGCATAATTCTAAGTAGAACAGGTCTCATTCGATCTTCACCAAATTTGAACCAAATGATTTTGACCATAACTCCTTGGCCAAGTTCATTAACTAGACAAATTACCCGAGGCACTTCAGAATTATGGCCTTTCAATTACCCCAAATCAACATTTTTACCCTCAAAGGTATATTTGTAGTGTGTGAACAGTATATAAAGACTGACTTATTATTTAGATGATTAGGCAGTTGCAGGAGACATGCACTTTTCTCAAAAGCAGCTCTTGTTGGCTGTGACTAACCATTAGTAAATATCAGTGTGAAGAACTGATGTGGTTGAAAGAATGTTAGCCTCTTAACATCAAGGTCATGAGTTCCATCTTGTTGGAGTAAAACGGCTTTTTATGTGATAGAAGTTTACTTATTTTCTGCTGAACTTGTGATGGATGAAATAATTTTTGTTTTCTAAATTGTAGATAGACCCAGTCCATCCTCAAGTACAGGTCTGAATGCATCCTTCAGCCCAAGAGGTATGTCAATGAAAATTTGAGCCGTGCCATGAGAAAACCAACATAGTGTGTTTGCGACCAGCATGGATCCAGACCAGCTGTTCGCTAGTGGTTTCTCTAATTGCAATAGGCTTTGAAAATGAACAGCATGGAACCTGACCAGACTGCACCAATGCGCCGGCTGGTCTGGATCAATGCTGGTCCCAAATGCTCTATGTTGGTTTTCTCATGGCGTGGCTCATTTGGTTTTTAGCTCGACTATTCGAAGAATAAGTAGAGCTATCCTACTCACCACGGCGTCGGCATCAGCGTCACACCTTGGTTAAGTTTTTCGTACCAGTCCACATTTTGACAAAGTCTTGAGATAAAGCTTTGAAACTTTCAACACTTGTTAACCATCATCATGGCCAGTTATAGACAAGAGCACATAACGCCATCAAGGATTTTGGCTGAATTATGGCCCCTTTTGACTTAGAAATCATGGTTAAGTTTTTCGTACCAGTTGATATTTTGACAAAGTCTTTTAAGATAAAGCTTTGAAACTTTCAACACTTGTTTACCATCACCATGGCCAGTTATAGGCAAGAGTACATAACTCCATCAGGGATTTTGGCTGAATTATGGCCCCTTTCGACTTAGAAATCTTGGTTAAGTTTTTCGTACCAGTTCATATTTAGACAAAGTCTTTTGAGATAAAGCTTTGAAACTTTCAACACTTGTTTACCATCATCATGGCCAGTTATAGACAAGAGCACATAACTCCATCAAGGATTTTGGCTGAATTATGGCCCTTTTTGACTTAGAAATCTGGGTTAATATTTCGTACCAGTTCATATTTTGACAAAGTCTTTTGAGATAAATCTTTGAAACTTTCAACACCTGTTTACCATCACCATGTCCAGTTATAGGCAAGAGTACATAACTCCATCAGGGATTTTGGCTGAATTATGGCCCCTTTTGACATAGAAATCTTGGTTAAGTTTTTCGTACCAGTTCATATTTTTTGTAAAGTGTTTGACATATGGCTTTGAAACTTTTATCACTTGTTTAGTATAATAGTCTCTATCTGTAGGAAAGAGAACATATTAACTCTGTCATCTATTTTGGCTGAATTATGGCCCTTTTTGGACTTCTGAAATTGGTTCTGTTTTCATACAAGTCCATGTTTTGTCAAAACTATTTGACATATGGCTTTTAAACTTTGAACACTTGCTTATCATTATGATTTACATCTGTAGGCAAGAGTACATAACTATTTTGACTGAATTATGGCCCTTTTTGGACTTTGAAATTGGCTCATATATTGCCATTTAGTGCAAGACTTATCGAAATCAAAGTAATACAGGAACATTGTTTGTCTAATCTATTTATTTCTTTTGTCTGAATCTCCGTGGAAATATTTTGACCCCATTCTTCAATCAATTCTTCGAATAGTCGAGCGCGCTGTCATCAGACAGCTCTTGTTCTGCTTTAACTTGTACCTCTTCAGTTCAATCTACATTGTTTGCAGAACCTTCTTAATTGAGTGGTTAAGGTTGCTGACTTAAAATCATTTACCTCAGAGTCTGTGAGTTTGAGCCATTTTAGTGTTAGCATCTTAGAACGTCATCCAGCTGGCTTGGAGAAGATTGGTAAAAATCAACCCAGGTGCTAATGCCAGGCTGAGCACCAGGGATCTTCCTTCACCATTAAAAGTTAAAAAGTATGACCTACATTGCGTCAGTGTGACTTCAAACTTGACAGAGAATAAAGCAAATAAATCACCTTGTTTGAAAATATGCCAGCCAGTAACAAATTAAGGGTTAGCTGGCTACTGGGGCACCTACATCGTGGAGTAGTAAAGTCCACTGGATTCAAATCAGTTTTGCCTTACTGATACTGGTTTGTACTTCAGCATATAAAATTCTTTCATGCTTTTATGTATTTAAGCAATCCAGCTGGCTTTTGGAAGAAGGGAAAAAAGCCATAGATTGCAAGAGGGAACTTTTCCCCTACTGACAGTGAAACCACTTAATTTCTTATACTATTGAAAAACGGCGTTAAACCCAAAACAAACAAACAAACAAATAATTTCTTATCATCTACAATTGCAACTCAGCAAGGTCATTCATTTTCTAAGCATTTAGAAAAGACATTGTTAATTTTTATTTTAAAGAATCATTTCTATGTTAGAATCAATTTCACTTAGATTAGATTCTTCATTTATAACAGAAACCTCTGCATCGCCAGGGCCAGGCCATAGCACTTCAGCTGCAAACACAGCACGGAGCAGAACAACAACTAGACCCACGGCAGCTGGCAAATTTAAGTCTGCATTCGGTGACGAGTATGTATTTTTAAAATGGACTGGTCCATCATTCAATACAGAAAGTACCATTTATTATTTGAAGGGGTGTTCACAGAAAATTTACTGAATTAATAGCGAACAGGGCAGACCTTGATCAGCCTGCACAGATGTTGCACGGTTTTGTGATAAAATTTGATTCTAATATATCTTTTATAGTAAAATTTAGATAAAATATGATAGAATTGTTCATTGACGCATGTATGGCGCCAAATGGTAGGTTGTCATGCTCCTTTGTTTATACATGCAAGGACGGGAAATGGTAATATGTCTTACGTAATAGTTCCATAAGGGTGCAAATGATGGTGAATTATTCTGCAGAGCTAATAACTAACTCTGTGTATGTGTAAATTAATTAAGACAGTTATGCCATATGACATTTTGTTTTTAAAAAATTTTTAAGTAAAATATTTGATCAAATTTGAAAGCTCTATTTCTCGGTCATGTGTACATGGCACTAAATATCATGTTGGTGTGACGTCAACATAGTATTGTTGTGATGATTAAAGCATTGTTAGTCATTTAAGAATTCTCAGTAATGAAGACCTAATGTGAATTTTTCTGTAATTTGTAGAGATGGATCTTACAGTAGCAGACTTGATGATCAGTATGGTTTCGGATTGACTGGTTCTAGGATGAAAACTGAGACACGTTCTAGTAACAACACATGCCAGTCATGCAAGAGAAAATATGGTATCCGTGGCCAAGTAATATGTAACTGTGGTTCGAGAAAAACTTGATCGTAATGTTGTCATCTGAGCGATTTGGTGTGAAGAAGGTAGTGCCAAATATTTCTTCAGCCAAATGGGACAGACAGTGCCCATTTGGATTCCTGCAGTATTATTTTCTGATAAAAAAAACTCTGCCCTTCCTGATGAAATACAATAAAATGTTAGTGTTCTCCATCATCATGTTCAAAGTTTTAAATGTAAAGATTGAAGGATGACGTATTCTGACATATTTAAGTATCAAAGTGCTGTGAATTGGGCTTTTTCTGAAGAGATTTAGCTATTTCCGAAATGGATATATTGATACCCTCCTTTGAACTTCTGAACAAAATTTTTGTGTTCTCAGTAATGGCATCTATCAAATTCTGATAAGCGTTAAGATTTTGTGTGTAAGTGATCTCTTTTATAGATATCTATAAGTTGATGTATGTATGAAATATTTTAAATGAACTTTATAGTTCATGTAGTATGTAAAGCATAGGAACTCCAAAGTATATTAGCCATTGCAAAGTGGCAATGGCATTTGTCAAAATTGTTTCTTATAGACCATTTCATTTTTTATGATCGTAATGTAAAAAAGAATCTTCATCAACCATAAAGTTCCATGGGTGTGATTAATTTATACCATTTACAACCATTATGTTTGAGACATAGTCTTGTTGATTATAATAATTATATGCACAAACTATTCCATTTTACCATGGCACAATTTTATTTTGACTGTATGAAGGGTAAAAGGGGTGCCACTATTGTAAAACATAGTGCTTCATTGCAGTCACAAAACAGTGTTGCAATGTGTCACTATGGTAAACCATAGTGTTCCAGTGTGTAAATTAGCTGTTTCTGTAAAACCTAGTAAATTTGCCATGGATATTTGACAGTATATTGTTAGTAATACAAACACCACAACAGTTTCTGCATTTTTACTTTTGATTATTAAACACATATCTTCTTTAAATTAAAATAACTATCTTGTTACCTCAATTTATAGGGCATTAGTCTAGTGATTTTTCCAGGAGGAAGCAGATATGTACTTATTATTATGTTTGAGTCCTTGATCTTCAGTCTGTGTTTCATGTAGGGAAGTTGTAAGTTCTTTGGTGAGAACAAGCTGGTCTTTCTGATGTAAAATGTTAAAAATTATTGTGACAGTGACAGCCTGCCTGGAAATATAGTTATGAAAGCCTCAAGTTTGCAGGATTTGCTCAATAGGTTGAGCAGATAATGTCAGTCAAGAAGTTGCGAGTTTGCAGGATTTGCTCAGTAGGCGGAGTGAAGACTGTCAATTGAAAAATCATCACATCGCAGTTTTGCCGTTTAGATTGAGTTAGAACTCTCAACCGAGGTGATGAGTTTAATCCAAAGATGTGGCAGATGTCCAACATTACGATTTAACAGAATACATGATGTCTTA
The DNA here is from genome assembly GCF_021730395.1 of Mercenaria mercenaria. Classification (NCBI taxonomy): domain Eukaryota; kingdom Metazoa; phylum Mollusca; class Bivalvia; order Venerida; family Veneridae; genus Mercenaria; species Mercenaria mercenaria. The sequence goes on from NC_069370.1 coordinate 51,805,765, forward strand.
TGTCGTTAATTTCCCACCTCTAGTGTATGTAGAGAAGTTGCTAGTTAGTTGGTACTTGTTTGTAATCTTGTGTTGTCTAGGAAACTGGTTAACTGACTTCCTTTTCATAACTAAAATTCTGTTCAAAAAGAGCAATACACACATATCAAATAAGCAAACAGTATGAATATGTTACAGGAAAATAGAAACAAGGCTGATTTACTTGGGTTTATAGTAACAGAAATGTACAGGTTATGTAGTGATATTGTGATACAATCCTCAGGTTATTTAATTAGGTTATTTCCTTACCTTAAATGCCTTTAATATAGACGTTATTTTTACACATGCCTACAAATTTAATGTATCTATGTATACATAAAGTATATATATTTAGGTGTTGTACCTCTATAAATTTATATGTGGAGTTATATATTTGTAATTTGTGAGATTGCTTCTCTGTAGTGTCAGAGATTTGGTGCAACGTACCATACTTTGGGATGCTTTGGGAATGATCAACATTTACATAATGGGTCAGAAGGTCAGATTTATAAAAATAAGGCAAGATTTAAAAGATAAGAGAATTTTTGTTACATATTTGGCGATTTTTACACTAGCTTAAATGAAGTAACACAAATTTGGTAAAAGTCATATTTGAAATTGGACTGTGCCAAAATATCCCAAAGAACGGTATTTATTTTGATGAATGTCAGCAGAGCCATTTAATGACATTTATGTCTCTGTACTAAAATTTTTATGTCATTTTTATTATTCTGGAATATGATCCGCATGATCTACAGAATGCTGTCAGTGTTTAGGCTACTTCACCTTAAACATTATATTAAAGGGGAAGCACACGCTCCAAGTTTGTCTGCTCATCCACCTGTTTTGTTTCTTTTCCTTTTGTCATGTGCTTTGTTATTTATTTATTCATTCATTTATTTATTTATTTGGTATTAAGTTAACTACAGCACTTATTTTAATAACTGTTTCAATGTAAGGTGTATACTTTCTGAAAGTCATCCAGAAGCTTGGTGGTTCTACCCACGTGCCCTTCTGTGATGAAGTAAAGCCTAGAGGGGCACCTGATTTTTTCTCTACCAGTTACCGTATGACATGTAATTGTTTTGATGTGATGTTATATCCAACAAAAATAGAATCTTGGTTGCATATTATGTTAATTGATTTGAATTTGTTCTAGTACAGATACTTCTGATTGAACATTTTGGTTTATGTGTGTGATATTTTTGCGTTCAAAGTTCTTCCCTTTGTTAAATGTTTTATCATTTATTTCCAAAGTTCTTTCTTGCTAATGTTTTCTTTCTGTGATGTGTTTGCTGTTTATTTTGTTTTCTAGTTTTCTAGGTTCTTTATTGTTTCTGTTTTTTTTCCTTTTGTTTCCAAAGTCTTTTCATGTGTTTATACATCTGCCAATACCAGATATTATTGTTTATAGATCATAATTATGTTGAGTATGGTATATACATTCATAAAAACATAAAATACAAAACATTGAAAACTATCCCTCTTGGCTGACAGGGACTTTCTAATAAATCTTATTTTAGTAAAGGAAGTAGATTCCATGCAGCATTTTAGATTGGCACTTATTTTTACCCAATATTGTATTGCATAACTTTTTTGAGTCCACTTCTTAAAGATGAATTTAGACCATACAGAAAATGAATATTTCTTACTTATTCTTACACTTTTTCTGTATAATATACTGCCTGTTTACTGAAATGTTTTTATGTTGTTTTAAATAAACCCTCATTATCTGAAAGGGCAAGTGCAAAAAGTTTTGTAATCCAAATTTTTGTGTTTAGATTTACATTTGCTTTAATGTTACCTTGTGTTACATTGTATTTGCTTGCCATATTGTGATAACGTTTTAGCTCACATGAGCACACAAGTGCTCATAGTGAATTTTTAGGATCATTGGGATGTCCATCATTGTCTGTTGTCTGTCTGTCATATGTCCACACATTCTTTAAAGAATATTTCCTACCCCATAAAGGCAATTTAAATGAAATTTCATTTGAATGTTTTTTGTGAAGTTCCCATTCAGATGCCTTTAAATCTAGATCATCCTTTCAAAATGTTGGTATCATGATGGCTACCAAAAGAAAAAAATGAAAACCTCGGAAACCATAAGCGTGTCTTTGAAATAATTTCACTGACCTTTCCTTGGAAGACCCCCTACAAAATTCTTGTTACAAAATGGATGCCATGGAAGAGTGGCTAGTTTTCTCTGTTTCACTGTATATTAACTTCAGAATTTCCACCACGGGGCTGGGCAGGCTTTTTGTATGTATAAACTTTGAGGCCCAGCCTTCTTTTCAGTATAATTTTACTGAAAAAGTCCTTATGGCGACCATTCAAATTAATTTGATTTGGAAACAAACATGGTTGCCAGAGGATGTGGTTACTTTCCTCTTAATTTACATAAAAGAAGCTTTAAAACTTTTCTCTTGAGAAACTGCTGCTCTGATTTCTAAATAGTTTTCTTGTGTGACCATGTACAAAAATGTGTTCAAGAAAGCTGTGAAACTCTGGTGAGCATCTAGGGTCATCATGGCCCTTGTTTGTTTTTGTTTTTTTGTGCTTATTGTTAGGTTGTTGTGGAGTTTTAAATTTGCCTTTAAATTTGTGATTATGTGAGGTGATAGGTGACACAGATATTACATGTTGTGTACTGTCATTAGAGGGGTGACAGATCAGCTCATAATAAAGATATAAACTGTTCGTTGTGCGTCAACATTTGCATTGTTAACACTCTAGAAGCCACATTTGTGACCCAATCTTTTTGAAACTTGGTCAGAATGTTTGTCTTCATGATCACTAGGTCAAGTTTGAAACTGGGTCATGTGAAGTCAAAAATTAGGTCACTATGCCAGATCAAAGGAAAAACTTGTTAACACTCTAAAGTCCACAGTTTAGGTTTGAAACTGATGAGAACTGGTCGGAATGTTTGTCTTGATGACTTCTAGGTCAAGTTCGAATCTGGGTCATGTGGGGTCAAAAACTAGGTCACCTGGTCAGATCAAAGGAAAAGCTTGTTAATACTCTAGAGGCCACATTTGTGACCCAATCTTTATGAAACTTGGTCAGAATGTTTGTCTTGATGATCTTTAGGTCAAGGTCGAATCTTGATCATGTGGGGTCAAAAACTAGGTCACCCAGTCAGATCAAAGGAAAAGCTTGTTAACACTCTAGAGGCCACATTTGTGACCCAATCTTTATGAAACTTGGTCAGAATGTTTGTCTTCATGATCACTAGGTCAAGTTCAAATCTTGGTCATGTGTGGTCAAAAATTAGGTCACTAGGGCAAATCAAAGGAAAATCTTGTTAACACTCTTAGAGTCCACAGTTAAAGTTTGCAACTTATGAGAATTGGTCAGAACGTTTGTCTTGATGACCTCTAGGTCAAGTTCGAATTTGGGTCAAAAACTAGGTCAGTAGGCCAGATCAACTCTGGTGAGCGATATATATATTGTTTTTGTTTGAACATATAATGCACATCTGATTGGCTTTTGTAGTCATGCTAACATAGAAAAGGTTACATGTGCTTATGAAATTTAAGAGATATTTTTTGTGGCAGTTGGAATTTTATAATTTTCTCCACACCTGATCTAACCAATTATATTTGACCAATATTATATACTCATTTCAGGTATGAAGGCACCAGTGGCTTATTTTATCATGAACAGATTGGTTTGAAACCTTTCATAACAACTGGGAATTACTTACCATGAGTACAGTACATCAAAATTTCAAATGTTTGATTATAATGTTCATTTTTAAATGCCATGGTGTCTGATTGCTGCTCATTTTCCAAGAGACCAGTACAATGCCAGTCTGTTATCATTTTCCAAGAAACTAGTATTTGTTACTTTTTCCAGGAAATTCAATGTTTTCCTTGATGCCTTTTTACAGCCTCGATTGTTTTAAGTTTTGCACAGTTTTGTGGTTTGCTTTGCATTGCACATATTTGTACAGTGACCAGGTAAGAGTCTCATGCCTTTAACTGAAACCCTGCCGTAGTGTCAGTTTTTTCATTTGAATTGTTACTTAAGTTATTTCAGCAATATTTTCAAATTTCTCACTGACTTTATAACAAATATAGCATACAATTTCCTTTGTTTTAACTTTCAAGTGAGTTTTTACCAGGGGTTCCTACCTCTGGCAAGGTAAAAGTATAAAAGTGCTAATAGTTTAAGATTGTAAATGGCACAACTCGTACTGAACTAGCTGTGATAATTTTATTGCTCATATTTGATTGACATTTTTACCTAATGGCTATTGCTTTAAAACCATACTTTTCTGAATCTGCCAAAATATAGTATTCATTGTACAACTTTTTTGTGTATATATTAACTTTCTACAGTTGTAGGGCAGTATAAGCTTTTTATGTGCATCTCTTGAAAATATTTGCATCTATTTCTCACTTGGTGATATTTCACAAATAAATATCCTGTTAGTCCTTCGCAGATAGAAGTGAGGACTTTGCTATTTGTAAATGAAAAAATAAAAAACATTTAGCTTTAAATTTTGAGAAAAAAAAATCAGTGTTATGTCAAAATCTATGTTGGATCTGAACAGGCAAAACTACAATAACTGTTCCTATTTAGTAAATGTACATTTTTATTTCATTCACAGAATAACTATGAAATGGTGGAATTCACATGACTTTTGTCTAGGTTAACAACAAGCTTATGACTCGGTTGGGTTTTTTTCAACCTTACCATAGAGACTTATTTTAATTAATTTCTGTTGCTGGAAACTTCAGTTGTAGGAAAAACAGATGATGCAAAAATTCATTTATATTTAAAAAAGAGACTATCCGAGTATTTTATAAGATCTGATTGAAAATCCACATGTCAGTATTTTTTTTAAGGTCATTGCTTTTGTTTGCTTTTTCCTCTTGTTGCTAGATATTTTTGTTTAAAACCGTCCAAAGATTGATCCGTCCTCCAAATAAAGTGGCCATAATACTCACTTTTGTGTATTTAGCAGCTGTGTTTATAATACTAAAACCATGCATTATATAGATTGTTAGGAATTGATATACCTAAATAAAGTTATAAGAATAAAGTTTGCTTTTGTTTTTCATGATAAATCTACCCTAAAAGATGAACAGGAAGGATAGTGTATTGATTGGAATATGTTTGTCTTGCTGTCTTTACATGCAAGTATGTTTGTGTATTACCACATTGATAACAAGGTCTGCTGCTTTTATATACCAATATGTAAGTATAAATATATGTTTAAGTTGTCTCACAATCTTTGGCCTTATACTTACACAAAAAGTCTACCTAGCACCATAATTTTCAGTATACAGTTAAACCTGCATTAACAGCCACTTGCCTTAAGGTAGTTCTACAGGGCAATGAACATGAAATAATGGTATAACATTTATCCGGATAACATACAATAAAGCCTCGACTCGGTATACAGAAATGAAAACTGTTTTATGAAGTAACTGCAACCTGTGAGTTAATTTATAATGAAAACCGCAATGTTACTATATAAAGATAAAATATGATATTACAACATTTGACACATGAAATAATTCCAAATAATGTCTTAAAATCAGCATGTAATGAGTGGATGTCATTAATCAGTGGCAAATATTTCCTTTCACCATATTATAGACCATCTGTTTATTTACATCTGTTGAGAAGTTTCGTTAAAAGCTACATTGTAGAAAAATATCTATCAGTGAAAATGTTATCATCTTTGATTTTCCCATTGACGCCCAATATGAAAACTTGTATGCAGTCAAAATTTTAAGTAAGTTTAGCAAAAAATTAAACACAACCTTTTCTATTTGCCACATTTTCTAAGCACATATTTTTATAAAATCAGGCTTTAGTCAAATTCTACAATGTAAAATAAAATTTGATCCAAATGTGCAAAACTATTTTAAGCAGCCAGTCAGCTAGCTTCCTAAATTGACTTTTTGTTCCAATTTCTTCTTAAGCAGTTAAAATGTGTCATTCCCAGAACTGGCTGATTTTTACAGGTTAACATTTACTTCCTAAATGGAAATCTTTGAAAATCTTCTGCTCTGAAACTGCTGGCTCGATTTCAAAATAATTTTACAGCAGGGTCCTTGTACAAATTCCTTTAAATCATTCTGTTTTGTTAAAGCATGGCCACTAGGGACAGGAAAAGTATTCCCTTTATGGCTTTATGGAAAAATTTGAAAATCTTCACCTCTGAAACTACTGGACAGATTTCAAAATAGTTTCAAAGCAATGTTCCTTGGACGACCCTCAGCTAAATTCCTTCACAAATCATTCTGTTCTGTTTAAAAACATGACCGCCATGTTATATGGAAAAGTTTGAATGGTTAGCCTGATTTCAAAATAATTTGACAGCAATGTTGCTTGGGAAACCCTCTACCATTTTTTTTTTCAAGCGATATTGATTTATACCTCGATACCCTATTTGGTTAGCTGGTAAAGGAATGATGTAACACTGAAATCAAGAATGTGGAATATCTCCATGCATTGTGCACAAGCTACACCACTGCTGAACATTTAATACAGAAATATAAAACTTCAATATCCCCCTAAAAAGTATCTCATGAAACTTGCAAGCATAAAGAAATTACATGTGTATCAAGTTTTTCTTTCCATCAGCAGACTCTTAAAACATCGGCTAACACTCGTAAACTGTCACGAAGGCTTAAAAGTGTACTTTTCAGCAACGAATCTAAGGGTACTGAAGTGTTTGGCATTTGATGAAATGTCATTTAAGCACTTCAGTTATACCCCAACAAAGTGCAAGAAATAATCCTGGGTAGTGTGCTTGTACTTTCCTTCTGTAGTCATTTTTATACTCCAAAAACAGAGTTTAGAGGGGTATATAGGAATGAGCTTGTCGGTCTGTTGGTCAGTCCATTGGTTTTCATGGTTTCCGGACGATAACTCGTGAAAGGCTTGATAGATTTAAAAGATTTTTAGTACACAGGTGTAACTAAAATACAGATCAAGTTCGACTTTGAGGTCAAAGGTAAAGGTCACAATGACACGTAACAGTTAAATGTTTTCCGGATGATAACTTGAGAACGCTTGGGCCTAGGATCATAAAAGTTGACAGGGAGGTTGATCATGACCAGCAGATGTCCCCTATTGATTTTGAGATCAGTAGGTCAAAGGTCAAGGTCACTGTGACCCAGAACAGTTAATCAGTTTCCGGACGATAACTTGAGAACGCTTGGGCACAGGATCACCAACCTTGATAGGGAGGTTGATCATGACCAGCAAATGACCCCTATTGATTTTGAGGTCAGTAGGTCAAATGTGAAGGTCACAGTGACCCGGAACAGTCAAACTGTTTCCGGATGGTAACTTGAGAACACTTGGGCCTAGGATCATGAAAGTTAATAGGATGGTTGTTTATGACCAGCAGATGCCCCCTATTGATGTTGAGGTCAGTACTAGTAGGTCAAAGGTCAAGGTCACAGTGACCCGGAACAGTTCGACTTTGACACTGGCTTACTTCTGTGACAAGGCCGTATTGTGGGGGTATAATTTGTACTCCTGTGACAGCTCTAGTTTGTCTTTTTTAAACAGATTTATTAGGGAGCTTCTGAAGAAAACTAAAATTCTGATACCAGTATTTCAACAATAAAATAGTTCTGAACTGTAGATTATACTGAAACAATTACAATTATTATAGCCATCAGTTGAAAGTTCTACAGGTGCGTACAGGAAAATTGTTTTTACTTTTTTTTATACACTTCTCTTAGCAAGATGTATGGACAGTCAATTTATGCTCAAAATTTTAAATCTAGAGGCAACAAGAAATTTTAATAAACTTTAAAACAATTCTAGAAAAAATTATTTGTAAAAAACAGAACATTGAATATAGCACACCACAAGCAAAATCAAGGAAATTTTATGGCAAAAAAGTCTACAATTTTTCTCTTAATTCATATTAACCAAGGAAACGGGAACCAAAAAGGGACAACCATCAGTTTTTACATTTTTATTTCATGTAAAAATATAAAACACTTAAACAGAAATAAAGAGTGTCTTACATCAAATAACACTGCTTAAAACAAAATGCTGCTTAAAAGTAAATGTGTGGTTAATTCTTAGACCAGTTAACCAGAATGACATACGAAATGTACAAACATTTTTTGTTAATTTGGGCTTTAAAACACAAGATTAAGATAAAAGTTCTACACCATTTTGAAGTTCTAAAGGTGTTGTATTTGGATATTTCGAACTGATCATGTCAATTTTACTGCAAAAAAATTATTTCTGGCTTAGGAATAGTTCTGATGAAGAAAAAATTCTGAGATTTTACAACAAAATGTTTACATGGAAATGTTCTTATTGCTGCTTTAGATATCCTGAAAGTTTTATAACAATCAGCAAATAACATCAATATTGGAATTTTAAATCTCTTTGCCCTAAATGACTGAAAAAAATAGAAAATTGCCCATCAAAATAAAATCTGTAAGATAAATTCAAACTTATCAAGGTATTTTGAAAATTTAAAAACATTCCATTACCATCATTGGAGTTCTTCAAAATGATGTATAAAATGAATAATATCATCTTATATTTAAAAAGAAACTAAAGAAAATGGAGGATAAAACAGTATGTTTTGAAATTTAACCAGGGCCTCCTCTGCCATTTGCCAATGTAGCCAAATGCTATAAATTCAAAGAACTGGCGACAGATATTTTGAAAGTGGCTACAAGAATTTTATTAAAATGTGGCCAAATTTCAGCAATATAGCTTCAATTTGGCAATTTCTCTCAAAAAGTGGCTACAACTTTCTGAGGCCCAGACGAGGCCCTGTTAAACTCATTATGCATTACACTTTGTTCAGTTACAAGTACATGTACTTTGATATTACCGGGTACAGATTATGCATCTAGCTGGCACGATATTTCAATTGATCCTTATTCTATAAGAAATTTACTCAATACTTCTTTCAACAGTCTACTACATTCATTTCCAATAATTTTGGTCTGTACATGTGCAAACTTGTAAGCTATTCAAAACTTATCACATCTCACAAATTTCAAGAGTAATATTTTGGTCCATAATACAATGCAAATTTATACACGATTACTACAAAGAACAAATGACAAATAGTAACATGCACAGTGACTTCTTTTCTACATGTAAACCCTGACATACCTATCTTTTATACCAATACATTGATATTTAATGGATATCTCAAACAGTCATTCTAACATTAAAGTCAAACACATTCATTGTCTTTAAAATACAGGTAAAAAGTTGATGTCTTAAGTTGGACCACATAAGTTTGGCATATCACTACCCCAACTGATCCCGAACACGCTGAAATTATTCACAACTTTTTAACTATAATCCTAATATATCTTGATCTATTACGTACTTTTTAAATTTTGTTAAATAACAACTGAACCAAAAAACTAGTTTTCCATACCAATATTAATATTTCATATCTGGTGTGTGATGTCATTAAAATTTTGTAATGTCAGTTTCACAAGTGTTGGCACACTAAAATGTTCATTTAAGACAATCTTTTCCAAGTTTTATATTTTAATTTAAAGTGTAGAGGCCTATGCATTAAAATCATTATAAGAATTGCATTTAGAAATACGCATTCTTTCGTAAAATAATTTTACGTTCATGAAGTCATGCAATATTTCCCTCCAAAACTTGTGCAAATTTTTATCAATACAAAGCTAATAACTTTAAAGTACTGTGAAAATGTCATAAGACTGAAGATTTATTTTGTAATTGATGTGCAGACAACAAAATTTCAAGGCTTTACACTGGAGTAGCACTAGACATGATGAACCCAGGATTTTGACCATTTTGAAGTTCTGACTTATTGTCCTTATCTGATGTTAATGAGTTAGAACAGTTTTACACTATTTTAAAAAAATACAATATCAGAACATTCAGATAAAAAAAAAAAAAAAGCTTACTGACATGACTAATACCTCCAAACTAAGCATAAATATGACTCCTATGAGTTATGCTGTATAAAATATTCCTCACTGATCAGTTCAACCAAATTTCTGCTTTAAACAATGCGTTAATTCTTACTGTAAAAGCCTCCATCATTCCACCCTAGGCACTTTTAAACTTGTTTACATGAAAAAGTGCTATAAATGTGTAACATAACAACAACAAATACAATAATATTAATAATAATGATATTGCAATATACAGCTTCACACTCACCATTCTTACTTACAATCATGAAAATCGTTAGAATTCAGATATTTTTCTGGTCATTATGGCTGCATTAACATGAAATGTGCATACATTCTCTCTACTGGGACTATTTCTGCTTTGTGAAAATGACTGTTATATACAAAAAGAAACAATACTTGTTATAAACACAAAAGCAAAATACATGTATGATTCCAATATATGTATAAACTTTAAGACAAGTTTTGTAAAAACCATCGTAAGGCAGTTAGTTTGTTTGTTTTGGGTTTAACAGTTTTTCAACAGTATCATAGTTATGTAACAGCGGGCAGTTAACTTAACCAGTGTTCCTGGATTCTGTTCCAGTACAAACCTGTACTTCGCAAGTAACTGTAAACTTCCCCACATGAATCAGAGGTGGAGGACGAATGATTTCAGACTCAAAGTTTTTTATCAGATTGTCACGGAGAACATACGCCTTGCCCGGGGATTGAACTCACTCTCTCTACTGCGCTAAACCGGCGGCAGGCTATCTTAAGGTAGATATTTTACATTGAAACATTGATAATTCCCGACAATATAAAATGTTTACAAGACTTTTTATTTTCACTCTGATCTGCCAACACCACTTAACTTCAACAGATATTTCAATGATAAAGATACACTCTTTTGTTTTCACTCTAATCTGTAAATGCTGCTCAACTTTAACAGATATTTTTCAATGATAAAGTTTCACTCTTTATTTTCACTCTAATTTGTTAATGCTGCTCAACTTTAACAGATATTTCAATGATAAAGTTACACTTCTTTTCACTCTAATTTGTCAATTATGACAGATATTTCAATGAAAAGGTTACTTCAACATAAATGAAAGACTCAGAACACTTACACTGTAAAGAAATATAATAATGAAAACACATACAACAGATTACATGGCACTTACACAAAATACAATGAATTTTTAAGTTCAAATTATCTCCCATCTACAGGCTTTTAAGACATATAAAATTACCTCCAACAGCTGCAGGCATTTAAGACATATAAAATTATCTCCCATAGGTACAGGCATTTAAGACATACAAAATTACCTCCCACAGGTACAGGCATTTTAGACATTTAAAATTACCTCCCAAGGCAGGTCTAGCGTAAAATCAAAGATTTATAAACTGAAAGCAGATCTGAAACTCCCATTACAATATAGAGCAGAATCTTGTAAAGTGTACTGATAAGCAATGAGATCACATCTATCAATGAAGTTATCTTATTTATACACAACTTAAGCATCTAGGCATTTGTTAAGCTGATCTGCATGACAGATGACTTTTATGAGAAAAAAGGCAAGTCACAATGCTATGTCAAAAAAGTACAGAAGTATTAAATGATCAACTATCGTTTAAATTTATCTTTTTAAATGCATAATAATACAGTTTATTGTCCTGCTGTACAAAAAAAATCATCATTTAGGCTGACTGTTTTTAGATAATTAAAAAGTTAACAAATTTAAAACTGCCTGCCAGTTTTACAGAGAGAGATAATTACCTGCAGTAAAACCTGGGATAAAATATAAATCTAATAATTTAAAAACCATAATTGAAATATTTACACCACAATACCAGTTGTTGAATCCTGTCTTGCCCTGTTCATGTGCAATGGACTTGTCGATTTAAATTATAGAATAATTCAAAGCAAATTTCTGGGGCAGCAAGATCAAAACTGGTTTTTACATTCACAGACAACTGAGCACAAAACAATGCACACTGCTTGAGTAAGATATCACATTATAAACTGTATATGTAGAGATTCACACTAGCCACTACACAGTATGGGCTGTTGCCAGAGCTTTTTTATCTGAAACATCCATCAAGGGACAAAGCCACCAACACGGATGACCTGAAACAAAGAATACAACAATTATTATTATTCCAGATTTATATAGCCCCCTTTTCATGATAAACACATTCAAAGGCGCTTCAATAGCACAAAGGCAGCTACTCAGGGTGCCAACGTCATCCTCTGCTCATCCTGGCCAATAATTGGCTGTAACCAAATAAAGAAAAGGCTGTTAAAATCATATAAAAATATGTTTAAAATTGCAAAATGGACCATCAAATTTGTAGCATAATTGAAAAATTTGTAGCCAAAGTGGCATTTTATTAGCCATTGGCTACAATGGCTAATGGCAGAGCGAGCCCTGGTTACTTTCAGGAATTTCGATCTGAATCACAAGCTTTTCTTTCACATTTTCAAATGCAGTAGAGATCGAAAGTGACCTTTATTCATCTTAAGATTTGAGAGCTGGTTGGATATAGTTTTGTGTAAACTAATTTATGTACATAAATGTGTATTTATTTATACACATACAGGAAAATTGTTCAGAGGAGCTAAAAGCTATAAAAGCTTTGCTTAATTAAAATAGATACAGCTATAGATGATAAATAAATAACACATCTCAAATCTTATATTGTACTGAAGGAGTTATATGTATCAAAAATAGATTGCAAAAATCCATATTTTTCCGCCATTCTAAAAAGATTATTCTCAAATATGAAGGTAAAGTTCAGGGATTAGGAACAACCTCTGTTTCATTTTGGACATATGATCAGGCAGAATCAGTTATAGATGGCATATAAACTATGACATGATACCAGCATTGTGCCATTATTTCAGCCAGGATGGTCTTTTGAAATTTTACAATCATTGCATAACTGATTTCTACCTGAATAAACACACTTGTCCTTCAGGATGACCTAACAGAAAATTCCACTTGTCCTCAGACCATTTCTACACATCAATATGAGCAGATGAGTAAACTCTGTGTCTCCTGTACAGTGAAACACCACTCACTCTAGAATTAATGGCTCTTGGGCTGACTTCAGCAATTCATGTGGTTCTCTGCCTTTTTACTTATATTTTCTACGTCTGGATCACTCAAAACTTGGATATCTCAAGCATTTTAGGGGCCTTCATGGCTGAGTGGTTATGTTCACTGACTACGATTTACTTGCTCCTCACCAACGTGTGTTTGAGCCTTACGCAGGGCGTTGAATTCTTCATCTGAGGAAGCTATCCAGCCGGCTTACAAAAAGTCTGTGGTTCTACCCAGGAGCCCGCCTGTGATGAAATAATGCATAGCGGGGCACCTGGGGTCTTCCTCTACCATCAAAGCTAGAAAGTTGCTGTATGACCTATAATTGTGTCGGCGTGACAAAAAACAATCTGTGCTTTACTGTCTTGTGCCTTTCTTGCTTTATGGATTAGTTTGTAATTGCTTTAGATTTTGCTACAATCTTCTTTGGTGTGCCCAGTTACCACGGTGGGGGAGGAGGGCGGTAAGAATATATTGTTGGCCTTATCAATCTTTAAATCTGTACACTTCCTGAAAAAATCTTTACTCATTCAAGACCAAGTGGAAATGTTTCAAATCTTTACAGAAGACCAATCATCATGCATAGATGCATGTACAGAAAGGAATATATGAAATCCTTTAAGGGCCTTAATTCTGAACTAATGACCCTTTACTTTTTTCAGAGTAAAGTTATGTCAAGCTGACACATTTCATCAGTACATGAAAATCTATCTATATTATAAAGCAAATATAAAATCTTACCATGTCCAAAAATTTCCCTCAACAAAAACATTTTAGAGTGACTTCTGTGTAAGCCTTCTTTTTTAACATATTCTACACCAGTCTCATCATTAAATATTGCAGACAACTGAAAAATATCACATCAGTAAAGATAATCTTGTCAGAACATAAATTGTAAAAGAATTGAATCAGATGTAAAAAAGTGTAATAAAATTTGAAGCAAACAGACCTTTCTTGCATTAAAGCCCTGTGAAATTCTTAAGGTAAGTAGGAGCATTCATACTCATGCAAGGACTTCTTATACATGCTTAGCCCTTAACCTGCTGAATTTCTACAATTAACTTGTCCATCTCTCAATTTGGACAGTAACATTAACTGTTAAAAGGGGTGCATACCAAAAAAATATTGACCGAATTTCAAACAAAAGGAATTAAGTATAGGTATATATGTACTGTATGTGTTCGAGTTTAGTGTCTTTTTCAACAATTTTTCAGTCATATAAACATCGGTGTCTACTTGAACAGGGATCATCCTACAAGGCGATTTGAGCAATATCGTCGCTGTAAAGTCGGCCACTTCGCCTAATTATCGCCTCCAGGCGAAATCCGAATCGCCGAGTTTTTCTGAGTGTTGTAATCTGTTTACTTAAAGTTTTAAAACTTGGTGCATATTCTAGATTAAATTACCGATAAATCCACAGTCAACCCCGCCTACTCGCCTGTCAAACTTCAGCCAATCATATCGTTAATATCCCACAGTGTTAATCAATAATATTGTAAGCCGCCGCCATTTTGAAAATTTTCAATCGGCGTGTAAAAAGCCGATAAACTTAACGAGTGCATGATCTTATGCATCAATAGTATATTATTTATTGATTTTATTAAAACTTACTTCAAAAAATATTTCAAATACGGCCAATTTCTATAAATGAATTGCCCGGGCGCTGTGGATAAAAAAAATACGATTCCGCGGACGTCTGAACTGCCGTACAAAATTATTGTAAAAAGATCGCCAATATCTACGAGTTTAGTACTATTTTCGAAAAGATTAATAAATATATCAATTAAATGTATAAATCTGAACAATTTCATCAAGAATCGGGCATTATTAAAGCAGGAGAATCGAAACATGAATGAAAATTTTCACGGCGTTTCGATTGTGCACCTGATAAACTTACGAGTTTCGGACGTGTAAATTTCGGATAAAAACTTTAAGGCGACTTTTTCATAGCTAAGTTAATACTTTATTTATAAATTCATGAAAATAATAATGCAATAATCAATTTCCTTAAATAATTACTGTTTATAAGTTATAGCAAGACCCACAGAAAGTGGAAATATATAGCTGGAAACTGAATACTATGCCGATTCTTCTTAAATTCCTCGATTTCTCCCTAAGTTCTACAGAGGGAGAAGTCACTTCTCCCTAAAATTTTGACCTAGGATGATCCCTGCTTGAAACAGTAAGCACTCTGTAGACACATGATATGATACCCAAACCAGTAACAATATACTGACATTGGGCTGTCCAGTCCTAGAACTACCCAAATAATGCTAAACAGCTGCCCTTACTGAAGCTCCGCTAAAACTTATTTTTTATACTTAACAGCCCTGAACTCTTGGACAGAAGTTTTTTTCTTTAAAATTTCATAGACAACTAAGCAACACTTAAAACCAGAAATCCTAAAATTCAGAAATACTCAGCACCTTGGCCTGAACTGATTTATTCTATCTGAAACCTGTGATTAAATTTTGCAGCACTGAACACTATAAAAATCCTAAATTCAATTTCCCCTGCTCCCATATTAATTCTATTTTAAATGTGTTCAGACAGTAACAGTAAAATACATACCTGGTCACAACCAATAGCTATCACAAATAATCCAAACAGTAGACACTCTATCACCAGAATAATAGAATGTATCCTGAAACATAAGAAAAACTGAAGTTCAATAACTTTCCACTTGAGCCGGGGATCAGGATCTTCTTGAGATCACAACTGTGCCAGGTGTATAATGTTAAAACATTGATCACTTGCATGGTATGTTATGTGAAGTTTAAAGATACCAGAACTAAACTGAAAAAAAAATGGTAATCTCTTGTGATTTTTATACCATTACCTTTCATCATTGTATTTGCAGTATCCACTGCCATTTTCTGCAGTTTACTAGGCTAAGGTACTGAAAATTCAAAATTTTATTCAAAGATATCTAAGCTTGTTTAGACACACATTCACCCAGATTTATTTAAATCAGAAATAACACTTCAAATTTATTTTTAATTTTGATTTCTTTTTCAATAATCATAAAAGTACTTACACTTTCATATGTTTAAATTCTCCTTTCTCTGCTGGGTCTAGGATCCAAGACACAATTACCATGGATGATGCATGTACAGCAGCCAGCCCTATAATATAAAATTTCAGAACTCCTACTCAGAAATGAAACAATCAAACAGCATATCTGTTAACCTTTCTGAATAAACTGAGATGCTAGGAGCCACATAATAAAAATTATTTTGCCTAAAAATAATTACATTTATTTTCTCACGAAATGAATGGATATCTTGTTGCTAAGTGTGTAAACTAGAAACTATCGTTGTTGTCAAGTAATCTGGTTTTGTGATTTATTGGTTACCTGTCTAAACCCAATAGAGTAATGATGAACGCCTTAGCGTCTGGGAACCACTCAAGCATTATATTAACTTCGGATCACGTGCAATATTCACAGTTGAATTTAAGGTGTACTGGCTAGCGTTTCAGATCGATGTTAAATTGAATAGCTAGATATACATGCCACGTGGACGATACAGAGCGCGCCAGGAACGTAGAGGCAAGCCAGCTGGTTTGGAGGATGACCAAGGAAAGCAAACAAAAGATGGTGGATTTGCCAATAAATCTCATGCATCAAACAAATGCTGGTAGGTCTTTTGTTATTGATTTGAAACACGCAAATAATTTTGTAGTCTAATAATTACCGTTCTTCTGTTGAGAATCTAAATATGGGGTGTGGCGGCCCTAATTCTTATGATTTGCATATTCGAACCAAACCATTAGAGTTTCTCGTTTAACAACTGTAAAATTTGTTTTTCTGGTACTTCCAAAACACGAGATTCACAAATAGCATTTCCGCTAACTATTCGCAAGGTGCTCGTAGAGCAAGTTAGTGACGTCACGTTGCATAGGACGAGGATACTTTGCACATTTATTTCTACAATTAAATAGCATATTTGCAGAGGGTCTTACATTAATCTCGCCTTGGAATCTAAAAGGGACCGTTGAATTGTCTAAATAGTGAATGGCCCAGTATCATGAGTATGCGGGTTAAGTTTGGACGAGTTTATCGGAACTGGGCAGAAAGATTGTAAGGAAAAACTAGCGTCTTAGATAGTAGATAAATTTGTTTTATTTTTTATACTAGTAGCTTTATGTCAACTGATGTTCAAGTAAGTTTTTATCATACATGCGCTTACAATCACCGGCTGTCATCCTGCGATAAGTAGCACAGGACCGGGAGAATCCGCCGGCATGCGTGAAACGTAGGCACCTGCACAAGCCTGACCAGGTTACACAGCATAGTTCTATCGGGATCTTAAAATCAGCAAATTCACTAGTCAAAATTTATGATTGAGAAGTACTTACAAATTTGCCCCTGAATGATCTCATTAATGTATACGAGTCCACGTGCATTCAAATAATAAGAATTTAAGATCCACTATTTAATTTCAGATTGGATAAAATCTAACAAAAATAAAGAGGTCGAATTTGTTAGGGTTGCATGTCGACCTTTGAAATGTTTTTCTTTGTAATACAGGTAATATACAGCTATACAAAGTTGTCAGGTGTAAATTTAGGCTGTTCCTGGATAAATTGGTTCCCGCAATGTTATTTGCAAACTTATTTATACAATATCTTTTCAGCATAGTTTAAGGGATAGATGAAAAATTGCCTAATATTGCAGAAACAAAGAGTGATTGAAATGTAACCAAATACATGGATGTAGATTTACATACATATTGCTATATTAATTCAATAAAATGTTAAGACATTAAACACATTGTCTTGGCCTAGAATATGTCACGGTCAATTTCAAATTAAATTCTTGTGTACTTCTTATTTTTCATGCAAATCGTGTATAGTTACCGTCATTGAATACAAACGAATACAGTTCTTTAATATATAGTTATAAATAGAAAATGATAACGTTATTAGAAAAGTTGATTATGCTTTTCTTTTCTTTATATTAAATCTGGTTTTTCTTTACAGTCAGTCAGTACGATTCAAAAGTAGTACAACTGTTTTGTAATGGATAATTGTTTCAATATTAGATTCCCCTTTTATCAAAGACATCGTTACAAAAAATCTTACTTTATCTTTTTATTCATATCGACGTCAAATGCTCACAAGAGGTTTTAAAACAAAATGCATGCGGTCTTTTGTGTTAAGAAGTTGAAATGTATTTAACAGTTTCTTTTTGTTTGGTGTTTTGGACCCATCCGATACCGGAGAATGTTGCATTACTGCGTTTTTGTTTTGGAGTTGGAGAGGAATTTTTTTTGTCAAAGCTCGAACTTTCGTACATGACCATTAGCTACATTAAATGTTTGAGAGGCTGTTCTGCATTTCCTGTAATACATATAGTTCAAAGTAAACAACGCTCAATTGGTCTTAAGCATTTCTTGGTTTAAAAAAAAAAAAAAAAAATCTGGGGCGGACCGAGTTAGTAATGTTATGAACTTGTGGTCCAGCCCAACTATTTCATTATTCTTAGAAAGTTTTGTTTTGTATATACAGTACATGTATTTGTTTTTAAAAAAGGAAGGAAGGTTTAATTGAATTAAGTCAAATCACCTTAATTATATTAATTAATATAGTTTGGGATTATATCGGTATGACCATGAGAATATTAGAGTAAAATAAATAAATAAATATATATATATATAAATAATGTGGTTAGCTTTTCTACAAAATTTAAGGATTGTCATTAATTCTTGATAGACATTTGTTTCGAATTCTAACATACAGCTGTTACAAATTTATTTTGAAGGGCTTTACTTCTAAGGTTACTTGTGTCAAGTAACATGTTATTTTGGATGGTATTCACGGGGGATAACAGCAGATATAACTGTTTTTTCAATTATTCCCCATTGACAGTGTCACTGTTTGTTTTGTAATTAAAGATTATAATAGAATATCATAGTTGTAAATATAAGATAAGCTGGTATGTTTTAGGCCAACTCCAACATCGCGTATCATATTGTTCTTAACATTTCTTTTAAATTATCAAATTCTATTACAACATACTTGGCTGTTCAGGACAAGTTTATCATTTGTGTAGCGAATTTACAAGGTTGTCACAGGAACGGGTAATACTGGGTTTAGTTGATCATACCAGTTGTCCGCTAAGTTATATATTTAAAAAAAAAAAAAAAAAAAAAACGTCTTATTTTTGGTCTGGTCTGAGTAGGCGAATTGTCAACACCAAATCATTTTCGAATAGATCATATAACACATGTCAACGATATAAATTTGTATCACGATAATCGGTATTCGATGTTTGTAAGTCACATCAGACATCAAAAGAGCAAACCAGTTTTAAGCTTCTGCTTAATAAAGGTCAATTGTAGCCGCAGTCTAAAACTTCTGGAATTCTTTTAGAAACGCGACACAACATTGTGTAAGTGTTGGCAGGGTCAAAACGGGTTTTTAAATCAGTGTTATAGAATTTACAAATTAGTCAAATTATTCGATGTTCAGATTCTTTTATATTTATGACGGGGCAATCTTAGCGAGTAGGGCTATTGTCCATTACGAAAACTTATCTCAATAATTCCTGGGATCGCGCAAAATTTGTTGGATTAAGATCATCATTACCGAATTTGCTATATAAACAATTTAAGTCTAAATACATTAAATATTTCTTTGAATTGACAGAAGTTAACTGGTACTTTTACTAAAGACAGACATGTCAACGTCATTTATAGGCGCTGGATTGAATTCGTATTCGTGTGCGTGTTAAGATTTTGAAACACCATATAAATTTCAAGTTTATTCATAAGTTCTCAGTTTATATACATACAAAAATACGAGATAAATACAAGTTTTTCAAAGAAAACATTTCATTTAGTCACGCAAATATGAAGGCAACACATTGACTTTGTTTTGAGGAAACTATTTATAGATATTCAAACACGATTACAAGGTTAAAAGTAGGTCAGATTATGTCAGTCAGAGAAGTGTGTCGCTAACCGAAGCGAAGTGTAATATTGAAATAGACACGTGCTTGCCTGACCATTTATTCGTAATGGGACTTCAGTGCGATTGTGCAATCTATTTATAGAATGGTTTGTTGGTGCTACTGGACCGAGGAAATCTATTGTATGTACTATTAAGATTTGTATAGAAGTGAATGTATTATATCGTCATGTCTAATACGACTAATTTCCGAACTCGTTGAAAGGAGACAGTTTTTATCGCCTAAATTGATGGGGTAAGAGGTTGGATTCAGATTTTAAATAGATTGATTGGGACATAATTCTTTAACTCAAATTTGTATTCAAAGCAAATAAATTTTACCTAATCTATTACTTATTTCGTTCAAAGGTTGAACCTGAGTTGTATTATACACCATTATCACGAAAACAACGATTTGGTTAAAAGTTCTTTCTAAATAAAAAGGTCTTATACACAGGTTTAACGTGATTTCATTTAATCTGCACGTGATGTTGGCAAGATTTGCCGTGCATGTCATGTCTGTTAAGTTGCCAATTTATTTATATATATTTAAAGTTACATGGTTCAATTAGGTTCATTTATAGAACAAATATAATTGTGATAAAAGTACAATATTTGATTTAAGAAATCTTACTCAGAATTTTTGGGGGATAAATTTTGGCAAATTTATTGTGGCCGAGAAAAATTCTGTCGACCGCGGGGGCGATCGGGCGTGCTTACGAACGTTGTCATAGTATGGATGTTACTGTGTAAAAGGTATTGCTCTAGTGCTTTGGCAATATCTGACTAGCCTTGCTTAAATGTGTCATAGCCTTGCTTATGTCATAGCCTTGCTCATTATAGTATAGTTGCCTTGCTTAGAATTACAGTACGTTGCCTTGCTCCGTTGGTCCGCTAAATATTCCTTCATTACTTTGGCAGCCAACCGTCGAGTTATGGGGAATGTTTAATTTACTGTGGTGTACTGTAGCCTTGCTCCGTTGGTCCGCTAAATATTGTGGTGTACTGTAGCCTTGCTCGCTTTGCTTAGAATCACAGTACGTTGCCTTGCTCCGTTGGTCCGCTAATATTGTGGTGTACTGTAGCCTTGCTCGCTTTGCTTAGAATCACAGTACGTTGCCTGGCTCCGTTGGTACGCTAAATATTCCTCATTACTTTGACAGCCAACCGTCGAGTTATGGGGGTGTTTGGTTTACTTTGGTGTACTGTGGTATCCCTTGCGTTCGTGTGGTGCTGACTGTTGCTTCCACAGCAAACCGTGGAGTAATGATGTGGTGCTTTACAGGCGCGTCTGGTTTCCTCCCGGTCGACAGGGTTACTACAAACAACGGAGTGGCCAAACTTTGCCATACTATTTATAATAACTTTCATATATAAGTATGAATTACATAATTAAAGTTGTTGCTTGCAGTATCATATGCACCTATAATCAGTATAGCATATGTGAATGTCATAATACCTAAATGTACAAATAAACATGTAGTAAACTGTGAATATTGCAGTTGTTTCTTGTGTAGAATTTCGGGTAGTAAAATAATAAAAATTATTTTGCCTAAAAATAATTACATTTATTTTCTCACGAAATGAATGGATATCTTGTTGCTAAGTGTGTAAACTAGAAACTATCGTTGTTGTCAAGTAATCTGGTTTTGTGATTTATTGGTTACCTGTCTAAACCCAATAGAGTAATGATGAACGCCTTAGCGTCTGGGAACCACTCAAGCATTATATTAACTTCGGATCACGTGCAATATTCACAGTTGAATTTAAGGTGTACTGGCTAGCGTTTCAGATCGATGTTAAATTGCCCACCCGCCACACCCCAATAATAAAAATTTCTGTTGTTATGCTAAAACTAATTATGTTATCGCATTTTAAATTCTGCTATGGCAATCTGACTGTTCTGTGAAGTACTTATGTTACAGATGATATGCTGCCATTTGGATGTTAACATCGGAAGTGAACAGAATGCAGGCACCTTACACAGATACAGAATTGAACAGATTCCTGGGCTACAAATCAATCGTGAAACAGACAAATCCAATTTGGTATTAACTTTTTCCAGATGGCTATGATGAGAAACCTAGATGACAATTTACCAAGTTATGCATTGAGGACCAAAAGAAAAAAGAAAAAAATATAGACATTTTAGTTATACTGATAAGAATTTATTTAAAGTGAATCTAAAATTCAAATTAATCTTCTTTATCTTTATACTGATGTCACTCCTAATATATTAAGGGCCGAGAAAAATTCTGTCGACCGCGGGGGCGATCGGGCGTGCTTACGAACGTTGTCATAGTATGGATGTTACTGTGTAAAAGGTATTGCTCTAGTGCTTTGGCAATATCTGACTAGCCTTGCTTAAATGTGTCATAGCCTTGCTTATGTCATAGCCTTGCTCATTATAGTATAGTTGCCTTGCTTAGAATTACAGTACGTTGCCTTGCTCCGTTGGTCCGCTAAATATTCCTTCATTACTTTGGCAGCCAACCGTCGAGTTATGGGGAATGTTTAATTTACTGTGGTGTACTGTAGCCTTGCTCCGTTGGTCCGCTAAATATTGTGGTGTACTGTAGCCTTGCTCGCTTTGCTTAGAATCACAGTACGTTGCCTTGCTCCGTTGGTCCGCTAAATATTGTGGTGTACTGTAGCCTTGCTCGCTTTGCTTAGAATCACAGTACGTTGCCTGGCTCCGTTGGTACGCTAAATATTCCTCATTACTTTGACAGCCAACCGTCGAGTTATGGGGGTGTTTGGTTTACTTTGGTGTACTGTGGTATCCCTTGCGTTCGTGTGGTGCTGACTGTTGCTTCCACAGCAAACCGTGGAGTAATGATGTGGTGCTTTACAGGCGCGTCTGGTTTCCTCCCGGTCGACAGGGTTACTACAAACAACGGAGTGGCCAAACTTTGCCATACTATTTATAATAACTTTCATATATAAGTATGAATTACATAATTAAAGTTGTTGCTTGCAGTATCATATGCACCTATAATCAGTATAGCATATGTGAATGTCATAATACCTAAATGTACAAATAAACATGTAGTAAACTGTGAATATTGCAGTTGTTTCTTGTGTAGAATTTCGGGTAGTAAAATAACTGCAATACTTGAGGAAATTCTTATATAAATACTCCTATATTTCTCATGATCTTCATTTAAGTCAGAAATTGTGAGACTGTTACAAATCTCATTACTGTTTACTCACAAAAAAAAACCAAAACCAGTTAAAATCTTCACATTGATTAATTAGTGTAACTACAAACACGGAAACCAATTTCTGTCAAACTGCAATCCATTTTAAACTGCAAAATTTAGTGATCTTGCCTGCAACGTTAAGCAGATGTTACTTTTCTTATAATAGAAAAGGGTCATAACTCTAGCAAAATGCAGGAGACAGTTAAAGTTCTTGACCAACTTTACTTGCCTGAAGAAGATAAATGTTCACAACTTGCTAAGGTCTCAGACTATAACTCTTTTAGTATCAATGAAAATGGCATCAGCAAAATATTTAAACCAGGAAATACCAAAGACTGGTCAATTTTTTACACTTCTGTTCAAATAGAAATCATTTTAAATATACAAATATATCCAAAAAGAGACAGTTTTTTCTATATTTATCCTATTTTTTCAAGCAGTTAAAACATCAAAATTTATCAAAGATGAATTCAACATGGTGAATAATCAGTGCATCAGTTACACTCAATGAGATTAATGCTTCAGTAAAAACTCACCTACATAAAAGAGGAACTGCATAAAATATTTCTGATTATACTCTCCAACACAGTTGTTTATCCTAAAAAAAGCAGAATATAATGACTGAACAATTATCAACATTTTTTAATGTTATGTTTAAAGATTTGCTCTTTCTGATGGTCCAAAAGTGCAATAACTTCTGTATAATTTTTTTAATTACAAGAGCTCGTAGAACACAAAATGCCCCCCTTGATGCATTCAGTAAGTAATTGCACAAGGAACCTTTGACCTATTGACCTTAAAGTAAATAGAGGTCATCTGCTGGTCATGATCAACCTCCCTATTAAGTTTCATGATCCTAGGCTCAAGCGTTCTTGAGTTATCATCCAGAAACTGTTTAACTGTTCTGGATCACTGTGTCCTTGACCTTTGACCTACTGTCATCAAAATCAATAGGGGTCATCTGCTGGTCATGATCCTAGGCCCAAGCGTTCTTGAGGAATCATTCAGAAACTGTTTAACTGTTCAGGATCACTGTGACCTTGACCTCTGACCTACTGACCTTAAAATCAATAGGGGTCATCTGCTGGACATGACCAACTTCCTGTCAACTTTCATGATCCTAGGCTAAAGCATTTTTGAGTTGTCATCCGCAAACCGTTTAACTGTCCCATGTCACTGTGACCTAGACCTTTAACCTATAATAAAGCCATTGATCTCAGAATCAATAGGGGTCATCTGCTGGTCATGACCAACCTTCCGGTCAATTTTCATGACCCTATGCTTAAACCTTGAGTTATCATCCGGAAACCATTTAACTATTCTAGGTTACTGTGACCTTAAATTTTGACCTACTGATCTCAAAATCAATAGGGGTAATCTGCTGGTTATGACCAATGTCCCTATAAACTTTCATGATCCTAGGCCCAAGCGTTCTTGAGTTATCATCCGGAAACGGATTGGTCTACATACCAACCGACCGACAGACATACCGACATCTGCAAAACAATATACCCCTCCTTCTTCGAAGGGGGGCATAATAAAAGATACTGAGTCAAATATTTACTATGACTGTTCTGCATCTATAGATGCTTTTAGTCTAAATCCTGCATAACTTTTTTTTTGGGTTTTAAGTAACATCAACACAACATTCAATCATATGTTGACTTCCAGTTTCTGTTAGTAGAGGAAGGTCCCACATTTCACCAAGGTATAATCATTTCACACACACATATTATGCTGAAACCTTACAGATACAAGAATTATGCTTACCATGGGCAGTGATGATCCATTCTTCTGATACATCGTTCGCATATTCTGCAGTGATGTGCACGTGGTGGTCGATATGTTTCACACTTTGTACACACTGACCATCCATCATTCTGTTTTAAATAAACAAGAATAATTTATCCTGCAAACAAAATAACACATGCGGAGAAATATGACCAGATATCAGCCACATATTGTAAATGATTTTAACATAATGTTTAAAAATCGACTTTTATTTTCAATTTTCATCAAGGAATAAAATGTTCTGAAAAAAAAACACACCTCCTAAGTATACTTTGAATAGCTGAAAAACTTTCAACTTTTAATCTCATTTCAAGCTTTACTTCAGCCACTACTGCTACTGTATGTCTTGTGCTACAAAATTAAGGCTTCACAGATACATGTACATATTGTTGCATTTTGCTTATATTTTCTAGCAATGCTTACCATTATTTGAAAACTATCTGAAACAAAGTGCTGCCTCTTTCCATCAAACTTACCATTTTTTGTTTTCCACTATGCATATCTGAGAAATCTAGGCTGGTTTGGGGAAGTGGTACAATGCCGGGGTCTGAAATCACTGCTCGTATG
Source organism: Mercenaria mercenaria (assembly GCF_021730395.1). Taxonomy (NCBI): domain Eukaryota; kingdom Metazoa; phylum Mollusca; class Bivalvia; order Venerida; family Veneridae; genus Mercenaria; species Mercenaria mercenaria. Next base: position 51,831,295 of record NC_069370.1, read on the forward strand.
TGTGCAGCTGCCATGAGGAAAACTATCACATTGAATACAAGCACATTGAAAGCTCCCCATAATCTAAAATATATTAAAACAAACATATATGTACAATTAAAGTAGCTGTAACTCTTTGTACTATTAACTATCAGATAAATTAGTACAGGAAACTTACTGTTCAGTAAAACAACCTTAACATGGGTTGTCCTTTCTTCCCCAAAAGATAATAATGTGCTTCATTTGTACATAACCACTTTTTTTATACTATGCACGAGTGCAGTCAAGTTCACTAACCTACCCTGTTTCCATTTCAAGATGTGTTGAAAATTTTAAGTTAATTATTTATGTTATGTATGACTGAATTCTGTTAAAAACCCTTCAAAAATACCCCCAATTAAAAAAATATATAGGTGTTTTCCGGTTATGGAAATTGTATTCTGGTGTATTCCAGTTTTTATGTGTATTCCGGTTTAATGTGCAACCCCAATTTATACTGGGCCAAACATTAAACCACTGGCAGTTTTTGCTATGATGTGAGACCTGTACAAATTTATTCAACATATCTTGAAATGGAAGCAGGGTCGTTTAATGAACTTGACTGCACTTCCGGTTATGGAAAGTGTATTCCGGTTTTAGGCGGATTCCGGTTTAAAGTGTGACCATTTGTACTTGCATTGAATTTCATTCATAAACAAACAGATAATGCTCAGTTTTCAATCACCACTGTTAAAATTTGATATTTAACTTCTGTTTTAAGCTAAAGATACAGAATCACTGGACGTACATCACAGTCAATAACAGTGTTATTGGAGGACACAGATGTTCCCCAGGAGACCCATCTTGGTAAAAAAAAGTATGTTGTGTAAATTTCAACTCGAAATTTATAGTGAAGCTTGCAGTCTGGCTCTTCCAACTTAATTTTTTCCTTTATAAAATGGTTTTGACAAATCAATCATGAAAACATTTTTTATAAGCAGGGCATTTTTAATTCACTGAAAATTCAGTAAGTTTTTTTAACTTAATCGCTAAGTTACCCATTATTTTCATACCAATGTGTTGTTTTTTTTTCAAATGTTCAAGATGGACTTTCCATTGGCGCATCAAGTGCTTGAACAGTATGGCTGCGTATTTATAAATCAAGATGAGGGAGTGAAGACTTTGGTCAATTTTAATGAATTTAACTGGTATCATTCTAAAGCTGAAATATTTATCTAATTATATATTTATATATTATATGTATATTGCACTTGCATATCAATCCAATGCAATGAACCCTCTGGAACAGCTTCCGTGACCACACTTGCCAATCATGACCGTTTATTGCACCTATATATCAGTTTCATGAAATCTGTATGAAATTAAAGCCTATTCAACTGGCTTTAAGTTTAACGATATATGAGCCGCATCATGAGAAAACCAACATAGTGCATTTGCAACAAGCATGGATCCAGACCAGCCTGCGCATCTGTGCAGACTGGTCAGATTCCATGCTGATCGCTTTCAAAGCCTATTGCAATTAGAGAAACCGTCAGCGAACAGCATGGATCCTGACCAGACTGAGGGGATTGGCAGGCTGGTCTGGATCCATGCTGGTCGTAAATGCACTATGCTGGTTTTCTCATGGTGCAGCTCAATTATGTTTCTGAAAATCTGTCAACAATAAGTTAAAGTTAAATATTAAATATAAACCAACTACTCATTAATTTTACTGTTAATTCTGATGGCATTATTTGCTTAAGTAGCAGCTGCTACTTTGACACTTCCTACTCCCAGTCACCATGTATTTGTAATCTTAGACAATAGACAGATAGATTAGTCAAAATAATTTAACGTTCAAATTGTTTTATATTTGTGATGGGGCAATCTAAACATCAAAACTTTGAAGGACCAAAATAATGATGGGAGGATAAATCACAGTAAACAGTCATGTAAAGTTATTGGTTTTATCACTTGCGCATCCTGGCGTGTAGACACTTCATTTATTTATTTGGGTTTTATGGAGCACCAACACAGTATAGGTTATATGGCACCAAACAGGACTATAAATTTTGGTTTCACATCTCATTTACATCGAAATAAAAACATGAGGTATGGAATCAAAATTTGCATACCTGCTGGAATCACAGAGTTACAGCAAAACCAAGTGTTAAGACCCTATTAGCATGATTAGTCGCCTCTTACGATCATGCAAGGGTAAGGCAGTGGTTCCAATTCTTTTTGTACACAGATCGTCCCAGAACCACATGGAACGGCGTGTAGACACGATAAAAGTACATACATATGTTTAAATTGCCAGAAAATTATTTGATAATTTTTATATAAATCAATGAAGAATTGACTGAATCACCTTTGGATACATGCAAGTTTTATTTGAATTTATGGCCAATTTGTGACATATTCGGCATTTAAACCTATAGCATGCAGCAGGGGTGTGGAAATCCTATGTCCGACTTGTCAGACTCGGGACTTTTTGACGGCGGACAAGTGAGTTTTTTAATTCCGTTTGTCCGTGGACAAGCACAAATTTTCTGGTTTGAAATGAGAAAAGGAAGGAATAATTTTGAAACACAGAACATTGCTTCAAGTTTATGGAGTTTATAAATGAATCTGACGTACGAGACGAATGTTTCACCCGCCAAGGGCCTCTAAATTTCAACAGTTTTGGGAAAACCATACTGTATCTAAATTTAGCATCTCTTTTTCTGCGTTCTGATTGGTTCAGTGTCTCGGTCTCGCGTGATTTTGCACACAGTAACTCGGCCAATAGAAACCGGAAACATAAAACAGTTATCACAAAGTTTTGGACAAATTTGTCAATTCAACTTTGTCTGCCGACAAAATGAACAGTCAAAGCACAAAGAGCTCGCCAGTTCCACGTGTCCTAATTCAACACGGCTTCGCATGGCACGATGGGCAGTTTTAATGCTCGGCTGCCTCACGGACGAAAAAAGCAAGTGCTGGAAGCTTATTTTTTGAAACAGTTACAGTATTACACTTTATTATGTTTGCTTTTGTTACTACCTGTAGATTATTTTCCAAAACAAAGAATTACTATTAGTTTCATGCATGCTTAAACATTGAAAATCTGGGCAAGTAAGTTTTGACTGCGGACAAGTAGATTTTTAGGTCTCATTTGTCCGTGGACAAGTGAAAAATGTTAGGATTTCCACACCCCTGAATGCAAAGTGTCGGCAGCGATGAAAATTCCATTGGAAATTGCTTCCACTATTTTGGTCTTTCTATCTATCTACCAGCTTCATGGGTATAATAGCTGGGTTGTGCATTACAACCAGATAAAAGTTGGTTTAAAAGCAGTGTAAGGAAGGCTTCAAAAATGAAGATAGTGAGAGGGAAGATAAAAGTGTGAAAGTGTTAAGTAAGACGAAATATACACAAGTTAAAAGGGGTTAAAAACATCCGCTTTGTGGGTTCAGGGGCGGTAAGAGAGGATCGAGGGGTCAAGGCATCGTTTGAACCCCTCAAGGTCAGGCCGGAGTACAGTTTGAGAAGGCAGGTGATTCCACAACACGACAGTATAAGGGAAGAAGGAGTATTTGAAATAATTTGCTTCAGTATGGACTTGACAGGAGAGTTTGTGCATATGCCGGGACATTCTCACAGGCCTTCCTAAATAAGATGGAACTGGTACCGCAACTAAACCATACATGATCTTATAAAACACGGTCAGTCAGGCTAGGTCTCGTCTATCCTGTAAAGTCTGCCAACCCATCTCGTTCCGCATGCTGGTGACACTGTCATAGGTAGAATAAATTATTATTAAGGAAGTGGCTATTCTTAAGGTCCCGTAGGAATAGTCTTGTAGGAATAATGAAAAGCCCGCAGTTGGTTATTCCTACGGCAGTTTTGTATTACAATATTGCACTGAAGTCATTCAACTGATATATTTTCAACTGATTTCGGAAATGACATGTAATCACATTTGGTCATTGTGTTACAAATAAAATGTCAGGTCTGAATTGATGCAAACATGTAAAGCTGATGTGTGACGAACGTCAAGTATAAAACTAAATTAAATAAATAAAATAAAATAAACATGTTTAGAGTGGTAAGAGATTTGTACTGTTGTGAAAAATTTGCATGTATATACACAAAACACAGATCAATAATGCTCAAACTGGTTTAACTGAAAACACTTTGTCAATATTTTTTAGTGTTTCAATATTAATAACGTATGTATTTACATCTACATCTGTTACATATTCTGTACAACCAACAATTGTTTTCCGATTTATTTAGATGACAAATTTCAGTTAAATAAGTATTTTACACTTACGATAAATTCATTGTATTAAAATTGGTTTTTTTTGGTTTTTTTTTATTTAATGTCGCACCGAAACATGATAGGTCATCAGGGCGTTCGGCTGACCCGAGGTCCCGGGTTTTGACCCGCGAAAATCAAGAAAAAACTCGTATTTGACCCGCACAGAATATGCCCCGTGCGTCGGCTTGACTCGCGGAAATTTACCTTGATGCGTCTCGAGTTCAAAAGTTCTGCCCATTGTCAATCAAAATCCCAATGAATTTCAAAGTTGTTCGCCAGCACAAGCGGAAGTATGGCAGTAGGCGGAGTTTTTCCACAGGCACGGGTCCAGTGTATATTTTTTTGTTTAATATAAAAATTCCTTTTTTTCACACAATTAACCTTTGGGAAGCTACTTGGCAAACTTGTAGAACATTTCAAAATCGGAGTTTATACACTTGCAACCGCTACCTGCATGATTGCACCTTCGAAACTTTTAAAGCGTTCCATAAAATACTAAACTGACCCCATAAATTGCTTTGAAAAACACAGTACAAGTCTCTATAGGCGAAATATTTCATTTATCCCCGGTGATTTCATTCCAGATAGCGGACGTGTTCCTGGTTTTTATCACTTCGTTTGGCAGCTGAAATCGCCGGGATATTTGAGATATTTCGCTCCTAGAGACTTGTACTGTGTTTTTCAATGCAATTTATGGGTGCCCCTCCGTGCATTATTTCATCACGAGCGGGCTTAAAATTGTTTGTTTGTTCATGTAACAAATGGAAGCAATAAAATGTATTACAGAGCTCCAGATAAGCTGCGTATTTGCGTATTTACGCAATTAAAATTGCAGAAAACCCAACTGAATTCATACAGTGTGCGTAATACCCAATTCATAAAAAATAGCTTGCGTATCGCATTTTCCTTATTACTAGAACGGGTACGATTTGACTGACTGGTTATACGTTACCGCAGAAAAGGTTGCAATTTATCGGAAAAATCACAGGACCATTCAGTCGACTGATCGGTGTTATTTGGATACTTTGTAAACAATTTTACGCCGATAAAATGTAAAAGAGTTGAAGAATAAACATTGTTGCAGCACAAACTAATTAGTGGGATATATTGCTGTTCAACAATGACAGTTATCTGTTTGTGACGATGTAGTGTCACCAATACTGGATGATATCTTTTGGGAGAATGCATATTGTGGTGACCACATTGTTCGGGATATTGTGGATAAACTGATCTCTGACTTCATTAAAAGTGAAAAAGAAAACAACAGTATGGAACATTCATTACAATTTTAAATACATTTTTATATTAAACAATGTTTAACATTGAAGGGTGCCATTAAACTGATTAAAGTACTTAGCTACTTAAGTCAATCCTGTTCAATGATATATATCATGTATACTGTAAGCAAAAAATACTCAATTGTTAGTGCGAGATTGGTAAAATACCCAATTGGTTTTAGCAAATACCCAATTACTTCTGAAAAGGCTGGGTAATGATATTATTTTTACCCAATTCAAATTTCGAATACCCAATTCAGACAAAAAGTGATGGGTAAATACCCATTTGCACCAAAAGCTTATCTGGAGCTCTGGTATTATACTAGGGGAAATCACATCCCTTTTTTGTCTTCTCTGGATTTCCTTACTGGAAAAGTAAAGAAGTTGGGCGAAATTATATCAGTCAAATGAATTCAGTACGATGTGCAACACAAAACTGCCATAGGAATAACTACCTGCGGGTTTTTAATAATTCGTATGGGAGAGCCGTAGGAATAGACACCTATGGGCTTTTCACTATTCTTACAGGAGAGCCGTAAGAATAGGAGAGATCGTGTTTGTATACAAATCCAGTGTATTTTCTATTTTTAGAAATGATAAGACAGTGATCGGGTGGGCAGAAGCCGATTGTCCATGGTTTTTTGTAAACAGTGATGTTTTTCTAACGGTCTAAACTTTCTAAAAACACAAATTACATAAATAACTTTTTGATCACAGGAAAGGTTATAAAACAAGCAATTTATTGATTACTTTTAATTGTTATTTCGAAATAAAATGGATTAATTATGGACGCTTAACTTACACTGTTTTTCTAAAGGTTGTGAACATCACTACGCCGCTTTTTAAAATTATATGTCATTTAAAACGGTAATTCATTGAAAAAAGATATTTGGATACAAAAATATGAAAATTGTTAGTATTTCAAGTCCTTTTGAACTTTGAAAATCCATAAATGAGCAAAAAAGTTATTAAAAATTAAAAATTCTGATTCAATACGCAAAGGGTGTGAAAACATTTGTTTTGCCAACCACCAGATAAACAGATGTTTACGCGTGACGTCACGGCGATCTCTCCTATAGCCTGTGAGGCTATTCCTACGCGACCGTAAGAATAGCCACTTCCTATTAGGAAGTTAAATATAATGGGGATACTGCCAATATGAAAAAAAAATATCTCAATATTTACTAGGATCGCATCAAAATTGTATTCATATTATCACAACAAATAACACATTTCTATTGATGAATTTCTGAAACCGGTCTCTTCTGCCACGAATATCCGAAATCTGAATTGGTCCGAATTCTTGTTATTCGCAAATAGATTACTCTCGCATAGAAGTAAGCTGAAGGTAATACTAACGTGTCTGACATCGCTGGAAGTATGAGATGTCTGACAACAACATAATCAGCGTATACAACTGCGGAATAAGTTATAATCAAGCAAGTAATTCCGCAAGGATCCGACCGGAATACCATTTTTGGGGGTAGAGTCTAAACTAGATGAACCTAATCGTTGTGGTAACACTTTAAGTTCTCAGCCGACAATCTTCGTGAGTTGGTTTTTTTTGTAGTTCTTTTTTTTTTCTTTGTAAGTCTGCTATGACGTGATTGCTTTTTAAAAAATGTTTGTATTTGATGCTGCTTATTTTCAAATTCTTGAATAAGATTTAACTTTTTTATAACAAATGTAAAAAAAAAATTCCCCAATCCAATCATTTCATCCAGTCAACCAATAACTTCTCATGCAATTAAATATATAATACATGAATACATGCATTGACGCCTTCCAATCAGCCAAATCAACAACTTTTAATGCAATTAATAACCTTCAACACTTTTTGAATATATAGGTAGGGTAGGCTCATATTCTATCTTTTTTTAGAAAACTCTGCCCCGACTTTTGAAGTATTTTTTATTTCAATGACAAACATGAATATAAAGGCTGAACACCACTAAATCCGACTGTCCTTTAGGTATGAAGGTATCAAATGCATCCGCTACTATTTTCTATATAAAATTAACAACTTATAACATATTTTTATCAAGATTTCTAGCCTTTCACTTCCTGCGAGACTACCCTTGTCTTGAAGGTCTGTCTTTAGGCAATCAAAATATACCCAAAAAATATGGGGTTGACCATAATGCAGTGAAACCATGGTCACGTGACTGAGACACGTGATGAAAACGTTAATATTGCGTAGGTAGACATCAGGAAATACCTACTTTCACTTTCATTTTACAAGGCAGCTTCCAATCAACTTTTGAAGCATATAACGTAGCTTAAAATCATCTGCGGACATTCCTTTTTACAATCAAGCATAAATAAAGCTTATATCTGGCATGAAAATGGCCTTTACTAGGCGGGAAAATTGCACTATATATTGATATGGACTACATTCGAGTGGACCACGGAGGCATATCCGGCTAATTGCCCCCTTCATGCCTATAAGAAATACCAAAGTTTTCAAAATCGTTCTGTTGCAGTCAATTATTGTACGTTAGTCAATTGTCAACAATTTTGCCAACTTTCAGTTTGAAAGAATGGCTACTGTTGGAATTATGCCCCATTCAGACAGACAGTCCACACATGCAAAAAACGTGTCAATGGGCATAGATAATGCCAATTTTTCATTAAATATAGTATCATACGGCCTTACTTATCTTATTTCTATTATTCGTTTGCAAGAAACAGCTGGAAGTACGCGAAAAATAATCGATTTCTGTCATTCTTACCTATAATGGTGTCGCTGATGCAAAGCTGAGATGTGGGGAAGCACCTTAAAAATCAGAATTTTGCCTACTTTCCGAAAAAAATCTCAGATTTGCCCAAAATATGCAAATAATATGCCATGTTAGTCTTGAAATGGTGCTTATTGCTCAATTCTGATCAGAAAGTACCAGTTTTACATCGGTTAAAGCAATTTTCACGAAGTGCGAATTTTTCATTTTAGGTATGAAGGTATCAAATGCATCCGCTACTATTTTCTATATAAAATTAACAACTTATAACATATTTTTATCAAGATTTCTAGCCTTTCACTTCCTGCGAGACTATCCTTGTCTTGAAGGTCTGTCTTTAGGCAATCAAAATATACCCCAAAAATATGGGGTTGACCATAATGAAGTGAAACCATGGTCACGTGACTGAGACACGTGATGAAAACGTTAATATTGCGTAGGTAGACATCAGGAAATACCTACTTTCACTTTCATTTTACAAGGCAGCTTCCAATCAACTTTTGAAGCATATAATGTAGCTTAAAATCATCTGCGGACATTCCTTTTTACAATCAAGCATAAATAAAGCTTATATCTGGCATGAAAATGGCCTTTACTAGGCGGGAAAATTGCACTATATATTGATATGGACTACATTCGAGTGGACCACGGAGGCATATCCGGCTAATTGCCCCCTTCATGCCTTTACTTTAAATAAAATACACTTACTTCAAAACGATTTTTCGACATTTTCTAGCGTATCAGATTTTCAAAGACTTATATTCACATAAAGACGTATATCACTACTTTAGAAAAACAAAAAGAAAAGGGGATGTTAACTTTTATATAAGAAAACTACAGTTCGTAAAATCCAACCTGCTGAATTTGCTCCTTTCCACTTGTTTTGATTTCTCTTCTCGGTAGGGTTCAAACCATCTAACTATCGCCCAGTATCTTTAACCTCCGTCACTTGTAAAGTACTTGAACATATCATTTCAAGCACTATAATGAAACATCTAGATCTCAACAAAATTCTCAAAGACCGGAAATTTATAAAATCGGCCATATTTCACCATCTGATCTGCGTAAAATTCACCGCTCGAACAACGTTTGGACCACTTGATCTGATAAAGCTATGGCCAGTGTGGGACAGGTTCCCTTTATTTTAAATGTACCGTTGGTATGGTGATAAAACTTCAGGTGCTTTCATGTACTCCACTGGGCTTTAGGAATTATTTTTTTCAATCCTTCTCTTTTTGTTAATCAAACAAAGTGCATAAAATACGCTATTTAAGTAGATATGATATATTTTCTATTTATACTACTTATTTAAAGCCATTTTAATGCCGAATTGCAGTTTACTTACGGATAAACTGTGTGCGTAAATATATGTGCATAACAGTAAAAGAGTTATGTAAAGGCTTATGTAAAACTATTGCGTAATTAACTTAACAAGTCGGCAGCTGGTCCCGATTTACGTTATTTTTCTTGGAAAACATCATGAATTACGTACTTAAGAAAAGTGAAAAGTCAAGCAAATTAACGTATTTAAGTCAAATAACAGACTTAAGTATCTGTGGGCTCCTTATATAGATGGTAGCGATATATGGATTAGCGATATTCGGTAAAGATCTTATACAAAGCCAAATGAAGCGGTGAACAGGTAAAAAACAATTTCGGATAGGTACTTGTTTATTGACAGTTCACCTAAGCTCGCTTTTCAAATGTATTGTCTATTATTTCTTTATGTTCTCATATATTTTATGCATATGCAGTAAACTTCCTTTGCCCTGTAACATTCTCTTACACATTATTTTCGCGTTTTCTTCTTGCGTGAACTTATTTTTGCGTGCAAAACGCTTTATTTTTTGGTAAATATTGTTCCAGTAAACTAATGTACTTCATCTACATCTGCTGTGTACTTCCCAACAATCAATTCTGATTATAACTTGGAGGCGCTTTGTCTGGAACAGGCTGTTAAAAGATGAGCGAGCTCATTAGGTGCGAAGTTAAAAGCCTTAAAAAGGCAGTGAACCATGAGAGAACCAGAATCGGGTTTTCTAGACAGCAAACTTATTCGTCTGGAACTGGTTCTCTAGCAAAAGCACCATGCATAGGCTAGGGAACCGGAATTTTATTTCTTAAAGCTACCGAAATTCATTTTGTTTTATTTTGTTAAGTATTATGCATTATCTGAATTAATTTTATCGTTTCGGCATTTAACTGCGTCTACTGTGTCTCCAAAAATATCTGGCATTGCCCACCATATTGGAAGGATATAAACTAGTACAAATTAATGCGGAAATAGTTGTCGGGCTCGGAGCAAGCAGAAATAACATAAAAGGTATAATACAATAAAAGAAACAAAACAAATTAAGTAATATCTGCTAATAAGTATTGATCACATGTATGCATTTTTTCTCAGTTTGCAAATCACTTGCAAACGTTAATCAAATAAAAAAAACAACAACTGATGCACGTGAAATGCTGAGGTGTTACTAACCAGTATTTAAAGTGATCAAAGATTCCGTTGGAAGATCTTACTCCAGCTTCAAGCCATACCAGATCTAGACTACAAACAGCAGAAAGAACAGGCAGCCATCATCATCTACATCATACTATAGGAACTCCTCCTTTCTCCAGACAATCACCATATGGAACAGCCTACCATCGACGACCGCTGACGCCCCTTACTTGGTATCCATCAAGCAGGGGCAATCATCACTAAAGTTCTAAGTATAGTAAAGTAGGACTGTCCCAGCTACAAGTACCTCCTGATGATTCCTGGGGCTGTGCCGGCAGCGGCCACCGTAATCGGAGAGGCTTGGGTTAAAGGTGGCAAAACCGTAGCTGGGTAACACTTTTTTCTACTAATCTCTTTTACCTATTCCACTTTTCTAACTATCTATCCTTTCCATTTTTCCCTTTCAAGAGCAAACCACACGTTGCGTGATAGTCAAGTGTGACTGATGTAGATGTAGAGAAGATTTAATGGCAATTAGTTATTTTGTACATCGTTAAACATCTAACACATATACAAAACAATACAATTTTACATTTAAATATTTTAAACAAAGTAGATGTGCATGTTTAAAGCAAAAAACATTTAAAAAGTAGTTTTCACACATTCATTCATACTAGTTAATATCATTCAATATGGCGGACACGATATGTGGTGAGTATATTTTTGGAGACACAGTAAACGAAGATAAATGCAAGGGCTTGGCAAAATTAATTAAGATATAACAGAATGTTGCAGTGCCCCAGCTAGCGCGGAATAGAAGGGCGCGGCATCCTGCCCCTTTCTCAAAGCGCCCTGCCATTTTTAGCTCGACTATTCGAAGAATAGGGGAGCTATCCTACTCGTCCTGGCTTGAGTGTTAGCGTGAGTGTAACACAAATGTTGAAGTTTGCGTACCACCCCAAATATTTTCAAAGTCCATTGAGATATTGCTTTGATATTTTGCATACATGTTTACCATCATGACCCCAGTCTGTAAAAAGGAGGAGGCAACTCTATCAAGCATTTTGACTGAATTATAGCCCCTTTTCAACTTAGAATAAATGTTAAAGTTTGCGTACCACCCCAAATATTTTCAATGGCCATTGAGGTATTGCTTTGATATTTTGCATACTTGTTTACCATCATGACCCCAGTCTGTAAAAAGGAGGAGGCAACTCTGTCAAGAATTTTGACTGAATTATAGCCCCTTTTCAACTTAGAATAAATGTTAAAGTTTGCGTACCACCCCAAATATTTTCAAAGTCCATTGAGATATTGCTTTGATATTTTGCATACTTGTTAACCATCATGACCCCAGTCTGTAAAAAGGAGGAGGCAACTCTATCAAACATTTTGACTGAATTATGGCCCCTTTTCGACTTAGAATATGCTTATTGTAATGTTATAGTTTTACTCATAGCTTATATTGTACTATCAAGCACTGAGAATAGTCGAGCGCGCTGTCCACTGACAGCTCTTGTTAATAGCGCCCTGTGCCCTTTTGAGTCCAGTAAATATATGCCTAACTGTAAAAACGCCCCATGTTTCCTGTTTATTGTCCTCTCCCGCTGCGAGAGCTGCTTCCATTATGCAATATACAACATCACTTTATTAGACCTGTTGTCAGTCTTCAAGGTCGCTTCCGTATACACATGTGACTGCCTTTTAGGTCTGCCCCACACATCGATCAAACCAGTTAAGCGAATCGCGACAATTTCAAGGCATTATTTTGTTTTACATCTGTCAAGCTAGACGTCGGGAAGGCGGGACTGTGCACGTGATACACTTCTGTCAGCTTGTGAAGTCGATAATTAACTCAAAATGTTTCCGGGATCTTTTTTGGGCATCACTTTAGTAATTATCGTTATTAGAGACAATTAAAACTTTTGATTTAGCAGTCGTTATCTAGATGTAAGTATGCTTATTTAAAAAAGGTGAAACTTAGTCTTTGAAAATACGCCGGCAACTTTTCGCAAATGTTACAAACAAATAACACCATTAAACTTTGATAATATTTGAATGCAAGTAAAGAACCCCAAAACATTTTGTTCTTGACTCTTCATTGAACACTATCGATTGATTATTAATTTAACAAAAGTTCTTACGAAGTTGTCTGCTGCAACATGGTTCTCCGTTCTAAAGAAAAAAAAAGGTATTGAACCACAAAAAAGAACTATATACAAAACTCAAGAACCTCTGTTTAACATCTGAGGATTCTTTTGGTCAATTTGAAATGAGATCAATTGTGCACGCTTGAAAAAATAATTACTTAGTGGACACATTATTATAATTTTGGCGGGAAAGAAGCACGTGCGTTTTATGACGGATATTGTGTTTACGGAAGGGCTACTCCAGTCTCTTTTCAGGTCAGTATAAATCAAAAGAGAATTTACAGCGGGAACTAATGTTTCCTGTCCATTTTTGGCCATGAGAAGGATAACCTGTCTTTTTCATTCGATACATCTCTCCCGATTAAACTTGTAGGCGCTGCCACCGAAAACGTTATGGATGCCGCCATTTTTATTCGATGTCACTGCAAAATTCATCAATTTATTGGATGTTAATATATATGAAAATAGCTAAGAATCTCACGTTTCATGACTTGAAATACAGGCGGTAAACAAAAATCCTGAACTCTGTGAACTAAAAACGAATTTATTGCCGATGCACTGTATAATATTTTGGCGGGAAAACAGTGCACGTGTGTTTCATGTCGTAAGTTTTCTGTTTTCGAATAATTCTATATATTTTTTCCTCGTAACAGATGCAAATAGATTTCAACATTTAGAGGCTTATGTAAATTACTTTAAGCAAAGTTTCAGAAATGTAGATTGTCTTTTGCACACAGTATTTATAGAAGGAAAGTTTTAGATCAACGTCCGGAGATTGGGAGTATGACTTTTTTAGGTGAATCCTTTTAAACCACATTACCGTGGATTTGTAGCCTCATCAGATATCACTCTCTCCCCCTACATTAAGTTTGTCTGTTAAAAAACCCAATGAACAAAATTAAATTATCCAAAAAAACTAAACCCTACGGAATTGAAATGCATTTTACACCACCACACATCCTTATACCCAGACTGAGGTCCACCTCTCCCACATTTATAAAATGATAACAACAATTTAGAATTTTGATATCATGGTGGCTACAAAAACCCCAGAGGTCCAGGATATATATGACAACAACAACACACACCAATGAAACTGTAGTTTCACTCTGACAGATTATTATGTTTGTCCACGACACACAATGATTCCAGTCAAAACAGGATCCACAAAAGACAATAGTTTCATGCTGAAAATGCACCTGAGGCCTTCTCTAGCCTTTTATTTTTCAAAGTTTTCTTGGGGGACTCCAAACCCCACCTGTGCAAGGGGGATACCCCCTCCCACACTCTCCCCCAGCTCGTCGCTTCGCGGCTTGCAAGTGCCCTTTTGGGTACTTCCACCCTGCCCTTTTCAAATCCTGGCTGGAGCACTGGTTTGTCTGGATGCAGTCTAGGTCAACTTCAAATATGGGTCATTTGGGGTCAAAAACTAGGTCACTCTGTCAAATTAAAGAAAAAACTTGTGTATGCAATAGTGGCTGCTTTTTACACTGGATATTCATAAAATTAGTCCGAATAATTGCCTTGATGAAATCTAGGTCAAGTTAAAATATAGGTCATCTGGGGTCAAAAACTAGGTCAACTCAATGAAAAACCTTGTATATGCGATAGAGGCTATATTTTTCAAAAGATCTTCATGAAATTTGGTCAGCCTTGATGGAATCTATTTCAGATTCGAATATTGGTCATCTGGGTTCAAAAACTAGGTCACTTGGTCAAATCAAAGTGAAACCTTATGTATGCAATGGGCACTGCATTTTACGCAGGATCTTCATGAAATTTGATCAGAATGTTTGTCTTGATGCAGTTTAGGTAAAGTTCGAATATGGGTCATCTTGGGCCAAAAACTAGATCACATGGTCAAATCAAAGAAAAACCTGTAGTATGCAATAGGGACTGCATGTTACACTGGATCTTTATGAAATTTGATCACAGTGTTTGTCTTGATGACTTCTACGTCAGGTTTGAATTTGGGTCATGTTGAGTCAAAAACTAGGTCATCCACTTAAATCAAAGAAAAAGCTTGATAACACTTTAGAGGCCACATTAATTATGACCTGTCACCATATCTTCATGAAATTTGGTCAGAATGTTTATACTGATGTTCAAAGTCTTGGATGATTTCGAATGTTGGGTGTGTGGGGCCAAAAACTAGGTCACTAGGTCAAATCAAAGGAAAAGCTTGTATACATTCTAGAGGTCACTTTTTTTTCATTCTTCCTGAAACTTGGTTCGAATGTTTGTTTTTATGGAATCTTGGACAAGCACGAATCTGTGTCATGTGGGGTCAAAAACTAGGTCATTAGTTCATATCAAAGAAAATTCTTGTTTACCCTCAAGATTCTTGGTCCAAAATTAATGAAAACTGGTTAGAGTATTTGTTTCTATGAAATCACTAGGTCAAATGTATTTACACTGTTATGGTGTGCTTCTCAGGTGAGCGACATTACATTTGTATCTGTAATTGGGGTGTCTTGGGGCGAAAAGACCTTCCGATAAAATATTGTGTGAATACATACCATTTTGAAGTATATTTTTCATTGTCTCAAATAGATTACTGATTTTTCAGTTGATAGTGGTTGAAATGAAATGTCATTTAACATGTTATTAATTTTAAAAAAAATTTGAAACTGATTTAATTTTGAAAATCCAGCGAAAAAGTTGTTAAGATTTAAAAATTCCAATCCTGTGAAAACATTGTTTTGCCCGCCGCCAGACGAACAAATTTTTAAGAGTGAAGAAAACACAAAATATACATTCATAAAATGTCAGTGAGGCAAGTTTATGCTTTAATGTCAACATAAATTCATTTTCAGAGATGTAATAATGCCAAAACTTTGTACATGTACCAGAAAACGTTCCCAACGGATTTCAGTTGGGGATTTCCTAATAGAAATATATATGCTGAATAAGTTTGGACGCGACGCAGACAGCGACAGTCAAAAAATTATCGCACTGTCCCGAAACGTCTTATTATTAGGTCTAGTAAGAATGAAGCATGTATCTTCATCTACAGTGAACTCACCTATTCCGAACCAGTCTGTAAATGGACTCATTTCCAAGATTTGAAGCAGCCGTCGTGCTTAGTAAAAAAAAAACCATAAGCGATGTTTTAGTTTTATATCTGATGCATTAAACTAATAACTCATTGTTGGTAAATGTTCAAGTTATTCTTACCTAATCCATTTTTGCAACATGTCCAAATGCCATACTTTTTTTCGTATGCGGAAATCTAACGAATGTAAACAAAAAAATCAGATTCAAGAAGTGCTTGTGTTCCATTTTTTTAACAAAATGAAATGAAAGGGAGATTAGAAAGAAGGATTTTTTACACTTTTTACAGTCGTATATGCCACATTAAAAACAACTTGACCACTGAGATGCCTAAAGAGGAAATATAGATGGCAAACAATGTGCGTATTCCTAGTTACGTTCTGCTGCATGTTGTTTAAAGATTGCAGAACAGTGTTGATTCAATGCGTCTGGTCGCTTGGAAATTAGACCTGATTCGGTTTATTTTTATGTACCGGTCTTGTCACCAGTGTAATACTTTAATAAGCATCTAATGATTTACACAAGCAAACACGCTTTTTGCGACTCTACTGTTTGGAAAATTCAGTTATAATTGTTGAGAAAACAAACTGTAAACAAAAGTTTAAACATGACAAATGAAGAGTTACTGTATTTTTTTGGCAATATTGGAAAACAATCCCGAAAAAAATAAATTCTCAAAATTTCACAAGGGGATACTTTAAATTTGTAATTCATTTGAGAAAAACTTGAAACTGAAGATTTAAACTTATATAATTATATGTTAAAAACTCACTTGATTTGTCGATACATTTTCCCAATTTTGACAATTTACCGTGTTAAAAATTCCCAATTTGATTAGGGGCCTTTTTCCCAAAGACTAGAAAAAGCCATGGGATAAAATCTAGGTCAATTTCAAATATGAGTTATCTATGGTCAAAAACTAGGTGACCCGGTCAGATTAAAGAAAAACCTTGCGTACGCATTAGGGGCTGCATTTTACACTGGATATTCATAAAATTTAGTCAGAATGATTGCCTTGATAAAATCTTGGTCAAGTTTAAATAATTTTATGGGTTATCTGGGGTAAAAAACTAGGTCACTAAATCAAATCAAAGAAAAACCTTGTGTATGCGATAGAGGTTGTATTTTTCAATTGATCTTCATAAAATTTGGTCAATATGATTGCCTTTATCAAATCTAGGTTAAGTATGAATATAGGTCATCTGGGGTCAAAAACTAGGCCACTAGGTCATATCAATGAAATACATTTTGTTTGCAACAGGAACTGCATTTTACATTGGATCTTCATGAAATTTGATTTAAATGTTTGTCTGGATGAAATCTAGGTCAAGTTCAAATATGGGTCATCTGGGGTCAAAAACTAAGTCACCCAGTCAAATCAAAGAAAAATCTTTTTGTACGCAATAGGGGCTGCATTTTACACCAGATATTCATATAATTTTGTCGGAATGGCTGCCTTGATGAAATCTAGGTCAGGTTTGAATATGGATAATCTGGGGTCAAAAACTAGTTCACTTGGTCAAATCAAAGAAAATGCTTGTTTACACTTTAGAGACCACATTTTTGGTCCAATCTTAATGAAAATTGATCAGAATATTTGTCAATAAGTCAAACATATTTAGACTGGTATGGTGTGTTTCTCAGGTAAGCGACCTAGGGCCATCTTGGCCCTTTTGTTTAAGATACCCTGAAATCCCGAAAATAAGCCACGGCTTATTTTAGATTTTCGTAAGGATTTGGTGGCTTATTATCGAGACCGGCTTATTTTTGAGTCCAGCGAACTTTTGAGTATATATTCAGTAACGGTTTAAAAAACGGTGTATTTTTGAGCACCGAAATACTGAAGATACGGCATATTTTTTTTTTAGTTAAAACATCGAACGTCGGTAAAGACATACTTTTGACATACCTGTT
Source organism: Mercenaria mercenaria (assembly GCF_021730395.1). Classification (NCBI taxonomy): domain Eukaryota; kingdom Metazoa; phylum Mollusca; class Bivalvia; order Venerida; family Veneridae; genus Mercenaria; species Mercenaria mercenaria. Next base: position 51,849,135 of record NC_069370.1, read on the forward strand.
TGTTACAATCTGTTACAATTTGTTATTGAGAATAATCCAATGCTAACAGATAATTACCCATTAAGAAGTTTTGTCTGGCCTAACAAACAAAATACACCTATGATTTAATCGCCCAACAAGTATAAATAACTTACATAATACGTGATAAACACTGCATTGTGTTATAAAGACCGGTCATTTAACTTAATAAAACTGACGTGACAAGAAGTGTTTTAGACAGGAATTTTATTGCTTTTAAAGTTTTAATTGTCCAGGGTTTTAAAAATCAGCACAAATTGATTGCGTTAAGTGTTTTTATTCCAAAGTATGTTTTATTGCTATCACATTTGAAAATAAATCTGGTATGTACACGTTGGTAATGTTTGCTATCTTATATGGTGTCCTAACAATGTCATAGATACTATTACTGATACAAAAACTTGGACGGCTTATTTTTGAGTGCGGCTAATTTATGAGCCCTTTTTGCCTGTAGTGAAATGGTGACCGGCTTATTTTCGAGACCAGCTTATTTTCAAAACCGGCTTATTTTCGGGATTTCAGGGTATTGCCATAAAATTTGGACCACATATACAATTTTGAACACACATCTCAAAACTGACTTTCAGTGACCTTGATTTTGACCTACTGACCTACTTTTTCTTTTTAAGGTACAGCAATGAAAATCTTACACAGTTTTTCACAACATTTTTGTGTATCTTTGTACATGCAATGCATCATGTGTTTTCAATACCCCTGTTCCTCTGACAATAAGCTGCTCTCTGGGGCTTTATTCACAATGAGTCCGAGTCTTGTTGATTTTGAGATCACTAGGTCAAAGGTCAAGGTCACTGCAACCCATAACTTGAGAACAAATGGGCCTAGGATTACGAAACTTGATAGGAAGGTTGATCATGACCAGCAGATGGCCTCTATTGATTTTGAGATCCGTCAGTAGGTCAAAGGTTTCTAACATCTAAATCGTGACTATTTACAGCAATTACAGTGAAAGGCTGGGTCATCCTGATTTTGTATCGATTCAGCATTTAAAGGACACAAAGATTATGTCATCTAAAGCCTTAGACCGCTATAAACAGTCGGGGAAAACAACAGCAGCATCGACAGAAGTATCTGACAGCATCGAATCAACAGAAGTAGCTGACAGCATCAAATCAACAGAAGTAGCTGACAGCATCGAATCAACAGAAGTAGCTGACAGCATCAAATCAACAGAAGTAGCTGACAGCATCGAATCAACAGAAGTATCTGACAGCAACACATCAGCAGAGTCTGATGCAGGGAGAACTCAACTTGATTTATCTGCCAAGGAGGCCTTATCAAAACAAAATGGTTAGAAAATAGTTTGAAGATTTATTTTATTACCATGTCTGACTTTTATAAAAAAATCTACAAGCTATAATTGTCAGCACTCGATCATCAGCATTGTTGACTGTTATGTAAGAGGCATAGCTTTGCAACTGCACACTTGCTGATCATCATTAGATGAGTAAGTAGGTCAAGAAACATAATGTCACATGCATATGATCAGAATTATGGCCCTTTTCTACTTAGAAATTTTTAATTTGTTGTTTATATTAAGGTCCACATCAGAATTATTATTATTCTCTGAAACTACTGGTCGAAAGTATCCCAAACTTGGTCTTAGCGTCCTTGCAAGGTCCTCTTTCAAGCTTGTTCACTGGTTCCGCTTAACCCCTTTTAGGGTCCTCTAGAGCTAAGAATAGAAAAAACCTTGAAACAACTTCTTCTCATGAACCATTTGATGCATTTTCATTAAACTTGTTCTATAGCATCATTACAAGTCCTCTCCAAGTTTTGTTAAAATCCAGGCACATGGCCACTGTTAGGGCAGCTAGAATTATATTAATAAGAAATACTTAAATGACTTCTTCTCATGAATCGTTTAATAGATCGTCATCAAACTTTGTTTGTAGCATCATTTTAAGGTCCTTTCCCAAATTTGATCAAATGGGGTGCTTTGCCCCTATTAGGGACCACTAGAGCTAAAAAAGGAAATACCGTATAGCAGGTTATTTCTACGGGGGAAATATTTCTGCGTTTCTGCGGTCTCTCAGTAGAATCGCAAAAATATTTCCAGCAGAATATTCATCCAGCAAAATTTTAAAATGCAAAAAAATCTGCATTATTTTCACCAACGTTGTTTCACGCTATGTTTCCTTAGATAATCCAAAGTTCACAATGGCATGGTCTAATTATTGGAAATTACCGTCGCCATCTGACAATTACCGATAATGGTATAATTAGGTGTGATGGTCAATCAAAGTCCTAACTGCAGAAATTTGTTTTTCAATTTTTGGGTCCAAAATGCAGAATATTTTGACCGCAGAAATAACCCGCTATACGGTACCTTTTACTTCTCGTGATCAGCAGTCCTTCCATTAAAAAATGGCCTCCTTTAGGTAGGAACAGTTTTCCCTACATGTAAATGCATATGGAAAACTTGGAAGATTTGTTTTCTCTGAAACTGCGGGCCCAATGTGAAAATAATTTCACAGCAATCGATATTCCTTGGATGACCCTCTACTAAATTCCTTTAAATAAGTCTCCTTTTTTCGTTAAAAAACAAAGCCTTCAGATGGCGGGGCTAGTTTTCTCTATATTGCCATATCGGAAACCTTTGAAAATCCTCTCCTCTGAAAATTCTATCTCAGTTTGAAAATGGTTTCACAGCAACAGGTGACACTCTTCTTAATTCCTTCAAATCCTTTTGATTTGTTAAGAAATAGCCTCCATAGTGGGCGCGGGGGTATGAATATATGGAAAGTTATAAAAATCTCCTATCAAACTACAAACCCAATTTCTAAATAATCTGACAGCAATGTTCCTTGGGTGACCCACTACCAAATTGCTTGTTGATTGGTTAAAAAGCATGGCTGCCTAGAAGTGGGGCTATAGTTTTATCTATATGAAGCTTGTCTGTTTTGAAACTGTTGGCTGGATTTGAAAATAATTTTCACAGCAATGTTCCTTGGTGAACCTCTGCTACAGTAACTACTAGCCTCTGATGTGGCTAGTTTTCCCTATATGGCTATTTGGAAAACTTTTAAAATATTTTCCACTGAAACTGCTGGTTGTATTTTAAATTAATTTCACAGCATTGTTCCCTGTTCCAGAATTATTCAATCTAGCTGTGTCAGGTGAGCAATCTAGAACCAGTGTGGCACTCTTGTTTTGTTAAGCTTTGAAACTTTGCATTTTTTGTCTCCTGGTCCAGTGGGTGACTTAAAGCATGCCAAGCACCCTAACTCTTTTCTTGCATATTGCCTTACAGCATGAACTTACAGAGGAGTGTTGACACTGCAGGCGGTGTTCTTGTTTTAACTGTTTGATTTAACTGATCTGCTTAACCCTTAGCATGCTAGATAAATTGTCCTCTGCTGGAAATGTCATCTACTAAAATTGTAAAGTTCATTCAATTTGCTCCAAAATTGGAAGAAATATTGTCAGAGTAGCAAACAGCTTGGAACCTGATCAGACGCCGATTTAATCGGCGTCTGATCTGGTTCCAAGCTGTTTGCAAAGGCTGTTAAATTCGCCTGCAGCAGGCTAAGGGTTAAATACACATATAGAAATTCAGAGTAACTGATGATATAAAATATAAAATTGACACATGGTAAGATAACAAGACAATGCAAAGTTTCATGTTCAGTTCTGAAATAATGCAAATGTTTTACAAATGTTTGATTTATTGGAATTGTTTTATATACTTTCAGATACAGAAACGGAACTTGGAGAAGGAGCAGAAACTAATGATCTAGAAAAAGAGGTAATGACAAAGAATTAATAAAACATCTAGAAAGCAGAGTAGCTGACAATAGCACCTTATTTAAGTTATTAAAAGCATCAAAGTCTTGTTTCACAAACTTGTGTGAGAAATATATTTCCTTTAACAATGAGCTGCAAAAAATGTTGTTTTTATGGATCTATTATGAAATGAAATTTCATAAGATAGTTGTAATATGGAGTCTGACTAGAGTTAATAGGCAAATTAAAAACATCACAAGCACAAACATGGAGAAGCTACTATAATATACCTTGAATCAATCACAGCAGCCGAGGCCTTCAATTTCATTTCATCAGGATGTTGTGGTTGAGTTTCGGACAAGGAAATTAAATTCTAGGTACATGTTAAAACTTCTGCCTTGGGCTGGTCTTAGCAGTGGGGCTTTTATGTCATCGTGAAAATGGCAGCTGGCAGTCTGATATTGAGGACACCATTTACTAGAGGAGAAAAAAACACTTTTCAGCAAAGGACGCATAAACTTTGATTAATTTTTCGAAGTGGAGACTTGTACAAATTCATATGAGAACACCTCTGATCCTTGAATCTATCATAGCGATATGCCAAGTACACTTGCTTAATGACATTGTTATAGTAATAGCTGTCTTGCATAATCTTATGTCAGGTATTGCAAAAAGTTGAGAAATATGTATGTTTACGATATTAACTTGCCAGTTAAGATAAAGCAAGAAGCAATTCGTACGTTGTATCCCTTGGAATTAGTCTATATATTTGTGATTTATATCACTGTAGCAATATGATTTATATAGTCATTAAAAAAACTTGACATATTAAAGAATGGCATTGTTCGTCCATCCGTCGTGTCAACTTTTCTGTTTCCGGACTCTAAGTCACAAAATGTAATAGCTATAGCTTTTAAACTTTACTAGATGACTAAGCACCACTTGAGGAGGATCCTTATTATTTTTGGGTTCAGTAGGTAAAAGGTCTAGGTCACAGTGACCTGGAGACTGAAAATGGTTTCAGCACTCCAGACATAATGATAAAGTATAGCAGCTACGGCTTTCAGAGATCACACAGTGACTAAGGACTACTAGAAAAGATCCCTATTTTTAAAATGCAAACTTCGGCAGCAAAATAGTTCAGTTATATTCAATGTTACAAGAAAAACATTAGATAGTATGATGTGATCGTTATTCCAATGATGTCTAAAAATTACATATATCACAATACCATAAAAGATAAGTGCCAATGTTGGGTACTGTTTGAATGTCTTGTATGCTCAATTATTGGTAGAGCTACTGTTATTTTGTCATTTTATGCCGATTGATGAAAAAGCAGGATTTTAGTGTTGAATGATGAGTTCTAATAAAAGATGGTTATTTTAAGCTGATAATATACACAGTCACTTGTCTATTCTGTAAGTAACTGCTGAAAGGTGTCTGTTAACCATTAGCCTGCTGGCAGCAAGTGAATTTTGCCTTTGTAACCTGGCGTGTGTGCATACCAAGATCAGACTGCATATCCGTGTAGGCTGATCATGGTGTGCACTTTTTGCTATTCAGGTGAACACCCCTTTAAATAGTAAGTGAAACTGCCCAAATTGAATGATAGACCAATCTGATTTAGAAATTTAGCTGAAACACCAATTGTCAGGTAATAACATTTCTGATAGTTGAACCCTACTAAATTCAGTAGTTAATTTACCTGAACCAATTACACAGACTGATCTGTATACTTTTGTAGATAATGCTGTCCATTAACACAAAGAAAGAAGATTATTCTGTGCAAGAAGTCAAGTTGAGGAAAATGGATTATGTAAGTTTTTACATTTTATCTTTCCATTTGCCAACATTTTATTGAACATTGTTAAATGTTTAGCTCATAGTCTTGAAAAGGTTATGAATTATTCACTAAAATTGTTTGCTGGATTGGTAGATTTTCTTTGAGGTTAGCCTTTTATATCCTTTATATTGATTTCATGAATTTGATACCAGTTTTTTTTTTCCAGAATAGCAAAGTATCATTTGACAATTGATATATGAGCTGCGCCATGAGAAAACCAACATAACATGTTTGCAACTAATATGGATGCAGACCATCCTGCACATGCGCACAGTCTGGTCAGGATCCATGCTGTTTATTAACTGTATCTCTAAATGCAATAGGCTTTGAAAGCAAAACTGGATCCATGCTGGTCGCAAATGCATTATGTTGGTTTTCTCATGGCACGGCTCTTATGATCAAAGATTGGGGATATTAAGTTTCTCCTTGAATCATTTTACAGACTATTCTTTTTAGCTCACCTGTCACAAAGTGTTGCCCCAGGGGTCACTTGATTTTACATAGGAAAATCTTCTTCTCAAAAACCAGAAGCCCTAGAGCTAAGATGTTTGACCTGTAGCATTGCCTAGTGGACCTCTACTAAAATTGTTCAAATCATGAACCCGGGGTCAAAATTGACTCCGCCCCAGGGGTCACTTGATTTTACATAGATTTCTATAGGAAAATCTTCAATTTTTTTAAAAAAATAAACAAGAAGGCCTAGAGCTTAGATATTTGACATGTAGCATTGCCTAGTGTACCTCTACAAAATTTGTTCAAATCATGACCACCGGGGTCAAAATTGACCCCGTCCCAGGGGTCACTTGATTTTACATAGGAAAATCTTCAAAAACTTTCTAAAAATAAACCAGAAGGCCTAGAGCTTAGATATTTAACATGTAGCATTGCCTAGTGGACCTCTACAAACTTTGTTCAAATCATGACCCCCGGGGTCAAAATTGACCCCGTCCCCAGGGGTCAATTTGATTTTACATAGGAAATTCTTCAAAAATTTTCTAAAAATAAACCAGAAGGCCTAGGTCTTAGATATTTGACATATAGCATTGCCTAGTGGACCTCTACAAACTTTGTTCAAATCATGACCCCCGGGGTCAAAATTGACCCCGCCCCAGGGGTCAATTTGATTTTACATAGGAAATTCTTCAAAAATTTTCTAAAAATAAACCAGAAGGCCTAGATCTTAGGTATTTGACATATAGCATTGCCTAGTAGACTTCTACAAAATTTGTTCAAATCATGACCCCCTGGGGTCATATTGGCCCCGCCCCATAGGGTTACTTGATTGTACAGAGAAAAATCTTCAAAGTTTTCTTAAAATAAACCAGAAGGCCTAGAGCTTAGATATTTGACATGTAGCATTGTCTAGTGGACCTCTACAAAATTTGTTCAAATCTTGACCCCCCCCCCTCCTCAGGGTCAAATTGACCCAGCCCCAGGGGTTACTTGATTATACATAGGGAAATCTTCATAAATTTGCTAAAAATAAACCGGAAGGCCTAGATCTTAGATATTTGATATGTAACATTGCCTAGTAGACTTCTACAAACTTTGTTCAAATCATGACCCCCAGGGTAAAATTGGCCACGCCCCAGGGGTTACTTAATTGTACATCGGAAAATCTTCCAAAACATTTCTAAAAATCATCAGTTTGAAAATTGACCCCCGCCCAAGATATTTGACATGTAGCATTGCCTAATGGACCTCTACAAAATTTGTTCAAATTTTAACCCCCCCCCCCCCCCCCCCCAAATTGACCCAGCCCCAGGGGTTACTTGATTGTACATAGAGAAATCTTCATAAATTTGCTAAAAATAAACTGGAAGGCCTAGATCTTAGACTTAGATATTTGATATGTAACATTGCTTAATAGACTTCTACAAAGTTTGTTCAAATCATGACCCCCGGGGTAAAATTGGCCACGCCCCAGGGGTTACTTAATTGTACATCGGAAAATCTTCCAAAACATTTCTAAAAATCATCAGTTTGAAAATTGACCCCCGCCCAAGGGGTCACTTGATTTTATATAGGAAAATCTTCAAAAAATTTCTAAAAATAAACCAGAAGGCCTAGATCTTAGATATTTGATATGTAGCATTGCCTAGTAGACTTCTACAAAATTTATTCAAATCATGACCCTGCCCCATGGGGTTACTTGATTATACATAGAAAAATCTTCAAAATTTTCTAAAGTAAAAAAACCAGAAGGCCTAGAGCTTAGATATTTGACATGTAGCATTGCCTAATGGACCTCTACAAAATTTGTTCAAATTTTAACACCCCCCCCCCCCCCCCCCCCCCCCCCCGGTCAAATTGACCCAGCCCCAGGGGTTACTTGATTGTACATAGAGAAATCTTCATAAATTTGCTAAAAATAAACCGGAAGGCCTAGATCTTAGACTTAGATATTTGATATGTAACATTGCCTAATAGACTTCTACAAAGTTTGTTCAAATCATGACCTCCGGGGTAAAATTGGCCCTGCCCCAGGGGTTACTTGATTGTACATCTGAAAATCTTCCAAAAAATTCCTAATAATCATCAGTTTGACATTTGAAACATGTAACTCATATTACTTAGGTGAGCGATCCAGGGTCATCATGACCGTCTTGTTTAGTTACTGTTAAACTTTTTTTACAAATCACACTTTGATGCTATGATCTGTAGTTGATTTACAAACCGGTTTGTTTTCAAATTTTCATGTATGCCGTACATGGGGATGGAACTACCCCTCAGTTTATAGTATTGTGCTTACATTCTACGCTAGCTTACATACTACTCTAACAGGGTGATTGCCAAAAATTGTCGCCAAAATATTTTTTATGAATTTATCAATTTCTTTTATGCACAAGACTGGACAACTTGATTTTATCGGAAAATGGCATACACCTATTACAATAGTTGAACATAAATTATCAAATCAGTAAGCCTTAAAAAAAAGTCATATGGTAATTGGTAAGGTAACAGACTTCAGTTTTTGTAAACGTTTTATTTTTCATTAGCTTGTTTTCACTAGTTAATATTTCTTACTTTTCTGATTATTTTTCTTTTTAGATGAAGATTTTTACTGCAGCTTCATATTTTCTTCACTATTATGTTCTTTATTATAATTATAAAAAGCTGTGTCACCTGTTACACTTTCACATACAGTCAATGTATATTAGCACTTATGTTACAATCTAAACATTCAGTATGTGTTATAAGCAATATTTGAACATTTTGCTCAACATATGTTGTCACAAAATTTATGTATGCTTAGATATCTCTTTAATTCAAAATACTTAAGAATCTGACAGGACAGATTTAATACTGTACTTAAAGTTTGTTGAAAGGTTAATTTATATGAGCCGCACCATGAGAAAACCAGTGTAGTGCGTTTGCGACCAGCATGGATCCAGACCAGCCTGCGCATCCGCGCAGTATGGTTAGGATCCATGCTATTCGCTAACAGTTTCTCTAATTGCAATAGGCTTTGAATTGAAAGCAAACAGCATGGATCCTGACCAGGCTGCACGAATGGGCAGGCTGGTCTGGATCCATGCTGGTTCACAAACGCACCATGTTGGTTTTCTTATGGCACGGCTCAAATATTTGAACTATTTTCTTTCAGGAATGTGGTCCAACAAATGTCTTTGATCACAGGTATATGTTTTTGTGTAAAGTGTGCGGCAAAGTAGAAAATGTAAGTTTACGTTGGCAACATAAGAAATGTGCAGCTTCCCTACAGTCTGAGGAGACTGTTTCAGCATCAGAGGTAAGATTGTTGCTACAAGCATAGCTTCCTTATCATATTGGAGTTTTAATATCCCTAGATCGAAGTCTGGGTGGTAAATGGTTTTATTTTTATGATTTGCTTGTCAGTTTTTCAGCTGGTTGATCCTATGCATATAACCTCCTGAGAAAACTTCTGTAGTTTTAAACATATTTTTAGCTTGTCTGATCTACTAGGTATTGTTTATCACTTGATTGTTGGCGTCAGTTTAAATTTTTGTTTAGGCCCACTTTTCTCAAATGCTGTAAGAGCTACAGCTTTGAAACTATACACACTTGTTTATCATCATTAGGGGACTATGAAGGCCAAGATCCATTACTCTGATATGCATTTTGTCAGAATTATGGCTCTTTTTGTACTTAGAAAATTTGATTTTCTAGGTTTAAATTTTTGTTTAGGTCCTTCTTATCTCAAAAACTATAAAAGCTACAGCTTTGAAACTTTGCACACTTGTTTATCATCATTAGGGGACTCTATAGGTCAAGAACCATAACTCTAATTTACATTTTGTCAGAATTATGGCCCTTTTTGTACTTGGAAAATCTGCACTATAACTCTTTTCTTACATATTGTCCAGCACTTGCAGATGAGCAATGGCACCTGTAGGCAGTGCTCTTGTTAAATACATGATCAGAATGAAGTGTAGATGTCTGAAATTTCAGTCTAAGTTTTATCTCTTTAAATTTCAACCTTTGTGTATTATCTGTTTATCTACAGGCAGGAAGTGACAGTGAGATGCAGAGAAAAGCCTCAGTTCCTCAAAGAATGGATCCGCAGATCTTAGATGACGGGAAGAAAATGGGAATATTTATCAAAGCAAAACTGAGGAAATACTTGCATGGAAAATCAAAAAGTGTACCAAATGCAACTGCTATCTGTGAAAATATGAGTCGTATTCGTGAAACATTTTTAAGAAAAGACACTATGGCAGGAGGCACTGTAGAGTTGCTGAAAATGTCAATACCAAACAGCACATATTCAATTGGTAATGGCTTTTTTCATGAAAGCATTTAGTGTAAAGTCCCTATGATAATATACTTAATTAAAACTCATTGTGAAATCATTTATTTTATGTTAAAATCAATCAAAAATATTAACCCTTATCATGCTGGACACTTACTGATTCTGCCTTTGTGACCAGTGTAGGTCTTGATCAGACTCCATGGATATGCAGTCTGATCAAGATCTGCACTGTTCGACAATCAGTCAGTATCTTTTTGGTAAAAACCCCTTTTAACAGGTAATGGTACTGTTCAAATTGAAAGATGGACAAGTTTATTATAGAAAGTAAGTTTTAAATTGTTATAACAAGCTAAAGCACCATTTTATGTTCACACATTGAAACCCATGAATAAATATTCATGGGCAACAGCCATTTTGGTCAAAACCAAAAAAATTTTATGCTGACAAAATTAATGATTTTGCAGTATTTAACTATATGTCACATTAAAGAAAGGTTATGCATATGAGCCGTGCCATGAGAAAACCAACATAGTGGGTTTGCGACCAGCATGGATCCAGACCAGCCTGCGCATCCGCGCAGTCTGGTCAGGGTCCATGCTGTTCGCTTTTAAAGCCTACTGGAATCAGAGAAACTGTTAGCGAACAGCATGGATCCTGACCAGACTGCGCAGATGCGCAGGCTGGTCTGGATCCATGCTGGTCGCAAAGCCACTATGTTGGTTTTCTCATGGCACGGCTCAATTATAGTTACAAGGAAAGAAGGTCCTCTTCTAGGATTGGTAAAAGCAATTTTGCCTTGGTGGGGGTGGGGGTGGCTGCCTGGGATAGTACATGGATTGAATAGGAAAAGGCCATATTTGTATTGGTTATTTAAGAACAAGTAAATAAAGATGCAAATAATATGGCCACTTCGTATTGAATCATGAAGTAAAGTTGACAGGAACCATTCTGTATAACCATAAAACTGTTTGTTTTTTACAGAGCTACCACCAGAACCTCCATTAGAAGTTAAGACAGTAGTATTGTATACCTCACATTACAGCAATGTACTGAAAGTGTATTGGAGACCTCCGGAAAAAGACCATCTAATTGATGGGTACAAGGTTGATATTTGTTTCATTACTTCAGACAAGTGAGAATGACTATAAAACTGTAAAAGTCAAATGTTAGTTTGTACAAACTTTTTTACAGGCCTATTTCTCTCTATGTGAAAAGTGACTTTCTGCGTACATGATGAAATCTGTAATCAAAACCAAAGAAAGCATTAAACACAAGACAAACTTTTCAGTTTGATGTAGAATGAATTGAATGAACTGAGAGTTTAATATCCTTTCAGGACAACTTTCACCGTAATGATTATTAACCCTTATTGTGCTGGACATGATTGATTCTGCCTTTGCGACCAGTGTAGATCATGATCAGCCTGCACATCCATGCAGTCTGATCATGATTTGCACTGTTCGCCATTCAGTCAGTACCTTTTTGGTAAGCACCCCTTTTAACAGTTAATGGTTCTGTCCAAATTGAAAGATGGACAAGTTCATTATAGAAATTTAGCAGGGTAAGGGTTAATGTGATCAAAGTTCTTATGTAAGATTAAAGAATTTATCGTTCTGCATAATGCATTATCTAAATATGTGAGATTACCAACTGTTAGAAATTGCTTTGTAACAGGTTATGACATCAGACAACGGGGAAGTTTGGCATTTAGGGAGAGTTGTAAACAGGAGAAAACATTGTACTATTGGTCTGAAAAGTGGTCTGAAGATTGGCGTTTGCTCATATAAGGGTATTTATATATTTTATATCCCTCCCCCCCCCCCCCCCCCCCCCCACTCCACTGGGGGGGACATAATTATTGTTTTTGCCCTGTCCATCGGTCACACTTCATTTCCGATCAATATCTGTAGAACCTTTCAACCTAGAACCTTCAAACTCTATAGGATGACAGGGCCTATGGAGTAGACGTCCCCTATTGTTTTTGGGGCAACTCCATCAAAGGTCAGGATCACAGGGGCCTGAACATTGAAAACCATTTCCAATCAGTAACTTAGAACCACTTGACCCAGACTGTTGAAACTTCATAGGATGATAAGTTATGCACAGTAGATGACCCCTATTGATTTGGGGTAACTCTTATCAAAGGTCAAGATCACTTGGGCCTGAACATGGAAAACCATTTCCGATCAATAACTTTAGAACCACTTGACCCAGAATATTGAAACTTCATAGGATGATTGGTCATGCAGAGTTTATGACCCCTATTGGTTTTGGGATCACTCTAGTAATGCTCAAGGTCACAGGGGTCTGAACATGGAAAACCATTTCTGATCAATAACTTGAGAACCACTTGACCCAGAATCATCGTCTGAATGTTGAAACTTCATTATAAAAGTCATGCAGAGTAGACGACCCCTATTGATTTGGGGTCACTCAGTTAAGGTCAACATCACTGGGGCCTGAACACGGAAAACCATTTCTGGTCAGTAACTTGAGAACCACTTAGCCAAGAATGTTGAAACTTCATAGGATGATTGCACATGTAGAGTAGATGACCTCTATTGATTGCAGGATCATTCTATTAAAGTTTAAGGTTGCAGCAGACAGAACATGGAAATCCATTTTCAGTCAGTAACGTGAGAACCGTCTGACCTAAACCCTTCAAATTTCATAGGGTGATAGGACCTACAAAGTAGATGACCCCTATTGTTTCTGGGATCACACCATCAAAGGTCAAGGTCACAGGTGGCTGAACATAGAAAACACTTTTCAATCAGTAACAAGAACCACTTGACCCAGAATGTTGAAACTTAATAGGATGATTGAACATGCAGAGTAGATGACCCCTACTGATTTTGGGGTCATTCAATCAAAGTTCAAGGTCAAAGGTCTGCACATGGAAAACCCTTTGCAGTTCATAACTTGAGAACCGCTAGGCCCAGAATGTTGAAACTTAGTGGGATGATTGGACATGCCAAGTAGATGATCCCTATTTCAGCCAACCATCAGTATCTCTTTGACTTTTGCTCCTGTCCCCTATTGACTTCTTGCCTATATAACTATACATTGGGGGAGAGACATATTGATATACCTCTGTCTGTGTGTATGTCTGTCTGTCATAAATATTGTCTGCACTCTTTAAGTCGAACATTTCTCATCTGATCTTCCCCAAACTTAAACAAACTATGTTTGACCATAAGTCCTCGGCCAAGTTTGATAACTAGCCAAGTCGACCTAAGCACTTTGGAATTATGGCCCTTGAATTACCGAAAATCGGCCTTTTTACTATTGTTTGCTCTCTAAGTGGAACATTTCTCTTCCGCTCTTCACCAAACTTGAAAAAAATTTGTTTGACCATAAGTCTTTGGCTAAGTTCGATAACAAGCCAAATCGGCACAGGCACTTTGGAATTATGACCCTTGAATTACCTAAAATCTGCCTTTTTACTCTAAGACTTGTCCGTGCTCTAAGTGGAACAGTTCTCATCCGATTTTCACTAAACTTGAACAAAATGTTTTATACCCTAACTCCTCGGCCAAGTTCATTAACAAGCCAAATCACCCAAAGCGTTTCAGAATTATGGCCCTTGAATTACCCAAATTCAGCCTTTTCAGTCTTCAAAGGTATATTTGTAGTGAGTAAACAGTATATAAAGACTGACATACTATTTAGATGGGAGACATGCGCTAGTTTTAAATCATTTACATGTGGCTTTTACTGATTTGATGGTAATACTGTGACACTTATATGCCGAATTAGCTAACGGCCCTGTAATAGATCAGAATCTTGACATAACATTCACAGAAACAAAGATAAATGAGCCACGCCATGAGAAAACCAACATAGTGGCTTTGTGCGCGGTCTGGTCAGGATCCATGCTGTTCACTTTCAAAGCCTATTGCAAGTAAAACTGTTAACGAGCAGCATGGATACTGACTAGACTGCGTGGATGTGCAGGCTGGTCTGGATCCATGCTGGTCGCAAAGCCACTATGTTGGTTTTCCCATGGTGCGGCTCAATTCACCTGATCAAGGATCTGTTTCTTGGCTGTTATGAAAATGCATGATTATTCATTATTTTATTATGTGATCTCTAAAAGTTTTAGATATAATCTTGAGCCCGCCTGCTTAGCTCAGTAGGTAAGAGCGTTGGTCTACGGATCGCGGGTTCGCGAGTTCGATCCTCGGGCAGGGCTTATGTTCTCCGTGACTATTTGATAAACGACATTGTGTCTGAAATCATTAGTCCTCCACCTCTGATCATTCATGTGGGGAAGTTGGCAGTTACTTGCGGAGAACAGGTTTGTACTGGTACAGAATCCAGGAACACTGGTTAGGTTAACTGCCCGCCGTTACATGACTGAAATACTGTTGAAAAATGGCGTTAAACCCCCAAAAAAACAAAGATATAATTCTTATAAGTAATATAATCTGGCATACTTCGAAAAATATATCCAAGCATTAACTTTGAGAATGAATTCTAGCATTATGAAAGCATGTGAGTTGTTTCTTTCTTGCCATTCAAGTAGAATAGTATGATGTAGTATATATTACTGCAAGGGCTTTTAAATATTATATTCTGTATTGATATACCAGGTACTTTATAAAAATAATTTTAGATATGGATGCTTTAACTTCAGTGTTTCTTTGGTTAGGATGCCAAATTTTGCTCCATTAGATGATGAAGTCTGTAAGATAGAAAAGTTAATAAAAGATATATTACACATTTTAGGAGACAAACTACTTGTTTTTGTACCCCCCGACAACAAAGTTGTAAGGGGGGGTATACTGGTTTCAGGTTGTCTGTCTGTCCGTCTGTCTGTCTGTCCGAGCTCACATTTGCATACTTAGGTGGCTATAGGAACAATAGGTAACTGTACTTTTCCTTTGATTTCATTCATTCCGTAAGGCTTTTATGTGGCTATTTTTCTCTTACATGGCTACAAGAACAATAGAGAGAACAAAAGAGTAGCCACATAAGTATCCATATGTAGGAACGTCCGTCTGGCCGTCTGTCCGTAGACGCAATCTTGTGCGCACCATCTCTCCTTATCCCCTTGACAGAATTTAATGAAACTTCACACAAGTGATCAGTACCAACAGTAGTTGTGCATGGGGCATGTTAGGTTCTTTTAGAAAAAAAATTTGCAGAGTTATGGGACTTTGTTTTTTTGTTACTATACTATATACATAGACACAATCTTGTGCGCACCATCTCTCCTCATCCCCTTGACACAATTTAATGAAACTTCACACAAGTGATCAGTACCAACAGTAGTTGTGCATGGGGCATGTTAGGTTCTTTCAGAAAAAAATTTTGCAGAGTTATGGGACTTTGTTTTTAGCTCACCTGAGCACAAAGTGCTCAGGGTGAGGTATTGTGATCGCTCACCGTCCGGCGTCCGTCCGTCCGTCCGTCTGTCCGTCAGTCCGTCGTCCGTCCACACTTTCCTTTAAACAACATCTCCTCCTAAACCAACAGGCCAATTTTGATGAAACTTCACAGGGATGTTCCTTGGATGGCCCCCTTTCAAAATTGTTCAAAGAATTGAATTCTATGCAGAACACTGGTTGCCATGGCAACCGAAAGGAAAAACTTTAAAAATCTTCTTCTCAAAAACCAGAAGACCTAGAGCTTAGATATTTGGTGTGAAGCATTGCCTAGTGGACCTCTACCAAGTTTGTTCAAATCATGACCCCGGGGTCAAAATTGACCCCGCCCCAGGGGTCACTTGATTTTACATAAGAAAATCTTAAAAAATCTTCTTCTCAAAAACCAGAAGCCTTAGAGCTTAGATATTTGACATGTAGCATTGCCTAGTGGACCTCTACTAAAATTGTTCAAATCATGACCCCGGGGTCAAAATTGACTCTGCCCCAGGGGGCACTTGATTTTACATAGGAAAATCTTCAAAAAATTTCTAAAAATAAACCAGAAGGCCTAAAGCTTAGATATTTCACATGTAGCATTGCCTAGTGGACCTCTACAAAATTTGTTCAAATCATGGCCCCCGGGGTCAAAATTGACCCCGCCCCAGGGGTCACTTGATTTTACATAAGAAAATATTTAAAAAATCTTCTTCTCAAAAACCAGAAGCCCTAGAGCTTAGATATTTGACATGTAGCATTGCCTAGTTGACCTCTACTAAAGTTGTTCAAATTATGACCCGGGGGTCAAAATTGACCCCGCCCTAGGGGTCACTTGACTTTACAACGGAAAATCTTCAAAAGTTTTCTAAAAACAAACCAGAAGGCCTAGAGCTTAGATATTTCACATGTAGCATTACCTAGTGGACCTCTACAAAATTTGTTCATATCATGACCCCCTGGGTCAAAATTGACCCCGCCCCAGAGGTCACTTGATTTTACATAGGAAAATCTTCAAAAATTTTCTAAAAATAAACTAGAAGGCGTAGAGACTAGATATTTGACATGTAGCATTGCCTAGTGGACCTCTACAAAATTTGTTCAAACCTTGTCCCCCGGGGTCAAAATTGACTCCGCCCTAGGGGTCACTTGATTTTACATAGGAAAATCTTAAAAAAAAATTCTAAAAATAAACCAGAAGGCCTAGATCTTAGATATTTGACATGTAGCATTGCCTATTAGACTTTTACAAAGTTTATTCAAATCATGACCCCTGGGGTCAAATTGACATAGAAAAATCTTCAAAATTTTCTAAAAATAAACCAGAAGAGCTTAGATATTTGACATGTAGCATTGCCTAGTGGACCTCTACAAAAAGTTTTCAAATCTTGTTTTTAAAGTTACTTAAAGAAAATTTCAACTATATTTTCTCATAATTCTTTTGATTGATTTCTATTATGATCTTTTGACCTTGAAGACTTGTCCTTAAGTGCAATGATAACAGGTGAGCGATATAGGGCCATCATGGCCCTCTTGTTTTGTTACTACACTATATACATAGACACAATCTTGTGCGCACCATCTCTCCTCATCCCCATGACACAATTTAATGAAACTTCACACAAGTGATCAGTAACAACAGTAGTTGCAATCTTGTGAGTGCCTAATCTACCAAACCCTTGCACACAAATTAATGAAACTTCACACAAGTGATCAGTACAAACCCTAGTTTTGCATGGTGCATGTTACATTCTTTTAGATAAATATTCTGCATAGTTATAGGACTTTGTTTTTTGTTACTATACTGTATACATACAGTCTATATACATGCAGTCCACATAATTATGCAGTCTTGTGTGCGTCAAATTGCAATGTACTGTGTTAGTGCATGCGGGGGGTACATTCATCACCTTTAGTGATAGCTCTAGTTAGAATATGTTTTGATATTATATATCATGGTCTCTTTGGCAAAAAAAAATGAATGATGCTAAGGTATTTCTGTATTTTTGATGGTAACAAACAATGGTTTTATTTAAGACGGGCAATTTTCTCATGTGAATGAAAGGAAAAAAACAAGACCTAGGTAAATTTGTTTCAGGGGAACAAGACAGTAGAGTAATTGAGAGTGAATATGTTGAAAAGAAACCTCTTGCTGCTGGCAGTTTGGAACAGTATGAAGCCAGTTCGTTCATTGATTTGAGAATGAATTCTTGCATTGTGAAAGCTTGTACTGGTAAGTTGTGTGTTTCTTGCCTTTCAAGTAGATTAACATTATGAAGCAGATTAACATTATGCTGATACATGTATACATATCACTTGCCTTTCAATGATAAGAAACAGTATGGTAAGATGTGTATCCCTTGCCTTTCAAGAAAATGATGTGCTAAGATCTGTGTCCCTTGCCTTTCAAGTTCAGTATTGATGCAGCAGAAAATTAATGGGCCTACATGCTCATTTCCTGATAATCCTTGAAAAAATAAACTTTTCATTTCTAGAAAGAAAAGTTATGGCAAGATGTGAGTCCCTTACCTTTTTAAGTAACATGAATGTGGTAAGATTTTTGTCCATGGCCTTTCAAGTAAACAGTTATGTGATATGCTTGTCCCTTGCCTTTCAAGTGAAATGACTTTGTGATAAGATAGACGCTTGTCCCTTGCCTTTCAAGTGAAATGACTGTGTGATAAGATAGACGCTTGTCCCTTGCCTTTCAAGTGAAATGACTGTGTGATAAGATAGATGCTTGTCCCTTGCCTTTCAAGTGAAATGACTTTGTGATAAGATAGACGCTTGTCCCTTGCCTTTCAAGTGAAATGACTGTGTAATAAAATAGATGCTTGTCCCTTGCCTTGCAAAAAAATAATGAATGTTATGGTAAGATGTAGTACAGTGTGTGTATTTTGCCTTTCACCTAATAGTTAACATCACTTTACTTGTTAGCTCATCTGATTTTTTGAAAAAAAATGATGAGTTATTGTCATCACTTGATCGGTGTCGGCGTCGGCATTGCCTGGTTAAGTTTTATGTTTAGGTCAGCTTTTCTCCTAAACTATCAAAGCTATTGCTTTGAAACTTGCAACACTTGTTCACCATCATAAGCTGACCCTGTACAGCAAGAAACATAACTCCATCCTGCTTTTTGCAAGATTTATGGCCCCTTTTGGACTAAGAAAATACCAGATTTCTTGGTTAAGTTTTATGTTTAAGTCAACTTTTCTCCTAAACTATCAAAGCTATCGATTTGAAACTTGCAACACTTGTTCACCATCATAAGCTGACCCTGTTCATCAAGAAATATAACTCCATCCTGCTTTTTGCAAGAATTATTGCCCCTTTTGGACTTAGAAAATCAGTTTTCTTGGTTAAGTTTTATGTTTAGGTCAGCTTTTCTCCTAAACTATTAAAGCTATTGCTTTAAAACTTGCAACACTTGTTCACTATCATAAGCTGACCCTGTACAGCAAGAAACATAACATAAAATCAGTTTTCTTGGTTAAGTTTTATGTTTAGGTCAACTTTTTCTCTTAAACTATCAAATCTATTGCTTTGAAACTTGCAACACTTGTTCACCATCATAAGCTGACCCTGTACATCAAGAAACATAACTCCATCCTGCTTTTTGCAAGAATGATGGCCCTTTTTAGACTTAGAAAATCATGGGTAGGACAATATTTCTATTATACAAAAAAAATCAGATGTGTGTCAGCACCCGCAAGGCAGTGCTCTTGTGTGTTACAATATTTTTAGTATTTCTTCATAAAGTTCTCAGTTAAAAAAGATCATCAAAAACAATAAGGATTAACAGCAGTATTTTGGTAGTGTAACAATGGTCAGTTCATGTAACCAGTTTATCTGGAATCACTACCAGTACTAGCCTATTCTCCTCAAGTAACTGGCAGTTCCAAAGGTTGAGGACTAGTAATGTCAAATAAATTGTCTTTTGTCAAATCGACATAGAGAATATACACCTGCTTTACATATGAACTAAATAGCGTTGATTTCATAGTCTTAATAGTTAACCAGGTGGGCATAAATTTATTATATACGATTTCATACATGAACTACGTGTATTTTTGATATGTATAAATTGAATTCTAAACTTTTTTTCACAGAAGAGCACATTGGTATTCCAAAATGTCATGTTAAGATGGTCCCTTTGATGCTGCACAAGGTCTTGTGTACACCACTCAAGCTGACACCACTGTCACTCGGGCTAAGTAAGTTGAGTATTATAGGGCTATGCATTCATTTATACCAGATGTTTCTTCTGTTTATTTATGCTTACAAAAGGGGTAGCATATAGTTGCCACTTTTACTGTCCATCCTGCATTTTTTGTCTTGAGTATTTCTTAGCAACCACTGGTAGGAATTTAGGGAAACTTCATAGGAAGCTTCACTTGCATTATTGTCTTAATGTTCTGGTCGGATGTTTTTTCACAGTGATATTGCCCTTTGATTATTCAACAGTTGTATACTATAGTACAATTTTTGTCTGGAGTATTTCTCAGCAACCAGTGGTTGGAATTCAGCCATAACTCATGGGAAGGTTCATCATCAAGAGGAGATGTGCATATTATCTTCGTGTTCCGGTCTGATGATTTTTAATCCCCCGCCATGGCAGAGGGATTATAGGAATGGTCTGCGTCCGTCCTTCCGTCCGTAACAAAATCGTGTCCGGTCCATATCTCCTAAACCCCTTGAAGGATTTTCATGAAACTTGGGTCAAATGATCACCTCATCAAGACGGTGTGCAGAACCCATGAGTCAGCCTTGTCGGTTCAAGGTCAAGGTCACAATTCAAGGTCAAAGGTTTGAGCCTGCCATTTTGTGTCCGCTCTATATCTCCTAAACCCCTAGAAGGAATTTTATAAAACTTGGGTCAAATGATCACCTCATCAAGACGATATGCAGAACCCATGAGTCAGCCATGCTGGCTCAAGGTCAAGGTCACAACTCAAGGTCAAAGGTTTGAGCCTTCCATTTTGTATCCGCTCTATATCTCTTAAACCCCTTGAAAGAATTTTATAAAACTTGGGTCAAACGATCACCTCATCAAGATGATGTGCAGACCCTATGAGTCAGACATGCCGGCTCAAGGTCAAGTTTACAACTTAGGGTCAAAGGTTTGAGCCTTCCATTTTGTGTCCGCTCTATATCTCCTATACCCCTTAAAGGATTTTCATCAAACTTGGGTCAAACGATCACCTCATCAAGACGATGTGCAGAACTTATGAGTCAGCCATGTCGGCTCAAGGTCAAGGTCACAACTGAAGGTCAAAGGTTTGAGCCTTCTATTTCGCGTCCGCTCTATATCTCCTAAACCCCTTGAAGGAATTTTATAAAACTTGGGTCAAATGATTACCTCATCAGAACGATGTGCAGAAATTATGAGTCAACGATGCCAGCTCAAGGTCAAGGTCACAACTAAGGGTCGAAGGTTTGAGCCTTCTATTTGGTGTCCACTCTGTATCTGCTTAACCCCTTGAAGGATTTTCATCAAACTTGGGTCAAATGATCACCTCATCAAGAACTCATGAGTCAGCCATTTCAACTCAAGGTCAGGGTCACAAATGAAGGTCAAAGGTTTCAGCTCTGTATCTCCTAAACCCCTTGAAGGATTTTCATGAAACTTTGGTCAAATGATCACCTCATCAAGACGTTGTGTAGAATTCATGAGTCAGCCATGTCAGTTCAAGGTCAAGGTCACAGCTAAAATCAAAGGTTTACCCTTTCACTATCCATAGCAGTGGCGGGGGATTTAGCTGTCTTTCATACTGCCTTGTCTAATGAGTTATTGCTCTTGGATTATTCATCAGTAGTATACATAATACAATTCTTGTCCAGAGTATTTTTCATTAACCTCTGGCTTGAACTTTGCCATGATATTTCACTGATTTATTGCCCTTTGATTATTCAGTAAATTACACAGTCAGTAAATTACACTTTTGTTCTTTTGATATGCAAATTTCGGGGGGCATCCATAAGTCAGGGAAAATAGTATTTTTTCAAGGTCAGGCAAAAGTCAGGAAATTTTGTAATTGGTCTGGGAAAGTTGGACCTTGGGCAAAAGTCAAGGAATTTTGGATCCAGAGATCAAGAGCAGAAAAATTGAATTGTGAAAAAGCAAAAAGAATAGGAATAAAAGGCAAAAGCAGTTTCTTCGCTTTTCGCTAAACTAAGCATTTTTACACATACTTTAGTTAGTACTGTAATATATTCTATATTTCACATTCAGATATTATAGTTTCTGTGAAGTCTTGAATCTGGGGTTTTGAATTGGATTTCACACAGCCACACCAGGGCTGGTATTCATAAAGCTCTTGTGGGAAAATTTTTCCCAAGGGACTAACTAAGGGAAAAGTTCCAAAGCATTTTGTGTACAATCATCGAGATAGTTGGAATCTCTAATAATATTGTCACATACAGTCAAACATAGTAATGAAGATTATCAATAAATCTTATAAAGTTGACACTTTCTTTTGTGCTATGTTGTTCAGGAAATTTTACAAAGTTAAGGATTTTCCTATGTTTTCTTCTTAGGAGCTTTGTGAATACGGGCCCAGAGTTATGACTCTTGACTTGGTGAAAAATATGTGCAATAAGTGCATAAAAGTTTCTGCCACAACTGCCTCAAAAAATATTTGGCCTAGAGATGATTTTTATGTATCATATGTTGTGCACCTGGTGTTCTGTTTGGGATTTCACACAACCAGACCAGAGTTATGGTCCTTGACTTAGTTTAAATACACAATGAAAGTTTATGTTGAAGAGTATTTACCTAGAGTCACGAAACCATATACATTGACAGGAAGGGGACGAGCATCAGTGTCCTATAGTCACTCATATAGTTCTTTCTTTGTTTATGGCTGGGTAAATGATCTTCCTAGTCATCATGATATTCTACTTGTTTGTTTATATCAGGGTGTCTGGCAGAAGCCGAAGAGCGGTCTCAAAGTGCATCACGCAGAAACACTTCCGCAAATTCTGCAAAGAGCATCAAGTATTGTTTTTGTATTGAGGAAGACCTTGTCAGTCTGATCCTTAATTCAAAGTAAGTAGAAATGTATATATGAGCCGCACCATGAGTAAACCGACATAGTGCATTTGTGACCAGCATGGATCCAGACCAGCCTGGGCATCTTCGCAGTCTGGTCAGGATCCATGCTGTTCGCTTTCAAAGCCTATTGAGAAACTGTTAGCAGACAGCATGGATTTTACATTGGATTAGAGGTACATGTATCAGCATGCAAAAATTGTCCATTATGTAGTGAAAATTGGCAAAATCATATCAGAAAATACACAATATTTTGGACAAACGAATTCGTGCCAAGAAAGTAATAAATGTTATTTACTTGGTTTTAGTCCTTTTATGAAACTGCTAATTAAAACATGTTAAGAATCCGACAGAATTATTTATTGACTTTAAATGATTTTTTGAGATAAACTAAAATTGATACAGTATTTATATGGCTTTGCAAGTTTATAGTAATTAATTGACAATTCTTTTTATGGTATTGTCATTTTGCAATTATAATCAAAGGGAGAAGAATCTCTAATTTAACAAGTTTTATTCATCAAATGAGAAACTCCAGGAGAAAAAAAAAGATTAATGATAATTGCTATTTTATAGAATGAAATTAATAACAACATATGTGTATTTCTAAAATTATGAAACCCTATATTTATTTATGCATTCCATCCAGCTGTAGTATACAAGCACTAAGGAAGTATTGCCAAATAAACCAAAGTGTTGGGCTACTAGTTAAAAATACTGGTACCACTGGGCTACCAATAAATTTGTACATTTCTGAAACCCTGCTGCAAGTGTGAGCTCAAGGTGAGCTATTGTGACTGGTCATTGTCCGGCATCCGTTGACATCCGTCGTGCGTCAACATTTGCCTTGTGAACACACTAGAGACCATATTTTTGACCCAATCTTTATGAAACTTGGTCAGAATGTTTGTCTTGATGATCTCTAGATCTCAAAGCTACCTGAACACTAAACTTCATCAAGCGAAATATCCCATGCAAGAATCCAAAAGTTCGAGAAGTAGCTTATAAAGCCCTAGTCAGGCCACAGCTAGAATATGCTAGCTGTGTTTGGAACCCTTACATCCAACAAAACATCCACCAGATCGAAATGATTCAGTGGAGGGCAGCGCGATGGGTTAATCATGATTACTCCCCTTACAGCAGTGTCACAGACATGCTATGTCAGCTAAGATGGCGTACCCTTGAAGATAGGAGATCTGATTCACGCCTCCTTATGTTCTACAAGATAGTGAATGGTTTGGTTGCTGTGCCACTCCCCCCCTATGTCAGCCCCCCATCCCGTCTAACAAGACATATGCATCCCCACTCCTATACTCAGATCCTCACTTACTGTAATTACTATAAGTACTCTTTCTTTCCAGCCACCATAGTGCTTTGGAATTCCCTTCCAGTACAACTTGTGCAAACCCCCACCCTGAATCAGTTTAAGCAGGGTGTGACCAAACTTGTACAAAATGCTTAACATGATAGACCTGTTTTTAAACTGCTTTTATCTGTAAATCCTTCTTGTTTTTAACACTATCAACTGTATTCATACTTGCAATACACATCGTGTATTACTTTTATCCTCCTATCCAATCTACTTTCAACTTCTTGTACAGGCGCGCAGCTGCACATAATACTCGCAGAGAGGAGTGCTGCAGTATAAATAGATAGATAGATAGGTCAAGTTCGAAACTGGGTCATGTGGGGTCAAAAACTAGGTCAGTAGGTCAAATTATAGGAAACACTCTAGAGACCACATTTTTGACCCAATCTTTATGAAACCTGGTCAGAACAGACTTGATGATCTCTAGGTCAAGTTCAAAACTGGGTCATGTGGGGTCAAAAACTAGGTCAGTAGGTCAGATCAAAGGAAAAGCTTGTGAACACTCTAGAGACCACATTTTTGACTCAATCTTTATGAAACTTGGTCAGAATGTTTGTCTTGATGATCTCTAGGCCAAGTTCGAAACTGGGTCATGTGGGGTCAAAAACTAGGTCACCTGGTCAAATCAAAGGAAATTCTTTTCAACACTTCAGAGACCACAATTTAAGTTTGAAACTCATGGAAATTAGTCAGAATGTTTGTTTTGATCAGATCAAAGGAAAAGCTTGTGAACACTCTATAGACCACATTTTTGACCCAATCTTTATGAAACTTGGTCAGAATGTTTGTCTTGATGATCTATAGGTCAAGTTCGAATCTGGGTCATATGGGGTCAAAAGCTAGGCCACCGGTCAAATCAAAGGAAAAGCTTGTGAACACTCTAGAGGCCACAGTTGTAACCAAATCTTTAAGAAATTTAGTCAGAATGTTTGTCTTGATGATCTTTAGGTCAGGTTCAACTCTTGGTCATGCGGGGTCAAAAACTAGGTCAGTAGGCCAGATCAACTCTGGTGAGTGATGTATAGGGCCATCATGGCCCTCTTGTTTAAATTAACTCGGCTTCCGTTAGGATTCAATTTCATGGAGTCAGGACTGCCTAACATTCAGATTTTGGAGTCCCTCTTAAAATTTCTTGGGAGTCCTACCTAGTATCACTTTGTACAATGACCTTCAATATCATCATCATCATCATCATTACTATCATCATCATATCTTATTGGTTCAGAACAATGTGTAAAGTAATAGAATAAAAGGACCACTAGAATGATTAGAAAACATTTTATTTAACAAAAAATATTTTATTGTTTTATTATACGTATAGCAACAGTCAGCATTTTATTAAAATCAACAGACTTACTGTTGTTCAGCTACATAACGAAAATCCACTTTAAAAAATCTAAAGTACATTTTACTTGGAGTAGAATTATGCCAAATAACGTCATTCACCTTGCAATACCCAACCAGTTAACTTTCATCCTACATCAAAGAAAATCAATAAAGGAAAATTTTGCCGACACCTCCCTTTGAAGCCACGTGCTGGTGTCATCAAAATGTGTCAAAGATATCAGTTCTTAGTAGGAGAAAAATTGAATGTTTTGTTTTGTTTTTTTTTTCTCTAAAAAATACTGTAAAAAGAGGATTTATCATTCACGAAAATCCAAAGTAAGTAGCAAATTTATTACCGATCGAAAAAAATGTTTTAATTTAAACTGGATGTGAAATGTCAATTGCTAGAAGAAAATAGTTACTTGCTGAGGTTTTTTTGCTGAAATTATCGATATATTTTCCACAATTAGTTACTTTGTCTTTCGACTTCGGAGCTTGTTTCACCAACTTTATCTGAGCCGAATGCATGTAATGTTTTATTGTCGGCAATTAGCACCTTCTAAACATGTCAACTGATCTGGATAACGGTTTTATTACATTTACAGACGGTCTCTATCAAACACGATGCTTTCACACTAGTCTCACACTTCAAACACTGCAGGCAGTTTTTACGAGGCTGACAATCAAGAGTTATTAAACCGCTTTGATTAGTTTCGGGGCGGAGCTAATCACGTCATTCACATGAAGTTACGTCACGGTGTATTGATTTTGTCGTCCTTTGAAAATATCAGAAGTCCTTGGTACGCCTCTGACTTTGTGTATTGGTGTACGGATCATAATTTTTAGCGTATTTTACGCCGGGACGCCGCTTAATGGAAGCCCTGTTAACTGTTACTCATTCTTTTAAGCCAGTTTTACGAGAGACAGGAGATTCATGGATCCGAAGTAATTACAGACTTTTTCACTTCACTCTCTTGTGCAGCACATTTAAAACTAGTGCATTGTAAGTCTTTAATAATCTTGTTACTACATTGCAGAGATCCTTCATTTGACACATTTGGAATACAAGTGCTTGTAAGGTAACTATTTTCTGACTGTGTTTTCTAACTTTACTAACCAAGTTGATTAGCTCAGTACTTCCTTAGAGATTTTATTTGCTTGTGGGAAGGTAGTACTTGCTCACGTTGAATAACTTTTGAATGAATATATTATTTCACCATATTATAGATCATATGTTTATTTATGTCTTTGAAAATTTTCATTAAAATCTACTTACTGAAAAAAATCTATTTGTGAAAATGTAGATTTTAATGAAAATTTTCAAAGACATAAATAAATAAATAAATAAATAAAATGTCATCAAAGTTGTGATTTTCCCACAGACACCTATTATGAAAACTTGTGTGAGGTCAAAATTTTTTGTATCAGTTTTGCAAAAAGTCAAGAACATAACTCTACCCTATCTTTTTTGATGTGACAGATTTTCTGAATATATTCTGAAGTTCAGAAAAATCAGGGTTTTATCAAATTATACTTTGTAGAAAAAAAAAGAGTTAAATTAATGTCTTTCCCAACAGTAAAATAGTATCTTCTAGATTCTGTAAATTTCAGATTCTGTAAAATAGTCAATATCTTTCGGATTCTGTAAAAATTGTCAGTGTCTTAGATTCTATATTCAGTATCTGTAAAATGGTCACTATCTTTCAGATTCTGTTTGTATGATCAAAGTAACATTCAGGAAGACAAAATTCCAGATTGTATTGTTCGCATCAACCATGAAATTGCATTATTACAGGTAATGGTATAATTTGTTATAATTAATGTTTTCAGAAATATGATTTGGGGTGATATTTTAAATAATAATTAAATTTCTTTTTTGTTATTTTGTCAAAAACAGCTTTTATGTTGGGACATGCAGGCTTTCAGAAATCCCATGTCCGGGGCCCGCGGGCTACCAGAAAATTCTGTGGGGCTACTAAATATTTTTAGAGCATGCCCGCCGGGCTACCTTGGAACTCCATATTGTATAGCCCGAAAAATTAATGATTTAGTCTTCAGGCATAAATTTGATAGTTGTTTTTAATCCCCTTGATTATCGAGAGATACACACCTGAGGCTTTAATTATCTTACTACCTACTGTCACAATTTGCAAACAATTAACCATTTAATTGTACACACAGGCAAATGTTTACAAAAACATGTGCATGCGAGATTTCAGACTGATCCAATAACGTCAAAGCCGCCGATTGATATTGTTAACAACAATATGCAAAGCAGTCTTAAAATAACGTCATTTGACTGCCACCTGCCAAAGTGTACTTTTGATTTCACTGAACTCAATATTTGTAGAGTGATCAAAAAGAACAGACATTTGATTTTTCAAGAACCAAAATTCTCTCTTGCAATTTGTCAGAATTATGGGCTTTTTTTATCTTAGAAAATCAGTATTTCTTGGTTTTTCTCCTGTTTAAGTTCACTTATATTGAATAATTTGAAACCTCATATTTTTGTTATCAGTTATGATAAGTAAAAAGGCCAAGAACCGTGACTCTTTTTTAGCTCACCTGTCACAAAGTGACAAGGTGAGCTTTTGTGATTGCGCAGCGTCCGTCGTCCGTCCGTGCGTGCGTCCGTGCGTAAACTTTTGCTTGTGACCACTCTAGAGGTCACATTTTTCATGGGGTCTTTATGAAAATTGGTCAGAATGCTCATCTTGATGATATCTAGGTCAAGTTCGAAACTGGGTCACATGCGGTCCAAAACTAGGTCAGTATTTCTAAAAATAGAAAAACCTTGTGACCTCTCTAGAGGCCATATTTTTCACAAGATCTTCATGAAAATTGGTCAGAATGTTCACCTTGATGATATCTAGGTCAAGTTTGAAACTGGGTCACGTGGGGTTAAAAACTAGGTCAGTATTTCTAAAAATAGAAAAACCTTGTGACCTCTCTAGAGGCCATATTTTTCATGAGATCTTCATGAATATTGGTCAGAATGTTCACCTTTATGATATCTAGGTCAGATTCGAAACTGGGTCACGTGGGGTCAAAAACTAGGTCAGTAGGTCTAAAAATAGAAAAACCTTGTGACCTCTCTAGAGGCCATATTTCTCAATGGATCTTCATGAAAGTTGGTCAGAATGTTCACCTTGATGATATCTAGGTCAAGTTCGAAACTGGGTCACGTGGGGTTAAAAACTAGGTCAGTATTTCTAAAAATAGAAAAACCTTGTGACCTCTCTAGAGGCCATATTTTTCATGAGATCTTCATGAATATTGGTCAGAATGTTCACCTTGATGATATCTAGGTCAGGTTCGAAACTGGGTCACGTGGGGTCAAAAACTAGGTCAGTAGGTCTAAAAATAGAAAAACCTTGTGACCTCTCTAGAGGCCATATTTCTCAATGGATCTTCATGAAAATTGGTCTGAATGTTCACCTTGATGATATCTAGGACAAGTTCGAAACTGGGTCACGTGCGGTCAAAAACTAGGTCAGTAGGTCTAAAAATAGAAAAACCTTGTGACCTCTCTAGAGGCCATATTTCTCAATGGAACTTCATGAAAATTGGTCAGAATGTTTACCTTGATGATATCTAGGTCAGATTCCAAACTGGGTCACGTGCGGTCAAAAACTAGGTCAGTAGGTCTAAAAATAGAAAAACCTTGTGACCTCTCTAGAGGCCATATTTTTCATGAGATCTTCATGAATATTGGTCAGAATGTTCGCCTTGATGATATCTAGTTCAAGTTCGAAACTGGGTCACGTGGGATCAAAAACTAGGTCAGTATTTCTAAAAATAGAAAAACCTTGTGACCTCTCTAGAGGCCATATTTTTCATGAGATCTTCATGACAATTGGTGAGAATGTTCACCTTGATGATATCTAGGCCATATTTTAAAGTGGGTCACATGCCTTCAAAAACTAGGTCATTAGGTCAAATAATAGAAAAACCTTGTGACCTCTCTAGAGGCCATATTTTTCAATGGATCTTCATGAAAATTGGTCAGAATTTTTTATCTTGACGATATCTAGGTCACATGTGCTCAAAAACTAGGTCACTGTGTCAAATAATAGAAATAACAACGTCATACTCAGTTCAACACTGGGTCATGTGGGGATAGGTGAGCGATTCAGGACCATCATGGTCCTCTCGTTTTAACATATTGTCTAGCACTTGCAGATGAGCATTGGCAACCACAGGCAGTGTTCTTGTATTGAGATGTTGTTACATGCTTATCTGTGATCTATAACTTGAATTGATAGGTCAAAGACAAACACTGTGGACCCTTAGATATCACACATTTGTGCAGCTTTACTGAGGGAAAAGGTAGCAAAGACTGTCTGAGTGTAGAGTGGATGCCAAGCCGCAAAAAGGTAAGTCTTGAATGCAAAAAATCTGTACATACATACTTTTATTTTCCTTATCACATGCTACTAATCAATGTAAATTATAGTTTGGAACTATCCTACCCAACACGGCGTTGATGTTGGCATCACACCTTGGTTAAGTTTTTTTTTACCAGTCCACATCTTGGCAAAACCTTTTGACATAAAGTTTTGAAATTTTCAACACTCGTTTACCATCATTAAATGGTTATGTTTTGCATATCATTCCAAATTTTACCCTATACTCAGGGGCGGCAAATTCAGTTGTCCTTACTGCCCAGGTTGTCCCAAAGCTTGTACAGACAAGTGAAATTTGACCAGAATTTTCTGTATAACTATCATACGGACAAGTTAAAAATACCAAATGAAAAAAATGGACAAGCAAGTCAAAATCAGATTTTGCTGCCCCTGCTATACTTTCATCATTTCTTTGAATAATCGAGCTCTTGTTCATTTCTGGTAGAGGTCACTTAGATTTGCTTTTGTCTGTCTATCTGAATTTGTGTTATGCACATCTCAAAAAGTATCTGACCTGGAGTGACTAAATCTCACAGAATTGTTGTTCAGCATGTGAAGTTGTTCATCTGGTGATTTAATTTGGAATTTCACACAGCTGGTGTTATTGCCTCTGACTTAGTTAAAATGTTCATAGAAAGGACTTAAAAGCTTGTAGCACATAAAAAAAAGTTATAGCCTAAAAAAATTTGACGTAGGATTACGAAACATAAGAGGTTTTTCAAAGTTTTTCCCTATATATAAGTCTGTATAAACCATGTGACCCCCCGGGGCAGGGCCATATTTGACCCCAGGGAAATAATTTGAATATCCTTGGTAGAGGATCACTAGATGATGCTACATACCAAATATCAAATCCCTAAGCTCAGTGGTTTTGGACAAGAAAATTTTCAAAGTTTTTCCTTATATAAATCTATGTAAATTGTAAAAATAAACAAAGGGCCATAACTCACTCAAAAATTGTTTAACCAGTCTGATTTTCAGGGGGACACAACTAGGGTACCAATACATCATTCTGACAAAGTTTGGTCAAAATCCCCCAAGTACTTTCTGAGGAAATGCGATAACGAGAAATTGTTAACGGAAGGACGACGGACCACGGACGCAGAGTGATTTGAATAGCCCACCATCTGATGATGGTGGGCTAATTATTAATATTATTCAGCATGTGACGTTGTGCACCTTGTGTTTTTTTTAGATTTCACTCATCCAGACGAGAGTTCTGGTACTTGATTTCATGAAAAAATCGCATTAAGTGCTTCAAAGAGAGTGTTGCATGTAGGTTTAAAAAAAAAATCACCAAGAGTCATGAAACCAGGTAAAATGACAGGAAGTAGGGACACCAGTGTGTGGACACATATCTAGTTTAGTTTAAAATGTACATGGTCTTTTAACTTTTAAACATAAATGCTTGCAAACAAAGACTTCTTTTTGCCACTTCTAAGCTTGCTGTATATTTACAGGTTTGACTGTATTAGGGAATAATGACTTTGTAACTTATATAACCTGTAGTATGCTACTGTAGTCTTCTTTGATGCTTTTTCAATGCATTACCATCAAGTTTACTTTTGTTTTGAATGTCAGTTCTGTTGAGATGCATGAGTGATTTTTGTTGTTGTATATCTTTAGCTTTGAGAAGTGCTTAGGTAAAGGTTTTACTGAAACCTGTTTGAGGAAACGAGTGAAGTTACAAATAGAATAACAGTAAACTTAATCATAATTGAGCTGCGCCTCGAGAAAACCAACATAGTGGCTTTGCGACCAGCATGGATCCAGACCAGCCTGCGCAGTCTGGTCAGGATCCATGCTGTTCGCTAACAGTTTTTCAAATTGCAATAGACTTTGAAAGAGAACAGCATGGATCCTGACCAGATTGCGCGGATGCGCAGGCTGGTCTGGATCCATGCTGGTCGCAAACCCACTATGTTGGTTTTCTCATGGCACAGCTCAATTATGATGAAAAGTTATGAAAGCCTGTACTATTTTATCATTTTAGAGTTATTGTGTTACAATATGTGTCGCAGAGAAGTTAACAATACCAGGCATTGTGTCAAACTTGATGATGTACAACCTGAATGATTGCTCCACTACTAAAGACATGGGTAAATATAAATATGCTTTTAAATGTTTACATGTCTATATTCTGCATATTAAAATGGCACAATTCTATCAAGATGCATGTTATAAATTGATCTAACCTTTAGCCTGCTGGTGGCAAGAGATGATTGCAGTATGCAAGAATATAACTGTAGCATGAGTAGATTTTGGTAGTTCTTGCCTATTCGCAGTATCACAGATACTTTTATAGGGGAGGGTTGCATATATTTGAATTTAATCTTTATCCTGCTGACAGCAAGTGATTTTGCCTTTGCAATCAGTGCAGACCAAGATCCACCTGCACTGATGATCTGCACTGTTCATTATTCAGTTTGTTAATTTTCAGTGAACACCCCTTCAAACAATAATAGATACTGCCCAAATTAAATGATAGACTAGTCCATTTTACAAATTAAGCAGGGTGAAGGTTAAAGTGACTGGTTTTGTTTATTATTTTCAGTGATGAATAAGTTTGAGAATGACAAGGATGTAAGCTGTACGGGTTTGAAGGCTTCACTTATATGCCCTGTAAGTTACTTTTTGTCTTGTTTAGATGCTGTCTGCATCGTTCTAATTTTGCCAATTAGCTATTTTTGCAAAGTTTTTATTTTTTGCTGCATTTGCCACCAAACTTTATTTAGAAAAGTAATTATTTCAATCCTTATGCAGGTCCAATTTTTTTTGTAATAAATAGATGTATATAATTATATTTCTTACATGGGCCCTACATTATGAGAAGAAATTGGTAATCTGCTATGAAATTGATACCTAATGATTCAGCATAGTATCTTTGAACTGCTCATTAATT
Organism: Mercenaria mercenaria; assembly: GCF_021730395.1. NCBI lineage: Eukaryota > Metazoa > Mollusca > Bivalvia > Venerida > Veneridae > Mercenaria > Mercenaria mercenaria. The sequence continues at coordinate 51,881,892 of NC_069370.1, forward strand.
AGTAACAAATAGGCACACAATAGACAGCATTTTCAATGATGATGTCTAGACCAGGGAATAGTGTAAGGACATAAGTATAATTGAAGTAGTGACTTCCTAATTAATAAACAAGAATAAAAGGCAAAAAAAGATCAGAAGTTTAGTATTTATTGGATATAATTCAAAACTTTATGGCACATTCCCATGTAAGTATATTTAATGACACTCCAAAATTGACTATTTAAAGTTTTAATGCAATGTTTTTGGGATCGTAGGATATGTTTATAATAATTCAGGGTACTTTTTCAGTTGGGAAAGACGCGTTTAGTATCGCCATGCCGAGGATCAGACTGTACACATATTCAGTGTATGGATGCACTTACACTACTCAAGATGAATGAAGGGCGTCCCCTCTCCAAAAATAAATGTTACATGTGTGATGAACCTGTTGGCAATATATACATTGATGGGTATGTTGATTCAAGTGGAAAAAAGGCATTTCGTGCTATATCAGAGTACTTCGTCTAAATGATACATTTGTAACCTGGATTGGTGATATAATTATACATATAAGTACTTTGAAATACCGGAAAATCACTGATTTTCTTATCTTCATGCTGAAACTAGAAATAAGTATATTGTAATACAGTTATCTAAGGGAAATCCAATTCTGCTATATTTTTACAAATAAATGCTATTTGTGTTGTCATGGCAACAGAAATTCTAAAGCACCTGTGCATCATAAAAATATAGAGATATGTAGGTTAAGGGCCTGTGATGACACCAAAAATAAAAGGTTAAGTTATATTTTCAGCAAAATCATTTTAAACTTTTCCTAAATATTCAAATTCATAATGTTTAGGAAGTGATATGCAATATATTCTGCTTAAAGGACTTGAAAAATACACACCATGCTTGGCGAAGTCATACTGCTTTCATGCTGTTCTTAATGTCAAGTCTCAAAATGCCTTCAGTGACTTACTTAAAACAAATGTAGCTCGTGAAATAGTGTAGATAATTACTTCAAATTTTCAGATTTGAAAGGTAAAAAATATTCTTCATGATTTTGATTTTTTGTCACTAATACAGACTTTCTCCTGGAACGGCCCATGTATATTAGATCTGAAGTCTTATCAGAAGTGAGAACAATTCTGTTGTTTTAAGGAAGCTTAAAGAATTTTAACCAAACCTAGTTAGAAGCAAAGTCAGGTGGTTAAGATTTTTTCAGGTTGGCCACTTAGGCCCAATTGGGCCTCTTGTTTCAGAATTTCATATTGCCGAGATTTGTTCACATGGAAATTGTGTCTTCGTTTTTCAGATTATTCTTAGAAATTCTGTCCTCTGTACCTGATTCTGTTACTGAAATAGAATTCAAACAAGATGGTTCATGGATGTATGAAGAAAATGGTACTTATCATACAGGTAATTCTGTCTGATTTTTCAGATATTTTTGAAATTCATTTTTTTTATGGACTGCCAATTATGTTGGGGGTTGGGGGAGGGGGGGCACATATAGCACTGCAGCTGTCCGTGCATACGTCCATCTGTACGTCACAACATCTTGTGTGTCCAACTCCTCCCACATTATTAGCCTGATCTGCTCCAAACTTTTAACAGATGAGCAGGCTTGCGCAACCACAGTGTGTTTGTAGCTTAATTTTGTTGATTTGTGTATTCTTATTTATTGCACAGAAAAAAGGAAACTGCAAGGATAAGTTTCTATTTTTGATTTTCTTTGTATTGTCAAACCTGTTCTAGTCTGTCAGTCAATGGAATGAGCTAAAGGGATCTTTTAAGACAGGTTGTTGCTTAATACAAATTAATTTGCTCTCAAAGAATAGAAATGTGTCTTCTTAAAAAAAGTGCCTGCTTAATAGAGGTGACGGTTTACACTGTATCGAAGCAAGTCATTGTTTTGTTGCTTTATATTTCAGCCAAAACTTCTTCACCTATCAAGAACAAGGAACAGACAAGTCCACTGTAAGTACATTTGAGCCGTGCCATGAGAAAACCAACATAGTGGCTTTGCGACCAGCATAGATCCAGACCAGCCTGCGCATCTGCGCAGTGTGGTCAGGATCCATACTGTTTGCTACCGGTTTCTCTAATTGCTATAGGCATTGAAAGTGAACAGCATGGATCCTGACCAGACTGTGCGGATGAGCAGGTTGGTCTGGATCCATGTTGGTCACAAAGCCACAATGTTGGTTTTCTCAAGGCGTGGCTCATTTGAAGCAAAAGTGTCTGGGGAAAAGTAATGTAAGTTGATAAAAACTTGTGAAAGTGATCATCTTTTTTTCAGTGGAAATAATTACATGCTGTGAAATAGTTTGGTTTTGCGGGTATGAAATTCCATTAGTTAAGATTTCTTTTTCATGGGGGTATGTATTAGTGGATTTCAACATTTGAAGATCAGATAAAAACACTTTTTATTTGTTTGTTGAGATTAAATATCGTGAATGAGTAGAACAACAGAATTGAGAAAAGTTTGTTCATCAGGAGTATTAACAATTTCAAAGTAGATGTAGGGTTAAGCCAGAGTTTACTATGATCAGTGTTTTCCCTACTAAGAGTCAAACAATTTTGGAAAAAAGCAAGGAAACTAATACTCCAAATGTAAAACCAATGGAAGGGGAAATCTTTTATGATTTGAAATTTTTCAAGAGGAAGTTTCCTGTGAATAATCTCTATTGTTGAAAAAACATGCCTTGAGTATATGAATAAGGATGAAACCAATTGTTTTGAAAAAACTAATGCAGGTATGGAATGGAAACTACACTTGTTTCTTTGGGTTTATAAAACTATGTCATTGCATCAAGTCTCATAACTTTGATATATATTTTGCAAAATTATGTCCCCTTTTGAACTTAAAAAAAACTTTTGACTAAAGTTTTGCATTCAAGTTACTATCTCCACTTGATTGAAACTCTATAGATATTTCAATATTTAGAGTAATATTCCTATTTCTGCGACAACAACTTGAATAGTCAAGCATTGGATGTCTTATGGACAGCTCTTGTTTTGTGGAAGGTTATTCAAATAAATTGGCATAAACTTTCACTTAAGCGAGGGGATGTAATACTTTATCACTTAATGATGAAATGATATTTATGATAATTTTTCTTTTTCGGAACATAAGTTCAGTGTATGCGTTCTTTTGTCAAAATGCTATTACAGGATTCGAACTTTATGTTCTAACATACCTAGTGGAAGCATTCTAGTCCTATGGACACATTTCTAGTACAATTAAGAAATCAAATGTGTATTTCAGGTGTGACGTAGACACCCGAAGCAACTCAACTACCTCTCACAAAGAATCAGAAAGAGAAGAAGATATTTTTGGTGCTATGAAGTCTCATTTATCAAGACTCCAATCACAAGTAGATAAACTTGAATATCTTTCAAAGCAGCACGAATCATTTAAAGAGAAAATAGATGACAGTGTAGCTACCAGTGAAGGGGGTAACAATGCTGTGGTAGATTTGTTGGATAAGGAAGGTCCAAACTTAGTTGATTTGACGAGGGGTAGTAATCAAGGTCTGTCTGACCAAGCTGGATGTTATATCGAGGATGTAAAGAAAATTGTGATATATGACAACGTAAAGAATGATAAAGATGGTGACAGTGTTGTCGTAGATTTGTTGGATGGCAAGGTTCAAGATTATGTTGATTTGACATGTGATGATGAGCAAAAAATGCCAAACCCAACAGATAATACTAGGATTCGTAGTAAGAAAAAAAATGGTAAAAAGAATAAGACAGAAAAGAAAATTGACAATATGATTGCAAAAATGCTAAAAAGTTTGAAAAAATCTGAGGAGAAAAGTGTTAGAGAAAAGGAAGATATGAGCAATGATGATACAGAAAGTGATGTTCCTTTTGTTGTAATTGAAAATGATTTAGACACAGTTAATGAAGATGATATTGTTGAAATTGATCTCAGTAATAGGACATTGAAGATAGTGGAAGATAGTGATGACATTATTAGGTCTTATAAGGAAGATGGGACTTCAGCTGATGCTGAAATAAGCTTGTCTGGAAATTGTCATGTAGCTAATTTAGTTTTACCAAGTGCTGATAAACCAACAGAAAATCAAGATAATGATGAGTCAGATGCTATTGGAGAAGGGCAAAACCCCCAACTGAAATCTTATTCAAGGTCTGACAATATCGAGAAAAACTTGAATGTTGTTACAAAATGTGAAAAGGATCTTCTTCAGAAAGACACAGATAAAGAGACAGCAAGAAAGTTGAATACTGTGCAGCATTCCAGGGCTGAAAGTGAAAGCAGTGTTAAACCTAACAGTCAAAAAAGTACTGGAACTGAGTTTCGGTGTGATAATGATGGAAATACTTCTAAGACTGAAACTGAAAGAAAGATAGATAAGATGTCTACCTTTGAGGATGAGATACATCATTCCAAAGCCAGAAAAAATTACAGTATTCTTAAATTAGATGGTACACTGGATGAACCTGAACAAAGGTTTGGAAAAGACATGCTATTGCCAAGTGTTGCACTGAAAGAGGAACAAATAGATCCAAAGTTAACAGATGGAAACATTGAAATACACACTGAAAAAGATGATACAGGGATATATGGAGAACAAATAGATATTGAAAGTGGCAATTTGGAAACAGACCAAAGCATAGGCTGTATTAAACCAGAAATTGATCCAAATCGTGAACAAGAACACTCCTATTGTAAGAGAACACCAACAGAATTGAGATTAAACTGTGTAAGAACAGGAGAAGGAACAAGTACCTCAAACCCTGGTGTAGGAGTGAGTTTGTCACAAACAGACTGTGAGATAGGTTGTATGGAACCAGGCAGAAGAAAGAGAACTAAAAAATCAGGTATGGAAAGTTTTGAACAGGCAGACAGTGGAGATAGCCAGGGCGATCACTTCTTCTGTCTTTTTGAGCACAACAAAAATCTTTCCTTACCAATTTCTGTAAGATCGGAAATTTTTATGAAGGTTATATTTTCATGAATTGTTCATATACAAAATATAAGTACTTATAGAGGTGTTATTATTAGAGTAAAGAGTTCAAAATGTCTCACAAGTTAGCCATGTGTCACAAATATTCTGCCACATGAAACAGTTTCAGTTTAGATATAGCAAACGTTTATCCTCTTGAAGTACATGCAAACATGTCCAAATCAGCCAGTCAAGAGAAGTAGCCAAACATGGCATTTAAAGACAGTTTGTTGCTTAATACAGATTAATTTGCATGCAGTTTTAGAAATGGGAAATAGCAAATGTGGCTACTAAAGACAAGTGACTGTTTAATTTAGGTGACCAAGATGAGCCTGCACGTCAATACAAGCTGATCATGGTCTGCACTGTTCGCTATAAAGTCAGTATATTTTCAGTGAACACCCTTTCAAATAAGAAATGGTACTGCCCTAATTGAATGCTGGATCAGTCCATTATAGTAATTTAGCAGGGAATTACTGTAGGTCATGTACAAAGTTTTCAACCTGAAGAATTGTGGAGGAATGACTCGGGTGCCCTTTAAAAGATTATTTGCAGATGTTTGTAACCACCATCTGATAAGCAAATAAACTGATTAATAATCTGGTGTACTTACCATTAAGCCTTTTGGGACATATATTATGGAAGAACCATCGGCTGACTTGTAGTGTGTTTCTGTATTGCAGATGATGAACCGGTTATGCCCAAATCGAGGCATATGAAAAAGATTAAAAGGAAACTCATAGTGGACAAGAGGAAAGAATTACCTGAGGAACACTTAATGCATCAAATCTTGTTTGATAGTGCAATGGTAAAGAAAGAAATAGATTTTGCTCCATCTACCAAGGAATTAATGAAAATTGCAGAATCTGGAATAAAAAGAAAATTGGAAAGATCAAGCCCTGGTCCAGATTTAGAAGATGTTCTTAGAAGACCTTGTTTACCATTACGATCAAGTAGGCTACAGAGAGTAAGTTTATCTATTTTGTTAAATAACAGAATTTTGCTTAGCATAGTTGATTTTTAGCTCGACTATTCGAAGAATAGTCTAGCTATTCTACTCACCCTGGCGTCGGCGTCGGCGTCACACTTTGGTTAAGCTTTTGCATGCAAGTACATACAGCTATTATTTAAAGGCATATAGCTTTGAAACTTATTTATTCTTTTTCTAGGTCAATTACCAACCTCACTGGGTCAAGTTCCATAACTCTAACATGTATTTTGAGCAAATTATGCCCCCTTTTGGACTTAGAAAATTCTGGTTAAAGTTTTACATGCAAGTTACTATCTCCAAAACTAATGCAGATATTGAATTGAAACTTCTCATGTGTCTTCAGGGTTATAAAACTAGTTGATAGCACCAAGCCCCATAACTCTGACCTTCATTTTGACCAAATTATGCCCCCTTTTGGACTTAGAAAATTCTGGTTAAAGTTTTGCGTGAAAGTACATACAGCTATTACTAAAAGACATATAGATTGGAAACTTATTTTTTCTTTTTCTAGATCAATTACCTACCTCACTGGGTCAAGTCCCATAACTCTGACATGTATTTTGGCCAAATTATGCCCCCTTTTGGACTTAGAAAATCCTGGTTAAAGTTTTACATGCAAGTTACTATCTCCAAAACTAATGCAGATATTGAATTGAAACTTCACATGTGTCTTTGGGGTTATAAAACTAGCCGATAGCACCAAGTCCCATAACTCTGACCTTCATTTTGGCCAAATTATGCCCCCTTTTGGACTTAGAAAATTCTGGTTAAAGTTTTGCGTGTAAGTACATACAGCTATTACTAAAAGGCATATAGATTGGAAACTTATTTTTTTCTTTTTCTAGATCAATTACCTACCTCACTGGGTCAAGTCCCATAACTCTTACATGTATTTTGGCCAAATTATGCCCCCTTTTGGACTTAGAAAACCCTGGTTAAAGTTTTACATGCAAGTTACTATGTCCAAAACTAATGCAGATATTAAATTGAAACTTCACATGTGTCCTTAGGGTTATAAAACTAGTTGATAGATTCAAGTCCCATAACTCTGACTTGTATTTTGGGCAAATTAAGCCCCCTTTTGGACTTAGAAAATTCTGGTTAAAGTTTTGCCTGCAAGTACATACAGCTATTACCAAAAGGCATATAGCTTTGAAACTTATTTATTCTTTTCCAAGGTCAATTACAAACCTCACTGGGTCAAGTTCCATAACTCTTAACATGTATTTTGAGCAGATTATGCCCCCTTTTGGACTTAGAAAATCCTGGTTAAAGTTTTACATGCAAGTTACTATCTCCAAAACTAATGCAGATATTGAATTGAAACTTAACATGTTTCTTCGGGGTTATAAAACTAGTTGATAGCATCAAGTCCCATTACTCTGATATGCATTTTGGTCAAATTATCTCCCCTTTCGAACTTAAAACTCTTTTGATATTTAACATTTTGGGTAATAATTTCCTGCTTCTGTGACAATATTTCGAATAGTCGAGCTTGGCTGTCTTACGGACAGCTCTTGTTTTTGTAATTACCATTTTCAAACAGAAACAAATGAATAACAATTATTAGTATATTTCTAGAAACTGAACTTAATATTGTAGCCCACAACTCAAGGAAAACCCACAACTCCACAACTGTTAACGGTAGATTAAAAGTTTTATCATCATAATATGAATTAAATCCTCGTTTCGGCATTTTAAAAACACTGGAAAATAGAAACAGTTTTGGAAATTTAAATATAATAAGTGTCTTCTGTTGATGAACATGCATACAAATTCTGTTGTCTGGAAATGCATGTAATAATTATTACAGAAACAATTGCAGTTTGAATTCAAAACCTCTTTGATATTAATAGCTTTTATTGTAACAGTATAATGTTGTCCTGTACTTGACATCAGTGTTTGTTGAGGATGAGGATTTTGTATAGCTGGATGGTCTAATATCCTGCTTCCACCTGCCTGCTTCTGTCACCCAATATCAACATTCTTACTTACACATGTCTTCTGAAATTACTTGTCAATTACACCAAACTTTCTCTAGCATCCTTCATGGACCTCTTCAGGTTGTTATTCAAAGGGTTTCACTTGGCCTCTACAGATGCAGCCATACTAAAAGTAGAAAAGCATTTCTTCATACCTTTTTTCATGAATGTTCTATGTACTGTTAACCAAACTTGGTCTATGGCATCTATATATGTGGTCCTCTCAGAAGTTTGTTGAAATAATTTGACTTGGCCCTTTGAAGTGGCCTCCAGGTAAAAAAAGAAAAATTTTTTAACAACTTAGTTGTAGAACAAGTTATGGATCTTCACCTTCTTGGTCAGTAGCATTCTTGTATGAAAATCTCACAAGTCTGTATCAGTGGTTAAGCTTAACCTCTTGTAGGAGTCGCCAGAGTGTCTCCACACATTTAGAAGTCAGTGCTAGTTCTTTCCAGGAAAGATGGCATTGCATGTATTGGAGCTGTACACCAGGAACATTGAAGAACTCCGACAGGGCTAGACTAAGATAGCCAAACATACCTGACTATTTTAAACTTCCTGTCTCTGTTCTGGAGGATTTCTTTCACTCAGTTCCTCTGGTTAGAGCACTCTGTATCAGTGCTAGCTAGCACAGGATGAAGTTCACCTTGGTGGCTGCAGTATATATATAAAGCACATTTGAATATGTTTTTCATGAAAGGGATGCGGATGCGCAGGCTGGTCTGGATCCATGCTGGCCGCAAGGCCACTATGTTGATTTTCTCATGGCGCGGCTCAATTATTATTCCATGAATATGACTAGATGTTTTCAGATTCTCCACACATCTTTGGCATCAAGGGATGACCTCACTTTGCAAGTTTCATAACTCAGGCTTACATTCTAGCAAAATGATGCTCCCTTTTTTCAACATAGAAAATGTTGCTAAACCTTTTGGATGTAAACTAGTGTAAGGTGGTAGAGCTTCAAATAGTTAAGCATGCTGTAGTAAGACAGCTCTTGTTCTTACTTACGCTATGTGTCCAAATAAATCTGAAAACATTGATACATCTATAGCATGGTTTTCTTTTGCAGTTCTGTGAGAAAAAGTTTTGTACTAACGGAACAGACACAAGTCTGAGCAGAGGAAACATTGCAGAAACTTTCGTGAAAAGTGAAGTAGAGGCAGAAGAACCATGCCTAAGGGAAACAGACACAAGTCTGAGCAGAGAAAACATTGCAGAAACTTTCGTGAAAAGTGAAGTAGAGGCAGAAGAACCATGCCTAAAGGAAACAGACACAAGTCTGAGCAGAGAAAACATTGCAGAAACTTTCGTGAAAAGTGAAGTAGAGGAAGAAGAACCATGCCTAAGGGAAACAGACAAGAAAAAGTCATGTTTAAGCATGAATGATATTGCCAAAACAGATGGCAAGAGTGAAAAAATCGTGGAAAAGTCACATCTTGGGAAAAAAGATATTACCATAACAGATGGGAAGATGAAAAAAGAAAAGGGACTTTCAAAGTTATATTTCAGCAAAAAAAATATCCCAGATACACTCGTTAAAAATGAAATGGACACAGAAAAGTATTGTCGAAGTATCAGAGTACTTGAAGAAACACTTAATGAAATAATCCCGAAGGATGCAGACCATTCACATAGAAATAGAGAAGACAGTGCAAAAAGAGAAACATATACCAACCCCGGTTAGTAGATGTCTTAATAATTAAACTCTCTGAAGCTGAAAAACAATTCAGTGCATTGTAATTATTAGTCATGCAGGTTAGCTGGTTGACCTGAGGTGTCATATTGAAATCTTACTAGAAGGAGAAGACAACAAGAATTGTCTAGATAGTTTGACTGCTGTTCAGTTTTTGCATCATTGATCAAAAGTTCATTTAGTTCTGGATTTATTGGCTCATTTGTTACATTAGTTTGTGGTCCTTCAAATATACAAAATATAGAAAATTGACAACTAGTCTGCTCAATAAGTATTTTTAAAGTAAAAACTAATTTACTGCAACAGGGCATATCTTGTGAGAGTTTGGTGCTCTTGTTAGCTAATGGCTGTCATGTTTCCTTAAAAGGGCATAACTAAATATTTTATCAAATAAGGAGTATGTTAAGAACAAATGAATGTGGAACTTTGAAGATTTGACTTCAAATGGAGAGTCATGTTATATTATGCCATACAAAGTATGATTACCTTTGTTGTTATTCAATGGCTTGCCATATATTTTCCAAATAAGAAAAGAACATTGATAACTGTGTACAAAAGGGCTGCCATTTCATTATATGGATAGTTTCCAGAATGCTCTTCCATCTTTGTTTGAAGTTGGATGTTCATAATTTTCTTTACCAGTTTTAATGTTTTCACCAAACACTTTCGTATCAGAAATGTCTTGAATGTTGTGTATATATATGCTACTAGGGAAGCAATGTAAGGATACTGATGATCCCTCCAAAGCAGATGATGCTGTGGACAATAGGACCGGGTCTGTGACAGAAGCTTCTAAAAAGTATGGGGAACCTTCTAGTACTATAGAACAAAAGCCGACTGAGAACACATGTAGCAGCACGCGTAGTAAGAAACAAGAAGGAGGGTTAGCTTTGCAAGGGAATTGGGAGGATGACTTAGCAAAGGTTATTAAACATTTGACAGAACATGGTTTCATGTCCAGTGATATGGTTGACAGTATTGCAAAGGAGATACTTAGCAGATGTGGTGAGATATCTTTTCATACATTAGCTTTTAAGATCATGATTGAGTGAAAAGCAGCAGAATGAATGTCGTATATAGTTTATATAAAATCTTACAAGTATTGCCATATTTACACTACATTTGAAACATTATTATAATAGATTTTAGCTCATCTGATTTTTTTTTGGGGGGGTGGGGGAGGAAAGAGGAGTTAATGTCATCACTTGAGTGCCGTCTGTGTTGGCGTTGCCTGGTTTAGTTTTATGTTTAGGTCACCACTTCTCCTAAACTATCAAAACTATTGCTTTAAAACTTGCCTCACTTGTTCACCATCATTAGCTTACTCTGTACAGCAAGAAACATAACTCCATCCTGCTTTTTGCAAAATTATGGCCCATTTTAGACATAAAAAATCAGATTTCTCGGTTAAGTTTTGTGTTTAGGTCAGCTTTTCTCCTAAACTATCAAAGCTATTGCTTTAAAACTTGCAACACTTGTTCACCATCAAAACCTGATTCTGTACAGCAAGAAACATAACTCCATCCTGCTTTTTACAATAATTATGGTCCCTTCTGGACTAAGAAAATATCAGATTTCTTGGTTAAGTTTTGCGTTTAGGTCAACTTTTCTCTTATACGGTCAAAACTGTTGCTTTAAAACTTGGAGCAGTTATTTGCCATTAAAAGCTGACACTGCACAGCAAGTACTGTAACTAAGCTTTACTTTTTGGAAGAATTATGGTCCCTTTTGGACTAGAAAATCATGTGTAGGTCAATATTTCTGTTATACAGAGACAAAAGAATCAGATGAGCGTCTGCACCCGCAAGGCGGTGCTCTTGTTATACGCCTGTTTTTGAAAAACTTGATGGCGCCGGTGTTTGTCTGTCCATCCATATAATTCATGTCTGGGGCATAACTGTATAACCATTAAAGATATTTACTTTAAACTTGGCGTATAGGTAGATAGCAATGAGACAATGTGCAGAGTGCTTGAACCATCTCTCTAGATCAAAGGACTAAGTCACAAATAGAGTTAAAAGGTCAAAACTCCATCATGTTTGAGTCTGGAGCATAACTTAGTAACCATGCAATATATAGATTTCAAAACTGGCATGTAGGTAGGTAGCAATGAGACAATGTGAAGAGCACATGATGTGGGCCTGTAGGTCAAAGGTCAAGGTCAAAAATTTAGTTCAAAGGTCAAATCTGTCACATTTTGTGTAAGGAGCGTAAATTATTAACCATTCAAGGTATTGACTTCAAACATGGCTTGTATTTAGAAGTGATGAGACTGTGTGCTGAGAATATGGACCTGGTCTGTAGGTTTAAAGTCAAGGAGCTTCAAGGTCAAATCTGTCTGTCATATTTAGTGTCCAAAGCATTACTTATTAACCATTCAAGGTATTGACTTCAAACTTTAGATGTAAGTAGTTGCTGATGAGTAGATGTGCAGAGTGCATGAATATGGGTGGTAGGTCAAAGGTCAAGGTAACATCAAGGTCAAATCTAGCCATCATATTTAGTATTCAGAGCATAACTTAAAAAAAACCTGAAGGTATTGACTTTCAATATGGGCAGTTGGTGATGAGTTGATGTGACATTACACCCCCCTCCCCCTACCTTTTATTATGCCCCCCTTCAAAGAATGAGGGGTATATTGTTTTGAAGATGTCGGTCGGTTGGTATGTAGACCAATCCGTTTCCGGATGATAACTCAAGAACGCTTGGGCCTAGGATCATGAAAGTTTATAGGGAAATTGTTGATAACCAGCAGATTACCCCTATTGATTTTGAGATCAGCAGGTCAAAGCTCAAGGTCACGGTGACCCAGAACAGTTAACGATTTCTGGATGATAACTCAAGAACGCTTGTGTCTACGATCATGAATGTTGATAGGGTGGTTAGTCATGACCAGCAGATGACCCCTATTGATTTTAGATCAGTAGGTCAAAGGTCAAGGTCACAGTGACCCAGAACAGTTAAACGGTTTCCAGATGATGACTCAGGAATGCTTGGGCCTAGGGTCATAAAAGTTGATAGGGAGGCTGTTCATGACCAGCAGATGACCCCTATTGATTTTGGGGTCAGTAGGTCAAAGGTCAAGGTCACAGTGACCAGGTACAGTTTAACGGTTTCCGGATGGTAACTCAAGAACACTTTGGCCTAGGGTCACGAAAGTTGATAGGGAGGTTGGTCATGACCAGCAGATGACCCCTATCGATGTTGAGGTCAGTAGGCCAAAGGTCAAGGCCACAGCGACCAATAACAGTAAAACCGTTCCTGGATGATAACTTGAGAACGCAAGGGTGTAGGATAACAAAACTTACTTGGGAGGTTGATCATGACCAGCAGATGACCCATTTTGATTTTGAGGTCAGTAGGTCAAAGGTCAAGGTTACAGTGACCTGAAACAGTTAAAATGTGTCCAGACGAAAACTTGAGAATGCTTGGGCCTAGGATCACGAAACTTACTAGGGAGGTTTATCGTGACCTGCAGATGACCCCTTTTGATTTAGAGGTCAATAGGTCAAAGGGCAAGGTCACTTTGACCAAGAACAGTAGAATTTTTGTACACATTGACCAAATAATTTCTGTTCCTTGTGCAATTACTGAATGCATCAAGGGGGGCATTTCGTGTTCGACGAGCTCTTGTTTAACTACTTGCACTACAGTATCCTGTAACCACTACTGCATGCACACACTCTGCATCCCTGCCCCCCAGTAATACTTCCCATAAAAAAAAAATCAAAGTTTTCTTTTGTTCTTCTTTGATATAACCCTTTGGGTGTATATTGCCCCGCTTGGCAGAGCTCTTATTAGAAATGTGTGTGTTGAATGATTGATTAACACATTCCTATTTCAGTCAAGAATAATTAATTATACATCAGTTATGAAGAGACCTATGTGGAATTTTAATTTTTCAGTAGCTGTAAACAGGTCTGGGATTTTTCAGGACTAGTACTGATTTTAGGCTTGTGGCTGCGAGAATGTCCCTATATAACTCTGTGGTAAAAGAGACATTTCAGCCCTTAGAATGTAGACTTTCAGTATTTTGGTTTTCTCAGGCATGTGTATATGATTTGGAGATATTGTAAAAAGGATGAAACTTGCAGTAAAAATTTTGCGATTTTGTTTTCTTTGGTCATATTCTCAGGAAGAACATTTAAATACACTGTTCAAACTTTCAGTCTCTCAGTTTCTGTTGTAAAATGTGCAGAGAATATAAACCTATTTCAGGGCATACAGATGAAGTTAATGCTACATTTAACCTGATAGCACGGTTGAAGCAGAACTTCAATAAAAATCACCCAGAAATTGCTAAACTCATTCATGATAATACTGTTATCAGTGAAAAAGGGGGTGGCTTTGAAGAGTATACGTCGAGATGGTTTGCTTCTTTGAAGAGAATACTGTCAGAGTACGGCATTAAGAACATGCCGGACAGGGTAAGTAGTTTACTGTTAAATACAGTTTAAACTCTGTATCTCAAACTTGTTGAGCTGAAAATTCTGGATATCTCGAAGATATTTTCAAAACAGGTGCATGTACTATCATTTTAGTAGAATATCTGTTATTTCGAAGTTAAACGCTCGATCCCTTGGAATTCTACATTCCAAGTTTCAACTATAATTTAAATTCATTGGCATAAGATGTCTTGATTCACATGTCAAATGGTTGCTTTTTAAGGACATTAAATTTCAAAGATAAAATGAATGAAAATGTATCTTTAGCTCACCTAAGAACTGCTAAGTTGAACTACTGTGATCGCTCAATATCTGTCATCTGTCGTCTGTCTGTAAACATTTAGCTTGTGTATGAGATAGAGGCTGTATTTTTCAAGTGATCTTCATGAAATTTGGTCAGAATGATTGCCTTGATGAAATCTAGGCCAAGTTTGAATATGGGTCATCTGGGTTAAAAAACTAGGGCACTAGGTCAAATCAAAGTAAAACCTTGTGTATGCAATAAAGGCTGTATTTATTTGCCCACCTTCGAAGAAGGAGGGATATATTTTTTTGCAGATGTGGCTCAGTCAGTCTGTTGGAATGCAGACCAATCCGTTTCCTTATGATAACTGAAGAACACTTAGACCAAGAATCATGGAAGTCTATGTGGAGGTTGGTCATAACCAGCAGATGACCCCTATTAATTTTGAGGTCAGTAGATCAAAGGTCAAGGTCACAGTGACCCGGAACAGTTGAGTGGTTTCCAGATGATAACTCAAGAATGCTTGGGCCTAGGATCATGAAACTTGATAGGGAAGTTGGTCATGACCAGCAGATGACCCCTATTGATTCTGAAGTCATTAGGTCAAAGGTTAAGGTCACAGTGACCAGAAGAGTTAAATAGTTTCCATTTGATAAAACTTAGTAGGGAAGTTGATCATGATTAGCAGATGATCTCTATTGATTTTGAGGTCAGTAGGTCAAAGGTCAAGGTCACAATGACCCAGAACAGTTAAATGGTTTCCGGATGATATCTCAAGAACGCTTTGGCTTAGGAACTCGAAAACTTAATTGGGAGGTTGGTCATGACCGGCAGATGACCCCTATTGATTTTGAGGTCAGTAGGTCAAAGATCAAGGTCACATTGACCCAGAACAGTAGAACTTTTGTATACAGTGACCAAATAATTTCTGTTTCTTGTGCATTTACTGAATGTATCAAGGGGAGGGGGCATTTTGTTTTCTACAAGCTCTTGTTCAATTGATCTTCATGAATTTTAGTCAGAATGATTGCCTTTATGAAATCTAGGCCTTGTTTGAATATGGCTCATCTGGGGTCAAAAACTAGGTCACTAGGTCAAATCAAAGAAAAACCTTTTATATGCGATAGAGGCTGTGTTTTTCAATTGATCTTCATGAATTTTGGTCAGATGATTGCCTTGATGAAGTCTAATTTTAATTTGAATATGGGTCATCTGGGGTCAGAATGTTTGTTTCTATGGAATCTTGGACAAGCATGAATCTGGGTCATGTTGGGTCAGAAACTAAGTCACTAGGTCAAATCAAAGAAAATGCTTGTTTACCCTAAAGATGTTTGGTCCAATCTTAATGAAAATTGATCAGAATATTTGTTTCTATGAAATCACTAGGTCAGACATGTTTACACTGTTATGGCCATCTTGGCCTTCTTGTTAATGTTTTGGCATACAAATTTGTGTTGCATGTATCTCGAAAAAGTAGTTGAGTTAGAGTCAGTAAACATTTGGAGATTAAAATATAGCAAGTAAAGTTGTGCAGGATCCATACTGTTTGCTTTCAAACCCTATTACAATTTAGAGAAACCGTTAGCAAACAGTAAGGATCCTGACCAGACTGCGCGGATGTGCAGTCTAGTCTGGATCCATGCTGGTTCGCAAATGCACTATGTGTGTTTTCTCATGGTGTAGCTCATTTTAGGTAGATGGGCATGGGGTGGAATTTTGAAGAGAAGCAGATTCAGGATAGAGGCATGGACCTTCTTGATTTTTTTCAAATTTTTCTGCTTGACTTCAGGTAGAGGTTGTCAGAGCTGAAAAGTTTATAAACAACTTTTCATGTACTTTATGGACCAGACCCTCTCAAGCTTTAGGCTATTTGCTATAATAATTAAGATTTTGTGTTGAGGCAATCACATTATATTATGAAAACTTGAAATAGCTTTTTATGATCAGATTAATGGGTGTTCACTAGACTGAATCAAAAGGTCAAGGTCTTCCTTGAGTGAGCGACTATCTTGGCCTCTTGTAGTTTTATAAGCTAATTCAGTTATGCATTAACAAGTATATTTTACAGATATACAGCTGTGATAGATTCAGAATGAAACCAGGTGGCTTTGTAAATACTTGGTATAAGAGAACTACACAGGACATTGCAGCGTCTTACAATGCCTATGCTCAAGTTTGTATCTGTTCAGATGGAAGGGTCCTCCCACCTGTGGTAACTTTCAAGGTAAATTATTTTTCATTAGAAACCTTGTTTTGTCAATTTTACCTAGACCCATAACAGATGACTGCACAGTATATTTTAAAAACTGTTATGATATACAGGAAAAAATACTGATAGTGCAAAGTTTCAGGAGTATGGGCAAAATGCTTAAGGACTATGTTATTTTGACATTGAAAAATTCCTATGTAAAACTGAGGTTGTCATAACAACAGGAGAAATGCACAGGGATTCAAGAGAAACTAATAATAATGAAAAAATGCATCTTCGAGTAAATTATAAAATATCAGTGACACTCAAAAGCATGTCCCAACAGTGTACTGGAAGAAAATGCATAGAAGTTTTTGGGGTAGGTATTTGGTACCGTAAGTCTCTCGTATGTATACAATATATTCATCAATCAAGGATATGTCAGTGTAAATGAGCTGAGCATTAGTTTTCTAAGAAAACGTCGTTAAACTGTGTTACAAAAATCACACGTGCACCGATTTTTTACAAAAATATGTCCGCCATGTTTTCTTCAGTGAATGAAATATAAGGAGTATTTTATCTTAGGATTCTCTATTGTATAGTGTGATTTACTCTCTAATCTAAATAAAGCATCACTTTTTATACGCCCGAAGGGACGTATTATGTTATGGTCCCAGTGTCTGTCTGTCCGTCTGTCTGCTTGTCCATCCGGCCATCCGTTAGCAATTTCGTGTCCGCTCTGTAACTATTGAACCCCTTAAAGGATTTCAAAGAAACTTGACACAAATGTTCACCACACTGAGACGACGTGCAGAGCGCATGTTTTGGATGTCTCATTTCAAGGTCACACTTAAGGGTCAAAGGTCATACGAGTGTGTTTCGTGTCCACTCCGAACTGCTTGAAGGATTTCAAAGAAAATTGGCACAAATGGACAGTGAGACGACGTGCAGAGCGCCTGTTTTGGATGTCTCATTTCAAGGTCAAGGTCACACTTAGGGGTCAAAGGTTATATGAGTGTGTTTCGTGTCCGCTCTGTAACTCTTGAACTGCTTGAAGGATTTCAAAGAAACTTGGCACAAATGTTCACCACACTGAGGCGACATGCAGATCAAGAGTTTTGGATGACTCGCTTCAAGGTCAAGGTCACACTTAGGGGTCAAAGGTCATATATGACTTTGCTTTCTATACATAGCTATGCATTGCAGTGCTCTTGTTTTTATTTGGCATATTCCTTTTTGTTCTCTTACAATAATTTTTTTTTGAATTACTTCCCTTTTGTGTTACTATATATAACTTATTTTGAAACTTTTTTATTATTAGCTGTAGGGAAAAACCAAGACCACTTTTCTGTGGTACAACATGGATACATCCAATCTTTAGATGTATTTTGACATAACTTTACCTGGTAAGATTTTTTTTGTGGACTTAGAAATTATTTTTTTTGGAATTTCTTCTTTTTGTTGTTCCTGTCCTTTGGGCTTCAACAGTCATGTTCTTTAAATTTTGCATCCTGTGATGTAACCCTTCAGGCGTATATTGCCCCGCTTGGCGGCGCTCTTGTTTATAACATCCCACTGTCCGATCTTTCTGATCACTTCACGATCACTCACAATTACAAAATAAAACCAATGTGTCATCAAACAATCACTTTACACAGCTTCATGAAGATCAAGGCCTGCTAACATTAAATTTGTAAACATGCGCCAACCAAACAAATGATGAAAGGTATGTGAATTTGTTCAAGTGGGATTTTATTTAGGATTTCTCACAGCAAGACTGGAGTTGAGGCCCTTTGCTTAGCCAAAAATATACATTAAGAACTGTAATTTTTGTGTCCATCCAGTATGCAGCATGGAGTCATGAAACTTTATAGCAATGTTCAGCAAATGAAGCACCTGTGGTTTCTAGGGTTTTATTTAGGATTTACCCTTTCCCTCCCCCCCCCCCCCCCCCCCCCCCCCCCAAAAAAAAAAAAGGTGGCAGTGACCTATGGACACACCTCTTTTTTTAGAACGTATTTGTCTGTCCTTTAATCTGTTTATTATCAGAAAATATTTTGTAAGTGAAATATTTTTCATTTATTTCAAGGGGAAATTACTTGGCAAGAGTGATCATCGTGAGACTTTCTTGGAGTGGTTCAAGACCTGTTTTCTTCCAAACTGTGGACAAGCGCGCCCAGTCTGTCTTTTAATGACTTACCGTACCAATCAGCTCACTCTTGAATTAATTGAGACGGCAATAGAAAACAATGTTGTACTGATAGGGCTACCTCTTCTTGCTGTTAGCGTGTTACAGCCTTTGGAAGCAAGGGTAATCAAGTTTGTACTATGAATTTCTTGTATCTTGTTTGTGTAGAAAATTCAAATAAGTAAATTGTATTCTTGTGTCAAATTCAGTATTAAAGGTAAAAGGTAAAGGTTAATTTTATTTACCGTCGCTTTGTGAAACAATATACATAAGCTCCAAACTTTATAAGTAGCCTAGTAAAAAGTGAAACGTTTGATTGTTTCCATGATTCCAAAGGACAAGAAATTACAGCAGCGCTTAGTCCAAGAATGGAGATACAGTTAGACATGTGCTTTGATAGATATTAACTCAAATGCCTTTGTCTAGAATATGTAACAATTTACTGATGGCTTGTTGTTATATTTATCATACAGATTTTTGAGTCATTGAAGGCTCTTATACAATCCAAGTGTTGTCCTTCGGACACAGAGTTCGCAATACGGGATACAAGATTTTCTGTTGTTCTCAGTGATGTGATTAAACAGATTACACCATCTACCGTGAAAGAAGCATTCCGGGCTACTGGTATTTGTCCACTTGGCAAAGCAGCAAAAAGGGTAGATAAGATGCTACTCTGCCATCAACAATGCAGTGTATGTGAAGTTAATGTTTCTTATAAGTAAAGCAAAGCCTTAAATTGCCATCTTTGTGTATGATTTATTATATTCAAGTCATTGGGGGTACAGTAGCTTGTCAGAATAATAGCGTTGGATACTGTAACTCTTTATATGTTACCATGGTTACTGTTTAGCAAGATTTTGCATTTGATCTATATCATGGTTCACTTAAAAAAATTCAAGGCAAGTTAATTTGGGTGTTTATGTCTGCAACCCTTTGTTAAAAATTTCAACTGTCAGATACAGTGAAATCATTAACCTTCACCCTACTATATTTTTAAAATGGATTTGTCTATCATTTGATTTGGGAAGTACCATTTATTATTCGAAGGGTGACCCGCCCGCTTAGATCAGTAGGGAGAGCATTGGTCTACGGATTGCTGGTCGCAAGTTCTATCCTCAGGCAGGGCATATGTTCTCCATGACAATTTGATAAAAGACATTATGTCTGAAATCATTCGTCCTCAAACTCTGATAATTCATGTGGGGAAGTTGGCAGTTACTTGCGGAGAACGGGTTTTTACTGGTATAGAATCCAGGAACACTGGTTAGGTTAACTGCCTGACGTTATATGACTGAAATACTGTTGAAAAACGGCGTTAAACCCATAACAAACAAACAAATTATTCGAAGGGGTGTCTGCTACAAAGGATTTACTGACAGAAAGGGATCAGTGCAGACAAAATCAATTGCCGCCAGCTGATTTCATGGTTGCATCAGTGTGTGAAATTAAATATCAACAAAGAAATATATATCCTAGGCTAATAGTATGATTGGTTATTGGATGTTACAAGCAATTTAAGTCACTAATTGAAAGAACAAAGTTCCAACTAAATCTATGTTGAACAAAGTATTTTCTTTTCAGGATAATGAGAAGAAGGTTTCCAGTCCTGAAGATAATTTAAAAGCAAGAAGTTCAGGTTCGAAAGAAAAAGGAATAAACCAGTTGTGTTCAAACGTTAAAGCTGCTTTAGAAACAGTAATTAAAATCGAAGGAGACCCAGTAGTCAGTAAACTTGATGGTCATAGTAGAAGAACTAGACTAAATTACCGAGTTGAATTGCAGCAGTTGTCAGAGGGTCCCATTTCTTGTTTAATTTCTAAACGTAAAATGGACTTAGAGCAGTTTACTAAAAGCAGTGGTAGAATTACACAAGCAGATAGTAAGAGTGACAAAAATGAAGAAGGTTATCGAAGAAGTTCTAAGACTATGTTATCAGGTGCCAAGAGAAAAAAACAAATAACTACTCGGAGCAAAGTAGTTCCAGAGCATCCAGAGCAGTTATTTCACAAAAGTCCTAATATCACAGGAGCTAGTTCTAAGACTGAGTTAGATACAGAGCAGTCATGTTCAGGGGCTAATAAAGTTACACAAATAGTTACAAAAAGTGAATTAGATACACAACAGGCAGACTTGAGTCGGAAAGTGTTCGAAGAAAGAGATGATGCCAACTCAAAAATGGACTGTCATAATAGAGAAAACCTGATAGAGGACAACCAAAAGCAGTCAAGTAAGGAGTTTCCTTTTTTTCAAGATTTCTGTAAATGCTGTTCAGTTAAAGCTTAGGAGTTTATGATAAATTTTATGTTAGAAATTGATCTATGGGCATAATATCTTGGCCAAGTTTGATAGCCAGCCGGTTGTTCCCGAAACTCTGTAGTTATTATGACCTTTGATTTACTAAAAATAGTGAAAATTGAGTGTTCTCTTTCAACTTGAATGGTTGTTATCCAGTGTTCACCATTCCTGGTCACAATGTTTTAGGTATAATATCTCAACAGGTTTGATAACTCCATGTCACTATATAGTTATGGCCCTTGAACTATTGAAAATAGTGTCCACTGAATTTATTTAGCATTTCTTATCCAGTGTACACCAATCTTGCTCAGAATGTTTATTTGCATATTATCATAGCCAAGTTTGGTATAACCAGGTGGATAACCTGTTGCTCTGGAGTTGTGGCCCTTGAATTAGTCAGAATTGAGAAAGCTAACATCGTCTTCTCGATACTAGGAAGAGTATTTTTAAAAGTTGAAAGTAATTTGTTGTGACAAGCATTACATTATGTTATTGTTTGGTTATTAATAAGAAATGTTAAGCTTCCGCTCTTTGATAAATCTAGCAGTTCATTTTTGTTATCAGAATGCCATAGTCTCAGACCTAAAAAAAATTGTATAAACAATATATTTACAGATAAATGAACAGAAATTTATTTTTATATTGATTTTTTCTTTCAGTTTTAGTGCAGGGAAATTTGCAGCCTCAAAGAACATCCAGCAGAGCTGGCCGACAACTGAGAAAAAATTTACGTACTTGCAGTTTGGATAAACTAGCATGTAAACAGGAGAACTTAAACATACACTCAGGGAAGGTCGTGCAGAAATCTTTGAAGATAAAGTTTGCAGATGTTAATCAAAATCCTATTGTTAGTTTGAAACGGAAAAGGGAATGGGATATAAATGGTCATAATATTTATGTTTAAAAACTTAGAATATGCTAACAGTGTTTCCATGGGTTCAAATTTATGTTTTATTAAGAAATTGACCAAGTTAATTGTTTGTTCTTTATTTTCATTGGAAAAGGGTACTTTTTTTACAGAAGGATCAAATTTGAGCCACACCATGAGAAAACCAACAGGGTGCATTTGCGACCAGCATGTAACCAGACCAATCTGCGCAGTCTGGTCAGGATCCATGCTATTCGCTGACAGTTTCTCTAATTGCAGAAAGCTTTGAAAGCAAACAGCGTAGTTCCTGACCAGACTGCGCAGATGTGCAGGCTAGTTTGGATCCATGTGGTTTTCTTGCAGCTCAAATTTATTTTTTGCCTTATTTAATTAACATGGTGTATGTAATAACCAGAAAAATATCAAAGCATATTAAAGATTAACAAATCTTTAATGCTGTTACTTGTGTGAATGGCAGGAAAGCTTACATTCCTCACACATCTAGGCAATACCTTAGACTTATTAAGGAAGTGTCAGGGTATTATTGCAACACTGTAAAATTTCATGTGCTTGATAAAATGATTGGGATTTTCTAATCAAGGGCAGATTGTTTTGATATGTTGTAAAAGTATGGGTTTTGGAATAATTGAACTGTATCTAACATTGTACTTGCATTTGATTGATTCAAGTTAGTTGTTTTTAGTCCCTCTACCAATTATGATTCAAGTAAAGTTGTTTTTAGCTCCCCCCTACCCCACCAATTACGATTCAAGTTAAGTTGTTTTTAGCCCCCTACCAATAATGATTCAAGTTAGTTGTTTTTAGCCCCCCCCCCCCCCCCCGCTACCAATTATGATTCAAGTTTTGTTTTTATCTCTCCTGCCAATTATGATTCAAGTTAGTTGTTGTTAGCCCCACTACCAGTTATGATTCAAAATAGTTGTTGTTAGTCATCCTACCGATTATGACCAGGGTTGGGGAGGGGAATGGGAATTGGTCATTTTGTCCCAAACTTTTTGGCCCCTCCTTTTTAGCTCTACTGTCACATAGTGACAAGGTGAGCTTTTGTGATCACCCTTTGTCCGTCATCCGTCGTCTGTGCGTCCGTCAACAATTTCTTGTCTGCATGATAGAGGTTTCATTTATGATTTTATTTTAACCAAACTTGCACACAACTTGTATCACCATAAGATCTTGGTTCCTTTCTTGAACTGGCCAGATCCCATCATGGGTTCCAGAGTTACGGCCCCTGAAAGGGCCAGAATTAGCTATTTTGACGTTGTCTGCACAATAGCAGCTTTATTTATGATTTGATTTTTACCAAACTTGTACACAACTTGTATCACTATAAGATCTTGGTTCCTTTCTTGAACTGGCCAGATTCCATTACGGGTTCCAGAGTTATGGCCCCTGAAAGGGCCAGAATTAGCTATTTTGACCTTGTCTGCACAATAGCAGCTTCACGTATGATTAGATTTTAACCAAACTTGCACACAACTTGTATCACCATAAGATCTCGGTTCCTGTCTTGAATTGGCCAGATCCCATCATGGGTTCCAGAGTTATGGCCCCTGAAAGGGCCAGAATTAGCTATTTTGACCTTGTCTGCACAATAGCAGCTTTATTTATGATTTGATTTTTACCAGACTTTCACACAACTTGTATCACTATAAGATCTTGGTTCCTTTCTTGAACTGGCCAGATTCCGTTACGGTTTCCAGAGTTATGGCCCCTGAAAGGGCCAGAATTAGCTATTTTGACCTTGTCTGCATAATAGCAGCTTCATTTATGATTTGATTTTAACCAAACTTGCACACAACTTGTATCACCATAAGATCTTGGTTCCTTTCTTCAACTGGCCAGATTCCATTTTGGGTTCCAGAGTTATGGCCCCTAAAAGGTCCAAAATTTGCTATTTTGGCTTTTGCAGCCATACAGAGACTTCATTTATGGTTTGATTTGATACAAACTTCAAAAATATCTTCAAAAACAATAAATCTTGGATTCCATGACGAATCTGTCAGATCCTATCGTAGGTTCCAGAGTTATTTTATATCTGATTATCTCCCCTGATTGTAATCAAAATGGATTTATATCAGTAAGTGCTTATAGTACTTATTTGAAATTTCATTTTTACCATTAGTTGGACTGAGACAATCAGGGTTGATAACTATGGACTGATTTTATGTCAAATTACCTCCCTTTATTTCAAATTAAAATGGGTATATCTCCATAACTAATGAAGATACTGATCTGAAATTTCATTTATGTCAACAGATGGACTTGGACAATCAGTGAAGATACATATTGACTGAATTTATGACAAATTACCTCCCTTTATTTTTTTATCTAAATGAATACACCTTAGCAGCTTCTAATGAGATTGGATTGAAACATTGTTTATGTCTTCCATGGTAAGAAATAGACATATTAGATAACTCTTGATTGAACATTTATCGATATGAATACTTTACTAATATATTGTTGTATAGGCTTGTACTCTGTATCTTCGACATGCATATACCAATGCATGAGTACCTCCCCTGATTTTAATAAAAATGGATTTATCTCGGTAAATATTTATAGAACTCATTTGAAATTTCATTATTGTCTTTAGTTGGACTGAGGCAATCAGGGTAGATAGTATGGACTGATTTTATGTTAAATTACCTCCCTTTGTTTCAAATTAAAATGGGTGTATCTCAGTAACCAATGAAGATACTGATTTGAAATGTCATTTGTGCCATCAGATGGACTCGGACAATCAGGGTAGATAACTTTTGATTGAATGTATGACAGATTACCTCCCTTTATTCTATGTAAACGAGTATATATCAGCAGCATCTAAAAATTGGTTTTAAATGTTATTTAAGTCTTCCAGGGTAAGGAATAGTCATGTTACAAAAATGCAGCATCTGAGCCTAGGACCCTCAAACTTGGTATGGAAATTGGCCCTGACTAGGTCAAAAGGGACTGTTGCAAGAAAATGTTTATCCTGATGATATTTAATGTGTATGCCTATGTGCTCTTTGTCAAAACTTGATCATATCATTTTGAGCAATGGTACTCAGGTGAGCGATACAGGGCCATGATCTCTTGTTAGTCTTAATATTAGAATAATATAATCATTGTGTAAATTAGTGTTCAGTTAAATATGTTCTAAAAACATAAAAATTTTACTTTTAAAACTACATTTTGTTATCCTTTATAGTTTAAATAAATACCCGATTGTATGTAAAAGTGCAGAGTGCATGCACATTTCGTAGCTTAAGTGCATTGACTAATGTGGCTGTGTATCTTTTTTAAAGATAATTCTTGTTCATGTCTCTGTTTAATTCCTGTTTGTCTGTTTAACTACAAGATATGGATCATGTAATAAGATACTTTAGTGATACTGGGTATAATGATAATGCTTTTCAAAATTCATGGGGAGCACAAGTTTGTTGTATGGTTGTCTGACTGCTTGTCATCCATACAAATAAATCTGCTCAGTGCCTATTTATTTGCTTGAGGGCATTTATATATCTGTGATATTAAGATGACAAATATAGCACAAATTATATTCCTTACTATGAGAAAAATGTATGAAGTTTAAGGGGTAGAGGTGAAGGTTATACACAGAAACTTGGTACATTGGTTGTATTACACAAACTGTTCTGTTCATGACATAAGTAATGGCACTTTTAAACAAGATATCTTGCAATGATGATACCAGTTAAGATGCAGTAAATTTTAAAATTGTCACATATTAAAAGACAACTGTCTTCGACTGCATATGGTAAGTGACTTAAATATCTTGTTTTGTGATTGTTTCACACTCTGTTGTTTTGTTTGGTGATTGATTCACACATACACAGATTTTGTTTTTAAAGAAGTGCAATCTTTTAACTACACTCTTGTACATAAGATCTTGTTATTTGTATGCTACAACATTTTTGGTTCAAACTTTTAATCCACAGATGAACTGCGCAATGAGAAAACCAACATGGTGGCTTTGCGACCAGCATGGATCCAGACCAGCCTGCACATCCGCGCAGTCTGGTTAGGATCCATGCTGTTCACTAACAGTTTTTTCTAATTGTAATAGAGTTTGAAAGCGAACAGTAAGGATCCTGTTCAGACTGAGCAGATGCGCAGGCTGGTCTGGATCCATGCTGGTCGCAAAGCCACTATGTTTGTTTTCTCATGGCGCAGCTCAAATATCTTCCTAAAAGACTCTGTTTTTACAGACAATATTGAGTTTTATCCAAAACTTTTTTGTTGTAAGAAAGTAAATTGAATGCCGAGTGAAATTCAGTAGTTATTGTATTTATTTGATTTGATTCGATTTGATTTAGTCTGGATATAAATATAATTATGTCATACAGTAAGTAACAAATAAAACATAGTATCATTTTTACACAAATTTGGTTTCACAGTTCATTACAATCTCTGTGATTTGATAATAACAGTTTCACAGACTACAAACAATACTGTTTAAATATCATGATGTTGATCATACATTTTCCAAATTTTGTGACATATATATCACAGGATGAACTATAAAAATTTTACAACCTATTTCAAAAGGTGTCCGAGTGATAGATAGTCAAGGATCCAAAATAGGCATTATTAGTGAGCAATTACTACCGTAGTTGCATTTTCCTAAGACACTTTCACCATTTAAGTTTAAACTTAATGTATAACAGAACTGTGATCATATTGACTGACTTAAAAAGATCTTCACAGAACAAATCAGATTACTTAGATAATACCGTGTTTAAAACTATTAGTAGCATATAAGATCTGATGTTTCTTTTGTTTCGTAAAGTTACCAGATAAGATTTTTTTCCTTTTTACAAGCTTACAATTTCTATTGTTTCTCATCTTAAGTGGCAAACTGTTTCAGTCCAGCGTAGATTAGGTCTGACGTTTCACACTGTAAAGCAAATTAAAAACTTTTTATTCAACTGAAATTGTAAAATTTTTACAGGATATATTAAGTGGTATTAAATTTTGAATGTTACATTTTATTTGTTGTTTCTTATAGTCAGTCAGTTAAAGAGCTTTGAATTTAAGCTTTATCAATAAATGCCTAATTGAATACCAAAATACCTCCAAACATCGTTTTCGGAGACTTTAATTTTCCCATTCAAAGATGAATATGTACTGTGATCACCCTCTTAAAGAAGGAGCGATTTAGTTTTAGCATTTTCCATCTTTACATTCGTCCTTATTGCCAAATTCAGACATGAAGTTTTTAAATCAAACTTGGTAGAACTACTGCTATAGGGAAATCCCGCCCTGTATGTTTTGTCAGAAAACCCGAGGAAGACGAGATTTATTAACCTTTGCACTTACATGTGCGGTGTTTTTATTCTAACATCTGTCTTACCGGAGACGTTTTACTAGTATCTGACATGGTTTGAAAGATTTTAATAAAACATTGCAGAAATGTTAACTTATGTAGGAAAATGCCAGCCTGCAAGTTTAGTCAGATTACAGGAGTAAGAAAAGATTTATGGCCCTTTGTACATGTAAAGATATGTAAGTTACATAAATAGCGTTTTTATTCCATTTTCTGTCCATCCGAAGTCATATCTCAGACATGGTTTGAATGGTTCCAATAAAAACATCATTATAATGTTAATAATAACTGTAGTTGGCAAATGTTGCCCTGCTCTGAAATTGTTTCAGGAACACGTTAGTTACGGCTCTTAGTGATTATGAAATGCTTACTATACAGGTCATTTCTTTGCAGATTTATTTTCTTGTTAATATCCATTTTGTTTATTTGATAATTTGACCAAACGTAGTACCATAAAGCTTTCTTGGAAGCTGAGGTAAGGTATGCGTTTTGGTCACTGGTCGGGATTAAGGTCTCTGTTACTATGAATAGAGAATTGTTTCTGAACAAATAACTTTAGTAAGGAATAGTGTATTGCGTTCAAAGCTGGTTTACATGCATTTTGGGTTGCTTGGGATAATATTTAAGAGATCATCGTTACCTAAAAGAAGAAAAGTAGTGTTCTCGCAATATCTTCACTGTTAGAAATGAGGTAAGCAGAGACCGAATGTGTCACTAGTTTTGTTTCATTTTAGGTAGCTTGATCAAGATCATTGTTACTAACTAAAGATCAATAATTTAGAATGAATAACTTCCAAAAAGGCTTAAATTCAATTGCATTCAAGTATATTTTTAGGCATGGAATGCTTCAAAACGTTTATCCCATTTGGTGGGGGATACCAATTCGCTGAATTTGCTTGTTCCATTTTCCGTCCGCCCGGAGCCATATCTAAGACTTGGTTTTTAAGATTTCAATAAAACTTGGTAGAAATGTTAATGCGATCCTCGTGTAAGGTTCAGTGATACTGCCTGAAGAAAACAAGGTCTACGTACAGACCCTTATAAAATACATGTATTATGTCTCCCACCACACAGTGGTGTGGGAGACATATTGATTTACTCCAGTGTGTGTCTGTGTGTCTGTAACAAAGCTTGTCCGCACTCTAAGTCGAACATTTCTCATCCGATCTTCACCAAACTTGAACAAAATGTGTTTGGCCATAAGACCTTACCCAAGTTCGATAACTAGCCAAATCCGCACAGGCACTTTTGATTTATGGCCCTTGAATTACTGATTGGATCCACTCATCCAGACCATCTAATTGGATCCACTCGTCTAAAACATCTAGAGAAACTAACATTTTTCATAGGGGCAGTTGTGGGAGACATGCGCTTTTCTCAAAAGCATCTCTAGTTATCTTTATATTTAATTTTCCGTCCGTTCGGAGTAAAGTTTCCGACATGGTTTGAAGAATTTAATAATGTTTTAAGACAGTCGTTCCTCTGGTGACCTCGCATCATAATTAGCTATGTCACAAAACTTTGCTACCATTGGTGTGGTGAATGTTCTGTACATGTATAATATTTGCACAGAATTTTCTTGTTTCACAGATATTTTTAAATACCTAAGAATTAATTGATTATTATCTGTCACACTTATGTTATCAACTTTTACTGACCCCGGGAGTCTTATTATCACAGTAACACTGCTCCGGAGGGACAGAAGAACACATACAGACGAACAGAAGTACGGACTATGCTAGAAATACACCAATCCTTTTTCAAGGGATGATTTCGTATTATCAGTATATAGTAAGCCAGCTGGATGACTTTCTTACATGAAAGAATTCTACACCCAAAGTGAAGTTAGCGGCTATTGATTCAAAGTAACTTACTAAAATAAACACTCGAGCACGGATGTCCCTCTGACTCCTTATTGTTGCTGTACATGGGGGTCTTGGGATACACTGGTCCTTGTTGGAATTAGAAATGTTGAGACGTAATTTTGAATCAGTGTACATATTATAATTGTCAACGGCTTTTCAATATAGTGACAGCAAGATAAATGTTCAGGTTTTGATATACATATAATTTGGTTCTTGGGTCTTATTACACTGGGACCACGGTCTCGAACCCGGATTTTTACCACATGTAAACTTAATCTTACAGTGAAATATTATGTTACTATTTGTTTTGCTCTTGCAGGCTATCATTGGGCACTGGATTAGTAATAGAAGCATTCATTGTCAACAAAAAATGGGTCAAAACTGTTGTAAAACTGGTATGGAAATCTTTCACGACTTGGGTAATACGTCTATATAGTCAACCACATCTATTAAGATACCATTTGCATTAAAATACCACGTTTTCTGTTCCCTATTATGCTGTTAAAGAACAAATTGTTGTATTAAGCGACCGCTTGTGTTAATAGACCACTTTTTGTCCATCCCTGAGGTGGTCTCTTAGTGCAAGTTACACGATATATGATATACTTGTTATGCGGGCTGCCGGCATATTTTGAACATGTTGAAACTTTTCACCAAAATTGTGGACATGTTCTTTATCATTTTCATGTAAAAAAACCTCTAGTATTACTGCGCTTGAATGATGTTCCGTAACTGGAATATTTATATCCTATGTTTGCCCCCATGTGGTTCTGGGACGATCTGTGTATGAAAAGAATTGGAACCACTGCCTTACCCTTGCATGATCGTAAGAGGCGACTAATAGGGTCTAAACACTTGGTTTTGCTGTAACTCTGTGATTCCAGCAGGTATGCAAATTTTAATTCCATACCTCATGTTTTATTTCGATGTAAATGAGATGTGGAACCAAAATTTATAGTCCTGTTTGGCGCCATATAACCTATACTGTGTTGGTGCGCCGTAAAACATAAATAAATAAAATAAATAAATAAACATATCCTGTGTTTGGTTCATGGGAGATGACTCGCGATATTTTTATTCACATTTTTTATGATTGTGTCTTTTCTGCTCGTATCATATGAGAGCACGGAGAATGAAAAAGTGAAAAATAGAAATAAAGAAAATGGATAATTAAAAAAAAAATTTATAGATGGTAATTAAACTATTATACGGTTAGATGTGATACTGTCTGGACCTTGCACAATCTCAAAATGTTGTATACAATGTTACGATCTCCAAACGTTAATATTTGTTACAGAGGAATTGCCGTCAGGTCTTGTATTGCCAACTTCGATAATTCAATTTGTTATCTGATGTTCTGTGTTCCTACGAAAATAATTGCATTGTTGGCACAACAGTTTGATACTTTGACGTTGTTAAATATGTTTTCCTCAGCTTTGGGTTTAATATTTGGTGAGTTTTCTTAATAATTGTTTATAAATTGTACACTTAATTTCAGAATCTTTCAGATTTGGTCAATATTTTTCCGTGTAAGAGATTTATATTTTGAAGAGTTAATTATAAGTATCCAGTTACTTCAACATTATTGCTTATCTGAGAGTAAACAAGCGAACCAATTTGAGCTTTTATAAGGCCGTACAAAGTTGGACATGTTTGTCTACTGTCTACAGACTTGCGTCATATCTTCAAAATATAACAGAGTTGATATGAACTTTCACATGAATAAATCATAACGATTGAGTTTCATATGTGAGAAAATACGACCCATCGCTTTTTGTTGCATGTGAAAAAGAATATTTTATATAGCAGAAAGTAGAAAAACGAAAACATTTTTGCGGAGAAAGAAACCGTTAATAAATATCCAGTTTTTTATAATTCAAACTAAAAAATGAAAAAGAAGTTTTGTAATTAAAATTGAAAATGGTATTTTAGGTTTTCTGTTTGTCACTGAACTCTCTCTTCCATATTCAAAATTCCCGAAATTCTGTTGTAAGTTCTGTGCTACGTGCACTTCTTTGACCTGGATATGTGTTCATTAGTGTTTCCTTAAATGTATCGACTAAGTGCACTTTCACCATCCCGAATATCTAAAATAGTTCATTAGTCTTTAAATGGATTGACTACTATTTTACTAAGTGCAAATGTATAACCTCCGAATATCTGCATTAGTTCATTAAACTGGTGTTTAACTAGTAAATGTGACTAAGTGCACTTTCATGACCCCAGTTCTGTTTAAATATGTCGACTATCCGCATTTGCAAGACCCCGAAGATCTGCAGTAGTCCTTAAGGGCAGTGTTTAAATCTGTCGACTACCTGCGCTTGCACCACATCAAATATCTGCAGTAGCCGTGCAGAGTAGTGTTTAAAAGTGTCTACTATACCTGCACTTGCATGACCCGAAATATCGACAGTAGTCCATAACAGTAGTATTTCTTTTGTATTTATTGGGTTTAACGTCATAATTATAGGTCATATGGCGACTTTCAAGCTTTTGATGGTTGGTTGGGTTTAACGTCGCACCGACACAATTTTAGGTCATATGGCGACTTTCCAGCTTTGATGGTGGAGGAAGACACCAGGTGCCCCTCCGTGCATTATTTCATCACGAGCGGGTACCTGGGTAGAAATGTGTCGACTACGTGCACTTATAGGATCCAACAAAAATATCTGTAGTATACCATTAGATACGTGTTTTGTTGAGTCAACTATTGCACGACCCTACTTAGCTGCAGTGGTCTATTAGAATAAGTTTAAATATGCCCACCAATGTACTTGCACGACCCCTATAATCTGCAGCAGTTCATTAGAGTATTGTTAAAATGTGTTGACTACATGCACTTGTATGACCCAGAATATCCATAGTAGTCCACTATAGTAACGTTTAAATATATATGCTATGTATGGTGGCTGATTTCTGCCATTTCGTGTGTTTGTGTCGGCGAGGCGAAAAGTAACGAAAACACGAAAGATCGAAATAAAGCTTATTCGCCTCGAATGTCGAAAGGCAAACGCACGACAAGCCTAATTTAGTAAGCAGTTTTCGACCTTTCATGTATTCGTGTCTTCGACATTTTGACCCGCCACCACGAATAAATATGCATTATTTCGACCTTTCGTGTTTTCGTTACTTCAACCACACGAAATGGCAAAAATAAGCGTACATAGCTAAGTGTTCTTGTAGGATCCCAAATATCTTTAGTAGTCCATTAGATAAGTTTTATTGTGTCGACTACATGCATTTGCATGACCTCGATTATCTGCAGCAAGTCCAGTAGAATAGGGTTTTAATGTGTTGACTATATGCATTTGTGCCTTTGCACGTCCCAAATATTTATATTTTTAGAGTTTAGAGTTTATTCATTCATGCATTGGACCATAGGTCCCTGAGCATACATGCAAACATAAATATATATTTACAAATAGTTACATTGTCAAGTATCAGTTAATTGAATATGATGTAAATATCAGTAGCACATCAATATTAGGAACTGCAATATTATATCATAGACATATTAATTCATATATTATGTATCATGTATACAGCGTGAGGAAAGAGAGGTTTTCTATCAATTAAAATAATAACAATATTGATTTCTAATGTCAAAGGCTTTATGTACATACATCGCTAAGTTCTTATTAATATTAACATTTTCTGCAGTCATTAATTCAATAAATCTTGGTATATTTGGTCTTGACCAGTAATATTTCTTGATATACTTTTTTCTCAAATTATTATAAAGTGAGCATTCTAAAATAAAATGAAATTCATCTTCTAAGCTATTACAATAGTGACATTTTCTTTCATTATAAGGGATTGGAACCGGTTTATGCCATCTGCCTGTTTCAATTTCTAGTCTGTGAGATGAAACTCGTAATCTACAAAGTGCATTTCTAAACTTACTTATGTTTACTAATTTTAAATATGGTTGAAGCTTGAAACTTGAAAACAAAGCGTAACTTTTTGCTCTTGTTGAATCATTAATATCCGCCCTCCAGTTTTGAATAAATACATCAGTTAATCTAGTTTTAGTACAGATATAAATGCATCATTATCACCAACTTCCTGAAATAACCACACATCATAAAAGCCAAGGGATTGTAACAGATTTTTCACAGATTTTGCCCATGAGTTACTATTTGGTTTTACTTCTAATTGTCTGCACATCAAATCATAAACAGCCTTTACATATTTTTCATTCTTCATTTGTATAATTTTCAACCAATATTTAATAACACCCATAGCTCTTCTTGTTAGCAGCGATGTCCTACCTAGCTCACCATATATAAAGTTATTTTGTGTTTGGATTTGACGCCAAGTAATCTTTTACAAAAGCTTAAATGTACCCTTTCTAGCACCATAGATTCGTTTAACCCCCACATTTCTGACCCATAGTTTAAAATAGGTAAAATTAGCTTATCAAATAATTCCAACTGACTTTTTATTGGCATACCTGGGTATTTAACAAGAGCTGATTTCAGTTTATACACTGCCTTTGTAGCCTGTCCTGCTAATGTATCATATGTCATTTTAAATGAGCCACCAGTGGTAAAAACTATTCCTAAATATGTAAAATTATTGACAATATCTAAAACTTGACCTTTAAACAAAAATTGTAGATCATTTTTTAACTGTCCACCTTTCTTAAATATCATAATTTTTGTCTTTGTTGAATTTACACTTAGTTTCCATCTATCACAATAATCTTCTAACAAAAATAAACCCTTTCTTAGTTCTTCTTCCGATTCTGCCATAATAACTATATCATCAGCATATAAAAGTAGAAACATTTTTAACATTCCAGTATCTATTCCATTAAACCCGTGTATCATAAAGTGTTCTTCAATACCATTCAGATAAATCGAAAATAAAAAAGGAGATAGCGATTCACCCTGTCTTACCCCTAGCAAACATGAAAAATCTTCATTACTTATATTATTATTGTACTTTACTCTTGATCTTACATTGCAATATATAGATTTAACAATATCAAGCATTTTACCTCTAATACCTATTTTTATGAGTTTATACCAAATAATATCTCTCACTAAAAAATCAAAAGCTTTGGTAAAGTCTACAAACACCGCATACATTCTTTTATTATTATTCAATAAATGATTTATATGGCCATGCAACACAAAAATATTATCGATAGTTCCCATATTTTGTCTAAAACCTGCCTGTGCTTCAATATACACATGATAATATTCAGCCCAAGTATTCAATCTGTTATTTATAACCTTTGTAAATAATTTACCAAATGTACTTAGTAATGTTATACCTCTGTAATTACTAGCTGTATCAATGTCACCTTTTTTATGTAAAGGTACTACAAAACCTTCAGTCCACGCTTCAGGAAAATACCCAGCGTCAAACAATTTGTTAAAAAATGAACATAAGATAGTCAGAAAACTGTCACACATTATGCCATACTTAAAAAAAATCATTTAAAAAATAATCAGGTCCACCAGATTTGCCTGTATTTAAGTTTTTACAAGCTTTAATAATTTCAGTT
The DNA here is from genome assembly GCF_021730395.1 of Mercenaria mercenaria. Taxonomy (NCBI): domain Eukaryota; kingdom Metazoa; phylum Mollusca; class Bivalvia; order Venerida; family Veneridae; genus Mercenaria; species Mercenaria mercenaria. The sequence goes on from NC_069370.1 coordinate 51,916,474, forward strand.
TGTGAAAATGGTATATTTAGCTCATTAAACATTACTTCTAATTCTCCATTCAAATATCTGTCATTGAAATATATAACATTCTCATCCGGTTGAAAAAACACATATATTAATTCATTAAAGTTCTGTTTAACTACATGCATTTGCACGTCCATAAATATCTGTGGTTGTCCTTTTTAAGTGTTTGAATAGTGTTTAAATTTGTCGACTACATGCATATTTACGACCCAGAATATCTGCAGTAGTCCATTAGAATAGTGTATCGAGTACATGCACTTGCACGACCCTGGTTACTTGCAGTTGTCGATCAAAGCAGTATTTAAATGAGTCGACAACATGTACTTGCACGACACTGAATATCTGTAGCAGTCAATTATAGCAGTGATTAAATGTGTCGACTACATGCACTTACACGACCCAGAATATCTGTAGTAGTAAATTTGAATAGTGTTTAACTTTGTCGACTAAATGCACTTGCACGACCGAGAATATTACAGTAGTCCATTAGAGTAGTGTTTAAATGTGTTGACTACATGCACTTGCAGGACCCCAAATATCTACAATAGTCTGTTATATAAGTGTTTACAAAATATGTTGATTACATGCACTTGAATGTCCCAGAATATCTCAATAGTCCAGTTTAGTGATGTTTGAATCTGTCGACTTCATGCACTTGTAGGATCACATATACCTGTAGTAGTCCATTAAATAAGTGTTTTATTGTGTCGATAACATGCATTTGTATGTCCCCGATTATTTGTAATGGTCCATTAGATTAGTGTTTAAATGCGTCGATTACATGCATTGCACGAATCCGAGTATTTGCAGTAGTTCATTAGAGTTGCGTTAAATATGTTAACCATATGCATTTGCAGGACCTCAGATATCTAAAGTTGTCCTTTTTATAGTGTTTAAATGTGTCGTTTACATAATATTTCACTTCCCAAAATACCTGCAGTAGTTCATTAAAGTAATGTTCAAATGAGTTGACTACATGCATTTGAACGACCCCGATTATCAGCAGTAGTCCACTAAGATAGTGTTTAAATGTGTTTAGAACATGCATTTGCACGACCCTTATTATCTGCAGAAGTCCATTAGAGAAGTGTTTAAATGTGTCGACTACATGTACTTGCAAGATCCAGAATATCTACAGTAGGCCATCAATTTAAATGTTTTGACTACATGCTCTTGCACGACCTCGAATATCTGCAGTAGTCCGTTAGAGCAGTTTTAAAATATGGCGACTACATGCACTTGCACGACCCAGCATATCCACAACAGTAAATAAGAATAGTGTTTAAATATGTCGACTATTTGCACTTGCAAGACCCAGAATATTTGCAGTAGTCCAAAAGAGAAGTGTTAAAATGTTTTTACTACATGCACTTGCACGACACCGATTATCTGTAGTAGTCCATTAAAGAAGTGTTTAAATGCCTTAACTTTATGCAATTGTATTTCGGTATTTCAGTTAAAAGCGACAGGCAGTTAACCAAAATGGTGTTCCTGACTGTACTAGTACTTAAACCAAGTAACTGCCATCTTCTCGGCATGAAGCAGGGATGGAAGACGAATGATTTTAGACACAATTTTTTTTTATCAAATTGTCAAAGAGAACATAGGCCTCGCTCTGGAATCGAACTTAATTACGACCTAGCGATCCGTAGGGCTTAGGATGACCTTCTTATCTATGGACAATCCTAAAATGCTGTAGTATATTACAAATTATAAAGTAATAAAAAGGAATTTTAAAATCAATTAAAACATTTCGGAACATCACAATAATTAAGATGTCATTAAAAACAAGTGGTAGGACGGAATTGCCGTAAGGACTTTTATTACAAATTAATTTTTTTTTTATAAACCTATGTTCAATTTTCAATTTCAATATCTAGTGGAATGAAAATAATCACATAGTTGGTACACCCTTTTTATCTGAAGAAGCTTTCGTGTGTACGGGCCCTCCGTAAGGATTTTAATTTACCCAACATACAAAACTTTTTCACCAATATAAGAATACAGTTCGGCAACAAATGGAGGTTTTAAATGAGGTCGTAGAAAATTTAGCGGTGTGCCGTAACCATGGAAACGGCTACTGAAGCTGGTAATCGCGGAAACTAAAAATCTTTCTTTTGTCATATTTCAAAAGTAATGGTATTAGAAACTTTTTTTCATATTTTTATTAAGTTATGAATACCTATTGTTTGCTGTGATTATATTCTAAATATCTTATTAAATTTCGTAATTGTTGTCAGCACGTGCAATTTTAGTTATTAGCACGTGCATTCAGTTATGAACCAACAAGGTGCCTCTTTTAATCAGAAAATGTTTTCTGGACTTAATTACAACTATGGCTGATTTTTTGCTTGAAAATTTTGTATAATATGCATGCAATTAAAATTCTAAAAATTTTGATACGTCAGTTTAACACCATTTCATATATTAATGCAGCGGATTACATGCCATATACGTTATTCATTCGCTTCCTTTTTCAATAAACATTGGACAATGAAGTTAGGGAACAACTCGTTGAATCTCGGCTTGGAATATTTAACATATATAATATGAAAAAAAAAATGTTTATCAAGTTTCTTGTTGGAAAACATGTGAATAAATTATGTTGTTTCTTTTTTGTGACATTATTACTTGTCAGTATTGCATAGATACGCTTAACATATAATGCATACATAAAATTGTTCTAATTTTCGTTGATATATTTACTATTACTGTTACGAATTCAAGTATTTTAGATTTCATACTTCTGTCACTTTAATAATTAATCATATTACCGGACTTCTCTCCATAATTTAGCAGTACAATAATGGGAGTAAACTAGGCCTAGAGTAAAGACTTCCAGTGTGTGTAGAGCGGTTCTACCAAAGTGATGCCAATGTTCATGTTTATATGGAAACCTGGTGCGCCATGTTATTTGTCAATTGCTAAATATCAGATAACAATGCTAAATGCCAAACACCTTATGCAAAATGTTTTGAAAACGAAATGACATTTATTAAGTACTATGAAAGGCTATGGAAAGCCGGTGTTCCATGCCAATTGCCAATGCTAAATGACAAACAGTAATTGCAAAAAGCTATTTGCTATATGCTTAATGTCAAATATTGCCTGTGAAATGGTTATTGCCAAACAATAAATGATAATTGTTAATTGCAAACACGAAACAATAAATGCCAAATGCGTATTGCTAAGTACTTATTCAGATAAAGAGCTGAATATATCAGTGTATAAATGCATCCTGTAAATAGTCATTGGCCTTTGTAACATAACTTTGTCTCTATTAAAATATTTCTTAACATTTTAGAGTGAAAAGTCTCGATCATGTCAACTCATAACCCTCAGAACATGTTATTGCTTCAAATCAGGCTGATAGAACTTCATATGTTTTCACGTGATTAAAAGTAACAGTCATTAGTATAAGGGATTACAGATCATTAAGTCACAAAGTTAAAGCATTTGACGAGTAGCATTTGTCATTTGGCAATAATTATAGGCATTTAGCACAAAGGATATGGCATTTGATATGTATTGAAGGCAGGTGCGCCATGAATATAGCCAAATGTTAAATGACAATTATTTAATGCAAACTGCCAATAACTTTATGCTAAACACCAAATACTTAATGCTAAATGCAAATCATTTAATGCAAAATGCCAAATACTTTATATAAAATGCAACATACCAAATGCGATATGTCTATGGAAGGTCAATGCGCAATGATAACTGCAAAAATGTTAATGCAAAATGAAAAATGCTATCTACGAACCGCTTAACTTCAAATATTGGCTTTCAAACGGTATGTCAATGATAAAAGCTTTTTTTTTTGTTAAAACAATAAATGTCAAAATGCTCATTGCTAAGCTTCCATTGAAATAAAGAGCTGGATATATCAATTATATAATCATTGCCCTTCGTTACATAACTTTGTCTCTGTTACATATCTTAGTCTATTATATAATAAACATTTTACAGCAAAATGTTTCGGTTCCATGTCCCTGTAACATCTGCAACGTTATTGCTTTAAATTAGACAGGCAGCACATTTTTTTTTTTCAAATGCGTAAAAGTTACATTCATTAGTTGAAGAGATAAAGATCACAAAGATTGATAATAATTATTTGAGAATTACCATTTATCATTTGACAAAAAAAAAATTGTTTTTATCTTCTTCTTCTCGTTCGCAACTACAGCCTTGATGAAACTTGTGGTTTGCCACAGATCCTCAGTGCCTCCATACAGTTTCTGGTGCATTGAGGTATCTATCTGCCAAGTCGCAGCTCGCTCATGGTCATGCTTTTTTACATCTCCGAAGTATATGCTCCGCAGTCTGATCTTCCTCACCGCATGAACAAGTTGGCGATGGTGCCAGTCTGTATTTCTTGTACATGTGAGCATTGAGCTTGTTGTGCCCCGAGCGAAGCCTGACCAATATCACTTGTTCAGACCGACCAAGGAGATGAAAAGCATCTTCCTCTATCCTTGGTCTCGTTAGTGCCTTGATGATGGTGACTTTCTTCTTGTAACTCACAGGTTATTTTGGTTGTTCTGACTGAGCTTCTAGCGTAGCCAGTTTGTCTGCCTCTTCATTGCCTGCAAGTCCACAATGGATGTAAGCCACTGAAGTGCTACTTTGTAGGTTATACTCAGGCTCTGTATTCTCCTGGCTAGTGCGGAGCTTTATTGTTGATCAAAACGTCCATAACAGACAGTGCATATGTGAGAAAGCCGACTGAGGAGCTTTCTTCTGCCGAGTCTTCAACCATTGAGACGGCCTTAATGAGTGCTTCAGTCTCTGCCTTGTAATTGCTGCAATGTTTTCCTGTGGCTGCATGTAGAGTTTTTATGACATTTAGCGTTTAGTATACGGCATATAGTATTTTGTATGTAGCATTTAGCATTACGTATGTGACATTAACATTAAGCTATTGACATTTAGCATTAACAACTTCTTATTTAGTATTTGGCAGTTAGCATAGCGCATCGGTCCCCAATATGATACGGGTTTCCTAGCAACTTAAAAATTGTTTTAATATAAAAACATTTCGGAATAGGCTAGTGCTTTCACAATAATATATAGAAATTCCTGTCTATGGATGACGATGATAATTATGTTACTACTGTGGTTTTCAATCACACTACGTCGCCACCGGATAATGAAATGGGTACATGTGACTAATAAACATGTGAATCTCGAAGATTCTGTACAATTGTTTTACTATATTATATTTGTATTAGCAAAGAAAAAATCGACTAGTTTTAAGGAAAAGTGATCTTTATTAAAAGAATTTGTTCTCCATTCAAGCACGTTTTTGTTTCAGCTTCGTTTTCATTATTGGAACTCTCGTTAGTTGGAAATGCAGTCTATTTCTTTTCCTGGTTCAGTTTTGGTAAGTATGAAACGACCATTACATTGAAGTAAAGAAATTATTGTTCAAAATGTCGACATTTCATAAAACGGTTTTAAGGCACTATTATACATGAAGAAGAATGTTGAATAGTAGAATAGTTTTTCAAGAAAATTAATGATACTCATGATAAGTGTGCCTGTTTAGTTGGCATATAAGAAACAAAATGATATGGAAACACAGAGGACTTGATCCTACAACTACGAGATGGATCTAAAGTTAATAAATAAATGTATTTTATTGTTTTTTCAAGGATTATCTTTATTTAAGTTCGCACACCGAAAATTAATGACGGACACATACGGAATATTCATGAGTACTAGATCAATGCATTATAAACGCCACGTGCCAGTTGAAACACTGCGGGAAAATGGAAGAATCAATCGGTCTCCACGGATTTTATCGACATCTTACACAAGTGCGAGATACAGTAAATAATCGGTGGCTGATTCCATAAGAATCATTTTACTTTATCTTCTTGGCAAAATTAACAATAGAAAATGGTTAAACTGTCAGCTAGGGATTTGTGCTTGATGTGAAAGCATTGGTCTAAAGTAACTGGTTGTGAAAGCATGTTTTTGAGTTACCCACATTTTCTTGAAAATATCACTATCCACGTTCAGTAAACTTTATAAAATATTGCGTTGGTGGGGGAAAACGTAACCTGCGTTAATTGCGGCATTGCATTCAACGAGAGGAACAAGAAAATAGCAATTTAAGATAGTACTTTCTGTGAGAGCTTTCAACTTTAGAACGGACAATTTTTGAGTTCGGCGATCTATCCAGAAATACGCTATTTTTTTGGCGAAAATCCTACCAAAATGATCTTAGATATCAAACAGAACGCAGCGGTGACAACAGATTGGTCGTTTATCAAGGAACAGTCGCTTGGATTTAGTTTTCAAGCCATTTGAAAATACGCTTGCTGTGGAAGCACTGCGGTTTGTCCAGGTTACCAGCAAAACTAAAGCAGACTCGGACAGATGTTATATCACCGGAGATACGCATTGATATAAGGACTTGCACCAGCTAGGTGTCCTTTTACAAAAATATATCTTTAAAAACTTTACCTTCAAAAACACTGTTTTGTTTACGAATTCTGCTTGGCGTGATACCCCAGTTGAAACGTCACAAGTCACGTGATTGTGCACCGTGTAACAGTAATAGTAAAAATATCAACGAAAAAGGGAACAATTTTATGCATGCATTATAATATGTTAAGCGTATCTATACAATACTGACAGCTAACAAAAGGCAATGTCACAAAAACAATTTATCCACATTTTTTTCCAACAATTAATTAAATAAACTTTGTTGTTTTTCATATAATATCTATTAAATATTCCAAGCCGATATTTAACGCATTATTAATTAACTTCATTGTCCATATGTATTGAAAAAGGAAGCGAATTAATAGCCTATATGGCATGCAGTCCGCTGCATTAATATATAAAATGATATTAAACTGACGTATCACAATTTTTAAAATTTTAATTGCATGCGTATTATACAATATTTTCAAGCCAAAAATCAATAATAGTTGTAATTAAGTCTAGAAAACATTTTCTGATTAAAAAAGGGCATCTTGTTGGTTCACAACTGTATGCACGTGCTTATTACTAAAATCACACGTGCTGACGACAATTAAGAAATTAAATAAGATATTAGAATATAATCACTGCAAACAATAGGCATTCAAAACTTAATGAAAATTTGAAAAAATCAAGTTTCTAATACTATCACCTTTTGAAATATGACACAAGACAGTTTTTTGGGTTTCCGCGATTACCAGCTTCTGTAGCAATTTCCATGGTTACGGCACACCACTAGATTTCTACGACCGATCTTAAAAGTCAGTTCTTATGTTACTTAATTGTTTTATCATAGTAAAAAAGTTTTGTATGATGGGTAAATTAAGTGTGGCATATATTTTGAAATATTCTTCGTACATTTGTTCTTTTGGCGTTTGTTAGATAATTTTTCCCAATAATTTGTTTAGTTAATTAGGGATTTTTTGAATGCTTCTGTACATAATTTGTGTACATGTACTTAATTTTAGAATGATACAGAAAAATACCAAGAATATTTCGGCCTGGTTAAAATTATTTTCTTTATAAGCTTCTTCATATTTCGCAGTTTACATCTGACAATTGCTTATATAGTGTTGTTTTTTTTTGTAAAGACAAACATATTATATAGTTTGATGTTCATTTTCCTGTAAAAAAACACGAAACGTTTTTAAAGTTCTGTAGCCAATTCAGTCAGGAAGTGCTTGGAGGTAAAATGCCACCCCTTGCACAAGTAGTGAATTTCAAATTTTAAAATTTGAAAATGTACTTCACAAAAAATTAAAACATTTCGGAACATCAGAACAATTAAGATATGATTCGAAGTACAAAAATGTCAGAACGGCTTTGCCGTAAGGTCTTTTATAACTAAATTCAATTATGCAATTTCTTAACTGAGGTTCAATCTTAATTAAACTGTATTCCAACGAAAATAATTGCACTGTTGGCACAACAGTTTGATACTTTGACGTTGTCAGACATGTTTTCCTCAACTTTGGGTTTGATTTTAGGTAAGTGATTTTTTTGTATAATGGCCGGTTCATAATTTTTAATTTTCATTTCTTTAAAACAGCTATTTATTTTATAGTGCATATTTTAATTATTCTGTTACTTCAACAGCATTGCTTATAAACATAGAGAACATTTTGATAGAATATTCTATTATTTCTACCAAATTATGAAAGCGTTACCTAGAAACCTATGAAAGTCTTGCTAGAAAAACAAGTAAAAGTAAATATAAGTCTAATGGTATAAGTTAAACATCATGTATTAAAAAGAACAAATACGCATAAAATTTGACACCAAATAACACAAATTGAGTCTTGTTTGTATTAAAGTTACAGTTTTTTCACGAAACAAACCAAATTTACATAAAAGATTCAACTCGGAGAAACTATACACGCCGTTTCTTCTGTCAGTAAAATCCTCTTGAAGTACTAATTACAAAGTAGCAAGAACGAACACGCATAAAATGGCTTCACTGTAACTGTTATTTATTAAGCGAACCGTATAAAGTTGTTAAAATAACTTGTATTTCAATAACAATAAATAATTATGCATTAATTAGTCTTCAAACCGGCGGCTATAATAGGTATTTAGTGTGTATTGTTTAGCTTGAATTAAATATCATTTACAATTCTCCAGTTAAATGGAATGGACGCCAGATTTGGCTAATGGTTAAAAACAAAAACAAAACAAAAAAAAAAACAACTGAAGTTCGGTCATATAATGAACATTAGAACATGAGTTTTTGTTTCTAAACTATTAAAATGAAGGAGTCGGGAATCTAACCCAGATTGCCTTGGCAGTAAAAAAAACTTTCTTACCATTTTTGCGAATATACTTGTAGGTTTATTTTGGACAGTTTACATTCGATTACGCTGGGAAAAAAATTAGTTAAATAAGTAATTAAATTCTCATATTTTTCCATAACATTAAATCTACTGGTAACTAAGTTTCATCTCCCTTCTTTAGAAGTGAAGCAATGATTTCTTGATATCGTTAAAATTATTCTACGATGTGGAGGTCAGGCGCAGAAAATGGTTTTAAATATTTTGTAAATAAAACTTGCTTCTATGAACAGGCTCAATCAAACCGAGCTTGCAACATCTTCGTTTTTGTCGTGTTGGGCGACCTGAAGAGTTTCCACTTTTTCTATTTCAAATGCTCAAAGGATATTAAAATTACATGCTTTTATAAAGACTTAGTATATGTATTAATTGGAGATAGACAATCATGTTTTCATCCGGCGTCAAAGATAAAACGTGAAGGGATTTTATTCGTTATCTTATTAGGATTCATACTACCACAAATTCAACACAAATTAATTCCTCATGAAGAACAATATTCGCTAATGCAAAAATTTATTTATATGCATTTCAGCGTTTGCTGTGTATTTGTCGCTTGGCGCGCCAATTGAGGACAGGTTTCCGAGATGGACAGTCAATATAATGCGGAATAAGAACGTTGTTTGTGCTGGTACCCTTATCAACAATAAATTTTTCCTTACACTCAGGCGCTGCATTAACGAGAAGTAAGTAAAATTTAGCAGTACAAAAAGAAACAATCCCTATGCCCTAGCATCTGATTTCATGTTTTGATTCATGAATTGCAGTGTTGTAGTATGCGGGAACTTAGTGGCTAATTCAGTTTAGTAAGACGTTGTTGCAAATTCAGTTTTGTAACTTTGTTTTAAAATCCAAGCTTTTGGGCACGGTAGAAATTCGACCAATGGCTAGACAGTTTCCGGAGACCGACGCCTGTTTGTGGCAAAGTAGCGCGCCGGGACGGGGGATATGATAATGGCAATGTAGATTACTTAGATAGTGACCTATTAAGGGCAAGGTAGTTTTCCGAGACTTGGACCGGCTCATGGCAACGTAGATTTCCGAAACGGGGACCTGTTAATGTCTAGGTAATATTCTGTTACTGAAACTGTAATAGCGAGATAGTTTTCTGTTACTGGACCTATTAATGACAAGGTATATTTCTTTTATTGGCCTATAAATTGCAAGGTAGCTTTATCTTATTAGAGCTGCTAATAGCAAGTAGACTTCTATTACTGGGCCTGTTCATGGCAAGGTAGATTTCTGTTACTGGACCTGTAAATGGAAAAAGGTAGATTTCTGTGTGTCACAAATTGACTTACGGGCCTTATTTTATCTGTATTGTAAATGCAGGTATTGCATCATCTTTTTGTAAATTTTTGAGTTATTGAGGTAAATGTCAGATTTCACGCATGAAATACCTCTCATGTTTTTCTGTATTTCATAACTTAAATTTCCATGTAAATTTCATTAAATTCTGTTCAGTAATAAGAAAGTTGATATTTTATAAACTTCAGTAATTTATGTTTTTATCCCCAAAACCACTATAATGGGCCTCAAATTGTCAATTTAATTCCGCGCCAAAGTAGTTAGATTCCCCGGCTATATCGTGAATCCCGTGAAAATGACAATAGTCGGAGTCCACGGCTTAGCCGTGAATCCCATGAAATTTAGTATTTGGCGGGACATTATCCTTTAAATAGACTGGACTAGATATGCCTTGCGCACACCACCTTACGACATTATAGACGAATCTGTCTGAATTATTTTCTTGCTAGAAATTTATGCTCGATCGAGGTAAGAAATTTATTTGTTAGATTTTTGTATGATTTTTGCATTACGATTTTTATTTGGTAAATTTTTGTTCATTCTACAGAATTCTGTAACATTTACTTTTTGGCACATGATTTTGGCTAGTTTCGGTATGTCAGGATAATTTATTAAATTTTTCAGACTTTTGTAAATTATTTAGAAAGAGGAATCTAAAATGTTTCATTTATATAAGATGTAAAATTTGTACTGAAATTTGTAACATGATATTTATAAAGTACTTTGTTTCAAAAACTTATGTCAAACATTTTGTTAATTATGGAACGCCATTACTGCATTGTATTGTTATGTATAAATCTATATGGCAAGTCTAGTACCATGTATGTAATATATTATTGTAATTTGTAATTGTGTGCCAGTCTATAGCACATCTAATTAATGTCCGTTGTAATGTATGGCATTAGATATTATATGGATGCCAACTATGATATAACGTTTGATTTATATTGAATTTTGTTAATTTGTAGTTGTAAATAATAGCTGCAGTTTATCATGTCCGTATCTATAATGTTTCATCATAAACTTTTCATATCTTTTTCATACTTTAACTTTAGTCTTTTAAGTAAGTAATCTTTGTAATAATGGAAGTAATAAGTGACGTATTTTAATCATGTGACGTTTGAACTTAGTAGCACATATGTTTTGTATAAGTAGCACGTATTATTTATGGGAGCCTACGGAGGTATGGTGTACCCAAAGGAGCAGTTTTATGCCCTGACTTATTTGTTTTGCTATGGTGCTTACCATATGTTATATATTTTAGCTTCTTCCGCCAGACGATTTTACCTGGTGATGTCATAACCCGGAAGTACAATGCCCGAGGTTCACTTGTCTTAACTCGCCTGGATGTGATATTCCCAGCGCAGAGCTTTCGTCCCATGGTTGTGCCGTAAACCGCAAAGACGATGATTTTTGTTATCCTCTGAAGTCAGCTCAGGGATGCAATCACCTACCACCATAGGGAGCCAACACGGAATCAACGTATTCACGGTTTAAAGGGACTGTATTTTGAATTTAGAAGCTATGTTTTGTTTGTGCAACTTAAAGTTCACAATTACATTAAAGACCTGTGTCACGTCAGATTAGAATGGACTATAAGAACTCTTGTATCTAGAGATACTGAACTTTTTTTCTCTTTCTTATAATCAGTTTTTTTTCCTTTTCATATCTATTCATTGTTAATAATCATCTTATGTAAATAAATTTGTAAATATTGTAAAGGGTGTTGATTTGTTCTGATGGTTACTGTCGCCGGTACGGCCTTTCCTGTCACACTGTGACTGGAGCAGTTAATGCAAGGTAGCTTTCTGTTATCGGACCTGTAAATAGCAAGGTTGCTAGCTTTCTGTTACTGGATTTGCTACTGGTAAGGTAGATTTCTGTCACTCGACTTGTTTATGGCAAGGTAACTTTTGTGATTGGACCTGTAAATGTCAAGGGAACTTTATGTTACTGGACCTGTTAATGGCAAGGTCATTTTTTGATAGTGGAACTGTTAGCAGCAAGGTAGCTTTCTGTAACTGGACCTGTCAATGGCGTCTGACTGACTGCAAGAAGTCTTGAAGATGTCCGTTTGTACGTGGTTTTACATCACAGTTAGTCAACGATGTCCAGCAAAGGTTCGTCTGCTTTTGCAAAATACTGTTGTTATGGATATATAAACACATGTTCTTACTGCATTATTTATGTATTTTCTTTCGTGAAACGAATTCATTAATATTTCTTTTTTTTTTTATTTGAACAGGGAATTGGAAGACTACAAAGTAGTTGTGGGAGATGAGGAAGTTCGTCATATATCCTACATTCTAAAGGTTTGTTGTTTATGCTTTTTATATGAATTTATTTCTGAAGTTCTACACGTCATAGTTTGCTGGCTATGTCTAATAGTAAAGTCAACTAACTACTAGTCATTTAATTCTGAATCAGTATTTCTATCTTTTTTATATTAATTTTGAATTGTCTATTCTGTACCTTTAAGAGCTATTTGTTAAGTAAGAGTTAATGGTCAAGAATGTGAGGTCGTTTCGGGTAGGTTGTAAATAAGAGTGTTGGACAGTCAGCCCAATGTAATGTTACGAGTGCTGTAGGTGATGACGCCATAACGGGAATTTGCTGTTGGAAATGTTGTTAACAAATGAGATTGTCAGTCAATTTGATAAATTGATTCAGAATCCTCATTATAGTAAGGTTGTAGAAATGTGTACTTGTCGATTAGCTCAGTACATTGCTAAGATTCCGGAAGGTGATGATCATGACGTAATTACGTGGCTTTTTGTCTGGAATGTTGTCAGTAAAAGTGAGTGTCGTCCAGTCTGATAGATTGCTAGATTGTATATTAAGGTGATGGCGTTTGGGACAGAAGTGAGCCTGCCATGATGAAAAGATTATCTTACAGCCCCGAAAATGGTAACGTTTTACGGAATGTTTGTCAACAGAAGTAACGGTTGGTCAACTTGGTATATTATTTTAGAATCCAAAAGGTGGAAAGTCTGATAACAAAAATGATGGACGTTTAGCCTGATTTATGGTTAAGATTAGTTCTTGAATATAATGATGGCATTACTACAAAGTTGTCAACAAAAGAGATAGTCAGACTGCATGATAGTTTGTTAAAAGTTCTAAAGATGATGTCATGATGTGAAAGTTGTAGCGTTATAGTCGGTGTGTCTGACATGTCACTAAGAGTCCTGAAGTTGATAACATCATTTCGTGAAGGTCGTCAACTAACATGATGATAGACGGAGAGCCTGAAATGTGACTTAAGATAAAGAAATTGTTAACATCATTGCGAAAAAGCTTTCTAACTAACATGATCTTTGGTGGGCCTTATATGTTACTAAGTGTCCGACATTGATGACGTCATTTTGAGAATGTTAGCTGCAAAAATGACTTTGGGTAGCCAACCCACGTGACAATTCGAAATTGTGAACACGGGCTAACGTTTTTGCTTATACTGTCCCTAAGACTTTATTGATTTAATAACATTAAACGCGTCGAAGAGCTTTTTCCGGTCTTTGAATATGTTTATATTATTAAAATACGTCAAGTAATAAATATTTTATAAGCCAAAATTTTAGGCCGACCTCAATCGAGTGTCAATTTTCCCGTGTGTACTATACCGAAAGTTCACGTCGGTTCTCCATCCTATGACTGTCGGCCAGCCTGATATATTGATTTTATTGGTTATAGTCATGAAGGTAACGACGTCATTTTGTAAGATTGTAAAACAAATTATTGGTTTGTTTTTATTACAAATTTTTTTTATTTTAGAGTCCAGAAGGTGATGGCGTCATAACGGCAAGAATGTCTAAGAAAGTGACTGTGGCTCAGCCTGATATTGCTACAGTTCCTAGAATCGCCAGTGAGGCACAGGTAGTAAAAGCACGACAAAACAGTAGGGACAATTATGCCCACGGGATAAACAGAAAAGGTATACATATAAGATGATAATTTTACGATACGTTATGCATGAATAGTTATTTGATAGTCTATTGTTTAGCTGATTTTGTTCCGCAAATTTGATAAAAATTATTCAGTCTTTAAAATTAAAAAAGTAGCTAGGCCGTTAAGTTTCATCGGTCCCAAATAGTATTAGCAACATCGACCCAACAGGGTGAGCAACATCGGCCGCAATAAACTTTACTTTTATCCACGAAATCAGAAAAAAGGGTATAATTTTAGTTGAAAAGTTCCACTGTTTTTCTTTTAAAGGAAACGACCTTACGTTTATGATAAACGTTCTGCCAGACAAAAAATGCGGGAATGACTTTGAACGTGGTATGCATATTTGCTTTTCAACGCTGTCCTCAGGCGGAAGTGTATGCTCTGTGAGTATTTCTTAACTGCGTAGATATAACGTTAAGTATATTAGCCTATCGGAACCTAAAAAATAAATGCAGAAACCTTCTGAAATAACGTACAACAGAGGATGTTTACTAAATACCTACAAAGTAATAGCGTATATCAGATACAGCGAATTAACAGTTCGTAGAATAACACTTTGGGGTACTAGTCGGCAGGAATATTACATTTCATCGAAAGTTAAGGGTTTCATATACTCCCAATACCCTTCAGTACGATATCTAATCAATTTTAGACAAATAGTTTTTGGCCCTCTATCAAGACTGTTCAAACTTTTTACAACTTGACAAAATCATGACCACTAGGAGCATTGTTATTTGCCCTGCATGTACATATTGGAAATTTTTAAAACTGCCTCTTAACAGAAATTGCTGGTCCGATATAATTTCACATAAATGATCCTTGGGTGACTTTTGCCTATACATTTATGATAAAAAACTTGAGGGATGTTGTCAAACCGTCAAACCGAGTCTGTAATTACGAGTATTTTGCTTGGTTGCGTTCTATGCTTCAAAACAGTTATTTGATCAGTGATTTCATCAAAAATGTTCTTGTCAGAAACTATTAATTAGCCTGGATTTATGGTAATGTCACATGAATGTTGTTTGACAAAGATTGTTCAAATAAAAACATGATTGCCGTGGGGTGGGGTTCAAAGCTTTTAAAAAATCTTGTCAGAAGCTATTTGCCTGCATTGTAGTATTTTTTCAAGAATGATTTTTGGGTTCTGGTGAGCGATGAAAGGTCATTATGGCCCTCTTGCAGTTATAAAGCCCTACATTTAACAACAAGATTTTGTGATTTTTGTTCAGATACCTTGAATTGGTTATCTCATTTACCTAACAAGAATTATCTCAATTATCGTACATTGATCATCTCAATTAACTCACGATGGGTGTGTTAATAATCTTACACTATTTGTCTGAATTGACTTCTCTGACCATATAACTAACGATTTTTTTATCTTAGCTGATGCCTGGCTCACCAATTATTTCCTACTTAAGTGGGTCTTGGACACTGTTAGGATTAGCTCCCTACTAAAAAAGCTGTGATGATGAAGAGACAATAGCTTGGAATGTCGCCAGTCACCGCCGATGGATCAACAAAATAAGAAGTAATCTTCATATTTCCATTTACATAGCTTGATTTGGATCGAACAGTGATGAAAATGTAACCAAACTACAATAGGAAAAAAGCAGAAAAAATGTCTTCATACTAACATTAATTAAGCAAAATAATTACAATTTCACAATAAACATTTTCAATGATTCTAATACAAAAGGTTTGAATTATTGTAAGTTTAGCAGTATCATACATTTAAGAAATAATGGTATGTATGAGAAAGTGACTAGTATTTACCCATATCCAGGGTTTTCATTTAGATAACTGGTATCACTAGGCTTCCGAGTTATTAGCCGGGAGTGAATGGTCATTTAAGAAGTAGTCTGGTCCCGTGCGAAATTCGAAAGAAAACTAATGCTCAACCGTTTGGAATGGTGACCATTATATAAAAGGTAGCAGATTAAGATAACATCAGTCACTGATTTGGATGATGAACCTTTTAAATAGGTCTCCAAAGTCATGTACATAACCTCTGAGATTAAGTTTGAGAGAAATATAGTTATTTACGAAAAACTAGTACAAGAACAAGAATGCATTTCCGAGTCGAGTCTGAACAGGCGTGTATTGGAGAAATGTGTCATAATATGAAAATTTATCTCGTGCAGGTTTAAGTGCTGGGTCTATTTGCACCTCTCATGATGATTGTGGCAAGAACATGAGATGCGAGAAAAACAAGTGTGCTTGCACCTACTGCTACAAGCCTGTAGGCGGAAAATGCGAAGGTACTGTAAACAATTGTTAAAATGTACATGTACTGTACTATTTAAAAAGAAATATCAACTATAAGTGAACCATTTACATGTATTTTAAATCTAGTATATTCTGTCAAATACTGATAATTATCTTTCCCATAAATCTAATTATAATAAGTAATTGATATGATCCAATGACCTATTGCAGCAACTTTATCTTATACTAAAGGCAAAAGCGAAAAAAGAAAACTTTTTCAAGGGCATATAGATCCTTTAAAAGACAAGTTGTACGATTTAGCTACAAAATACACTTCTTACAATATAATAAAATTAAATAAATGACCAATTTTCCCAGTGTGTATTATTGTACTTGTTTCGAGTGAAAAAGAATTTGTTAACAGTCCCTTTTTACCTGTAGAGCTCATAGTAGTACCTATAATGAAAAAAGTAGTAATTTAGAGGATGTTGTTTTTCGATCATATATGTAACATAACATCTCAGTCTTCTTTATTTAAGATTTTGGTAAGAAAGAATGCTTAACTATATGTTCATATTATCATTGAAACTCTCTTTAATATTGACAATAATGTCTCAAGATTTAATTGTTTCTATGAAATAAAGAAAGTCATCAATTAATTTTATGTAACCAGTTTAACCGAGACGTTTGTATAATTTATCGTTGCAGCTGCTGATAAAAATGTTGTTATAATTGGTGCGGGCATGGCAGGTGTTGCGGCAGCTAAAACTTTAGGAGAAAATGGTTGCTCAAATGTCGTGATTTTGGAAGGATCTAACAGGGTTGGCGGCCGTTTAAAATCATTCAACATGTCTGGATACAGTGGAAATAGGTGCGCAATGGATATATGGTCGTGGCTCTAATCCTATGGTTGAGCTGGCAGATAGATATGGATTAGCATTAACTTCCTTTACTAACGATTGGGTGGTTCGGGACAAGTTTGGGAATAATGTAACAGAAGAGGCGGACAATGAATGGTACCGCCTTCGAGACATAATGATAAAAGCGAAGAAATTCGGCCGTAAACTTCAAAGAGATCATAAACCCGACATCACTTCCGAAGCTTTACTGCGCAAGTTTGGATGGAACCCAGTTGATGCTGTGGCTGAAGCTGTAGAAAGTTACGAACTTGATATCATAAATGGAAAGGAAACACCTTCGGTATCTGGCAAGTATTCGGATACACGACGTGCTTTTGAAGAACACGGTAACGATGTCTGGATGGTCACCAGTGACCCTAGAGGGTATTCTTATATCATAGAGGAAATGGTAAGAGGCTTTGGTAATGGTCAAAGCATAATATTCAACAAGAAGGTGACAAGTATAGAAAACTGGGATGACGAAAATGTACCGGTGGAAGTATTTACTGAAGATGGGTCGATGTATGAGGCAGATGACGTTATTATCACTGTCAGTCTTGGTGTCCTGCAATCTAGAAAAATCAATTTTAAACCAACTCTATCAGAAAAGAAAATGATGGCTATTGACAAATTTGGTTTCGGACAAAACACGCTCGTGTATTTGAAATTTCAAACTGCCTTTTGGGATAACGTCTCTACGATAGTATATGCTTCGGAGAGACATGGAGAATATAGCACTTGGTTTAACATGAACGATATATACCCAGGATGTAACATACTCCAAGTGAACGCAAACGGTTTCGAGGGAGAGGCAGTAGAACGTATGACAGACGCTGAAACAGTTGAAGAACTAATGGGCATTTTTAGGTCAATGTATCCGGACGCCAATATTTCGCAACCTGAATCCATTGTAAAATCTGATTGGCTGACTGATCCTCTCACAATGGGGTCATATTGTTACTGGACTCCTGCATTTAGGTCTGAAGATATGGACAATCTCGGGATGTCAGAAGGGAATCTTCATTTCGCCGGGGAGTGTATAAGCCAGACAAATTACGGTTTCGTACACAGTGCGTACACTTCAGGGATACATGCGGCGATGGACCTTGCAGAAAGTGTAAATCTCGGAGAAATGTTCGACAAGGACAAGAAGAAATAATGGATACCGCTTTCTTCCTGTAGATGAGAAGACGTTCCGTCGATTTTTTTTCAAAAACAAATTCAGATAATTTTTTCCAGTTTTTTTTGTTTTTCTAGCATTGAATAAAGAAGCAAAAGCTTACATTTATCGTTTGTTCTTAAGTATATAAAAAGTAATGTGATAATTTTGGCTACCCTTCCAACAGTGAGACAAACAAGATATTATTATTTATGCATTATGAATTACTATGTCATTATCGGAAAAACTTCCCAATCCCTTTTTGATCTGACGGAGGTCCATTTGTACGAACTTGTATATAAGATCTTACAAAGCACTTCCATGTTAATGGCCGCGTAGAAAGGGTGATCTGTTAAAGTTTTTAATAATTAGATGTCTGTGGGTTCGACTTTCACAAACACTTATCTTTTTACCATATACAATATAAGTGTGATTACACTTTGTTTGTAGCCAAAATGTGTTAATGCTCCTGAAAACACATTGATGACATCTAGGTACTTCAAGGACTTTAGACGTTTCAGTTGTTTCTGAAATAAAAAAAAACGCTTTACATTTTACGTGACGGTTCGCAAGAACCTGTATAAATTTCATATATTTCACATACTATTTAAGCTCTGTAACAGCTTTTTGTTTAGGTTTCTAGTCGTTTTTCAATAATATTGCAATTATACTACAGCGGTCTGCTAGCCTCCCCAACGTTCTTCGATTTGTCTGTACCTGCATTAACATTTTGTCCGCAAGTAATCAACTTCTCCACATGAAGCAGTGATAAAGTGCTGATGATTTCGGACTTGTTGTCTTCTTTCAAATAATTGTGACCAACATTCACCCCGCCCAGAAAAGAACTCGTGTCTCATCGTTTAGAGGACAAAACTCCATCTAGCGAGCTACCCATACGGACCCGGGAGAAACCCCGGGATATTGTCTAAATTTAATTATTATTCTCACTTCACAAGTTATCAACATACAAAGTATAGGACAAATAATTGTAAAGAACGAATAGCATTAAGATACGCCAGGTCGTTACAATAACAGATGAACAAACTAATATTAAACTCTGTCACTTGTTTCTTTCTATGGACACAAGTACATTTAAGCTTATGCTGCATTTCTTATGAATTGACAAACTTCTGAAGGCTATTGCATACACCAGAACTATTTTTGACCATTAACTTACATATTAGAGACAAAATATTGTCAGTGCTAAGTAATTATCAAAAGTGTTTTGATTCAAAGGAATAAACACACTGTAAAATCAGCTAAAATAAGATACAAAAGATTAGTGGTGGTGTAGGACCGCAATTATATCACTGCAAATTTTACACGAACACACTATTATCATGCAGTGCCGTTTAAAGCTGTATATTCTCAAATGAGATAATTATTTTGAAAACATTCATTTACACGAAGTTTGAAGAAAAAATGTTTGTTTGACTTAAGTCCCCTTTACAAAATTTACGTTTGAACAAAGGGGATTGAATATCCAAATCTGTCATGCAAGTAGAAATCAGGTTATTCAACAATTCTTCATTGCTAAAATATATCATTTACGGAGTCAGTTTTTTTTACTTTTCTTGGAGGCTGATTTCGACTTAATTCAAGTTTTCTTATTTCAAGAAGGTAAAGTAATAGCTGCACTATTCATTCACTTAATAATTATAATGGTATATTTCCCTAGTTGATTTACCACAGAGCATTTAACTATTCAAAGATATAACACCCTAACAAGCATTAAAAATCAGATAAGACG
The DNA here is from genome assembly GCF_021730395.1 of Mercenaria mercenaria. Lineage (NCBI taxonomy): Eukaryota > Metazoa > Mollusca > Bivalvia > Venerida > Veneridae > Mercenaria > Mercenaria mercenaria. The sequence continues at coordinate 51,936,577 of NC_069370.1, forward strand.
AAATTAGGTTTCAATGACATGCCAATGGCATTAGTTGTGCACGTGATCATGTCATTTTACAAAGCATAAAATCTATGAGAATTTCATTTGAAAGCATTTAATATTAATTAGCAGTTTAAGTTGGCAATCAACTTATAACACCCGTTCTCCTCCTCTAGAACCTGAAAGGTAATCAAATGTACAACCCCAATTCTCCTCCGCTAGAACATGAAAGGTAATCAAATATGCAACACCTTTTTTTCTCCTCTAGAACCTGAAAGGTAATCAACTGTATAACAACCATTTTCTTCTCTAGAAACTGAAAATTAATCAGTTGTACAACCCCAATTCTCCTCCTCTAGAACCTGAAAGGTAATCTAATTGTACAACACTCATTCTCCACCTCTAGAACCTGTAAGGTAATCAAATTTTCAACACCCGTTCTCCTCCTCTAGAACCTGAAAGGTAATCAAATATGCAACACCTATTCTCACCTCTAGAACCTGAGAGGTAATCAAATTTAAAGTAAAACCCCAATTCTCTTTCTCCAGAACCTGAAATGTAATCAAACATGCAACACCCTTTTTTCTCCTCTAGAACCTGACAGGTAATAATATGTACAACACCCGTTCTTCTCCTCTAGAACCGGAAAGGTTATCAAATGTACAACACTCGTTCTCCTCATCTAGAACATAAAAGGTAATAAAATGTAATCCATTCTAACCTAGGTGGTCTAAATGTTTGTTCAATGGCAGGAACTTGGCGTGGAATACAGAGTCATTGAGAACAAATATGTTTATGCATTTAGACTTTTTTGGGGCATATGCCGCAAATAAACCCCGTTGTCAAATCTAGACAACTTTGGTCCAGGTTAAATGCAGTAATAAGGAATCGAAGCAGGTATGTCAAAGTATGAATACAGCAACACATGACGGTTGAGGGTTTCGATCGCTCTCCTGTTTCTACATCATAGAGTATTACTGCTCAAGATATCTATAAATTGCTCTGACAATTTGTCGTTGAGTTTGATTCAGTGATCAGGTCCGTCGGTTGGCTGTCACAACCTGGGGTAAAACGGGATCGAAATTTCATAAAAAAAGTAACTTGCGCGTTTACCGCCGAAATAATGATGCCGTCGGCAAATGCCCTGTGTTTTGAACCAACATTCCGACAATATGTCTCCTTGATCTAACCCAGCTTGTAATATTTATTTACGTTCTGCAAACCAGCAGTAACAAGAGTTCGAGCCAATTCTACGACACATAAAAATCGACAAACACAAAATAAAAAAAAAACTAATTTGACATATTTCGTCCAAGCATCATTTTTATCTATTTATGCATAAAGCATTATCCTGTCCCCAACGGTAGTATAAGAGATCCAAATCTTTTGATGTTTGTCGTTGGCAGATCGAAACCCCGTCGGCAAATGTAAACGAATCGATAATCAAACAAACATGTTGACAATGTGTAAACATTCTAAATCAAGAGTAGACATCTTTACTACACTGTAAAATACAACAGTAATATGGATTCGCACCAAGTCTTTTACACAGATGATAAAAGACCAAATTGACAGGCTAAACGCCAGTATAAACCAATTGCCTACCTTATCAAGTCCTTGGTAATAACAAGAGCGGTAAAATATTGGATATAGCCCAATGACTCTGCAAGGAAAGCATCAGTAACCAAAATATGTTCAAACCCAGAATTCCATACAATCTTTAGGTGTATGTCGTCGGCATGTGAAAATCAATTGCATTGTAAGCTTTACAACCATTGCACATGGAAATGTTTTCTCTCCCGAAATGATTTGAACTACACAAAAACACTTGCCTTCCAATGGTAGAATTTATGGGTTCATTCTTGTATTTTAGGAGGCTTTAAATGTTTCCAAAGTGCAATCGTACATGCAGAGGCTGCAAGTGTATAGTGTATAAATTCTGATTTTGATGCAAGCGTCTGAAAGATATCATTATTGAAAATTCTAAAATTCTATTCTATTCTAGTCTATGTTCCGTTCCGTTCTGTTCTGTTCTGTTCTATTCTATTATCTTTTGATCTGTTTTGTTCTGCTTCGTTTTGCTATATTGTGCCCCAATTCTCCTCCTCTAGAGCCTGAAAGGTATTTTAATGTACAACCCGCATTCTCCTCCTCTAGCACATGAAAGGTAATTAAATTCACAACCCCAATTCTTCTCTATAACCTGAAAGGTAATTAAAAGTACAACTCCAATTATTCTCCTCCTCTAGAACATGACAGGAAATCGTACGAGCGATATATTCATCTAAACAATCGTTTATTGCATTTTATGCTCTCCGAAGGAGAAGCATACAGCCGTCGCTTCGTCCGTCCGTCCGTCTCGACGTCCGCCCGTCCCTCCTTCCGTAACGCTCGTATGGAGTATTTCTCGGCAACTACTGGATTGAATTTAAAAAATACACTGCCAAAAGAAAATGCGCATATTGTCTTCGTGTTCCGGTCGGACAATTTTTTACAGAGTTAATACCCTTTGATTATTCAACATTAGTATACTGCAGTACAATTCTTTCCGAAGTATTCCTCAGCAACTACTGGCTAAAATTAAGCAAAACTTCATATAAAGCTTCGATATAAAAAGGAGATGCGCATGTTATCTTCGTGTTGGTCCGATAATTTTTCACCGAGTGACTGCCTTTGATTGTTCAAATGTAGTATACTATATATTTTAGGGAGCATCCATTGGTTTTACCGATGTTGCTTTTTGTTGCTGTTGGTTTTTTGGTAGGTGAAATAAATGTTTTAGATTTAATTGGGGTACAGATGCAAAACTTAAATTTCATAAATTTGTGACATATTCGTACGATTTTTACGAAATACGATTTTTATGAAATATTCGCACGAATTCCTCACATGTATGAAAATTCGTTTCTGTGAAAGTTACGGTTCAACAGGGCATTGTATTTAGATACTTCAATGATGCGTATAACCAAGGTGAACAATTTTTAATTCTTTAACATTATTTCCAAAGAGTTACGAAATTGTTAGTTAGAAAACTGTGTATGCATTGCTAGAATAACAAGACAAAGAAAAGATTATCAGTATCAATAATTCTTAAGCTGTGCCTTATGTTGAGTGCTAACATGTACATGTACATATTGTTTGATACATGTATATGGGGAAGGGCAAGACATATTCAAATAATAAAATACTATGATACATGGTTAGACCATGTAATGGACCCGCAATGACATTCGACAATTTCCGTGCGATTACGTATTTTCATATTCTATATTTCGGCATCATTCGGACATAACAGAAAATTGCCTCGGAGATTGCCGAAATCGCATACGGAGAATACGGAGTCAAACGGAAAATGCCGAGAGTCATTACGGGTCCACTACCTTATGAGAAATACATATTGGGTGCGATAGGTCAATGGATGCATGTACAATTTTTCCGTTAAACGCAAATTTATCGTATTACTCTGCACATTTCAAGACAGGCGTGAATAGATTGCAGTGTTGTGGGCCATGTATCCACGACGCCGAAACAGTAGAGTAATGCTATTTTGCACTAAGGACAGATGTATATTTATATAAATGTTTATACTATGTTAAATGTTTTGTAAAGCATCACTCGTTATATAGTTTAGTCATGTTCATTGAAACTAATGTAAAGAAACTAAACTTGATAGGGCGTCGACTTTCCAGTGTTCCGTAGTGAACTCAGTCAAGTTGTAAATGGAGGAGAAAATCATCCCTTGCATAGGTAGTAAATTTCAAATTTTAAAGTTATAAAATGAAGTTTGTAATCAATTAAAACATTTCGGAACATTAAAATAATTAAAATGTGATATGAAGTACAAAAAAGCCAGAACGGTTTTGCCGTAAGGTCTTTTATAACTGAATTCAATTATACAATTTCTTAACTGATGTTCAATTTTGATCAAACTGTATTCCTACGAAAATAATTGCATTGCTGGGACACCAGTTTGATACTTTGACGTTGTCAGCCATGTTTTCCTCAACTTTGGGTTTGACTCTAGGTAAGATTTTTTTTTAATAATGGTTTATTATTTTTAAAGAAAGGTTCCATAGATATATTAATTTCTTTATAACAGCTTTTTATTTCGTAGTGTATATGTTAAACTTTTCTGATACTTCAACAGCACTGCTTATAAACAGAGCGAACTTTTTAATATAATATTTACTTATGAAAGCTATGTAAGTCTTGCTAGAGAAGAACTTATCAGTCTTGGGGTATAAGTTAAACGTCATGTACTAACAAGAACAAATACGCATATAAATTTGACAGTGAAAGACACAATCTTGTTTGTGTTAACGTTACTATTGGTTATGAAACAAACCAAATGAGCCGCGCTTTGAGAAAACCAACATAGTGCATTTGCGACCAGCATGGATTCAGACCTTCCTGCGCAACCGCTAACAGTTTCTCTAATTGCAATAGGCTTTGAAAGCGAATATCATGGATGCGCAGTCTGGTCTGAATCCATGCTGGTCGCAAATGCACTATGTTGGTTTTCTCATGGCGTGGCTCAAATATACATAAAAGATTCAATCGGAGAAACTATACACGTTGTTTCTTCTGTCCGTAAATTCCCCTTGAAGTACTAAGTACAAAGTAGCAAGAACGAAAACGCTTAAAATGGCTTAATTGATATAATGTAAATACGTAAAAGAATAATGATAAAAATTGTTGTTATTCTGTAAAATACAAACTCAAGTTGAGAGAGACTGTGCACGTAATTTCATAACATCTAGTTTATTGGCTATCTGGTGAAAACTTGAAAAAAGAAAACGTGTGTGTGTGCACTCGTAAAATCAATAGAAATACTAGATAAATTAAAGCATTAACCTTTCGTGATGACGTCATAACGGGAATTTGCAGTAGGAAATGTTGTCAACAAATGTGTTGTCGGTAGATTTGATAAATTGATTTAGAATCCTAAAGTTGATGACGCCATTGCGGTAAGGTTGTCGAAACGTGTTTAGCTGAATACATTGCCAAGCTTTCGGAAGATGGTGATCATTGTACGGTGTTCCGTTTGGACAATATCATTGCGTTACTCCTTGTCTAGAATGGTATCAGTAAAATGAGTGTCGGTCATTCTGATAGAATTGCTGAGAATGTATATTTAGGTGCACGATGACGTTTGTCAAAATTGTTAACAGAAGGGATGGCCTGTGAGCCTGCTAGAATGATAAGATTATCTTATAGCTATGATTATGGTAATGTTTTACGGAATGTTTGTCAGCATATGACGATTCGACGGTTTTTATCTTATTAAAATACGTCTAGTAATAAAAAATTATAAGCCAACATGTTACGCCTACCTGAATTGAGTTGTTTTTCACGTGTGTACGATACCGAAGTCTCTATGACTGTCAGCCAGCCTGATATATTTTATTGGTTATAGTCATGAAGGTAACGACGACATTTTGTAAGATTGTAAAACAAATTATTTGTTTGTTTTTACTATAGAAAATTCTTATTTTAGAGTCCAGAAGGTGATGACATTATAACGGCAAGAATGTCTGAAAAAGTGATTGTGGCTCAGCCTGACATTGCTACAATTCCTAGAATCGCAAGTGAGGCCCAGGTAGTAAAAGCACGACAAAACAGTAGGGACAATTATGCCCACGGGATTAATAGAAAAGGTATACATATATCCGACGATAAGTAGTGCATGACGAGTTATTTGATAGTCCATTGTTCAACCGATTTCGTTCCGGATATTGATTTCGTATTCAGTCTGTTAAAAATATATATATTAAGTAGCCATTAAGTTTTATCGGGCCTAGTAGTATTAGCAACATCGGCCCCAACAGTATTCGCGATATCGGCCCAAACAGTGTTAGCAACATTGGCCACAATAACCTTTACTTTTATCAATGCAATTTGAAAAAAGATTAATTTTAATAGAAAAGTTTCATTGTTTTTCTTTTAAAGGAAACGACCTTACGTTTATGATAAACGTACTACCAGACAAAAAGTGCGGGAATGAATTTGAACGTGGTAGGCATATTTGCTTTTCAACGATGTCCTCAAGGGGAAGTGTATGCTCCGTGAGTATTTCTTAATTTCGTAGATATAGTGTTAAGTATGTTAGCCTTGGGAACATTAAAGAATAAATGGGGAAACTTTCTGAAATAATGTACAACAGAGGATGTTTACTAATTATATAGAAAGTGATATCGTATCACTCTCGCATACCAGACGTTTACCATGATTCCCTGATACAACAACTGACCAATGGGAATGTATCATATATACCGCGATTTTAAGTTCGAATAATAACAATTTAGGGTACTGGTGGGCAGGAACATTACACACCACCGAAGGCTTCAGGGTTTCAGATTGTTACTTTTTTTCTTTTCACATACATGTAAATTGTTGTAGAGCATGTTGTTTGTTTGTTTTACCACACAAACGTTCAAAATTCTAGAGGCGAGCTGTTGTGATCACTCACCGTCCGACGTACGTTTGTCCTTCAACATTTTCTTTAAACGACGTCTTTTCTGAAACACCTGATAAAATTGGCTGAAGAACTCGTGCATATTTCCCGATACAAAGCTAATAACCTACAAATATACTCCAAATCTTCAGTACGATATTGAATTAATTTCAGAGAAATATTTCTTGGCCCTCTACCAAGATTATTCAAATTGTTACATCATGTCAAAAGCATGACCACTGTCGGGCATGGTCATTTTCCCTGCATGTACATACTGGAAATTTTAAAAACGTCATCTTATCAGAAATCGTGATCCGATTTAAAATAATTTCACAGAAATTATCCTTATCAAGAGTTTTTATTTTTTTGTCAGAAAAAGAAAACATGGTCACTTTTGCCTATGCGCCTATAATGAAAACTTAAAAGCTTGAGGGGTGTTGTATATCAAATTATTTTGATTCACCAAAAACATAGTCGCCAGGGATGGGGGTGAGGGCTGGTCATATCTCCTCGTATATATGTAACATAAACTTTGAAAAACGCTTTTAATCAGAAGATGTTTGACTGCATTATAGAATTTTTCACAAGAATAATGCTTAAGTTCTGGTGAGCGCTAAAGGGTCATTATGACACTCTTTCAGTTTTATAGTTCTAAGTTTAACAACACAATGTTGTGATTTTGTTCAGATACCTAGAATTGGTTCTCTCATTTACCAGACAGATTAATTTAATTATCAAACATTGATTACCACTATTAACTCACGTTGAATGTCATAATAATCTTACACCATTTGTCTGAATTTACTTCTCTGACCATATAACTAACGATTTTATCTTAGCTGATGCCTGGCTCACCAATTATTTCTTACTTAAGTGGGTCTTGGACACTGTTAGGATTAGCTCCCTACTCAAAAAGCTGTGATGATGAACGGACAATTGCTTGGAGTGTCGCCAGTCACCGTCGATGGATCCACAAAATAAGAAGTAATCTTCATTTTTACATTTACATTGCAACAGAAATAAAATGAAACCAAACTACAAAAGGGGGAAAAAAGCAGAAAAAATTGTCAAATGTTTTCATACAAAACATGTATTAAACATCGCAATAAATATTTTCAGTTAACCGAATGCCAAATGTTTTACCTTGAAGATTTGAATGGTTGTAAGTTTAGCAGTTTAAAACATGAAAAAGATAATCGTATAATTTATTATGTGTCAAATACTTACCCATGCCAGGGTTTTCCTTTAGATAACTGGTATCATTAGGCTTCCAGGTTATACGCTAGAAGTGAAGGCCAGTCTCTGAATGCATTCTGATCATTTAGTAAGTATGCTGGTCCCCAGCGGAATTTGGAAAAAAAATGTACAACGGTTTGGAATGGATAGCATTATATGACCAGATACCAGATTAAGAAAAAAATAGTCACTAATTTAGATTATGAACTATTTAACCTTTAGCCTGCCGGTAGAAAGTGAGTCTGCCTTTGTGACCAGTGCAGACCAAGAAAAGACCAACATGGTCTGTACTCTTCGCTTGTTCAGTCAGTAAATTTTCAGTGAATACCCCTTCGAATAATAAATGGTATTGCCCACATTGAATGATGTACCACTCCATTTCATAGAAATTTAGCAGGCTAAAAGTTAAGAGGTCTTCATACTCATGAACATAACATTTAAGCTAAAGTTTGGTAGAAATAAGTTGTTTACGAAAGGTAAGTACAAAAACAAGTATCCGAGTTGAGTTTGAACAGGTCCACAGGAGCTATGTGTCTTAATGTCAAAACTTAATCTCATGCAGGTTTAAACGCTGGGTCGATTTGCACCTCTCATGATGACTGTGACAAGAACATGAAATGCGAGAAGAACAAGTGTGCTTGCACCTACTGCTACAAGCCTGAAGGCGGAAAATGCATAGGTACTGAAAACCTTGTAAATATACATGTACTTTGTTTAAAAAGATATATCGAATTATAAATTGTAAGTGACACATTTATTTTAAATTTAGTATATTCTGTGCAGACACTGATACTTATCTTTACCGTAGATCTAATTAAGTGATTAATATGATTAATATGATCTGATGATCTGCTGCGACACTTCATCTTTATCTTATACTAGGAATACTAGGAAAAAAACTCTTTCAATAGTTTACAAAATGTATATCCAATAAATCCTTTAAAAACATGTTGTAAATTTAAGCTACAAAACACACATCTTAGAATACTAGTATTATAAAATTAACTGAATGTTCAATTACCCCAGTGTGTATTTTTGCACTTACTTTGAGTGAAAAATAATTCCTTAACAGCCCTTTTTTACCAAAGGCGTAATAGGATAGTTTACACCAAACATTAAGTATTCCATGATAAGCAGATCGAAATATAGTTTCACGGTATAATGAGTCATTAGTCGCTGACAGTAAATCGGCTACTGATTTTGTTAACTTTAATGGATTGCCTATAGTGATATGATCACAGGAAAGTGATTATATAGGAAAACAATTAATTTATCGCGAAGTATATTTCATTTGAATAGGAATCAACAATGATTAAACTTTCGTATGTGAAACATATGCCATGAAACACCATCGTAAAATAAAGCTTTTTTCATAGGTTGAACTACTGTTTCGTCGATCTTTTCCTTTTTTCTATGATTTCTCTTTCTCTATACACACTTGACATTGGACTACAGAACGCCAAGATATCAAAAAAATATTTAAACTTCAAGAACTTTCTACGTTGTAGAGCAATGCAAACTACTGCCGTTATTATCACGAAAAGGAGCTGTTGAGGATAATATTGGTAAAACATTAGCGTTTTCTTCTGAACGAGGCCGTGCATTGTGGGAGTGTAGGTAACGATACCAATTAATTTCTTCTTTATTTCATATAAACGATTACATCAACAGACACAATGTCAGTACTTCAGTACTTCGAGTATTTAACCGTGTATATCTTGGTAGTATCACATCACAACTTGTAAAATATCTAAAACTATATAAAGGTGGTTTTCATATCATTGAAATGCTATTCAAAACTGACAATGATGTCTCAACTCTTTTTATGAAATAAAGAAGAAACTAAATTTTTTTTATGTTACCACGATAACCGAGTCGTTTTGTATAATTTATCGTTGCAGTTGCAGATAAAAAGATACTTGTAATTGGTGCGGGCATGGCAGGTGTTGCAGCAGCTAAGACTTTAGGAGAAAAAGGTTGCTCAAATGCTTTGATTTTGGAAGGATCTAATAGGATTGGCGGTCGTTTAAAATCATTCAACATGTCTGGATATACAGTGGAGTTAGGTGCGCAATGGATATATGGTCTTGGCTCTAATCCTATGGTTGCGTTGGCAAACGAATATGGACTAGCAATAGCTCCATTTGCCTCTTCTGCGGTTGTTCGGGACAAGTTTGGGAATGATGTAACAGAAGAGGCGTTCAAGGAATGGTATCGCCTTAGATCCGTAATGAAAAAAGCGAAAGAATTCGGCCGTAAACTTCAAAGAGATCATAAACCTGACATTACTTATGAAGCTTTATTACGTAAGTTTGGATGGAATCCGGTTGACATAGCGGCTGAAGCTATGGAGAGTTACGAACTTGATATCATAAATGGAAAGGAAACACCTTCGGTTTCTGGCAAATATTCGGATACACTACGTGCTTTCGAAGAGCACGATAGCTATGTCTGGATGATTGCCAGTGACCCTAGAGGCTATTCTTATATTATAGAGGAAATGGTAAGAGGCTTTCGTAATGGTCAGAGCATATTATTCAACAAGACGGTTACAAGTATAATAAACTGGGATGACGAAAATGCGCCGGTTAAAGTATTTACTGAGGATGGATCGATATACGAGGCAGATGACGTCATTATCACAGTCAGTCTTGGTGTTCTGCAATCTAGAAAGATCAGTTTTAATCCACCTCTGTCAGAAAATAAAATGATGGCTATTGACAAATTTGGTTTCGGACAAAATACACTCGTGTATTTAAAATTTCCAACTGCCTTTTGGGATAACGTCTCTGCGATAGTATATGCTTCGGAGAGACATGGTAAATATAACACTTGGTTTAACATGAACTATGTATATCCAGGATGTAACATACTCCAAGTGAACGCAAACGGTTTCGAGGGAGAAGCAGTAGAACGTATGACAGACGCTGAAACAGTTGAAGAATTAATGGGCATTTTTAGGTCAATGTATCCAGACGCCAATATTTCGCAACCTGAATCTATTGTTAAATCTGATTGGCTGACCGATCCTCTCACAATGGGGTCATATTGTTACTGGACTCCTGCATTTAGACCTGAGGATATGGACAATCTCGGGATGTCAGAAGGGAATCTTCATTTTGCCGGGGAGTGTATAAGCCAGACAAATTTCGGTTTCGTACACAGTGCGTACACTTCAGGGGTACATGCGGCGATGGACCTTGCAGAAAGCGTAAATCTCGAAGAAATGTTCGACAAAGACAAGAAGAAATAATGGATACCGCCTTTTTCCTGTAGATGAGAAGACGTTCCGTCGATTTTTTTTCAAAAACAAATTCAGATAATTTTTTCCCCTGTTTTTTGTTTTTGTTTCTCTTGCACTGAATAAAGTAGCGAAAGCTTACATTTAGCGTTTGTTTATAAGTTTATAAAATGTAGTGTGATAATTTTGTCTCCCCTTCCAACAGTTAGACAAGCAAGGTATGCCTAACCTGAAACCGTGACTTGGTGATGCATTATGAATTACTATCTCAATTTGTACGAACTTTTGTATAAGATGTTACAAAGCACTGGCGATATATATACATGTGAATGGCCGCGTACAAATGGTCATCTGCTAAAGTATTTGAATAATTGGATGTCTGTGTAGGTTTAACTTTTACAAACATTTATCTTTTTAACATATACAATATATGTGTGATTACACTTTATTTGTAGCCAAGATGTGTTAATGCTCCTGAAAACTCATTGCTGTCATCCAGGTACCTCAAGGGCTTTAGACGTTTCAGTTGTTAATGAAATAAAAATCGCTTTCGTTTTACGTGGCGATTCGCAAGAACTTCTTTTAATTTCATAAATTCCACACAACTTGTGTGTTAAAGGTTGAGTCGTAAATGAGCGTTGACTGTTCAACTTTATCAGGGGAGTCGTGCTTTTACATGATTCACATACTATCTTAAGTTCTTTAGCTTTGAAATTCTCGCCGTTTTTTTTTTTCAATAGTATTTCAATTATACAACGGTGTTCTGTTTACCTTTCTAACATTCTTGGATTTGTTTGTACCAGCATTTACATTTTATATGCAAGTACTTCACTTCCCCACATGAATCAGTGATGAAGAGCTTACGATTTCTTCCAAATTATTGTGACCCAACATTCGCTCAGTCCGGAACAGAACTCGAGACCTTATCATTTAGAGTACAAAACTCTATCTACTGAGCCATATATCTGTCTATCTATCTATCTTCCATAGAGTCAAACCCCTGCTGGGGATCTAGACTTTGCGCGTCAACTAGCAAGAATGTTAAAACGAGTAGAAAAGTAGTAGTAAAAAGAAAGAAGGAGAATGGTTGAAACAGGTTCAAAATAGGGCAGGTGTATTTAAGGTGAGATGTGCTCAATCTGGCTTACAGCCTGACTGAACACTGGCCCAGACGAGTTGACAACATCTGAGGGCAAGGCATTCCAATGATATACTGTTCTAGGGAAGAATGAAAATTTATGATAGTTGGATGAGGGTGAAACTTGAACGAATGCCTGGGAATGAGTGGTTCTGGTTCTGGAAGGTTAGGTAGTCCGGTAGTGGGATGGCGACCTGGTTATGCAAGATGTTATAAAACATAACCAGGCGCTGGTCAATGCGACGGAGTGTAAGGCGTCGCCAATTTAGGGAAGTCAGCATGTTGTCTACACTGGATGTACGGCCGTAATCACGCTTGGCCCAGCGTGCAGCCCTGCGCTGCACAGATTCAAGCTGATCAATAAGAGTTTCAGAGTGGGGGGGACCACACAGTGGAACTGTACTCCAGCTGGGGCCGTACAAGTGTTCTGTATGCTTGTGATTTTAACCCTTCTGAGTGCACTTTGATGTTACGTTATCATATATATAACAATGTGGACCCGGGAGATTCAAATTTAATTATTATTATCATGACCTCACAAGTTTTCAACATATAAAGTATAGAACACATTAATGAAATAAACGAATGTCATATTAAGTTTCATAATCAAACTTAGCTAAGACTGAAAATATTTTGCATACATGGTACCTGGTTACTCTGGCTACACTGGCTAGTCTGGCTGACCAGAACATGTTAAAATCCTAGAAACTCTAGCTACTCTGGCTGAACTCTGGCTACTCTGTTAGAAACAGCCAGAGTAACCAGAGCAAATGATATCCTGGTGACTCGGGCTACTTTGGCTGAACAGAGTAGCCAAAACATTTTAAAAATCTAGAAACCCTGAGTAACCAGAGTTCTGGATACTGGATGAACTCTGGCTACTCTTGCTGAACTCTGGCTACTCTGGCCAGCCAGAGTAACCAGAGTTCTGGATACTGGATAAACTCTGGCTACTCTTGCTGAACTCTGGCTACTCTGGCCAGCCAGAGTTACTAACCAGAGTTCTGGCTACTCTTGCTGAACTCTGGCCAGCCAGAGTAACCAGAATTCTGGCTACTCTGGCTGAACTCTGACTACTCTGGCCAGCCAGAGTAACCAGAGTTATGACTTCTCTGGCTAGACTCTGGCCAGCCAGAGTAACCTGAGTTATGACTTCTCTGGCTGAACTATGGCTACTCTGGCCAGCCAGAGTAACCAGAATTTTGTCTTCTCTGGCTACTCTGGCTGAACTTTGGCTAATCTGGCTAGCCAGAGTAATCAGAATTCTGACTTCTCTGGCTACTCCGGCTGAACTCTGGCTACTCTGGCTGCTCTGGCTAATTTCACGCACATTATGACCGATTGCCGTCACCTCGTAATGCTTCGATCTTTATTTATCAATTCGCAACGTATATGTTCCAGGCCACGACTATAACCTTAATTAAAGTCTATATGGCAATAATGTTGGACCAAATTGTCTTAAAACTTCTCATTTAGGCCTTTATTAGATGTACATCGCCGGCATGTCAAAACTCTGCAAATCCCCATTTACCGATTTACAAAAAGAAACTTTTTGATCGATTGCATTCGACACATAATTCATCATTTATTTACAAATGTATATTTATCAAAAGGGCCTCCGTGGCCGGTTGGTTAATGTCGCTGACTTCGAATTGCTTGCTCCTCATCGATGTGGATCCAAGCCTCACTCGGGGCGTTAAATTCTTTATGGAAGGAAGCCATCCAGCTGGCTTACGGAAGGTAAGTGGTTCTACCCGGGTACACGCACGTGATGAAATAATGCATTTGGGTGGTCCTTCGCCGTCAAAGCTGGAAAGTCGCCTTATGGCTTATAATTGCGTCGGTGCGACGTTAAACCGAACAAAATAAATGAATAAATAAATAAATTCATTTATTCATAAAAGTATTTCATTCTGTCCACGATTATGTATCGATCATATTCTTGGTTAAATCCCTCATGCACGAGTAATTGTGCCCGGCACCCCAAAGTGCCCGCATGCCGCCTTCAAAATCCTTTTTACACCGTTTGCCATTGGCTCTGAATTCATTATGTTTCATTCATTTATTCATAAAGAATATTATCCGGTCCCAAACGATATTATGAATGGATCAAATCTTAGTTGAAACACATTGCCTCTGAGCAGAAACAACAGTAACAACACAAAAGTGTTATGTACTTCATATTTTTGCATTTATTGATATCATCTTGAAACTGCACGTGAACATGCATACAAGTGTAAACGTAAAAAACCAACAGCAGAAGAAATAATAATGCTGTAACAGTCCACAAAAGTATGGCAATACTTCTGTTATACCTAGCAGTGTAGACAGTAACCTTGTCGTTTAAGAAAAACAACAACAACAAAAAAAGACACACAAGAAAAAATCATGCCCTGTACAGTTTCATTTGAATGGAAATTGTACCTGGTGCAATATCTGGTTAAATGTATTACCTATTTGTTATGTTAGTGACCGTGATAGAACCCTATTGACCTTTGATCTCCGAGTGTGACCTTTATCTTTAACATGGGGGTCTTGGTGTTACGCATGAAACATCGTCATATTATGATGAACATTTGTGTCAAGTTATTTTAAATTCCCTTGATGGATGACAGAGTTATGGGCTGGGCAGGAAAGAATACATATTGATCTTTGACCTCTGTGAGTTTGACCTTTCAGGTTATGAGCCTTGGTGTTGCGCATGACACATTATGGGATGCATTTATGCCATGTAATATATGACTCCCTTCAAGGATGACAGAATTTTTGACTACATAGCAAAAAATACACTACTGAGTGTGACCTTGACCTTTGAGCTAGGGGTCTGAATGTTGCACATGGCACATCGCCTTATTATGTAGTACATTTGTTCCAAGTTATATAAAAATCGTTTCTATATTAACAAAGGTATGGACAGGACAGGAAGGAAAAAAATATTAATGACTTTGACCTTTGAGTGTGACCTTGAACTTTGAGCTAGGGAGATATGTGTTATGCATAACACATTGTCTTATCATGTGATACGTTTGTGCAAAGTAATATTAAAATCCCTTCAAGGACAGGAAAGAAGCACTGCTTACATTTGACTCCGCGTATGGCCTTAACCTTTCAGCTAGGGTGTTTGGTTTTCAGTATGACACATCGTCCGATTATGGTGACTATCTGCGCCAAGTAATATTAAAACTGCTTGATAGATGGTTGAGTTGCAGACGGGACAGGATAAAAGCCATGTTGGCTTTTGAATTTCAGTGTACTTCGAGTTAGGGGTCCGGGTTATGCTTATAACACGTCGTCTCATTATGGGGAACATTTGTGCCAAATAATATTACAATCCTTTGATGGATGACAAAATAGACGGACGCTGCAAGTATTATATGCCGCCCCTAATGGGGATGTGGATGGGATGGATACTCTACTGCTCACCGGTAAACTGATTTGCAGTTCTCATGTTTTATTTATGATGCTTTGCCGTAAAAGGTTGTATAACGTTTACATTTTCGCATTTCTTTTTATAAATAATGAAACACATGTTTCTTGCACAGCTAGCATTTTATATTTTGTTGCGATAACAGAAAAAAACACGTTGAAAGTTACTTTTTCGCCATTTGCGTTGTCTCCTTCAATAAGAAATACAATACAATTACTTATCTTCGCCTGCCATGACCTTCGATGACAAAACGGCAGATTAAAAAAAAAAACAGAAAAAAAAACGTTCCGTTGGCGGAGACAATTTATGTATTTCATACATATAGCCATAAAATCCGATTCCTACCCGAATATAAACGAGCAGTTTTGACAGGCTGGCTAAGATGATTTAAGAAAGAAAAATTAGATAGCAAAGTGTAAGTAAGTAAGCAGGATTGAACATAATTTTTAGTCTTATTAGTTTGCATTTTGCTTGTTCTGACCGCCTGTAACGTTATTTTCAAGCAATGTACATGTCAAAATGCTGATTTTCACTTTGCTAATGGTTCGTTGTTACAGGGGCAAAAACTTTTTAAAATGATTTTTTCCGTATTTTGATTGTCTCAGGAAACATAATCATTGTAACATGGCTTATTGACACATGCTGTATCCTAGATATGTTACGTCCACCTGTGTTTTTCTCCAGGCAAGCACATTTCTGGCCTTTAAGTGACATTATTAAAGATATCTTAGAAATAGAAATGTCCTAACATCACCTCTGTAGAACTTTAGAAATATCTGCAATATTTCTGATTCCGTGGATCAAACAGCACATGTACTGTATTTACAGAACAGTTATATCCATTGTCTTTATTTCTAAAAATTATAAACTTGTCCATAAAACGTACATATAGTAGTCCAAAATAACAAACATTTAGGACATATACATCTTTGCAATAGGAAGTTAAAATATTGGTTTTGATGTTTTTGTCAATTATTCCTTTATTATTGGATTAAAATCAGATTAAGAAGTGAAAAGTACTTTTATAATGCTCTATAATTTCAACTAAAATTTAGGAAATAAAATGTAATTTGGGATTTTTTAATTAAAACTTGGACAATATAAAAATGCTGTATTATTTACATTTAAGAACAAAAGTATGTTGTCTACTGAGAAAAAATATTTTATGAACCTAAATTTGGCTCTTGATTGTATCATTGTCAAGTCACATTGAATCATCGTAATGTGAATTCAGTACTTTTATCTACAATGACGTACATTTTATAACGCTTATCTTGGTCTCAGGTTTGTAGGTTAGATAACAAATCTAGTCATTACAAGTACCATTGCAGCGGTAGACGCGGAATACTTTGAAATATGGCGAATATAATACCGTGGACTATTTTGGTAAGAATATCCTATAAAATTAAAAAAAAAATATAAAATACTTAAAAATACTAATATTAACAGAAATTATCTTTTCTTTTTTAAAAAAAAATGGCACATAAAGATGAAATCGGGTCTGCTTAGAGAAAATGACACCTTGATTATTTTTCGAATTGTTTTCTTATGGACATCAAAATATTACCCTTGGATATAAAAAAGTCCTCCTTTTGGTCAAAAATTTGCAATTTTGTTTTCTTCTATTTGAACTGTATCCTTAACCTGTTCATTTGTAAATTAGAATCATCATTACTTTAGATATCACCAATTCAAAATGCATGTGGTAAGTACATATTTAAAATATTTATTTAGATAAGACATATTTTGTTTTCAAAATCTGTCGTATATGCATTTAATGAATTTTAAGTTGCTGTTTTCAAACAACGATCTAATATATTAGCATCTTCATTTCAGGAAAAAATGAAACTCGAGTGTGTAAGCAAAGAATAATTTTGGAAATTGACAAACTTTTTTTATTATTTTAGAATTATTATCACACCGATATTGTTATTAAATTATTGAGATATTGCAAACAATTTTTGGTATGTCTAACTGCTAGTAAAGAGTATAAACGTGTAATGAATTATTACATTAATAAATATAAGCATGACAATACTAAGAAATTACGTAAAATGCAATCAAAAATTCCTAAACAATACTGGAATTTCTTGAAAAGGCTTAAGCCAAAATCAAATACGAAGCCATCTCCGTCAATTAATGAGTTTTATGAACACTTTAAGAAAATTAACAGTAATCCAAATAATGAGCAAGGTATAACTTTTGATCAAACGTTTATTAATAATTCAAACCTATTCATTAATAAAGAAATAACCCATGATGAAATTTTAAAATGTATAAATAAACTCAACAACGGTAAAGCTTCAAGTCCAACAGATAAGATACTAAACGAATATATCAAGTATACAAAACACATGCTTTTACCTATCTATAAACAGTTATTTAATATTATACTAGATTCTGGCCATATTCCTAAAGTTTGGTTAGAAGGGTGGATAATTCCAATCTATAAAAACAAAGGTTGTCCTAATAGTACTAATTCATATAGACCAATCACAATACTATCATGTCTTGGGAAATTATTTACAGCTATTTTAAACACTAGGTTAACCAACTATATGGATGAATTCCAATTACTGAATGAAAGTCAAGCAGGCTTTAGAAGTGGCTACTCATGTTCTGATCATTTATTTACCTTGCATTCATTAATAGAAATATTAAAAAAGCGTAAACAAAAACTTTTCTGTGGATTCATAGATTTTTCACAATGCTTTGATAAAATCTGGAGATTCGGATTATGGCATAAATTACTTCAACATTTTGTTAATGGTAAACTTTTCCAAGTCATACTTAATATGTACAATAATATTAAGTCTTGTGTAGTGCACCTAGGTGATAGCTCACCATTTTTCATTTCAGAAATCGGGGTACGTCAAGGGGAGAACTTGAGTCCGATTTTGTTCTCCATATATCTAAATGATCTCCAAACATATCTAGAATCAAACGGTATCAATGGTGTAGAATTGAAAGACGTTATGAATAATGAAACGTGGCTAAAATTACTAGTACTTCTCTACGCTGATGATACTAATAGTATAATATTGTCTAACTCTGCAGAAGATTTTCAAAATTGCTTAACATCATTCAACTCGTATTGCTCTGAATGGAAACTCAAAGTAAATGTTGATAAAACCAAAATAGTTATCTTTGGTAGTAGGAACGCGAGAGATAGATTTAATTTTACTTTGGGTGATGAACCGATTGCTATCGTTGATTCTTATCATTATCTGGGTATGACATTTACCAGCAATGGGTCTTTTCTAACTTGTCGTAAACATGTTACACAACAAGCCAATAAGGCACTCCACTTGTTATATTCTAGATGTAGTAATGCAGACTTGCCTATTGATCTCACATTGAAACTGTTTGATCACACAGTACTGCCTATTCTAACCTATGGGTCAGAAATTTTTGGATTTGAAAATTTAGACCTCTTGGAAAAGATCCATAATACATTTTTAAGGAGAATTACTTATGCCAGAAAGAGCACACCAAATTATATGTTGCTGGGTGAACTTGGAAGATATCCAGTTTCTGTCACAATCAAAACCAGAATGATTTCTTTCTGGGTTAGATTATTATTAGGAAAACAGAGTAAAATTTCCTATATCCTATATCAATATATGTTAAATAATTATGACCAAAATTTTAAATGGATAAACAGAATTAAAGACATACTAAATTCGGTAGGCAGACCTGACTTATGGGTGAATCAAAATAGCTCTTTAAATAAAAGTACTCACTTACGTATTAAGATTAATTTAATTGATCAATATAAACAACAATGGCATGATCAAATGCAACTTTCGAATAAAGGAAAAGTTTATAATAGTTTTAAAAAATCCCTTTGCTATGAAAAATATTTTAATATTCTACAACGAAACGACTATTTGACACTTTTCAAGTTTAGAACTTGTAATACGCGAATTCCGTCAGAAACAGGTCGTTATGATGGCACCGCTTTTCTTGACAGATTTTGCCCACTTTGTCAAACGGACTCTCCCGGAACAGAGAGCCATTACATTTTCAAATGTAGTTACTTTGTTAACCAAAGGAATGAACTGCTTAATAATCATAACTTGACAATCGGAAACGATATTGCATTTGCAAAGATTATGAACTCGATAAATGAGAGAGATCTTGTAAACTTATGCAAATTCATTCGTGCAGTTTTGGCAAAATTCTAGAGTATTTTACAACAATTAAAATAAACATTAAATCTGCAATTACACTTACCGAAACAGCACGTGTAATAATAATCCAATAAAAATATAAATCCACAAGACAATGATTCATCATGCGCGTCTTTTATCTTATTATGGCATTTTATTAGAATCACATAATCAATGACCATTAATCAATTATCGTCAATTCATCTTATATGCAATAATAGCGTAACATCTCTTAATAACCTTATTGACTTAGCACTACTTTATATTATGAGAAGAAATAGTCCTAAATGTAAACATACATATACATGTATATTTTTATTCAAGTCAACTCATGCATGTAATCTGAATAAAGTCATCTTGTTTGACAAATGACCATCTCAAACGTATTTTAGAATGTTGAAACTTCAATATGCTTGCTGCAATAAACACCAACTTTCTTTATCTTTCTTTCTCTATAGTTGATAATGACGTCTTAATATCTTAATATGTAACTTTAATACATTGAATATTTGATCAGAAATATATGAATTCCCCCACCATCTGTATCAAATTTTGATCATGTATGACATCATTAACGCTTGAATTTGATATTGTTTAAACTTGTGCATCTATCTTTATGTTTACTACTGGATATATACTGTCATGAATAACTCTATTAGAAAATCCCCATATTGTATATGTAAATATATACTTGGGTAGTAATAAAGAAATCTGTCTGTCTGTCTGTCTGCTACTTAATTTAGTAATCCCTTGTTTATTAATTTTATTACCTTTTATGGCAAAAAATCTTAAAACCATACTATAGGGGTCAATAAACGGTAATTAATAATAGAGGTTGATAGCGGTTAATTTTGCACTAATAATCTAACTAAACAAAATATTCTTTTTGTCGGCTACTTCAGTTTTGTTATAATGCTTCACGACCAAGCAATACTTAAACTAAATCCTTGAGGCGAAAGTCAAATCTTATTTCATAGATTGAAAGCAAGCTACATTGCTCCATAAGTAAATGTATGTTATTATACATCTTTTTGCATAGAGTTTCTTACGAGGGTATTCAATAACTACCCAGAAATGTGTTCTCATTTTAATGTCATTTTTTTTGTCTGGCTCCATTTTGCTAAGATTTGAAAATATGACGGTATGAACATATCAAATGCGAATATCTAAATAACAAATTTCAGAACATGCACAATATTTATTTGTCGTCTCCTAGGAAACACCACTACTTCAAAAAACGGCCGAATATTATTATGACACTGTCATGTTACACAAAATAAATCAATACAACAAGTGATTAAAATTGGTTCAATGTTTATTGTCATTAAATGTATTTCTACACCCTCCTAGGAATAAATAAATACCGTTCATATGATCTTGTTATCGTGTTGAAGAAATTGGACACTGATCTGTGATACCGTATCAAGGAGCTCTTTAATCTATAAAACGTGACTGAAAGTTATTTTTCGTGTATGTACCACGAATCGTCGGCAATATTTATGGACCACTTTTAAATGTCCTGCTTTACTAATATTTTTCCTCTTCATGATATTGTCCCTTAAATCTTTTGCAGCATTCCTTGATTTTCGGTTCAAAACAGAAAATATTATCTCATTTCTCCGTTCAACACTGATTTTCAAGCAATGAGCAACACAATATGCCTGCAAAACATTTCAATGATGTCACATTTATAATTTGACGTGATTGACGTAACGCCTACACTTCACATCAATGAACCAAATTTAAGAAAAGGTAGCTTGAATAATAGGTAAGTGGCAAGTAATTTTACAGTTTAGTACTGCAGACAGCTGGCACCTGATCAGAAAGAAAAACAACGCTGTTGATGTTATACCCTACCCCTATGCATGCTGACATGAACGGAACAATATACTAATCCAATTCAATCGCGTATTCACACGTACAGTTGTACAACGCGCTGTTAGGTAAATTCGTACTGTGCATATTGAACAAGTAATTTATCTTCCATCGTGCACCGGTCACATTGCCTTAATAGTTCTTATCGCAGAACATTCCGTAAAGTATAAATTTTCATCAACGTTTTATGAACTTCCTTAATGTAGTTCCGGTCTAGATAACAAAATCATTCTGATTGGCTGATATGGAAATATATGTCAATCGTCGCTTAACTACACATGTACGCTGGAATATGTACATGTATATGCAACATAAATGTGAAATGTGAAATGTGAATTAATGAACAATATAATTTGCACCACTGTACGATTTCAAAATTAAAATCATTTCTAAGTTTACTTTCATTCATCACTTTGAGTTTTATCGCCATGTATCAAGTGTAGAACTATATATAAATAATATTGTCGAAAAAGGCGAGACGTCACGGACTTTTTACTGGTTTTGTATGCTTGGATCTTGCCATGTTAATGAATGTTTTCTGCTAAATATATGAACAGGAAGTATCTGGATTCTCTGTCATTTCAAATTTATTTTGCAACAGTTTCTCAAACTTTGTCATGAAGTCTGATTTCTTTGTTTTTCAAATGCAAATACACCTGCAGATGATAGTACTTTTATACGCATTTGATAGCCAATAACCGTTGAAATATTGTTACATCATTAGGTATTTCTGCATTTGGTGTTTTTGCTGTTTTTTGTCTTCTTCAAGTTCACTTTATTTCTTTGCATTGATCTAAATTTGCATTATTTCTTTCTCGGGCGGATCTGAACCATCACTTTAAAATTGCTACCAGTCGTTACAAATGATTCAAATATCTTATGACCTCTCGAGAGACATTGTGTCATCGATTGCTGAACGTCCTCAGTAGCATGAACACCTGTGGCAAAATTCACAAGCTTTTCAGGCGCGTTTGTATGATCAAATTGATCAATGTAATTAATAGTTTTCTCGTTTCGCTTTTGTCTCACCGTGGTGTTTGGTGTTTCCGTCATTGTTTCTGTTGCCAATGCTTAAATAAAATGCAATTAAATCCAGAGATGACAGAGGTCGTACCAGACACCTACAGGCAAATGCATTTTCTTTTAGTGTCAGACTTATGATTCCATACTGACCCTGTAGCGCTTTACAAGGACTTTATGCGCTATAGTCTAGCATTGTAAAATATGCCCGATGCCTGTTAAGCATACAAGTTTAAAGAATCCCTCTTTGAATTCTTGTGGTAGCCTGTTCATAGTAAGAATTTGAACTGCTATATGTTAAGTTGTACGATCCGACGCAAACAACAAAGGCATAAGCTGCACTGTCCAGTTTGGAGACCTTGTGGAGAAGTTTCATGGGTGTTGATACTCTTAGCCAGTAATCCTCCCATACCAGGAATTTGAGTGACACTTTCCAGCTCTCCTCTGGGAACTCGTCAAGTAGTGGTTACACATGAATAGCGATTGCTTCGCAGACGAATTCTATTTCAGAGGGTGGGTACGAATCCTCTTTCATACATCTGAGTCTTGGCACAATCATATGACATCTTGATGTATATCTTTGTTGTTGTTCACGCGTCAGTTCCAAATGTTGATCAACAGGCGGCTGTATAAAACCTCATCCATCAACTTGAAGGCTGTCAATGCCCAGTCAAATCATTTACGGTCATGGCATTGGCCGCTTTAGCTGAGGCATATGTTCCATCATCAGCCCTAAGATTTTTCAAACCTGCTCCCCCAAATAAAAAAGCCAACTCCATTGAAGTCAGACATAAGAAGATTTATCCAACTTTTGACTGAGATAACACCTTTCAGAGAATCGTTTTGACTTCACACGATTTCAAGAGCTTTTGATAAAAAAAGACGGTAGTACGACTTTGAATTAATTCACGCATAACTCCCTTTCGTCCGTAGAAGTTTTGTGTACACTGTGCTGTAGTCGATAGGTTTGGTAGTGATGATTAGGTTGTAGGCAAAAGTAGAGACTTGTTGCTGGTCTTGACTGGTTGAATTTGTAGAAAATTTGGTCCAATTTGATACTTTACCATCAGCTAAGTCGTCACAGAAGGCAGAGTACCTTACCAGTAAGTGTAGCAACTCCTTCAGTTTAGCTTTATTGACATCATTGGGTGTGTAGGTGGATCTATCTCACCTGGAGTGATAAGACCTTCAAGGACAGGAGATGGCCTTAAGCTCGGCATCTTGTAAGGTATGATGCAAGAAAGAACTATCAGGAGGTTTTGATTTTCTGTCAAATGTTCTGCTAAATGACTTATTAATTGCTGATTTGATATGCTTTCAACAATAAAAAGCTGGTCATAGCATATGTAATCATTTTCCCAATCACAGTCCTTTCATTATGGTCCTAGTTATCTGCCACTGCTATAACAAGTTTCCCTCCTCCTCTGTGTTTAGAAATAATGTCAAATGACGGATATCTTCAACATGGAATGTTGATGGATTTCTCGGCTGCTGACGTTTGAAACATTCGGAAATCTGGATAAGTTCATATGTAACCAATTACGGATATGTCTTCAATCACGTGTAAGCTATTTAATTCTTAATATCTCTATAAATCTGATGCAGGATTAAGACAGAAAAATCGTTCACTAAATCACAAAAGAGTAATGATGCGACAATATGGTGTTAAAAAGTGAAATATAATTTCAGTCTTACATACATCTTACTTTATGCCTTTTCAATTGTTTCAACAAAAATGTAAACATATAAGTCATCGCAACATCACGACATCTCGGTGTTGATGCATAATGGTAATTTTTTGTACTTTCGGTTAAAACTGTATCTTTAAGGCCAGTTGTCACTATTAAAGTCTCCTATCAAAAACTGTGTCAAATTAAACTTTGACAAAAGAAAACTTAGTGACAGTTGCATCATGCAAGAAAGTGCTGAAATTTTAACGCAGAATGAAAAAGAATATATTATGTTAAAGGGAATTCCTATAGTTTTTTATGCGCATCTTTCTGCGCAGCCGACACTTTCTATGGAAAACTGAACTGAAGTCAACATTTGTCGAAACATATTACAGACATTCTTAGATATGAGGTTTCTTGAATGAAATAACATTTTTTGATAAGTTTTATCAGTAATCAAATGTTGATACTGGTTTATATTGTATTGACAAGTATCATGCCTGACAGATATCTTGCTATTTTTGTGGTTGTGTTTCACATCGCATTTTAGTACAAAGACAGTGTTGTTCATATAATGTAAGATAATTGACTTAGTACTGATAAGTCATTATCACCTTTCAGATTATTTAGTATTCAATTATAGAAAGAATTAAGAATTTATAAAACTTTTTTAACTTCTAGCGCACATACATGTAATCAATTTGGCCAGGTTCGCGCCACTTTCCGTCCTAACAGGTGTTGTATTCTAGCGGTCTTAACACAAAATTTAGCCTGGTGACCCATACATTTTTAGCCATTTTTATGTTCACAATACAATTATCTATACACAAGAAAAACAGGAAAAAATTCTATGAAAGAGTTTTTTCAAAATTAAAAAAAAAAATATTCTTCACTATGGGTATTTTTCATTGAAAAAAGTTCACAAAAGTAAATATGAAACAATATTTTTTTCATTTGTACCAATTACTGTAAGGATAGAGTATTACAAATATGGCTATAATATCAAATAAGTATATAATAAAATTTGCAAAAAGAAAAAAGCCTTATTGTGCTGTCTTGATGTATATTTTGGTTGGTATTTATAAAAAAGCAGAACATTATGAAAATGTTGAAAACTCGCTGGCAGTTTCAGCAACAGTGGGTGTGTCCAAAACAATTTTTCACAAAAACGAGCCTGGTGACCTATTGTTTTTATTTGTTCATTGTTTTCAGCACAATATTTCATATCATATATGTGAATTAAAAAAAATTCTACAAAAGGAAAAAAACTATAGGAATTCTCTTTAAAATGAGAATTTATATTGAAAAAAATGCACACGTTCTTTTTCATTCTGCGTTAAAATTTCGGCACTTTTTTCAAACGTAGTTACGTCTGTCTTCATGATGAGTAGATCCGCTGTAGCTGTATAAATACATATAGATGGCTTAATATTGCATTATACTCACTAGTTATTGAACAATTTTATATACTTCTTTGTTAGTTAAATGGCTGATTCTGGAACTGTGAAAGGTATTGCCGTTTGTTTTCCTTTCTTTCTATTATTTATGTCTGAGTAATTATACATTATTCAGACAATCGGCACGTTTTACACATAATGCAAATCTAGTGCATTCTGACCAGTGATATACTTCCCCCACTGTTTTTACTGGCTTCCTGAACATAAAACTTGATATATAGTATAGTAACTTGCTTCCCGTTCGGAAGATAAAATCATGCTTTTTGACTTGTGAAAGGTCCAGTACGTACATTAGACTATGAATGGTATCATTAAAGATGTACGAGCGAATTTTTTCTAACGATAAGAATATTTTCATACTCTGTGAGCTTGAAGAACATTAGTTTCTAAGACAAACAAGAGAAGAAAAAACACAGGTCACCGAACTCGTTTTATTTTTATAGGGCATTTTCTTCACCCACTGTTTAAGCATTTCTGAAATTTTGTAAAATTGAAAAAATGGTGGTACTTTATAAAACATATAATATCCCATTTTATGTTACAGGGATTTCATGTCTTACAGGTTAATATGAATACAAGGTGATGTCAGTATTATATAAGCATAAATGTCACTAACAAATCTCTTTCATTTTTACATGTTGACATAATTATCCCACCCACTTTATTTTCAATGGAAAAAATTATTTAGATCTACAAAAAAAAAATTCTGACGGTAAGATTTTCAAAATATTTTGAAGCTTTAATAACACATACAAAAATGCTTCAAAATGGAAAGAAAAAAAAGTTGGGGATCACCGTGCATCTAAGAGATTTATTAAGAAAAAACAGTTAAAAACTGGTAAATTTTGATTTTTTTTTGTACTTTTTGTTTTAATCTAAATTTTCTAGATAAAAAAAAAGTCTATCTTGAAAACTTTTATTCAATGATAACCGGCC
The DNA here is from genome assembly GCF_021730395.1 of Mercenaria mercenaria. NCBI lineage: Eukaryota > Metazoa > Mollusca > Bivalvia > Venerida > Veneridae > Mercenaria > Mercenaria mercenaria. Next base: position 51,963,185 of record NC_069370.1, read on the forward strand.
GCTGTTTTGACCGCTGTTTTGACGACGTCCGCGTATAGTCAGGGAGATCGTTCCTTATATGATGTAGCAGTTGTTCCGTCTGGTGAACAGAATGGCCAGGAAGCTGATTTTATTGTGAAATGCCACAAAATATGTGCAATTTATAATATTATCGTGTTTACTAATGGAAAGGAAATATAATGCAAATATAAGAAATTAAACTTTTTGTTCGGTGTTCATGCGAAATGAAAGACAGAATAGGATCGGAAAATTAAACATGGATCGCTAGCGTGATTCATGGATTTGCCGGTCCTATTCTGACGTTCATTTCGCATGAACACAGAAAAAAATCATTTCATTTCTTAAGTGAATCATACGAACAAATGAGTCAGCATACGTAGGACTTTTTATAAATCTCTCTACCGGCATCAGAACGATTCCGTAGCTATCAATACAAGCTCAAGAAGAGAAAAATACGAAATTCAACCAAATTTTTCAGTATGAATTAAGAGAGTTTTTTAATATATTTTCAGGTATTCTCATACATGTGTAGTGTTCATGCTATATTGCAGAAAAGTAAGTAACAAAATTTAGACCAACATGGAGATCTTTGTGAATGAATGTAGCAACTATTTAATTTGGTAATCTATAATGCTATCTAGCTCTTTGTAATTTGAATTAGATATGCTGCTATGTAATAAACTGAATCAGAATCAACACTTATTTTTGCTCTTTTCTGAGCCAAAAGGATGTCTTTTATTTTAGGCCATTATGGAAAGGAATTCTATATCGGGATGATTGCTGCTCGTACCTGGACACCAGATTTCCAAATCGATATTGCATCAAAAGAAAAGGGGAACATGTACCTCGACATCCCATATTTGAACATACACCGGAACCAAAGCTTGCCAACAGGAGATACCACTTTGACGGTTAGCAATGCATTAATTCGTGGGGGAACATTTACAGAAAACCGTGGTATATACTTGAGTGCAGATGTACCTGTGGCTGTATATGTGACATGGAAACCTGTAAATGGTGTTACCGATACTTACTTAGCATTACCTTTGTCTTCATTAGGAACACGATACACTGTTGCTTCTTATGATCCTTGCCCCCCGTCAGTAGGTTGTAGCATTGACCGATCTACAATGATGATAATCGGTGTATATGATAATACAACAGTAAGTGTGACTGATAGTAACAACAGAATCACTATAGTAAGATTAGATTGTCAAGATGTTCATCAACTGTCACGTCAAACAGACATTTCCAATACGGTCATTTGGTCAGATAAGCCAGTTTCTGCTATATCTGGAACGTCCTGTGCTTTTGTTCCGCATGGCGTTAGTGACTGTGATATGCTTTTGGAACAAATGATTCCATCACAATCGGCTTGGGATACAGTATTTATTGTTCCTCCTATCTTCCCTAAACTAGGATATCTTGTTAAAGTATTTTCTGCCAGTAATGAAAAATATTGCTTAAAAAATGTTTCAACAACACTTTGTAACCAGGCGTATAAAGAGGAATATTTAATGGGAACCGGTCCAGTAATAATTACTTCAAATGATTCAATAAGTGTTGTGCAGTATGGTGTGGGAGAGTACTACGATCAAATTCCGTCTGATGGATTTATGACTGTGATTCCAGGCATAGGCAACTATTTGAATAGCTATTACTTTGTCATTCCTAGAATTTATTCCTCACTTACAAACAGCTTGTCAATCGTTGTTCCTACTACCGAAGCTGGAGGTCTCCGTTTAGATGGATCACAGTTGATTTCGACGAAATCATATTCAGTTCCGGACCCGTTTTCCAACTATACTTTACTTATCATAAACGTAACTGTTGGTTACCATGAACTGAATCATATCCATACCGACGTAATGTTTGGAGTGACTGCTTACGGGTTAGATACTTTTATTGGATATGGTTTTCCCGTCGGATTTGGATTTCCGTTAGGTAAAATCTTGTTTTCTTTCTACTGCAGTTATCAAATAGGCAACTGGTCTAAAACCCGATCAAATAAGTTATCATTATCGTACGTATTTCCTTACAGGTTCTAATGTTTAACAATATATGCATCATGCATAAAATGTTATTCTTGTAAAATAATCAAGGTTAGACAGTACACCAGCTACACACCTGTCAAGCTGATATTGTTGATGCATTTATCTAATTGTTTATTATATCACATCCTCACGTTTTGTACATCAAATTGTCAGACAATACATATAACCGATGTTATGATATACTAGTAGCTATATAATAGAGCTACAGATATTTAGATGAGGAGAAGTGGTCAGAAGGGCTTAGAAGTCCGGCTGGACTTAGACCTAGGAATGGGTCTCGCGGATATTAAGTTAGGTTTAGATATGACATTTGTTAAGACTTAAGAAGTTACGAAATAAATTATGAAAGTATGTACGAAATATTCTACTGTGTAAATAAACATCAAAAATGTACAGACTCGTGTTGTGTCGTGTTTGTGTTGTGTTACGCTACATTCTGCGACAAATTTCATTCTCTTAATCTTTTACAACTACATATATGATATATGCTGCACGCATAAACTGTTGTTCTGTGACAGAATTTCATTCCCTTATCGAAAACGAACAACACCTATCATTGCAAGTTTGATAGATGCTTGGCCTTCTTCTTCTACTGTGTAACATAGCTCGCATTCCTCTGAAACATTAAAATTATGTATTTTGACATGACAGTATTATAAAGTGATACAAGGTGTATTTTTGTTGAAAAATCCCTTACTACTCCAGTGTATAAACCAACTACGGCACCTGAAACAGTCACTACTTCTGATGTGCATCCTGTAGAACTTACTACTTCACCAACGCAGATGTCAAAGAGTGAGCATTTAATAACGAAACATTTAAGATATTTATACTGTTTTTATTAGTAATTTCTATAGCTGATTTTTTTCAAAAGCATGCTAAATATGAAAAAAAAACATATCATCTAGGTAACAAGGTAACATTCTCCAAGTTTAAAAGAAACTGAATTTTAGAAGAAACAAAATATTTTCATACATAAAAGACAAATTTCGAGTCCGAATGAAGGGTTCAACTTAAATAATGATACACTACACACGTTCACGTATGCCTTTTTAGAGTCAAGAGATGTGGAAATCAATGTTACCTTGAAAAAAGAAATTAAATTTCAATATGAATAACAATATGGTTTCCAGGTGGTTACATTAACTGTTGCTTATCATAAATCAATATTTTTTTTAGTATAAAATGTCTTCTTTATTTAAAAAAGTGACCTAACACGATATAAAATTCTGTTTCATTTCATTTGGACTTAAGTGTGTTTGCTTTTATAATATATCAATATAATTTTAAGCATAAAATGTCTTTTTTTAAAAAAAAACAACCTGAAATTATTATTTAAAATGATTTTTATTACTTTGTGACAAAGTTAAATGTAACTACATGTATATAACACTGTCTCATGATTTTTTATAACGCAGCTGTAACGTGTTACTCTTGTGATGACCTTAGTTACGTTGAACTGTGTGATGTTGTCAAGCACTGTGACGTTAATGAGGTTTATTTTTATAATTATTTTATTTTCAATCAAGATTAATTAAAATGATGAAAAATGCATTTTATTAGTTATATGAAAAATGGATACCAAACAGATCGAATTACATACAAAATACCATGATCAGATATGCATGTATATACTCGTATGATCTCCTATTTTAAATTCTAAGCTAACAATCGGGATGACAACATGTAATATTTAGAAAGCATGACTTGATCCAATCGAGACATTTTCATCTTTACTTGTAGGTTTGTTACCTGAAGAGTTACATGAAATTTGGGCGAAAGTTATACAGGTCAGGATGTATGCAGTCAAACGTAAGTGGAAACATCGTTAACATATTATCTAAATAAAAGTTGTGTATTTAAAAATATGTAATGTTGTTATCATTATTATGCCCCACTTCGAAGAAGGAGGGGTATATTGTTTTGCAGACGTCAGTCGGTCGGTCGGTCGCTCGGTCTGTCGGTCGGTCGGTATGTAGAAAACCCGTTTCCGCTTGGGCCTAGGATAAGGAAATTCGATAGAGAGATTATTCTAGACCAGCAGTTGACCCCTATTGATTTTGAGGTCAGTAGGTCAAAGTTCAAGGTCACATTGGCCAAGAACAGTTAAACGGTTTCCGGACGATAACTCAAGAAAGCTTAGGCCAAGGATCATGAAAGTTAAAAGAGAGGTTAATCTTGACCAGCAGATGACCCCTATTGATTTTGAGGTCAGTAGGTCAAAGATCAAGGTTACAGTGACCAGGAACAATTAAACAGTTTCCAGGAGATTACTTGAGAACGCTTAGGCCTAGATGACAAAACTTGATAGGGAGATTGGTCATGGCCAGTAGATGGTCCCTATAGATTTTTTAAGCAGTAGGCTGAAGGTCAAGGTCACTTTGACCTGGAACAGTTAAACCCTTTCCGGATGATAACTTGAGAACGCTTGGGCCTAGGATCACGAAACTTAATAGGGAGGTTTATCATGATCAGCAGATGACCCATGTTGATTTTGAGGTCAATATGTCAAAGGTCAAGGTCACATTGAACCAGAACAGTAGAACTTTTGTTTACTGTGAGCAAATAATTTCTGTTCCTTGTGCAATTACTGATTGCATCAAGGGGGCATTTTGTGTTCTTCGAGTTCTTGTTTTTCTTTTTAAGCGAGATGCCAGATGATTAGAAATCTCAAAACTTAACGAAGATCTTTTTTGAAGCGTAAAATTGATAGCAGCCCCGAACTGATTTTTATCGAGTTATTTCTTGAGAGGAAGTATACAACGTTCCTAAAGCAAAGCTGACTAATTTGAGACATTGCAATATAATTTTCAGCCTTATTGCATTTAATCGCTAATCTTCTTCTTTTATTTAGAAAAAGTAGATCGCTGTTGTCAAAGCTAATAAAATTTATAAAAAGATCATAGAGGCATAGAATGCTACCTAGTAAAATGACTTTAAACTTGGTATAAGAAGTCATGACCTAAGGGCGAATTGCAGAGAAGTAGGCGAAAGTCTTATATTTACTCGTGTATGTAGACTAATATAAACCTGACTAACGTCTGACACTTGATTACTTTCTCATCAGATGTGTTTGCAAGAAATGGACTTCTATCAACATTTGCCGGATAAATGTATCGAGTGCTGTCCAGAACATTACTGTAACCATAAAGGATGTGGTGATAACGGTATTATTAGATAGGTTGCAATTTCATGCTTGAAAGATCAAGCATTCGTTTAACATCTGTATTAATGTTCCAATAGCTGCATTAACCTTTATCCTGCTAAATTTTTAAAATGGACGGGTCCATCATTCAATTTGGGCAGCACCACTTATTATTCAAAGGGACGTTCGCTGAAAATTTACTGATTGAGTAGCAAACAGTGAAGACCATATGATCAGCCTGCAAGGACGTGCAGGCTGATCTTGGTCTGCATTGGTAGCAAAGGCAAAATCACTTGCCGCCATCAGACTAAAGGTTAACAAAGACTAAAGAATTACGCTATGAATTTAGCTGCAGTCAAGTTATCGGACAATTTTAGCACACGCTATTTATGCTGTATATAGGGATTTACTCCAGGTTCGTGTACACGTAATAAATTGCAACCTCTATAATTTTCCATTAAACTCCTTTAACTCTTAATGTCACATTTATTTTCATCATGTTTAATTTTTTTTTATACCAAATACCATTTTATTCATAAATAGACTGAAGTATGACTTGTTTCTAAAAGGATCACGATGATATATTGGCATTTTGCATTAAGTTATGACAAAACAATTGGTGAAAACCTTACATAAAAAAGATTTAAGTTCAAAAGACATTCAGCTAGTTTGTTTTTCAATAGTCTCGTAATATTGCAGTTTGTTCATTCGACCAAAGGTATTTTGAATATACACGAAAACAAATGAGTTGCCACCATACAATTTGCAATCTTGTCTGAACTACATTTGATGCCTTAAAAGCTGTACGCTATCCTTCTATCAAATTGTACACACTCTATTTTATCCACCGTTCAATTACTGTTTGTTTATAACATATCATCTTAGAATGGATATCCAGAAAACCTCAAAAGAAGTCCACATATTTACAGATGTATTTTTCCTCTATTATTTAGGGTTAGTACCACGACATCAACGCGGTCCTCTTTGCTACGACTGCCCCTATGAACAGTCACCGGTAGACTGTAATAAACTTGCACTGTGTGAGCAAAACGAGGTGAGAGGAAGATTTGATATTATATTTCTGTCAACTGGACTGAATCCACGTAATCCGTTATAAGTTTGTTTGTTTTGGGTTTAACACCGTTTTCTTTCAAAGGTATTTCAGGTATGTAAGTTCAGTTAACCTAACCGGGGTTCCTGGATTCTGTACCAGTACAAACCTGTTCTCCGCAAGTAACTGCCAACTTCCCCACAATCCGTTATAAGAGTTTTAGTGCATTGTGGCTTTATTTCACAAAATCCAGAAAAAACTATACATCTTTACAAAGGTCTTCGTTGGTGGCAGTGGCATCTTTATAATCTTTTCATTAATGATTATATTTCATACTATCAATTTTATGGTAAAAAAGTAAATTGTCCCATTGTTAAAATCATTTGATATCACATTTACGACAACTGCTTTAAGAAATTATGCATTTTTTGCATGAATATATAGTTTCTATGACGACTAAGATATCCTGGAATTTCATAACAATTCCATTTACAAAAAGTCGAAATTGCTTTCTTTTTTATTTTTAATTCAAATGAGTCTCTAAACTGAATGAAAAATAAAATTAAAAAATTGAAAATACCACATCATTTTTTACTATATATTCAAAACTACCTACAATCTTTCTTACAGTGTTTGTTTTATGAAGTTTTTCTTTTTCAGTTCTGTAGTATTGAAGAGTTCAAATGGGGAGATCATTCTCATTTCATAATGGGCTGTTCAGATGAACAGGTATATTATTTCAGATATATTTCAAATGAATTTATAGAGGATGTTTGTTTGTTTCAGCATAAGATTGAAATATCTTTCACGAGTGAACACCAGATGCAATAATTTCACGAGTGGTATGGCCGCGATTGAAAATGTAAGATATGGTGTTCATGAGTGAAAGCTGTTTTGATCTTACATTTAAAAGAAACAAATTTTCTTTTTATTTCATGTTTTGAATAAATTAACCATTTTTGTAGTTTCTTACCAGTGAAAAATATATTTGATATTTTTCACTGCGAAAATACCAGATATACATCACTCTGATATTCGATAATTCACTGAAAACATGTCGTATATCCTTCTAAAATAGCATGTATATCCTTCTAGAATATATATTTTCTGATGTGTTTCCTGTTTAAGAATAAACCGAAATAAAGGAATTGCTGCTTTAGTTTTATACTTTATGTGCAGACATATCGCAGAGTATTCTAATTTAGGTTTGCTCAACGTTTAATTGCAGTGTTCTCGTTCATCAAGAGCGGTGCACGTTGCGACACGTGCTTTGCCAGTTTGTCGTTCATGCTGCACGGATGATTACTGCAACCTGAACTGCACAAGAAGTGATGTTTGGTCAATTCTGGTTGGTAAGGAAACTGTTTATAGAATTATTATTATACCAGATTTAATGTATATAAAAAGGAGTAGAAACATATTCGTTTTAGTAGCAGGACAAAATACATATTTAACCGTGACATTTCTAGAACTGATTGATTTGTATAAACCGGGTAAACGCAACAGACATAAAACCAGTGCTGAAGTCCGATTTGATATATTTTTTTTTATTGTAGGATAGGGAAGCAGGAACCGGCATGGCATGCTGAAATGACGAACCTTACTTTATAACATAAATAATCAGACAATTCTTTTGTGTATGTGAGTGCTGTATGTATGTAAACCATAGGTCGTTGTACGAAGGATAGGGAATCTATACCATAATTATTATGGTATAGATTCCCTATCCTTCGTACAATAAATTGCTGTACTATTTTATTGCAATAAAGTATTGTTACTGAAAAGTCATGTTCTGCAACTGACCAGTGACTTCGATATTTCGTGTATTTTACATCCATGTACAGTCAACATATCAAACTAATATCATTCTAGGTTCAAGTGTTAAGTATTAAAATGACAGCTATCAAAATGAGTAAATAAAAGCATAGAGAGATGACTCCGCTTAATCGAGTTTATGAAAAGTATACCAGTGACACCAACAAGCACTGGCTGAAGCGAAACGCTTTTATAATTGAATATTTAATGTACTCGTGGTCCAAAAGATTCTATAATTCTGTCCATACTAAACACTCAATGATTTCGATATATGTTCAAAGGATACAAAATTGGAAATTGGCTATGTTATGTCTTCTGTGTTTTGTCACTTTGATAGATTTTTTTACAGACAGTAAGTCAGTTTGAAGGTTATCCAAATAAGAGAAATGGTAAATGCTTGCATTTTATACTAAATTAATATAGCCCCCTGTCCATAGATAGATATAAACATACCCAGCTTTTTGGAATAGACATCGTGCCTTGTAAGGAGTACTGATGCACGACTTCCTGGTCCCAGAGGTTTTTACCAGTGCTTTATAAGTTAGAATACAAGCATCTTATAAGATTGCCTGCGTAAGACAGGGCTTTCCAAAACCCCAGGGTCAGCGCGGAATGGAAAACCGAGCGCTAGGGAGGTTTTTATTCACGCTGTCCTAAGGGTTGGAAAAACACCTGCCTTACTTAGGTAGACATGTAAAATCATTTTTCTTTCCTACCGATAATGTTATTACCACATTGTCAAAGATGTTGTTAATTAAAAATCACTCATACACTATTACGTCATAATATGACTCACAATATGACGTCAAATGTAGCTAAGGTAATCTCCTACCTGACTAACCTTGTCTTTCCCCGCTAACACGGTGCACAATCACGTGGTCTATGACGTCATGCTGTAGGTATCGCGCCAAGCATTTTTTGTCAACAAAGCGTCGATTCAAGAAGAAAATTCGTCGTAAGTATTTTGTTACGAATTTTTGTAAAATGTCTTTAGTATGTTGCAAGTCCGTTTATAAATGCGTACCTCCGATCACACAACATCTGTCCGTGTCTGCTTTAGTTTGGCTGGAAAACGGGACAAACTGACCAAAATCTCAAAATCGCTCTTGCTATCGCTCCAAGCTGATTCCAGAACCGCATTAAAACCAGCTTTCTCTTGCTGAATTCTACAGATGGCCGTTTTTGTTTGTTACTTCTTGTCTCAAAACAGCCGCTGATAGATTATTTTTCACGTTAATGGTGTTATTTTCAGGTAAGCCCAAAGATAAAAAGGTATGCTATTGCTATAAGTTCTGAAAGATAATTGATATCGCAACAAGCTTAAAAAGTATGCTCTAGCAGGTAGTTCTAAAAAGATAAATGCTATCGCAACAAACTGAAGCATTTATGTGCGACGACGGCTTGAAAGGTTTGAGTGTGATTTTCAGGATAAATCAAAGGCTTTGAAGCAAAATAAATCTGTTTATGTGTTAATGTAGAGCGGTATATTCGCGGGGCTATTATTATCATGTTACAAGATTGAAGGTTAGTCGTCAAAGAAGACTAATAAAACATATACAGTTCTTATGTTTGTAATTTAATCTGTGATTTACAACGATTTGATTAATGCCAGTATTTTATAGTTCAAAGTATAAGTTTTGTTGCAGTAGTCATTAAATACAGTCACAATTGGCCAGGCGTCAACAATCCGTCTAATACATCGCCCACTCACATGCACGCTTGAACACACAGACGCTTGAAAAATCGCCCAAGCCCTTGCACTACCTCCCAAAATTGACGAAATGCATATAGGTATCAAAACTACTAAAAACTGCATTAGATCTTTTACGTGAGGTGAAAAAACAACAACAAAAAAACAACAACATAAAAATGCTTCTATTTGCCGCCATTTTCTATATATATAAGCATATCATTTTAGGCCATGAGTGCAGTTTATTTCGTTTATTTCCGGGTGTATAATATTTTTGTAACGGAAATGTCCATAAGTGTAAGCAATATATGATGGAATTCATCGGTTGAAATTTACTTTACTCAGCCTTCTTTAACAAACAAACAAATTGACGTCATTCTTCTTTTAATGCAAAATCAGAATTATGGGATTGAGAAGTATTGACGAAGTCTTTCGATTTTCAGAAAAGAAAACGTACTGTTGATATATTAAGTCTTGTTCACTTTATTTACAGATAAACATTGGGTCTTTAAGAAAAACAAGCTAAAGCGATCAACGGCTAAACAATTCTGGCATTATTTTGCAAAGTAAATATAAAATGTTCAGAAAATTCATTCCACTTTTTCAGTAGCTAAAAATATAGTGGATATATACACAACCTTTAAAATTGTAGGAATTGTAATACAGAGGAAACAGTTTGCAATTGATACAACTATGCTTCTTAACCCGCCCGCTTAGCTCAGTAGGTAGAGCGTCGGTCTACGGATCGCGGGGTCGTGAGTTCGATCCTCGGGCGGGCCGTATGTTCTCCGTGACTATTTGATAAACGACATTCTGTCTGCAACCATTAGTCCTCCACCTCTGATAATTCATGTGGAGCAGTTGGCAATTACTTGCGGAGAACAGGTTTGTACTGGTACAGAATCCAGGAACACTGGCTAGGTTAACTGCCCGCCGTTACATGACTGAAATACTGTTGAAAAACGGCGTTAAACCCAACACAAACAAACAATTATGCTTCGACATGTGGAACAGTTTCTGGAAGAAATTATTTTGAAGTTTCGAAATATAAAATTTTAATATCGTATGTTACATTCACAGTCATTGGCAAAACTGGTGTAAGCGTCTAATTTTATCCGAAATCCATATTTACAGAAATAGTATACATATTTTAGATACTATAAACACATCTTTAAAGTTTACAAATGTAAAAGTTCTTTTAGCACATTATGAACTATTGTTTCAGAAAAACAGGATTTCTTACTTTCAATGTAGAGACAAGGTATATGTAAACCAAATATTCATAGGAACGAATTTTCGGGAAATGATACATTATTTTACAACCATATGATAAAAGTGTGAGTTTTATCTTGTTTACGTATGATTATACATGAAGTGACATGTCTTTAAAAATAATAAAAATGAAGCTGAAAGTTCTGGAATGTGTTAGTTGTAAAATATTACAAATGTTTAAACGACCTGACTCAGGAAAAGTCCAATCTACATCATGATACATAGCCTTAAAGGCTTACGAGAGTTAACTGTGTAATAACTAAAATTTCTAACGTACAAAATTTCTTCAACCTTGGTGTATTGACTCATGACAATGACTAAAATAGAATTTTGAAAGAAACGTCCTATGTCAGCAGCCTTGAATTTTTAATCGAAATGCAGTCAAGTAACACGCAAACATGCTGTGTATCATCAGTTGTCAGTCCAATACTAACGCTCGGAGGGATCATAGTTTGCTTTCATTCTGCCTTGCACTGCTGTCCCATCGAACACAAAGGGGTCCCCTTTAACAGCATTCCTGTCTAGGCTCACTTTAGCTACGTTTTTCATGCACAAGACCCTAGTTCTCTCTGAGCGATCAAAGTCGTGGTCCCTGTAACAAGCAAAAAAGACTAAAACTGGTAAAGTCTTATAAGATCAAAGATGACTTATTATAAATGCAGATGTGACATGTCGTGTGCCGGCTATAACATGTCGCCACGTATTTAATCCCAAAACAAATGAATACATACATGTACTGCTTACGGCGTTGCCAAGGGCGTTGATAGTTTTGTTTTACTCATAGTTCGTTATCAACTGACTCAAATCGAATGTTTGTTTTGTTTGTCTTTTTTTTTCTACGGATCTCTTCAGAGTTTTTTCAATTATTTTGTAACACGACGGCGTTTCCTATAAAGTTTGTTTGTTTTGCCGGTGTAAGGGTTATTTCAGTGAGTTTACAGACTAGAATTTCCCCTATTATTATCATTATTGTTAATTATAATGATATTATTATTATTATTATTATTATTATTGAATATAGGTTATTACCTGTCTTCCAATGTACAACGCTTATTAGTGGGCACACGTTGTATGGATCTGTCTTCTGCTGGTTGCTTATATTTGTGCACAAGATTGCAAACAGTCTTCCGGCTAGTTCGATAGTAAAATGACCTGTAAAATAAGAATAGCACTTATAATCCAATGTCATATTTTCTCAAAATAAAAGTATCAAATATTTCATTTAGCATTTGCATTATCATTTGACCAGTTTCGGTTTAGGTGAAAGAGTGATATGCGTTGATTTACTTAAGAATACTGATGGGAAAACTGACTTAAAATAACAATATCATTTCAGCTTGTTGCAATATCATTTATCTTCCAGAACTTGCCGCAATAGCATACTTTTTATCTTTGGTTTTACCTGAAAATAACACCATTAACGTGAAAAATAATCTATCAGCAGCTGTTTTGAGACAAAACGTAACAAACAAAAACGGCCATCTGGAGAATTTAGCAAGAGAAAGCTGGTTTTAATGCGGTTCTGGAATCAGCTTGGAGCGATAGCAAGAGCGATTTTGAGATTTTGGTCAGCTTGTCCCGTTTTCCAGCCAAACTAAAGCAGACACAGACAGATGCTGTGTGATCGGAGGTACGCATTTATAAACGGACTTGCAACATACTAAAGACATTTTACAAAAATTCGTAACAAAATACTTACGACGAATTTTCTTCTTGAATCGACGCTTTGTTGACAAAAATTGCTTGGCGCGATACCTACGGCGTGACATCATAGACCACGTGATTGTGCACCGTGGCTAAGTAGACAGGCAGATGATACAACATTCCAGTGCCCAGGTATGGCGTACCATTTGGGTTAAAAGTAAAGAGATACACTAAGTAGTTATAAAACTGTACCTGCAGGTATAATTGTATGCCTGCATGTACAAAAATATACCTGTAAGTGTAAAACAAAAATGTACCTGCAGGTATAAAATTGTACCTGTACGTATAAAATTGTACCTGCAGGTACAAATTAAGAAATTTAAGAAATTAAGTAAAATTTACAAATTAAATTATACTTTTGTACCTGCAGGTACAAATCAGAAATGTACCTGCAAGTATAAAAGTGTACCCGCATGTATATTTTTGTACCTGCATGTACACTTTTATACCTACAGGTACAAATCAGAATTGTACGTGAAGGTATTATTTATACCTGCAGGTATAAATATTTTTTGTATGTGCAACTATAAAATTGTACGTGCAGGAACAATTTTATACCTGCACGTACAATTTTATACCTGCACGTATTTTTGAAAATTCATACCTACAGGTACAAAGTTGTACTTGCAGGTATAACATTGTACGTGCAGGTACAATTTTATACCTGCACGTACATTTCCAATTACCTGAAAGTATAAAAAATATACCTGCACGTATAAAATTTTACCTGCAGGTACAATTTTAATACTCCTTGTTTTATCTATTTACTTTTGACCCAGATGGTACGCCATACCCAGGCTAATAATCGAGCGCGCGTCCTCTGAACTGATGACAGCGAAGAGTTTTACCACTGGACCACCATCCATTCGTTCAGCTGATGTTTTAATCAAAACCTCATGTTATCTAATGACAGTAGTTCTACAGAAGTTCAGACATTAAGTGAGATCTTATTATTATCTAAATCCCCTTTTAACTGCATATATGAAAGGCTGCGATTTCCTGTTAGTATATATGTACTGGTACATGTGTGTGTAGGGATTCATTCTTTATTACAATAATCGTTTGAGGTATCGTAATTTAAAATACTGCACGTTGTTCACATGATAGAGTTAAGCATTTTCAACTGTGCTGTAAAACTATAATTACAAGTTTAAAACGTATAGTTTACCTGCCGCAAGCTGCTCAATTAAATCTTATATACAGATACATATGGATTTAATTACACATTCGTGCACACGATGGTAGCCTCTTTTATATCAGTTTCTTTTTCATACTTGCAAAACACATTTTTCTAAAAGGAAAAGAGGCAGGACTTTCATTGTGTGTTGCTGACATTTGCTCTTATTATGCGAGACTGTATGTCTAGTATATACTCATGTCTAAACTGGGAACACGATATATATTATATGGCAGCTTCGTCATACCGTTCCCTAAGTATATTAGAGATAATTGGTACCTTTGGCAAAACAACCTTGTGAGACCTTATAAAAATATAATTCCATATTAAGTACGGAGAAAGATATCCACCAACTGTCTATAACGTTGAACACAGTTTCCCATTTCGTATTTTTGACCAATTTTAAACAAAGAGAAGAAAAACAGTATTCAAAACGAATGGAAGGAGTAATGCACAGATCATTTAAAATAATTAATTTTCTATTTGGCAATACATTCCATATTACGACATATCTTGAACTAAACACATATTACGTTTGACCGAAAAAGACTAGTAATACCGAATCTCATTTTTATGTCGTTTAATTTGTATTTATAACAAATAAAAGCAAATCCCCTGTCCCTCAGCCTTTACTAAAATAATTAATTTGACAAACTCTCTTTTTGGCTCAAAATTTAGATAATTTTCAAAATTCAGAAACTGAGTGGTTCTTCATTAACGTTTTACTTGCTGTTTGCTTGCTGCCTTGGTGTAAGGTGATGGCTCAAACCTGCCGAAGACTGATGAAGATGACCAATTCACGACGTGTCCCAAGCCTTAAAAGGGATTGCGCGCTTAACGTGTTTGTCTTAGAGAGGAGGGTAATATCTGATTGACGCGACATAGTCCGAAGACCATGGCACATCCACGATAGTGATATAGCGGCAACAATTGCGGCGTTCCTCTGGAGGATGCGGTTTGTTGGTTTGTTTGTGACCTTACTGGGGACTCCCGATGTCGGATGATCAAGGCCTCATCGGAAGTACACTACCTAGAGACCGTACCATAGCTCTTTGCATGCTTTGATTTTTCAAACTAAAGTGATTTTTACAAGTGCACCGGTTACGATAAAAAATGTAAACAACGGACTCTGTCTATGAAACTTTGAAATGAATGAATGGCAGTCGATCTTAGTCATAATACTGACTGACAGTGAATGCTAATGACTCCATGTGCTGCAGAAAGGTATTTAGTTTGTAACTGTAATTTCCCATCAATTGAAATCCTCTCAAAACTGGTAAAATAATTACTTATATTTGGCCAAAACTCACCGTCTTTGCCGTTCGACAGCTGCAAAAAGGGCAAATATAAAAGATTCAGTGTAAGTAATATTTCACTGGTACTACCAGTTAGTAAGTTCATACTCTGAACAACACGTCAAAGAAATTTGGGCAGATTTGACCGATTATGACGTTGGCAGCATTAGATTATATTTTTTCTTTACACAAAAATTGCCGTTAGGTAACAAAGCGAATACGCCGATAATCCGGAGTTCACCGATTATTGTTCCAGTTCATGCAATGTAATCCAGCAATTCAACTGCATAGCTATTAGCTACTGCTGTTATAGGGAAGTGGTAGAGTGTCTGCCTTAGGTGTGAGAGGTCCTGGGTTCGAGTCCCAGTTAGAGCGTAACTATTTAGATTCTGCTAAAGTATTGTTTTGCTGTTAATAGACTGTTCCAGATGTTCTAAATTTTTAGCACAAAGTATCATGGATCATTATTTAGCAATCCAGATCAAAGTTGAATGTTAAATCAAATGCACCCAATTAGAAAATATTGACTATATTATGTCCCTTTGATGTTTATGCTCTCCATGTTCAAGAAGAGTTACATTTCCTTGATCACAAAATTTTCGTTAACATGAAAATATTAAATGCTCATAACTCCACACTTCTGGTTAAAATATTGTCTATATTTCTGTTTTTGAGAAATATATGGACCTTTGTCTTCATTTCAAAGCTTTTTAACTTCAAACCTGTGATTTGAAAAACTTAGGTACTATCTCTACACTACCTACTTTTCTCCTGCTATATTGCCAAAGCAAGGCACACGTGTTCGGTCCGGTTCCAATTACCTTGCAAACCTCAACCACAATTCATTTTATGGACTTAAGTACACCCAAATCTCGTTGGCCGCTGTACTGATAGTCATTATACGGATATTTTTGACAAAACTCACTGGGAATTGCAGAGAGGTTATCTTTACCCCTGTCTGGCAACAAAAAAAAATCATTTAAGAATATGAAAAAGGACATGTTCGTGGTCTATATCTACGAAGCATTTATGCTACACTGTACATGAAAGTGCGGATGAACCGTAATTAAACTGAGTGACCGATGTTTCTATATAAAAGTTCTATAATGTAAGTCTGAAAAGGTTGTTACCAAGATCATCATGTGCTAGCTAATTAAGTCATCGTTTTTTATTGAACAAATGCTTTCAGAAGGAACATGCATGGGATAAACAGTAATTGTTCATCCCGCCTTTCTTAATTAAGTGTTTCTTCAATTGATTATACAGTAGCTAATACTTTCAATTTTATGGGTTTTAATTGCATTCAAC
This sequence comes from Mercenaria mercenaria, assembly GCF_021730395.1. Classification (NCBI taxonomy): domain Eukaryota; kingdom Metazoa; phylum Mollusca; class Bivalvia; order Venerida; family Veneridae; genus Mercenaria; species Mercenaria mercenaria. The sequence continues at coordinate 51,979,696 of NC_069370.1, forward strand.
TTCCGGTTTGCAGGTGCTGAACAGCATGGTATTGGTCCAAAAGATTAATTTGACTTTATGACTGATATCTAGATGTACCTAGTATGTATAATTAGTTGTCTATATAGTCTATATAGTATCTGTGCGTAAATATTGTGTTTTATTCTAAAAGCAGGCATGTTGTATCAGTAGTATAAACTGACATAATATATTTCATCTATAAAAAAAAATAAGGAAGAAAAAAGGATACTTCTCATGACTCTAATGCTCTAAGCTGTTTTCTTTTTTAAAAGATTTAGAAGTAATTCCAAATTGACTCGTTTATTGTTAGAGTAAGTATTGCTTGTCTTTCTTCTGAAAGTGGTTATGAGTAAATGACATATATATCATTTGGCAATACATTCGCGCTTAGATTTAAACACCTAAACGAACTTAAGAAATTTCGGAAACCATCTTTTAAGGTTTTGTTAAATATACAACTTTTCTGACAGTTTAACTTCCATATTTTTCATACTAAACTGTTATTACCGACATGTGTCTGACAGAAATGAGCTTGTGCACATATGCCACTCAGACATGTCAGAAATGTCAGAAAGGAAAGAGCTCGTTTCAAAATATGCCAGCCAGACATGACTCGTGTAAAGGTGTGCCTGACAGACGTGTCTGAAAGAAATGAGCTCGTGTCAAGATACGCCAGTCAGACATGTCGGAAAGAAAAGAGCTCGTTCCAAAATATGCCAGCCAGACGCGACTCGTGTCATGGTATGCCTACCAAACATGTTTGAAAGAAATGAGCTTGTGTCAAGATATGCCAGTCAGACTTGTCAGAAAGAGAAGAGTTTGTTTCAAAATATGACAGTCAGACGTGACTCATGTTAAGGTATGCCTGACAGACGTGTCTCAAAGAAATGAGCTTGTGTCAAGATATGCCAGCCAGACATGTCTAAAAAAAATGAACTAGCTTTTTCTGCAGTTGTCTAACATAAGTTATTTTCATGAAATCTAAACCATAATACATCACAAATATTATGTTCAGAACAGCGCATTTAAAGAATGGATGTTAGTAGCATTGAATCATTAGGGTAATAGTAAAATTCATATTTTAAGTGGACAGTACAAGCGAACACGTGGAAACATTTATAGTATTTAATATCATTAGTGGCTACGATTTGTTAGTTGTTTCAGTACAAAGCGGTTCCTACATTAATGTGTACAATATAAAAACGAGATACACGTCTACATATACAATAAATACATGATTAAATAATGACTAGAACTTCTTATTATTAATCAGCAATAATTTTCAATTTTGTTTCTACATAAAATTATATTGATGTATCATAAAGCTACATTAATTAATCAATTAATTAAAATTTCATTAATTTATCTATTTATTCATTCGTAGGAACACAGGGTTTAACTACTAGTAGTAGACACGAGTATTATTGTTGTGCAACAAGATAAACATTTTACACAGTCAGGTTCCACTTGAGGAGAAGTCTAATTGGATATTTGTTTAAAATATTTATGTCAACAAGGACTGCTTATCACTGTCTTGTTTGTAGGTCAGATATAACATATCAGGTTTGTGGTGAAGTAATATTACAGTGGTATAAGTTTCATAAATTTCTGGAATATGGCAAATATACTAGTGTGTAGTTTTGGTAAGAATATTAAATTTGCTTATACAATATCTTAAAATTTCTTCATCACTATTTCCAAAACAATTTTTTTTTTTACTTGAGTTTTTCTTATGAAGCTAAGATTTAATATTATTTCAGCATTGCAGGCTGGATAAAGTCATAGGTACATTATTTACAAGATTATAAGAACGTCAGACTTGCTAAACACCACCAATACTGGTCAATTATGCAGTCACAATTAAAACTGAAGTGTTATACTATATTATACCTTCACTTGATCTAACTGTCTAATAAGACAAAAAGTTCTTAAATCGTTTGTACATAGTCACAGTTAAAATTGAAGTACTATAATACATTACATATTTACATGACCTTACAATATAAAATATTTTCTTCGTTTTTAATATGTTAAAATAGGTTTTGACAGTTTAAGATACTACATCAGAGTTTGAAAGTAAAAAAGAAAGCATTTTGCGTTATCATTACAATTGTTAGAATTCATATTCAAATTTGAAGCTTCTTCCAACAATTCTATACGAAGAGAGTTGTACAAAATACAGTGCAATCATGCATGCATTTCATCCTCAATAGCAGAATTTCAATGAAAACAGGTTCGATCCTTTACTGGTACGCTATTATATCTGTCTAGATCTATATCAATCGGGATTGTGTCGCTTCTGAATTTCGCATGAGCCCTTCAGTAAAACCTATTTAGACGTATCTTACAACACGTTTCAACTTCAAAGTTCTGTTGGAAGGTTTTTTATGTATTCTGGGCTAGTTTCCCCATTTTCCCTGCTTGCGCTTTCACTTTGTACAGTCTGATTCAATTCTTGGACATAGTCGTCTTTGATCTCTTGTAAAATCACATTTAAAACTTCACCTTTTTAAAGTTTTCAACATTACAAAGTCTACAGCAATTACTTACAACTGCTTTCCAGCAATAACATACCATAGGGTTCAATCCAATATCGCCACAAGCAGCAGCATTTGGAGTATACCTGCCCATATTGAGGAAACACCTTGCTACTTTAAATCGTTCTCTGACGCTGTTATCAAAACAATATCATCTGCATGTAATAGCACAGAGATTTTTTCTCCATCAATATCAATTCCTTTAACAAAAGTCTTTTTAAGGGGCAAATCATTTACGTAAATTAAATATAAAACATGACAACGAACAGCTTTGTTTTAAACCAGTACTAACTGAATACCAGTCCGTATTAAAATGGTTTAATTTCACAAAGTACAAAACAACCCGGTAAAGTGATTTAACTGCATTGATAAGTTTAGGATGAACACCAAGTGTTTTTAGATTTATATCTATATCTCTCTAATAATGGTGTCGTAAGCCGTCCTGAAGTCAATAAAGGCACTGAAAGTTGACAGCTTACCAGTTCACCTAGTTTCTATGATACTAGTCGCGGAGTGTATGTTGGCAGATGTACTGCTGTGGTTTTTGTTTTGTGTTGTTTGTTTTTTTTAAGTTATTCTGTCCTTCGGTAAAAATATTATTTGCATCAACCAAAACATTAATCTTTTATTCAAAAGAGTGCAATAAATTTTATACAATACCGAGTTGATAGCTATGCCACGGTAAGTAAGCGAATCTCTAAGATTACTGGTAAAACATTTAAGAATAGGTCTAGGGAAGGTCTTATTTCATACATGCGGATAACTGCTATTATCAAAACATTTATTACAAAGGTTTTGAATCGAAATAAGATCTTCATCATTTCTCAAAATTCTCCGTCAGTTCATCTGCTCCGATAGCTCTATTACTTTTTACATCATAAAAGAATTCTCTTACTTCTGTTCATGTGAAACTTTGAGAGAAAACACTGGCATCAGGACCAATATTTTCATTAACACGTAATGATTAGAGATTAACTGTTGCATAAGAATGAGGCTTGTAAAGGGAATAGGAATCCTGTTTATATTTAAAAAAAAATCTTCATTCCTTCCTCTAGTTACCCCCCACCCCCACCACACACACACACACACACACACACACACACACCCACACACATTATCTCCTAATATTTTCATGTGAATTTCGTTTTCTTCTATCATCTTTTATTACCATCCTTTCTATCGATTTCTTGAGGATTATCTTTAGCATTATTGTAAACAAAACCAATATTTTCTCTTACGACGTTGAACATTGCAATCAAATTGGTATCGTTTATTAAAAAAGCATGTTTTAATATAGGTTTCAAGCTACTTTTACACTTATATGTAATTATGGTTTTGATTACTAGCACTGTGTGTTTCATGTGTTTCATAAGATTGAATATTATCAGACCTGTCTCTTCTATATTTGTCTATATATGTCAAAGAAATAACTTATGTGTGTATGATGTGTTTCGGGTATTCTTATACACTTTGTGTGTTTAAGCTATTTTGCAGAAAAGTAAGTACACAAAAATGTTGTTGATTTTCTTTGTGAATAACAACATTTATTACTAATGCAATTTAAATGTTATTGAGTGTTTATAATTGTCCGAAGTCAGCAAAATATTTGAAATGAAATATTGAGGATTTTCAGAAAACCGCCCCAGAAGAAAAAAAACCCTTAAATTTCTTTGAAAAAGAAAAGTAACACTTTATAGTACGGTTTAAAATTATGATGTAATACAAAATGCGCGTACTGATCATCAAATATATTTTCAAACATTTATCTTTAAGGTCACTATGGTAACCAATTTTATATTGGGATGATTGCTGCTCGTAACTGGACAACAGACTTCCAGATCGATATTGCATCAAAAAGTAATGGGAAACTATATCTTGAACCTGCGTCGCAACGAAACTTTGCAAAGAGGATCAACCATTCTGACGGTAAACAGTTCATTAATCCGAGCGGGTACTTTTACAGAAAACCGTGGAATATACTTGAGTACAGATGTACACGTAGCTGTTTATGTGACTGGCAATCACATCCAAAGGTGATGGACACGTACCTGGCATTACCACTCTCGTCTTTAGGAACACGATACATTGTTGCTTCATATGATCCATGTTCACTTTGTAAACCGGATCGGTCTGAGATGATCATAATCGGTGTCCATGACAACACTATGATCACCGTTACAGACCGTTATAAGAGAAACACGACATTAAAATTGAATGCTCTAGATGCTCACCAACTATCAAACACTAAAGACATATCCAACACTGCCATTGTTTCAGATAAACAAGTGACAGTTATATCTGGAACATCTTGTGCAAATATTCCCCATGGTGTTTTTCAGTGTCATCTGCTCTTAGAACAAATGATTCCCTCTTTCTCCTGGAAGAAGGCGTTTATTGTGCCTCCAGTCTTTCCAAAACTTGGATTTCTACTAAAGATATTTTCTGAAAATAATGCGGCAGCATGTATAACAAACAGTTCAAGAACTGTTTGCTACCATTCAAATCAAGAAGAATATATAATGAGAACCGACCCGGCTATTATCACTTCGCGCGATTCCATTAGTGTTGTGCAATACGGCGTTGGTGAGCGGTATGACTTTATTGATGCTGATGAGTTTATGACTGTGATTCCAGGTATTGAAAATTATCTTAACAGCTATTATTTCGTCATTCCACAAAATTATTCCTCTTTGGCAAACCGCCTATCCATTACTGTACCATCTTCGAACGCTGGAGGTTTCCGACTGGATGGAATGTCATTGGCACCGGACAAAACCTACTCGGTTCCAGATCCATTTTCTAATTATTCTGTTTTAATCATAAACATAACGGTTGGATACCATGAGCTAAAGCACACTGATACTAACGTCATGTTTGGAGCTACAGCGTATGGATTTGGCACAGTTCTATGGTAATATACACTAAGCATTAGGTGTTACATTATTCTGTTATTGATCTATGTTTCGTGACGACTTGCTTACTAGAGAAAAAAATCGGTAAAATCCGGACATCTTAAGAATAAAATTCTGACTGCCGTCACATATTTGCCCTAGGGTTTTGAAATGGAAAGAAATATTGCACAACTAAAACAATTACTTACATTATAATCTACACTTGTAACATTATCGTTTATCTCATAGACATGAGAACGTAAATGTAGAAATCAGAATGGGCCAATGTATTTAGAAACCCTTTTTCATTGACGCTTGTTTTAGCTTTGGTATAAGAGTATATGTTTAAACTACAGTTCAAAATTTAATCTTGTTTCTTAAATAATCCAGAAAGTCATCTTACATCTTCAGCAACAACTTCTACATTACCAACAACAATTACAACATCATCTACATCGCCGACAACATCTCTTACCCCTTCAACAGCAGCTCCTACATCTACAACATTGTGTGCTTCTGTTTCTAGGGCTACTAATGGACCAGTGACAAATGTCACCAGTAAGTTTCTAGTACTACTATGTAAAAGTAGTTACCTAATATCGGATTCATCTGTGTACAGTTTGCAAATATAGTACCATGATTTTGAGGTATCATTAGTTTCTATTTCCAGATAGAAAATTTATTCTTGGCGGATGATCCATTTGCATGTTCATCTGACTTCAGAAAGATTGTCAGGAATATATGCTGGAACAGTAGAATTGTTTTGTTTTCTTTATTTAGATATTTAATTTTTACATAAACCATTCGTGTATTTCAAAGATACAGAATTTAAAATGTATGTAATTTAGATTTGGTTTCTCACAAAAAACAAAATACTATTATATCTGATATATTTTACGTTTACTTACAGATGTTTTGTGTTTCTCTTGTGATGATCTGAGTCATGTGGAGTTATGCAACGAGGTCAAGCATTGTAGTACAAACGAGGTCAGTTCTACCATGCACTTTAAAGATAAAGATAAAGATTAAAATTTAAAAACTCTTTTAATGTCAGCTTTTGACTAAGAAGTAATTTATAATGCATGTATTTAATAATACCGATTCATTTTGCATGTTGCTGTTAAAACGCACGAAATTCGCTGTATTTGTTAGTGTTCACTTCAGGTATGCTACATAGAAAGCTATGAAAAGTTTGGGAGGAAACTTTACCGATCGGGCTGTTTGCAATCAGCTGTAAGTTACTTTTTTCTGATTAAAGATCATAAGGAATGAAATGCGATAATGAATATATTCTCAAACATATGATATATCACATTAGATAGTTGACATTTGACACATTTTAAACTGTATTCTCATGATTTTAGAATCCTTTTTGCATTGTTTCTTTATATAATACTAAATATTGCAGAACATCAGTAAGTTATACAATAGAATTGTTTACATATCTGCAGCCAAAATTGTTAATCACCAAACAGGTCCTAGGGGAGCGATGGTGTAGTGGTTAGGGTGCCTGCCGCTTCATCCGGGAATTGTGAGGAGTTCGAGCCCCGCTGTGGTCACGACCGCACCTGCTCATATATCACAAGTACTGACATTTTCAAGAAAGCTTAGTATAAACTTAAAAGGTCCCCATGCACACGAATATTCCTATAATAAAATAATTATATTAAATAAAAATAGAACGATGTGTAGTGTGGTTCTGTATGAGAATAAATAAAATGCCCTTTATCTTCATTGCCAGACGTGTCAGAAAAATGTGATTTCGTATCAAAGCCAGTCAGACATGTGTGCCGAGTGTTGTTCACAAAACTACTGCAACAACAAAGGATGTGGTGATACTGGTAAAAGCATTTGTGTTCTAGCCATTTCTTCCAGTGTACTTTGTGATAAAACCAATGCTAAATAAAAAAAATAAAATTAAAAGCAGTTTCGTTAACCAAATAATTCACCTTCCTGATTTTGTTGTGTTTTAAAACAAATGTAATTTTCTGACCCTTAATGAAACATAATATGGTAAGTTTCATTAAATCAAAAATAAGAAGTGATAGCAGAATCTCTGGAAGCCTTGCAAAGCAACGCAGCCAGGGTCTCTTCCAGAAGTCTTCTATGCACGTGCTTGACTTTTTTAAAATAAATTACTTGAAAATTTTAGGTCTATCACCACGTGACCAGCGCGGACCTATGTGCTATGATTTTCCACACGAACTGTACCCACATGACTGCAACAAACTCACGTTGTGTAAAGCGAATGAGGCAAGTTATTTACCCGTCATTACCAATAAGAATACGTATTTATTAAATAGATCAGAATTCCCGTTGTCAAGGTAAAATAGTCGCTACAACTTAACAAAAGATAAAAATGTAACACTCAACTTTTTTCTTCTAACATCCATTTTGTTATAGACCTATGATTACAAAGGTTCGCCAAAAGTCAATTTTGTCTAGTGGATTTATGAGACTTATGAGACCATTAAAAAGTGGCAGGAAACCAAGAACACAACATAAATTGTTGATGACGTGCACTGTATGTTAGTACGGTGCCCCTAAAGTTACATGTTACACACTTTTTTTCCAATTAGGTAATGTGAGACTTTTTTTATTTCGTTTAAACGAAATGATTTCGTTTAAATGAAATAAGTTATTTCGTTTAAACGAAATGATCATTTCGTTTAACTTATTTCGTTTAAACGAAATGATTTCGTTTAAACGATAATGATTTCGTTTAAACGAAATGATTTCGTTTAAACGAAATAAAAAAAAGTCTCACATTACCTAATTGGAAAAAATGTGTGTAACATGTCACTTTAGGGGCACCGTGTGTTAGTGTACACTCATAAAGAAAACATCGAAGATGCCCTCAGGAACAAATGCATAAATCCATTATGTATTTACCGATAATTTAAATATGAATCTAGACCATTATTTATGGCACATGATACGTGTGCTGTTTAAAAATAATAATATTTATTCCGGACCAAGACTGTAGTCTTGAAAATATTCAAAAGATAATAGGTAAGGGTAGATTTCTCAGAAGCACAGAGCACCAAAAACACAGCCTCAGAGCCACGCATTCGCATAGTAGGCCCACAACAAAAAGAAGCTGTAATGGAAAAATATTTCAGAGGGGTTGCTTCAAACATCCAACAAGTACATATTAATTTATGCTAAATATTGATGGAGGGGAAGGAAATGGTAAGGGGCGAAATGGGGTCGTGGGGGTGGGGGTGGGGAAGGAACCCGAAGTGGAAAGTTGAACAAGGACGAATATACAAGGGAATGCCATGTTTTTTTAAAAACAGTCGCACTACAACGTAAACCACAATAGCGCAGACACTCATGTACCAAAGATAAACACACAACTACGATCAACTGAATAACATAGAAAAACGAACAAGCAACACATAAGAAAACAGTAGGGCACCGTTATAGACCCACAAGCATACAAACGCACCCACACAAGTAGGAAAAACAATCAAATACCGTCTTAGGATTCGGCTGCCAAAACAAAGGGGAGCCAGGAAAACATACTAAAAGTAAAGGGGGAGGGGATGCAAAAAGTAGCGTAAATGCAAGGGAAAGAAGAGGGCAATAGGGGAAGTGAGGCGAAGGAAAAACGCTTACAACAAACAAGAAAACATACGCAACAGACAATACAAGACAGACAAAACAACCAGTTGAAAATAGGGGCACCGCCTCGGAACGGTCAGTAACCTATATAAAGGAAACTGGGGGTTTAAACGCGTTTAGAGCATGCCAACCTCGCACTAACCCTATTTTCAACAAGTTAAACAACACAATGTAAAAATCCCCGCTGAGAAAGGCTCTAACATTAGTGCAAAAATAGATAAATAAAGCAAAACATAAAATTAAGGTAAATTTAAAGTATAATTACACCAATGTACTCAACAACTTGTCTGAAGTCAGAGCAACAAGAGCCTAACTTTTAAGGGCACGACTAAGAAAACTGTAAGACAAAAATCAACTCCCTCCATCCGTTGTATGTAGGATTTAGGAGAAAAGCGTCATGGAGTCCTACACTTTATTAGTCATCGCACCATCAAATAGGAAAGCGTAGCAATTAACTGTAGAAGGGTCCTTCAGTAAACATGCACTGTGCTTCATGATTTTCGCATCGTATCATCTTTTGATAAACTTTTTAACCAACTTTACAAATATTTGATTAAAATAAGAGGTATGTGTAATTTGTCGAATTTTATAAACTACATCTCCATAGTATTCCGGGTGTGTAAGTCCAAGTTTTGAAAGTGTTTTAATGGTCGTATTGTATTTTTCTAACAGTTCCGATGATCTGTAGTAAAATTTACTAAAAACTTTCCGTAGCTTATGATAACGGTAACCCTGTTGTAACAATTTCTTAGTGATATAAAGATTTCTGTCATAATCATAATCATAATATCTTATCATCTATCTTTGAGCAAGCTCTTGCAAAACGAATAAGCTGTGAAATATACACACCGTATGATGTTGCTCGAGGGACATCTCCATCAAGATGGGGAAAGTTGACAATTTCAAAATTAAAATCGTCCCTTTTATCATAAATTTTCGTTTCTAGATTATTATTCACAATTCTTAAATTTAAATCCAGAAATGACGCTTCTAAATCTGAAGTATTAGCCGTGTTAAGCTGTAACTCCTTAGGGTAAATATATTTCACCATTTCTGAAAAATATTGGTTGTCTATATTTAAAATATCATCAAAATACCTTGAGGTTCCATTAAAAGCTTCAATAATTTCAAATATTGTCTTAGTGGATAAACTAAGCATGAAATCTCGTTCATAACAGCATAAGAATAAATCAGCAATGAGGGGGCGCAGTTGGTTCCCATCGGGATATCAATTACTTGTCTGTAAGTTTTATTGCCACATTTGATAAATATATTATCTAGTAGAAACTTTAGAGCTTCACAAACCTGATCACAATTCCATAGGTTGTATCTCTTAAATGCACTGTTAGAAAAGAATGCTCTAGTTTCATTGCAAGCCAGATAATTAACGTTGAAGTATTCTTATATCTTCTTAGCATTGAAGGTGAATTAATATATAGATTCAAATATGATTGTGCAACTATATGATATAAACGAAAACAGATAGAGAGGTGCTCCAGTTTTATTTTTTTAGACAAAAATACTTGGAATGTCCAAAACGTTGTGTAAGGTATTCTAACACATGAAAAAAGACAAAATGGCTCTTGGTTAATATAACATATTTCTCTATTCCAGTTGTGCAGCATTGAAGAATTCGGATGGGGAGATCATTCGCAATTTAAAACGGGGTGTACAAATGGACAGGTGAGAAACATGAATAATATACACTCTTGTCTCCTTGTAATGTGTGTATAAGTTTACTCAGTCGCCACCGATTATAAACAAATTGAACGTCACATATGGGATTAACACAGGTGTATTAAATGACATAATTATACTTGTAGTTTAAAAGAGTCAATTTTGTGCGTGTCTATATACTCATTATTATTTGCAAATATGTCCAGGCGTTTTCCGCACATGAAGCGGTAACATATTCCTCGTCAGATTTGTGATAATGCTCTAATTGCACAAATTATATACAGAAATTAACTGATGTGCATACACTTGTAAAGTATCGTTTCCGTGCAAGTGATGTCAAGTTCTTTACCAGCTTGTAAGTCATGCTGCACATACGATTACTGCTGCATAATTGCATATGGACTACTTTGAGTCTTTAACACTAACCAATATACAGGCACTTCTACTGTACCCCCTTCCATGCAAAAGGCAACAGCCTATTGATAAACTTTGATAATGTGACAATTCCACACTTTTTATTTTTTCAATACAGGTTACTTATAATTACTTTGCAATATAGCCCCAAGATAATTTTATGACGGATTATCTTGCAACACCCCTGTACTTATTGGACTCAACAGCCACATTATCAAAGTTTATTAGTACTTTCCAGCTTGAAATCATGTTGTAAATATAATTACTGTAACCGTGGTAAATATAGACATTTAATTCATACCTATATTAATTCAACCACTTGAAAACTTTTTTTTCTGTCACTTGACGATACAACAGGAACCTGTATTGCGTGATTTAAAATGTATTCACGGCCTTTAGTATATATAACACTATCTGAAACCTACATTCTGGAAAAGGCATATTTTTCCATACTGGAATCCTTATTTATTTGGACGGAACAACTCTTCCGATTCCTTATGCAAAGATTGTTTCTGGTTAATTCCCTTGTATAATACATCAGTAAATCTTAACTTTCTCATTTCGGAATTCCTGTGAGCAGTCAATTTCTTACTTAAAATATTTCCTATCCGATGATCATAGTATCGTTGCTTGAAAATTTAATGAAAAGTTGTTTTCAATGTTTTGGCGCTGTTAGTAAAAACATGATAACAAACAAACACATCTTAAATTAACATACACATTATGAATGAAAAATATTAACTTTAAAGTATTTGGAATATATCCAATCGTCATTTAAAAATGTTTGAATATTGGTTTGCTGTAGTAACCCATATTTGGACGAGGCGAATGCCGAGTCCAAATATGGGTTACTACTACTGTGTAGAAGTCCAACAGAATTGAGTATTGTACTGAACACAGTAAAATAACCTCATATAATCAATTTACGAGTGCATATAATTGTATTGTATCTATTCCGTGCAGATGGCAACAGGTTCTTTGACAGATTGGCGAACATATTGTGCAGACGTTACGCCATTAATTATATAACTACTTAACATTATAATCAATGTTCACTTAACAAAAACAAGGGCTGATTTAGCTTTCTGTCCAATATCTGAAATGTTATATTGCATGAATTTATTTATAAAAAATATTTTTAATCTAAACTAAAAAGAAGTGTAAAAGTCCAACGGGAAATATCCACGTCCAAAGACCTTCCATACAGCACTACATATGGAGATAGGGATATTTATAAATATATACACGTACACAGCGGTTGTGCACACATACACACCAACGCAAGCAGATTCAATAATGATACAATAAAATGGATGTATTCGATGACTTTGTAGAAGACAGAGCATCAAAGAAAACATGATCAAAGACAAGACGAAGCAGGACAGGGGGAACTGATCAAGTCAGTCCATCCCTAAAGAGGGTTTTAAGAACTAGTTGCCACGGAGTCCCCCACTTATCCGTCATCTCGCAATCAAATAAAAACGAAGTAACCAGCTGTAAAAGTGATAAAGTGTAAAAAGTTTGTGTATAGACATAATATGCTTTACTATATACGTGAATAAATTGTGTAAAAAATCGACTTATTTCAAACGTAAATATGAACAGGCAGAAAGCAATTTTAATCCTGTAATGTGCATGTTGTCGGGCTACTTTCATGACCTGATACAGTTCTATAAATAGGCGAACACAACAAAACTCACTCAGTTCTATGTCAAAACCAAAACAATAAACAAAAAGGCTGAGGTATATAATAAAAGGCTCATTATAATTGTAGTTAGATCTGCGATGCGTAGAGTTTGCGAGGCCGGATTACAAAATCCACTTGTGCTAGGAAATATTGTTGAAAAACGGCGTTAAACCCAAAGCTAACAAACAAAGATCACACTACTCTACTGTTATGATGACCCTATTCAAATCTCTGAAAAGTTGTTCAGATGGTGTGTCAAAGTCCTTATCCAAAATTATTCCTGCAGCACGCTTTTTGAAATAGTACAACAGTAATCTAGATGGGGTAGTACTAGTATATAGAAGCTGAAGAATAATTTTCTTGAATGAAAATTCAAAAATGTTTTTATTCTTCTTAGTAGGAGATACAGGAACGAGTACACTTTTTCAAATTTTTCTGTTATTAAAATGGATAAAATTTCAGTGGTTATTTTGCGAAATCATAACATTTCATTATCATTACATTACTGGAACATTCTACTTGATCATTTTAAAAATAATCACCTTTTATATAAAGTAAATTTCCAATTTCAGTAGATGTACAGCAGAAGCTATCTGTAAAAACAGAATGCTTTTCTATTAACACTTAATCTGTCTTGTACGGTCTTTATTGATAAGATTTAGTTTCTATTTTAATAGATTTTTATTATTAATGTATTAGTACATTTGCTGCGTTAAAAAATAGAAAAGCTTCTGAAGCATCTAATCTGAGTACATGTATTTTTATCGTAGAATATGTTCGATCGGTAATATCTAATTCAAATCGCTCCAATAAGTCTGTCTGTCGCAATCTGACGTCATTTAGCGCAAGGAAAGAGCTATTTTTGATCCACCATTTTATATAAAAGACGTTTCAAAATCAAAATGATATAACAGAATGGTGTAACACTTTATCTACATACACTGTTTAGGTTATTAGGCGCGAAAATATCTTGTTAGACGTCTACGCACTCCTAAGTTATTGCGCTGTACGTGTTACTCCCCGTATTTTAACACTGTTAAAACACAGTTACGCATTGACGTCACGTCGACCTACTATATTTTGCGCCATACATGCGCCATGAAACAGAGCTTCCTAATTTTATCTACTTGTTTACATAAAAGAATCAAAATGATATTTAGCAGAACCATGTTCTAACATAGCTCGTGAAATTTTTCCGCAAGCATATAATCTCATCATTCTGTTTTGATATGTTAAAACGTGGTTCTGTTTTTTATTATTTCTTGAACAAAATTTGCTTAATTATACATATAATAATATGCTGTTTTTTTTTTGTAAAGTCTGCAATCAACATGTATATACAAATCATGTCTCACAAAGTCAGCTTTAATGAAATGTTATTGGCATTAGTTTGTTACATAGTTTTTTTTCTTTAATACTAAATATAGTATAAAATATACGGTAAGTGATTATAATTTAATTGTATTTGCCAATCGATCATGATTCCCATGTTATTGCAAGATTTCCATTCTATGTTTCATTTATATCGATATACGTGTACTGTACCGCTTCTGTGCAAATGGAATAAACTAGATACTGTCAGTAATGCCGCACAAGATTTTTGTAAATTGAATTGCATAACAACTGTTCAAACATTAACGAATGGCTTTACATTTGTAGTGTGTCGGTACCAGCGGCAACAACGTCTTGCCAGTTTGTCGGTCATGCTGCTCAGATGATTAATGCAATCTTAATTGTACAAAAAGTGATGTAGGATCCATCATTGTTGGTATGGAAATGTTTTAAAAGAGTCGATTTACTTCTTTTTTATATTGTATAAGCATTATTTAGTACTGAAGACGTAGATTACAGTTACAATATCTGGGTCTTCTTTTGTTAACCACGTTGATACATTTTGTACAATGACTAATCTTTAAAAGATATGACTACATTTTAGACAATATATTTACTCGTTACAAGATATGAATATATGTTTAAAAACTAAGTGTATTGAATAAGAAATATCAGTTAATTTTTTAACATTTAACTTATTTTTGCAGGATGAAAAGAAGAACTTTCGTACTAGTAAACTGCGGAGGACATTATATATGCAATTTGCAGTTTGTAAACAGATATATATATATACTCGTATATATTATTAAAGTTATCCAATTACCATCTTTCATTCAATTCTTTTTATTTTTATATAATAACCTCAAATGTAATAAATGTATATATTTAGTCTTTATTGTAGTCTCATTTGTGTACATACAATACAGGTACATAAAATAATTAACATATTAAAAACATCAGTGCACAGTCATTCGATACATTAGAAGGTGTTAGCCGCTCGATTCAGTGGTCGTGGGTTTGAGCTCCACTGGGGTCACGACCATGACTTCTCATATGGATATTGCACCAGTACTGGTTTTTCTAGGAAGCGGACTCGAGAATGGTTCCAATGAGCTTGAAGATTTCATTAGTATAAACTAAACTAATACATTAGAATTATAAGAGATTTTAGTTATTGTATACTACACTATGTCTATCACTCACATGTACATATAATTACAGTGATAAAACCAAGATGTTGTTGCTAATCGTTAATCAAAAAAATAATATAACTACGACCTTTTATTACATTGAAACTCAATAAAACTATCCATAAGACAGCACACTCGAATTTTCTCAGTGCTTGGTTCTGAATTAGAGCATATTGCCGTTACAAGGGGCTTAACTCACTCAAACATATAATCAGAGCTATGGGGATTGTCTCCCCTGCAGGCTATTGATAGTAACTTTATCAAAAACTTTAACAAATGCATTCCAAGCTAAAAAGGGGCATACCTCTGTCAAAATTCAAGTCAGACTTTGTTTCTCCTGATGTAGACTTTGATAGCAAATATACAATTTTAAGTTTCAATTCAAAAGCTTTGAAAGTAACAGATTGTTGCTTTTATCAAAAGACTTTAACCAAAAAATTCTAATGTATTTAACTTCACTAAAATATTGTCAGAACCTTTAAACCAATACCAACATATAGTTTTGTTGATGGTCTTTAGTTTCTCATGCGGTACAGGAAGAAATCAAAGTCAAACTCTGAAACTTCAGTGATATTTTTAAACAGATTCCTTCAGATTTTAATCAAACAAAGTATTGCAAATCTATCTAAAATAAAATCAAATAAAGGAAATATTTGTAGCATTTCTTTATCTACAGGCATGCATTACATAATAAAGCAGTGCAAAAAGTATTTTATAAACAATTTTTGAAACTGTTTATGAATTTAGAGCAAATATTGATGCTACCAAGCACCCTACCTATCTGCAGTAATAATGTGAATATATTTTTGTTTTACGACTCCCATATGAATGTTTTTATTCTTGTTTCTGATACTGAGATGTTCAACCCCAGTTAACTCCGATGCCGAGTTTGTTTTAGAAATATGTATTTGAAGTTCTATGCTCTGAATGTTGACACCTATGTTCTTAATTTTGACACCCCGACGCTTTTTACTTAGATCGTAAAATACTAAACGAAGCCTTCCAGAACTTGCAAGGAATCTTAAAATATCATTTTTTCTAATATTCAAGCTATAGTATACTAGCAGTTAAAACAATACAGCATATCAGAGCGAAACTAGTCTATCTGCTTCTATTTCTATATACACTTAGACCAATACGTATTAGACTTAACTTCACAATTCCCGGTACAAACATGATATTTCTTAGGACTTTTTTCTGTGTTTCATTTTCTTACATGTATACTGTGATTATCTTTATGCATATTAAGTGTGTAATATCTAAAATTATTTAAAGCGTATGCATAATACCGTTAATACACATATACATGCTTTTACATAAACTATATGTAGAAATTATATATATTTAAATATGGAATTCGGGTCTAATATACCTTTAAAATTGTTAATTGTGAGTAAAGAAGCTGATATATATTTAGCTCTGTATTTCTGAGCTTTTGTTACTACGCAACGTGGTCTTTGTGGAAGGGTGCTACCTTCGGAATCCAATTTTCCATTTTTTCGGCAGGCGATAATATCAAAACCTAGTCAATGCCAATTAATGCTAGAGAATCGCAATCACAGTATTATAAATTGTTTGTCATTGTATGTTTATGGTATGTTAACAAATAAGTCACTATTGGACCTATAATTATGTCGGTCAGACGTTAGTCCCAACAAAAACGAAAAAAAATATGTGAACAAAATTTCATGTTAATTCAGCGTATACGGCCAAAAAGTTGCTTTGGGGGAATATTCAGTCATGTCTTGCATTTGTTTTTTGTATTTATTAGTAAGAATATCGGAATTAACAGCCTAAGCAGTTACATGGTGGCATCCATTAACAGTCGTGTCGTGATGATAATTATCTTACCTTTTTAGTGAGGTAAGTGCCTGAAAAATATCTACACTGGCAATCCTGTATCACATTTTCATTTTTTGTTCTAATTTGTATCCATAATGTTAGAGATATTAATATAATTTCTTTTACCTACCAGGAAATTACTGATTATTAATCAGTTCCGTCATTTCATGCTCCACGCGCGCTTAAAATGGGTTGCTGGTGTTGCGCGTAAAAAAAGGCCGAAATCTGGGGCTAATATACAATACAAATATTTTATTAGCATTAAACATGTTAAAGTGTTTATAGCCACAATATAATATATATATAGCCACATATATTGGTGAGAGTTAATACAGAGGCATTGATAGATCATCTTAACATTCACAGTGATACACATCCCTAATATGAATTGGAATTTCATTGACATTCAAGTAACAGCGTTTTTCTTTTTTCTCCAGCAAGGTATATGTATTCCGCTAAATGTAACTGAACCAACTTTTGTTCTGAAGACATAAAAATATCAAATTTATTCATGGCTGGCCAGTGACAGAAATATGGCCGAAGATACTTTCTCCTAAGGTCTCTATGAAATAATTTTGGTGAAGTTGTTTCTTTTTCAGAATGACACA